>NC_138048.1:46805186-48071800 GCF_964194185.1 Rhinolophus hipposideros | reverse complement strand
TCCCCATTTTTGCTGCCTCTCTGTGTCTCTTTCTTTGCATTAGGTAGATCTGTTATGTCTCCCAGTCTTGCTAGGTGGCCTTATGTAGTTGATGTCCTGTGGGGTCCAGTGGCCCAGTCTCCCTGGTCACCTGAGCTGGGTGCTCCAGGTGTGTCCTTTGTGTGGGTTGTGTGTGCCCTCCTGTTATAGTTGAGCCTTGATTGCTGTTGCCTCATCAGCGTGTGGTATTGACCCTCAGGCTGAATGGCAGTGGGGTTTGGCCACATCCACAGCTTAGAGGCTGTTGTGGGAGGAGCTTACCCTATGGAGTGGGATTCACTCTAGTGGGCTCTGGTGCCTGTTGAGACCAACCTTTGGCTGTGCCACTTATGGGGCTAATTGGGTGGTGCTCTGTTGTGGTCCGAAGCCAACCTCCAAGTATGTTGGTTCTGGGGCCTCTCAGGAGGGCTCCAGTGCAGGGTCAGGTCTGCCACAATCTGTGACCAGCCATTGAGTACCTGGTAGGAGCTACAAAGTGATCCTCAGTTGGTTGCTGCCTGTGCTGGATCTGGAGGCTCGCGGGACAGGCCACACTATGAACCGAGAATGGCTTCCATCAGTACTGGGCCTGGTAGCTCTGTAAAAATCCAGGACACTCCAAGGCCTGCTGCAACCTGCAGGCTCAGCCACTGATAAAGCCTCCTGTAGTAAGGAGCTGGGTGTGGTGGCATGTCAGTGAGTCACCTGGGTGGAGCAATCAGAGCTCACCAGACCAATTCAGATTCTGATTCAGATTTGGCCATAGGCATGGGAAAGGGGCTCAGGAAAGATGGCACCCACCTGCTGGCTGCATGGGAGAAGGGCCCTACACAGGGAACATGGTGACTGTCCCTCCAGTCCTTGCCCAGAGGTCACACAACTCAGTCTCCTCCCATATGTCTCCAATGCTGCTCCCCGCCCCAGTCACTGCCCCTCTGCTGCAGCCCAGGGTGAGTGCCTGCATGGGCCATATAAGAGGATGTCTGGGTTACCTAAAGCCTTCCGTCCACCCAGACAGTTGGAATTCCCACTATTTTTCACTGACAGATGTTTTGGGGGCTCCTTTTCCTGGCATCAGTACTCCGAGCTAGGGAACCTGGTTTGAGGCTGGGGTCCCTTGCTCCTCCAGGGGAAACCTCTGTGGCTGAGATATCTTTCCTGATTTTTAACTGCCACATGGGGGTGTGGGGCTAGCCCATTTTGAGCCCCTCCTACCAAGTTTGATGTGGCTTATTCTTTATATTCTTAGTTATAAAACTTCTGTTCAGCTAGACTTCAGGTGTTTCTCCAGGTTGACTGTTCTATAATTTAGTTGTAATTTTGATGTGTTCACGGGATGAGCCAAGCACAGCATTTATCTATGCCACCGTCTTGGTTGGATCTCTTAAATACCTTTTGTGTCTTTAATTTTTTATTATTATTAGCCTTTTGCAATGAATCTTTCAATGTAGGTTATTTTGGAATCTTGAAATCTTTGGTAAGCTTCTGCATACCAATTAAAGTAGGAATCACATTTCTTTTTGTTCAACTGGGATCCTTTTCTCTCAAGTTCATTTCGTAAATGAACAATTCTGTCTGATTGGAATGTTCCCCTTAATGACCATCATTAATACTTTGTCATTTTGCTAAATATCTGCAGCATCTGGGACTGTAGTTGTTAAACAGGTGTGCCAGAAGGTGGCAGGCTCAAATTTTGGGATATAAAGAATCCCATTTTTCTTAGCCTTTATCTATACAAAATAAAGCAAACAGACATGTGCACCTTAATATATTGGCAGTAACCAAGAGGTGTTACTGCATCATGGACAAAAGAAGGCTGCATGCACACCACCACCAATTCCTGTGGAACTGTGGACTGGGGAAAGAATTGAACCAGCAAACCCCAGGAATAGGAACTGTGGACTGATTCTAAATAAACTGCAGCTGCCACTTCACCAACAGTTCCCAACATGGAACCTGGGGAAGGATTCCAAACAATTGGGAATTGCAGACTAAACCCAGTTCCCAGTGCAGAGTCTGGGAATAGAACCAAGGGCTGGGGTTTTCTGCTATATCAGCAATAACCAAGAGATGTTACTGTCTTGGCAATTGCCTTCTGAAAGGCTAGGTGCTTTGCTCTGGGGAGAATCATCTGCCAGCTCAACTGGGCTCCAGGCAAAACCATCCACCAGTTCAATCTGATCTGTTTTGTAAAGGAAAATCAATTAGATCAGGAGCTTAAATGCAAAGAGTGGAGCTCAAAACCGAAAGGAACTTACAAACAACCTAGATATGGTGAGAATGACTATGGACTCCAAAGGGTTCGTGGGTGCCATCCCTGTGTTCCTTGTCCCTGAAGCTGCTGGAAGTCTCCTTTGATCTCATCACCACCACCAAATCTGTTAAAAAACAAAATTCAACCAAGTAAATTTGAAGATATAATTGGCTTTATGAGGTGATTCATTACTTGGGTGTTGTACAAAATGGAACATTTTTATAAGCAGAAAGAGGGTGGAGAAAGGTAGTTATTTGCAAAACAAAAGAAAGGATTGTTTCAGGTGGGTGATCTTTATTTGGGGGGGGGCAAAGGGAATGCCAGGGGTCTTATTATGCAAATTACCTTACTAGAGCTAATCAGGAAATTCCAGATTAACTGCTTAAAGTTCACATTTCTGGGAGAGGTTGATTATTGCAATTAAGTCTTGGTTTGCTATCGTGGGGATTAATGACTCCATTTTTATAGCCCCCATTTATTGGCCTGTTATTTCTTTTTTAACAAATGTTAACAATAGTATTCTTCATAATAGCCCTAAGTTTGGAAATATTCAACTGTCCATCAAAAATAAGTGAATTCTCCAAATCACTCTGAGTAAAAGAAGCCATGCACAAAAGCACACATACTATGATTACATTTATGTAAAATTTATTGAAAAATCAATCTATTATCTATAAACTAATCTTTAATGACAAAAAACAGATCAGTAGTTGTCTGGGGACCAAGGATGGAAGGAGAAATTGACTGCAGAGGCCATGAAAGATCTTTTGGGGGTGAAGGAAATGTTCTGAATTTTGGTTTTGGTAGCAGCTTCATGGGTGTATAAATGTCAAAATGCATCTAATTATACATTTTTAAATGGGTATAGTTTGTAAATTGATTTAAATAGTACATGGAGAAACAAATTATAGGATCAGGGCTGACCACATAATTTGTCAAGCCTAGTACCAAATGAAAATGTGGGTACCTTGCTCCAAAAGGAGAAAGAAAGCTTTTTCCTTTCTTCTGTGGTCTCTCTTCACCTGTCATGGTGTTTTTGATATGCTATTTAATATCATGCTTCATGGGGCTCAGGAATACTCCTGGGACAAGCGTAGGTCCTCGCAGGCACTTGGGGAACCCACCTCATGACTCCACACTAGTGCAGGCATGAAACTCATCAAATACTGGGTTACCCCTCCTGCCAGCTGCCAGACCTAGACTCAGAAAGAGAAGCTATTCATCTCTCCTTCCCATGGGCTACCCACTACTCCAACTCACAGAGTATTGCAACCTCTATGCCTGGACATGCTAGGTTCTTAGCACAGGTGGATGAAAGGCTCGCACCCCCCTCCCACCCCTCCCACCCCAAATCAACTCAGAATTTGCTATGGTGTTGCCAGCCTGGAGCAGGGACTGATCCATATTACACCCCAGGTATACCCTTTCTATGTCTTCACACAGGCCCTCAAGAGGGCACAGGGCAGCAGCAGGTGCTGGATGGGGATGTGAGGGAGACATCCAGAAGGAGGTTCCAGGGGTGGGGAGCAGTTGACCGAGAACCTATTCCAGGAAAATAGTAGGAGGTAGGATCACTCTTGAGCCAAAGCTCCAAGCCCACATAAATGCTGCACTGTTCAACTGGACTTTCATTACAAAACTCAAATTCAAAGGTAAAATTATTAAACTAAGAACAGGCCCTTCTGAGTGTGGAGCCATGTATGACTCTCCTGGTTACATGGCTCATTAAGTCTATCCTGTACGGCATATTCATACAATGCAATAATGTGAAGCAATTAAAATTAAGATGCTATATAACAAGAATCCAAATTGGAAAGAAGTAAAATTGTCACTATTTGTAAATGACATTATATTATATATAGAAAACCCCAAAGACTACACCAAAACCTAATAGAATAAATGAATTCAGTAAAGTTACGGTATATAAAATTAATATACAAAAATCTGTTGCATTTCTACATACTAATAATGATATATCAGACAGAAAAATTAAGAAAACAATTTCATTTACAATTGCATGAAAATAAATAAAATACTTAAGAATAAATTTAACCAAGGAGGTAAAAGGCTTGTACACTGAAAATTACAAAACATTGATGAAAGAAATTAAAGAAGCCACAGATTTTCCATGCTTATGGATTGGAAGGATTAATACTGTTAAAATGTTTATACTGCTCAAAGCAATTTACAAATTCAATGAAATCCCTGTCACTATTCCAATGGCATTTTTTCACAGAAATAGAACAAACAATCCTAAAATTTATATGGAACCGCAAAAGATCCCAAATAGCCTAAGCAGTCTTGAGTAACAACAAAGTTGGAGGCATCAGACTCCCTGATTTCAAGTATATTACAAAGCTACAGTAATCAAAACAGTATGATATCGGCATAAAAACAGACGCATAGATCAATGGAACAGAATACAGAGCCCAGAAATAAACCCACATATATAAGGTCAATTAATGTACAACAAAGGAACCAAAATATACAATGGGGAAAGGACAGTCTCTTTAATAAATTGTGTTGGGAAAACTGGACAGCCATATACAAAAGAATAAAACTGGACCACTATCTTACACCATACACAAAAATTAAGTCAAAATCAATTAAAGATTTGACTGTAAGACTTAAAACCATAAAACTCCTAGAAGAAAATGTAGGTGTTAAGCCCCCTAACACAGGTCTTGGTGATGCTTTTTTAACTTGACTCTAAAACCAAAGGCAACAAGAGCAAAAATAAACAAGTGGGACTACATCAAACTAAAAAGCTTCTACACAGCAAAGGAAACCATCAACCCAATGAAAAGGCCACCTACTGAACGGGAGAAGATATTTGCAGGTCATATATCTGATATGGGGCTAAGATCCAAACTATATAAAGACCGCAAAAAACTTAATAGCAAAAATCCCCAAACATTTCGATTAAAAAATGAGCAAAGAATTTGAATAGACATTTTTCCAAAGAAGACATACAGGTACATGAAATGATATTTAGCATCACCAATCATCAGGGAAATGCAAATCAAAAGTAAAATGAGATACCACCTCACACCTTACAGAATGGCTATTATCAAAAAGAGAAGAGATAACAAGGATGTAGAGAAAAGGGAACCCTTGTGTCCTGGTGGGAATGTAAATTGGTGCACCCATTATGGAAAACAGTATGGAGGCTCCTCAAAAAGTTGAAAATAGAATTAACATATGATCCAGCAATTCCACTTCTGGATATTTACCCAAAGAAAATGAAAACACTAATTAGAAAAGATACATGCACCCTCGTGTTTATTGCAGGATTATTTACAATAGCTAAGACATGGAAGCAATCTAAGTGTCCATCAACAAATGATTGGATAAAGAAGTTGTGAGATTATATATATATATATATATATATATATATATATATATATATACATATATATATGTATATACATATATATGTACATATATGTATATATGTATATATGTATATATATATGTATGTATGTATTCAGCCATAGAAAAAATGAAATCTTGCCATTTGCATCAACATGGATGGAATTTGAGGGCCTTATCCCAAAGACAAATACCACATGATCTCATTTATATTTGGAATCTAAAACAAACAAGCACAAAAACCAAGCACAAAGACACATAGATACAGGGAACACGCTGCTGGTTGCCAGAGGACTGGGGGCCTAGGGATGTGGTGGGGGTGCAAATGGGTGAAGGGACTTAAAAAGTACAAACTTCCAGTTATAAATAAATTAGTCATCGGGATGTAGCGTACAGCACGGTGACTACAGTTAGACTACAGTTAATAATACTGTATTGCAAATTTGAACGTTGCTAAGGGAGTAGATCTTAAAGTTCTCATCACAGCAAAAATAATTCTGTAACAAAGTATGGTGATGCATGTTGAGTAGACTGATTGTTGTGATCATTTTGCAATACATACATGTATCACATGTATCAAATCATGGTGTACACAATGATTGTGAAACTAATATTTCTGAAACTAATACAATGTTGTATGTCAATTATATATCTCAGTAAAAAGATGTAAAAATTAAAATGAAGATGCTATTGGTACACACACAATACGTAGAAATCTCACAAACACATGATTAAGTGAAAGAAATTAGTCACGAACACAAAAACTATACAGTACAAATCTTTGGAAACTGAGGCAAATTAAACTATATTGTTTAGAGTGCTTACATAGGTTGGAAAACAATAAATCAAACAAGAAAAGGGAGATTCACAAAGGTAGGATAAAGATGGCCTCTGGGGGGAATGGTGGGCTTGTGATCTCAGTATCCTTTTCATGTGTTCTTGATCCTTTTAAATTATATACATTAAGGAGGACCCCTGATGGTAGCCCATCTCCTTGCCTCGTTCTATGAGCCACCCGTAGGGATCTCTGTAGGTTAGCCACCCCCTGGCTGCTTACTTCCCATTACATTAATTATGCCCATTACCTCTGATGTTTAAGTGCTACCCCTGACCTCTGGTTATTTCAGAATCTTGTCATCCCTGTTGATACTGTAAAGCCCACTTCTGCTGTCCATCCTGGCCCACAAACAACAGATTTTATGGGACCTTGAACAATGTATGAAAGTCCCTCTCTCACCAGCATATTTCTTACCACTTTGACCAATGAAGTATCTCTCAGGCCCTCCTGAGAAACATAGACAGTGGTAGGGTTTCCAGGTGTATGTATGCCCATTCCAGCCTTCCAACTTCTCTAAGCCTTGTGAGCGTTTACTGCAGTTTGCCATAGCAGCTCTGGCCCTTCTACTGCATTTACTATGAGGCATGTTTTGTTCCAAACTTCAAGCACCATCCCAGTAGTGTATTAGAAGTATCACACAGGCCCCTTTTGCAGGCAGGTGTTAAATCCCTTATTTAGATTTTTCCCGCCCACCTCCCTTGATCCAGCACTCCCAGGAGTCACTCACAGGCCTACTTTTCCAGTTCCTGCTGGTATGTGCTAGCCAAGTTCTGCAGCTCTAGTTTCTCTCATTCCTTAGCAAACCTGGTACTGTCCCAGTCAGGTTTTGCTGAGACTTTATCTTAACTAAGCACCTGGTAGCCAGTGGGAGGTGGGGGTAGACTGTGAAGAGGGCAAGGAAAGCCTTGAAAATAGAGTTACCA
The DNA here is from genome assembly GCF_964194185.1 of Rhinolophus hipposideros. NCBI lineage: Eukaryota > Metazoa > Chordata > Mammalia > Chiroptera > Rhinolophidae > Rhinolophus > Rhinolophus hipposideros. Next base: position 48,064,395 of record NC_138048.1, on the reverse strand, counting down.
GTTTAGCAAATAAAAATACAGGATTAGGATACTATAAAAGTATTCATTGTTTATCTGAAAGTCAAATTGGACTGCGCGTATTGCACTTTATCTACTAGCAACCCTACCTGCAAAGCACAGCCTCATTTGTGACCTCTTTATAGCCATTAAGCAGCAGAAGGGCTCTATCTTCCAAGGGTAAATCTGGTCACTTCTGCAGGCCCAGAGGGCTTAGGCGACTCAAAGTTCTCATTAAATCCTCAATCTAAGCTTCAGCCACGCCTTCCTCTGGCTGCAGGAAATGAGTGTCTTTTTAAATGCAGTCAGGGGGATATCTGGCTGGTTCACTGCTGAAAGTTGTTGGTTAACAGAGCTGTGAGTTTTCTTTCTACAAAGAGTCCATAGTGATTACCAAGAATGATTGGATCCCACCGTCCTTCCTTCCCACAGTGGCTATTGCTCTCTTCCCTTTCAATGGCCTGACACAGTCATTCCTAAACTTTGTCAACACAACGGCTTCTAAAAACACGGGCACCTGTGTCCTACCCCCAACAATTGTGATGTAATTAGTCTTAGGTATGGTCTGAGTGTAGGAATTTTTAAGAAATTTCCAAGTGACTTTCATGCTAGGACATTGTACCAGTTAGTTCATCCCCTTGTACCTCTATCCCATTACAGCTCACCACAGGTAAGTCTTAGTAATCGCCTCCCACGACATCCAGGCAGTATAAAAACCTACTTCCCATTGTCATCCAACTGGTGAGGAATCTAACTATAAAATCTCACCCTTAGGTTTTACTTCCTAGGACCCTTCCTGGTGACAACTGTCTTGTGTAGGGTTCTGTAGAAGCAGAACTGAAAACAGAATCTTATCCAAGTGACTTGCCAGGAATGCTCTCAGGTAAAGAGAGTGAGGCAGTCAGGAATAGGGTAGGAAGAAAACCAGCAAGGATGTGGTCTAGCTGGAGACTCGGATCTGAGGTGAAGAGGCCTAGAAACCAAATTATGCTACAGAGTTAGCCCTATTTGGAGGCAAGGGGGCCAACCTTTTGTACCCATACATCAGATAATTATTGGCTGACACCTGTCCCTGGAAAGGGTGACAGAGGGCTGGAGGAAAGCTTCTTAGCCAGGGCCAGGACTAGGGTGAATGAACAGGGTAAAATTTGAGGGCTGCCAAAAAACTCAGTAATCTATTTTAATGCAATATTTTAAATAAGTTAAAGGTAATCCAAAAAGTCATGATACACAAAATCAAATTTTCAATAAAGATAGAATTAGGGGAGGAGGTTCCTATGTGACTAAGGGCAAATCTCAGACAGAGTGCAGCTGCGGATTCTCAGTCAACACTGAGACCATCTGGAGAATGGGTGCATTGGCTAAGGTAGAGGGGACCTGGGTGAGGCACCAACAACAAGTTTGGTTTCACTCCATTCCCCTAGGATTTGGGGGAGGGAGCAGGGGAGAACAATACTTGGGCCTGTTTAATAAAGTCAAAAATTCCTGGCTGTAGTGATTGCTTCAGGGATGAACTTGTGAAGCAAACAAGCCCAACCTGCATTCTCTCCAGGATATTTCTGCTGGGGGTACAGAGAAGATGCTCTGGACAACATTTGCTGGAGCTGCTTGTGGCCATCTTTCCCAGCTGTGTGGAAGGAATCTGCCTGTAACAGGAAAGGAGATCAACATGCAAAGAAAATCTAAACCAAAAATGAAGCTACAGAGAGAAAGAGAGTGGTCTGAAAACATTGATTGTGCATTTGGACTCAGCTGGGCCCAGGCTTTTCTGTTCTATGATGTATCAATGAGGAATATTTTTGTTGTCTAGAACAGAAAGTCTGATTTAAGGAATAAAACTAACTTGAGAGGAAAAGAGGGTTGGAGGAGAGAAGGATGGGGAAAGAGAAAAATGAACAATTTATTGGTTTACGTAGCTGAAGAGCCCAGGCGTACGTTTGTTTTAGGGCTGGCTAGAGAAACCTGCCTGACATCACCATGACTGATTTCTTGGATCTGCCTTCTTAGGACTGGCTGCATCTTAGGGTTAAACATCAATCAGACAATATGCTGAGCGACAGATTTTCTGGTTTCCTCAAAATCTACTTACTCCTTTTGACAATAGTTCCATGATTCCTGAATCAAACACCCATGCCTGGAGTCTCTCTTTCTTTAGGATAAATTATTTCCAAGCGCCACCAGTTCTTCCTGACCATTCTCTTCACATGATCATTTATACCAGAGTCTTAGTGCAGGACAATTGAGGTCCACATTGCACCTCCCCATCCTGTCCCAATACAACAAAATACACTTCTGTTGCTTTCATAATTAAAAAAAATCTTCTCTAAATTCTCATACTACCTTACTTCATTATGCTTTTTTTGGGTTCTCTCTTCTCTTCTTAAAATGAGTTATTGGGGCGGCCGGATGGCTCAGTTGGTTAGAGTGTGAGCTCTCAACAACAGGGTTGCCGGTTCATTTCCTGCATGGGATGGTGGGCTGTGCCCCCTGCAACTAAAGATTGAAAACGGCGACTGGACTTGGAGCTGAGCTGCGCCCTCCACAACTAGACTGAAGGACAACTCCCTGGAGAAACACACTGTCCCCAAATGTTCCCCAATAAAATTAAAAAAAGAAAAAAGATGTCTTAAACTTCTTCAAGAGGATACAGCCTTTTTTCCCTTCTTCCCAAGATAATACATGTAAGCTCTTTAACACAGCTCCTGGCACATGATATACTCAATAAATATTGGTGATGATGACGATGACGATGATGGCAGCGACCATGGGGCAGTGTCACTTCCTTAACGTGGGTTTGGGAAGATTTCACAATTGTTTCCAATGCTTAACATCTGGATGCAAGATCTTCTTCACGGTTTACCTGTATTTCCTTCTGCAAATCATTTCTAGTAAGTTCCGGATATAAGTAATTACTTAGGGAGAATGAAAATTCTTAAAATTCTCATTAATCTGCCATCTTGTTTCTTTAAGTCTTACTACAGTATTTTTTTTTTTTTCCATCCAAGACTATTTAAACCCTGAGGAAATTCACACATGTTACTATGCATGGCTGGTTTGGACACAGGAACAGATTTATTTTTAACATTAAAAAAAGCATTCCTTTTTTTTCTTTTTAGTTGATAATGAGAGTCTCAAACTCTGAGATTCTAGGAGAGTTCAACAAATAAATTGAAAGCTAGAGGAAAAATTAGTAAATAGGTAAAAAAAAATATGAAAGAATTGATTTGATTGTTTGGGTTGGCTTTTTCTTTTTTTAATGGAATGGACTTGATGTTTTCCCATCAAGGGGACATAGCTCAACTGTTCTTACAGAGGTTGTGAGGCCTGATTCCTGAGGGCAAATACTTGATGTGTGCAGTTTAAAAGTGGCAGGTGGACTGGTGGAAACAGCATATAACTAGTTTGTACCCCAGTCAGCACGGCAAGCATACTCTGGCATGTTTTAAACTTCAGGCATACGCTCTGGTTGCAAATATGAATTTAAGAAAGAGTTTTAATTATTTGGTAGCTAGTGATCTGGAAGCAAAGAGCCCCTGCTTCCAGCTCTGTGCCTCTGGTCTCTCTATCTGAAATTAACCTTTGCCCTAACCCCATGCTGGGTCTATGATACAGAAAAAGATCTTTTCACCTTAGTGACTAAATCAGAGATTGTAATGTATAATACTATTTTCAGTCTGTCATCTATGCTTGAATCATCTAGTCTTTTCAACATCATATTTTAGGATTTCTTTCCTCTCATTCTGAGTGCAGAGAATTCCTACCATCCATGTCTCCTAAAGCAACTCCCTTGAATTCCCATTTCTCTTACATTTGGATCTGTTTCTGTAGTAGAGTCTACTTGGCCCAGCCCGGACTCTGATGAGCCTGGGCACCAGGATCCAATCTGGAAATGTCAGGAGGTTTCTCCTAGTTCAGCTCCTTAGAAAAGCCATACTTGGATAGTTTCTCTGCCTCTAATTTGCACACCCTTCCCCACCAATAAACCGTCCTCTGCATGACTGCCCTCTAAGACAGATATCTTTCAAAATCTCGGCTGGGAGCTCCTGGCTCATGAGAGACCCACTTTTTATCTCAGCCTGACTGCTTAGAATTTCCTGTTGTATTTAGTCAAGACAGAGCTCTGTGCTACCATGACAGAGAAGTAGATATTATTGAATGTCTGGAAATAATCTTGAGGAAGGGAAGATAAGGAAGGTCTTAGAAAGATAATTTTGGCCTCAGACAGAAAGGATGGAAAAGTCTCATGTGCATAAGGTGATTGCATGAATCATTCCAGTCCCTGGGTTGAGATGTTGATAGACTTCTTCAAGTGAAGCTGATGTAGGAGGAGTTGTAGGAGCCTTTCTGGCTTTCAGCAGGGTGTGAAGGGACTTCTGGGCTGAGGGTTAGATGAAAGAATCCATACCCACCCCTATTACTCCATGATGGCTTCCTGTTCTCATTCTCCCACTACCAATGCTCCCTCACCATTCCCAGCCCCACCCTGCTATAACAAACTAAACAATTACCTGTTTGCTGAGGCTCCTCCCTTCCCCTCCCCTGCCCTCCCTTCTCCTCCCATCCCCTCCCCACCCTCTTTCCTTCTTAACTGTATAATCCTCATATCTTTTGGACTGCCCTTGATCCAATTAGGCATATAGGTATTATTAACCTTATTTTACACGTAAGGAAACTGAGAACCAGATATGTCTTAAGAAATTTGCACAAGGTCACTATAGTTGGCTATGCCAACTATAGCCGTGTCAGGTCTCTCAGACCCAAAGTCTATGCTCTTGCAGCATTATACTCTGTCGACTCCCACCTCCCAGCTCTCCCAGCTAACAGGAAGAGGAGAGGGGCACGGTGAGGTGGAAAGCACCCTGGTCTGAAGATTGGGAACCTGAGTTCTGGTCATGGCTCTCTTTGATGTTTGGTGAATCCCAGTTCTCTCTCCTCTCGTTTGCCACATAAAAGGGATGTTTTTTACATTTCTTCCATTTCTAATAGACCGTTAGGACAATTTAGTGACTTTTTACACAGTACAGTATATATTTAGGAAACCAATGAGTTCACAGCTTTTAGTCTCAGAAACAATGATATACAACCATATTATGGGAAGAGAAGCCTCTTTGCCACATGCCATGTATGAGTAGTATTAAGGTGGCACCACTGCCAGGATGGAGAGCTACTTTCTGAAATAAGTTCATATATATTTTGAGAAGATATGTTTTATAATAAAAACATGTAGAAAGTATGGAGCACTCTAATCTTGGTTAAGTTCCACTTGTTTATAAAAAGTACTTTATTGTTCTTATGTACATATGACTAGGAAACAACATAATTGATGGCAGGAGGAGGAAGCCTAGGGTATTTAGTTTCCTCTGAAAACATCCCTGGTAGACAGCCTTGACCCAAGACACAGCATCTATGGTTCTTCCACCTCTGTGATTCTGATTTAGAGGGTATAGTTATAGAGTCCTACAAATATTGAGATGTATTTCCCTTTCCTCATCCACTAACAAAAAAACAACACAAAAAACTTACTAATCACTACAATCGAAAGTGTAGATTAATAGGAAATAATTTGAAAAGTGGGAAATCTCATGTGCTTCCTCTTCAGACATGAAAACTACTGATTCTGATTCCTTTCCTGTTTTCTTCATTATTATGCCTTTTATCCTTAATACTTGTTCACAGGAAAATATTTTCTTAAGAAATGTATAAGGAACAGAGATAACTGCCTACATAATTGAAAACATTTTGCTACATGCTGATCCTTAAAGCGTAGCAAGCTTCAGATATGTTGCTATAAACGAACATTTTTTATTTTCTATTCTGCTGTCAGCTTGATACCACCCCACCCTCGTTAAGTCTTTGCTTTCTATTTCCTATTTCTCCAGACCCTGCTTCCTAATTCCTGTGATAACCAGCCTCCATCAGTCCCCCATGAAGGACAAGGACTGTTTGGCTTCTTTTAAGCTCTAAAATTATTTGATTTCACAAAATTAGAGCTTTTACTTTAGTTAATAAGAATGTCTACTGAAATTGAGAGTAGATACAGGGCATATCTCATCCTACTGTGTAGGACCATGTACTCTGCAAATTCTGTTTCCTGTTGGCTGGGAAGAGCAGGTCTGGTGTGAAAACTCCAAACTAATGGGTTCTGAAGGCTGAGATGCGGGGGAGGGGATGATTATCCTGGTGGCCAGAGGCAGCTTTTTTTTTAGTGTCCATCCAAGTCACAGAGTGGGAAACTAAAGTTCTAAACTGGAAGGAAAGCTGGTTGTCAGGGCTAAATGGTGGCAAGGGCAGGAGGTAATTGGGTAGTTGAAAGCTAAGCCTGTTGGGGAGAAGTTGGCATGTAGAGCATGACTGCCCAGACCAAGGGGTTTAGGACTAAGGATGTGAACAAAAGAAGAACATGTACTTTCTCAGTAGCTTGGAGGTCCCCTGAGAAAACCGGGAACTGCTCTATAAATTGGCCCACGGACAGGGTCATGGTGCTTGGTGGGAAAAGAATGTGTTGGGACAGGAATGAATTATTGCTGCAATGAGTGTTCTTTGATCACAAGGATATGGTGTCAATTGTGTGTAGCCTGGGTAGTGGTGAGATATGCGGACCAACAGAGGTATTTGAGCTGACCTTTAATGATGAACAAGAGAGTGATATGCAGAGGGAGACAGGGAGAAATATTCCAGAATAGCATAAATTAAAAAACAAAACAAAACAGATAATATAAGCTATATTTTGGAAATGATTAGTAGATGTTTTGCCAATAAAAGAAGAGGGGAAAATAAGGTTGGAAAAGAGTTGAGTTAGTTTTGAGTCACACTGTTGATGACTTTGGATTTTTAGGCTGACGGCAGTCAATGGTGGAGCTCTTGAAAAATTTGCGTAGTGAAGTTCCAGGTAAGATAGTAGATTATATACACATCTAATTCCATTACCTCCTGAAATTCCACTAAAACTAAAGAAAAAATATTTTTAAATATTTTTAATATTTAATATTTAAATCTTTCCATTTAAAGGGAAAAATTTAACAATTACAAGCATAGGAAAGGAGACAACAATTTGGAATCTGAAAGGTAGATGGGTGAGCAATAAATCACTTAGCAAGGCAGAACAGCCAAATCTTATCTGTCAGTTGGAAAACTAAAGAAACAACCCAATATATCCCCCAGAATCATATAAAATCTCAGGAACTGGAAGGACTGGTAGTCAATTGAGGGTGAAGATTGGGGTGAAAGATGAGGGCCAAAATAAAGGAGACTGAATAAAGATTGTTTGAGAAGCAGTTAGAGCTGAGCTGTCCTTTCTCACTCCATGCAGCTGGTCAACTTCCTTCTCCTGGGCAGAAGTCTGAAGTCTTGTTCTCTGGAAGAGGTAAAGCCGAAAGTGTTTGCATTGAGAGACATCTCACATATTTGAGGGTGGAGTTACCATACTGAAAACACATGGATTGAGTAAATTTATGGATACTGAATAAAGACTACAGAGACCCCCCTACTACTACTACTACTACTACTACACACACACAGGCACGCACACAAACACTTCTCTATTCTCATTTGGTTCCCAAAATGCTGATTTCTAGACTTCTCCCTTGCAGGCAAAACTACTAGCCCAAGAGGAAAGAACTAAAGATTGTTTGTCAATGAAGGCCCACCCAGATCCCTTTACAGTAAAGCTAAATTTCACAAGTCCATTTATGGACTCAGATCCTCCAAACAAATTTTTAGTTCCTCACTCTTATTTGTGAACAATCAAGGATCATGAGACCTCTGCAGAAGCCTCCAACATAGATAATATAGATGATATAGAACAAAGCAAACAAATAGGAAGAGGCTACAGACACAACGCAGGAAAAATAAAACTTAAACAAATAACTTACCATTAATATCTTTAGAGAGTTAAGAGATGACATTGTAACCATTAAGAACAGGTTCCTTGGAAAAAAGAAGCATTTGGAGAACAAAAAGAAGCTCTTGGAAATGAAAATATAATAGCTGAAACTCAAAAACACAACAGAAACTTTGGAAGATAAAGTTGAGGAAATCTTTAAGAATTAGAACAAAAGACAAAAAGATGGAAAAGAGGACAGGAAGATAAGAAAACAGGAATATCAGCCTAGGAGATCCAACATTGAAATCCAATATCCTAGAATGAAGGATTAGAGAAATAGAGGGGAAAACCAATCAGTGAAACAATTCAGGACAATTTCTCTTGAGTGAAAGATGTAAGTTTCCAGATAGAAAAGGCCACCTCAGTGCTAATCACAGTGGAGGAATAGGACTTCATTACAAAATTTAAGAACAGTGAAGATAAAGAGAAGGTCCTGAAAGCTTTCATATAAAAAGATGAAGAGTCAAAACACTTACAGATATCTCAAGAGCAACACTAGAAGCTGGAGGCAATGGAAATAACTTCTAACCCAAAATTCTATACCAAGCCAAATGATCGATTAAGTAGAAGAGTAGGACAAAGACATTTTCAAATATACAAAATCTCATTAAATTTACTTCTCACATATCCTTTTTCAGAAAGCTACTGGTGGATATGTACAACAAAAGTGAGGGAGTAGGTCAAGAAAGACAAAATATGAAATGCAGGAAACAGGAGATCCAGCTCAGGGCAACTATTATCCCCCAGACCTGTGGTATAACTTGTTCAGATTGGGGCAGGTTTGAAAATTTGTGTCTAAGAACAGTGCGGGACTCTGTATTTGTATGTGTTTTTCCTCCTGGAGTGAACAGGTTGCCATGGTGAAAGACAATGGAATCTCATTTTATTATAAGATCCCCATTCATGCTGGCATTAATTGAAAACGGATACAATAGCTATGTATATGTGTACACACAATAGATACACACACCCTTATTATATGTAGGCATAGTGTGTCTACAGAAAGACGCATAAAAAGCTGGAGATTGGAGTTGCCTCTGTGTGGTTAGGAACCAAGAATGTGAAGATCTTCCTTTTACTATATACTGCCTTGTTCCTTTTTTATGTTTCACACGGAAGGTAGGGTAAGAAACAGCAGACTGGGGTCAGTTGGGTGGTGATTGTCATGTTCTTGGCATGAGGAAAGAAGGGGTGGATGCTAAAGTTGGAGGGATCCTTACCTGGCCTGGTGATGACCAGATGTGGCAATATGATGGAGGTGGGCAGTAGGTGTTGAGAGTTGGAGGGCAGTAGTCAGAGATGACTGTGCTCTCTAGCCTGTGTTAACAAATGTGAGGGCACTGAACGGATGAAACTGGCTTCATAATGGCAAAGAAAGGAGGGTGATTTGCAAAAGAATAATAAGGGGCAGGGATGGAGGGGCAGGATTTGGAGGCAGCAATTGTAGTTCACTTTCCCTCTGACCTAAAACTCATTTTCCCCAGTCTCATCAAGTGTGTTATCATGCACAGCATCAGGCCTTATGAGATGATGGAATGTCTTCTGGAAAACTCCGTCGTGGGTCCTCTGCAGGGCTTGGAGGGCTGAGGTAGTACAGTGTGAGATGTGGTACAGGCATTCAATCTGCAACCAACCCAAACGCTGTCTCTTCTATGGCCAGAAAGCATGAGGCTGGGAAATAAAGGAGTGGAGGGGATGCTTCACCCACTTTCCCCAGCTCTGCCCCTTACTGAGTTAGTGACCTTGGGTAAACTGCTTTGTACCTAGGTTCCCTCATCAGCAAAATGGGCAGCGTAGCCTGATACCAACATCACGGTCATTATGAGGATTAAATGGGATAATGAATTTAAAGGGTTAGAAGAGTCCCCAGTACAAGGTAGATAAATAGCAGTAATGATACTACTATTATTAAACCTAATGACCTCTTTTAATTGTCCTTGGCTTTCTTTTCCCCAGATTTGGAACACAGAAGGTCTAGAGAATTTAATGTACAAAGGAGGGATGTTTTTATCAGAGGACATATTAATGTTTCACTCAATCTTTAAACAAATCGTTTTGAGGCAGTATCTTAGGTGCCTGGGGTCCATCGATGAAGAAGGTGGACACATCCCTGCCCTCACAGAGACTGGACAGCTTTCTTTTTTCCAGAATTCTTGTGCAAGTATTTATTTATCTTTAATTGAGACATAATTAACATATAATGTATTAATTTTAGGTTTACAAAATAATGATTTGAGATATATATATATATATATATATATATATATATATATATATACTGTGAAATAATTACCACAATAAGTTTAGTTGACATCCATGATCACACATAGTTACAAATTATTTTTTCTTATGAGAAATTTTAAGACCCACTCTCTTAGCAATTCAAATATATAATATAGTTATATAAATTTATCTTATAATGAAGGTATTTTCGAGGAATACTTTCACATTAGTCTTTGTTCAGTATATGTACAAACACATAACTTAAAAATTACATAGTATAAAAGGTTACAAACTGAAAAGCAGTTATGCCTTCCTTAACTCCACATTTCCCAGTTGTCCTCAGAAACAACCTCTCTCACTGGATCTTTTATGCCTCACTACTGAGATAAACATAGAATTATCTTAGACCCCTTTTCATACAATGGTTAGGGGAAAGGGAAGAGGAGAGGGTTTGAGATGAGTCAGAGGCTTCTAGTTAGGGTGACTGGAGAATGTGGCTACCACAGAGACGTTAAGAGGAAGAATGTATGAGTTGTGATCAAAAAATACAGTGGATGTTTAAATTAAAAAATATTATTACAGTAAAAGATACATTGCCATTAACCCCCCTCAGAATACTTCCTCTCATTTCAAACACACTTATCCCATTTTTCCTGTTACTTTCTGAAGTGTCTTTCGTAAGTGTCTCTAGTTGTGCTGTTGTGGCTGCCTCGATGTCCTGAATGGATTCAAAATGTTTCCTTTTCATGGTCATTGTGACTTTGGGGAAGAGCCAGAAGTCACACGGTGCCAGATCTGGTGAATAAGGTGGATGAGAACACACCATAATGTTTTTGTTTAACAGAAATTGCTGCACCAGAAGCAATGTGTGACACAGAGCCTTTCCATTGTGATTAGCAAATAATGTGAATGCTGCTGCCAAGTGCCATTGCACGGAAAGGCAGTGATCTTCAATATGGAAAATGGCACACTGAACCGTAGTAACAGGTAACAATGTGTGACAAGTTTCAACTTGTTTGGTGCAGTCAGTCTGGTGTGAGCTACAGTTGAGAGAAGGTGTGTTTTAAAGCGTGCCATAAATCATCCTCCACCACAACAACGTTCCGTGTCACACATCACTTCTGGTATATGGCAATTTCTGTCAAATAAAAACAATACAGTGTGTCCTCATCCACCTTATTCACTGGAACTGGCACCATGTGACTTCTGGCTCTTCCCCAAAGTCAAAATGATTCAGGACATCGAGGCAGCCATGACAGTGCAACTAAAGACACTCATGAAAGAGGACTTCCAGAACTGCTTCAGAAAGTGTCAACAAGTATGGGACAAGTGTATTTGAAGTGAGAGGGAGTATTTTGAGGGGGATTAATGGCAATGTGCCTTTTTCTGTAATAATTTTTTTTATTTAAACATTTACCATATTGTTTGATCACACCTCGTACATTAGGAAGACACACCTCGTACACCAGGCTATCAAGCTTGAGTCGTACTGCTGAAGTAAAAGCAGAAAATGTAGACTTTGAAATCAATGTAATATTAAAATTTATTGAGAACTGCTTGGTATAAAACACGTTAGGAACTAACAAGATGCTTAGAGTATAAAGAAGGCAGGGGATGGGCAGAACACACAAATGGTAAAGTTACAAGGACGAGCATGGCTAGCACAGCTGTCTATTGTCTACAGAACTATTTCTATAGCTTGGCCTCCCAAAGTTCTCTTTAGGTTTGGGCTGAAGCTGCTCCATCCCTCAGTGATGCTGCCTGAAAGCCAGGGGCTCCTAACTCATTTCCACTGGGCTAGTATATTCTTCTCCTGCACCCAGTTTTCCAGTCGTTGAGAATGATGGGCATAGACAATCCTCAGACGCAAACTCACTGACATTGTTCTGGGCCAGCTGATATCTCCTTAGGGCACCTGCAGGTTAAAGCAGCCTCTGGATGATTTACATCCCGGTCTTCCTAATTTCACTCCAGCTCTTTATCTCTCGGCCATCAGTTGAAAGAGTCCTAAGCCTCCTTCCGTTCATCCCATTATCAAGATGCTGGCTCGCTCTCCCAAGCTTTGCTTCCAGCCAGGTAAGACATCACAGCATCCTGCGTACCATCACAACCCCTCACCAACCACCCAGGACACTATTATCTGTTTGACGTCCATTTGGACAGATTGTCCCTCTGTTGCTTGTCCCAAGGCGTGTTGAAGGACTGGACAGACTGGACATTCGTGTACATTTCTGTTGGTCAACATCTTTCTTTCTTTCTTTTCTCTTTTGAATATTGTGATCTCTCCATTGGTTCTTGCACAGTTGTCCCAGGTCATTATCTCAGTCAGTTTTTTTTTAAAGAAGAGAAGTAGGGCTCACGATGCACAATCCAGTGTTCTCTGCTAAGGCTTGTCAATAGTTTGTTAGGTACACAGGTCTTCCTCAATATCAGCAACAACCCATACAGAAATGGCTCCAGGGTCTAGAGCTGGCTCCAGCTCCGTCTCTCCTAGTCTCCCAAATTTTGAGCTCGTCTGTCCATTGTTATCAGCACACTAGGCCACTGCTATCCTTACTGACCGACCCTCACAGAAGGACAAGGACTCCTTAGCAGATCGATTTGTCTCAGGGCATAGTAATTACATTATTATACTCATATATATTATAAAATGTTAATATTAACCCTATAAAGCCATAAAGTATGTAGCTCCCACTCAGACTGAAGAGGCAGGTGTTCAATCACAGGTGTACAAGATGGACTGAGGCACTCACTATCTTAGAATTCATGGTAGATAAAAGTCACTATTCCTGGAAATGGGAGTTCTACAGATAACATAATTTGTAAAATTAAGAAAAGAAGCCAAATCTGAAACAGGAGGTGTTAGTCCGAAACATTATTCCTGAGCTAGGAGCCAGTCAGATGGTCTTGGCCCACAAACTCTGAAATGAAAAGAAGCAGTTAAAACCTACTCCTGGCAGAGGGAGCAGAGCTGGCATTCTAGGGAGGCATCTTGGAGTCCCCACTATTGTTAATAGTAATATTTTGTTTAGAGACACAATGAAAAGTTCAGCCAAAAACTTGAAAACACAAAAAATGGATATAATCCAATGGACTTTACTCTTTAGTTAAAAATGTGTAGCACTTTTGTCACCTGAGGCTGTCTTTGAAATGTTATCAACACATTGGAGTTCATCAGATCTTTCAGGTACATGGTTTTCTACTCTAAAAAAAAAAATAGAAAAGAGAATTGGGTGAGATTTCACAGTAGAGTCACTTTCTTTTTCTAGATTTCAATGACAGGGCAGAATATAAGGGGCCATTGCAACGAGGGGAAACAAACTATGAAGAGAGAGGTGGAAAAGTGTCATCCATGCTTCCTTTAACGACTACCCTCTATTTTTGTCTAGGCCTGCCCCTGCTGTGTGCCGAGTCCCTGCTGCCTTCCCTCTGCAGGCATTTCAGCACCGTTTCTGACCTGAGACTGACAGGGCAGGCCAGACCTCAGCTTCCAGGCGCACCTTCCAAGATCCCTAGACCCATAGTGGCTAGTGTATCCAGATAAGTGCTCGGCACTCTGGGGTCCTACCTGTGTCTCTGTGATGACGCTCTTCACTGAGGGTTGCTTTGACCCCATGACAATGCAGCCAGAACCCTGATATTCTTGATGAACCCAGTTTCTCAGAGGGAAATGGAGGTACGAACGATCTGATCACATCATGTTGTAAAAGGACTGATCATGAGGAATCTTTGTGCATTCCTTTATGCACACATTCATTCTTCCAACAAATATTTATCGAGCACTTACTATATTCCAGGCACCGTGCTGAGTGCTGGCAGCCCAATGATGAGCTTAACTGACATGATCCCTGCCCTCTGTAGAGTTTAATTTAGTTCAGTTTATAGAGCTTAATATGATAGTTACACAAATATGTAAATATACTTGGTATTATGAAGAAAAATGACAGGGATTCACATGACACTATACTAGGCTAACATACTCTAATTTGGGAAGAATTTTTTAAAACGTGCTGCTTGAGCCAAGACTTGAAGAATGAGGTAAAGAAGTGGCAGAGAACATTTCAAGCAGAGGACACAGCAGATGTAAAGACACAAAGGCTAGAGGGAACATGTTATCACTCCTCACTTATTCATTTCTTCATTCCACACACGTAGGATAGCCACTAGCAGGAACTGTGCTAGGCACTGGGGTTACCATGGTGAATAAGATGCACCGCATCAGACCACTGGTATTGATTTTTTACTTGACTCTGACTGAACTTTTCATGCCCCTTGAGCACTGTGCATGGGACACCCTGCCATCCATTTACAGCTAGGACATTTTTCTCTAGGTCCTCACTAGTCTCACTTTCTCTCCCTGTCCATCAGTTCATTTGTTGAGGTCTCCGCATGTCTCAGACTTAAGCCTAATCAAGTTACAGACCCTCTGGGAAGCAGACCACTTTCAACAATATTGTAGGGTAAGGACTCACCTTTGCTTGGCCTGTTAATTCTCTTCCTCCTTCGTTTCGATGACTTCTGAAAGAGACAAAAACAACCTCAGAAAATGTATTGCCCATTTATACTAAAAGAAGGAAAGCTTGAAAAGGCTGCACAGTTTTAGGACTCAGAGAAAAATCATTGCAACCTTATATGTGGAATAGATGGTTACTTGACGCAGTTTCAGGCAGTGAGAAGGAGCACCTTGCATCCAAAAAGCAAATGCCTTCCTTCGCTCACTGTGCCCAAACTTCTAATGTTGGAAAGAGGTTTCTCACTTACAGCTCTACTCTTTGCTAAAATAAAAACGCTGCTGGGACAGGTAACATATTTGGTTTTAGCAATCATTTAGTGATCGGAAAAGAGTTTCCAATTCTTTTCTGAAAGCAAGGTTTAGGAGGAAAAGGAAATCTTGAAGGTATTGACGCCACAATGGGTTAGCCAGCTGGTACTACCAAATACTACATACACAGTGTCACATGTATGGGCCCAAGTAGGAAATCTCTAGCGGGCTAGACCTCTCAAAGCCTGAGTAGATAGTGGTATGGGTTTACTACTGATGCAACCTGGAGTGTAAATTCCTCTAGCTTGACTGTTGTAACAGTGTTATTGCCCCATGCAGAGCCTTACAGCAGGGGTTGTTAACCTGGGTGTCCATGGAAGAATTTCAGGACCATTGGAATCTTCTCAACAACATTCCTGATGGTTTTGAACATTTCCCATCATTGGTAGTTCATGTGTGTGCGTGCATATGTGTTTAAAAAATAATCAGCTTTATTGAGATATAAATAATATATAATAAAATCCAATCATTTTCCATACAGCTTTTTGTGAGTTTAACAAATGTATGCAGTCATGTAACTACCAAGACACAGAACATTTATATAAGCCCCAAAAGTTCCCTGTCCCTTTCCAATCAATTCCTTTACTCCAGCCAATCCCTTGGTAACAAGTCATCTGCTTACTGTCACAATAGTTTTGCTTTTTCTAGAATTTCATATAAGTAGGATCATTATAATGCATAATCTTTTTGTGCCCTGGCATTTTCATTCAGCATAACGCTATTGAAATTCATCCACATTGTGGCTTATTACTACTCATTCTACTTATTACTACTCATTAATACTACTTATTACTACTCCATTCCTTTCAATAGTTTCACAGTATTTTATTTTATGAATATACCATCATTCATTTATCCATTCACCAATTGATAAAAATTCAGGATGCCAGGTTTCAGTATTATAAAGAAGGCTGCTATGGACATTTTGGTGTGTGCCTTTGTGTAGATATATGGTTTTTGTTTCTCATGAGTCAATATCTAGGATTGCTAGGTTGTATAACAGTGCATGAGAATCTTAGTTGTTTCACATCCTCTCCAGAACTTGGTATTTATTAGTCCTTTTAATTTTAGCCATGTTAGTGAGTGTGTAGTGGTATCTCATTATAGCTTTAATTTGTACATCCCTAATAATTAGTGCTGCTGTGACTGTATAACTGTTTATTGGCCATTTATCCTGCTTATTCTAAGTATCTGGTCAAGTCTTTTGCTCCCTGCCTTTTGTTAAATGGATTGTCTTCTTATTACTGAGTAGTAATATATAATTATATATTCTGGATATAAGTCCTTTATCAGATACACATTTTTGCAACATTTTCTCCCAGACTGCAGCTTGACTTTTCATTTTCTTAACAAAGTCACAAGGCAAACATTTTTAATGTTGATGAATTTCAGTTTATCAATTTTATATTTTTATGATATGGTTTGTGCTTACTGTGTCCTATCTAAGATTTGGCTAAGGTAAGATTACAGAGATTTTCTCCTATGTTTTCTTTCACCTTTTAAATTTAGTCTTTTAAATTTAGCTCTTATATTTAGATATACGATCCACTTCAAGTTACTTTTTGGGTGTCTAGGTTCATACTTTTTCGTGTGGCTATCTGACCGTCCTAAAACCATCTACTGCAAAGACTATCCTTTCTTCCTGGAATTACCTTGGCACATTTGTCAAAATCAGTTGACCATGTGAGTTTATTTATTTATTTATTTTTTAGTATTTTTATTTATTTATTTATTTATTTATTTATTTATTTATTTATTTATTTATTTAAGGAGGGCGCAGCTCACAGTTGCTCCTGTGGGGATCAAACCAGCAACCTTGGTGTTATTAGCACCTCGCTCTAACCAACTGAGCCAACTGGTTACCCCAATGAGTTTATTTTTTTGACTCTCCATTTTGTTCAGTTGATTGATCATCAGCTGCTTTTGAGGATTCCGGGGTATAAACTGTGTTGTTTCTTGGGTTTTCCAACTGACAGATAAGATTTGGCTGTCATGCCTTGCTATTTATCACTCATCCATCTATCTACTTTTCAGATTCCAAACTGTTGTCTCCTTTGTTACTCTTGTACTTCATTACTATAGCTGTATAGAAAATCTTGAAATTAGGTAGCTTAAGTCCTCCATCTTTATTCTTATTTTTCAGAACTGTTTTGGCAATTGTAAGTCTTTTGCATTTCCACATAACTTTTAGAATTAGCTTTTTAATTTTCACGGAACGACCTGCCAGGATTTTGATCCATAAATAAATCTAGGGAAAACTGGTATCTTAATATCTAGTCTTCTGATCCATGAACATGGAATATAACTCCATTTATTCAGGTCACCTTAATTTCTGTTAAGCAGTAATGTTTTGTAGTTTTAGTATACAGCTCTTATATTTGTTTTTAAAAATGTATTCCCAAGCTTTTAGTAATATTTGATGATACTGTAAATGGTATTTAAATTTTTTGCAGTATCTAATTTTTTGTTGTCAGTATATAGACATACAATTCATTATGATTTTGTGTATTGACCTCGTATGCTGTGACTTTGCTGCACTTAATTAGTTCTAATAGTTTTTAATAGATTTCTTAGGCTTTTCTACAAACATGATCATATTATTTCCAAAAAAAGAGACTTTTGCTTCTTCCTTTTCAATATGTATGCCTTTTATTTCTTTTTCTAGACCTACTGCACTGACTAGGACCTCTAGTACAATATTAAACAAAAATAGTGAGAGTGACATCCTTACTTTATTCCTGATCTTAGGGGGAAAGCAATCAGTCTTTTATCATTAATATGATGCTAACTGAAAAAGTTTAGTAGATGTCTTTTGTCAGGTTGAGGAAGTTCCTTTGTATTCCTACTATTATGAGAGTTTTTCCTTCTTTTTTAAAATTATGAATGGGCATTAATTTTGCCAAATGCTTTTTCTGTATCCATTGACATGATCACATGGTTTTTCTTTTTAGTCTGTCAATATGGTGAATTCTAATGCTTGGTTTTTATATGTTGAACCTACTTTATATTCCTGGAATAAACCCCACTTTATCATGACATATCATACTTTTAATATACTGCTAGATTTTAGTTGCTAATTTTGTTAAGAATTTTGGCATCTGTGTTCATAAAGGATGTGTGTAGTTTTCTTTTCTTGTAATTTTTTTTTCTAGTTTTGGTATCAGGGCTCCCCCTACCTTCAGAGCAGCCTGGATACTGCTTTAGGCAGTTAATTGGGGGCAATCACAGGGCTCACTTCATCATTTTTCTTCTCTCAGGGACTATGGTTTTCTGCAGCCTATTGTCCAATGTCTGAAAACAATTGTTTTATGTAGTTTGTCTGATTTCTATTGTTTATGGCAGAAGGGCAATTCCTGTAGCAGTTAATCCTTCATGTGAGGAAGGAGAAGTCTGTGTCTCCAAAAACGAGCTTTAATTATTAGAAAAGTCTCTTATTTCCTTACACTTTCTTATAAACTTCATCCATTGAGACATCCTTTGGGGCCACAGTTAAATATCTTTGTACCCTATGGCAGCTCTTCAAATATATGAAGGCAGTACTTGTGTCCTCCCCAAGATTTTTGTGTCCTCCCCAAGATTTTTTTCTGGCTAAGTTTCCTTGGTTACTTGAGCTATTTCTTATCTGACTAAGCTTCCAGAAATAATAAATCTGGTCAGGTTCTATTTTTGCCAATGTTCCTCTTAAAAATAATGGTTCTTACAGTTAAATAGAGTATTTCTGATGTCTGCAGACCAACGCAGAATAATTAAATCATCCTTTTATAGCCATGACAAAATCATCACCATTAAAAAACAAAAACAAAACAAACAAACAAAAAAACTTTTGTTAAAGTAAAAGCAGACAATAAAAACACAGGTTCTAAACTTTTTTGTTTGTTTGTTTGTTTGTTTTTTGGTTCTAAACTTTTGGATTCAATTACAAATTTATCATTTTGAAGGGCAGGTGTGATGATATCACCAACTTTCAGTTTTTAAGTGCTGTGTAGGTTTCTATTTAAATGGTGGTGAAAACGATTTATTTGAGAAAAGACACTTGCCCTTTAAGAAGTCATTCCTGAAAGAGCTGAGACTCTTTCAGGTTTGGTGGAGGGAGGCAAGTTGTAAAAACTGTTGGTTGTTAGGGCAGTATTACATACAGATTTCAGTCACACAAGACCCAAATGAGGAAGTAAAACTTCAGGAGGAGCTATTTTAGTCTATCTCCCCAATGGGTAAGCTGATAGGGTACCTTCTGATTAGGAAAATACAGTAATTCAAGGTTATAGTTTCTCATGTCCTATCTGCCTTGTTTGAGAAAACAAAAAGAGAGAAGAGAGATTAGAAACCAGCTAGAGCAACCATGGCATTTCCTTTTTATTAATTTAACAGCCTAAACAGGGTAAATATGTATGGTGGAGGCAAAAAAAAAAAAAAAAAACAACCCACTATAATTACTGAACAAATGCTGGAAAGGATTATTGACACCAAGTTAGTCTGAGAACCATCTCCTCTGAGAAAAAGATTAATATTGGATTAGGAGGAAGCTCCATTTTTGGAGAAATTCCTACTTGTCATCAATAAGCTTGTGTTTCTGTAGATAGATCCTGACTGCTTCCATGTCTGTCTATTGGCAGAATTTAGTTCCTTGCGGCTGGAGGACTGAGATCCCCATTTCCTTGCAGGCTCTCAGTCATTTATCATTAATATGCTAACTGAAAAAGTTTAGTAGATGTCTTTTGTCAGGTTGAGGAAGTTCCTTTGTATTCCTACTATTATGAGAGTTTTTCCTTCTTTTTTAAAATTATGAATGGGCATTAATTTTGCCAAATGCTTTTTCTGTATCCATTGACATGATCACATGGTTTTTCTTTTTAGTCTGTCAATATGGTGAATTCTTTCTTTCTTTCTTTCTTTCTTTCTTTCTTTCTTTCTTTCTTTCTTTCTTTCTTTCTTTCTTAATTTATTGGGGTGACAATTGTTAGTAAATTTACGTAGATTTCAGGTGTACAATTCTGTATTACATCATCTATAAATCCCATTGTGTGTTCACCACCCAGAGTCAGTTCTCCTTCCAATTATGGTGAATTCTAACGCTTGGTTTTTATACGTTGAACCTACTTTATATTCGTGGAATAAACCCCACTTTATCATGACATATCATACTTTTAATATGTTGCTAGATTTTAGTTGCTAATTTTGTTAAGAATTTTGGCATCTATGTTTATAAAGGATGTGTGTAGTTTTCTCAGCTTCAAGAGGCTGCTTACATTTCTTGACTGATGGGCCCCTCCTCCATCTTCAAAGCCCACAATGGTGGGTTGAGCCTGTCGCAAGCTTTGGATCTCTCCTTCTTCCATTTCACCTTTCTAACCAAGGTGGGAAAAGTTCTCTGACTCATGTGATTCGATTGGGTCTACTTGGACAATCTAGGGTGCTGTCATCATCTTAAGGCCAGTACCTTAATCACATATGTAAAGTCCCTTTTCCTATGTAAGATACATATTATAGATTCTGGGGTATAAGAGATAACCTTGTGGGGGGCATTATTCTGTTTATCATATAGCCAATGCCAGAGGTATTCACAAAGCAAATTCAGACATTGCTGAAGTTATAGAACCCAAATTTACAAATATCTCATACCCACATGTCATAGTTACTTGGTATAGTCCTTTGCTCCAGTGATATCAAGCTCTTCTCTTTGACCAAACTCAATGGCACAGGTGACTGTCCGACCAAACAACTTTTCCTACCAATATTCTTTATCACATTCTTGGGGGGTCACACTTGTGCTGTGCTGTTATCTTCTGCCTTTTATCACTCATAGCTCAATTTGACCATCTCATATGTACACACATAGCTTCTTACAGCCCCTTCCAACTTCTCTCATGTGTACACATACGTCCTCCTCTTTAACTCCCTTATCTAGTCTCCTGAATTTCTCTGATTGCCTATTGGGGAAAAAAACATTCTTACTTTCTTTTTCTTCATCCCTTCTTTGTTTCATTTGTGAGCTAATCATTCCAGTGTAAAAGTAAATCTAGGGGACAGCTTATTCTCAAGCTAAAGGTTGCTTCTACACATTTAGCCAAATGTAAGGGCCATAAGATAGAAAGAAAGAGAAGCTCAAAACTCTCATCTTGAAAAGTCAAAGCCTGGACAAGTCTAGTACATCAGTGCATCTGATCCTATGCTCTGAAGTTTACACTTTCTTCCTAAAAATTTCTCAGCACACCCCTTGCTTTGGTAGTGTAAACTTCTCTGTCATATACTTTGTGTTAATTTATTGAAATTGGGTAATCACTCCCCAATTTTCTGTTTTTAAAATACAGCAGGATGAAATGAATGAGTGCTAATGTCATCCATCTGTTTTCTCAATGGATCTTAAAATTAGTACACTGAAATCTTAAATAAGGTGCTGACCAGAAGCATTACTCATCTAATACTTTTTACCATAAGTGAGTAAGAAGATTACCTTAATTATCAACACCAACCAAACTTCCACTGGAGGCAATTACTGAGATAAAGTCCAAGCTTGTCTTACAACTTCACTCAAACTAACCCAAACCACATACAGGCACGGGATTATTACAAAGGAATCACTGTGCCCCCCCCACCCCACCCCGTGAAACATAGGCCACTTTTATAAGGGAGGCTGATGAATACAGTGCTGTTTATAATGGGAAAACTATGGAAACAACACATGTGTCCAACAATATGGAGTTAATTAAATAAATTAAGGGATATCCACGTAACAGACTATCTCACAGCCAATTAAAATGATGCTATAGAATGATATGTAATGACATTGAATATTTTCTTCCTGTGTTTTGTATTAAAAAGCTACAAAAAAGTGATATTATCCAAATTGCAAAAAATAGTCCTTATAATATTATTCCATCTATGAAAAATAACATACATTTATACATAGAAAAATCTGGACAAGGTACACTAAAATGTTGTAAGCATAATAATTTTTTTCTCACTAGTGGAACTATAGGTGATTTTACTTTCCATGTATTTGGTAATGGATGTATAATACTTGGTAATCACCAAAAGTTAATGTTATTTTTAAAAATCAGGGGAGAACCATTCACCTAACTTATTTCTCAGGAAACCTAGACTTTTAGAGATGAGAAGGTGACTCTCATGGTTATCTATCGCTCCCCTCCTCACCACCCATACTTGAACACCCCCAGGTCCCTAATCACTAACATTTAGAAGTATCTTCACCAGTTTCCTTCATTGAATTCTCACAGTAACCTCAAGAAGTAAGTAGGTAAAGCAAGGAATAATCCACTTTGTCCGGAAACTGGAAGTATATTTGTAAACCTTAGAGGTTAGAAATGTTGCCTTTCCTAGAAATTCAGAGCAACATTATCAGTTGCTGAGTCCCATCTACATGGGTTCCAAACCTTGAGGGGAAACCTTTTCCTCTAACCACTTGCTGACTTTTTTGCCAGTCTGGGCTCAACCAATGAGCTCCAGAAGACAGCTGATAGGGAAGTATCTGCACTCTGCAAAGAGAACAAGCACTGACTCACCACATTCATGAGAGGGGCCAGGCTGCTTCTTCTTCCTTGTCTTTACTATTAGAGAAAACACCGTCACGCACCCAATGGAAAACAGTACAGGTAGAGTTGTAATCAGGATGCCATGGTCTGTGAAAAGCTGGTGTGTGTTACGTGACTTTGCATCTAGAAATGACCACAAGTTTTCAATCAGCCAGGAAGGTTGATTATAAGAGGTTTATAGTTACTGCTGTTCTATTATTTACATGCCAGTATCTCCCCAGGGCTCTAACGACAGAAGAGCCTGAAATCCCAGTCACAGGGTCTTCAGCAGCTAACTAAGAACGAAGCCAGTGCCTCTGGCCAAATGCCTGGACTGAGCTCCCTTCCCTTCCCGGAGCTGGGTTGACGATGACTGTGATCCAGAAGAGCATCCACCTAGCCCTAGATTCTGGAATCTGTGCTGAGGCTCTGAATGTGCAGTCATCTGCGTGATGCCCTGCTCCCGCAGCCCCCGGTCCAAACGTTTCCCTTGTAATAATTCCTCCAGGCACTATCATCTCTAGATCAGGTTCCAGATACCTCTCACCTGGACAAATATAACAGTCTCCTCACAGGCCTCCTATGTCCAGTTTTGGTTTTTGTTTGTTTAGTTTTTTCCACAGAAGATTTCCTCAAGCATGGCTTTCAGCGTGTCTCACCTACTAGAAAAAATTTGCTATCTCTTCATGCTCTGAGTTATCAGGATCAGAATCAGCTCCTGGGAGGTCAAGACTGACTTCCTTCCTTGCACGGAGACTCACAAGTCTCTAGGAAGTTAAAAAAATGGAATTTGGGGCAAAAACTTAGAACGAGTGGTCTGCTCTATAAACATTTATGGGAACAGTTCTGGGAGTTATTCAGGAAGACAGGACCAGTTGACCTTCCATTAACTTAGCTGCAATATGTGGACCCAATCCCTGTTCATCAGACCTTATGGAGTTGTTGGTACTGCAGATCTTATTCAACACTTTCTGAGTCTGTCCCAGTTTATCCTACTTGAGTCTGTTTGGCATTCCTAGTAAATGGGGGTTATGCTTGTTAACATGGAGACCTCTACCTTTTGATATCCAAAAAGGTTCTTTGACTCAAGGTCTAACCTATCTCTGATCAAGCCCTAGAATAGGGACACAGAGAGGCAAGCCTTGTCTTCCTGAGGCAGCTAGAGCTGAAACATTTCTGAAGATGGTATAGCTGGGAAGGTTTGGGCAATATTTGAGAAGCAGCAGAAAGGTGAGTCATGATGAGGCTATAGTGGTGGCCAGGCTCTATTCATTTATAGACTGTGGGAGCCATGGCACATCATGTGCAGCAATATCGGTGGCTTCAAGAAGGTGCTGAACTTCAGGGATAGCTTGGGAGAGGCCTCTTACTAGGCCAACAAAGGCTACAGTAGAAGCAACCAGGACAGGCTGGGGATCCTCACCATTTACTGAACTCTCAGAGGCAGAGGTGTTTGAGCAGAGGAAATCAGGACCAGGAGAAAGGATTGGCCCACTAGTAAAGTTGGCTGGTAGGATTGGCCCCTGAGGCTGCACACAAGAATATGTCCACGGGCCAAGTTATGTTTGAACCTCAGGAGTGAGGAGGCAGCAAAGCCAGAGGGTGGAATATGGACTGGGAAGGATGATTTAGGAGGGGACAAAGCCAAGGGCCATAGCTGGACAAGGGCCAATGCAAGCAGAAGGCAAATACGGGCAGGGAGGGGTCAGGATCAGAACAAGCAGTAATAGGACAAGTGTGGGTGCAGAGTGCCTTTATTCCAAGAAAAAACTTGCAGTTACTGCTACTCAAAGGTGGGGTTTCAAATATGCATGCATTCCCTCAAGGGCAAAGCCGTGACTTTAAAACGGCAGGCTTCTATTAGTAGACACTGCTTAGTTTCAACCCTTTCCTCCAGCTGGACGGGTCACCATACTTCACTGTCAACCTGCCACAAGAATTTCTGCTTCTGAGTCTTTCCTTAACACATATATACTGATGCCTACCACCACCACCTGTGCCCACATTAGATACTGCTAATTGATTGTTGTGGTCCTCTCACTCCCTAAGCCTAGATGCTGTGTCAGAATTTTTCTTCCTGTTCAAAAAGGCACCACAAGTCTGAATACCTGTTATCTCTTCACCACACTTATTAAGCCAATTATTTCTTTTATTGCGCTATCAGATCCCACTTCTTTTAGGAAAACTTCCCGGGCCCTCAAAGAACTTGATTACATCTGATTGCCTATAGAACTGATGATCAATCACTCTTGTTTTCAAATTTAGTCACATATTTCCACGTGATATAGTTTAGATTCCAACCAATCTTTTTAAAATCCAGTTTTTCACATGTGTACATCATGGAGTTCTGATTCTATTAGAGGGTCCTCAAGGGTTTTGTACCTTTCAGTTTTCAGCCCTGCAACCAACAATGTCTGTGCTCATAACAAGTGTTGTATGTACGTACGTGTGTGTGCGCGCGCGTGTGTTAATGAATGGAACAAATGGAAGAATTCTCACCAGGAGGAATACTGCATTTTTTTACCTAAATTTCAGAATCTTCTATACAAAGATAGCCCCAAAAAACTGGATCAATTATTTCAGGGCTTAAGAACATGCTTCCTCAAGTGCACCATAGGTTTGTGGCCTCCTGGACCCTGCGGCACTCAGAGAAAGCAGGAGCCCTCTGTCTGTGTCCTTCCTAATAGTATCAAATGGCTCAGTTGGAAGTTTCCTGGCAAGCTCAGGACATTGGACGATCTGCCATAACCATTTGTATATAATACCTGATAAAAGAAATAGTCTTGGGAAGCAGCTTTACCTATATTGTAAGGTTGGGAGTGAAGCCTTGTCTGTGTTAGCGCAGGTTGTAGGACGCAGAAGACGCTCACATTTGCTTCAAGAGACACTGGGAGAGACAAGCTGGCAGAAACGTTGTACAGTTCTGTGATATTATCTTGAAATATATTCATGACAGCATCATACTCAGTAGTTGAATTCTCAGTTTTCAGTACAAAAGACATCTTCTGCGGTTCCGGGTAACCTTTTGTAGATAAGCAGGTCAAATTTATGTTGTCAGAATTTTCTGTTCTATTAGAAATTAGGCTGATTTCAGGTTGACTGAAGTTAGCTGAAAGCAGAATAGAGATGCAAAAAAAAGAAAATCAGTCTACATTTAGATGTATCTAGAAGAGAAGAACAAATAACTAGGTACCTGACTTGGGAACTCTCTGGGGCACACCTGGGAGCCTTGGGGTGTTTAAAGTGTGGGCCTCAGCCCATGGTGAGAACCACATACTGACCTCATATTTATTTTTCAATAATGGAGTTTGGGGCCATGCTTACTTCCTGCTTACCCAAATCAAGGGGATGCTCTCTGAGTGATAGGAGGGCTGAAATTGAGTCACCGAAGATTTATAACGAGGCCACTGTTCTAGGGAATAAAGTCTTTGGAAGGAGAAGTGGTCTGACTTTAGGATCCAAGTGTCCCATGTGGTGTCTTCCAGCGAGACCAAGAGAGCAGAAAAGGATTGAGACTAAAGTTTCCCCAGGAACTAACAGAGTTCATGGTGCTGGTATGCTCTGGACCATATCTTCTAGAAACTCAAATAATATGGTAGTAAGTGGGCAGATGGGGATTTTGGATTTAGAAATTCCAAATACTAGTTTGGGGCATGACTGTCAAGGTGTCTTCATCATATATGATGAGATGAAGGGCAAACCCAGTTATTTTTAGGAAAAAATATATGATCTTGATAAACACAGAGCTTCTCTTCCCTTGTTTGCCATCCAGGTTTTTATGGCTATTGAGGATTACTGGCACTAGTCCCTTCTGCCAGCCAAATCCTTGCTCTCCTATAGTTACTCGGTTGTTTGCAGGGTCTACATACTGTAATTTAGCATAGTGTTGCTGACATTTCAGTGACTTGCATGCCATCTTTACAAGTTTTGCTATATCAACACACTATTTAACCACTCACTCTGCTTGTACTGTGTGTGGTCTGTAAAAGGTAGAAGGCTACTGCATTATAGTCTTATTAGCAATAGCTGTGAAATCACAGGTTGCATAAGTTAAAGCTTTTCTAATACATATTACAATAAATATAAAACTATTAAAACAAAAATGATTGTCACTGTCCCCCCTAAAACACACCATGTTTCTCTATGACACTTTGAAATGACATAGTCAAAGCATTGATTGAGCCTTGGTTAAAGGTTCTAAAAGCCCTGCAGCCTGGTTTGAATCACACAGGGCTTAAAGGGAGTAACTCCTCACTCTATTCCTATTTTTGCCTCTGCTTTACCATGTGGTTTAGGAATTGGTATTAATCTGTGTTTTCCAGTTCCATCAATTAATCTGGCTCTAGTAATCCCACATCTGGGTATCTACCCTAGAGAAAGGAAAATTTATGTTCACACAAAGACTTGTACTTGAATGTTTACAGAAGCTCTATTCATAATAGCCTCAAACTGAAAACAACCCAATCTCTTTTCATGGGTTGAGTGAATAAACAACAGAATGCTACTCAGCAATCAGAAGGAACAGACTTTTGCTGCACGCAACAACTTGAATGAATCTCAAAGGCATTATGTTGAATAAAAGAAGGTGGTTGTAAAAGGTTACAAGCTTAACACCTCCATTCACATGATGTTCTCAAAAAGACAGGCCTATAGGATGCAGAACAGGTGTTATGGGTGTGGCAAGGGTATGACTATAAAGGGATAGCAAGAGGAAATGTTTTTAGGGTGATGCGAATGTTGTGTATCCTGTTCAGAGTGGGGGTTACAAAATCTAGACATAAGTTAAAGCTAACAGACCTGTACACCAAAATAAAAATAATTAATTTTACACTATATTATAATTTTAGAAAAATCTGTAGAGACATTTAGGCTTTTCAAGGGCTGGAGAAACAGAGGAGCTGGTTTGCCAGTTTTTGGACTGTGTGCATTGGGTTATTTCCCTTCTGTCTACCAGGCTCATGGTTGGGCAGCAAATAACTCATAAGCAAACTTTGGGAGCTTGAAGGGAAAACCCAAATTAGTTAGCTGTCACCCTCTATTGGAGCTCCAGCCAAAGATTTAATGGGTAAGAAATCTTGGATCAAGGGAAAAAAAATAATGTAAAAGAGATTTGAGGCATATCTGATTATATAAACCTTAGTAACAGCCAAATTACCCATGTTACTTTTGTTCAGTTAGCTCTATTTTGTCCCCAAAGCAGATTCTTACTGATCCTTCAGAAGCAAACTATAAAAAGTACAAAGGACTTTCAGTTCCTTACTCCCAAAGCCTGCACTATCTTCAAATGGACTTCCCAGAAATGGCTGTCCTCTGCCTTCTCTCTACAGGTTGCCCCCTCCCCCACCAATGTTTCTCTGCTCATCGCAGTCTCATCTAGAAGGGCCATGGATCTGAACATGCCGTAGACAACATACCGAGCACCAATAGGTTATTATCAAAATTTTGGTGGATGGGAATGAATCCATTGGGCCCTTGGCGATGGACGTAACATTCGTACGAGCCCCTGTCCTTGATCTGAACATTGTGGAGTCGCAGGGTCCACTTGTCCTGGTCCAAGCTGGTGCGGCCCTTATACATGGGATGAACATTTTCCGGCTTCTCTTTCCCTTTATATAGCTCATACAGAACTCGATTATGCTTGTTCTGCCAAAACACAACCAGCTCATCCAGGCTTATGTTTTGAGGGTTTGTAAAGTGGCATGGAAGGTCTCCAGTTTCACTGAAATATGCCAAACACTTTATCGTGGAAGCAGCATCTAAAAAAGGAAAGGTGGAAAGGTTGGACAAGAAGGAAACAAGAAAGAAAAAAACAACAACTCCATTTCTCTTTCTACAATACCCAGATGCTATCTTGTCGGTAATGAGATTGAAGAAGTAGATGTTTAACTCTGGGACGGTGTGTACATCTTGGCATTTGAAGAAAGGGACTTTTGTTCTCACTCCACTGCTAACCAAATGTGTGCGACCTCCTCCAAATGCAACTGCTATGAGGCTGTTTCCTTATCTGCTTAATGAAGGGGTGAACTAACTATTCTAAGCATCTTTCCAGTACTAGGGTTCTGTGAATTTAATCCCAGAACAGGGAAAAAAAGCAGTTGGACAACTCACTTAATCTGCAACTTCCTTTAATCTGAATATTGATTTTTTTCATCGTAGCTGTTACGGGCCCTGTTACTTCTACACCATCTCCAAAAGTTTTCCTTTTCTTTCTTACCCCCTTATTCCTTGGCCTGCTATAGTAGAAAGATTTCTGATAATGGTAACAATTTGATATCCCCCCTTTCATTATGCCTCAATAGTTGAATATGACATTGAGTAATACCTTTGAAATTCAAATAGTTCCCTTTATAGAGCTTCCCTCCTGACTGCTGCTGTCAAGGCCAGCTCTCCTAAGCATATAAAACAGTTTGGAAATGACATAAATAGTCACCCAAGGCCTCTAATCTCAGTGACCTCTCTGAGCTCTTTCAGGGATCAGAAAGAGAACTGGGCAAATATGATGGTTGTTTTGGGATTGTGGTGGCCAAAGACCATTTAAGGCACATGAATGAAATGCTGGACATGAATGAAATGCTGGTAATGAATCATAGATGGGAAGGTCAGGATGTGCTTTTGGAGTATTGGGGAAATCCCTATTACCACAAACTTGCTCTTCCCAGTATGCATTGACCTGGAAATTTTTACAATCCCTGAAGGAGGTGAGTCTCTGGGAGAGTTCAGAGAGAGGCTTTCATCCCTGAGGGCATATTAGAGTTTGTGGAAGGGATTTGGGCCACCTAACTTCTTAAATGTGATTGATTATAGGGTTTTTGTAGGACCTATTTTGGGTCACTGAAAGACTTGGCCAAGAAATTAGTGGTGGGTGAGAAGTGCAGAGTCAGGGGGGAAATGCTGTTTCTTAGTTGATATGATATTAGATGCCACCTTGAAGAGGAAGTTAGGGTGGTTTTAAATAAAGTTTCATTGTTCAGAACTTCAGTAAAGGGGTGCTGATACTAAGGAGAAAAGGGGAGTAGGTTGACGAGAGAGATGAGAGGAGTTTCATTTGAGCTGTTCTTTGAAGGGTGGTAGGAGAAGTAATTAAATTGATCTGATCAATGAGCTTCTCTTCTAAGAGGAAGTAGAAAGACAAATAACAGTGACATGCACCTGGCTAAACTGAACTGTGTGCAGAGTGGCCCAGTGAGAGCAAATAATCAGGGAGGTTGGTAGTGGTCTTGAACTCAAAGGGAAGAGGACTCCAGGCATCAGTGAGAGTTGGCACAAGTTTGAATCACTGCCTATTGCATTCTGCTCACTAGAATCCTGTGAAGCACTTAAAAGTATAAAATGCATCATCTATACAGGATACATTTCCCATAAAGGAGAGAGGTGGGAAAATCTACCTGGGTATCTGAAACAGTGAAAGGGGGACCTAAGGAAAATATACTGTATTCAGTAATTACCTTACAAGGCAATCCTGAGACTCCTGCTACTCCTTTGCTAAATTCTGAATGATTAAGGTAAGAGTGCCACCTACTGTAAAAGCTTCTAGCACTATCTCTGGGGAAACTGATTCTGGTTATACCAGTAACTTGCCATATGATATAGGGCAAATGACCTAATGGAGAAACCAAACACAAAGTTGGAAATTCTGCCAGTTAACAGTCAAGGTTGTTATTACTCAGTGATCATCTGTGCCCTCTGGGTCTGAAAATGACTTCACCATTGGCTTCTGTCTTCCTGATTTATGGTTGCTTTTCGGCTGAGCCTCATAGTATCCTCTCTCCTTCCCACCTACTCTCTTCACTCACAGACCAGCTTCTCTGACCCAGGCCCCCTCTCCCAAAGATTATAAGGGCTTTTCCTCCCCCTGCCCATCTAACTGCCCCCCTCCTCACCTACCAACAGAGAATGTGGTCTGTGTTCTAAAGCCATGGGCATCAGGGGGTGGGCGAGGAGGACTGGTCAGAAATGCACACTCTCTGCCCCCCCCCCAGACCTACTGAGTCAGAATCTGTATTTTAATAAGAGCTCCAGTTTGAGAGGCTGCAGTAGGAGATCTCTACCTCTGCCTCCCAAGTGGAACAGAGGGGGTAATGACAGGAACACATTTTTCTAGCAAAACCCTCTCTTCTCACCCTGGGGTGGAAATCACTCTGAAGCCCATTTTGAATGAACTGAAAGTATTTCACAATTTATACTCCATAGTTCCTCCCCAAACACTGGCTTCCGTGACGTCACTCAGAGCTACGCATGCTAATCCCTTCTCTAACATCTGGGAAAGATTTAGCTCAAGGTCTATTTTTCCTAAGTGGCTTCAGGCCTCCCCTGTTATAACACCAGACCCTAGGCCACCCAGGTCCTGGACTCACTGCAGTGATGGGTAAGCATTGAGACTGTCTGCTCCCCAGCTCTTGGGTAATACATGTGGTCTGGGTCTACCTATAACTGGGGGCTATGATGATGTCAGGAACAAGGCACTCAAGAATACATTTAGACACCTCCTGAATCAGCTGGAAGACTTTGTTTCAAATGATACTTGAGGACTTCTTCAGTAATATATTGTATGAATGTCACACAAAAACTAGAGTCTTCTAACCTTGGAAGGTCTCTGACCCGACCTGGGACTTGAGTCTTCCCTGGCCCCTTCCCCAAATGCACATCTTATGTATTCAATGTATTCAAGGATCATTTAGTCCTCCTAGTACTATGCTTATCTGTACTCATGACATTTTCTTCTTCTACTAAACTTCCTCCAAAGCTTTACTAGGTCTCTTGAAAGCCTAGTAAAGCCTATCATTTGTCAATACTTCCTTGCTCACCGAGCATTTTGGCATTGGATGCAAGATCTTTCTTTCCAACCAATTATTACTATCAATTTGGGTGACTTCAGTATGGATGAGTTCAACAACCTTGCCTCAAAGTTCTTGAAACTTCTCCACTTCGGAGATTCATCCACAGGCTCTACTAGCAGCCCGTCTCCCATGACTGTGAATCTTATCACCAAGAATAACTCTGCCCTAAGAATCTGAAACCTCAATGTACCTGTCTGTGTCCTTAAGATAGCTTCCTCCAAGATTTGCTCTTCATTACTTCACCTATGTCTGTTCTTTGACTTCATCAAGACCTTGACTTGATCCAGTCTACACCCTATTGCACAGGGCTTTCCAAAAGAACCGTGCAACGATGGAGGTGTCCACATCTGTGCTCACCAGTACAGTAGTCAGCAGCCACTGTAGCTGAGCACTTGATACATAGCTAGTGCGACCGAGAACTGAATTTTTAATCTTATTGAATTTTAAGTAATTTAAATAGCCACATGTGGCTAGTGGCTATCATATTGGACAGCACAGTGATAGTGTATCTTTTCAGTCATTCTCTTGCCAGCAACTTCAATAAACTTGTCCCTTTGTGCAGAATTTATTTCAAGAATACTTTACTTTAGATCTACATATCTGTTCTTACAACTGAATGGTTGAGCACTCCTAAAGGAAGTTATTCAGTTGTTCAAACCGATGACATTACAAAACTGTTGTCTCCCGTTCCACTTAACCTGACCTCTGGGCTGCTCACTGTGCTTACCACCTTCTCCCTTTCTCCCAGCAGTGACTTCAGCAGTTTCCTCTGCTGCTGCTTTTAGTTTGTCTTTCTCTTATAGTCAAGCTCCCGGGAAGAGTAAGCAGCCATTACTACCTTCGTCCCCAACCTCTGCCAAAACTTCCCTGGCAAAGTTGGTCAGTGACTCCCCACCATTCCCAAAGCAGAGCACTTTTCAGACCTAATCTTGTTGAATATCAAACTGTTGGCATTTCTGCTTGAAACTCTGTTCCTTCCCAGTCTCTGACCTCCTGGTCAGTTTTCTCTGTTCGCTCCTCAAATACTGATTATCTCGAGTGCCTGCTCTTGATCTTCTCCTTACTCTCCACACTGTTTCTGTATTTTCTCCTCTATCTCCATGGATTCAACTGCCAAATATAAACTAATAATTCACTGATGCTTATCTCCAGCCAATAACTTTCACTAGAGTTCCAGATATCCAGATCCAATTGCCCACTTGATATTGCTATTTAAATAGCAATAGATACTCTCTTCCTCCCCTTCAAACGTTCCTGTCCTCTATCTCAGTGAATGGTTTCCCCACTTGCTGGTGTCTGTAACCATCTGAATCATCTATAGAAAACACCCAAATTGGGGCTGCACAGGTGTGGCTGAGAAGATCTAGAACTATCGTGTTTCCCGAAAATAAGACCAGGTCTTATATTAATTTTTGCTCCAAAAGATTCAGTAGGGCTTCCATTCAGGGAGTGTCATCCTGAAAAATCATGCTAGGGCTTATTTTCAGAGAAACACGATACTATAGCCAGAGCCAAACTTCTGGCTGGGTTGGTTAGTCAGGGGCAGCCTGCGTGCTGCTGTAGCCAAATTGCAGGCTCACCCTCCCTGTCTGCCCCACACCAGGATGTGCGCGTGGGATGGCTTCCCTCTCAGTGCTGAGGGTGGGGAAAATGAGCAGCAGGAAGGGTTGGGACAGGAGAAACTAAAGACACCCAGTCATAGGATGTGTGATAGGAACCCCACCAACTTGTTAGCAGATGAAGAAACTGAAACTCAGAGAGGAGCAGCGAACAGGGAGGATACAAGTTCTGTGAGGCCTAACACTTCTAATTTTTTTTTTTTTTTTTTTTTTTTTTGTGGGTAGGAGCTCTTTAAGAAAAGGAATGAAGAATTCAAGTGCAAAATGCCCATGGCTACTACAACACCACCCAACAAAAGGAGAACGTGATGGAGAGCAAAGTCGCAGTAAAGAGAGGCGGTGGTCTTAACTTGTTGTGGTTAAAATACCTTACTTTTGAAGGTTTTGCCAAAGCCTGAGACACGTGACCACACAGCTAGGGCCCTCCATGGAGTCTTGGAGGGCTTTGGATAGAGCTTGTGCAAGTGTGAAACCCTGCAGCTCAGCTTCCTTAGCTCCATGGTAAATCACCTGATGTAACTTGCTGATGGTCATTGAAGTAGGTAGTAGCAGGGCTGGGATTTTTGCTCCTCCCAACAAGCAGTGGCGAGTATGATCTACAGGTGTTGGCTGGTGGGAAAGACAGAGGAGAGGAGAGGAAAGGTAGGGAACATGGAAACCAATGCTCCCTAATGGAAGGAGACTTTTAGAAGCCCATCAGCTATTTCAAAAATGCCTGAGAATGCCAGAAATGGGAATAGAGAAGACCAGAAGGGAATATGTGTGGAGCAAAAGAGTTATCAAGGGCAGGGATATCAGAGCAGCGACCTTCCCCTGACTCCCCGGGTGACACTGGACAGGCCAGTCTGCCCTACTTTGTGAATACTGCACCATGGGTATGAGATGGCAGAGGAGGAAGATGAACAGAGGGTGTGAGGCTTCATCCCAGGCCGGGCCTGCCAGCAGCCAAGACACCTGTTCCCAATCATGATGTTTCCTTCTCCAGAAAAGTCTTTTTTTTTTTTTTTTTTTTGCATGTGGTATTGTGCAACACTGACTAGAAAGTGAGCGAAACCTAGCCAAGTCTCAGGCGGGGGCTTGCAGGGGTCAGGCTCATCAGGAGACAGTGGAAGGAATCTAGGACTTTACAAAACCAAAGGTTCTTACCAGAGAAGAAGAAGAAGAAGAAGCCCATCATCAGTAAGAAAGTACTACTCAGTTCCATGATGCTAAAGTGAAAAAAGAAAAAAAAAATGTGATTAGAAAATGAAATCAAAAACCAAAACATGACAAGTGGAGTTTGGGATTCACTCAGGTCCATAGGTGTGGCAGCAACCATGCTTTGTGTTCACCAAAGTCATTTTTTTTTTCTTCCTAGCTCCAAAGATACGCCCTATTTCCCAGCTTCCTCTTCAGTTTGAAAGGCCATGTGATTGGGTTCCCACCAATGGAATTGCGGGCAGAAAAGATGGATGTTACTTTCAGACCTGCCATTAAAACGGCTCTCTCTTTCCCTCCTCCCCTGCCTATTGGATGCAGAGGATTCAGAGCAGGCGTCCAAGGGCCTAAGGGATGGCAAAGCCTCACTTGAAAAGGAAGCTGGTTTGTGGAACAAAAAACAAGACAGCTCTCTCCAGCCCCAATGATCTATATCAGACTGTGACATAAACAAAAAAATACACTTTTATTGTGTTAAGCTAATGATTGTTTAAATTTTTTGCATTGTTTATCGGAGTAGCATTGCTTATCTTGACCAATACAATGGGTATGATGGGGCAAATGCAAAATGTTTAGGTTTAGAAATCAACATTCCTTTGCGTTCTCTGTGGTTCTCAAACTTAAATGTGCATAAAAGTCTTCTGGGAGAGTATGTTGAAGTAGTTTCCTGGGCCTCATCCACAGAGATTCGGATTTGGTAGGTTGGGTGAAACTCATGTCTGACAAACTCACAGGTGACGACAATGCTGCTGGTCTAAGTACCCCCCACTGTGAGACCCACAATCTACTTAACAGAGCTGAGAAAAATGATAAGCATTGCTTTTTAACCTCTGTCTTGTCTTTCTTCCTCTCCCTGCCTCCCTCTTTCTGCACTCACCCACTTATCCCAACTTAGGCCAAAAAGGCTTACAGGCATAGCATAAGGAAAAATGACCAATATTAGAAACAGGAGAAATGCAAACCAAATGCAGGAATATAAAATGGAGCCAAGAACAAGGCCAATGCTAAATGCTTACCATGGAAATCTGCCCACCCTGCATGGGTATGGCTTGTAGTTTCTAACAGCCAAAAAGAAAGGAAAACCTAATTGGTGAATTAATTTATAGATCTGTCTATAAGATGAAAACAAACCAACGCTTAAGAGAAAATGCACAACTATTCCTGACCCGATAGCAGAAATTTCTTCCTTGGGGATGGATTATCTACAAGTCATCCATGGCCCTTTAGTCTATGCTAGACACCCTTCCTCTGTTCCCACGTCATTCAGCACAGGGCTTTGGTCTAAAAAGTGTCTGATGTTTCATCCCTTCTAGACTATAACCTCTCTTTTTTTTTAATTCAAAACATTGGCCACATTATACCTGCATATGGTCCCCTAGCTGTCTAGTTTTCCCCCATAGACATAATTGGAGTGACTACTGTTAGCTGTTAACAGTTTCTCGCCTCTACTTGCAGTTATTTTAGGCAAAACAAAATGAAAAGATAGACCCATATTCTTTTTTTCATTTTATTTTTAATCACCTGGTAGCACAGTATATACACGTTTGCATAATTACCACTACCTTGGAGATTGTTCTGTATCAGCATATGCTGGGTATCCTAATTCTAACAGTTGCATGTTATTCTGTTGTATTCTATTGGATAGTAATAACTTATTTTATTTGCTCCTATCAGTGGACATGGAGGTTGTTTCCAGTCTTTTGCTGCAATGAAAAACCTTGATCAGATGTCAAATCATATATGTGGGAGTAAGCTATTGCCCTAGAAGTACAATGGCTTGACCAAAGGGTCAAAGGGTAATTGCAGTTTTAATCTTCACAAATACTGAAAAATCGTTCTCCTCCAAGATTATATGTTTGTGTTTCCCACCAACAACACATGAGTGTGCTTATTTTCATCCCACTTTTGCCAACATAGTATGTTGTCTAATTTGTGATCTTTACCAATAGAAGGAAGGTTAAAATGACATCTCATTGTTTAATTTTTAAAACTCACTTTTCATTGTAGTATAATACACATAACATAAAATTGACCATCTTACTAGTTTGTTAAGTGAACAGTGGTATTAAATACATTCACATTGTTGTGCAAGCATCACCACCATCCACCATCTCCAAGAAAACTGAAACTCTGTACACAGTAACTCCCCATTCTCCTCTATCCCCAACCCCATCTCCATGAATTTGACTACTCTTGGTATCTCATATAAAGTGGAATCATACAGTATTTTGTGTGTGTGTGTGTGATTGGCTTATTTTACTTAGCATAATGTAGTCAAGGCTCATCCATGTTGTCGCATGTGTCAGAATTTCCTTCCTTTTAAAGGCTGAATAATATTCTACATTATCTCTAGATCTATGTATGTATGTATGTATCTATCTATCTATCCACCGCACTGTTTATCCATTCATCTGTGGATAGACATTTGAGTTGCTTCTCACTTTTGGCTATTGTGAATAATGCTTTAATGAACATGAATGTACAAATACTCTTCGAGACCCTGCTCTCGTTTCTTTTGGGAATATTCTCAGAAGTGGAATTACTGGATCCCATGGTAATTCTACTTTTAATTTCTTTGAGGAACTTCATACTGTTTTCCATCGCAATTGTACCCCATTTTACAACCCCATTAGCAGTGCACAAGAGATGCAAGTTCACCATATCCTTGCTAACACTTTTCTTTTTTGTATCATCCCAAGGGGTGTGAGGTAGTTCTCACTGTAATTTTAAAATGAATTTCTTTTATTAGGAGCATCAGCCTCTTTTCAAATGAAACCCTATACACCATAACTCCCCCTCCTGGAATCAGATCGTATTTCCTATTCCATGACTGTCTATATATTTCTTTTGCCTATTTTAATTTGGGTCTTTTGCCCTTTTCTTATTTTCCTTACTAATTTCTATCTAGTAGCTCTCTAATATTTTTTTTTAAAATGAGTGCAAATTAGTAGCTAATTAGAACATTAGCACATTGTGGTGATGAGTTGCGAATACATCCAGTCACTAAAGCCCAATCTAGACGCTCAGCAGCTGAGCCTCACATCCTCCTGACGGCTCCCTCCCTCCCTTCCGGGGGTTTCAGTGGGTTTCAGAGCTTGGGCATTGTCTCTTGGGCCAAAGTTGACACCACTCAACGACAGAGCCTGGAAAGAGAGTTCTCCATTTGATTCCTGGCCACTTCCTCATATTAAATCACCGCCACCATCCTACTTATCATAGAATCTCAGGACTGAGAACACTTTGAGCCAGAACTCCCACCTAATATAGGACTCTCCCATTGTTTGCAAACCAAAAACCAGCCTGTTTGACCTAATCAAAGATATTTTTTTCCTGGCATGCTGTGTTGAATAAGGGGACAAAATCAAATTGTATTTTGCTAGAAATTGAGCAAATCATCTTGAATTCCAATAATCACATGAAATTATTTGCCCTAGGAAATCTTGGATAAATGGCCTATAAATTTCCCTCAGTGGGGAAGAGCACCGGGTATAGAAGGAAGTCAACACTGTTTTTGACTTCTCTGTTTGCAAACGCTCTCCCCTAAGTGAGAAACTCCTTCCTCTTAACTTCTTCTCGTTGATACTGGTATCCTTCTCTGAAACTACCCAGAATAAGCCTAGCACACTTTGCCAAAGCCCTTCAAGGATCTGGGGACAGTGCTCACGTCCCTCCTCAAAATCCTGGCCCAGCAGTGACAGTCCTAGTAATCGTCACTAACATTAATTTGGAGAATGCACAGTCTTGGATAACACTTTGGACACTTAGTTTGTAAGAGACCCTATTAAAATATGGTGTTCAAGTACTTGTGATTGACATGATCTTCTTTTATAAAAAGTGTAAATGCCCGTGTGAAGAATTTCTCTCAATTCTAATCATTGTGTGTGTGTGTGTGTGTGTGTGTGTGTGTGTGTGTATTTGTGTGCGTAAGTGGGGGTTGGGTTAGCAAGCCAGTTTCTTCAATGTTGTTGGCTCTCAAGGAGAACAGAAATGTCACTGCTCCCTCAGGAATGGACTCTCAACCACAAGCACCAGTCACAGCTCTCTCCAGAGGGCCTGAGAAGTAGCAACTCTGGCTTTTGGAGGGAGAGAGCAAAAAGGGGAATGGGAGAGGAAAGAACCTAAGAATTTGCGGGGGAGATTCTTTGAGAGATTTCTGTCAGCTGTGAGCAGCATAAGGTCGATAAGTGGGTGAACTGGTCACAACCTGAAATGGGCAGCCTCCGTATAGCTGGAGGTTCACTTCAGAAACCAAAGAAGAATATCCACTGTACACCACTTTCTCTTACTTTAGATGTCTGGCTCATCATAGAATGTGAGAGTCCGCTGAATGACTAATTATACTAATAGTCCTCAAAATAAGGTGGGATTATTTGCCCCCATATTACAGATGAAGAAATAGAGTCTTGGAGAAATTAAGGAACTTGCTCTAGCTACCCTGCTAGTAAATGACTTTCTAGTAATTGACTAGTAATTTACTAGTAAATGAATTCTAGTAAATGCTAGAATTGAGACTTAAACCCACTGTGTTCTTTTTAAAGACTGACGTAGTTCCAGCCAGTTTGCTGTGGCAACAAGCGGAAAGGATTCTGATTACACCCACTCTAAGAGTAACAGGGGAGCAGTACAGCCCCAGGGCCAACTGTGGTGGTGGCTCCTGGAATCAGAGTGTGATATTCAGGGAAACAGGCTAGGATGGGGGTGGGAGGGGTCCAAAAGTATCCCTTTGTATCAGGGTGGTTTCTGTCTTGACCTTCCATTCATTACACAAATATTGCTTGAGCACCCATTATATGCCAAGCAGAGAATGCTCATCTCCCCTCCAGCCCTGGACAGATAATCAGTTTCCTGGCGTGGGCTTAGCTCCAGACACACGTTACTGTGTTCCAGCTAAGCCTCACCCAAGAGCGCTCTGGGGAAACAGTATTTGGGCAGAAAAAGCAGGGAATAAAGAAGGGATCTTTTGTGTTTCAGGTCTGAAGGACATGAGGGATCTAGTTCAGGCAAAAGGCAGCATGAAGGGAGATAGAGTGGTGGGAACCAGTTACGGGGTGAGACAGGGAAGTGCAGACATGACCACGCACGAAGTGAAAGAAGGATTCCAAGGCAGAAGTTGGGGAGCAACAAAGAAAAATGTTCCCTATTTCACAACTTTGTCTAAAATATTAGTGGTGATCAGGGTACCAGGAAAAAGTGCTGATAAGTTTACTGGTGTCTTCAGAAGTGTCCCTGAGACCATCTCTCATGCAAACATTTACTGAATTTACTCAGTGTCAGGCTTGTATTAGGGGTTGTGGGCAAATGTAAAGATGTGTAGGCCTTGGTCCCTTACCTGGTACTAAAAAGAAAGATAAGGTCCACAAATAACTACAATTCAAGCTGCAGGACCAGTGTTGAAGGTGGCCATGCTTATCTCTCTCAGCATATACAACAACAGTCCTTGCTCCAAGCAAAGCAGGAGACACCACAAGGAATAGGGCCACCAGGGCCCGGTCTCAGGGCCTGGCTGTTTGTCTTCGCCAGTTCACACTGTGACTAGAGAAGGCAGGCTTGCTGGACGAGCACTGTTAGCCTGGTGAGAGGAGAGTGACGTGCAGGAGGGCCCAAAGCTGCCCAGGGCCTTGGCTGGCCTCTGGTGTGAACACTGCATGGATTACTCCTTGGGCCACCAGAGTCTGAAGCTATCCCTTTAGAGCAGCTGTGATTACCTTTAAGGTACTGGGAGAATTCGGGGAGGCCTATTTCCTTTTTTATGAAGTTTCTGAAATGCAAAATAAGAAGATTACTGGAAATGTATCTGAATGTTCACAAGGCTTCTGACAGCGTGTCACAGGGTATGCTTGAGAGCAGTAGGGGGAAATGTGGGATCGATATTAGTACAGTTACTTGGCTGACAAGCTGTGTCATAATATTGTTCATTCATTCAACAAATATTTATTGAGCCAGGCATTGTGCTAAATGCTGGGAATATGATTATGAGCAAAACCAGCTCCTCTTTACCGGGTGGCTTACAGTTTAATAGAGGAACAAGATAATGATGAACTAATCTCACAAATAAATGTACAATTATAATGGTGACAAGTGCTACAAAGGAGAGGGTCATGGTACTTTGAGAGCCTACAATATGACTAGTCTACACTGAGATCTGAAGAATGATGTGGTAGATTACAGGTGGACGCATGTTTTTTGCTACTCCTCCCATGAAAAGGTGGAATTTAATCTCTCCTGGAATCTGGCCTGGCCTCACAGACTTGTGTGATCAAAAGAATGCATAGAAGGGAGGTTTGGGACTTCTAAGGCTAGATCATAAGAAACCTTGCAGCTTCTGTCTTTCATGAAATACTCTTTCTGGGCCGTTGAGCCACTGTATAAGATATTCCACTGAGATCACCATGCTGGAGAGGCCATGTGTAGGGGTTTGGGTCAATAGCTCCAGCTGAGCCCATCTTTCCAGCCATCTCTACCAAGCCAGCAGGCATAAGCGAATAAAATCTTGGATTCTCTAGATCAGAGGTCAGCAAACTGCAGCCTACAGACCAAATCTAGCCACCATCTATACTTATATATAAAGTTGTTGGAACATGGCCATACCCATTTATTTAGTTATTGCCTATGGCTGCTTTTGTACTACAATGGTAGAGTTAAGTAGCTGTGACAGAGACCAACCATATGGCTGCAAAGCTGAAAATATTTTCTATCTGGCCTTTTATAGAAAAAAGTAACCTTGCTCTAGGTAGGCACTGTCCAATAGAAATATAACACAAGCTACATATGTAATTTGAAGTTTTCTAGTAGCCACTTTAAAAAATTAAAAAGAAATAGGTGAAATTAACTTTAATAGTATATTTTATTCAATCCAATATACCTAAAACATTGTAACTTCAACATGGAATCAATATAAAAATTATTAATGGATATTTTACATTCTTTTTCTCTGTATTAAATATTCAAAATCTTGTGGGTATTTTACACTTACAGCACGTCTCAATTAACACAAGCTATACTTCAAGTGATCAGTGGCCACATGTGGCTAGTGGCTACTGAATTGGAGAGTGCAGCTCTGGACTATTCCATTCATTAGCTTAATTCCACCAAGTGACCTTAATTGATGCCAAGGGAAACAGAAAAATCACTTAGAAACCTGTCCAAATTTCTGACCCATGACACTGTGTGTGAGAGAGTAAAAATATTCATTGTGTTAAGCTGCTAAATTTGGGAGCAGTTTGTAATTCACCAATAGGCAAACAGAACAGATTGAATAGGTTCAAAGTAGGTGTAGGGTTGGGGGTGGCTTGGAAGGATTCTAGGCAAAGGAAGTAGCATGTGCAAAGGCACTGAGGCAGAAGGCTGTTGTGCTAAAATGACTAGAGAGGTGGGAGACAAGGCTGGAAAGGTCAGCAAGAGCCAGACCATACTTACCTTATGGGTCAGTTAAGGATTTTGGTCTTTATTCTGAAAGCAATGTGAAAACTGAAGAAATTAAAGCAGAAAAGAGGAGTGACACAGTCCGGTTTGTATTTTGAAAAAATGACTCCGGCTACTGTGCAGCAAATGGATAGTAGGGACGCCAGAATAGATGCCAGAAGATCAATCAGCTGGCTACGGCAGTCACTGAAGTGAAAGAAGATGGCCATTTGGTCTAAGATGGTAGTGGCAGAAAGAAAGAAATGAGTGTGAGTGATGCATTGATGAAAACGTGAACACTTCGTGTTGCCTGGTGGACACATGAGATGACTGGCTATAGATATGCTGTCACCCATCCTGAGCTCTGCTTTACGTGAGCTCCCCTGCCAGTCATGTCTAACTCAGACTGGATCATATATCTGACTTGGTTTCCAGGCCCTTCTTCGAGCAAACTTCCCTGGGTTTCCATTTGTGGAGAATTTTCTTACCTAAAAACGCCTTCCTTTCATTAGCTGTCTTTTCGCTCACCCGTTTGGGAGCACAGTGTTTCCACATAGTTATGAGAAGAGCAGCATCAAAGATGCTGGGTAGTGCAAAAGTAATTGTGGTGTTGCCATCTATCACCTTTTAAACCACAACTACTTTTTTCTCAATTTTATTTTTTATTAGTTTCAGGTGCACAAGACAAGGTAATACTTCGACGTTCATCATTGATATCCCTCACACTGTGGACCCCCCGCCCCCATCCCTCCATCCACTATCCCTCTGACATCGCACCGAGCCATCACATTATATATATAAAATGATAGTTGGCATTCATTACTGTTCAGCTTCAGGTGTACAGTACATTGATCAAGCATCTACATCTTCCCTGAGGGGGTCTCCCAAATGGGACACGAAACCGCAACTACTTTTGCACCAACGTATACAAACAAGAAATGTGTCTAAAGATTCTTAAGGAGCAGAGGATGTTTTTATCCAATCCCTGGTATTGGAGGTAACTAGAGTATTGAAATTAAGAGTTGATTCTCCTCACTCGCCCAGAAGAAGGAGCATAACATGGCAATAGCATTTAGCTCTTCCTATTTCTCCACAGCAAGTCTGTATACAGACATTTGCCCATTCCTCCTCCTCAGATCTAGAATCAGACCTTTCTGAGTTGAGGAGCATGCCTTTTTCAAATTACCAATGATTTTGGAAAATATTTCTTCCATTTTGCCAAAAAGTACCTATGGGTAAGCTTCATGCAGAGTTTTACAGGTACTCTGAGTCTGTGCACATCCAGTCAAGGGTTCTGCCTGCTATGAATAAAACCCACAGAACTCCCTGGGCAGCCAGGCCAATCCTGGCCCCCTAAGGGAACCCCTTCCTGTTTTCTCAGAACTAGAATTATGGTCAAAGAGAGAAAGCCAATGTTTCAAGGGCATAATTTGAGGGGCGTCCCCCTCTCCCCATTTTAAGTACCAGCCCTACCCTGGGCTTGGAATTCCCAAATTACTCATTCCTTGGGTTAAGGTATTTTTGAAAGCCCCTGTTAAAATGCAAATGCTAGTTGGAAGGGAGACATGGTTCTTGTTTTAAGCCATTAAATGTTAAGTTCAAGTTAATTTATCTAAATAGGAAATGGAATTCAGAAAGGAAATGAGGGAAAAGAAGAGGGAATGGGACCTTTCCCATCTTGACAGGGAGATAAGAAGCACCGAAGACATACTTTTCTTCCTCGACACATACTCCAAAGGGCATCTATCTATTTCCCAAACCTCAGTCTGAGTATACGCTGATGTATAGTTCAGAAATAAGTTTCTATGTTAGATTGGAGATGAGGATGAGGATAAGAGTCCAATAAAGGTTGTGTACCCAGACTATGGCCCTATTCATCCTTCCTGCCTCCCAAACACTCTTATCTGCCAGATCACGAAAGGTGAATTGTCAGCACTTGCCTGGACTCTGGATACCCATCCAGGAACCTCCCCACCACCCTCCTTGCTTGTTTCAGATATGTTTTGCTCTAGTTCTGTCCCTTCACAGCTTTAATCTCCTGGCCCAGACACCCCTAAATCAACTCCCACCTCTGTACAACATTTGAAACATAGTATTTGAACCTTGATTTTTCTCCTAAAGAATCTGGTTTGGCCTACCTTTCATATTCCCCCCTACCCCACCCTACTCTGCCCTGCCTCATTTCCATAAAATCCAACCCTCACCTCCACCGGAAAGGGTCATTGGACATCCAGGGATACCAGAGGAACCAAATAATGAAGCTCAAAGGCATAGTTATTAAACAGTGAGCACAATCACAAAGAACCATTTCCTTCCCTTCAAAGTACTGTTGCTATGCAGACATTTTTAGTGTGACTATTTTCTCACTGGACTAGAAGCCTCAGGTGTATAGGGATCATGACTTTTATGCTCCCTGTTAAAAACCCAGTACCTGGGACATAGTAAGCACTCAATAAATATATTTAGAGCACACGAATAGACAGAGATTTATAAAAGCTTCCATTACATACAGGATAGCTAATGTAAATAGCATGAATGGTACCTGCAGTAGCAAACAGAAGACATAATAATAGAACTATGAACTTGTGCACATAATTAAATAGATTCATTTTTACTCCAGAGCCTTAGTCCCCAGATTGAGGTTGCATGTCAGCAAAATAGGTCCCCTCCTTAGTTATAACAATTTGAGAGGAGTGGGAAGTTCCCTTGGCCAAAAATTATTTTCACCTGTATCTCCAGAAGCTTAAATAACTATTAGTGGAGGCACTATTTTAAGCCTATTTGCAAATGCAAATATGTTCATGGTATACAGAACACAGTAAACTACCGCTTGGGTTCTTTTTTGACCTAAGGCTATTTCTTTCCAAATTAATTATTGGGATCTCTGGTGCCAAGAGGGGCCAATATTGGGATGGGAAGAGGAAATGGGGAAAGGTTTCTGGACCGGAGAAGGAAAAAGCCAAAGAAGAAAGCAGAGGCCACTGCAGAGTCTGTGTATTTTGCCCCATCCTCTGGACCTCCCACTGGCACAAGGGGCTCAGGCAAGGCCAATATCCTTGGATAGCTTCTCCTGGAGCAGAGCTACTTGGAGTCC
The DNA here is from genome assembly GCF_964194185.1 of Rhinolophus hipposideros. Lineage (NCBI taxonomy): Eukaryota > Metazoa > Chordata > Mammalia > Chiroptera > Rhinolophidae > Rhinolophus > Rhinolophus hipposideros. Next base: position 48,019,794 of record NC_138048.1, on the reverse strand, counting down.
CCAGCACTCTAAGGTCAAGAGAGGCTGTTGGTTGTTTGGTAAGTGGCACCTTCTATTTCCTGCCTGTCCTGTCCCTTAGCTCACAAAAAAAGCAGAGGAAGGGTTCTGGCTAGAAGAGACATGTTTTTGTAATGTCCTACCTCGAACGTAGGCAGTCTGAGAAAGGAGCCTGATGGTCAAAGGTTTTAAGAATGTACCCCACATTCCTTCCTACCCACTCCCTTGCCGGCCATCAGCGCCACCTCTGAACATCTCCCAATGCAGCTTTATCCCACACTATGCTCCCCAGGCACACAAGCTTCGTGAGAACATACCTGTCACAAATGCCCATCCACCGCAGCTCCTAGAGACCAGAGATATAAGCCTCGTGGCATTCCCGAGAACACAGAAGGAAGGTATTAAGAATAAGTGAAGAGGACCCGCATTTCTCCTAACACTCCTTGTAGAGAGGAAAATAATGTTAGGGCTGAAGCCAGAACTCAGAAAGTTGCAGAAAGGGGAACTACTAGAAAAAAAACAATACCACAGAGGGCCGGGCCCTTGTTCTAGATAAGATTGGCAGGTGGGCAATTCCACTGGTCACAATGACTGTGAACGCACTCTCAGAGAGTGATTGAATGTAAAGCCCTGAGGAAACCCCCCAAAGAGAGCCCCAGCCACAAACATTACACCTTCTGTAAGAGATCCACAGATCCAGGAGTGCAGCCTTTAGGGCCCATAGGTAAGGCCCATAGCTCAGTTCAACAAATGTTTTACTGGGCAGCCTCGTGCCAGACACTCTGTCTGGCTCAGCAGGGCTGCAAAGATACAGTCCTCAGCCAGGCAGAACAGGGAGACCGGGTTATTCATTTGCCACCTTCCCCCAAATCATTCATTGAGTACCTCTACACGGATCCTTCTAGAAGCCAATTAACATACACAGCTCCAATTTTCACATTATTCCAATCCAATCCTAAATGTCCTCATCTAGAATGTTTCTATTACCTTGGTCCACGGTTCCTGGAAGTGGGTGGTACTCTTGAGTCTGGGGACAAGTCAAAGCAGAAGTGAGAAAGGTGTGTGAATGCCGAGTGGACTTTTTCTAAGCCTAGTGCTTCAGCAGGGACAGGCTTTAATATATAATCCTGTCCCCAAATGCATGGCTTCTTTTTCTGACCTGATCAGGCCCTGCAAAGCCCTCTGATCAATGTGGGGGACAGTTATGTGCCTCTGAGTCTATAGCACTTGAGTTCAGGAGATAGGTAGTGCCAAGCATGCCTACCCTGCTCTCTTTCAGGCTAGATGCCCTGCAGGGCTGGAGAAATTAAAAATGACAAAGTGAAAGCTGTTGTTTGCATTGAGGAGGTTCACTGAAGCAAGGGCAAGTGGTGCATAGGAAGTAGTCCAGATTTGGAACTGGTGGTCCAAAGTCAAATCCTGAGTTGATCACTGGACCCTGGGCAAGTTACTGAGCATCTCTCAGTCTCAGTCTTCTCATCTATGAAATGGAATAGCTTTCTGGCTGCATTGTTGTAAAAAAACAAATGAGATTTTGCATGTAAATCACCTGGTACCGAGCACGCTATGCGGCTCATCTTCATTATTATTTTCCTATCTTCCTTTTGGACTTTCCAGTTCTCAATTTGACCTTTCCACAAAGATCTCCCTTCTATCACTGGAAAGGTAATGATCATTCTTCCTAAAACAGGGCTGTAAACCCCTTCACCTTCCATCCAGGGCCCCTCAAACCCATAGGGCTTCTAGGTGGGGCCTGCACCCTGACTCACAGGGTCATCACTTCCCCTCAAACTTCATCCTTTATTCAAATAGGCCCCACCTTAGGTTTTCCTCTGGACTTCACAATCATATCGGTGTTTTTTTGTTTGTTTTTTTTTGAAAGGGTCTATTTGGTTTCCTTATTGTAACATGTGAAATTACCCACCCATCAGAGTACAGGAGAATTAATTCACATTCAACTTAGTTTTCAAGTTTCCTTGTACTCAGCAGTCAAAATATACAAGAAAGATAGGTTAAATTGGAAAGTCCTGCTACCAAAATATTTGGAATAGTATTTTTCAAACTTCAGTCACTCTAGCTACTAGTACCACTTCACATCCATGTAAAATATGTACTATTCTTTATACAATGTTTTTCTCTTACCTTTATTTAAGTAAACTTGTTTTAAAAGGAATCTTTATGTTAGTAATATTTTTTTTTAAAGCAGTATAATTTTCCACAAATAAAGGATGAGTAAAATTAACACATAACACTGGGCTTTGGAATCACACAGACCTGCCTTCAAACTCCACTAGTTAATGCCTGTGTGTTCTTAAGGAAGTCACTTAACTTTTCTGAGCCTTAATTTCCGCATAGAAATAACATAAAATATCTCATAAGCTTTGTGTGAGGATTAAATAGGATTCCATATACGTAGTGCCTAGTGCAGATTCTGGCATATAGTAGATTCTTTAAATAAATTAAAAAAAGTTGTTTTATTGTTTTCTCTTTTCCATATCCCTTCTCCCTTTCAGTTTCTTCTTAAAGAAGCCTCCCCCAATGCCATGAGCCAGGCAGCAGAAATCAAGGATAACATAGTGTCATGGAATTCTTTTCCTCTGTGGCTTAGAGCTGCAAAGTTGTTTAAGGGACCTGAGAAATCATTGTAGTCTCCAACTCAAACAAGAACCCCTTTGATGTCATCTCATGGATATCCAACCTTTGTTTTCTCACGTACCTTGGAAAACCCACTATCTGATAAGACAGTTATAAGAGAAAGGTCTTCTTTGTAATAATCCCAAATCTCCCACCCCTGACTCCCCAGCCCCATGAATACCATCTAGTTGTCCCTGTCCTGTTTTCTGGAACTACCAGAATATGTATCATTTTATCCCTTTATATATAAAACCCTCCAAATAGTTGAATGCAGATACTATAAATGTCCTTCGTAGTCTCTTCTCTCAGCTAAATATAATCACGGTCCTCAAACATCCCTCATATGATATAGTCTCTAGACCTCATCAACTTGGTGGCTTGCCCACTGGCACGCATCTCCCTGAGTCTGTCAGCATAATTTTTCGCAGAGAGGGCTCACAGAATGGAACTGGCAATGACAAGATCACTTGCATTAATGAGTCAGGGATCAAATTAACCTGTAAACAGTTGCACTGGGAGGTTAGCTGACCATAACTGGTTTTGTTTCTTTTTTCACACGTCAAGTCAGATCACTCAGCCCTGATCCCATACTGTTTGTGTGTCGGTATTTGGGGCCCATCAAAATTACTCTGAATCCCATATATATCATCCATTTTATTAGTCATCCCTCCAAGCCTTGTGCCACTTGAAAATCTGATAAGGAGGCATTTACCGCGTCATCAGAGCCAAGAACAGAGAGAGTGGTCAAACAGTGATCAACAGTAGCAAATGCTGAGAGGAGGCAGAATAGAATGAAGAGCGGTTCCTTGTGTTTAGCAAGGAGGAAGTTGCTGGGAACCAGAAAGCTACTCTCTGTGTGGGGCGGCTTCCTCCAGTGCCTCGCTCCCGGATTTTCTCAGGTCTGAGGAAGCAAAGGCTGTAAGGAAAAGCAGCAGGAGGGGAGTGGCTATAGATGGTAGCTGGCTGGGGGAAACGGATATCTTCCAGATGTCCTTGCTCAACGTTGCCCAGGAGAGATTCCCCTGGGACCACCCAGGAATAGTTAGGATCGACTCTGGGAGGCAAAACTAGAAAACTGTAGGCATTTGGAAACATCTAAACACTTAGCCGAATTTTTCCACGCCAGCCATGTATTTGTTGCTATCTATAAATGGCTTCCTGTGGCCAGTGGTTGGTTGAGAGGCAGTCTAAAAGTATTCCAGGTGCTGGTGGTGGTCTCAATACAGGATAAAATAGTTTCCACAAATAATTGTAGCAGCATTATTTATTGAAAGGTTAATTAGTGTTCGTTTTCTGAGCTTTCTTGACACAGGGATTTTTGTAGGGGAGAAAGCAGAAGAAACCTAACGTCAAACGTACTTCTGGACTCTTGCGAAAGCCTATGGAAGAGAGACTTGCAAAAGCCTAAGGCACCAATACAGGTGCCTTAAAAGATAAGATAAAAGAGTACTTTTGAGATGCAAGAGTAAGAGAGGGAAGGGCAGAGGTGTGTGAGTCCTGTGAGCAGTGGGACCCACGCACCCCTTCTCAATGCTCCCCAGGGGATAACAACTTCAGGGGTGAAAGCTCATGCCTAGAGAGGAGGTGTGCTGGGCTCAGGGGACCCAGCCTCAGTAGATCATCTCACTCCCCACTACGGCATGGGGCAGAGAGCTGCCAGACTTCACAGACACCATGGGCTAGATAGTGAGGGTGCCAATGGCTACCAGGACAGACCAGGACAGACTTGGGACTTGAGGCCCTTCTACCACTTTCTAGGCACCAGGTGGAAAAGCTTCCTAAATTCTGACTGGGCTGCAGGAGGGGAAAGGCTCTCCTATACGATGAAGATAGAGTCTCCCGTCCAACTGGCAGAACGGGGGCTCAGAGGTAGATTAGGCTGAATTAAACATAATAAAAAAGTGATAATCTATTACATACTTGGATTCATGGGCAGAAATTCATACCTTATGTATAGTATAATTCAGGCCAGGGCACCTCGGGTTGGACTGTAAACACAGTTCCCAAATTATTCTTAATTTGGAAGTGCTACAACTCAGAGTTGGTTCCTGTTTTCATTCTCAGCCCCCCTGCACAACATCTAATAATGCAGGATAGTCAGTCACAGCTTCCAGGACCTGACTCATCCCCTTTAATGAAACTCTGCTGGGTCCACAGACAGGGTTCCTTAACACAACCTGAGAGAGGGCATAAAATATTTGCTATGAAATTTTCCTTGTACTGCTACTGTAAAATTGTATTTTTTAGAACCCTTTCTCCTTAAAGCCTAAATATACTAACTGCTAAGAGAATGAAAAGACAATCCACAGACTGGGAGAAAATATTTGCAGAAACACATATCTGATAAAGGAGCAGCATCCAAAATGTACAAAGAACTCTTAAAACTCAAAGATAAAAAAACAAACAACTAATTTAAAAATGGGCAAAAGATCTGATCATATACCTCACAACAGATGACACATTAGTATATGATAAGATGCTTAGTATCAAATGTCATTAGGGAATTGCTGATTAAAACAACAATGAGCTACAACTACACACACATTAGAAGGGCAAAAATACAAAAAACTGACAATACCAAATGCTGACGAAGATGTGGAACAACAAGAACTCTCATTCATTGCTGGTGCCTATATCAGTAAAAAAAATGATATGACATAGGCACTTTGGAACACATTCTGGCATTTTCTTACCAAACTTAACATAAGCCTACCATACGATCCAGCAATCATCCTCCTAGGTATTTATGCAAATGAGTTGAAAACCTATGTCTACACAGACGCCTGCATATAAATATTTATAGCAACTTTATTCATAATTGCCAAAAACTGGAAGCAACTAACATACCCTTCAATACGTGAGTGTATAAACACACTATGGTGCATTCATACAATGGAATATAATTCAACGATAAAAAGAAATGCACTATAAAGGTACGAAAAGCCATGGAGGAACTTTAAAAGCACTGTGTTTAATGAGAGAAGCCAGCCTGAAAAATTTACATGCTGTGCGATCTCAACTAGATGACATTCTGAAAAAGGCAAAACCATGGAGACAATAAAAAGATCAGTTGTTGCCAGCGGACGTGAGGGGAGATGAATAGGTAGAACACAGGGAATCTTTAGGGCAAACTATTCTCTATGATACTGTAATGGTGCATGTGTTGTTATAAATTTGTCAAAATCCACAAAACTGTAGAACAGAAAGGGAAACGTCGTGTAAAATATAAATGTTACTTAATAATGTATCAATATTGGTTCATTAATTGTAACAAGCATACCACATTAACGCAAGATGATAATAATAGGGGTAACTGCGTGTGGAAGGGGATATATGGGAATTCTCTGTACTATTTGCTTAATTTTTCTGTAAATCGAACACTGTTCTAAAAATAAAATCCATTAATTAAAAAAATACACACACTAACCACATGCACTGATTCCTGGTAAAGTAACTAAATTAATGGTGTGACCTTTTAGAGGGCTTCTAGACTAATAGGTAAGAAAATTAGCATCAATTTCACAGTCCAAAGTTTCACTTCTCCATGTTACACGCTTTTAATCAAATGCCATACATATAATATGAAAAATCTCCACTTTTGTATTTCTGCCCTCTATTTGGACACTTTCTGCAGCTTTCTAGTGCAGAACCAAGATTTTTATGTCAATTCCTTAGGTGAATTAAAGAAAAAGCCCCATTGTTTTCTAAGAGCCAGATCAATAAAAAATAGCTTTCAGTTCCATGTTTCTGGAGGAACATTCTTAGAAATACAGTAAGTTTCTTTTTTCTTTGAGGGGGAGATACACTCTTGACGTACACTTAAAAGCAAATTTTGTACAGTTAAGCATTACAGCCAGTTGAGTCTTTTTCTTTGAGCCAAAATTTTTCAGCCTCAGTATTTATATCCTACACGTGAGTCACCGAGATAGGAAGAGACCCTCACTCTTCCAACCTCTAGCACAGGCTCCGCTCTTGTACTAGGCTGGCTTGTTCAATCTCCCTAACTGCCCTGGGGTACCTTCTTTTATTCACTTTCTCATGATGCAAATTCACGCTTATCATTCATGCATGCTAAGAAAGAGGCAATATGTATTTTTTCTTAAGTTGTATTCAATCAACTCCTGAACATGGAAACTAGGACCCAGTGACACGCCTTTGCCTAAATGTCCTCTAAGGAAAAGTCTGAAAGGCCAGGGACACCAACAGTTATTTGTAAGTTTCTATCAAGTGAATGCAAAAGATTCTTGTCTGAACTTTCTCTCAAAATCATTTGCTTGGACTAATTGCTTGTAGCCTTTAGATGAGCTGTGACTTCAGTGGTATGAGCAAGTGGGCAAGATGAGGAAGATGGGGCTAGGTAGAGCTCAGGCTAGGGACAACCCTAGCAAGTGAGGAGCCAGGCTTCCCATACCCAGGGTCTGAGAGGGGCTGTGGTCTGGTGGAGACATGGCAGACTGGGGTGAGGGTGTGCTGCAGCACCCCCAGAATCAGGAGTTTCTGGGAAGTGTGATAACCACAGTGTGGTGGGCAGAGATACTTCATTGTTTCTTCCTATAGAACAAGGCCTATCACTGGAGGACAGGCTCCAGGAGACAACAGGGAACTGGACCACAGGTCAAGAAACAAGGCTAAGCCAGGGAAGGACTACAGCTCGCAGAACTGAAAGACTCACAATTCACACCATGGACACTAGAGACCAGGATAATAGCAGCAAGACCCCATTCAGAGCAGCCCTCCCACCTTGCCTGCCTGCCTGCCTGGAAACAAACGTCTCATGAACGGGCTGCAGGGGTGGTGCCAGCGCATCCAAGGGAACTGGTAGTACCTACAGACTCTAGTGACACACACACACACTCACACACACACACACACACATATTTTTATGCTTGACATTTGTTCCAATCCATCTTTGTATCTCAGTAATATTTCCCATTTTCCCAACAATTCTTTAACATCCACAGATGTCATTACACCGTTTAGAATTTCTACTTTTTAATTTGCTTTCATTCATTCAACAAATATGTGACCAGCCCCGATTGTGGGCCTGGGCTGGTCCTGGGATCCAAGATGAGCAAAAGCAGAGGGCCCTTGCCGTCCCAGAGCCTGCAGGTGGGTGTAAGAGACCTACACCAATGGAATCAAGGTACTTGCCACCAAGTGATTTTCAACATAAACAACATCAGCTAAGCATGACCTCCTAATGATTAAATACCATCTTAAGAGCATGAGGTAGATTCTAACTAGGTCATGTAGGCCATAATTAAGAAAAAATTTCCACTCCCGCAACAGTATGTCAGCGTCAACGGAGGGGACGGGTGAGCTGCCATAACCTGCCGCCCGCAAACCGCACCCCCCTTGCCCCACCCCACAGGTACCGGAGCCTCAGTGACCGAGATGCCAGCCCGCAGCACCCGCGAGATGGAAGCAGGGGCACAGGCGCAGAGCCGACCGCAGGCACAGGACGGTGGACAGCCGAGAACGCCACGAGGCCAAGACGCAACCACAGACCCAACAGCTTTACCACTGAGGCCCAAAGCCCCATTCTAGGTGCAGACTGGGCAAGTGCAGTTGAAGAAGAGGAAATGAGGGCCAGCGCTAACAAAGAAATGGCAAAATATAAAAAGGAAACTCCTCATAAATGACTTTGGCAGAGAGAGAAAATCATCATCGGGAAGTTCTGATTTGAGGGTGTCTACTTTGGCAGTGCCTGTCGTCTTGGAGACAGAGGAAAGTGTCCTGATGAAAAGACAGAAGCAAATCAACTATGGAAAAAACACCATCGCCTGTGATCCTTGCATTAAAGAAGTCCCGAGACAACTTCGACAACCTGTCATTCATCCCAAGGCCCCCAACAAATTCAAGAAGTATAGTGGACCATTGTGGGACCAGCAGCTCAAACTCTGCGAGGTGGCTCTGCATTTCTGGCATCCTCCACTTGCAGAAGGATATGATTTTCAAGACATACATCCTGTAGACCTCAGAGAAATGGAGACCAAACCCACAGAAAGCAGCCCTGAGTCACAGACCAGCTCTCAGGGTAACTTTGATATGTTATCCTGACACACTCACCAAAGTCAGAAAGGTGGATTGCCAAGTGGAGGACAAGTTTGACTTGGAAGCTTATTTAACTGAACCCTTGAAAGACTTCTGGGCCATGAACTAACTGGTGCCATGTAGAGGCCACTTAGAGCACATTACCTCTACCTGGCTAGGTGGAGGGCCGGCCATGCATGCCTTATGCATTTGTGACTGTGTGGTTTCTGTTAATAGTTTATTATCTCATGGGGAATTGTTATTCTTGCCTTATTTTCTTAAGAAACAATTTTATGTACAGTGAGTGTATTTTGCATGTTTCAAATCATAAATGGAACTAAATCCAATGAAAATTGAACTTGAAGCAATCTTGCAACAAACGGAATTGCTTAACCTTTACCGTCCTCCAGGTTAACCTGACAAGCACACTGTAACTTGTTTCCACAGGTGTTTGCAATTTGTTCCACAAGATGCCGCTTGTTAGGTGGCTAGTTTGGGTTTAACCTTGTGTTGACAGGGCCAAACTAGCATCAGCTTTCTTTACTGGTATCTGACTAAATAGTCTCAGAAGGCGATACTTTTAATATCTTTATGGACACTTAATTTTTGGCCTTTTGTCAATATGTCAAGGTGGCTTTTCCCCTCACACAGAGCGCTGAATAATCAAAGATATTAAACTCAGCAGTTAAATTAATAGATTTTATATAAGTTATACAGTCTTAATTTGGTACTTGTAAATAGTACTAGGTGGGCTTTCTACCAATAATACTATTCCAAGAGTTAAGGCAGCAGAGGGATTAGAAAGAACATTTTTTTTAACAGTCAATTTACCATGTAAAATTGCTAGAAATGATAATGTACACAGATTTTCTGTTCAAATAGTGAATTGTAAACTTCTTGTTAAGACTGGTATATTTCTATTGCTTTTGCATGGAATGACATTACAAAAATAAAAAGTAAAGAACCTTAAAACAAAACAAAAATTCCTCAGGTCCTTCATCTCAGGAATAGGCATCTCCAAGGGATATCGGTTCTCCTGCATTTCATACTTTAAATCAGGGGCGTCCAAACTGCGGCCCGCGGGCCAACTGCAGCCCGCAATCCATTTTTAATTGGCCTGCAGCAAATTCCAAAAATATATTTAGTTTACTTAAATAAACCAGGTGAGGCAAATACGTACTTCACCTCGAGTGAGTGGCCCGGCTGTTTATGTATTTTACTGCATTTGGCCCTTGGTGAAAAACGTTGAAAAAAGTTTGGACACCCCTGCTTTAAATGGTCATGGTGTCTGCATGACTATCAGTCATGGATGGCACAATAGAGAAAACTCATTCAAGGGAAGGGTAAACTAAGTGATCTTTACTTTTTATTTAATAATTCTATAGTCTAGCTATTCCGTAAGGCTTACAATACAATCTTACAATCTCAGGATTTCCTCTGATAGGTTACACAAGAGATATCCTATTAGTTAACAAATAACCTGTGTAAAACATTTCCAAGACAAGTGAAACACATACAGCAGTGAGTTTAAATATTGGTACCAAATTCAGAATTCAACAAAGTAAGTATCTGATTTGCAACTTTTTCATGTTGCCGGGGAACATTAAACTCAAATTCAGATTCAGAAGACCGTGATCTCTGAATTTAAGTGACTCATTTGCTTAAGGGTATGCACTTACGCATTCTGAGAAACTGTTATTTATTTCACAAAGCCTCTGACATTTCCCATTTCCTTTATAACCTCAGAAGAAATAAAAAGAGGTAATATTCTAAATGTAGAAGTTGCTTGAAGAGTTAAGTCTGTATTTTTTCCTATGTGTGTAGAGGATGAAATATAATACATAACAAAACTAACACATTTTAAGAAATGGCAGCGTATTTCAAATTTAGGAAGGCCTGAAGATCTGTGAAAGCACCTTTTTATGCAAACTATTTATTTAAGAGTGTAAATAAAATATGCGCTACAACATAAAATAAAATAGGTTGGGGCATACAGAACACAGCCAATATGACTAAGCTTGTTGAAAAAAAAAAACCACTGGATTTTTTGAAGCTTCCATTTCACAACAGGGTGGAGGGTGGGGTCATTGCACACCCAAAAGCTCACTTCCCTGTGGCATCTTAGCAACCAAAAGCAATGCACATAAGACTTCTGAGAAGCCTTAAAATATGCATTTATCAACCTTGATTTGCCATTTTCAAGTTGGTGGTGCAGAACCACAGAGGTGTAATTTTTGTAGCTCTCTTTGCACATTTTTATCTGCAAGATTCCAAAGGTCCAACCCCAGAAGAGTGTTGAAAGAAATTTTCCAGTAAAACAAGATGTGCTTTTCCTACTCTTCCATAATGTACGGAAGGGATAGCCTCTTTTGAAAGGGGCCTTAAAAAGCTTTCCTCAAATCTGGTTTAAGATTGAAAATAATCACATGTAAGCCTTGCAGTTGACTACAGTTTTAACATGAGGAGTTGGAATGTTTAAGGACAGCACTGGTAAACCCATTCAATTTTTGTGTTTCATGGATTGGAGACAAAATATTGCATTTGTCATCATCTCACTTGAGTTGCATTTTCACTGTGCATGGCTTATTTGCATACAAACAAAAGAGATTATTTTTAAAAGAGGTTTTCTTTGTTTTTGTTTTGGTCCTTTGGGGGTGACTGTGGTGAGAAGGGACCTAGCCATTTTCATAACTTGGATTTCACACACTGTGTTTATGTCACCCTTCACTTTCTCTTCCTCGCCATCTACTTCCAATTCATTGGTGGCCAGTTTTGGGGTCTTTGTCACCTCTTGTCTAGACTATTTGCAATAGGCTCCTGTCTGGTTTCCTCTCATTATCCTTTACCCTGCTACTCTCTTTCATCGAAAACAATCTGATTACAAAACATTCTTGCTTTAAAGACTTGCTCTCTGTTCCTCATGGGCTAGTGGTCACTCTTCTTAGCAAGACACACAAGGCCCTTCATAGCCTGAATCCAATTTTTTTTCTCTTCTGCTTTTATTAATTAAGTCATGTAACTTACCCTCTAGCATACTTGAACTGTTTACCATTTCCTGATCCTCCCAGAACTTTTAGACTTTTGCCTTCTCTGTGTTGGCACAAGCTGTTCCTTCTGCCTGGAATCTCATTTCTGCCTTCTCTGTCTGTGAATCCCTACTCTTCCTTTCAGGTCCAGATCACTCCACAGTTCACAGCTGAAACCTTCCCTGCCATCATTCCCTCTTCACCATATCTATATCTTTCTCCTTCCCAGATCACATAGTTTATTCTTCCCTTATAATAGTTTCCTTATTGTGTTAAAATTTCACTGCTCTTATAGCTGTCTGGTCCTGAGTTCCACAAGGGCAGGAAACATGTTGCATTCCCCTTTACATCCCTGGTACAGTAACAGGTCCAGTAAATGTTAGTAAAATTAATATCTGTTAGCTGATTGCTTATAAGCTAAGTATACTGCTGAGTACTCCAAATGTATTACTTCACTGAATCTATCAATAAACATAGAAACTTTTATAGATGAGAAAAGTAAGTTTCAGAGAGGTTAGGCCACTTAGGAACACACGGCTGGTGACCTCAAGGTTTTAGCAGGATATAAATTGAAACTGTTTTAATTTCTATCCAAGAATGTTATATGATTATCCTTGGAATGTCAGATAGATGTCAGCATACTTTTTTGGTGTGGTTTGAGACTTTTTGAGTAAATCTCTCCAAATCGCCCCTTACTAATTATGTAACCTTGAGCCTGAGACCTGACAATTATGTTTGTGAACTTGCCACCATGCGTTTACATTGGAAGCACTGTACAAACAGCTCGGTAAGGTTTCATAATCTTGGTATATCAGTGTCTCACAGGTGTGTTTGTGTTGACATGAGGTGTTGTCTTGCTGAGTGGCGTTCATTATTGCATGTTTTGTGTGCTGTCGCGAGAATGTCTGAGCTTGAATTAGAGCAATGAACAAACATTAAATTTCTTGTTAAACTTGGCAAGAGTGGAAGTGAAATCAGGGACATGTTAGTCCAAATTTATGAGGATAATGCAATGGAGAAAATGGCAGTGTGCAAATGGACTAAACTTTTTTCTGAGGTGAGAGAATGTGTCACTGATAAATAGAGGTCAGGGTAGCCAGTAATGAGCAAAAATTCGCCGAATTGTGCGTCAAAATCATCAGCTGACTGTGAGTAGCATAGCAGACCAAGTAAACATCAATAGAGAAACAATTAGGAAAATCTTGACTGAAAATCTTGGTCTGAGAAAGGTGTGTGCAAAAATGGTCCCAAAGGAGCTCTGGCATCACGACAATGCACCAGCTCACACGGCACTGTCTGTGAGGGAGTTTTTAGCCAGTAAACAAATAGCTGTATTGGAACACCCTCCCTGCTCACCTGATCTGGACCCCAGTGACTTCTTTTTTTACCCCAAGACAAAGGAAATATTGAAAGGAAGACATTTTGATGACATTCAGGACATCAAGTATAATACAATGACAGCTCTGATGGCCATTCCAGAAAAAGAGTTCCAAGATTGCTTTGAAGGGTGGACTAGGCGCTGGCGTTGGTGCATAGCTTCCCAAGGGGAGCACTTCAAAGGTGACCATAGTGATGATATTCAGCAATGAGGTATGGAGCACTTTTTCTAGGATGAGTTTGCGAACTAAATTGTCAGACAACATAAGTTTCTAAACCTCTCTAAACCTCAATTTCCTCATTTTATTTTTCAATGGGGAAAATAATACCTAGCTCATATGGTCACTGTAAGGATTCAGAGGCAACTATAAGGATTCTAGCCCCATCCTTGCTCATCACAGCAATCACTTATTCCTTCCTGCTCTGAGACATATACTTCATATAGCTCCATTCACTCACCTAATCCTTACCCTGTGAAAATTTGAAACTATTAAACCTTCTAACAGAGAAAGAAACCAAGGCATAGAGAAGTAAGTAACCTGTTCAAAGTTCCTTTACGCTAAGTAAATGTTTTTCCTAAGGCCCCCCAGAACTAACGGGACCCTCAGATCAATACCTAAGGAGTGTGTAAAGGGATCACTCAGCCTGTATTTGTGAAAATACACTGAGAGGCATTAAAGAAACCAGGTTTAGGTTTTTTGATTTCTTTCTTACTAACGTTTTTTTTTCCTGGCAACCATAAACACTGAGTAAGCCAGAAAATTCTCTTGGAAATAGAATCTTGGGTGAATCACTGAATGGTCACATTAATGGTTTTACTCTCTGCGGTCTAAATTCTCCCTCAAATTTCTACCTTTTCCATTGAGCCCTCAGTCAAGTCCCTGCCACCTCCAGTCTACTTCCTTCCAATCCTCAGGCAAAGATCTTGGGACCATTTCCAACTCAACTAGATGGGAACAAGATCAACGACCTCTGCGTTAGGATCTGGCATCCTCAGAAAGTGTCTTTCTGGGTCCGTACTTTCAAACACCCTTAGCTTCTGCATTCCCAGCTCTCACCTGCCTTGTTCCATTTGGTTATTCTTTCCTGCATGCTGATACTTCACTTTCTAGACCAAGACTTTTAACTAGCTTGAGTGCCTAAAGGCTCCTGGCAGGAAATTAAATGAACAAAGTAGGCCACGTGGGAAGGGAAGAACTTCTATACTCCATTGGAAGTCGAGCAGCCTCTGCCAGGTTAGCCAGTCATTACCATATGGGAATGTGGGCCCAGTGTTACCAGGTATTCTGAATTCCCGGAGGAGCTAGAAATCCAAATTTATGTGGCTTCTCCAGGTTTTTAAAGTATTGGAAAATAATTATAGTTATTTTTTAATTTTTAAAGACTACTGTCTGTTAATATACTATTTTTGGTCTACCAGCCTTTAGTTTCAACCTCTGCCCCAGACCAATGGCTCCCTCACTCTTACCTTTATCACTTGGTTGCCAGAGCTTGTTTAGACTGACCCAAAACAGCTCTCTCCAAGTTCAAATCTTTCCATGTATAAATCTTTCTGCTGCTAAGAGTAATCTCATCCTCCCCTGACCTCCCATAATATATAATATGCTTGTTTAGAGTTTTGATCTGGAATCAAATTGGGGTCTGGAATCCTGGCTCTGTTACCTGGCTCAAGTTACTTACCATCTCTAAGATTCAGTTTTCACCTGTGGAAAATGGAAACTAATAATAGTAGCTACCTCCTGGAGTTGTGAGGATTAAATGAAATAATACATGACGCAATATGGTATACATTATGCCTGCCATTTGGTAAGACATATTAGCTATGATGAAATCTCCTCTCTTAATAGCTTCTAAATAGGAGCTCTATCTGATTCATCTTCATTTTTTCAACATTAAATAAAACTTTATTGAATAAATTAATAAACAAATATTCCCAGCCCCCCTCCCTTCTAGTTCTGATTCACTACAGCCTAGAATATAATATATTCCTAAAGCACTCCATCCACAATTATCTCCTTTCCTCTGAACCTCTATTGCACTAACACAAGTCGGAAGTAAAAACTGGTGGCCTAGGCCAACCCCGCCCATCCAGGTATTGAGGCATGCTATATGTAAAAACCAGATTTCACCTATAAGTCTACTTTTCTGAATTCCCTTGAAAAATAAGAGTAGGTTGTGCTGAATCACCCTCCTGCATAAAGGACAACAGAGTGGTAACCAGCAGCATCACTCGAGATCGGGTTTGTCTGCAGCTTCCACGCTTCACACATCAAAAGGGTATCATAAACCACAGGCCTGCATCACTCACTTCTGTTATCTGAGGGTCTCCATAGGTATTTCATGTTTGCCACTCCTGACTTAGAGTCTGTACCTCACCACTAGATTACTTTTTAACTCAATTTCATCCTGCTTAGCCAAGCAATGTAAATTCACTGTAGATTTAGCAGTTTCAGTCAAAGAAAAAACCCTATTTCTGTAATCCCACCATCTAGAGGTAACCACTATGACTGTTTTGACATATTTGCTCACTATCTGGTTTCTATGCATTATTTTCTTTATAATTTCATAAACTTACATTTTCTTCTGTCAGTAAAATGTCATTATCAACTTCATTTTTAATATACTTAACCATTCACCTAATGTCAAAAATTGAGGTTCTTCAAATGAGAAACAAAAACTCATAGACACAGACAATAGTTTAGTGGTTACCCGAGGGTAAGGGGGTGGCGGGTGGTAGATGAGGGTAAGGGGTATCAAATATATGGTGATGAAAGGAGAGCTGACTCTGGGTGGTGAACACACAATGGGATTTATAGATGATGTAATACAGAATTGTACACCTGAAATCTATGTAACTGTACTAACAATTGTCACCCCAATAAACTTTAATTTAAGTTTAACTTTAACCTAAAAAAATTTAGGTTCTTATTTTGCATTATATTAAATAATACTGTAATAAACATTTTTGTGCTCATGTCTGTTTCTATCTCTCTTGTTATTTAATTTCTAGATCCATAAAGTGAAGTTATTAGAGCAAGAGGAATAAGCATTTTTTATAATAAAGAAAAATGGTAATTTATACATCTTCCAGAATTAGAAGTGTAAATTTGAATACGTTACCCATGATGATTAATGAGTAAAAAAGTCTTTATAAATTAAAAGCAGACATAGCAGACATAAAATATTTGAAGCCCAGAGGCTACCAAGGCGTTTCCACAGACAATTTTATGAAGACACTCGTATGATTAACAATCATAGGACGGGATTTTATTTTAATGTTTTTGGCATCCTACCCTTACATAAAATAGATTGTAAATGGCTTTCACTTTTCACATTCATTGAACCTGCCCTTCTCTTATTTGCAGTTAGGAGGTCTACCACAGATTCTTACAGAATCTATTTGCTAGAAATGAATCAGAAAAGGAAGAGCTAAAGAAAATTAAGACTTAATTTAAAATATAGGAAATAATAGATTTTAAAGAAAAGAATGTGAAGCTTAAAATATTTTATTTCTGATGATATAGGAGCATTTGTGACAACATGGATGGATCTTGAGAGTATAATGCTAAGTGAAATAAGTCAGACAGAAAAAGCAGAGAACCCTATGATTTCACTGATATGTGGTATATAAACCAAAAAGAACAATACAAACAAATGAGAAACAAAAACTCATAGACACAGACAATAATTTAGTGGTTACCAGAGGGTAAGGGGTTGGGGGGTGGGTGATGAGGGTAAAGGGGACCAAATATATGGTGATGGAAGGAGAACTGACTCTGGGTGGTGAACACACAATGGGATTTATAGACGATGTAATACAGAATTGTACACCTGAAATCTATGTAAATTTACTAACAGTTGTCACCCCAATAAATTTAATTAAAAAAAGAAAAACAAAAAACAAAACAAAAAAAAAATATTTTATTTCCACAAGACTTTACATCCATTATAAATTTTTATAACTCTCATGGCATTGGTATGTACTAGTAGACACATTTTACAGATGGGGCACTAACATTCAGGGAACTTGGATAGCTTCCCCAAGGTGATAATAAATATAGAACTATTTATCAATGAATTATTTGAAACCAGCCTGACTGACTCAACACTCTGGCACTTACCCAAGACACAGTACTGCCAATAGACAAATGGAAAACAGATAGCTTTGTGTTCCTGGAACCTCACACACTTCACTGTGATAAAAGAAATCATCACATTTGATATATTTATCACTAAACTGAGCTCCTTGAGTAAAGCAATCATGTTTACTCATCTTTGTCTATCTCTACTGGGTGGCACAGTGCCTGGAACAAAAATGCTGAATGAACTGAAAAAATTACTACGGTAGAACATGGAGAAATAGGCAGTGGCCAGAATAGGTATTTGCTTGTACAGATGCTTCTCAGCTTCCGATGGGTTTATGTTCTCATTCTAGCCATTCTGATGGGTTTGTAGTGATAGCTCACTATGGTTTTTATTTTAATTCCTATAATGGTGAATGACATTGAACATCTTTCCCTGTACTTACTTATCTGTACATCCCCTTTGGGGAAATGTCTTTTTATATCTTTTGCTTATTTTCTAATTGGATCGTTTGTTTGTTTACTGTTTAATTTGATAAACGAAAATATCTAATTGTCGTTTCTTTAGCATCTAGTGAGAATGAATATATTTTGACATTTATATTTATTTGTTAAATCACTTAATTATTAACTGCATTAGATTGCTTTTGTCATTTTATAATTGTTGGTTTTTATTGCTAATTAGACTATAAAAACTACATGTTGCTATTTCTTCTGTATTCTTCACAGTGCCTTAAAAGTATCAGGTTCTTCCCTTTCCATCTGGCCACAGCCATCAGGTAAGCCAAGTTGGGCGCTCAGAGGTACACCAGGAGCTACGAAGGAAGAAGCAGTCGACGTAATAATGCGCTTTCTTCTCAGGACGTGCTACTGGCAGTACCACCGGCTCTCTGTGCTCCATAGGAACCCCAGCCCCACCCAGCAGATAAAGCACCCAGGCTGAGAGACAAGGCCAAGCAAGTTTGTCATATATCAGATTCGTGTGCATCATGGTGGCCGCAAACACCCGGTTCCTAAGGGTGTGACCTATGGCAAGTTTGTCCATCAGGACGTTAACCAGCTGAAGTTTGCTCAAAGCCTTCAATCTCTTGCCAAGGAGAGAGCTGGATGCCACCGTGGGGCTCTGAGAGTCCTGAATTCTTACTGTGTTGGTGAAGATTTCATGTACAAATTCTTTGAGGTTACCCTCATTGATGCAAACCCTGACACCCAGTGGATCACCAAACCAGTCCACACGCACAGGGAGATGCGAGGGGGAACATCTGCAGGCCGCAAGAGCCATCGGCTTGGCAAGGGCCACAAGTACCACCATACTATTGGTGGTTCTCGCCGTGAGGCTTAGAGAAGGCGCAGTACTCTCCAGCTCCACCGTTACTGCTAATACAAGTAATGTTGGTAGAATTCTTACCTAATAAACAATTAAGGACAGTCATGTCTGCTTGAAAGGGTTCTTTATTTGTCTATTAAAACTAGTCGTCTGCAGATTGTTTCATGAATGCCCTGTCAAATTATGAAAGTTAAAGTGCAATAATGCTTGAAGACTATAAGTGATGGTATATCGTGTTCCTCATAAGGTAAACATTTTTATCTTTTATCTTTGCTTTAACTTATTAGGGAGTTTATATGTCAGTGTTTAAAATGCTGTTTGGCTTAATAGGTGTAAAATAAATTCTGTGAAAGAGGAGAATAGTACTAGGCATGTAAATTTGTTGGTGCATGTGATAAAACCTACAGCTTTATTGGGGTAGTGCAACGCTCTGCTGGTTTACTCTCAAGGGGCTATTATTTAGAGTTTGGCCAGGGCATTTTAAATTGAATTTTACTTGGAAATGTGAAGGATATCCTAATCCGTTCTGAGGATCATACACAGAAAAATGAAAGTTGACTAGGCAGCCCACATTTTTAGATTTAACCTAATATTTTATTTACATAGCTGCTGCTTCTGAAAGGAGAAAAGTTTAAAAGAATGCCACCATTAGGAAACCTGAACAGTCCTATTGCAAGAGGGTTCTCTTACAAATGAAACAAATCCTGGTTAACCTAAACAAAATCCACAATACTACTATTGAAGTTGACAAAAGGTGAGGCTCCTGATTCAATCCCATTACTCCACGGAATCTGCAGAATACTGAAAGGCTCAGTTAAATGATTTCCAGAAAACATGTAGCATACTCATAAAACGTCTTGAGACCCAAATTCCTTTCCAGTCAAAAATCTTAAACCATCTATTTGTGTGTAGAGGTCATTCAACTAAAGGAATAAATGCCTATTAAACTAAACAAACAAACAAAAAGGTTCTTGATAAAAACTGATTGTTTGGGGGGTTTAAAATAGTTCTAAGAGGAAAGTGACAATTTAGGTTTATCTTTTGGCTAGTTATTTACTTCAGGTTTTACTCCGCGGTTAATTTTTGGCTGACGTTGACAAATTGGTCTACTTAACAAGATGTTCCTTATTTTTATTAGGTCTTTTATTACATCTTTTAGTCAAATCTGATTAATTTGAACCCCTAATATAGAACTGTGACATTTGGGTTGTTTGACCAATAATACCCCTGAGACTATGACAGAAAAATTTAGGCTCATTTTGATTTTAAAGCTTTCTAAGAAAATGCTTTAATACTTCTCTATTCATCTCTGAGAAGCCTTGAATCAGGACGTTCTTATAGCTTAACAAAAGAGAATGGAATCCATGTCAGTACCAAAATCCAGCATGCAAAATTATGCGGCAAAAATTCTTTTCTGCCTGAAATCCTTCCTAAACCAGTTTTGGGTAGAATAAGAAGTATTGACTTTTCTGTCCTGTGTTTAGCTAGTATTAAGTTAGAGGAGACTCTATGTGTGTTTCCTTGTGGCTCTTTATGGACAGTGGAGATAAGTTTGGTTCAGTGACGAGGTCCCCTTTCATCACCAAACATTTTGCCGAGGGGATCTATCTGCTGTCTCCATGTTCTCAGCTCCCTGAGATCTTACTCCTTCTATTTCACTGGGAGTTTTCTGCAAAGGTCATCAAAGGCCTCTGGACTGACATTTTCGGTCATTCTCCTAGTTCACCTTTCTGCAGAATTTAACACTGTGACTACGCTGTGCGTTGCGTGTTTCTGCGTCCAAATTTCCTCTTCTTTATAAGCACACCAGTCATCTTGGATTAGGGGCCACTCTAATCTCATTTTAATCTGATTATCTCCAAAACACAATCACATCCTGAGGTACTGGGGGTTACAACTTCAACATATGAATTTTTAGGGGACACAATTTAACCCTTAACACTTAGTCCCTAGAATCCCTTTTCCTGTAATATCTCATGTGCTCAATGTAGAAGGTTGGTAAATATGCTTTGTCTTTCCATGGACACGTCCTTATCTTTCTTGCATCTCTCTCCTCCCTTGGTTTCTATGACATCACTTTCTCCTGCTTTGCTCCAATCTCTAGTCCTGCTTTGGTGTCTATTTTGGACTCTTCATCCTCATCTACCTCTTTAAATGTCCAAGTTTTACAGGTTCCATCCTTGGCTACTTCTCACTCCACCATCCCCTCTCCCTAGTGATCTCGCCCACAAGAAGAATTTCAACTATCTGCTGTACTTATGCTAACGACTCTTAGTGCCTACTCCAGCTCATGCTTCTTTCTTGAGCTTTGCACCTGTGTATCCACTTCTCTACTTCCACGTCACCATCCAGCTGCTCTACAGGATCCCAAATTCAGCATGTTAAAAAATGACCTCAACTTCTGTCCTTTCTTTGCCCCTGGCCCAAATCCACTGCCTATATTCCCCATTTTGCAAAGGATGGCCCTGTGTACTTAGATCTCTCCTTCCAAGCTCCACATCTGTCAAAACCCAGATCCTCTTCATTTTAGTGCTTAAAAATCTCCTGAATGCATGCTCTCCTCTCTAATTCCCCCACTAATTGCCCAGTTTCGTGTCCTCAACACCTCTTCTTGGATTATTACAATAGTTTTCTAAATGATCTCCTTGTCACCCCAAATCAGTTCTGCACTCTGCTACCAGAGGAATGTTTTAAAGTAAATCTTATCATTATCTTTGTTTGTTTAGGACTCTTCAAACTTAGGCTGTGACTTTAGGATAATCATGATTGGATGCCTGGGGGCTCCTGTCCTGATCCCTCCTAGTTTCCACCTTATCCTCTTTTATCACTACCCATCAGGCATCTTCTCACAGCTAGAGTTGCAATTCCCCCATGCACCCTATTTGTCTATTTATTCACCCAGACCTTGAGGCTTTAAACCATGTTGACCCCCCAGGAAGCCTAGAGCTGGTGGTCTATAAAAGCCTCAGCAGTGTCTCTGAGGCCTCTCTTCCCTTCTGCACTAGCTCTTTGCTCCCGGCTTTATCTCTATGCCTACCCTGGCTCTCAGCTTCCTTAGCCTTCCTCCTCCTCTCCAGCATTTGGTTTCCCACTGTGATCAGAGTCATTCCCTGAAAGTGGCTGGCCTGGGCCTTGGGCTCTTCCTGTTTCAGGTCAGCTCCCTTTGAAGCCCAGCCTGGGGTTGTCCTGACAGGCTCAGAGTACTGAACATGTCTGTTCAAAAAAAAAACCTTGAATTCTAGTCCTAGTATGGCCATCAAGTAGTTGTGTAATCTTGGACAAATCACTTTCCCTCTATTTCTTCTAAAAACAACTACCTAGTAATTACGAGTACTTATCAGAGCAAGGTTCTAAGCACTTTACGTGGATTGTCTCATGAAAATCTCACAACCACCTTATGACAAGCCACAATTATCCTGATTATACAGACAAGAAACTCAGAATTACAGTTGTTAAACAATGTGCCCAAGGTCGTGCAACTGGAAAGTGAGAGAAGCTGGAATTCAAACCTCAGCACTCAGGTCCCAACGTGTGGCCACTCAACCACTACATTGTTCTTGCTCCCAACATGCAGCTCACTCTAGAGCCATCACATTTTAAAATAAGGAAATAAGTGCTCCAAGTTCCTCCACAAAAAACATTCCATGAAAACAAGCCTTTTAGGAGTGAGTATATTTTGAAGAGTAGTGAAGAGACAGAAAGTTAAAGACAAAGGGCCAAAGCTCTAACAATGGAATTTTACAAATTACAAGTTATTGGTTTCTTTTTCTTAAATATCTAATTTTATTTTTCTGTCTGTAGATGTAATCCAAGTTTCAAAGCACAAAGTAGACAATAGAAATCATCTGTATTTCTGACTAACATTGTACATATACAGGTATCATATATAAAAGCAGTAGCACTGTATATTCTGCTTTGTTTTTTCTTAAGCCAAACACAGTAAGAATTGTTCTTCTATAATGAAATTTCTAATAATTGCATGGTATTCCATTATGGATGTTCCCTAATTACCCAATTACCTATATTTAGACATTTAAGTTGTTCCTAAGGTTTTTCCTATTAGAAACAATGGCAAGAAAAATATCCATGTCACTAAAACTTTACAAACATATATGATTATGTCCTTACAATAAATTCCTGAAAGTTGAACTGCTTGGCTAAAGGGCATACACATTTTAAGGGCTTTTAATATGTATCACCAGATTATTGTCTTGAAAGATTATATTGGCATCAGCTGGTAATGAGGGTATACATGTTCCCCTTTCCTTAGAAACAGATAAGATTTTTGCTTGATTGCTTCATTTTAAACAAAATATTTGTCACTTTGATTAAAGAAAAATGATATTTCACCATTTTAATTTGCATTTCTTTTATTTCAGATAAAACTAAACATTATTTAGTTTCATATTTTAAAATTTGGTCATTTATATTTTAAAATTTCCAGCTCATGATCAATTTTCAGGCACTACGCAACAAAGAGAATCTTAACAAGAACAATGTAGACAGAGGCCTGTGGTTGTGTAGATATCTGCAGGCAGTATTAACATAATTAAGGGGTACCTCCTCTATGTTCCCACAAAAATTATAAATTCTGAAAAAATTTTCTTATAAACATGTAACATTTCAAAATTCCACTGGAGGGAAAAGAATCTTTACTTGGAAATTAAATTCTAATCTTCTGAAATGAAAACAGAAAAGCTGTTTCCCAAACTAGGAAGCACAAGGTAAATCAGGGTAACTTAGATTTTCAAAAGCAATAATAAATGATGACTGACCTCAGCTGCCACCATCTAAGAGAAGAATGGGTGTGACCCCTGCCAGTAAGTCACTGCCATGGGGCCCTGCTAGGGCATGGAGAAACCTTGTAGTGTAGAGCAAAGCGGCAAGAAAGATTTCAGCTCCACTCCTTACGAGCAGTGAGAACCTTAGCTAGTTATTTAGCCTCTTTAAGCCACAGTTACCTCATTCATAGGACACAATGATAATAGTATCTGCCTGCGGATCATTGCAAAGATTGAAATTCAGTGAAACAACACTAGTAAAGTACACAGCACATGAAGCACATTAGCTACCCAGGAGGTAACTGAATTACTCTATATCTTTCCACTACCTCACTCCGCTCAGAATCTCCCATGACCTGTTTGTGACTCATCATCTGGGTTCTGCATTTTCTTCTTAAACTCCTTGTTCCTCTTCCTTTTCCTTGGCTTGTCTTCTTCTACCTTCTCTATCTCATTATCCCATCCCCAGGCCAAACTGACCATGGTATACACAAAATTTACTCCCTAACATTTGCCATGCTTAAGCAGACATTTCAAAATTTCATGATTCTTAAAATCAACAACTGCAACATTGAAATATTTGAAACACATATTTACAAAATCAAAATTAATCACTTTATAAAAACCAACAACCAATACAGTTTTTGGCAGCTCAGTAATTCTCACCTTTGAGTGGCAGTCAAATGTCTTTGATAATAATTTTTTAAAAAGCTTCTCTGTCTTGGAGCTTTGGAATCAACAGAGAGTGGGTGCTCCAAGAAAGGAAGAATGGCTTTGGGACTTCAGTTAACACTTCATAGCACAGACCACTCTTTCTCCCGGTGTTTCTAATTTTGGCTTCGGCATAAATATGTCCTTAATACATATTAGCATTCTTGGGCAGGCAGGACAGAAATGAGAGCACCACCATCAACCTCAGCCTGCTGCTGAGGTAACTGAACTCAAATTTGAATTTCAAAGAATAATAAGAATGATCACTTACCATCGGAAATCCATCTTAGCTGTGTCTGCTGTTGGGTAACGTCTGGGAATGACCCTGTTTGTCTGTCTGTCTGTCTGTGTTAATCCGAGTTAAAGTGGAAGGAGGGGCAATGCGATGCACGCCTGTGAAAGCCTTTCTCCTCAATGACTGTATACCCTGTAACTTTCTTTACTTAAGGCTGTTCCTCTTTTGTCTTTTGTCATTTTGCTGACACTTGTGGAAGAAATTTAACCCGTTCCTTGCATTTGAATTCTTTGACTTAGATTTAAATATATTTTTAAATGTTAATTCAGTGGCTTAAGTTCCAGACACAGCATTAAGACGAGGTGGAGTAAAAATACCCCCTCGAGAAATTCCCTCTGAAAATAGAAAATATGATCATTAAAAAGAAGGGGGGGGGGGGAATCTTTGTCTCTATAAAATAGAATAAAAGAGCATTCTACAGATTTTGGTAAGACAATAAAAAGTGTGATTTATTATGGATGTGGATTGGGAGTGAAAAACCAACAAACAATACAATTTTTGGCAGCTCAATAATTCTCACTTTTGAGTGGCAGTCAAATGTCTTTGACAACAATTTTTTTAAAAGCTTCTCTGTCTTGGAGCTTTGGAATCAATAGAGAGTGGGTGCTCTAAGAAGGGAAGAATGGCTTTGGGACTTCAGTTAACACTTCATAGCACAGACCACTCTTTCTCTCTGTGTTTCTATTTTTGCTTCTGCTTAAATGTGTCCTTAATACATATTAGTATTCTTGGGCCTCCCCTACTGATTTCCACCACCAAAATGGTGGAGGATTTCACTGAACTTTGGGGGAAAACAGGATGTCCTTCTGCGAGAGCAGCACAATCAAGGAGGGCAAACAAAACTACTGCTTTTTTCATTTCATTACTACTATAGCCAAAGACTAAAGTGGTCAAAGAGAAGATGCATGAAATAGATGCCTGAAAAAAGAAAAAAGCAGTACTTAAGAGAGAAACATAAAATTCATCAAGCAGAAACTTTTATCAGAAGAAAAGAAATTTCTGCATATGAACTAAAAAGGACATTATTAAGGAACTCAGATTGTCAAAAAAAAAAAAAACACTTATGAAAATGAATTTTCAACCAGATAAATATTGTGAACATTTTAAATTCCAAAGAAAAGAAAGCAAAAAACAAATTTAAAAAGATGACTGCAGAGGGGCCAGCCTGGTGGCTCAGGTGGTTAGAGCTCCATGCTCCTAATTCCGAAGGCTGCCGGTTAAATTCCCACATGGGCCAGTGGGCTCTCAACCACAGGGTTGCCAGTTCAATTCCTCGACTCCCGCAAGGGATGGTGGGCTGTGCACCCTGCAACTAACAATGGCAACTGGACCTAGAGCTGAGCTGCACCCTCCACAACTAAGACTGAAAGGACAGCAACTTGACTTGGAAAAAAAAAAAAAGAGAAGTCCCGGAAGTGCACACTGTTCCCCAATAAAGTCCTGTTCCCCTTCCTCAATAAAATCTGAAAAAGAAAAAAAAAAAAGATGACTGCAGAGAAAGATAAGCCAGTGTGGTCTCTTATTCAACTCTAAATGTCAGAAAACCACAGAATTATAACTACACAGTTTTGACTAGTCTACACAGTTTTGAGTAACATTTCCTAACTAGGTATGATGCCACTTAAGGGTAAAGTCAATAGAAATAGATTACCAAGCAGACAAAAAAAACCCAACAAAACAAAAACAAAACAAAACAAATCACTATCAAAATAACCTTCGAAAATACATTAGTTAAAGATGTGCTCTAGAATAAAAAAAAACTGAATTAAAATTGAAACCCTAAGAATGGAGAAGCTATGATTGGAAAAAAACAAGCAAACAAGTCCTTAGCTTGAAAGCTAGTTACACATATAGAGATAAGACTAGACCATTATTGTAAATCAGAAGATCAGAATGTTAAGAAGGAATTATTATAAATATATTACTTATATTATTTTTAATGAGGTTTGAAAATAACAGGTGATAGAGAGGATTCTGCGAAGATGGCTGAGTAGGAAGCACTAGAAATCTGTCTCCTCACCTAGACAACAATTGCACTGGGAGGATCTGTCATTCACTCTCATGTTTATTGCAGCATTATTTACAATAGCCAAGATATGGAAACAACCTAAGTGTCCATTGATGGATGAATGAATTAAAGAAAATGTCACACACACACACACACACACACACACACACACACACACACAGTATTCACCATAAAAAGCAAAAAATGCTGCTATTTGAGACAACATGGATGAATCTCAAGGAAATTACGCATAGTCAAGTAAGCCAGAGACAGAAAGACAACTACTGTATGATCTCACTTATATGCATATATGGAATATAAAAAATTTTTGACGAATTTTTCTTTTTTAATTACAGTTAACATATAATATTAGTTTCAGGTGCATAACAGTGATTAGACATTTCATATAAGTTACAAAGTGATCACCCTGATAAATCTAGCACCCATCTGACACCATACATAGTTATTACAATATTACTGACTATATTCCCCATGCTTTACTTTACACCCCCATGATTATTTTGTAACTATCAATTTGTGTGTTTTAACTCCTTCCCCTTTTTCACTCAAACTCTAACCCTCCTCCCATCTGGCAACCATCAAAATGTTTTCTGTATCTATGAGTTTGTTTATGTTTTGTTTGTTCATTTATTTTGTTGTTAGATTCCACATATAAATGAAATCCTATGGTATTTGTCTTTCTATGTCTGACTTATTTCATCTAGGTTCATCCATATTGTTGCAGATAGCAAGATTTCGTTCTTTTTTATGGCTGAGTAATATTCCATTGTATGTATGTACCACTTCTTTATCCATTCATCTATTGATGGACACTTAGGTTGTTTCCATATCTTGGCTATTGCAAATAATGCTGCAACGGATATATGAATGCATATGTCTTTTTGAGTTAGTATTTTGGGTTTCTTCAGATAAATATCCAGAAGTGGAATTGCTGGGTTCTTCTTTGTTTTAAAGTCTATTTTGTCTAGTATAAGTAGTGCTACCTCAGCTTTTGTTTTCATTTTCTTTTGCATGAAATAAATTTTTCCATCCCTTCACTTTCAGTCATGTTTATCTTTCAATCTGAAGTGAGTCTCTTGTAGGCAGCATATGTAAGGGTCTTGTTTTCATATACATTCAGCTGCCTTATGCCTTTTGATTGGAACATTTAATCCGTTTACATTTAATTGTTGATAGATATGTAGTTATTGCTATTTTATTATCCATATTTTTAATCTTTTTTTTTTCCGTCTTAAAGAAAGTTCCTCTAAGATTCCTTGTAATATTGGTTTGGTGGTGATGAACTCCTTTAGCTTTTCTTGTCTGGGAAGCACTTTACCTATCCTTTGATTCTAAATGATAGCTTTGCTGGGTAGTGTAATCTTGGTTGTAGGTTCTTGCTTTTTATCACTTTGAATATTTCCTGCCAATCCCTTCTGACCTGTAAAATTTCTGTTAAGGAATCAGCTGATGGTCTTATGGGAGCTCCCTTGTAGTAACTAACTACTTTTCTGTCGCTGCTTTTAAGATTCTTTCTTTGTCTTTAACCTTTGGCATTTTAATTATAATGTGCTTTGGCGTGGCCTTCTTTGGGTTCATCTTGTTTGGAACTCTCTGGGCTTCCTGGGCTTCTATGTCTATTTCCTTCACCAGGTTAGGGAAGTTTTGTCATTAGTTCTTCAAACAGATTTTCAATTCCTTGCTCTGTCTTCTCCTTCCGATACTCCTGTGATGTGAATGTTGGTACACTTGATGTTGTCCCAGAGGCCCCTTATACTATTCTCATATTTTTTTATTCCTGTTTTTCTTTTCTGATTGGGTGTTTTCTGCTATGGTATCTTCCAAATTTCTGATTTGATCCTCTGCTTCATCTAATCTACTGTTGAGTCCCTCTAATGTGTTCTTCATTTCAGTTATTGTATTCTTTATTTCTGGTTGTTGTTTTTTTTTTTTTCTGATTGGTTCTTTTTTATGTTTCCTATCTCTTTGTTGCAGTTTTCACTGAGATCACTGAGTATCCTTATAACCAATGTTTTGAACTCTGCATCTGCTAGATTATTTGTCCCAATTTTGTTTAGCTCTTTTTCTGGACCTTTGTTTTTTCATTTAGGATATGTTTCCTTGTCTCCTCATTTTGGCTGCCTCCCTGTGTTTGTTTCTATGTATTAAGTAGATCTGCTATGTCTCCTGGTCTTAGTAGAGTGGCCTATGTGGTAGGTGTTCTGTGGTGCTCATTGGCACACTGTCTGGTCACTTCAGCTAGTGCTCCATGTGTGTCCCTTGTGTTGGCTGTGTGTGCCATGTTGTAGTTGAATATTGATTGCTATAGGCAAGTCAGTCAGAGAGATTGACCCTCAGGCTGATTGGGTGTGAGGACTGGCTATGACTTCAGTGGAGGAGCTGTTGTGTAGGGACTGACTCTGTGAAGTAGGATTCTCCTTAGTGGGGCTCTAGTGTCTGCTGAGTTTGCCCTTTGGGTGTGTCATTTGTGGAGGTTGTTCTCTGGTGTAGTCTGAAGCTGACCACCAGGTGTGTGGATTCTGGGGCCTCTTGAGGGAGAGGGGCTCTGGTGCAGGCCAAGGTAAGCTACTACCTGTGTTCTACCTATGGTCACTCAGTATGAGCTACAAAGTGATCTGCAGATAGTTGCCAGTGGTGCTAGGCTTGGAGGTGTCTGAGAGAATCTAAGCTGTGAACTGAGGTCTGCTGCCCCTAGTGCTAAGTTTGGGGCTGCTTAGCAAGAGGTACGGGACACTTCGAGGCAAGATGCTGCTTATTTGGGATTTGTGAACCTTTTACAGATTTTAGGAAAGTCTGCAGCATGATCCAAAAGAGGCTGTATGGAAAAGCCACTTTAAGAGGCTTATGTTGACCTGCAAGTTGGGTGAGGTAGGATCTCAGGGAATCACCAAGGTGAGGTGAATGGTGGTGTTAGCTAGGTTGATGGAGACTCAGATATGGTGCCCACCAGTGCAGGCAGGCTGGGTAGGGGGAGGACTTGACAAAGAAACAATGTCTTCTGTTAGTACTTCCGCCTGGGAGAACACTGCACCTCCAGCCCTCACCTGAAGCCAGATAATTCAGTTCCTCCCCATATGTCCCTGGTGCCATTAGAGCTATTGCCCCAGTGCTGGAGCTCAGAGCAAGTAAGTCCATCAGCGAATAAGTCCTTATTTGGGCCCTTTAAGAGGAATGCCTGGGACTCCAGCCGCCCTTTGTCTCACTCAGACACAATCTCAGCTGGTTTTACAGCCAGAAGTTATGGATAATCTCTTTTTGGCACTGGAACTCTGGGCTGGGGAACCTGGTGTGGAGCTGGAACCCCTCACTCCTTAGAGGGACCTCCACAACTGAGGTATCCCTCCTGATTTTTACCTGCCACATGTGGGTGTGAGGCCAGCCCATTCCCATCTCCGCCTCTCTTACCAGTCTTTATGTGACTTCTTCTGTATATTCTTAGTTATAGAACTTCTGTTTAGTTAGACTTCAGGCAATTCTCAATGATGATTGTTCTAGTTTAGTTGTCATTTTGATGTGGTCATGGCAGGAGGTGAGTACAGAATTTATCTACTCCGTCACCTTGAGTGGAAGCCTGGAATTTAAAAAATTTGAACTTATAGAACTAGAGAGGGGAATGGTGGTTTTCAGGGATGGGGAATTGGAGAAACGGGGAGATGTTGGTCAAAGGGTATAAACTTTCAGTTATAAGGTGAATAAGTTCTAGGTATCTAAAGTACAGCATGGTGATTATAGTTAATAATACTGTATTGAATCTTTGAAATATGCTAAGAGAGTTGATCTTAAGTGAACTCACCACACCCAAAGAAAAGGTAACTATGTGAGGTAATTGATATGTTAATTAATGTGATTATGATAATCATTTCACAGTATATACGTATGTTAAATCATAGTGTTGTACACCTTTAAAAAGTCACATTTTCACAAGCTAAATATATAAAATTTTTCTTTGTCAATTTTACTTCATAAAGTGTAAAACCTAAAACTATAAAAAATCGTAGAAGAAAACATAGGCAAAAGCTTTATGATATTGAACTTGGCAATAATTTCTTGGCTATGACACCAAATATACAGGCAACAAAAGAAAAAATAGACAAAGTGGACTTCACAAAAATTTTTAAATGTTGTGCATAAAAAGACAGTATCAACAGAGTAAAAAAAGCAAACCACAGAGTGGAAGATAATATTCACAAATCATGTATCTGATAAGGGATTAATATCTAGAATATTTAGAGAACTCCTCAAACAACACCAAAAAACAAACAACCCAATTCAAAAATGGCCAAAGGACTTGAACAGGCATTTCTCCAAAGAAGATACACAAATGACCAATAAGCACATGAAATGATGCACAATATCACTAATCACTAGGGAAATGTAAATAAAAGTACAGTGAGATACTACCTCATAACCATTAGGATGTCAAAAAAGGATAAAAAAAAAAACCAAACAAAAAAAAAAAAAAAAAACAAGTGTTGGTGAGGATGTAGAATAATTAGCACCCTTGTGTATCGCTGGTGGGAATGTAAAATGGTACAGATGCTATAGAAAAGAGTATGACATTTTAAAAAAGTTAAACATATAATTATCATATGATCCAACAATTCTACTTCTGGATATATACTAAAAAGACTTGCAAGCAGAGTCTTATAGAGATAGCTCTGCCTCCATGTTCATTGAAGCGTTATTCACAGTAGGTGGAAGATGGAAGCAACCCAAGTAACCACTGATGGATGAATGGATAAACAAAATGTCTCACACATACACACACACACATACACACCCACAGAAATATTATTCAGGTTAAAAAAAAGGAAATTTTTCTACAACATGGATGAACCTGGCAGAAGTTATGGGAAGTGAAATACGCTAGTTTAAAAAGGACACATATGAATCCTCCTGTATGAGGATCCTAGGATAGTCAAATTCATTGAGACATAAAGTAGAATGGTCGTTGCCAGGGGCTGGTGGAAGAGGGTAATAAGGATTTAGTGTTTAATGGGTATAGTTTTCAGAAAGGAAAGATGAAAAAGTTCTAGAGATACATGATGGTGATGGTTGCACAACAATGTGAATGTACTTAATAAAACAGAATTGTACACTTAAAATGGTTAAAAACATAAATTTTATATTATATATTTTGCTGCCATGACAAAATGCCACAAACTGGGTGGCTTAAACAACAGAAATTTATTTTCTCACGGTCCTGGAGGCTGGAAGTCCGAGATCAAGGTGTTGGCAGGTTTGGTCTCCCCTGAGGCCTCTCTTGGGCTTTCAAATGACCACCATCTTGCTGTGTTCTCACATAGCCCTTCCTCTGTGTATGTTTATCCCTGATGTCTCTTCCTCTTCTTATAAAGACAATAGTCCTATTGGATTAGGGCCACACCCTTATGGCACCATTTAACCTTAATTACCTCTTGAAATGCCCTATCTCCAGTGACTTCACTGGAGCTAGAGGAGCTGCCTCCAGATGGCTCACTCAGAGAGTTGTTTGCTGAAGACCTCTGTTCTTTGCTGGCTGTTGGCAGGATTCCTCAGTTCCTCATCCTGTGTATTTCTACTCACAGCATGTACTTAGCTTCTCCCAGAAGAAATTATCCAAGAGAGACTCAAGTACTGTGCCTTTTGTGATCTAATCTCCAATCACACACTGACCATTCTACTTTTCATTGGAAGCAAGTCACAAAGTCCATACCACACTCCATGGATGGGGAATTAGATGCCATCTTTTTAAGGGAGGAGTAAAAAAAAAAATGTGTGAAATATTTTGATACCACTACAGGAGGAGATATATTTCCAGATCTAAAATTACAGGGAAATATAGACATGACTATATTAAGATCCTTCATATGTTTTGCAAAACTAATATTCAAAAAGATTGTATCAAGTTATGCTTTCATGAACAAAATGAGAATTAATCAATTTCATTAGTCAGGACAATTTTCTCTTTTGTGAATTGTATTTTTATGAATTTTTCATCTCCTGTAGTACTCTGTTCCTTCTGGATTCCACTTACATATATATTATACCATTTGATGTTATCTTTTAGCTCTTAGTTGCTCTGTTCTGTTTTTTCTCCATTTTATTTTTTCTCTTCCTTATCAGTTTATGTAACTTCTATTGACTCATTTTCAAGTTCCATGACATTTTTTTCTGCTGTGTAGAGTCTACTGATAAGCCTCTTAAAGGCATTTTTCATCTCTTACTGAATTTTTTATTTCTAGCATTTTCATTTGATTCTTTCTTATATTGCGCTTCCCCGAAAATAAGACCTAGCTGGACTATCAGCTCTAATGTGTCTTTTGGAGCAAAAATTAACATAAGACCCAGTCTTATATTATGTTAGATAAGACCCAGTCTTATATTATAGTAAAATAAAACTAGGTCTTATATTAACTTTTGCTCCAAAAGATGCATTAGAGCTGACTGTCCGGCTAGGTCTTATTTTCGGGGAAACCCAGTAGTTGACATTTCTCTGCTGAAATTATCTGATCATGAATGTTGCCTATCTTTTAGATCCTTTGACATCTTAATAATAATTATTTTAAATTCCTTGTAAGATAGTTCCAAC
This sequence comes from Rhinolophus hipposideros, assembly GCF_964194185.1. Lineage (NCBI taxonomy): Eukaryota > Metazoa > Chordata > Mammalia > Chiroptera > Rhinolophidae > Rhinolophus > Rhinolophus hipposideros. Next base: position 47,986,931 of record NC_138048.1, on the reverse strand, counting down.
GTTTGTGTCATATTTTTGTCTGGTTTTGATTATTGCTTTGTGTTTTCAGATTTTGATTTTTTTTTGCCATTTTGAATATGTTTCCCCCTGTTATATGTTGAGGCCTTAACCCCAAATGTGATGATATTTGGAGATGGGGCCTTTGGGAGGTAATTAGGCTTAGAAGAGTTCATGACGGTGGGGCATTCATGATGGGATCAGTGCTCATCTAAGAAGAGATACCAGAGAGCTTTCTCTCTCTCTCTCTCTCTCTCCACCATATGAAGACTCTGGAAGAAGACAGCCATCTGAAAGCCAGGTAGACAGCTCTCATCAGAACCCAACTATTCTGGCATTCTGATCTTGGACTTCCCAGCCTTCAGAAATGTGAGAAATAAATGTCTGCTGTTTAAGCCTCACAGTCTGTGGCATTTTGTTATGGTAGCCTGAGTAGACTAAGACAACCTCATAATCTTTTGTTTAAAGTCAGATATGTAATACAATAGATACTGAGGTAAATATGTTTTTTCCGTAAAGATAAGCATGCCTTTCCTTCTGCTAGGCCCTTAGTAATATTGGGTATTTGTGTTTGTTTTGTCTGGAGTTGAGTTGGGTTTGAAGTTTATTGTTACTATGGTTAACCTTAGTGCACCACAGGCTTCAAATTTCTCTAGTGATACCTTGTGTGGACTATTTGCCAGAATGTTTCTCTCAGTGTCTGCTCTACACTTCGCTTCATGTTTCTCTGCTTTGTTTTGAGTCTTCCTTTTGAACTGCTCCCCAGAAAGAAACTGTCTTTTGCAGCTTTCCTCGCTGTATTCCATTCTTATTTTTACTTGATGCTTATTACAGTGGCTATGGGGGTGGGGGTGAGGAAGACATAGTTCTCTGATGTTTTAATTTTGTCTCAGTTTTACTCAGACATTGTCAACCTACTTCTTGTGGGCCTTCACTAGTGTTTCCTGCCCCTCCTCCAGATCTAGTGCTGAGCCAGAACCTATTCCTGACTTTTTCTCAGGGTAAATACTTTTTTTCCCTGTTTTCTTCCCCCAGTGGACATGGGCTCACACCAGTGCCTTAAGGATATAGTTTTTGTTTCCATTATCCCTGTAGATTGAGCTTTTAGTTCCATAGGGAGATAGATGGATTTGGGCAGCGTCTTGACAGTAATTTTTATTCTTCCTCGTCCAGCCATCGCTGTGAGGAAAATTTTCACAGTATTTTCTCCAATTTTCCTCATGAGCTTCTGGTGAGCTTCTCACAGGAAAACCTTGCAAAAAGGTGCAAATTCCCTGGGACTTCACTGTATAACACGAACCATACTCAGCCTTTAGCAATTTGTTATAATTTTACTGTTGATTCTTGTTACTGGCTTATATGGCACCAGAAAGCACCTGCCTCGGTTAACCAAATGCTCTGATTATGTTTTTCCATATAGAATCTTGTCTCTCCCTAAATTTTGGGTTACATTTTTGCCCTGGGAGCAGTTATTTTAAGGCTTCAAGAATCATTATGAGTTTGCGCTTTGGCCAGCATGATTTTATTGTAAGGGTGGGAATAGCTCTCCTCATAGCTCTCTACATCTCTGACATGAAACCAGAATTCACCTCTATAATTTTTCATATGCAATTTCTGGGACTCAACAAAAGTGACCAAACACACAAGTTTGCTGAATACAAGCTCAACATACAAAATCAACTGAATGTCTATATACCAGCCACAAACAATAAAAAATCTTTAAATGATAAAATTTACAATCAAACTATATCGATACCTAAAAACAAGCCTCATGAAGGTGTGATACTCTACCCAAAAATCTGATAAAAAATATTGAGAAAAAGTGAAGAATATAAAAATACATGGAGGTATATACTAAGTTCATAAATTGGAAGGCTCAATAACATAAAAATGACAATTTCCCCCAAATTGATCTATCAATGTAAGGCAATCCCAGTTGAGGTCCTACCAGACTCTTGTGGAAATTAGCAAGCTCATTATAAAATGTGTGTGGAAATGTAAAAGGCTAAGAATAGTCAAGTTATTCTTGAAGAAAATGATGTGGAAGGACTTGATCTAGTAGATATCAAGACTTGTCATAAAGCTATAACAATTAAAAGAGTGTGGCACTGACCCAAGGGTTGTCAAATGAATAAACAAAGGGAGGCAAATAGAGAACCAGAATCATATATACACATGTGTGTACACTTGGCTTTTGGAAAACCTGACACTGCTGAGTAGGGAAAGGAATTAATTTTCAATAACTGGGTTTAGTCAATTGGATATTTATATGAGAAAAAGTGAAACTTAACTCCCTACTTCACACCTCAGTTTTATGTGGATTGTAAATTTAAATGTAAAAAGCAAAATCTAATGCTCCTAAAAGATGATAGGGGATAATATATTCATGACCCAGGGAAGGCAAGTATTTTTTAAATGAAACATTAAAACCTTAAGGATATTAAAGGAACACATTATTAAATTAACTTTTAAAAATTAAAGAAAAATTATTAAATATATAAAATATTGAAGAAAAATTAATAAATTATTTAAAAAATAATAAAAGTATCTGTTTATCAAACATTATCATTAAGAGAGCAAAAAGACAAATCACAAATTGGCAGAGGATATTTTTAACCTGCAGAACCACAAAAAGGATCATGTCTAGGATACATAAGAAACTCCTACAAATCAATAAGAAAAGAATAGAAAACTGAATAGAAAAATAGGCAAACAATTCCATCAAAGCATAAAAGAATATCCAAAAGCCTAATTAACATATTAAAAAGTGCTCAACTTTATTAGTTATCAGAGAAACGCAAATTAAACCACAATGCAATACCATTACATTCTCACCAGTACAGTTATAATTGAAAAGACTGTAAATTTCAAACATTGCCAAGGATGCAGCACACTGGTGATGTGTAGGTAAATTTGGAAAAATCTTTGGCATTTCTAGTAAGGCTGAACATATGCTTACTATACTAGTAATCTGTTGCTGCATAATAGCAATATTGTTTTAGTAGCTTAAAGCAGTAAACATGTTCTCTCATTCTTTTTGTGGGTCAGGAACTTGACAGTAGCTTAACTGTATGGTTTTGGGCTCAGGGTCTCTCATGCATTTAGAGTCACAATATCAGCTCCTCTGAAGACTTGACTACAGTTAGAAAATTTCCTCTCAAGATGACTCACTCACATGACTGTCAGAGAGGCAGCAAAAATGATTAAACAAAGAAATATGTCCCAAATGAAAGAAGAGGAGCAAACTCCAGAAAAGGAACTAAACAAAATGGAAGCAAGCAACCTACCACATAGAGTTCAAAACAATGGCTATAAAGACACTCAAGAAACTTAGTGAGAACTTCAACAAAGAGATAGCAAGCATAAAAAAAGAACCAGTCAGAAGTGAAGAATAACTGAAATTAAGAATGAACCAGAAGAAATCAATAGCAGACTAGATGAAACAGAGGATCAAATCAGTGATTTAGAAGACAAGGTAGCAGAAAACACCCAATTGGAACAGCAAAAAGAAAAAGAGAATCCAAAAAAATGAGGATAATGTTAAGAGACCTCTGAGACAACATCAAGTGTGTAATGACATTCGCATCATAGGGTACCAGAAGGAGAAGAAAGAAAACAAGGGATTGAGAACATATTTGAAGAAACAATGACTGAAAACTTTCCTAACTTGGCAAAGGAAATAGGCATTACAAGCCCAGGAAGCTTAGAGAGCCCCAAACAAGATAAACACAAACAGGCCCACAACAACACACATTACAATTAAAACGGCAAAGGTTAAAGATAAAGACAGAATCCTAAAAGCAGCAAGAGAAAAGCAACTAGTTATTTACAAGGGCACTCCCATAAGTTGTCAGCTTATTTTGCAACAGAAACTTTGGCATGAAATATTCAAAGTGATGAAAAGCAAGGACCTACAAGCAAGACTACTCTACACTGCGAGGCCATCATTTAAAATTGAAGGAGGAATAAAGAGCTTCCCAGACAAGATAAAGCTAAAAAGACTTCATCACCACCAAACCAGTATCACGAGAAATGTTAAAGGACTTCTTTAAGAAGAAGGGGGTGGGGGTGGAGGAGAAGAAAAAACATAATGATGAATAATAAAATGGCAATAACCATGTATCTACCATTAATCACTTTAAATATAAATGGATTAAATGTTCCAATCAAAAGACACAGGGTAGCTGAATGGATAAAACAGGACCCATACATATGCTACAAGAGATCCACTTGAGATCGAAAGACACACAGTGACTGAATGTAAGATGGAAAAAGATATTTTATGTGAATAAAAATAAAAACCAAACTGGGGTAGTAATACTTATGTCAGACAAAAATAGACTTTAAAACAAAGGCTATTATAAGAGACAAAGAGGGACATTACATAATGATAAAGGGACAAATCTAACAAGAGGATACAATCCTTGTAAACATTTATGCACTTAAATATATAAAGCAAATATTGACCAACTTAAAGGGAGAGATTGACAGTAATAAAATCATACTAGTGGACTTTAACACCCCACTGACAACCATGGAGATATCTTCCAGACAGAAAATCAACAAAGAAACAGTGGCTTTAAACGACACACTAGACCAGATAGATTTAATCGATATTTTTAGAGCATTTCACCACAAAGCAGTAGAATATACATTCTTTTCAAGTGCACATGGAACATTGTGCAAGATAGACCACATGTTAGTCCACAAAACAAGTCTCAATAAATTTAAGAAGACTGAAATCATATCAAGTATCTTCTCTGACCACCGTAATGTGAATCTAGAAATCAATTATAAGAAAAAAACTGAAAAACACACAAACACATGGAGGCAAAATAACATGCTACTAAACAATGAATAGGTTAACAATGAGATCAAGAAAAAAAACAGAAGATACTTTGAGACAAAAGAAAATAAAAACACACCAACCCAAAATATATGGACACAGCAAAAGCAGTTCTAAGAGGGAAGTTCATAGCAATACAGGCCTACCTCAAGAAACAAAAACAATCTCAAAGAAACAATCTAACTCTACACCTAAGGAAACTGGAAAAAGAATAGCAAACAAAGCTCAAAGTGAGTAGAAGGAAGGAAATAATAAAGATCAGAGTGGAAATAAATGAAATACAGTCTAAAATAACACCAATGAAACCAACAGCTGGTTTCTGGAAAAGATGAACAAAACTGATAAACCTTAACCAGACTCATCAAGACAAAAAGAGAAAGGACCCAAATAGATAAAATCATAAATGAAAGAGAAGTGACAACTGACACTACAGAAATACAAAGGATCGTGAGGAAATATTATGAACAATACCATGCAACAAATTGGACAACCTGGAAGAAACAGATAAATTCCTATAAACATACAATCTTCCAAGGCTGAATCAAGAAGAAACAGAAAATCTGAACTGACCGATTACAACTACTAACGAAATCAAATCAGCAATCAAAAAACTCCTAATAAAAAAAAATCCTCGACTGGAAAGCTTCACAAGTGAACTTTACCAAACATTCAAAGAAGAATTAACACCTATTCTTCTCAAACTATTCCAAAAAATTCAAGAAGAGGGAAAACCACCAAGTCATTTTAAGAGGCTACCATTACCTTGACTCCAAAACTCAATGAAGATGTTACAAAGAAAATTAGAGATCAATATGCCTTGCAAACATACACGCAAAAATCCTCAACAAAATATTTGCAAACCAAATTCAGCAATACAGTCTAAAGATCGTATACTACGATGAATATGTTCAATATCTGCACATCAATTAACTTCATACACCACATATTCAAAATAAAAAATAAAAATTATATGGTCATATCAATGGATGCAGAAAAAGCATTTGACAAAATCCAGCACCTATTTATGATAAAAACTCTCAGTATAGTCGAAATAGAGGGAACATATTTGAACATAATAAAGGTCATATATGACAAATCCACAGCTAACATCATACTTAATGGGGAAAAGCTAAAAGCATTCTCTTTAAGTTTAAGAAAAAGAGAAAAATGCCCACTCTCACCACTTTTGTTCAACATAGTATTGGAAGTCCTCACCACAGCAATCAGACAGAAAAAAGAAATAAAAAGCATCCAAACTGGAAAGGAAGAAGTAAAATGTAACTATTTGCAGATGACATGATAATATATAGATAGAACCCCAAAGATTCCACAAAAAATCTATTAGAACTGATAAATGAATTCAGTGAAGTAGCAGGATAAAAAATGAATATTCAGTGGTGAACATACAATGGGATTTATAGACGATGTAATACAGAATTGTACACCTGAAATCTATGTAAATTTACTAACAATTGTCACCCCAATAAATTTAATTAAAAAAATGAATATTCAGAAATCAGTTGCATTTTTATATACCAATAATGAACTGCCAGAAAGAAAAAATTTGAAAACAATCTCATTTACAATTGCATACATAAAAAAAATTCCTAGGAATAAATTTAACCAAGGAGGTAAGAGACCTGTACTGAAAACTATAAGACACTGAAGAAAAATATTGAAGAAGACACAAATAAATGGAAGCATACACCATGTGCATGGATAGGAAGAATTAACAAGGTTAAAATTTTCATACTACCCTAAGCAATCTATAGATTCAATGCAATCCCTATCAAAATACCAATGGCATTTTTTTACAGAACTAGAAGAAATAATTTTAAAATTTATATGGAACCACAAAAGCCACAGCAATCGAATAGCCACAGCAATCTTGGGAAAGAACAAAACTGGAGGTATTATGCTACCTGATGTCAAACTGTACTACAAGGCTATAATAATCAAAACAGCATGGTACTGGCATAAAAACAGAAACATAGATTGAGGATCAGAATACAGAGCCCAGAAATAAATCATTGCCTATATGGTCATTTAATCTATGACAAAAGAAGCAAAAATATACATTGGAGTAAAGACAGTCTATTCAATAAATGGTGCTGCGAAAACTGGACAGATACAGGTAAAAAAAAAAAAAGAAAGAAAGAAACTGGACCACCTTCTTATACCATATACAAGAATAAACTCTAAATGGATTAAAGACTTAAATGTAAGATCTGAAACCATAAAAACTCCTAGAAGAAAACACAGGCAGTAAAATCTCTGACATTGCTTTTAGTGATATTTGTTCTGATCTATCGTCTTGGGCAAGGGAAACAAAACAAATGGGACAACATCAAACTAAAAAGTTTTCATACAGCAAAGGAACCATCAGCAAAATAAAAGACGGCCTACTGAATGGGGGAAGATATTTGCCAATGATACATCTAATAAAGGGTTAATATCCAAAATTTATAAAGAACTCATAGAATTCAACACCCTCCCCCGAAAAAAGAAAATTCAATTAAAAAATGGGCAGGAGACCTGAATAGACATTTTTCCAAAGAGGGCATACACCTGGCCAATAGACATATGAAAAGATGCTCAATGTCACTCATCAGATAAAATTCAGATAAAACCACAATGAGATATCACCTCACACATGTCAAAATGGCTATCATCAATAAATCAACAAACAAGTGTTGGTGAGGATGTGGAGAAAAGGGAACCCTTGTGCACTGTTTGTGAGACTGCAATTGGTGTAGCTGTATGGAAAACAGTATGGAGCTTCCTCAAAAAAATATAAAATAGAACTACTATATGACCCAGCAATCCCACTTCTGGGTATTTATCCGAAGAAGTCCAAAACACTAATTTGAAAAGATATATGCATCCCTATGTTCACTGCAGCACTATTTACAATAGCCCAGATATGGAAACAACCAAAATGCCCATCAACAGACAACTGGGTAAAGAAATTGTGGTACAATAGAATATTACTATAATAGAATATACAATAGAATATTACTCAGCCATAAAAACAATGAAATCTTACCATATGCAACAACATGGGTGAACCTAGAGGGCATTATGCTAAGTGAATTAAGTCAGACTGAGAAAGACAAATACCATAGGATCTCATTTATATGTGGAATCTAGAGAACAAAATAAACAAACAAAACAGAAACAGACTCATAGATACAGAGAACAAACAGATGGTTGCCAGAAGGGACGGGGCTTGGGGAGCAGGGGTGTAAAGTACAGCATAGAGAATATAGTTAATAATGTTGCAACAACTATGTATAATGCCAGGTGGGTACTAGCCTAATCGAGGGGGATCACTGAATAAATTACATAAATGCCTAACCATTATGCTGTATACCTGAAACTAATGTAAGATAATACTGAATGTCAACTATAACTGAAAATAAACAAATAAATACATTTTTAAAAAGGAAAAAAATTACAATCAGATGCCTGTTGGAATGGCTAAAATTAAAAAGACTGACATAATGTATCGATAAGGATATAGAAGAACTAGGGAGGTCATACTGCTTGTGGACATGTAAAATGGTACAACCACTTTGGAAAATGGTTTGTTGGTTTTTTCTAAAGATAAAAATACACTTACGTATGAATAGAACAGTCATTCTCTTCCTAGATTTTCACCAGAGAGAAATGAAACCATACATTCACGCAAAGTCTTATACAGGAACATTCATACAGTTTTATTCATAATAGCCCCAAACTTGAACAACTCAAATGTCTACCAATAGATGAATAGATAAGAAAATTGTGGTATCCATGCCTTGAAATCCTACTCAGAAAAAAAATAATGAACTATTGATACACTCAATTGTATGGATAAACATCAAAATAATTATGGAAAGAAGCCATACAAAAAATAAAACAATCTATATGATTCCTTTTATATAAGACTCTAGAAAATGCAAACTAAGCAGATCAGTGATTGCCTAGGGAGACGGGCAGAGAGGATTTATAACAGGGTTCCAGGAAACTTTGTGGAACAAATGGGTGTTTCAGATCTTGATGTCGGTATCAGTTTCATGGGTATAGACATAGGACAGAGCTTATAAAATTGTACATTTTAAATATATGCAATTTATTTTATGTCAATTGTACCTTAATAAAGTACTTTAAAATATCAAAAAATATATACTACTTACTGGGCTTCCCATAGACTAATTGAATCAGGCTCTCTGCAGTGGCCTGGGAAGAACTGGATATTCTGACCCTTATTGAGCTTTACTGAGATGTGCATGGATAGAGCTCATCATCTCAGGGGAGTCTGAACAGTAAATTGGGCCTTGCCACAAGAGGAAGAAACACCAGAGAGAAAAATAAATATCTCTGGTGGTAGCCAAATTTCAGGGTCTCTACCTTTGTTTTTATGACCTCATCTCTATGGTTCCAGCCTCAGAATGAAGCCCCCCATTTGTCCTTGTTTTCTCTCCTTATAATAAAATACTAAGAAAAACAGATTCTTAGGCCTTGGATGACAAGTGCAATTAAAATACCTTAGTTTCATGTTTGATTTTGACAGAACATGGAGTCCACAACTCTGCTTAGAAAGAATAGATCCCAGCAAGATGCTTCTCTGAGTGAGGTCACCTTAGAGATTCATTAGTTCTGTATTTCTCTGTCCAGTTAGGAGAACTTCACTTCTTCCTAATGTGGGTCCTTTTCACCTTTGAATTGTAGAATGCCAGAGGTGGGAAGGACCAAAGAGGTTAGCTCATCCAGTTTCCCTTTTGGTAGACAAAACATTCTTGGCCAAAAGTGATAAGTGATTTACATAACATCACACCAGCCATCAGCAGAAATGTCTCTTGGCATGACCACACTAGTTTGTTTCTACACCCAGTTCTCACTCTTTTGTCTCAAAAGTATATACTGAAGATACAGAAAAGCACATAAAATGGTATAATCAGTACCACTTATATCACCTAAATTTAACTAATTTCACATTTTTAGTGTATTTGTTTCATATATAAAATAAAATAAAATGTCACTGAGTCAGCTAAAATCTCTCCCAATCCATTCCTCTCCTCCCTTCCTCTCAGGAGTAATGACACTCTAAGATTGGTGAATCTTAGGTGGAACTGTCCCCTGAATGTTTTCTGTTCTCTCTCTCTCTCGATGTATATCTATCTCTATCTCTATCTCTATCTCTATCTCTATCTCTATCTCTATCTCTATCTCTATCTCTATCTCTATCTCTATCTCTATCTATATCTATATCTATATATATATATATCTTCCATATATACATATAGATAGATAGATAAATCTTCCATATATATGTATATATATATATCTTCCATAATATGACAAAATTCTATAAATGGTATCTTTTAATTTCTTTATTCATATAACATTATATTTTTAATATTCATCCATGGCATAGATCTAGTTAATTCATTTTAACAGTGGCATGTTATCTTTCTTTTATTAGTTTCAGGTGCACAAAACAATGTAATAGTTAGACATTTATCATTTATATCCCTCACACTGTGTCAACCCCCCTCCCCCCACTGATAAACCCCATCTTATTTATTCCCCTCAATGGAAAGCTATTTCTAACTTTTGCACAAATTGCTTTGCAATAAATATCCTTACATGTGTGTGCACAAGAGTGAGAATTTCTGTAGTGTGGGAGACCTAGAAGGGAAATCACAAGGTCCTAGTATATGTGTACCTTCAATTTTATGAGGTTTTGCCAAATTGTTCTCCAAAGTAGTTGAACCAATTTATATTTTTCACATCTTTATCAACACTTGGTTGACTTAGATTTTTACATTTTAACCAATTTGCCAGACGTGAAATAGCATTGTTTTAAATTTATGATTTCTGGTGACCAGTCAAGTTGAGCATGTTTTAATATGCTTAATAATGAAGCAGATTTTCTCTTATGTGAATTCCCTGTTCATCTCCCTTACCATTTGTGTTTTCTCCTACTTAGTTTTTAGGAGATTTTTTAATGTATGCTGGTTATAATTTTTTACCTTTTAAATGCATGGCAAATATCTTTTTCCAATCTGTGGCCTGTTTTTTCATTTTGTATATGTTGTCTTTTGTTTACAGAACTTTTCAATTTAATATAGTCTGATGTGTCAATCTTTCTTAATGAATTATTCTTTTTTGGTTAAGAATTCATTCTCTTCTTCAAGTTTATATAGGCATTCTACTATATATTCCTCTAAAAGCTTGAAATTTTTAGTTTTAGCATTTAGATTTTACGTAGTTTGGAATTTTGTTTGTGGTATGAAGAAAAGATACAGGCACCTCTTTTTATTGTGCTTCACAGATGTTGTGATTTTTTTTTACAAATTAAGGGCAAGACCCACCACAAGCCAAAAGACTGACTCACTTTATTACAATACTTGCTTTATTGTAGTGGCCTGGAACTGAACCTGCAATATCTCTGAGGTATGTCTGTACATCTTATCTTTTTAACATAACAAACACTAATTGTCCCAGCATCACTTATTGAATAGTTTTTGGTTGCCCATTGAATTATAATCCTGTTATATATCAAGTTCCCATTCATATGTGTGTCTACTTCCATAATCTCTTTTATGTTTTGCTTGTCTGTTTGACTATCTATATGCAAATGCCACATTGTTTTAATGGCTTTAGCTCTTTACCACTTGAAGAAGCAAATTCCCCCTTCCTCCGTATTTTTCTTCAATATTATCTTGGCTATTTACCACTCTGTAATTTCCATTTAACTTTAGGAAAGGCTTGGTAAATTCTGAGGAGAGTTTTCAGAATTTGTTAAAAATATATGGAATTTATTCATTAATTTGGGGGAAAATTATCCTTAGTGATATTGTGTTCTTATCCATGAACATCATAATCTTTGCATTTATTCAAATCTTTAAAAAATGTTTTCACTAACTTTTAACAATTTTTTCCATAAAACTGTTCCACATATATTGTTAGGTTTATTTGTAGATTTATTTACAGATTTATTGCTATTGAAATGTATATATAATTTAGAGTCATATTTTCCAAATGGATGTTGCTGGTATATATAAATGCCAGTGACATGAATATATTGACCTTGTTTCCAGCAACCTCTTGTTAGTCCTTATGTATAATTACTGGATTCTCTTCAGTATTCTGTGTAATCATGATACTTTAATAACAACATCTTTATTTTCAGTCTTTTTATTTTCTTATCATGCTACTTAGAATATCCAGTCTAATGTTGAATAGGAGTGGTAATAATGAACATATTTGTTCCCAAACTCCTATCACTAGATTCCACCACCTCTTGCTTTTAGCCCTATTCCGAGACGAATTCTCTTGTTATATCCCACTAACCAAGAAGTAGGTCTCCCAGTCCCCACTGACCCAGACTTCCCTATATAGATATGCAGCTCTTACCACCCTCATTCGGTCAATTGCACTTAACAAAGTTGTCCAACAATCCATAGGCATTTCATTTAGATTGTCCACTATTCTTGCAGGTACAATGTGTCTGAAGTGATTGAAAACCTTTCTATATATCTGTTCTTTAAAGGCATCACCATCCACCCAGGCTCAATAGTCAGAAATTTATATTCTTCTCAATTCCCACACCTAATGTATCACCGATCTTGTCAGTTCTATATTTTAAATATCTGCCCAAGTATTCTCTCCTCTCCATTCCCAACACCAATGATTGGTTTGAGCCCTCAGTAGCTCCTACCTATAGTTAATAGTTTCCTGTCTTCCTTGCCTTTCATCTCAATTCTCGCCTACCTTTCTCACTGCCGCCAAGTTTATCTTTCTAAAATGCATGTCTGATCATGTTTGCCTGGCTTAAAACCCTTTGCTAGCTCCCCATTGTCTACTGTTTTCTAAAGTCTGTTGTCTACAATGTTAGTTCTCCAGCTGGTCATTCAAGCCCTTTATTTATCCTGGCTAGTTCTATAACACACTGTCCTACCATTCCCCACCTTGCGCTATAGTCTAGCAAATCTGAAGTGCTTATTGTTCAGCTATGCTATTTCCTGGTGCTATGATTTTTTTGCACTATCTGGTCTCTCTGCTTAGATTGCTCTGGCAGTCTTAGTCATTATCAAAGCCAGCTCATATGTCACTTCCTCCAGGAATTATGGATACAGAACTCAAGAAATATTTATTGAGCACTACCTATATACCAGGTACTATGCGAGATGCCAGACATACAAAAATGAATAATATATACAATCATACCTCAATATCCCAAGGCGGATTGGTTCCAGACACCCCACAGTTGGCAAAATCCATGGAAGCTCAGGTTCCTTAGTGGCCCTCCATATCTGCAGGATTTGTTTGGCTGTATTCACAGATGTGGAAACTGTAGATATAGAGGGCCGTCTGTATTCCAAATGTTGCAACATCGATTAGCTACATGTATTTCTTGCCTCCCTTTAGCTTTACCTGCCTGGAGCATGATTTTTACTTACACGTTTTTCTTTTCTGCCATTTCTTTTTTCCATTTTTTGATAAATACACATGTGGGTAAACAAATATCTCAAATAATAATGTTTCTCAAATAATTCTCAAATATTCTCAAATAATAATGTTTCTAAAAAGTATTTACAAACATTCATGGACACAGTTTCAACTAGGAAGTGTGATTATAAATGATGAGATCCTAAGCTCAGTACTTTGAGGTTAGTCCCTGAACCAGTCTACATAAAGAAGCACAATATGGCTAGGATTGTGATTAAGGATGTATGCTCTTAAGGCCTGAGTTTGCATCTCAGCTCTGCTACTTACAAGCTGGATGACTCAGAGTAATTGAACGTTTTTGCCTCGAGTTCTTGAGCTATAAAATGAGGACAATGATAGTCCCTGCCTTATAGTGCTGTTGAGAGAATTATTGAAGTTAATACAAAAAGTGCTTGGAATAGTGCTTAGCACAATGTGCTTAATAAATGGTAGACATTACTATTACTTTGTACACGAGTACACTTTTATCTCAGTCACTATTAGCAGGTCAAGTGATTTTATGTCTATATCTAGCAATGAAAGAACTGTTTGTTGCTCTGAGCCAAATGTGTACTCTTATCTAATTTTTAATGAACCAATGGCACATGTTGGCAGAATGACTGGCCCAGGAGAGCTCATGGCAGTGTAATGGAATTTCCTTTATGTAAAACTAAATGACACATATGGAAAGAAACTGCATTGGCACACACTGATAGAGTCAGCTAGCTATAAATACATATCGAGACACAGCTAGGCGAGAGTGTATGGCGTAATAGCTAAGAGCATAAGGTCTGGAACCAGACTGCCTCACTTAGACTCATAACTCCACCACTTACTAGCTTTGTTACCTCGGGCAAGTTACTTCTTTGTATCTCAACTTTCACATCTGTAAAATGGGATTGTGTGAATTTTACACAGATATTGTGTGAATTTAATGAGATAATGCATCTAAAGTACTTGAACATTGCATGGTACATAATGTATATAATAAGTGGTAAAGAAAAAAGATACATGTAGTAAACAGAGAAACATACAAATAAAGTTAATCTTAAGCTTTCACTCCATGGAAAGCAATGGAGGTATATGTTCAATTGAATAAGTGATTCTTAAGAGAAAAATAGAAAAATTCTAGTTCTTCTGCAGTTAGGATAATCTTTGTTAAAGGCATTTTTTGTTGTTCATATAGAAGTCTCCAACATATTCCTCAATTATGTTTAGTTTCGACCACCAGGGTTCACCAAAATATGTTCCATGGAACATTTGCCCTGAGGTATGTGTGAGAAAAGGGGGCTTTATGGTAGAATAATGCTAAGAAATGCTTAATGATGTAGTCCTTGGAAATTCAAATGTACACTAGCACCCTAAGGGTTTGATAAGTCCTGAAAAAATGTTTTATTTAATTTAATCCAGCATTTCTTGAATTTGTTTGATCACAGAGCATTCCCCCTCCCCCATATACTATTTATTAACATTCCATGGAACCACTGTCCCATAGAATAAACATGGAGAAATGCTGGCTTCAATGAATATTAAAACGACCTTTATACCAAAACAAGGGCTGAGGGGCATGGGATGTAGGTGTGGGAAGGAGAGGGCTCATACTTTTTTAGACTGGAATTGAAAATTTGCCTAGAACAATTCACAAAGCCAGAAACCACACAAATTCCTTAGGGTCACAAACAGTCAACCAGGACAATGTTCCTGGCAGCATGGACAGGGTCTCTGGAGTGGGGAAGGGGAGCACCCCTCACGCTCGCTGTATCCTGCTGCTGTGCTGGGATCCCACTGTGGAAGATCTAAAGGCTCCTAACAGTTCTGTAGCACCTGCCTTTGGTCATGACTTCCTGCATTTACTTCCTACTTTTTGGAAGAGACGAAACTACAAGAAAAACATTTAAAGCGAAAAGGTCCGATTGGGGAACCAGAAAAACACACAGGAACAGAAGGGGAAGAGGGAAGATAGGCAGAAGGAAGTGGGCTGAGACCTCCAATCAGATTCAGGACAAGCATGATCCTCTGGGTGGAGGCAGGATGAGGGTCTAGTGAAGTCAGTGAAGAGAACCCTTCACAGCAGAGCAGAGCAGGGATACACGTAACAGAAATAATACTAACTTCTAAGGTCAGTGACCAGAAAGGAAACTTCCTGAGGGGCCGAAATCATGTTTAATGCATCTTCATAATTCTTTTCTTGGGAAAAAAGATGGTGGCTGGGAGGGAGGAGAATTGTGCTGTTACAGAAGGGGATGCCCAGTGCAAACTCCTCGAGAAGGGGTAGGTGTGTAAAATGGCTTGCTATCTATTTACATTGTTCAGCGTATAGATCTTCCAAGTTAATGGTGTTGGTTGGTTGGTTCCTGAAGGCAAGTGTGCCTTCCTCCTCTGTTTTTCTTTACCTTTCTCTTTGGGTTCCTGCCAAGCAAGGGACACGGAATTATATCCTAGGTGGCCTGGTGTAAAGAGACCTAGAATCTTTCACTTTGAGAGGGCTGAGGTCTGTGAGAGGCTGCTGAGCTGCATGCAGGCTGGGAAATCATAAAAAGGAGTATGCTGACAGTCACAATGCCTAACTACTGGTAGTGGGAGCAGGATTTTTTCTTATTTCCATTAACTTGTATTTTTTCTAACTTTTCTATAATAAGCATCTGTTACTTTTGTAATTGTGGAAAATTAAGTTTATTTCTCTAGTTCATACCCTCCATCTTTAGTTTCTGGAAAACATGACATTATGTGCAAACTTCATATTAGTGTGTTTCAAGTGTGTGTGGGGGGGGGAAGAAACAAAAAATGAATGTTTTTCCAAGCACGTATGAGTGAATGAAAATAAAACGCAAGAAATACTCCCTAGAGAGTTATAGTTACAAAATTCTACGACAAAGAGAGGGAGAGACATTAGGGGTAAGCTTTTCCGAGAACTTCTGGAGGAAAACAGTTAACATTTTCCAGGAGATGGCGTTTCGGTGGGGAGAAATACCTGGCAGCCTGCAGAGGGGCGGTGGCAGGTAGCGGGGACAGGTAGGAAAGGTGGCCGCGGCCCTCGGAGGCCGGGGGCGGAGCAGGAAACGGCGGCGCCGGTGCGGGAGGCGGAGCCGCGGCAGCGCCTCAGGTGGGGATGAGCCGGCCGGTACCCGCCCTCGGACCAGGGCCGGGCCTCCCGCTTTGCTGCGCACGGTGAGGGGGCAGCGGAGGGATTCCCGGAGAAGTGCGGCGTCCAGGGGCGGCAGCTGATTAGAGAGACACAGTGCCCCAGAGCCCCTGAGCTGAAAGGGGCCGGGGGGGGCCATCATGGGCCCCGAGCTACCTGCGCCTTGGCTGCTGCTCTTCACCTGGCTCCCAACAGGTGAGCCTTGGGGAAATGGGTCCCACCCTGGCGCCCAAGGAGATAGGAAGCCATTGTTGCTTCGCCTTGCTAGGCTGGCCACAGGCTGGGCAGTGGAGGCCTGGGCTGTGGTCTGGCTGCGCCAGGAGGTGCGGGGACCGGATCGAGTTTCTGCCTGTGGGAATCTGCTGTTTTCCTCTTTTATTAATTAGCCCAGGCCCTTCAGAAACAGGTGCAACTCAGAAACCCGGAGCCTCTAGGCTTCCCCTGCTGCAGTCATTAGGCCTGTAAAGCTGAATCGATAGGTGCGGTAACACCACTTTTACAATTCCTAATTACTTTTACCTTTCATCTGATACTTGCTTTTAGATTTTAGGTATGGCACAACCCAAATGTTGGCCCAGAAATACATTTATTTCACAACTGCGACATTATAATGTGTCCTCAAGTATATAATGGGTGTTTGATATGGTTCAGAATCTATTTTACAGGACCACAACATGCAGCTCTTTGCTAGCTATCTTCAGGGTCACTTTCCTACTTTCTTGATATCCACCCACTTCCCTAACTTCCCCCTTGCTCACTGTCTCCCCATCAGGTGTCCACCCATCCACCCACTCCTTCATTTTCAACCTACAAGCCCATCCCCTGTCTGCTTTGGAAAGCAGGGTTTTGTGTGTCTCAGTTTTTATCTCTTGGGAATATGACAGGAGTGTGTTACCTGCATGAGTGAAACCAGGTAGGATAGGATAGCTGAATAATAGAATGTGCAGGCTCTTCCAGCCATTTTCAGTTAGGATGTAGGTATGATCTTTTGCTGGATCATTTCTCTTCAAATTTCTGTCCTTTTTCATTTTCCCTGTCACCCTCCCCCCAACTTACCTCTTTGTCAGTGGGAGGTCAGCTCAATTGGCCCACAGACCAATCTGAGTCTTGTATTTTTTTGAGAGAAAAGATACAATTCCATTTTTACAAGCTTCATAGGACATGAAAATCACTCAAATGTAATGAAATCTCATTCTACAGTAACTTAAGCTAAATGTTGAGGGAGGGAGGGAGGATCGCAAAAGGGTAGAAAAACTAGAAAATTGGTATCCCTAAGATCTAGCTTACTGCATTTTCTGCAAGATATCATGCCTACAAATTATCTGAAGCTGACAGATTAGATGTTGGACATCCATGATACACAAGGCAATGGACTAAATAAACCTCACCTAAACTGAAGTGCCTGAAATTCCACTAGAGCAGTCATCAGTTTGGACTATGAAAGCAAAATCATAAAAATCCCCCAGTTTTGCAGTTTTCTCTCCTGTGCTTTGTATGTTCAGCTCCAAGTCCACAGCAGGTAGGGATTTCTGAAGCTGCTTGAGCTGCCTTTTTAGGAAAATAGAGGTCTACTCACAACTCTGCCCCTGGGTACCACATCCCCAGGGTGCTCCTGAGCTGAACGGCCCAGAGAGGAGCCAGCATAAACTTTGTAGCCAGCAGTCATCCAGGTCAATAGGATAAGAAAAGAAGCCTTACATACAAAAATCCCATTGGGGCATAAACCCCAATCCTTAAATCACCAGCATAATGTTTTAAAAGCTATTTAGTTTTTATGAAGAATATTGAACACTGAACATTTTTCAAATACAGTGATGATAACCAAAGGGTATATTCTTCTAGTAAGCAAATTGCTCAATGGACAGGGACTTCAGTAAGCGGAGCTCTAGGTGTTCTTGCAGCAGCCGTGCAGTGGGCGTAGCCAGGATACTGAAATAATACAGACTGCTGTGTTTGCCTGGCATTCTTGAAATGGAAGCCTGCCAGCATGACACATTTTAGAACCAGAGAATGCTAGATGTGGATCAAGTCCTAAGTGAACATCTCTCATTTTTATTTCAGAGGTGAGAAATAGAGATTTCAACTCAATTTCTGTTTTGACTCGAACACTTTGAGGGGAAAATAGCTCTTTGAGCAGAAATTTTCCCTGAGTATGTATAGGAAATGTAAATAAATTGCATTCAGCTGTTTAATGCGCATTTGGATTTTGCATCGGTGATCCTTTGTCAACTTACTGAAGTGCTGAAAGCCTCCAGTAAAGTGGGATGATTATAGTACATATCTCATAAGCTTTTTGTGAGAATTAAATGAAATGAAGGGTTTAAAACACTTAACACGTTGCCTGGAACAAAGTGAAGGCTTAATAAATGTACGCCACAGTGGTAACTGTAGTCGTGATTTAGACCCGAGTAGGATTATTTAAAGCTATTTAAGGAAACAGTTTAGGTACCCTACTCTCCCTTCCCCTACAGCTAAGAAACTGTAATAAGTAGACAGACTATCAGGTTGGATTTCAGAATCTGCCTCTTACTAGTTGTGACTTTGGAGAAATCACTTAATCTCCCTTCATCTAGAAAACAGGCAGAATCCCTGACGATCCTCTTCCCTCCCCACTCCCCTCTGCCCGCCCAATGAGACCAATTCTTATTGGGGGTGTTAAGGTTGAGTGCTGTGTCTGCAACGTGGTCATCACTCAGGAAATATTGGGTCCCTCCCCACTGGACTCACTTCTTTATTTTTAAACCAAACTTGCTAAAATGTCTCTAAATCAGACCAGTGAATATCCGCTTCCTCTCTCACTCCCACCCAGTATGTACCAAAGCAATGTTTTTCAAACTTTTTTCACAGCTCCCAGTAAGAAATACCATTTATATGTGACATGTGCACACATATATATAAGATTTATAAAATAGAAACAAAGGGTTCACACTCCCCCCCCACACACACACCATTCCTATGTTGGATAAAAGAATAACAAATTGACATTAAATATTTTAGTAACATTTAAATTCATAGAAAATATTCCCCAAATTAACAACATTAAAGAGAAACATCCAGTCAGTTTAGTTTCCCAAAATGCACCGCAAACTGCGATAGGAATCTCGGAAAACCCTAATACTAGAGCGGGTTCATTTTGGTCTATCACGCTTCTGTTTCTAAAGAAGAATCAACCCAATCTGATTAGCAGCCAAGTTTCTGCAGTTGAAAGTATGGGCCACTCGTGAATTATGTCAGATGTGGGTACTCGCTCTTTGGTTTGGCGTGGGGCGCCTGATGAAGGCTCTGAGGCCAGGGAGTCCTGGAAAGTTACCGCAGTCCCTGTGCTCTGAGCTGTGAAGAAATCAGTTGTCAGAGGTTTTTGTGCTTTTTTTCTCTAAAAAGAAGTCAATTTTTATCACACAAGTGATACTTGCTCCTTAAAACAAACAGTAAGGTAAGGCTAAAGTACCTGCAGCCCTTTTTGTGTTATTGGCTAACAGCTCTGGTTACCTTCATCCAACCTCAAAGTTTATTCCTGGAATGAAAGTTCAGTTCTACCCCACTCCCACGCCTATCCCTCACCCCTGAATTTTAAAAGGTTATGTGTCATTTGTGCTTTTGTGAAAAGTTTTAAGATTGTAAGAGTGGTGTTAACTTATAGATCCACACAGCTGTCAACACGTAATATCATTCTTTGGGAAATCAGCTGACTCCTAAGGGACAAGATTCTTAGAGAGCATCTAAAGCTAGTAATTTTCACTCAGTGGTAAGGATGAAGGTTGGGATCATACTGAAGACGTAATGGCATCTTGATCCCTGACATAGTAGATAGTCAAGTGGAGTTTCTCAGGCTGAGGCGGGTAGGGGTGGTGGATGGGAGGCTGCACTCAGCTCCTCCCTTGTTCCCACGGAGCCCCCTGAAGTACCTCCTTAGAATCCCAGTGCTCTGCTGAACACAAGCAGAAATCACTCACAGTCCCTGTTTCACGAGTCCCTGGCCCGAGTCTCCTCCCGGCCAGTTTTACAGATAAGAAAATCTGTGTCCAGGGAAGTCACACATCTCAGTTGGACACAATGGAATTAGCTTGAGAGCTGGGACCAGAACCCTGGCACCCTCACTCTTAGTCCATTGCTCTTTTACCTGTTTCATGCTGTGGAGCAGGTTTGTTTTGTGTAATTGGATCCTGGTATGCAGAAATAGAAACAGTTTGCCTCTTGGATGTCGAACTAAATGCTACTTATTAAACATCTTGCCCCAACAACAATGCAGTAGAATAACACGCTGGGTAATTAATGTAACGTCTGCCTAGGTTTCTTTCAACCTATGACTTTATTTCTTTGTTTGAAGGCCTTGAGGGAGAAATAAAATTGTGTGTTTTTAAGAATCAGGAAGACTCGGATCATGTCATCTTTCTCTAGTCCTCATTTCTGCATCTTCTGATGTATACATTTTAGGGTAAGATGGGATCAGAGGAAAGCAGTTTGGACACTTTCTTCATTTCCCAAACCTGGTTAGTCAAGTTCTGATTCTAGGATCTGCCCACTCTTTTCTATTCCCAGCAACAAATGTCACACTGGCCCACTTTAAGCATTTTAACCATCTCCTTGCCTCTACACCTGCTAACTCTCTGTCTAGTTCCAGCCATCTTCTACCCAGATGATAGGCTAATTTACCTGCGTTAATCTTTCCTGTCTTTATGTTAATCCTCCAAGAACCTTCACTAGATCCCCATAGCTTCTAAGAGTGTGTTAAAGTTCTTTGTTTGGAATTCGAGGCTCACTCATTCTGACCTTACTAACTTGGGCAGCCTTGTCCCCATTGGGATGGCATGCTGTCATAACCCCTACCCCCAGCATGTACCCTTCTTTCTTGCTTTTTGTCTGTCCATACTACAAGTGGTTAACTTTATTGTTCTGTACTTTTAGAGCACTTAGAATTTGTTCCATGCAGTTTAGCCTTTCTCCTAGGAATTTATTCATTCTTTTATTCAGCAAATATTTAGTGCAAATACAGTGGAATGAAATGCTGGATAATGAACCAGCAGGTGTGCGAACAAGAGCAAACCTGGAGTGGCCCCATGATGCTTAAAGTCTAAAGGAAATACAAGCAAATGTAGAAATACAGCTCTGACAGGAACCGTGAGAAAGATCTGTATGGTACCACAGGAGCATATACTAGATGAATTTTGCTCATCTGAGAGGCCCTCCGTAGAAAGTTGAGGAATCATCCTTTCAAACTAAACTGTGCAAGATGGCTGGAGAGGAGCTCAGTCAGTATGAGGGGAGGGAAGAATGTCAGCCTGACTGAGTGGAGGAAGTCACAGTGCCTGTGGTGGAGATGAGGCCAGAGGGGTGGGTAGGACCAGATGTTCATGGCTTCATATGGGTCATGGTTGGAGGCTTTGGCTTTAGCCTAAGAACAGTGAACAGCGTTTGGAGATTTTTAAAGAGAAGGAGTTGGGAGACTAACAGCAGTGTGGAGGAGAACCAGAGTATGTGCAAGTGTCAGTTAAGCTGAGGCATATCTAGGCTGAAGTGTGATAGCTGTTACTCGGGTGGGAGTGAAGGTGGACAGAGAGCTAGAGATTCCAGAAATGCTTAGGAGCTAAATAAACCCAATTTGATAATACATAGTATATAGAGAGTGAGGGAGAAAGAGATGTCAAGGAAGATTCCTAGTTTTCAGTCTTGTCCATTAACTGAGATGCGAAACGTGGGAGAGGCCCAAGTTTGTATGGAAGGGTGGTGATTTAGATTTGGGGCTTGATTTAGAATTTGAAACAATCAAGAAGAGCTATCAGGAGCACTTGGATCCATGTATCTGTTTTGTCCCTTATTGTACAGTAGTAGGGTTTGGTATTCAAAGACCTAGCAGTTTCTCAGCAACCCTATAAAGCTGAGCCGTGAAGTACCTTGTCTGTGTGTTTACTTGTTTATTGTTGACTCTCCCACCAAGAGTATACGTTTCAAGAGTGCAGGGACATTGTTTCTCGTATTTGCTATTGTACCCTCATCATCTGGAATAGTGCCTGGCTCATAGTAGGTACTCAGTGAATGGGTGAAAGATTGACATCTGAAGGCCCAAGGCACATAGAAATTTGTCATTCTGGTGAGACCCAAATTTGCATATGCTCTGATATTAGCATGTGGGGACACGGATGAGTCACTGATCTGAGTGACTGATGTTGGGAAACTCCGAGCATCTGCCTCTCAACCAGGTCTTGTCCCCTACCCCTAATAACCAAGGGAATATCAAGATTCAAACCACCTGAATGGCTATTTTTTCACCTGGTAAGTTTATCAAAAAAATTTTTTGAAGATTTATGTTTTCCCCTGTTGGAAAGATTGTGGTGACACCAAAGGACTATCACACTGTTGCTGGGAATATAAATTTTTTTCCTGAAGTTTCTATTCAGATATAAAAGCCTTATTTTCTTTGACCCAGCAATCTCACTTTGAGAAACATGTCTTACTGGAAAGCATGCATGTGAAGAAATACTTTATGTAAAGATATTTATTTCAATAGTTCGTGTCAGCATTGTTTGTGAAAAATCAGAAACAATCCAAATGTCTATTATTAGGAAAATGGATAAATAAATTATGGTTCATCCATGTAGTGAATTTTCAGGTAGCCACTAAAATAATAAGGTCTATATGTACTGATGTAGAATATAATGGTATATCTTTAGTTTGGAGAAAAAAATCAAAGTTGCCAATCAATGTACATGATTAAGTTGTTTTTTTTTAAAGAACCACATAGGAAAAGATGTGGAGAGATATACACTAAATTATCAACAGTGGTACCTCTGGAGAGTGGAATTCATGGCAAGCAAGGAGGAACTTTTTACTTTATGGTTTGAAGTTTCTTACTTATTTTATATTTATAAACCAAAAAGCAGAAAGGAATTTTTGTACAAAATGACCAAAATAATAAATCTGTGAATATGCCTTAAATTTGTGAATATCCCTTAAAGGGTTAAACTTGCACAGTAGAAAACTTATCCAGAAGGCAGTTAGTTGGTGCACTGGAAACAGTGTAGGCTTTGGAATTTTAGAGGTGTAAATTTAAATCTAGTTTTGCTACTTACTATCTGTGTGACCTTAAACCAGTTGCTTAATCTCCCTGAGGATTTTCCTTACCTCTGAAATTGAGATAAAAATACAGCTTATCTCATGGGTCTTTTTGCAAAAGTTGAACGAAATACCATATAATAAAGCACCTACTGCCGTGTCTAACACCGTGTAAGTGCTCAGTATATGTCAGTTTGCTCCCCAGGGCAGCCACATGCTTAGCAGCCCACCCCCCAGCCTAGCACTGTTGAGTAGCACATGCCAGACCATTGTTAAACATGTCATGCATAGACATAATTTCTGCCCCACCATGTCCCGCTTCTCTTTGTCCCCTTTTCTCTTCTATTGCTCTGGAGCTCGTACTTATTGTCTGGACTCGTTGCCAGTTCCTCTTCCCTTCATTTCTCTCATATTTGCACTGTTATCTAAGGAAATGTAACAAGTACTGATAGCAAATATACTTGGGGAGATAGCTTGCTCAGAGATAAACTCTGATAGGATTAAACCTGTGTTCTTTTCATTAATCTGCTTAGTGGAGCAGAGGTGCCTGGGTACCTGAAAAACACTCAGGAATTGAGACCTTCCATCAGAGTCAGCACTACCATGTTTCCCCAAAAATAAGACCAAGCCGGACAATCAGCTGTAACGTGTCTTTTGGAGCAAAAATTAATATAAAACCCGGTCTTATTTTACTATAAGACCGGGTCTTATATACTATAATATGCTATGATATTATATATACCAGGTCGTATATTAATTTTTGCTCCAAAAGATGCTTAAGAGTTGATTGTCCGGCTGCTTCTTATTTTCGGGGAAACATGGTAGGCCCCTGTCTCTTGCCAGAAAACACCTTGCTCTCCCTCCCTGCCTATCACCCCCTTCTAAACAGGACCCTTTACATGGAAAGGAGGGGAAATGCCATCTGGTCCTCTGAAAATAGTTCTTAGTTAAAAAAAAAAGTTTTGCACCTATATCCCTGTACTGTGTGGATCATATGTTCTAGAAACTGTAAAACATCTTGCCCAATCTGATTCTAGACAGAGACGACTGAATAAATAAATGTACACAGGTACCGTGTATTCGGGAACACATGGCATTTAGTTGTGAAGATAGTCTTTTTTGGTATGTTTTCCTTCCACTTTAATGTCAGATGGTAGTCCCCAGTCTGCACATTAGCAGTCTTGGAAAGTACCTCATGGCGGGAAACAGAGAATCCCCTTCCCCTTCTCTCCTTCCCATGAGCTATGGTATCTCATCTGAAGTTACCTTTCTACCCTTAAATGACAGGTCTCCCTCCCTTCCTCTTTCACAGAGGAGGCAAATTGTGGATGGGTTGCGAGGGTACAAAATAACACAATTTTAAAAGCTTTTAATGCACTAATTCATTTTGCAAAGACAAGAAGTAGTGAAAGTTTTCATTTGTATCATTTTAGTTCTTTCAAAGTACTTTTACATACTGTTCTCAGTCGATCTCAAGCTTTTAAGGTAAGCAAGATATGCACTAATGATACAAATGACAGCTACTGTTTACTGAGTGTCTAGTATGTGCCAAGCTCTTTGCTAAATGCTGGACATTTGTTATCTCGTTTAATCCTCACTACAACCTTATCAGGCAAGTATTAGCATTATTCCAATTTTGTGTAAATAAACAACTGGAGTTTGGAAATAACTTGCTGGGTCTTTTAGATGATGGGGGAATGGGCAGAATCTGAACTCAGGAAGTCAGTCTTCAGAATTGATAGAGACAGCTAGGAAATTAGAGGGAAATGAACTGAGGAGAAGGATATGCCATAGGAGGAAGGAAATTTCAGAATACAAAGAAAATTTATGAATTTGGAAACTCATAGTACTAAGTTTAAAAGAGCAAACATGTAGTCTGCAAAGCAGAACATTTGTCGTTTTGAATCTGTTCCTGCTTTCAGCCCAGATTTTGCTGCCTTTGGCCTCTTCTTGAAAACCTTCTCTGCTAGTAGTGTGCCTGCCCAGTGTGGTTCGTTTTACAGAGAAGTTACAGGCTAAAGGAAAGAAAGATGGGAGGTTTTGGCCTTTGACATGAATGTGCTACTTCCTTTCTCTTCCTCCTAATCTGAAAAATCCTCCTGCTTTTAGAGTCCAGTGCCTGACTTCCACTTGAAAGGTCAAATTTGCCTGCTTAGGAAAGATTGGGTTTTGGTGTCAGCAAGCCCCAAGTTCAAATCCTGAGGCTGAGAAAGCTTGACTTATTGTCTGAATTTTTGCCCACATAGATGATCCCACTGGTAGGATCCCACCAGTAGGGGGATTATGAGGGTTAGAAACAATGTATGTACACCGCCCAGAGCACAGTAGATGCTGAGATCCAGAGCAACAACTGAGAAAAAGAAGGGTTTGCTGTTTGCTCAGTACCTTTTGTCCTGGGACTCTTTCCCACTTTCCTTGTGAAGGTGGTGGTGGCAGGGGATGAAGGTCTGAGAGCTGTGCAGGATACTGTGCGGCTGGCAAACCCCTGGAGGGAGTGTGAGTGAGCTCAATATGGTCAGAACATCTAGGAGAGTGGCATATTTTAAGGCTTGAAATTCACATAAGGGATGAAATTGAAGAGAGCATAAAAGAGTAGTGCCCAGGTACGAAAGCCAGTGCTGACGTTGGTAAAGGTGAGTTGTGTGACCCCAGGTGTGGTTTGCCCATAATAAGGGCATTCACGGAAGGGGAGCTGAACAAGGATTTGGTAATGAGGGTGATCACCGTAGACCCATTGTCCTCCCGCAGTGTCAGGTTCAGCAATCTTCAAAGCTACCCCAGAGCAACTTCTGGCTCCAACCAAATTCCCTCCTCCGACTCCCAGCAAACCTACGCTACTCCCCTCCACATGTTCCACCTCTATGAAGATAATGTTGACTAGAGCCCTTTGGATAAACTACTGTTTATGTTGAATTACCATTCAGCAAAATAAAGAACATGTAGGTTATTAATCACGGTATCAATTGTACACTAATTATTGCTGGTGTAGCCTGGCTCCATGCCCTAATTATTTGCAAGCTAATGAATACAAACACATCTTCCTTTATTTAAAGAATAGCCAAGTAGAGTGACAAGAGCACTGCCCAGGGGAAGAATCTTGACTCATATCCTCTCAGAAACTGAATGACCGCGAACAAGTTACCTTTTCCAGTCTCAGATCTGCTGTGTATGAAATGAGCACAGCTTCTTTCCTCCCAGGGATCATATTTAGTGTGTAAGAGAACATACTGGAAAGTGCTATGAGAACCTAAGATTTTGTTTAGACCATAAATCAGTATTTTTTCCCTCTATTCTAATCCATCTGTGTTACTATACAAAATAAGCTAGTGTTGACAAATTCATTGTCAAAACTCTTACCTGTAGCTCCTTCGACTGTTCATTTAAAGCTGTGTTGGGCAACAATCTCCAAAGTCTATTTCAGGTCAGTTCTGGAAAAAAAAAACCCAACGGGGTGGTGAGGACAGAGAAGCAAAAATAAAAAAGCAGACTATGATATAATCCATGATAGGCTTGAGATACTGGTCACTGGCTCTTCAGTTCAGATTGGATTGATTTCCAGGAATCCTACAGCTGGTAGAGACAGCAGCTATTTTTTTCCCAAACTACTGAAGGCTTGTTTTCAAAATGATGTTCTTTTCTTTTCACAGCTGAATAAGGAAGTCATCTATCTTCCTAAAAACACCACTCTCCTCCTATTACTCTTCTTCAGAAAAGCCTTCAGTGATTATCCATTAACTAGAAATAGAATGAGAGTGTGACATAGACTCCGCTCCATCTCCCCACCTGGCAGTCACCACCACCAGCACCACCTCATTTATCCCCTGTGTCTTCCATAAAGCCAGAGATGGCAGCTTGGTTTCTTCCCCCAGGTTCCCCAAGTAACTGCCCCTTCCTGCTAAGGGCCTTTGCTCACTTATTTCTTCTGTCCTGTAATGAAGAGTTTTTCTGCCCGCTCCCTATTTTTCATATGTAATCTTAATCCTACCTGAGTCTTAGGGTCTAGCGTCAATCTCTTCCTTCGTGAAGTCTTCCCCACCCATAGGTCCCCCCGCATTTCTGTAGACCCTCCCTCCAGCATGGTTGTCACAGGCCCATCCTCATCACAGCCCAGCCCTGGAGATGGCTCAGGGCATTTCTGGGGGCCAGAGCCTGTCCTGAGCAGCATTCTGCTCTCTCTATGGATGAGAGAGAAGCGGGTACAGATGCCCATTGTAGCCTCTGTGTCCAGAAGGTGAGGCAGGACTCCGAACCATGTGGCCCTGGCCATTGAGGCAGGCCCACTCAGCTGCTGTGTAAACGGGGTGACAATATTTGTTTTGTTTGTGGAGTAACTCAGTCAAAATGAAGGCAGCTCCTCCTGAGAACCCCAACTTGAACCCTTTCTCCTTGGCCCTCATAATAAGGGGAAAAAGGTTTATATTTTTTAAATCTACTCTATACCAGTGTTTCTCAAAATATGGCACCCAGAGCAGCAACAGCAGCATCTCCTGGAAATTTGTTAGAAATGTAAGTTTTGGGGCCCCATCCAAGTTCTCCTGAATCAGAAACTCGTGCTGACCTCGATCTGGTCTGTTACAAGTCTTTTCTGGTGGTGCATGCTCAAGTTGCAGTACTCCTGCTCTTCACTAACCCTGCCATGAGAACATTCCCTATAATCCGGCCTATAAACATATTGACATGGGAACATTACAAGATGCCAATTATGTGTGAACTTCTGACTGTGCCAAAGTCCCACCTGACATTTCTGTGCCACCAGGTTCCTATTCCAGGCAGACCTGGAGTATGTCTGTAGATTTGGAGGGCAAGGAAGAGACTTTTTAAAAAGAGAAACTCTTAATTCCTTCAAGTCTTTCCTGATAAAATTTGTCACAATCTGATCGTTTTTGTTTTATTTGCTTCATGCTTATGTCGACCTGTGCTGCCAACATCCACTGGTTAATGTATTCTTGGTCATTCATTCCATCATTTATTCAACAAACACTTGTTGGGTACCAAGGAGGTGACAGGCACAGTATGAGCAGCTTGGGTTTATGAGGTGCTTATGTTTGAACAGTGCGTTAGGGACAAACCCGATCGGCCTTCTCAGAGCGTACAGTAAATAGGCCTTCACTAAGAAGTGTGAAAAGTGCTTCCTTAGGGTAAGATGGGCATTTGGGGAAAACAGAGGGAGGCCCCTCTCCCGGACTTTCAGTCAGGGAAGGTTTCTTGAGGAGCTGAGGGGTAGCTGAAGACCTACAGAATAAATAGTAATTAGCTTAGTGAAAGATGTGGAATGGTGGCCAGTGATATAGGGCAGAGTGCTCCAGCCCAGAGATCTACATGCAGGAAGACCCGGTGAAGACGGCGATCCTAGCATGGAAAGGACTGAAACAAGTTCAGAGTGGCTGAAGCTCCGAGTGTAGGGTGAGGCATGAAGGGAAATGAAGTAGCAGAGAAAGGCTGAAGGCAAACCTGACCAGCCTCATGGAGCTGGTTGTGGAGGCTGATCTTTATTCTTAGGGAAATTGGAAAACATTTAAAAAAGAAAGTGATGTGAAAAAATGTATATATTATCGAGGTCCCTCTAGTACTGATATGGCCTAATGTTAGCATACTTTCTTTACGTTCTTGCATGCATTATCACTACTGATGGACCATGATCTCCCTGAGCATCACCCTGGATCTTTCTCTTCATTGTTTTCCCCATGTTGTGCAGTCTCCATACCACACCCTGCACGGGCCACGTAAGAACTCAGGCTCTGCCTGTGAGCTCCCAGTGTGAGGCAGTGTGCTTGCTCATTTGCATCGCTTTTATTACCCCATGAGGAGAAGTGGGTCACCTCTCAGAGACCTGGTCTGCCTTCAACATTGTTTCCTGCTCTTGGCTGCAGGGTGCCTGTCCTTGCTGGTGACGGTCCAGCACACAGAGCGCTATGTCACCCTGTTTGCCTCTGTCATCCTCAAATGTGACTACACCACCTCTGCCCAGCTTCAGGACGTGGTAGTGACATGGCGCTTCAAGTCCTTCTGCAAGGACCCCATCTTTGACTACTACTCTGCGTGTGAGTGCCCTGCCCATACTGGCTCTGCTCGGGTCCCTTTTTGAAGTATTGCCATTAGGGTGTAAGCATGAGTTAGGATCCCAAATCCTTTTAAATAAGAAGAAGACACAAAGATCACTTAATTCAGTCCTTTCATTTTATAGATAAACAAACTGAGCCCGTGAAGAGGAAGCAACTTGTTGAAGGCCACGTACTGTTGTATTTATTTTAAAACTTATGTCCCACCTTGTTCTGAAAAGGTTTAAGGCGGCTCAGACATTGAGTAACAGGCAGAGCAAGTCCTGCCTCCCAGTCCGTTTCTGGCTGCATGCCAGCGCAGTGAGATGAGGATGCAGGTCTGCCTCCCATCACCCCCACCCCTTAGAATGTACACAAGAAGACTACACCCCACAGAATACACGAAGAATGGCTATTTGTGAACCTGCCACCCACTGCCATGTTCCCTTCTATGGCCAGCCTTCCTGGTGGACTAAACACTGAGTGATGGCGAGTCACTGCCCCCAGGAAACACAATTGTTGTTGGACAGCCCTTACAACATCTGTACAACTGCCCCCTACAGTTAGCCAAGTCCCACCTCTCAGTAACAACTGCCTCATTCATGTCAGTTCTGCTGTCTGGAACCAAAGCTCTTCCGAACAGCCCACCTCTGCCTCTCTCAAGGACCCAAGGAACCCCAATCCCCACCATCAGCCCAGACAATTGACCTTGTGGAAATTTTGGAAATAGAATTCGACACTCTGTTTGTAGAAAGGAAGTGAGATTCCTAAGATGAGGAAAAGGAGGGGAAGGCATCAGCTTTCCCTCTTTTGGTCCTGACTAATGTCTGACAGTATGAACCCCCAAATCTCAGTGTCTGAGCCACCCACAGAGCCGGATGTTGTTGTTAGAAGATGCCTCTGTAAATCGAGGCATTGTTACCTGGGGGTTACTCTTAAAATGCCTGGGTTACGTGGGAAGGTCGGAGAGCCTAGGGTAGTAGGCATTTGCCCCAGCAGATTTAACAGCTCTCAAACTTCGTAGTATAAAGCCAGGTGGATGAACCCCTATGGGAACAGAATCTAGGGTGACTGAAAATGAGACAAGGGAATTTGGGATGGGAGACGGGATGCAGCCAGGATTTGGAAATGGTGGCCTGTTGCGGGGGTGTGTGGGGGTTTCTGGAGCCTTGCTGCTCGAAGTGTGGTTCATTGGTATCACCTGGGAGCTCGTTAGAAATGCAGAATCTGCCCCCTCAGATTCCCAGGGGACACATAGGCTCAGAAGAAAGTGAGAAGCTTCACTGCTCCAGGGAACAAACAGTAAGGGCACCTTTCTTTGCGGGACTTCCCCTGTTGCTGTGTGATCTGGGCGTGTCCTCTTTCCTCAGCATACCAGGCAGCTTTGTCCCTGGGCCAGGACCCATCCAATGACTGCAATGACAGCCAGCGGGAGGTTCGCATCGTGGCCCAGAGGCGGGGGCAGAATGAGCCCGTGCTGGGGGCGGATTACCGGCAGCGCAAGATCACCATCCAGAACCGTGAGTATTGGGGAGGCAGCAGGGAACTGAGGGTGGCAAGAGGTGCTGACCTCAGATGTGGCAGGCTGAGTCAGTGTGGGGATTTCCCTTTTTTTCTGCTGCCTGATGGTCTGCTTGGTGCCTGCCGTTGTTTGAGGAAAGTGCCTGATCCGTGGAATGTGCTGCATCGTCTGAAGTCACTTCCCTGGAAGTTCATTTCTGGATGAGAGGATGTCCTACAGCTTTGGTTAAAGATCTGGGAATGGGTGGTTTCCTTTGTGTCCCTACAATTCAGGTACGGATCAGGCTCCTTTGATCCCTTCCATGAATTACTCTTAGGGCTTGCTATAACCCCAAGCTCCTGAGTTTCCCTCTGGCCATGCCTGTTGTACATAGCTAAGGAAATAGAGGCTTCCAAGTAACGGCCACCTTGAGACCATCACCCTTCATTGGTACAGAAAAGAGCATTGGGCTTAGAATGAAAAGACCTGGCTGAATGTCCCATTGTTTCCACCTGCTGGCTTGGTGACCGGTGACAGATTGTTTTTTCTGGCCTCTGTTGCCTCATCTGAAAGATGGGCATAATGGTCTGTGTCTCCCCACACTGAAGTGAATATCAAATGTGACATCTGAGAGCTATGTCTAAAGCATATCTATTCTTTGTGCTCAGTACGGGGGGGGGGTGGTTAGAGCCCTCACTCAGCAGTCAGACTCAGGTGTGGGTCCCAGTTATGCACTGATAGAGTGGGTGAATTTGGGCAAGTCCCTTTGATATTTTAGCCTCCATTTCTGTAAAATGGAACTTGCCATAGTACCTGTCTCTTGGAGAATTGTCAGAATTGACATGTATAAAGTGTATAGTGAACTTTAGTTTTGATCACTCAGCATACTTTTGAATGGATGGATGAGCACCCTACATTCCTGTCTTGTAATCCAGGATTAGTGTCATGGGTTATTGGCACAGAACTCAGAGCCTATTTCAATGAGCTTTGTGTGCTGTCTTAAATAAACATTTGCTGGTTAAAAAGAAAAAAAGGGTGGGGAGTGGAGAATATTATCCAGCAGGCCACTCAGGTGACGCATAGCAACAATGTGAAGAAATTAGTGAATATTCTATGACCATTTAAAGGTAGATCATTTAAAGGGAGCCAGTTTAACTACTGCTTCCAACTTTGTGTCTAATACTTTGGCTGTAATACTTAAATCTCATTGTTTTACGTTCAACCTCTGATTTCCCCGAAGCAGCCCTTAATTCAACTCCTGGACTTAGGAAACATCTGTTTTTCTTTTCCAGTCTCCAAGGGCATCCTCAGAGATTCAACGTGGCTCTACTTTTTCCAAAGCCTACAGAATAAGCTCTGATCTGACCCTGAAGTTTAAAATCTCTTTATTTAGCAAGTCTCCATTACAGTTTTTGAAGGATGAAACTACCCATGGGTGATAGTCTTGGCTTTTCTGTCTTTTCTCCTAATTTTGAGCAGTGCTATATGCCAGCTCTACTCCTAACCACTTTGGGTCAGACGCTGCCTCTTTCTTACTCCCATGGGAAAGTGGCATTTCCCCTTGGTTTTTATTTCTCCCTCTAGATTTGTGACTTCCTGGAGCCCTGGTTTTCTGACACTTTTATGCTCATTTTGCATCATTTGAGATGACCCTGTCAAATCAGTTATTGGATCATTTAAAATGTTAACATATTTAAATGTCTGTATTACTCTGAATCCCTAAAATAATCTTTATGTCTCCAATAAAAATTGGGGCAGATTTATAATATGCATTAACCTTTGAGGGGGAATTTCTCCCAAACCATTCTCCCAAGTCTATGGTATGCCTGTTTCTGGGAAAGGTAGTGGGCTTAGAAAATCATGAGTAGGAAAAAATTATAGAGATTGACGTAGAAAGAGAAGGAAACAGAAGTTAAAGTTAGCTCCAGTGTTGTGTGAACTCACATTTTTGTTTCATTTCCTCAATAAATCTTTCTTGACAAACAATAAAGAATTGCAGATATACAGATGGTTACTTAGACTTATCATGCTGATACTCTGTAAGGTATATCAATGTTGAATCACTATATTCTGCAGCTGAAACATACATATTGTGTGCCATCTACACTTTAATAATTTTATTTTTTATTTTTAAAGAATTGTAGATCTGATTATCAACAAGTAGGAGGAAATCTATAATGCTAAGGTCTTTAAGAATTTGAAGATGTCCCCTGGCACTTACTGGGGCTAAAATAGCGGGGATGTGGAAGCTGCCCTGATGCCTCTGACTGGATTTCATGTTCCTTCAGGACAGAGGCGGGTCTGCTCCTCTTCAGACCTCCAGTATTTCCTTTTCAGACCTCTCACAGTGTCTGATCTAGTGCTGTACCCACAAAAGGTCTTCAGGGAGCATTTGTTGCATTTACTAAACTTGAACATACCATTTATCTATCTTGATGGTGTAGCGCAGCCCTGGGTCCTCACAAGAACTGAAATTATTTTCTTGAGTAACATTTACTCTTTACATATTGGCATTTCCTTCCTACTCATTCAAGTTCATCGCATAACCTATCCCTTCGAAGTCCAGAGTTGTCTGTTGACAGCCGGTGAGGGATCCTGGCCGTAGCCTTTCCCAGCCAGGTTGGAGCTTAGTGTTGAGGCAGAAAGATATGTGTTGGAACCTACTTTTGCTAAGCATTCTCCCTCTGTTGTTAGGCCAGTTTCTTAGCATCCTAGAAAAGGCGAAGGCCTGCTTAGTTTCTTGGTTTCTTTAACTGAAATGCAGCTAATAATGGTACCCACTGTATCAGGATTAAGATTGATTGCAAGTAAGCAAAAGCCGAAAAGATTAGTGACTTAAACAATAAAGAAGTTTATTTCTCCTCAGGTATAAATTTGAAGGTAGACAGTCCAGAACTAGTGTGGTGGCTCTGTTCCATTAGTCCGCCGGGACCCAAGCTCCTTCCAGTCACTAAGAATGTCATCTTCTTTCTCATGGTCCTAGATGGCAGTCATCACATTTTCTTTCCAGATAACAGAGTAGAAGAAGAGATGAAGAACAAAAGGGCAAAAATATTGCCAAACTGTTTTTAAAAAGTTTCTGAGAGTCATCATGTGACCCTTTTGCTTACATTCTATCTGCCAGAACTGAGTCACGTGTCTATGTGCATCTGTAAGAGAGAATGGGCAATACTGACTTTGTTCTGGATGGCCACGTACATGACCAAAAATTCTGTGACTATCAAAGAAAGGGAGACTAGATGCTGTAAGACAACTAGTAATCTCTACCTCATCCACTGAGAGAATTGTGGTGGGAGTTAAAGGTGGTGATGTATCCAAAATCCTTTAAAGATCCTAAAAGGGCTCAGTGAATGATCAGTTCTACCCCCATTGTACTGTCTGGAGAAAGAGGAGGGTCTCAAAAGAAGGGATTAAGCCTTTCTCTGAATTATGAGCGGCTCTCTCAGAAGGTGGAAGTGAAATCAGAACCTTTAATTAGTGGCACTTTCTCCCGCCTTTCTTACAGGTGCAGATCTCGTGATTAATGAAGTGATGTGGTGGGACCATGGAGTGTATTACTGTGCCATTGAGGCTCCAGGGGACACATCAGGAGACCCGGATAAGGAGGTGAAACTCATTGTCCTGCGTAAGTGCGCCTTGAGCTTTCTGTTTGTCCACTCCACCATGAAACTTTTTTTCATATAGAAAAAAAGCAAAAACTGAAACAAGCAAGCCAACTTCTGAAGTTCCCTTACCAAAGCTAAACTTGTTTTTTGTTTTTTTTGCCAGTATTGTTTTTTGTTTTTTTTTTGCCAGTTTTTTTTTTGCCAGTATTATTGCTCAACCTTAACCCGTAGATCAAGAGCTGTGTTTCAACCTCTAGAATGTTAGAACTGCAAGCATGTCCCTGCACATTTATTTCACCCCCTGCTCGGCTTCTCCCCTGCAGACTGGCTGACAGTGATCTTCATCATTCTGGGAGCCCTGCTCCTGATCCTGCTGATTGGCGTGTGCTGGTGCCAGTGCTGTCCTCAGTATTGCTGCTGCTACGTCCGCTGCCCCTGCTGTCCCGCCCGCTGCTGCTGCCCCGAGGAAGGTGAGGGGATGCGTACACAGTGGGATGGGCTGGTGCTGGAGCCTGGTGCCCCAAAGGGCTCAGCTTCCAATGCCCAGGTCAAAACCTCGGGTTCTTCCAGGGTCTCCTCCATTACCTTCTCCCATCACAGGATTGGGCATCTTTGGCCTCAGCACAGACGGTGATGCTTGGGCAAGCTAGATAGTCAAGTGGGAGGACTTCAGCCAGTCCTCATTCTAGCCTGCCTAAGGCCGCCTTCAGGTGGCTCTGTGTACTGCTGGCAGTTCCTCAGTGGCCCTGATACGAAGCTGTGCTGCAGTGTTGGCTCCTAGCACCAGCCTTGCTTGAACATGAGACGGCTGGAGAGAACGGCTTAACTGTAGCAGCAGAGGCCACTCCTTAGAGATGACTTGCAAAAAGCAGATCAGAGGAGAGAGGTGTTAGAACAGTGGTTCTCACCCTTAAGAATCCCCTAAAGGGCTTGTGAAAGCTTAATTGCTGGCCCCACCTCCAGAGACTCTGATTTCATTGCTCTTGGGTGGGCCGAGAATTTGTACTTCTCAGAAGTTCCCAGTGATGTGATGCTGCTATTGGGGGGCCACACTTGGAGAATCTCTGTTAGAGGAAGGGAAGAGGGAGCAGAAGATCTTGCTCTGCATGTGATCTTTCTTCAGGCTGAAATTTGACCTTTTAAAACAGAATTATGACATGCCCTAAATAATTTGGCTGTAGAATGCATGGTGCAGGTAAAAGAATAATACGTTATTCTACGAAGATCTTTTCGTAGAAAATAGATGGAGTGGAATAAACTTCTTTAAATGGAAGGAGGTTTTGTGTTTTTAAAATGACATTTCCTTTTCCTGATATGAGTACAGTATTACATTGTAGAACATTTGAGAAATTCTGGAAAATGTAAAGACTAATCTTAGCACCCAGAGATAAACCACTTACCATTTTGATCCATTTGAAAAGAAAATTTTTACAGGAAAAATAAGGAATTACCTCATAAGATAGAAACAAGACCTAATCTGTGATGTCCAGAAGGTCTGCGTCTGGTTTCAGGCCTGTTCCGAGGTTGCTGTCTTACAGCAAAGGAGAACTAACTTTTATTGGATGTCTGCTGTTTGTAGGCCCTTTGCATATATTTCCCTACTGAATATTCACAACCCTGGAAGGCAGGTATTGTAACTATTTAACAGATGAGACTGAAGGTCAGAGAAGTCACACAGCTAGTCAGTAGCAGCAGCCCTACAGTATTGAATCCATGTTCATCTGACTTATGAGAGCCTGAATTTCCCAGAATGGGATCAGCTGAAATACCAATGAACTCCTTAAAGAGGAAAACTAGCAGATAACTCAATACTGGGCTATAGAGCTCCCTACCTTTAAGGGGCCTCTGGGAGAAATGCCGTGGAGAAGTCACAAGCACTGGAGTAGTAATATGCAGGAAGAGGTGAGAAAAACCCTCCCAAGGTGCCTTCTGAGAATCCCTAGGTCAGTGGGATACTTAAAACAGGCAGGACTAGGGATAAACCCTCACAAACGATAAATATACCCACTGTCAGCTGATAAACAGCTTCTGGGGGACAGTAGTTCCTCCTAAGTGGTTAGGGTTTATTTAGGAAAAATAAGTGAAGTAAAGAAATGTAGGCCACAAATAAAGGTCGCTAGACTTGAGCAGATGAGGCCACTTTCAAAATGAATCACTAGGGCAGACTGTCCTGAGAAATTTGGTGACAAGAGGAGATGACATGGAGGGGGCAGTTGTTAAAGAATGTGCTTAGATGGGGAAGGGGGTGCATGTGACTATTTGTTTTCCTAGACTAAGATAACCTTAAGTATATTTGTAGGCAAAGGACCAAAGCCAATGAGAAATGAGGAAAGTGAAGCATTATGAAGTGAGCTAATCACTGAGGAGAGATGAAGCCAGTGGGACTAACATCAGGCTTACAGTGAAAAGACTACCTTTAGAAAGGAAAGGAAAGACAGCCTAACCTCTGAAGAGAGAGGAAATCATTATAATGTGGAAGATGATTCAAGTATCAAGGAGGAAGCTGAGGGAGCTCACATTAGCCTGTCTTATTTTCTGCAAATCAAAATTCTAGGTGCAGAACGGAGCTTCAAGAGTGATGTCAGTGGTTCTTGAACTTTTCTGACCACAGCCCAGCTCCCTAACCTGCTCCCACTTATTAGTAAGATTTAATAGAGGACCAGAAGGAGAAAAATGAAAATGACACCAAATTTTAGTAGTTCTTGATAATTTACTTAGTACTAGTAAACAACCCACTGTAGAACTTAAAGATGAAAGTGGTTGAAACTAAACCTTATTTATTCTGAGAACTGGAGAAACAGCTTTCATCCCTAGATCGGTTACTGGCCCTCCTCCCCGCAGAACCTCGAGGCATACCCTGTAGTAAGCCGCAGGCTACACTGAGT
Organism: Rhinolophus hipposideros; assembly: GCF_964194185.1. Classification (NCBI taxonomy): domain Eukaryota; kingdom Metazoa; phylum Chordata; class Mammalia; order Chiroptera; family Rhinolophidae; genus Rhinolophus; species Rhinolophus hipposideros. Next base: position 47,949,389 of record NC_138048.1, on the reverse strand, counting down.
ATCTCTGATCGAGGCCACCCCTGCCCTCACCCTCCTCCCACATGAGGAATGCGAGGCCTCCAAAAGTACACATAGCTTGTTAGTGGCAGGGCCTGGCCTAGACCTAGGTCTCTTGATTCCAAGCCCAGGGCTGGTTCTTCCTCAACGAAGATGATATCATCGGCTGAAAGTTCATGAGGGGAAGACATGAGAAGCGGGGAATGTTTAAACTGCTGCTCTAGAGGAGGGAAACAGGGTTGTTAGATCAGTCAGGGAAAGTCACATTGGGAGGAGGGCTATCTGAGGTCAGTTACCCAACAGTATAGTCAGCTCTGGCAATGTGGGGCCAGGAAGTATCAGCTGGTGGTTCCCTGAAGCTGAGATGGTAAGAGTTCAAAGGGTGTGGGATTCTAGAAAGAAAGCTCCTGAGAATGTTGCTGAAATGACTGGCCAGTTAAGTCACAGGGGACTGGTAGTATGGCAAAAAGTGAAAGCACTCCATGACCATGGGTCAAAAGAGACAAAGAATGAGTCCTTTAAGAGTGGAGGCAGGTGGTAAGGAGTGGTGAGCAGTCACAAGCAAGTGCAAATGGAAATCTCCAGGGGCACCATGGGTCTTGCTCAGAGACAATGCTGGCTGCAGGGCAAGAGGCCAGGTCTCTGGAGGAAGAGAGGTATTGAGTGTCATTCGTGTCACGTGTCACGAAGGGGGCATCTTAAAAAACATGCCCCAGGTTTTCCTTAGAAATGAAGGTAAATATGCCTTTGGTGGTTTAGTCTCCAAATTTGTGCTTTTGTCTCCTATGGGCTCTAAGGCAAAAGAAGCGACTTATAACAATTTGTTATAACAACGAACCACTATCTACCGACTGTCATATATTAGGCATTTCATGTGTATTAATTACTTCATTTAATCTCAACAACCTTGCAAAATCGTTACTATTATCCCCAGCTCACACATCAGGAGATTCGGCCCAGACCTTCTTGAAAGTCACTCAAAATCACGCAGCAAGTACATGCTGGTATTCAAGTTAAAGTCCATCTTTTTAAGGGACCCTCAAAGCCCCTTTTTAAGGAAACCTATCCCTGAGGACCATATTTCCCCAAAGGTTGTTGAGAATCCTTAATAGTCAGCTCCAGTTTGATTCCCCAGTAGAATCAGGGACCTTGTTGAAAACAAGGATTTTCTTGCCTTGCATTAGACTGAAGGAAAGTCTCTGGGGAGTGGGGTCCAGGAGTTTGTATTTTTAACCAGCTCATTAAAAGTGACCAAGGCAGGCTTTACTCATTTGAGGTTCAGAAATAACTTATTAGGAGTCTTTTGAAGCTTTCTTACTTTCCCTGAGTTTCTTGTTTTATTATCTGTCTGATTCCCCATTGGGTGAGCAGCAGAAAACCCTGATAGTCTAGACATCCCCGTGGGGATATTTCCAGGGACAGGAAGGCAAGGGAGAAGCTCAGAGGCTGTGTTTTCCTCTCACATCTCATCAGTTCCAGGAGGGGAGAGACCCTGGGGAAAAGGTTGTGGCAGCTAAGAAGGGAGCAGGTGGCTGAATCTCTGCAGTATGTGAAAAATTGACAGGAAACTCATGGAGGATCTGAAAGGGTCTGTTGAGAGTTATCTGTGCAGGGGTTCCCATTAATTTACAAGGTCATACGGGGAGCAAACAGTAAGCCCAACTCATCCTTTCCCTCCTATTAAATTGAGGGAGTAGGAGAAGGAAGTGGGCAAACAAAAGAATGGTACCATCTGGAAGAAGCCAGGATTCAGTTAGGTGGGTGGGGGATGAGTAGAGTTGTTCCCAGTGGAATCAAATGGGCCAAGGAATCCTGGGCCTTGGAAGCAGAGACTAGTCCGGAGTGGGAGTGGGTTTTGAAAGGTGTCGAGCTGAGTTGAAGAGAAATAAAGTGAGGAGGTACCTCTAGGGAAGGACCTTTTTTTTTGCTTCACAGAAATAAAGGCATCTGAGGACTTGGTGGTTGAATAGAAAGAGCACAGGCTTGGGTGTCAGACAGACACAGGGTCACACCCTGCCTCTGCCAGTCACCTGCTGTGGCACCTTGGTCTGGGAAGGCCACCTCTCGGAGTCCAACTTCCTCATCTGATTCCCACATTAAGAGATTTCTCTGAGGACTAGCAAGCTTGTGTAAAGTGACTGGCACATATTAAGGAGGGCATTATGTTTACTAATGGTGGCATGTATAGGGAGCTGGGGAAGGCATCTGTTAACAAGAGGAAGAGGAATGTGCTGAGTACGTGGACTTATTTTTGGAGGGTCTGGAGTACTGTCTTTGGCATGAAGTTGTGGCATCTGGGGGAGCTTCTGTAAGTTTGCATCTGATTTCTCCAGGCTGGGCTGAGGCTCACCATTAGGGCTGGATCTCCCAACATTTCTAGGGGGGCTCTATTGCAACCACTTCCTGTTGTGCTAGAAGTTTGTTTCACATTGCAGCCATTGGGTAGCTGTCCAGATGGCCCCTTCACTGCTAGCCTCACCAAAAGCTCCACCTTGTACAGCTAGGGCCAGAATGCCTGCCTTCTATCCCCCTACTGGTGACAGGAGGAAGCCTCAGGCGGAGCCTGCTGCATTAGGGGTGGCCACAGAGCTTGGGGAACCCAGGAGGAGGTGAGAGTGCCAGGCTAGGGGCCTGAGGCAGGCACTTCCTGCCCTTAAACACACAGGTACATTTCTTCCATGCACTAGTAGACAGGGACTTTGGGAGACCCGGGGTACTCAATCACAATGACCTCAAAATAGAAATTTATGAACAAAAACAACTAAATGCTTTTGCCTTTAACTTGCAGTTACTTTGGGTTATGAGCTTCAGACCAGTTGCACCTAGGGGACTGGAGTGACATGTCCTTGGATCCCTTGTGCTGCCTTTTAAATATTATTTTCTTTGCCCTGAAAGGAAATGGTATTTCTCATCTCCCTTCTCTGCCTCCACCCTACTCCTGAGAGATTCCCCTTCTTAGGGGAAACCCCAACATTTAATGTGGTGAAGGGAAGAGTGCAACAGGTCCATTGGATCCACTTCAGCTTTTTGTATTCTCTTGTTTTCCTCCCACTGGTGTTCTCCCACTTAGGGCTGGTGTACCAGCTAGAAACGTTCATTGCCAGTAATTCTGCCCCTTGACCTGAACGTCTATGTCCTCTTTTTCTTTTTCCATTCTGAGCAGGCAGCCCTGAGCTTCCCTGGCAGCCCCTGACTCACAGCCTCCTCTGTGCTCTTTGCATCTGTTCCTTCTATATTTGGTCTGTGGCTCAAGGCCATGTTGGTTTGTGGCCTGCGATTTCATTGCTGGCTAATTACCCACGTATCTACCGATTTGTTTTAGGTGACCTTGGGAATGGGCAGGATGATGAAATGTTTTTGAGATTAGGAAGTCACCTTTTAAGAGTATCCTTTTCTGGGGTGCAGGAGTTGCCATCTTGCCTACAGAATTTATCCCAGTCCTTTCCCAGAGGAACAATTGATTCACTACTCCCTTAATTCTTACTCCCATGCAAGGCAAGAAAGGTCATAATGAACTTTGAGGAGAGGAACTGGCCTCTTGGCCAGGCCCCTGGGTGAGGACAAGTGAAGTGGGAGTTGTGGGCCTTGCCCTGGCTGAGGGTCTGCATTTCTCCTTTTCCCCCCTGCAGCCCTGGCCCGCCACCGCTACCTGAAGCAGGCTCAGGCCCTAGGCCCTCAGACGATGGAAAAACCCCTGTACTGGGGGGCTGACAGGAGCTCCCAGTTTTCATCTTATCCAATGAACCAACTGCTGCAGCAAGGTAAACCTTGCCAGAGATTTAGGGTGGGAGAGGGCAGAGGGCCAGGGTAGGAGCATGGGCTGCCTTGGGGCCTTTAGTGCAGATACCAGTGCAGTGGGTATCTTTATGATTGACAGTGGGAGGGGATGGATACAAGCTAAATAATGTGGCATTTTGGTGTCTCGATTCTGAGGAGCATGTTTTGGGCCAGCAGTTCTGCATGTTCTTGCCCTTGTGTCCATTCAGATTTGTCCCTGCGATCCAGCCTCCCACAGATGCCAATGACGCAGACCACTGCTCACCCTCCCGTCAGCAACGGGGTCCTAGAGTATTTGGAGAAAGAGCTACGGAACTTCAACCCGGCCCAGCCTCTGCCCCCTGACCTCAAAGCCATGTCTGGCCAACCCTGCAGCATGCTGTCCTCTCTCGGCTCTGAGGTGGTAGAACGCAGAATTATCCACCTGCCCCCGCTGATCAGAGACCTGCCATCTTCGAGGAGGGCCAGCAACTCCTCCCGCCAGCAATGGCTCACCCCAACTCCCCCTGGACCCTGGGATCTGAGGGAGGAAAGAAGGCAGCACCACCATTCTGATTTCCACCAGGAGCTCCAGGACCGGGAGCTTAAGCGCTGGGCATTGGAGCAAAGGGAGCTGGACCAGCTGCGGAATGGAAGGCACCACAACTCCAGGCTGAACAGGTCACCCATGCCCTGGTCAGACAGGGACATCCTCAGCGATGGCCTTTCATCTAGCGAGGAGCGCTGGCGGCCCAACCGCCCCCCTTTCCGGAACCACTACGCAGACAGACCCCACAGGCCCAGTCCCCGGGAGAGTGCCCAGAGGCACCAGAGGCACCAGAGGCGCAGGCACCGAAGCTACTCCCCGCCCCTGCCCTCAGGTCTCAGCTCTTGGAGCTCCGAGGACGAGAAGGAGAGGCAACCCCGGAGCTGGGGAACCCACAGTCGCCGCCGCTCCCACTCCCCAAACTGGCCTGAGGAGAAGCCACCCAGCTACCGCTCACTGGATGTCATCCCAGGCAAGAATGGCAGGAAAAAAGGGAGTGTGGAGAGGCGCTCGGTGAGCCTGGGGCATCCTGCTGAGGGTAGGGCATGGGCAGAAAGGACCCTTCAGCCAGGCTTGGCCACAGCTGACAGAGGCCACCTCACCTGCCACCGCTGAGGGTACCTCTTCTCTTGTTTCGCACAGCTTGCCCTGTGGGCTTGGTGAGACACCTCTGGTAGAGCTAGAAGGGACCTAGTGAGTGCAGAGGGCAGGGAGGTGCTGGAAGCTTACAGAGGGCCTTCTCGTCCTTGGGTCCCTCATTTTACAGATGAAGAAATGAGGCTCAGAATAATTAAGCACCACATGTGAGTAGTGGAGCTAGGACTGGAACGCGGGTCTTGACGGCTAGGGCTTTACTTCCTCTTATAGCTGCCTTGCTTTACTTAGCAACCTATTTCCATACCCCAAATTAGAAGACATGGCCAGATGTCTGTGCCACTTCTGGGTGCTGCAAGTCAGTGTGCAAGGCCCTGTTACATTCAAGGATGAGGTCCTCTAAGGCACCCCCCGGGAAGGATCATTGAACTGATAAAAAAAAAAAAAAAAAGACCATCATGAGTCAAAACTTTAGGATCATGAGTCAAAAAAAAGACCATCATGAGTCAAAACCTGCACCAATGGGTGCAGGTACCAGCCAAAGGGATGCAAAGAGGGATGGAAGCCTTTTCAGCCTCTGAATATAGGCCTTTTTTTTTTTTTTTTTGCCATTTTAAAAAATGATGTGACTTTAAAAAAAAACATTTTATAATTAATATATCCAAATGATGGCATTCTTTTAATGTCCCTTTGCAAAGTTATGACATCATTGCTCAAAAACTATTTATGAACTTCTTCCAGAGCCAACTTAACAGCTATCCACAAAAATCTATTTCCCTCTTTGACCTATTTCCTTTTCTATTTCAATTCTTTTGAGATAAAGGGATATGTGGTCAGTTCTGAGAGACGTTCCCAGAGTAGAGGGATATTATAGAAACAAGACTTTTAGTCTCTCACACACTTCGAAAGATACAACTCCCATTTGGAAATGCGGGTTCTGCTGTAATGTGTTTAAAAAGCAATCACATGCGTGGGGTGTGCAAAGGCACGAGCACCTCTTGAGAGCCTCAGCGCTGGTCTTCTAGAGAAGAACCTTTGTGAGAGGGCATAGGGAAGAAGGTAGCAAAGGCCTGCAGGCATTTCTGAAATAATCAATGGCAATTACATCGTGTTCTCACAGGTGTCCCAGGAGAGAGGCGAAGACTAGCAGTCATGAAAATTAGTAGTATCCTACCTAAGTGACCTATGGATATTTATGCTACACCTCATTTAATCCTTACAACACTCTGTGAGGTTTTATGAACACCCTGTTCGTTTTACAGGGGATATAACTCTTTCTTCCCTGTTACCGCTAAGAAAATTGTATCCTGACAAAAAGAAAAACAACAGAATTACTTAGAGGTGGGCCAACTGCTATTACTTGAATTATGTAGTGAATAAACTGTCTCTTATCTTCATTTTAACAGAAAAATGTAATCTAAAAGCCAGTGTTTGGCCCCCAAATCCAAACCGTATTTTCTTCTAAGTTTCTTCTTTATTTTCTTTTAGTTAAATTATGTAGTTTCTTGTAAGTGAGAGAGGGTTAAGAGGAACACCAAGGCACTGGGATAAACCCTTTCTAAGTCTTATTTCATTTAAGCCTTTTAAGAGCTCTGTGAGGCTCAGTGAGATTAAGCAACATGCCCAAAGGGAGTGAAGGCAGAATTTGAACACAACCTCGTGACTTTCAAACCTGTGCCCTTTTCAGTATGAGTGATTGCCTTTTAAAAAGAGAGAAGAGAATCATGCGGGGCAATGATGTTTTCTGTGACTTTATTCTTCATTTTCTGAAAGTATCAGCTTCCTGTACCATCAAGATGTATACACCAATAACTCTATCACAAGCAAACCATATTTTGATTGTAAAGTTGCTAGCGTGAGCAAAGATTTCACTCAAGATCATTTTAAAAGCCTTCATTGTTTTGGATCTCTTTGAGCTTATCTCCCAAAGAGCTATCACTTTACTTTATCACATTCAACTGTCCACTCATATTCTGAGTGACCAGAGGCCCAGGACCAAAACTTGATTTGGAAGATTAGATGGTTTGAAGGGCACAGTGTTTTGTGTGTAACTTGAATTTTGAATGCCGTTAGTGGGGCCCCAGTCTCCAGGGCCAGCCTCACTCTTTGCTTCTCTCCTTGGTTGGGGCTGGATGCTTCCCATACACCTTCCTGTCCTCTGAAGTCTTTGGAGCTTGTAGGTAACTTCAGAAGTTATAATATAATTGAACCACTAGATGGTGATCTTTGATCGTATATAACTTGAAGTTTCCATTTACTCCTTGAGTTGGCAAAATGTGTTACTATTTTCTTAAATCAGGTTTTTAGCAGTTATAGCCTTACCATAGTTTTTTACAAAACACTTATTAAAAATACTTTATTAAATATTCGGAGCAATATGACTTTATCAAAAAAAAGCTTTTGGCTCACACAGAACCTCCTCCCTCAAAAAGAATGTTTAAGTAGATACCAACAGACAAAGGCTTCCATGTAAATGATCTCATGGAAATGCAAAATAGTAAGAACTACTCTCTCAACAGTGGCCCCGAAAAAATGGGAATTATGTTGAGGAATCTCCCATTTGACTTCAGAACCAGGACTCCAGCCGAGATCTTCTCATTTCAGGTCTGCTGGTCATTTCATTCCATTAAAGGTTGCAACCTCAGAAATATAAGAAGCAATAACATCAAGCTTTAAACCTCAGTGGTTTTAGACTGAGTGGCCCATGTGTTCCTGGCCTCCTTCAAATCAATTATCTTTCTTTCTAATCATGCCCTATCAGAAAAGGCTCCTCACGGAATTTCTGGTTTATTCTGAACTTGGCCTGTAGACACCTGTTCTAGTAATAGAAAACTACTGCAGTCTTTCCTCTCCAAGCTAAACTTAAACTCTCTGTAGAGAATCCAAGATTTTTTTTTCTTAACTCTTTGACTTAATAAAAAAATTTTTAGGTCAGGATACTCCATCTTCTACTTTCAGTAAAATATCTATTCCTTGATAATGTCTAGGTTTTACTTCAGCAAGCTCTGGACAAATCCCTTTTGCTTCATTGTGTTGCTTTTCTTTGTGTCAGAAAGCATTCATCTCACAGCATTTTAATTAGAAACCATGTGCACTAAAACTCACTTTCCTGATAAAATAGAAACACAATTTTTTTTAAGTAGCAGCATGAATATACATGTTGCTATCTACAATACATTTTGATCAGTATGTTTTGGGACAGATACCTTATCTTGCCATTTCAAATAAGGTAGCATTCATGGACTACGGCGATAGGTCAAAACTTAAATAAAATAATCCCCTACAATACAAAGTTAGAGAAATATGAGAAATGTAAAGCATAGTCCTTACCCTCATAGAGCAAGTTGAAAAAGCCAAAAGATCAAGTGGAATAATGTCTGAAGAAAAGCCACTAAGTTTGGTCAGGAAGAGATGATTAGGGTCTTCGAAAAATAACTTCAGAGAAATACTAACGTGTGAAGCTAAACTTTTTAGATGAGGGCAGAGAAGGAATAGCCCGGGAGAGTATAAATAGGAAAAGGAGAACTTATTCAGAGCAATATGAATACATGAATGAATGGTAGAGAGCGAGACTGATGAATGGAACAGGGTATCTTTTATTTTTCAGTCTAAGGGAGGCTTGAAGATGATAAAAATCAGTAAAAGGCAGAGTAAGACTAATACATTTTCAGAAATCAAAGGTGTCTGAGGGAGGCTCCAGAGAGTTAGGAATGAAAAGAAACTTAACCCTGGGGAAGAGACTGGCTTCCTTACGAATTAAGAAATATTTTTTCAGATTCACATCTGCTGTCCCAATAGCTACCACTCACCTAGGATTCGCACCAGAATCAAGCACACCTTGTGTATTGTATGCACAGACAATAGAGCCCAGCTGACTGGATTTTTTGTGTGTTCTTCTATTCCTCAGGAGAGAGAGAGCTCCCATAGCGGAAGGAGTGTGGTCATTTAGTCACCGGGCACAGCGCTACTTCTGTGTCTACTCCTCAGCTCCTGCATATCATCAGCGTCACCTAGATTTCCAAGTGACGGGGGAAGGACATCGCAAGTCTGTGTCTAACAGTTTTGGCCTTAGATTCTGAGAATCAAATGGAAGAATTTTAAAAACAAGAGTTTGAGGAATTAATGACTTAGTTTGGGCCTTGGTTCACACTCTGCATATTTAGTCTCTGACTTGTAATGGACCCAAATGGGATGCGATCCCTCAAGAACTTAGTAGCCTGAGTCTTCAACTAGGTTACACTGCTCAGAACCATGGCCATTCTCAAAGTGAGAACTCAGGAATCTTTAAGAAAAAAAAAAGTCAAACATGTTTCAAGAGCACGAAATTTATAGAGTACTTACTACAGGGCAACTTTCATGGGAACTTGTCTCCCTCTATAGTATATCTGGAGGGTCCCCCCACGTTCGGAGTCCACCTTGCTGCCCCCATGTCCCATCCTGAGTGCTTCTGAAGGTCCAGTCAGCGGTGGCACAGGAGACACTCCAGGAATGTGTCCTCTCACGGGCTATTGCAAGTGTAGAAAATTACAGAGAAGCAGTGTTACATCAGCCTTACTCCTGTCCCTTGTTTTCCTCTTGCTCTTCTTTTTTTTTCTATATCTAGTTTATATTTTCTTACATAGTATGTATCCATTAAAATCACTTTAAATGCTTGTAGGGAACAACAGAGTATATAAAGAAGAAAGAAAAAACATGTACTGGCCTAAGGATTCTGCCCCAAATAAATATCTACTTTTGTGCACTTGACTGGAGTAAGCCTTCTACCAGGCTAAAGCTCAGAGAAGAGCTAGGCCAATCTGGGTAGTTCTGGAGCTGCCTTGCTCCTGGCACAGCTCAGCCTTCTCAAGCAGAAGCTTCCAGGCAGGTTTTGCCTCCCAGAGCCCCAGTAGGAGGGAGCTGTGCCTTTCCTATATTAAGCTCTACTACTCTCATTTTCCCCAGCTCCCTTGCTGGCTTCATGAATCCATTTGTGCTTGATGTAGAGACCCTCCTTGAGAAGATTGGAAGGAGATGGCCTGAAAGGAGGGGTGTGTGTGTGTTTCTCAACAGTATTTTTGTGTGTATGGCCTCAAGCTCAATTTAGATCTTGTTGACATACTCATTTTCCCCCCAGTCTCATTAATTACATGTTGGAAAAAAATAGGTTAAATGCCTATATTGGGCAAAGATTTCTTCGGTTTTTTTAAATACCCATAATGTAACTGAGTCTAAATTAGCAAAGCAGAAAAAAAACTGAAATTTTAATGGATAATGAGTATGTGTAATTCAGTAGGTGAGGGACTTCTGGTCTGGACAAGATGGCATAGACGTTTTTCCATGCTCCTTCCTACTAAGCACAACTTTATGAACTCTGGAAATGGCACAGGAAAAGGAAACCTAAAGGATGCTAAGAAGAAAGCAAGCTGGTTTGGGAACCCAGGACCAGAGGAACAACAGGCAGATCATTTTGCATCCCCCAGTCAACATAAGGTGGCCATCCAGACCTGGCATTTTCTGAATTCCCACCTGGCAACAGAAGGTAGCCCAGTAGCTCATTCTTCCCCTTGGATCTAGAGGGAGTCCCTCTGATAACCTCATGCAAAGGGGACCAACTAGCAGCTCTGCCAAAAATAAGGAAAGCATTCTTCTCTGCTGGGCCAGAGAATCCTCTTTTCCATGGGAAGATACTAAGGTGGGTAGGAGGAACCAGGACGAGAAACCCAGGGAAAGTGGGGGGCCCAGCTGGTGAAGTCTCGTTGTTCCTCAGGCCTGGAGACTTTTCTTCCCTGCCCAGAGACACTACAGCTGACTGGTGGAATCAGGACAAGGCCTGTCACAGTTAATAGTCCTGTACCTGGCAGCCTGGTCCCAGAAGCCACTTTGTCCCTATGGAACTGAGACTCTCCTCCCTGGCTCAAAGAAACCTGAGTAGTTTGGGGATACCAATAGAAAGATTTCTGCATACCCCGCCTTCACCAAGAGATATCTGGCAACCCAGCCAGAGAAAATTCCACCCACTCAGGCAGCATCAACAGACCAATGCAAGCCCCAGCAGCACTGGATATATTAAACAGACCAAAATAACACCACAAACGCTCTGAAATTCAAACTTCCATTGAAATCATAGCCCACAAAAGTAGGCTAATAATCGTATGTTAAACATAAGTAACTCCCTTTAAAATAAAATATTTAAGTAGGACCTAGAGTGTCCTAACATGATAGACAAAATATCCAGGATACAAACCAAGAAAATCACAACTTGAATGAAAAATGAAATCAACTGTTGCCAACCGAGATAAATCAAATGTTGGAGTTATAAGAATTTTAAGGCAGACATTGTAAAGATGCTACAATAATCAATTAGAAATTCTCTTAAATGAAAAAAATAGAAAATCTCAGAAAAGAAACTGAAGTTATGAAAAAACACAGAAATTATAGAACGAAAAAATACAATAGAAATTAAAAACTCACTGTATGGGCTAATGTGGAGATAATGGAGGATAGAATTAGTGAACTTGAGGACAGTACAATTACAATAGACTTTACCCAATCTAAACAACAGAGAGAAAATAGACTGGAGAAAAAAAAAAACGAACAGAGGCTCGAGGACCTGTGGGACAGTAATAAAATATTCATATTCATATCATTGAGTCCCAGAAAGTAGAAGATAAAGATTGGGGAAGAATGAGCATTTGAAGAAATAATGGCTGAAAACTTCCCAAGTTTGATGAATGGCATTAACCTAGAGATCCCCATAGATGAAATGAGTCCTAAGCAGGATAAACCTGAAGAATCCATGCCAAGAGACATTGTAATTAAACTTTTGAAAAGTAAAGACAAAGAAACAATCCTGAAAGTAGCCAGAGAGAAAAAAATGCATTCTCTGAAGGGAAACACCAATTTGAATGGATTTCTCATGTGAGACCATGAAGAAGGAAATGGCAAAATGTTTTCAAGTGCTAAGTGAAAAGAATTGTTGACCCATAATTCTATAGCTGACAAAACTAACTTTCAGGAATGAAAGGAAAATAAAAACATTCATAAATGCAAACTAAAAGATTTTGTGACTAGGAGCTACCTTTGAAAGACTGGCTAAAGGAAGTTCTTTAAACAGTGTCGGAGCCTGCCGACTAGACGAACGGTTCCTGAGTAGGGAGTGAGGATAAGAAAAAAGAGACAAGAGACAAAGATGGGGTAGGGAGGGCAAGCAGTTCTTCTAAGACTGCTGCACCTACTTTATTTTACAGCTCTCTTTTATGCTCACAAAGACGTGAAAATTACATCAGAAGGCTGAGACAGCAAATATAAAGTAACCCTGTTGTATTTAGATGTTTGGTCCTGACTGTTCTCTAGCCTCTAGTTAAATCCTTGTTCCCAGAACAGATGGTTTTTACTTGTTTCTTTTTTAGATAAGTTCCCCTTGGGAGTTTTCTATTCATACCTCTTGATTAGCCAAGTTCTCCTTTGGCTTTTCTTTTCAGTCAAGTTGTCCTTGACTCATTTAGTTTAACTCTTTATGCATCAGTTCCCCACAAAACAGAAAGGAAATGGTAAAATAAGGAAACTTGGAGCATCAGGAAGAAGAAGGAACAACAGAGCAGAAATATGAGTCCAAACAATTAACAATTATTTTCCTTACAAGTTATATAAATCATATTTGATTATTGAAATAAAAATTATAACATCGAATATTCTAAACAATGATATTTAAAGGTAGGGAATATAAAGGGACCTAATTGGAAGTGAGGTTTCTATACTTCATTTGAAGTGGTAAATGTAGATACCAGTACATAGTTGTAAGTAGCACCCAGAGCAATTACTATGAAAACTATACAAACTCAAAAGTGCTATAAATAAATCAAGATGGAATCCTGAAAACCTTCAAGTAACCTGCAGCAGGGCAAGAAAGAGAAAACAGAACAATGAGAACCAGAAGAAACAAACAGAAAACATAATAAAATAGCATCCTAACGTGCAAACATATCAATAATTAAATGTAAATGGTCTAAATACACCAATCAAAAGATAGAGATTGGCAGAGTGGATTAAAATTTAAAAAGCTCCATATCCAACTATATGCTGCATATAAGAAACTCACTTCAAATTCAAACAAAGGTAGGTTAAAAGTAAAAGGGTGGGGAAAGATATACTATGTACACATTAATAATTTAATAAAAAGAGCAGTAATGGCAACATTAATATTTAAAAAAGTGGACTTCAAAGAAAATTACCAGAGTCCAAAAGGGATACTATATAATGAATCAAAAATGATCAATTTGCCAGGAATACACAATATACTAATTGTACAAATTAAACCACAGAGCCTCAAATACATGAAGCAAAAACTGATAAAGCTAAAATGAGAAAGAGAAATCTATGATTATAGTTGGGAATTTCAATATCCCTCCTATCCAGCAACTGATGGAACTATTAGGCAAAAAAAATCACAAGGATATAGACAATCTGAACAACACAATCAACAAGATCTAATTAACATATATGAAACAGGTTATCCAACAATAGCAAAAAATATTTTTCTCAATTGCCTGTGGAACATTTACCACACAGAAAAAATAAAAAAGACAAACATGACAAATGTAAGAGAATTGAAAGCAGACATAATGTGAGCTCTGACTATAATGGAATCAAACTGGAAATCTGTAATAAAGACAACAGGAAACTCTCAAAACACTTGGAAACTAAGCAACACGCTTATAAATAATTATGGGTCAAAGAAGAAGTCACAAAGGAAATAAAAAAGTGCATAGATCTAAATACAAATGAAAACACAACATATCAGTTTGTAGGATGCAGCAAAAGCAGTACTGAGAAAAATTTGTAGCACTAAATGCTTTAATAATGAGGAAAGGTGTCTTATCAATAATTTCAATTCTTGAGAAACTAGAAAAAGGAGTAAAATAATCCAAAGCAAGCAGGATTGACATAATAAGAGCAGAAAACAAAATTGGAAGTAGAAAAACTACAAAACACCAAGGAAACAAGAAACTGGTTCTTTTAAAATATCAATAAAATTGATAAACCTAGCAAGACTGACAAAAATAGAACACAAATCATCAATATCAGGAATGAAACAGGAGATATCATTCCAGATACTGCAGCCATTAAAACAAAATAAGGGAGGGAGTACTTCATAAAACTTTATGCTCATAAATATGACAACTAGAAGAAGGAGAACAATTCCTTAAGAACCACAAACTGCCAAAATTTAACTAAGTTGAAACAGACAATCTAAATCAGGGGTGTCCAAACTTGGCCCGCGGGCCAACTGCGGCCCATGATCCATTGTTAATTGGCCTGCAGCAAATTCCAAAAATATATTTAGTTTACTTAAACCAAGTGAGGCAATACATACTTCACCTTGAGTGAGTGGCCCGGCTGTTTGTGTATTTTACCACATGTGGCCCTTGATGAACACGTTGAAAAAAGTTTGGACACCCCTGATCTAAATAGTCCTCTAATGATTAAGGAAATTGAATTTTTATTAAAAAGCTCTCCAAAATGAAATCTCAAGGCCCAGATAGTCTCACTAGAGAATTCTAAGTAATTAACACTAACTTTACACAATCTCTTCTGGAAAATAGAATAGGAAACATTTCCCAACTCATTCAGGAGGCTAGTGCAAGGCCAGACAAAGACATTACAAAACAAAAGAAAACTACAAACATGCCTCCTGAACTTAGACACAAAAACCCTTTTAGAATATTACCAATGTTTACATAAAAATAATTACACACTATGAATAAGTGGGATCTATTCCAGGTATGCAAGGCTGGTTCTCAGAATAGTCAAATCAATCTTGAAAAATAAAATTGGAGGACTTAAACCTTCCAATTTAAAAATTTATAATAAAGCTACTGTAATTAAGACAGTGTGGTAATGACATAAGGATAGACATATTGATCAATGGAATAGAATCGAGAGTCCAGAAATACATCTCTATACTTACAGTAAACTGGTTTTTGACAAAGCTGTTTAGGCAGTTCCTTGGGGGAAAAATAATCTTTTCAACAAATGGTGCTGGGTCAATGGATAGCCACATACAAAAAGATGGATTTAAACACTTCGTACCACTCACAAACAATTAAAATGGGTAATAGACCTAAATATAACAGCTAAAACTAAAACATTTACAGAAAAGGGTAAAAGAAAATCTTTGTGTCCTTGGATTAGGTAGAGTTCTTAGATATGACACCAATAGCATAATCCTTGAACTAGTTTACAAATTGGACTTCATCAAAATTTAACACTTTTGCACTTCAAAAGACACCATTAAGGAAATGAAAACACAAGCCACACACTTAGAGAATATATTCACAATCATATTTTGGATAAAATACTTTTAATCAGAATATATAAAGAAATCTTACAACTCAATTAGAAGACAATTCAATTTTTTAAAATAGGCAAGATTTAAAAAGGGATTTCACAAAAGAAAACATAAGATGGTTAATAAGCTTATGAAAAGATGCTTTTTAAATTTTTTGTCATTTTTTAAATTAATTTTTATTAAATTTATTGGGGTGACATTGGTTAGTAAAATTATATAGGTTTCAAGTGTACAATTCTGTAATACATCATCTATATATCACATTGTGTGTTCACCACCCAGAGTCAGTTCTCCTTCCATCACCATATATTTGACCCCCTTTACCCTCTTCTACCATCCCCTCTCCCCTCTTACCATCTGGTAACCACTAAATTGTTGTCTATGTCTAAGAATTTTTGTTTGTTGCTTTCAGTTTTATATCTCACATACATGTGAAATCATATGGTTCTCAACTTTTTCTGTCTAACTTATTTTGCTTAGCATGATAATCTCAACATCCATCCATGTTGTCACAAATGGCAGTATTTCATCTTATGGCTGAATAATATTCCATTGTATATATGTACCACATCTTTAGCCAATCATCTATCAAAGGACACTTCAGTTGTGTCCATGTCTTGGCGACTGTAAATAATGCTGCAGTGAACATCAGGGTGCATATATCTTTACGGATAAATGTTTTCAGATTTTCTGGGTAGACACCTAGAAGAGGGATTTCTGGGACATATGAAATTCTATTAAGTTTTTGAGAAACCTCCACATTGTGTCCATAGTGGCTGTACCAATTCACATTCCCACCAGCAGTGTAGGAGGGTTCCATTTTCTCCACAGCCTCTCCAACACTTACTTTGTCTTGTTGGTAATAGCCATTTTAACAAGTGTGAGGTTATATCTCATTGTGGTTTTGATTTGCATTTCCTTAATAGTGAAGTTGGCATTTTTTCATATGTCTGCTGGTCGTTTGTCTTCTTGGAAGAAGTGTCTGTTCACATCGTCTGCTCATTTTTTAATTGGATTGTTTATTTTTTTGTTATTGAGTTGTATGAGTTCTTCATATATTTTGGATATTAGCCCCTTATCGGAGGTGTTGTTTGCAAATACCTTCTCCTGTTCAGTTGGTTGCCTCTATGTTTTCTTGATGGTTTCTTTTGCTGTGCAGAAGCTTTTCAGTTTTATGTAGTCCCATTTATTTTTGCTTTTACTTTATATATCAGTCATTTGGAAAATACTAATTAAAATCACAATAAGATATCACTTTACATCCACCATAAATGACAATAAAAGATAGAATAATAAGTTGTGGCATAGATGTGGAGAAATGGGAATCCTCACAATAGCTGATGAAAATGTAAAATGATGAAACCGCTTTGAAAAGCCTTTTGTCAATTAAAAAATAATTAAACATAAATTTACTATATGACCCAGCAATTTCACTCCCTTGTATCTAGCCAAGAGAAATTATATATCCACAAATTGTACAAGAATGTTCATAGAAGGCTTATACATAATACCTAAAAAAAGTAGGAAAAAATCCAAATTTCCATCAACTGGTGAATGGATGAATGTGGTATATCCATACACTGAAATTCTGTTCAGTAATAAAAAGGAACAAATAACTGATACATGCTACAACAGGGGTGAACTTCAAAAACATTATGCTAAGTGAAAGAAGCCAGATACAAAAGACCACATATTGTATAATTCCATTTGTATGAAATGTGCAGAAAAATGTGTAGAGACAGAAAGTAGATTAGTGGTTGCCTGGGACTGGGGTGGAAACAGGAATACTGCAAATGGGTAATAGGTTTGAGGTGATGGAAATGTCCTAAAATTGGATCATGGTGACGCACAACTTTGTAAATCTGAAAATCATTATATTGTACACTTTTAATGAGTGAATTCTATGATGCACGTACTATACTGTAATAAAAATAGTATACTAGATGAACATCATTTCCAAATGTTTTCTCAGCATACATATATAATGAGTGCTAGAAATCCTTTTAAAATGTGTTCATATGAATTGTAGTTTAAATTAAATTTTTTTTCTACTTTAACAGAAGAAAAGGAAAGTGAAGTGAAACTAAAGGTTTTGTTACATTTCAAATCTTTCATTTCAAAAGATTTTGGTTTTGAAAAGAGCCCCCCCGCACCCCGATTATGAAAAAAGACAAAGGAAAATATTGAGCAGTTGGAGTTATTGTGCTTAAAAAAAAACAAAAACCCAGGTTTCAAATAGACTTCTTGGTATAAAAATGAGAAGGCTAGAAACTCTCGTGTTTCCTCTAATCTCTCTGCTTTTCACCTTCCGACCTAGTCTTCTTGTCAAAGTAAACAAAATTCACAGGATACTTATTTTAGAAAACCTGAATAGGACTTAAGTTTTATTCAAGATTATTTTCCAACGTCTACAGAAGGGATACAAAGAATTCTGATGGCCATCTTAAAAATCAAAAGCTTTTCTGGTCTTTTACAATTCTGTAGAGTAAAATGCTGCACTTTTCTTTGGGTAGAGTTCTTGTAAGATAGAGTTTCAAAGAGGATAGGCTTCATAGAGTTCATTTTAAGTTCAGATACATCAAGACACGAACTAGCCAGGCCGTGGCCTTTCACTATTTCAAACGTATTTCACAACTTTTGACAAACATAAAGATTTACATTTCAGATGAGTCATTTGACAGTTTGACAGCACAAGAGTCTCAATGTCTTTACCTTGAATAGCAGGAAACTCCAGCAGAGAAATTGTGGGTAAGATAGAGCATAGTCAAGTTTTATATTACTGGAGACCTCATCTGAACCTGAATTAGTTAGGAAATACAATCTTTCTTTAGATACTCTAGTCATAAATATACTGAACCCTTTAGATTTTATTATCAGAAAAAAAGTGATTTACAATGTAGTGTCTAAATTTTTAAAAAAGTACTTTCAGGACCTGTTATTAATTTTGTTCAGTTTCTTTTTAAGTTAAAGTTGATGTCCTTCTTCTTTTCTCTTTTTCTTTTTTCACTCTATAAGGAATTTAATTTTGTTTTATTTAATGTTATCTTGGCAATTTTGACAACATAGTTATTTATTAATTTTATATTGTTAATAAACCAAAATCACCTTTGACAACCATTTTACCCATTAATAAAATAGTTAAATATTTGTGTAAAAGTAAAAGTTATTTTTGTTTTCTAAATTCTTAACAGCTCCTAATCTGGTAAAGTTTCAGTTTTAGGGCATCAAATATTTTAAACTATTCTCCTGGGTGGAAAAAAATTCTGATTAATTTTTAAAAACTAAATGATTAAAACAAGATTTTATGCTTGCCTGTGTTTTTTTAAAGTATGTCTTGTTTAATGTTTTAAATTTTGATCTTTACCGAAAACCTAAAACAGCAATAAAAATTGTTCCCAAAGGTACAATTTGCAGTAGAAACTTATAAAACCTATTCATAAAGATAATATTTTAACACTAAAGAGCTCATTGACATGAAGTCACCAAAACAGCACCAAAAGTTTATGGTATCACTGTGAATTTAAGAAATAGGAGCACAAAGAATGGGTTTTGGTTGTTTTTTTTAAAGTCTTTCTCCCAGGAAAAGATTAAAAATTACCATGACTTAACTTTTTAAATATCATAAAATACATTAGTTAATGAATCATTTATCAAATTATAACACACAAATTAGCCCTTGAAATATATCAGAATTGATGAGGGAAAACCCAATTTTAATTGATGTTAAGGACAAAATTTGATGTAGATGAATGAATAAATACACAAACTACTAATGGCTCTTTATCAGAACCTTAAACCAAATCCTTGGGTTAAGACTTTTATTCTCATACCAAAATGCACAAATTCTTACCTTGGATGTGAAAATACTTGTTCTTTTTTTTAAATACTTTTTATTAAAAATATAGCTAACATACAATATGATATTAGTTTCAGGTGTACATCATAGTTATTCAGCATTATACACCTAAAGAAGTGATCACCATGACTCCAGCAACCATCTGACACCATACCACATTATCACAATAATATTGATTATATTCTCTATGCTGTACATTACATCCCCATGACTTATTTATTTTTATACTCAGAAATTTGGACCTTTTATTTCCTTTCACCTTCCCTCCCCTTTTTAATTTTTCAATTCCAGTTGACATTCAGTATTTTTTATATTAATTTCAGGTGTACAGCATAGTGGTTAGACATTTATATAATTTTTAAGTGATCCCCGACTAGTCTAGTACCCACCTAACACCATACACAGTTATTGCCATATCATTGACTATATTCCTTGTGCTTTACATTCCCATGACTATTTTGTAACTACAGATTTGTACTTCTCAATGCCCCCATCCCCTTCATCCTGCTCCCCAACCCCCTTCCCATCTATCACCCTGATAAATCTAGTACCCATCTGATACCATACACAGTTATTACAATATTATTGACTATATTCCTTATGCTAAACCCTACATTCCCATGAGTACTTTGTAACAACCAATTTGCACTTCTTAATCCTCCCCCCCTTCGTCCAACTTCTCCACCTCTGCATCCCCCGATCTGGCAACCAAGGTTGAAGCCCTTCTTAAAGGAAGGCTCAAATCTTGGTTTACATATTTTATTCCTTATAGATGAGCTATATTCTTCCGTTTCCATATACATAAGTATTATTTTATCAAAGTTTATAATCTGCTCTACAATCATCATTTCATAATTAGTCAGTATTGGTTTTATATTTAACGCAGCTTCTCCATTTCTGAGTTCTTAATTTTTATTCATCTCTTCTTATCTGGATTTCATCATCACATAGCTTTCTGCAAGAGGTTCTCATAAAGGCAGTTTTCCTTGAGTTTGTTCATGTTTATGAAAGCTGTCAGTGGCCCTAAAATTTCAACCACATTTTGGTATAATTTTTTTCTTGAGAATATTGTATCAATTGTTCCATTATCCTTTGGTATGAAATATTGCTATGGAAAAGACTGAGGACCATCCGTGGGGATGTTTTTACTCTCCTGTGTAGATCGGTGGTTCTTAAAGTACAGTCCCTCCATCAGCAGCCTCAACGTCACCTGGGAATTTGTTAACACGCAAATTTTCAGGCCGCATTTTATCACTACTAAACTAGGAACTTTGGGTACAGAATCCAGTATGTTTTAACAAATCTTCCAGGTGCTTGTCATGAACACTGAAGTCTGAGAATTGGTGAAATATTTACTTTTTCTGCCTGAATAGTCAAAGACTTCTTATTTTGAAATTCAGTGACCTAATCCAGGATGTCTTAGAATTGAAAGCTCTGTATCAAAATTTGCTGTATTCATCTTTCAGTATGCACTCTGGCTAGTTAAAAATGGCTAGCAAGCAAATGAATCACTTGGCTATCATGGTACATCTCAGGATAGTTTTAATGTATGTCTGTTGTCCCAGCATATTTATTGCCAATGCCCCCTTTCACTCTTACGGCTGTCCTAGTTTGGATGATAGATTATATAGTCACCCTATTTATGCTCAGCGAGTCCAATGTTTTGCAAAATATCTCTGACTGATCAAGATACGGTGTGGAGTCTGTGAAAGCCCTGACAGGAGATTCAGAGTAGAGGCCAATTGGGTTTGGGAGCAGAATCATGCCCGTTTTGAAAAGTATCCTCATTTTGAGAGATAGCTCTTGGCTTGCTATACGGCTATGGTAGAGAATGAACACTCACTTGACTCTGGAATACCAGTTGCCCCACGTGAATTGGGTGTCTGCTCTACCAAGCCACAGAGTCATGCATGTCCAGCAACACTCCTTCATCATGTAGTATGTTTGGGACTGGGCTTGAGCAAGTGTAAAGTGAATGGGCTGGTGGATCTCACTCCTGATGTGTCTACTTCTATTGCACTGCCAACCTGTCTTCATTCTATGCTTAAAACATATGGAATGTTTTCTATGGCCAGTGGTCTGAAAAAGAGATCTGAGCCTAGCTTATGGATGGCTGTGCAGGACAGCTGGAGATGACTTCTGCCATGCAGCAGCCCCCTGGAGGAGTGGCCCTGCAGTAAAAGAATAGGGAATTCCCTCCAGTGGGCAGAATTTTAAACAGGACATCTCATTGCCCATTTTGCCCATAGGAAAGCTGGGCTATGGAGCAGCTCTATAGTAATGTACGAATACGGGCGAATGATTTGGCAGGACAGTCAGGGACAGGAAAGGAATAAAATATGAGGATTGGTAATAAGTTGGTCTGGAGAAAGAGCTATGTGAAGGGATCTCTCAGAATGAACTCAGAGTTTCAGAATGTTTGTGTCCTATGTAAATGCTCACCAAAGGGCCTTCATGTCACAGAAAGTTTTCTTTACCCAGGTAAAGAGGATGACTCTCCTGTGTCAGTACTAGGGACCCAATGATCAATGATGCAATGCAAAATATTCCTATGTGTCACACCACTATGATTACCCCACCAGCTCTCTGCCTATTAAAATTAACAGCCCAGTTATCTCTGGTAATTTGGTACTACTTATTAGCAGTCTCTGCCACCCTGAGATGTCGTCATCTTTATTGAAATCATAGAACCTCATTCAATATCAATATTCTCCACCTTCGTCTCTGACCTACAGAAGACAGCTACTATAGTCCTTTTTGAAATTTTTCTTAGATTTATTAGGTGACATTGGTTAGTTAGGTTTCAATTGTACATTTCTATAATACACTATCTATATATTGCGTGTGTGTTCACCACCCAGAGTCGGTTCTCCTTCCATCAGCATATATTTGACTCCCTTTACCCTCTTCTACCACTCCTTATCCCTTCTTATTCTCTGGTAACCACTAAGCTGTTGTCTATGTCTACGAGTTTTTGTTCGTTTTCCTTGTTTGTTTGCTGCTTTCAGTTTTATATCCCACACAAGTGAAGTCTTATGGTTCTCAAATTTTTCTGCCTGATTTATTTCACTTAGTATAATAATCTTATAAATATGTTGGAACTACCTTCATTAATGCATTTCTCAATGTTCTTATGACAGGCATGTTCTCAGGGCTAGGATGGCTGGGTGGGGAACATTCTCATCTCCCGAAATCTTTCTGTTCTTTCCTCTACAAGGGATTTTTGGCATCTCAACTCGGCATAGGCCAGAAGTGAATCCAATTTTCAGTGTACCAACAACAAAAAAAGAAATAATTAGAACCGCCAACTACGAGTGATGATAGCACACTGAACTCCGAATCTCTGGTACGTGCACCTATATAATAATTACAGCCCAATAGAAGTTTATTTTCCTCCACCTCTGGTTAGTACCCTCATAACTGAGTCCCATGTATATACCCCAGGTTCTTGCTGACAGGCATTAGTGCAGTTTTGAACTCTTGCCACGCAGGTCTCTTGCTCCCCAATTAGACTTGGTAATTGGCCCCGTGGGCACTTTCGGATCTGCATACAGTTGTGCATGTGCAGGCGATGAAGGAGAGTTGAGCAGGGCATGGCGAGAATTGGCACTCTCTTGCCAGGTAATCACCTCAAGGGGGCTCATGACAGGGTTTTTAAGCAAGGCGGGATCATCAGTCAGGGAGGGGTGCAGGGGCTGCTTCTGCTGGCCACAGAGGCTCTCTGGTGTTTGCAGTTAACGGACTTGAAGTCATCTGAATATTTTTAGTGACCATTCCAATTCCTGAGTCCCAGTCTTTCCCATTTGATATCCTGTCCCCTTATCTTTCTCACTTTTCCCTGAATGTTTGTCCTCTGTTTTTGTCTCTTTCTGTTGCTCTTTCTATCTCTCTTTCAAACTGTGTGTCCTCACACTTTGGCGTTTCTCTTTGTATTTGCTCATCTGTCCTCTCTGCCAACCACCTTCTTTTATAGGATTCTAATTTCACCCCTGTGTAACTTTTGTTTACACAAAATTACCATGGTGCCAACAGCCCTGACCCCCAACAACCTACACACCCTGTAGCTTAAATGTCCTACAGCATCTGACTGACTCCCTGAAGCTTTGTCTCAATTCTAAATTCTTGAGAATTGTGGGTCTGATGGACCCACTTAGGTCAACATCTACACTTGGTCCAATCTCCAAGGTTGGCAGAGTCACTTGGGATGTAAGGTGTCCCCTTTTCTAGATTGTAGCTAGAGATGTTATCCAAGAGAGGGCTTTCGGTAGGGAGGATCCTATGGAGAATGTGAAAGAAATATGGTCCTTGTCTGTAGGGAATTTAATACCACTGGCTTAGAGCCTGCTGTGTTTCACTATTAGAATTCTGGCTCCTTTTGAGTTTCTACAATTGAATATTTCAGAGATTGTAGATGGAGTTAGACTAAATTAGGTTTACAACAATAAGGTTCAAACTTTCTGAAGATCTGAACTTTCTTCCCCACTTATTAAACTTAACATAGCAGACTAGAGTATTTATGGAGTGTCTAGTGTACACCAATATGTTTTGCACATATTATTTTACTCTCTCAGAAGACACATTAACAGTTATCATCCTTTATTTAAGGTTTAGAGAATTAATAACATTTGCAAAAGGACTCACAGTAGTAAACAGAGATTCAAACTAGAGTTTGCTATTCAAGAGTCCATGTTCTTTCTAGTAACAATACAAAGCTGTCTTCCTAACTAGGGAAATAGAGAAGTTTCCTTTAGTTAGGACTAAATCTACCTCTTCTAGAGAAAGAGTTCCAAAATTGCTTTGAAGGATGGACTATGTGCTGGCATTGTCGCATGACTTCCCAAGGGGGGTACTTTGAAGGTGACCGTAGTGATATTCAGCAATGAGGTATGTAGCACTTTTTCTAGGATGAGTTTGTGTACTTAATTGTCTGACCTCATAGATTACTACTGAATTTGAGAGATTGGAGCAATCATGTGTATCCCAGTGATGGGTGAGGAAAGGTCTCATAAAAGTGGTAATATTTGGGAGGAGATCCAAGATGGCAGAGTAGATAAACACTGTGCCTGCTTCCTTCCATGAACAAATTAAAATTATAACTAAATTATAGAATAATCAACATGGAGAACCATCTGAACTCTGGCTGAACAGAAATTTTATAATTAAGGATATAAAGAAGAAGCCACGTCCAGACTGGTAGAAGGGGTGGAGATGTGGAACTAGCTAACCCCAAATCTCCATGTGTCAGATGAGAATTGGGAGGGATATCTCAGCCATGGAGGTTCCCCCCAGAGGAGCGAGAACCCCAGCCCCATACCAGCCTCCCCAGCCCAGAGTACTAGTCCTGGAAAGAGAAGCTCCCACATCTGGCTGTGAAAAACAGTGGGGATTCTGCAGTGGGAAACCCAGGCAGCCTCTTAAAGGGTGTATGCACAGATTGTCATTCCCTGGTACTCACCTTGGGCTCCAGCGGAGAGACAGTAACTTGGAGAATGTCAGAGACATACAGGGCGCAGACTGAGTTGTGCTGCTTTGGGTTGAGGGCTGGAGGACAGTTACCATTTTCCTGTGAGGTGGACTTCCTTCTGTGCAGCCAGCAGGCAGGCACCATCTTTCCTGTGTTGAGCCTGCCTCACATGGATAAATCTGAATCTGATTGGTCTGGTGAGCTCCCCAGCTCCACCCTGCTGACTCACGGGGACCCAGCCCCATGCAACTCCCCCAACACCTGAGGCACTTTCTCCAAGAGTAGCCAGCCTTGCCTGCATTGCACTCTTTCTTGAAAAATTATCAGAGTTTGACAGAC
This sequence comes from Rhinolophus hipposideros, assembly GCF_964194185.1. NCBI lineage: Eukaryota > Metazoa > Chordata > Mammalia > Chiroptera > Rhinolophidae > Rhinolophus > Rhinolophus hipposideros. Next base: position 47,924,509 of record NC_138048.1, on the reverse strand, counting down.
CCCAGGTGTGTGGCAACTAGCCTCTGTATGCTGTGAAACTTGCTGAGTAACTTCAGCACTGGCACCAAACCATAATTTACATTAAACTTGTGATCACAATTCTTCCCACTGTAGTAACTCCCTGGGAACCTGCATTACCCAACTTGTGTACCACATGAGACTTTATCAAGGCTGAACTCTAAGGGAGCTAGCAGGCTTCAGGGTGTCCTGGCATTTTGCAGAGCTACTCAGGCCTGGTACTTGTGGTAGACATCCTTGGTTCGCAGCATGGCCTCTTCCATGCAACTCCAGGTTTAGCACAGGGAGCAAACAACCACAGATCGCTTTGTAGCTCTTCCCAGGTAGTCCCCGGCAGGCCACAGGCAGTGGGTGACCTGGGCCTGCATCAGAGCCCCTTGCAAGAGGCCCTAGCACTAACATACTTAGAGGTGGCTTCAAACCACACCAGAGTACCACCAATTAGCCCCACGAGCAGCACACCCAAAGGTCTCAATAGGCACCAGAACCCATTGGGGCAAATGTCACTCAGTGGGTAAGACCCCCACACAGCAGCTTGTAAGCTGTGGATGTGGCCAAAACCCACAGCCAATTAGCTTGAAGGTCAGTCTCACTTACTGATGTGCCAATAGCAACGAAGGCTCAACTATAACAGGAGGGCACACACAACCCATACAAGGAACACTCCTGGAGCACCCAGCTCATGTGACCAAGGGAGACTGGGCCCACAGGACACCTACTACAGAAGGCCACATGGCCAAGACTGGGGTATGTAGCAGATCTACCTAATACAAGGTCGAACAATTAAGTTCGTGAACTTCCTATAAAAAGTGCTATACACCTCATTGCTGAACATCACCACAGTCACCTTTGAAGTGCTCCCCTTGGGAAACTATGCACCGACACCAGCACCTAGTTCACCCTTCAAAGCAACTTTGGAACTCTTTCTGGAATGGCCATCAGAGCTGTCATCATATTACCCTTGATGTCCTGAATGTCATCAAAATGTCTTCCGTTCAATATTTCCTTTATCTTCAGGTAAAGAAGAAGTCATTGGAGGCCAGATCAGGTGAGTAGGGAGGGTGTTCCAATACAGTTATTTGTTTTCTGGCTAAAAACTCCCTCACAGACAGTGCCGTGTAAGCTGGTGCGTTGTCGTGATGCAAGAGCCATGAATTGTGGGTGAAAATCTCAGGTCATCTAACTTTTTCATGCAGCCTTTTCAGCACTTCCAAATAGTCAACTTGATTAACTGTTTGTCCACTTGGTACACATTCACAATGAATAATCCTTTTGATATCAAAAAAAGTTAGCAACATCATTGCAATAAGTTCGCAAATTGACCAGTTGTTACAAATTCATAATGAATAATCCCTTTGATATAAAAAAAAATAACATCGTTGCAACAAGTTTGCAAACTTAATTGTCAGGCCGCATATACCCATTTATTTCTCCTATAGCTCCTGACATAATGCCTTGCAGGCTTAAAATTTTTTTTAAAAAAAGTACATTAAGTTGAATTAAATTGTGGAGGCAAAAGGATTCAGGGAAACTTACATAGGAATTACCAGAACCCAGGTTTCCTAACAGGAACATGTACTCCCTTTAGGTCAAAGATGATTTTTTTTCATTTTAGTTTTATCTAATTGTAATAAAGCATGTATCACCTACATTAAATCACATTCTTCTGGTTTTCCGTGTACTTCATAGGTCACTCATCCTCACCACCTTTGCTGGATCCTCTTCCTCTTCTAGACCATTAATGTTGGAAAACCACAGGACAGTCCTTGAACCTCTTCTCCATATACATTCACTTCCTAGGATATCTCATCCAGTGTCATGGCTTTAAGTACCATCTATATGCTGATGACTCTCAAGTTTATATCTTCATCCCCAGCCTCTTAACTGAACTTCAGACTCATGAAATTGTCAACTGAACATCTCCAATTCCATAACTAATGGTCATCGGAAGTTCAACATGCACAAAACAAAACTGTTAGTTTTTATACTCCAAACCTGCTCTTACCCTAGTCTTCCCTACTCTCAGAAACTTGCAACATTATTCATCCTCATTACAAAAGACCCACATCTTAGAGTCAGCATCAATTTCTTTTTTTCAAATCACATATACAAACCTTACTTAAATCATGACAGTCCTATCTTAGAGTTAAATTCCAAGTCAAACGATTTCTCCCCACCTCCACTGCTGCCACCTTGTCCAAGTCACAATCAGCTTTTGCCTGGACTATTACAAAAATCAACTAATTGGCTAATTGGACACCCTTCCTTCCTGCCTACAGACAATTCTCCACTCAGCAGCTAGAGCAATCTTAAATAGAGAATCAAATTATGTCACGCTCATGTTCTAAACTTCCAGCCTACGCACATCTCATTTAGAATAACATCAAAAGGTCTTACTGTGGTCACAAGGCCCCACACAATATGGTCCTTATCTTCCTCTGACCATTCTCTACCTCTTTATACCATTACTCTGGTCCTGTCACATGGTCCGTCTTGCTGTTCCTCAATATACCATGACTTTCTCAGGGCCTTTGCACTCTCTAGAATCTTGACAGCCTGTCAAGATAAGTGAGGTAATGTTGCACACAGGTATAGTAGATTATTCACCTTTGCTTTTCCAACACCTAGTGGATGGCATATAAGGGAACTCAAGGATATATTTGGATAAACAATAGCTCTCTTTAAAAAATGGAAATTTTAGCCAACCATATGGTTAGAATATGAGCCTACATTGTGATGTAGTTGCCCAAAACATCTAATGTTACCTAAGGCTGTATAATAACAGATGTGTATTGTTTAGAGAAAGGCAGATCTTAATTCTTCTAGACCAAACACTTTTGGTATGTTGTATCTGGCTCTAGGTATCATATATTAAGAGGGATTCTGGGGCTGGCCCAGTGGCTCAGGTGGTTAGAGCTCCAGGCTCCCAACTCCGAAGGCTGCCGGTTCGATTCCCACGTGGCCCAGTGGGCTCTCAACCACAAGGTTGTCGGTTCAACTCCTCGAGTCCCACAAGGGATGGTGGACTCTGCCCCCTGCAACTAAGATTGAACACGGCACCTTGAGCTGAGCTGCTGCTGAGCTTCTGGATGGCTCAGTTGGTTGGAGCGCATCCTCTCAACCACAAGGTTGCAGGTTCGACTCCTGCAAGGGATGGTGGACTGCGCCCCCTGCAACTAGTAACGGCAACTGGACCCGGAGCTGAGCTGCGCCCTCCACAGCTAAGACTGAAAGGACAACAACTTGACTTGGAAAAAAGTCCTGGAAGTACACACTGTTCCCCAATAAAGTCCTGTTCCCCTTCCCCAATAAAATCTTAAAAAAAAAAAAGAGGGATTCTGATTCACCACTGCATTTCAGACAAAGGATATTTTTCAGAAGAGGAAAAACAGAATGGTAAAAGGACTACATTATGCCTTGTGAGGAACCACTGAAGGAACTGAGAATCTGACTTGATGAATATTTACTTGATGATTGGGAAGAAGATGTGAAAGCTCTCCCCAAATAGCAAAACGTCTGCCACATGAAAGAATTATGATTATTATTGTTAGCTAGAAAGGAAAGAACCAGTGGTAGGAGATTTCAGAGAAGAAACTTTAGTTCAGCATAAGGAAGAATGGCCTACCAGTTTTTCCCAAAATAGTGTCCTACAGAATACTATGCCATGTTAGGCTATACAAATTGTCTTGTGTCTTTACTGCAGGATTTCTCAGAATCTTTAATATGTAAAAGGTAAGAAGAAGATATAATACGCCTCATTCCAAAAATTTGTTTATCCGTGGAAACTTTTATTCATAGAGCACTGTTAACATTTCTTGAAACAATATCTATATAACAGATTGAGTTAAAGGTGCTCAAACACTGAACAGAGTATCTTCTGAAAGTGTAAGGTCAGGTTCACATCAAGATATCTGGGGAAACTGGATGGTGCTGCTGTCACGTCAGTAGTTCTGAGACCTTGGTCACTAAAACTAAAGTGTATAATGTTTGGGAAACTGGAGCAACTTCTCTTACTTGTTATGTTTACAATGTGAGACTCAACAGTTCTAGATGAAAATAATAGAGCAAAACCAATAAAATGAGGCTCTCTAGTACAGTGGTTCTGAACTTATTTCCCTAGCAATACACCACAGAGTAATGATGTTTCCATGTCTGTTCACAAATTCATTTATTGTGTGTGATGTAATGATTCTAACCTTATCATTAACAAACAAACAAATTAAAAATACCTCATATTCTACAACCCTCTCCTCACCAATGGATTTTGATAGGATCTGCATATGGAACCATGCCCCTCCATTGAGCATCGACATTTTAGAAGCTCAAACCTAGAGTATTATTATAACCTTTTTAATAAACAAGAAATTCCAAGGTCTAAAGGAAGAAATGACATTTAAAAAATTGGGGGAAAGTAAGACAAGAATGATAAAAATGGAGCTACTTCTTTGAGGTTGAAGGGAGTAATAATAAAAAAGTAGATGGATACATAAAAATATTCCTGTTATTAAATATTTTTTGCAATACGCAAGACATGATACAATGATGAGAAAAAGCTGGCCAAACATTGAAAAGACAGGATTTCAAAATTATGATTAGTGTCTATACAACTGTCCACAGGAGGGCATAAGCCAGGGCTGAAATGTTGCAGTCGCTAAGAAGAATGTGCACTGCAGAAAAATGGCTCATCAGGATTTCTACAATTTATACCTCTTCCTGTTTTCCAGAACCATGTTTAACAATGTTGACTATCTTTAATTTGATTTCCAGAGATCTATCAGTACCGATAAAGGGGTGTTTGGGTTAGTAAGTAAAATACTGTAATTATCAGAAAGTTATATCCTCTCCTGTGTGTTAATAAAATATCATTCTGGCTCCTACCATCTGTACTGACAATTTTACTAAGGTGTTTTCAAACTTGGATAGCTGATAAGCCAGACGCTGGACCAGATCGCACCATGCGTACTGATTCTTGAGGGCCTTGTGAATAATACAATCACATTGCTTATGAAGAAAGTTAAAATACCGTTTCTCCGTTATTATGCAATTTTGCCTCTAAATCAGCATCTCAAAAAGTGGAGCCATCAGTTCTAAATAGCAGGTAAAGAAATGCCCATATAACTTTGCATACCCACAGAAACTAACCTCAGTTACACACTTGTGTTTTTTTCATGGTCATTTGGAGATACCAGGCCAGTTTCTGCAACACTACGCAAGGTTTACCGAGTTCACTGATAGATGGGAAAACGTAGAGTCTTAAGGACCTTGCTCTTCAATATACTGGAAAGCCCAGAACTGCCTCTATCATGGGAGAAAAACGGAGGATACCAGTTCAGATATGATGCTACCTCTCCCCTAACCAAATAGGAGAAAAAATGCTTGAAGTTCAGTGATGGCCAAACCCAGAGCCAGGAATTTGGGTCTGGGGGGGGAGTCCTGGTAGCCATTAGAGCTTTGTGTTCTTGGTCTTCAGGTTGATCATATTCCTTTGCATATAGGGAATCTGCTTATCTGCCAGCTCCTGAATATTCTCTGGCTTTACAGGAATATAGTAGTAGGCCATGATGGAGAAGACCAGGCAGACCACCAGCAGGAGGCAGGAAAACAAAACGAATTCGGCCCACTGCAGGAGGAAAGAAAGAAAAAAATATGGAGAAACCTGAAACTAAAAGGATCTTCGAAGGATGAGGAGTGGGGAGCAGATTGATCCAGGTTGACCCTTCAGGCCGAGATTTGCTAGCAGACTGGGTTCACCGACCTCTCCTCACGTGGGCCTGTGGTGGCCATTACTGGCACTTACATATGTCTATTTTCCTGGCAAAGTCTTTATGTATCTAACCATCTCACATGGGGAATGTGGGAGGAGGAGCGATGGGAGAGGAGTGAGACGAGGAATTTGGAGGGGAAAGCTTAAATAGACACAAGCTTCTGCTTCTCTCAGATCCATACCTGTACAAGGCCACTAAACTGTGCCACCGCCAGCACAATGAAATTCCCAACTCCAATTGTCAACAACCAAGCTGCCTGGAGGACCGATTTCATGCTAGAGGGAGCCTAGAGAGGACACAAGTTTGTGAGTAAACAAACTCCCCACACCACCCTTACGCCCCATGCATCTATCCAGAAAACTTCTTCCATAAAAGCTTCCAGGTTAGAACTTCCCCCACTAAGTTCAGCTATTACATTGATGCAGGGGTGGTAATAATGCTAACAGTAATAAGACGATAAAGCTTTTAATCGAATACTTGGATTCATTATTCCATATAATCTTTATCACAAGCCTAAGAGATAAGTTCTATTAGTGTTCTTATTTTATACAGAATGAAAAATGGCACTGGAGGAATGCTAACTCACTTGCTCAAGGTTATACAATAGGTTGTGCAGCCCAAATTTGAACATAAGCCGTTTGACTCCACAACCCTTACTCTTAATTTTTAAGTATCCTTTCCTAGATCCCAAATCGCATAGGCTACTATACTGCACTTCCATGACTCTGGGATTCGAGATGACTCTACTCAGGGTCATGTATAAAGAATCTAAGGCCAAAAAATACGAAGCTCTTGGCCAGGGTCACATGCCTATCTTAGTCAGTGCCAGGATTAAAATTCACCGTCCTCTAAGCAATATCTCCACCTCCACTGTCCAGTTGCAAAAACCTACCTGAGAATAAGAAAACTCAAGTCCTGTGACAGAGAACATGACCTCCGCAGCTGTAACCAGGACATATTGTGGTAGCTGCCATGCGATGGATAGTTTGGTGGCTGGAATGTCTTCTGTCTTCCAGGCCTGAGGACCTTGATTGGTGTTCTTGATGAGAGAAAGAAGAAATGGGATTTTCATTAATCTCAAGTAAATATTCTTGACCTTCTGCATTCTATGATCTTATATCCATCCTCTCTTTATATTTTCATCCTTTTGCTACCTTCAAGAGCTTGAGCAATTTCTACACAATTTCAGTTTTTTGAAATTTTTTTTGGTCAACACTGCTCTCACTTGTCTGGCTTCAGATACCATTATTGAGAGTCCTTAAAGTGGCACAATATTTTTATATTGTAGTTTATATTCCCACCATTTTGACCTATTGGGTATTTTGATCCTAGTCAATATTTTAAATATACAAGACATCTAAATAAATTATACAAATACAATGAATTTTCAGAAAGCACATTCTTGAGAAAAGTTTAATTCCTTGTCTAATTTTCTATGTAAGTATAATTAAATAAACTGTTTTTAACATTTTTTCACTAAATGTTTTCTTTTACTAAAATTACTTTATCAGATGAATTATTTTCTTGGTAACCCTTACATTGAAAATTTTGTGGATCAGCTATTAAAAATCCATATCAAATACCACCTGCTATTTTGAATTCTATTTACTGGCCATTATTTTTTAACTTAAATCTCACACAATTTTTTCAAAAAGTTGCAAATTTTTTGTAAAATTTTGATCAAAAGGAATTTTTTAGGGTTAATGTTTTGTTATTAGTGTCACCAAATATACATCATTATAATCTTTTTCTCTTTTTTTGGTCTAAAACTACTTTTATTATATGCAAGTTTTTACTTATGGTTGGTTTTATAAAGATTATGTCTACTAATGCATATTATCATAAATGGAATAAAATTTCAAAAATTATATATGTATTTCTTGGAGTAAAACTATTCTTAGGTAGTAGGTGTAATATCCGGATACACGATGAGATAAAAACGGCAGAGTTAAAACATCAAGGTCAAAAGTCCTTGGAATAAAAAGTCATTGATGTCCAAATCCAGTTGATTCTCTGAGTCAAGGGCCATTGATTTCAAATTAGTAAGACGAATTTTGCTTTAGTTAATATTGTGAACAATACCTGAGCATAGACTTGGATTTTCTCAGCCTGAGACAAATGACCTGAGTTTGTAAATCCAGGTCACATAATCAAATACCCACAGGCAGATAACTAAGTCAATGAAGCCAGCTGAATGGGAATGAGGTAACTTTGGCAAACTGGATACCACAAGCCCCATCTAAAGGGTATAACCATTAGCACCAGCAAACTAACATGGTAATTCCTATTACAAAATCTTGTTATTGTTTTTAAGAAATGTTATGAATCCAGCTTCTTAGGTGAAATCTCTTGAATTTCAAATATTGTCAATTAATAATTATTATATTGTTATTAACACTGTGAAGATCAACAAAACAAAACAAACACAGGAAGGAACAGGGCCCCCAGGTCTCCAATTTATGATCTTCAGTTTTTGGTATTTTTTAAAAATTAAATTTATTGTAGTGACATTTGTTAATAAAATTATATAGGTTTCAAGTGTACAATTCTATAATACATCATCTATATACTGCATTGAGTATTCATCACCCAGAATCAGGTCTCCTTCCATCACCATATATTTGACCCCCTTAACCCTCTTCTATCTCCCCCTCATCCCCTAACCCTCTGGTAACCACTAAACTGTTGTCTGTGTCTGTGAGTTTTTGCTTGTTTGTTTGTTGCTCTCAGTTTTATATCCCACATATGTGTGAAATCATATGGTTCTCAACTTTTTCTGTCTGACTTATTTTGTTTAGTGTAATAGTCTCAAGATCCATCCATGTTGATGCAAATGGCATTTATTTCATTTTTTTCTTATGTATGAGTAATATTCCATTGTATATATGTACCACATCTTCTTTATCCAAACATCTATTGAAGGACACTTTGGTTGTTTCTATGTCTTGGCCACTGTGAATAATGAATTACCATATGACCCAGCAATCCCTCTTCTGGGTATCTACCCCAAAAGTCTGAAAACATTTATTCATAGAGATATATGTACCCCTATGATCTCTACTTTAGATGCTTATTAGAACCTACATTCACAAACAACATATACAGCATGTATCTTGAGCAGAATATGAGAGAACAAACAAAAAATGGAGTAATATCAGGTATGTAAGTGTTATAGGTTGAATTGTGTCCTTCTAAAACTCATATGTTGAAGTCCTAACCCCCAGTGTTTGAGAATGTGAACTTATTTGGAAATATGGTTACCGGAGAATAATTAGTCAAGTTAAAATGAGGTCATTAGGGTGTGCCCTAATCCAATATGACTAGTGTCCTCATAAAAATAGAGAAATGCAGACAGGGAGTTCTCCATGTGTAGACAAGCATATGGGGAGAACTTCATGTGACCATGAAGACAGAGATTGGGGTGATTTTTTTACATACCTAAAAGAATATTGCCAGAAAAAACACTAGAAGCTAGAGGAAAGGCTAGCTTCTAGCCTGGAAGATTTTTCCTCACAGCCCTCATTAAAAAAACAATCCTATAAACACCTGATCATGGACTTCATGACTCTAAGATAATAAATTTCTCTTGTTTAAGCTACTCGGCTTGTGGTATTTTGTTACAACTAGAAAACTAATACATCTAAATTGGTTTAATATCTGAAAATCAATTTATACCATATCAGTGGAATAAAGGACATTGTACAAAATACAGCCCCCTTCATGGTAAAAATAAAGAAGTTAAAAAATTAAAAATCTCAACAAACTAGGAATAGAAGGGAATTTAACCTGATAAATGACATCTATGAAAAGCCCACTACTAGCATACTTAATGATAAAAGACTGAATGTTTTCCCCCTAAGCTATCTGCTCTCACCACTTCTAGTCAACATTATATTGGAGGTTTAAAATAGGGCAATAAGTCAAATAAATAAATAAATAAATAAATAAATAAATAAATAACTAGCATCCATTTTGAAAAGGAAGAAGTAAAGCTATTTCTATGCAGATGACATGATCTTGTATGTAGAAAGTCCTACAAGATCCACTAAAACACTATTAGAACTATTAGTAATAAATGAGTTCAGTAAGGTTGCAGGATATAAGATCAATATACAAAATCACACACCTGCAATGTACAATCTGAAATGAATTTAGGAAAATGATTCCATTAACAATAGTATCACAAAGAATAAAATACTTAGGAATAAATTTAACAAAATAAATGTAAAACATATACTCTAAAAACTATAAAGCATTGTTGAAAAATTTAGGTTTTAAAGATCTAAATAAACGCAAAGACATCTCATGCTCACTGATCAGAGACTTAATTTTATGATAGCAATATTCCTCAAAATCACCTACAAATTTAATGTAATGCCTACCAAAATCTCATCTGGCTTCTGTTCCTAAACTGATCTAAAAATTCATATGGAAATTCATGGGACCCAAAGTATCCAAACCAATCCTGAAAGGGAAGAACTCATACTTCTTGATTTTGAAATTTACTCCAAAGTAACAGTAGTCAAGACAGTGTGGTACTGGCACCAAGACAGTCACATAGATCAATGGAATAGAATTGAAAATCCAGAAATAAGCCCTAACATTTATGGTCAATTGATTTTTTTCCTGCATATTTTTTTTTAAATAAAAAGCTAACTCAAATTGTTTGACAAGAGAAGAGATTATTTGGCCATGACATTTGTGCATTGAGCTTACTGTAGGCAAGAGCCTAGGTCAAATTACTTTTCCTGTCTCTTCTGGCTCTCTGAATCACATTTCTTCTTCTTTTTTTAAAAAAAATTAGTTTCAGGTATACAAAGCAACATAATAGACATTGCACCCCTCACAAAGTGATAACCACCCCAATCTATTACACCTCTGACATTGTATGTAGCTGTTACAATACCATTGACTATATTCCCTATGCTGTACTTTACATCCCCTGACTATATATGAATATATATATTTAATTTAATTATAGTGGTCAATTGATTTTTAATAAGAGTGCCAAGACCATTTAATGGGGAAAGAATAGTCTTTTCAACAAATTGTTCTGGGATAACTGGATATTCACTTACAAAAGAATGAAGTTAACACCCTAGCTCACACCGTATACAAAAATTAACTCAAAAGGGACTAAAGACCTAAATGTAAGAGCTAAAATTATAAACCACTTAGAAGGAAACATAGGCATAAATCCTCATGACGTTGGATTAGGCAATGGCTTCTTAGATATGAGACCTAAAACACATTCAACCAAGGAAAAAAATAGATAAATTAAACGTCATAAAAATTATAAATGTTTGTGCTTCAATGGATATGATTAAGGGAGTTAAAAAGATAAACTATTGAATGGGAGAAAATACTTGCAAATCATATACCTGATAATGAATTTATATCTAAAACATAAAGAACGTCTACAACTCAATAATAAAAAGACAACCCAATTAGAATGGGCAAAAGATCTAAATAGAAATTTCTCCAAAACAGATATGTAAATGGCTAATAAATACGTGAAAAGATGCTCAACATCATTTTCCATCAGGAAAATAGAAATCAAAACCACAGTGAGATACCATTTCACACCTTCTAGGGTGGGTATAATTAAAAAGACAGAAAAACAAGTATTGGTGAGGATGTGGAGAAATTGCAACCTTCATACACTATTGGTGGGAATATAAAATGGTGAATTCACTTTAGAAAAGTCTAAAAGTTCCTCAAATAGTTAAATAGAGTTACCATATAACTCTACAAATTCCACTCCTAGATATATACCCAAGAAAAGTAAAAACATATATCCATATAAAAACTTGTACATGAATGTTCATAACCACATTACTTATAATAGTCAAAAGGTAGGAAAAACCCAAATGTCCATCAATTGATGAATAGATAAATATACAATAGAACATTATTTGCCAATAAAAAGAAATGAAGTCTAATATATGCTACAATATGGATGAACCTTGAAAAGTATGTTAATTGAAAGAATTCAGATACAAAAGGCCACATATTGTATCATTCCATTTATATGAAACGTACAGCATAGGCAAATTTATAAAGACAGGAAGAAGACAAGTGGTTGACCAACAGTATGGGGTTTAGGAGGAAACAGGGAGTGATTGCTAATGGGTTTATGGAATGATGAAAATGTTTTAAAATTGAACAACTCTTTGAATATATTTTTAAAAATTGAATATAAACAGAGGGTGCCAAAAATATATACACATTTTAAGAAAGGAAAACTGTATTAAAATTGTAATACTGAATCAGTTATGAACACACAGCGATATGTAAATGATGTATTACAGAATTGTACACCTGAAACCTATGTAACTTTACTAATCATTGTCACCACAATAAACTTTAATTAAAAACAAAGAAGAAGGGAATGGGTGGACAATATGTGGAGGTAGTAGGTATAGAATACTAAATTCTAGGAGATTATGAGCTTCTAAAATATCAAACAGTTGATCTGGGGAGTATGACTGCAAAGTGACAAAGAGAAGAGTTAAGTCAGTTGGAACTGAATTGTGACAAAGCAAAGCTGTTGGAGACAAAGCAGCCGGGGTGTGGTGATCCTGGCAAGTAATAGATGTGAAATTAAGATAGAATTGTTGCCCTTTTTTCTCTTTAATTTGGAACCCCTTATAATAAATAAAAATGTCCCCCAATAAAAAAAGTGTAATGTTCAACATACAAGTCTGACAATTAAGTTCGAAAACTTGTTGCAATGATGTTGCTAACTTTTTTTGATATCAGAGGGATTATTCATTATGAATTTGTACCAACTGGATAAACAGTTAACCAAGTTTACTATTTGGAAGTGCTGAAAAGGCTGCATAAAAAAATTAGACGACCTGAAATTTTCGTCAATAATTCATGTCTCTTGTATCATGACAATGCACCAGGTCACATGGTACTGTCTGTGAGGGAGTTTTTAGATAGTAAACAAATAACTATATTGGAACACCCTCCCTACTCTCCTGATCTGGCCCCCAATAACTTCTTTCTTTACCCAAAGATAAAGAAAATATTGAAAGGAAGACATTTTGATGACATTCAGGACATCAAGGGTAATATGATGACAGCTCTGATGGCCATTCCAGAAAAAGAGTTCAAAATTACTTTGAAGGGTGGACTAGGCACTGGCGTAGGTGCATAGCTTCCCAAGGGGAGTACTTTAAGGTGACTATAGTGAAATTCAGCACTGAGATATGGAGCACTTTTTCTAGGATGCATTCACAAACTTAATTGTCTGAACTCATATACTGATAACAAAAGATAAATTGAAGTCACATTTGAGTTCTGCAATTACAAGTGTTACCATGAGCGTCCAGACACTTCTGATTACGGTGAACTACTGCTTGAGCAATGTTGACCAAAGTGTCCACTTGTATACATATTTTTGGTGCCATCGGTGTTATTGAAAAAATATTTCCTATATAGTGAATATGTATCAATATATATTGAATATGTTAATATAGTTAAAATTATTATATACTTTAAATGGGTGAATTGTATGTCATATGAATTATATTTCAATTAAGTTGTAATAAAAATAGTATACCAATTATATCAGGTTATTAAATTAATTAAAATAAGTAAAACTTCACAGATTATTCTTACCACACCTTTAGAAATGTTCCATCTTTTTCTTATTCACTGTCTTTTTTTATATTTAATACAATGTCAAAAATAACAAAATAAAATTAGGATCAAGATTGATATCAAAATTAAAATTCAGAGGTACCCTGCCCCGATGGCTGAGACAATTGCTTTTGTGGACCACAGTTAACTGATGCTCCAACGTTTTTGTGGAGATTGACATTTGCTACCTGTCTTGGTATTTCAGCTTGTGATATGCTAGCAGATGAATCTTCAGGGAGCTAGGAGACTTGCATGTGGAGTCAGTCAAGAAGACATAAGTAATTTTTGCTTTCTTGGGGCCATAATGATGCTGAAGCAGACCATGACTCAAAATAAATTATGTCTCCCATTCCCCCAGACTCTGCGCCTGCTGCCAATGGTTATCTCTTTTAATGTTCCTCTATGGAGACCTCAGTAGGCTTTCTAAAGTCACTATAGAATCTATCATCTTACACTAGAAATAAGTATGTGATTGTAATACTCAATATGTACCGATAACAAAACATGAATACATGTCACGTGTATACTGTTTTTTGGCACCGCCGGTATATATGAAAGGAGAGAGCAGAGGTGGCCATGAGCTACTTACATTAGTAATGACAAACAGATAAGCTGCACCGAAGTCTAGTAGACCCAAATTCAGTGAAAAGTCATCATCTTCTGTTTTACACTGCACTGCAGGGTATCTGGAACAGGAGGTGTTTAGGTTAGAATAAACATCCCAGCTTAGAAAATCTCTCCCATCACCAGAGGAAAGAGTGGTCTCATCTCTCTATTGATGGTGAGTCAAGCAGCAAAGCCACCATTTCTCTTACAGAGAGGAGTCTCTGGGAGTAAAGTATTTTCATGCCAGGTTTTTCTGACCCTAATCTAAACCCTTCATTGTCAGTTGGGTATTTTCTTTTTAACCTTAAACTTGAATAAAGAGGCCACAAATTATCTACTTTTGTGGACTTCAGTACCTAAGTCTTCTCATCCAAGTCTGAGGAACTTTTCTCATCTGAGTCTTTTGAATTCATGGAACAGCATAAAACAGTGAACCTGAGAGGAGAAGCCTGAAGTAATAATGTGCCAATAGGAAGTACCAAAGGGTAGGAATGGAGCTAATAACACACTTTGCAAGCCTCCCAGAGGTGGGCCTTGTTTACTACAAAGTATGGCCTTCACAGCTATCATATCTCAATATATCTCTGTGGGGAGAGAAGGAGGCAAGGGTGGGAAAAGAGTCTGTGCGTACAGAAAATCCGCCACGGTATACCTCTATCTTGACACATCTATATGTGAAGAAAGCATGTGAAGAACAATTGTTGATAAAAGTAAAATGTCCAAAAGGTAATGCTCTTACTCTCCTGTTTGCACAGTTCTGTAAGCAGACACACCATAGTCTTCACCAACACTGAGGGGGAGATTTGTACCCAGGGAGATATTGACCTCTTTACTCAAAGTGTTAACAAACCTAGGGATAGAGACATTGTTACACATAAGACAAAACTTCCCAATAGGAATACAGATAAAAGGTACACATGATACGGGCCGTTTCTGCCCTTTTTTCCCTTTATTTTTTTTTTTTTTACTACTATATCTTCAGAGTCTAGAACAGTGGCTGGCACGTAAAAGGTACGCGATGTATATTGTTAACTGGATGAATGAATGAACTCAAATGTAAAAAGTAATCAGTAATCTTAGCTGTCCCTAACTTTCTCCTTCCTGAGGTATTAGCTTTCTACCTGCTACACCCTCATCTAATCTCTACCTGGAATGGACATTACCATGATCATCCACGGCAGTCGCAGTTGCCTCATTAATCCAGCTTTGGTGAACCCAGTTTCTTTCCTGCTTGTAATAGTGGGAGGGAGTCTCACCAATTGAGACTCCACTAAGAAAAATGGTTATGTATATATATGCGCCTCAATATATATTGAATATACATATACCAGTATTTATATGAAACTTATATTTATCCTCTTATAAATAAAGTCTGATTTCACTTACATAAAACTCAGACTCCCAACTCATAATTGAGTTATCATTGTTCTGGAGTCTGCATACAATCCTGACTGGATCCTTCCAGAACAATCTTTCTAGTCTTCTGAACCTAGGCCCCTAAGTTGTACCCCCAGTATAGGTTTTTGGTACTTTTCTATTTTGATCTTGGTCTCTGGCCCATGGCATAAGAAGGGCAGTTCCCACTAGAATCCTTAATGTTGATTATTGGACTTTAGAGAATCCTGCACTGATCTAGAAATTTCCCCTTTTACCCCTTCTGGAGGTTCCTATGGCTCTCTGACCTAGGGAAGTTCTATGGATTTTTATAGCAACTGCCTAATCGCTCTATTTCATGTCAGATTCCTGCCACAGAAAGCAGGTGACCTCTTTGGTGCTCCATCTCTATAACTGTCCCAGGCTACCTGACAAGACCTTCAGCCTTATCTGGATTCAAACCAAGTCTTTTGACTCCAAATGTGTTACCCTTATTACATCACGATGCCTCTATAAGTTTGTAATAAAAACTATATTACAAAAACATGGTAACAATAAAAGATATTCAACTACTAACAATGAAGGATTGTTTTCTCAAGTCTAAATTTCTCTCTGGGGATCACAGAGAGAAAAGTACTGAGTTATTTTCCTGAGAACAAGATAAGTGGATAAAGTCAGTAGACGAGATGTATGCATCAGACACAGGATCATCTTTGAATACCACATGGGAAAGGAAGCCTATCTGCTCTGTGTCCTGGAAAATGCCTTCTGACACCCATGACCCTGACATTCTAGGAGAGAGAATCCCTGTACTGAACAAGTACAGTGTGAGGCCTCTTTATTTGAAGCCCCCACAGATCAGAAGAGACTCAAGATTCAAGAGAACAGAGTGGCCTGGGATCTCCTTGACATCCAAACCTCACAGATGTCATCCCATTGGTTGTTACGTTTTCTGTATCCTTCACCTTAAAGAGAGGAAAGTGGAAATAAGTTACAGCTGACAATAGGGAACCAATAATCAGAAAATTTTATCATTATGCATATCCTTGGTAATATATTGATGAGATTACACTCTAGGATAACAATCTGGAACCTAGGTCATTCCTCAACTTACCATCATGCTGGAAATACTTTTCCCATCTTCTCGAATGAGCAGACTGTACCAGTTCTTCTCTTCCACAGAATGCTCGGTGTAGACAGACAAATTGCGATATTTCAGGTGGAAGTGGAAATCCTTGCTTTCTGTCTTTAGGTGGAGTTTAGAATAATGTGGCATTTTCTGTAGAATGAAAAACCTGTCATATTCACCTTCTACCCCATCTTGGACATCACAATCTCATAGCATCCCAGGGCAGGTGACCTCATCAGATACTTTCAACATTATTCTTTAAGCTGGTAATCCCATTTTAAGGAATATACCATAGGAGTAATTAGAAGCATGCATAAATATTTATGAGTAAGGATATTCATTATAGGATGACACAAAATAATAAAAAACTTAAATACCTATAAGGAAATCTTAAAATAAACTATGATATTATCTAGAATGGAATTTTATGTGTCCATTAAAACCATGTTCTCAAAGATTATCTAAGGACATGGGGAAATGTTTATGATGCAATTAATGTTAAGAAAAAATCAAGGTCAAAACATATAAAGTCTGAGCACTTTTAAAAAATTAATTTGCTTATTCATTTATACAAAAATGATCACTATAATTATCTGTGAGTGATGGAATTAAAGGTGGCTTTTATGTCTTCCTACATACTTTACAATTTTTAACAATAAATGTATATTACTTTTATTATTAACAATATTTTAAAATAAGCACAGTAATAGTGGTGAAAACATACAAGCCAAACTCTTCCAGAGGATGTGTGATTAGTAGGCAGTTTGAAACAATAAGACAAGTTACAACTTACTAAGAGCTTACAATGTCCCAAACACTATGCTAAGCACTTTACATATAATACTTATCTTTACAATAGCTTTTGACATAAAAATTGCCATTTTGCAAATGCTGAAACTAAAGTTTAGAGATAAAATAACTTGTTTAGGGTCTTATAGCGAGGGAGTGACAGAACCTGGAATTGGACTGGGGCAGTTTGACTCCACAAACGCATTTGACTCTCAAACGGTTTGACTCTTAACCACTGTATTACGCTGCTTCTTTGGTGCATAATCGGAATGTTTCTAATTCATTTACGTACATATCTCACCTGAAAGGATTTGATGGACTCTGCCAACAGAGAATTGTTTTCATCTTCCTGCATTGTCACCTTCACCTCATCATCTGCCAGATTTAAGACTTGGAGGAAAATCTCTTGGGGACCTGGTTGGGGTGGGGCCATTTCCTTAGGACAGAAAATACATGTCAGAATCACCAACAAGTAACCCTCTGGATAAAATGAGAACACATATCTCAGTCAAATCTCTGACAGCCTAGTCCATCTATTCAGGAAGACACAGTTTTCTTCCTCTGAAGAGTAATTGGATTAGAAAACTTTGAAGGCATTTGGAGGGGAAACACCAGCTCAGTGTAGCAAGCACAGATGTCAGGTAACAAACTTCATGATTTTTGACTCAGCTGTGGCCTCATACGTCATTGCTCAATTGTGGCTATTCAGTCTGCCGAAAAGGGATTTGTTTGAACATCTGGTAAGGTATCATATAAGCCTGTGTTTCCAAAAACGTGGCTAGATACCTTGGCTATTAGTGTTCACAAATTCCTTGACAATGTATTCTGAATCACTCAGGTGAGAGATGGGCCTCATTTTGCACTGCTGCTCTTGCCCTCTATCTACTCATTTATCACAAATACTTATGCACCTTCTTTAAAATAGGTGCCATGCTAGGTCCCAGGGAATCAGAACAGCAAACAAGATAGATAAGGTCCTACATTTATAGAGCTTAAGATTTATTAAACTCACATTAATTTTTATCTCTAGAACTGCCACAACTGCAAATGCCAAGCTTGCGAGGATCATACCAACAGCCATTTTCCTAAGTGATCTGCAGAGAAAAGGGAGATTATATCTAAACTTTAGAGTCTAAACAATAAAATGTAACCCCCCCGTAGGCCTACCATTAAAGACCTTTCCCGATTTGGTGCCAAGTCCTTTTCAAAGTATTTCCTAGAACACATCCTTCTTTTTCCCTTTACTTGAGTCACTTTGAACTGTTGTTTGTGATGCACCCCATTTTGCCACAGCTACCTTTGTTTATGAGGCTTTTTCTATCCATTATGTCATAATAACAAGTATAATAATAATACAGCCAGATTTATTGAACGTTTAGCCCATGCCAGGCCTTATACATTATTACCTCATTTTCCTCTTCTTCAGAAGTCTTTCCCCTGGCAGCAGGAAGGACTTTCTTCCTTCTCTACATTTCCCTGGCACTTTGCTTCCCTTCTTAGGACATCTCATGTATTTCACCTTGTCTAATAATTATTCTTACACTCATTCTAGCTCCTTTACTAAACAATAAACTCCTTGAAGGCAAGATTTCCATTTGCATGTTCTTGGTGCTAAACTCACCAATATTTGCTCAATGAATCAGTAAATGACAAAAGGCCACTTGAATATGGTAAAGTGGTCATTAAAAAGAAATTGCTATTAAGTCAGGAATTAGAAGAGGCTTGAAACCCTCTTCTGCCAAACTTCATAAAGAATAACATGGGCCACTGTGAGCTGCGCCCTCCTTAAAAAAATAAAAATATTAATTAATTAATTAAAAAAGAAAAAGAATAACACTTCTATTTTGAATGGGGAAAAGCAATAAATAGGGACAATTCTATCCCACTCTTACCAGGTCTCCCCACTTATTTCATAGGGACAATAAGAGATTTAAAAGGATTCATTGTCATCAAAGTCTTTGGACTTTTTTGAAGAGGCAACTTTCAAGAATAAAGTAAGAAGTTGGTTTAGGAGCTATTCTCACATACTCTTGACTTTCTGTGAAGTTAGGCTATCCCTTCAACATCATACAGTGAAATCTGCTGCGATGGCTTGGACTCTCTATAATAAGAATTAAGCAGTTCAAATTCCCATACTACAATTGTAATAGGCATTTAGTCTAACATGGGTAAATAGAAGCAGGAAAAATGATAAATCAAAACATATCATCACTAAGTAGAAAAAAATACTGACATTGAATCTTTATCAAACTGGGCAAATATTGAGTCAGTTTGGAGCAACACAAGCATGATGAGCACTTACGAGAAGTTAATTCCACACTTGGAGACCAGACGATAAATGACAAGGTCAAACAATGGGATGAAGATAAGAACCAGAAGGGGATTTAATACCTGTAATGCCATGGTAGAAAGGATTGGTTACAAATATTCTATCATAAGTGTGATCATATGCTCTCACTTGCTTGTGCACATTCTCCCTCATACTCAAACACACTTACATTATACTAAGTACAGAAGGATTCCACATCTCGGCCCCTTTACACCCAAGACTCTATTTCCTTTGCACCTCAGTTTCCAAACATCCCAAGGAATCAGTTTCACTCTGAAACTGTTTTTCTGCCAATCACTTGGGAGCTCTTCCCTCCCATTCTCACTTACCATCTGCATTTCCACAGTCCACAGGAAGATGTCACGGGCAGAAGAAAGGAAGAATTGGGGATTGTTGAACAAGGGTTTAAGAAAAGAACTGGGAGTCACTAATAAACAGAGATTCTGACTTGGTTGCTCATACAACAAAGCCTTCCACTTTCTTTGACAATATTTCCTTGACATGGAAAAAAAGAAATCCAACTCATACACTTTTCCTGTGAGCTCAAAACTCACTTTCCCTGGAGTTGGGCAGGAGATACTGACTGAACAGAGGATGTGAAAGAGAAGTGTGGGGTTTAAGGAGAATATTTTCATCCCAATATTTAGCACTTCTCAGCATACAAAGAAAAATATCAAAATATCAAATCCTAATATTACAGGTAGAGGTATAGATGAGGAAAGGAATAAATCCCCATGACTATACAGAAGTCTCCTACCTGCATCTGTTCAGGCTGAAGCACAATAAAACCCTGAAATATAATAAATTAAATTTAGATGATGGCTAAAGACAACAAAAGCCTAAGTCAACAATTTTGGTAATTAGCAGTTAAGAAGTGTAAGTTAAAATTCATCAAGTCTTTGGTTCAGGACCACGATCATGCTTATAAGGGTTTGTGGGGGAACAGACTGGGAATGGCTTCAGGCTGTCTTTGCTGAAGGAAGATAGGCCTAAGGCAGAATATTCTTTTCTGTGTACTATGCTTTTCTTGACTTCAGAGAGAATAGAGTCAGTGTGCTTTCATTAATCTCTAACTGCGGTTGTGTGTGGTAATAATGTGAAGTAGAAGCCATTATGGTTAGGGTAAATATTCCCACTGACATGTAGTGTTTCCAAAATTGTTCTCCAGGGGAATCAACAAGAAGACAATCATGGTAAATCCTCGGCAAACAGAGGAAGGGGAAAGGTAAAATTATATTTGGCAGGCTCCAAATAGACAGCTAATAAGACTCTGGCGTCATCCCACCCTACCATCTTCACAACTGAGATGGGAGAAAAACAATACAATAATCTAGGAAGTGGAACAGCTGAGAGCAGAGATGGAGCTTTATGTGACTTTGCCAAAGAATGGAGATTAGAAAAAGAGACAATAATGCTTACAACTTTCCCCTTCTTTCCATATCCATGTACAAAATATCCCATGTGCAGGTCCGCTGCTGTGATGCTTGCCTGAGAGATGGGGCCAGTTGTGTACATTAACCTGTCCTGTTGTGCCGAGGGCAGGCTTAGATAGAAGAAAACAATCACCGTCCCAGGTCTATACCACTTCATTTGCTATCCTCTCAATACTTCCTCTTATGCATTTAAACCCTTCCCATCCTTATATTCCTGATTTCTAAAGATTCTGTTTTTTATGTTTAGATGAGCTTTCTTTACTTTGCCTCCTCAGTATTATCCTGCTAAAGGCACCTCTCTTATGATTGCAAATCAGTTTTCAGAGAAAAACACAAAGAAATTAATTTTTCCCTGATATGAATTATAAAGAAGATAATAGACTTCTCTGGAAAATCTCTTCAGCTCACCAAATTCCCATTCATCCTGGTGGCTTGCAAGGTCCATCGTGAGCCCTAGGGACAGACAGATGCTATTATGAGAAATCCCTTTTCTGTAAGAGGGAAGTGGCTGGAAGAAGGAGTAGATTTCAAAACAACTCTTCTTACCTGCTGTTCCAAAAGAGCCCAGAACATGGGCAATGGGATATAAAGGAATAGTATTCTGGTTAGTGCTTTCACATCCATAATGAGCCGCTTCTACAAGAAAGGTAAAGAAGGAACAGGCTAAATTGCCAGACATCGTTTTCCTGCTTGGAGTAGAAGTACCCCAGAGCAGTAAGAGAAGAGGCTAAATGCAGTAGGAGAGAATCAGTTTGAACATGAGGAAAGATGCTACAGAGGCATAGATGTGTTTGGAATTCCAACTCACCGGGTATTTCTCAGCTGCCCAGTCTAGCCAGTGCTCACGCTTTGTAATGTCCCCAGAACGGTTCTTGAAACGATTGGAAACAGCAAACTAGGGCAGAGCATAGATATCAGAGGAGAGACAAAAAGAAACCACCTCTTGCCTTTTCTAATTCATCATCCCTTCCCTCACTTAAATGACTTATTCCAACCCTTGGATTTAATCAGACATTGAATTTCAGAATATTTTAGATAAAATTTTATCTATCCTTACATTCTGTTGGCAACATATATAACTACATTTCCGAAGATTTTGCCAATTAAAAAATGATTACATTATTTTTGTTTACTTAACTGTTAAGTAGAGGCACAGAGGAAGACTGATTTATTGCCATTGTGCAGGTGGCTAAAAGGCTCAGACGTAGAACAGAGATCATTGAAAAACAAATGTATACCTATGTTTGAAGGCCTATATGCTCACCGCAGCACCTCTTTCCCTTTGATTGAAAAATGCAGGTAAACAATTCATGGACTTACCCAGATACATTTGACAACTTGAATCACTATGTTTCCTTCCGGAGGTGTTTTTTTGTACATTTTGCTTCCCATTGCAAACACAACTGCAGTTGATAAACAAACAAGGTTCTGAGCTTCTCATTTAGCACACTCAGTATGTCAATGCTAAGGACAGACTGCTGAAGTGTAGAAGTGACTGGCAGTTTTCATAAAGGAGGAAACTGACTTAACATTTCCTGACTTTGGAGTTATAAAAATTAGGAGAGCCAAGAGAAGAATGCAATGGTCATTTGTTAAGAGATATATGTTGAGATTTCCCTGTAATTACAGAAATGGAAGTCACCTTTGAATTCTCACTCTTCTTTCTCCATCTCTACATTAGAGATATTACCAGCTTTCATTGGTCCCCTTTCTTCAGACTGTCCCCTCTTTTCCATCACCACTGCTATGACTGATTTAGGACCTCACAACTTCTACCCTAAATTATCAGAAAGGCCAACAACTAGTTTCTCAATCCCTGGTCTCTTCTTTCTCTTATCTGATGCCAAATTAAAACCTTCTTTCCAGGACCTACCAAATAAGCCCAAGCTCCTGGCATGAAAGACCTTCCTAAATTCATTATTGTCCTGATGGTTATTCTTATTACCATTGAAGACTTATTGTTATATGTAAAGTAGTAAGCATTTTATGTACATCAACTGATTTAACCTGACAAACTATGTAATACTCTCTCCATTTTACACATAAAGAAATGGAAGGTTAAAGAAATTAAGCAATTTGTATAAGGTTACAAAGCTAGAAATGGCCAGTAACTGCACTTTTGATATGAGGCCTATCTGATTCAAAAATCTATGCTCTTAACCACCACAAAGCATCTCACTCGCTCATTCTTACATTATACATTATGCTAGACACGACTGGGAATAAAGATAAAAAAAGATCTGGCCCCTGGCTGCAAGGGAGCTCCTCTCAACCTACCATTTCCCACTTTATGTTTCATTACTCTCTATTAGGTATCCTGTGCTCTAACCACGATTCATCATTCCTACAAACAATTCTATGCTGTATTATTTCTCTCTTGAGCTTATTCTCTTTCCCTTGACCCACACCTTTATTCTTTAACCACATCTCCACAGCTAATTATAGGTGAATTTTATTTTTATTTTTTTTCTTTTACTTTCCAAATAACAAAATGAGCTGGTATTATTTTTATAATTATAAAGTACTGTTTTTTCAAGTTTATTAAATTGAACTAAAACTATTGGAAAGACTCCATATTGGTACCCTCCTAGATATGCTTTCCTCCTTAATGGATTTTCCAGCTTTAGCAAGATATGCCTCTAGAAGCTCATTTACCAAAGATGCCTTTCTCAGTGACCAGTAGCACTTGCCAATATCCATATACATGAGGAGTCACCATATTCTTCTTTACTTTAACTTTCTAATTTATCTATTCCTCTCAGTCAGATTCACTCTACTACATTTTCTTTATTCATCCCTCAGTTTCCCCAAAGCTTCTCCAAATAGCATTCTTTACCTACAATAGCCATCTTACTGGTGACAGAAAAAATATTCAGGGAAATAATGTTAATCATGGGAGACAAGTGAGCAAATAAAGAGTATCTAGACAAAAGGAAAATTTTGGCTAGGAAATAACCTTCTCCCGAACCTAAGAAAGACCCTAGAAAGAGGCTGGAAATCTCAGGAATTCTGGTCTCAATCATGACATTGGAGTGATAAAAGGAAGGCCAGGTAACAAACTCAACAAGGTCACACTTAAATTTCAAGGCCACTTAACTAAAGAAGATATGTAGGGCTCTTGAGTTTCTCTACTATCTTCTCCCTGTCAACATAAGAAACATCCAAACATGTAGAGAATTTTATGAGTTTATTTGAGCCAAACTGACAACAATGCTGGAAAGATCTCAAATGATCTGGAGAATCACAGTTTTGCAGTTTCTTTTATACATTTGGAATTAAGGAAGGAACTAAGGAAGATTATATGAAGGTGGGAGAAAGCAAGGTGGGGATTGGATTACAGAACAATTAACAAGATTATATGCTCTCTTGAGGATGGTTACACCTTTGAGGGGTCTGGAAAAGAGGCATTTCAAAGATGTCTTGACCCAGATGCACAAAAACAATGGACAGGGCTTGCTTAAGGCAGAGATAAACCTTTTACTAAAGCAGGGACTACCCAGCATGACCTTCCCACTTAGGAATTTATGGTCAGATCACCCTGTGAGGTTACTTTCGGTCACTGGATTAGTCTGATTTATTATAGAGCCCCTTTTTCATCCTTATCCCTCTAGTAGATGATGTTGCCTTCTGCTTCATGAAAATAGATGCCTTCAAATGGAAACTCTCTCCACTTCCTGCCATCAAATCTATTAATTCTTGTATCCACACCCATCTTCTCCTCCCTCCAGTTAGGTGAAGGTGATATTCCTCCTTTTGTACCAAGGTAATTCTGCATTGTGTTCCTTCTTACTGATTATACTGTCTTCTTCTCACATCTTCAACCTCTTTCTCTATTGGAGTCTTCCCAATAATGTTCAAGCATTCTTGATATCCTCTCTTGACTTCATGTCACCTTTCAGCTATAAATACTTATTGTTTCCCCTTTCTTACCTCTTATTCACTTTCTAATCTATTCCAGTTAATCTTGAATCTCCACCAATATACCATAATTGATATCACCAAATCAATGAACTTCTTGTTACTATATTTAATGGAAATTTTTTACCCTTACCTCAATTTCCCAGTCAGTAATACTGGTCACTAATTGATTCCTTTCTTCTTGAAGTCCTCTTTTATCCAAAATAGCATTACTACCACTTTGGCCATTTCTTCTTCATCTCATTGTGGGCTTTTCCTTTTTGCTTATCTTTTAAATACTGGTGCTTCTCGGGGCTCTGTCCTAGCCCTCTTTTTACCTTATTCTTATTATCTCTTGGTTATTTTAATTATTTTCATAGCTTAATTTCTATCCAAATACTAATAGTTCCAAATCTTTATCTATAGCCCAAACATTTCTTCCAAGCTCCAAATCTGTATTTCTAAATAACTGTTTGATAACTTTAAGTATATGTTCAAGGATATCTAAAATGTAAAATGTCCAAAACTAAAATAATTGGTATTGCCCCAAATCTGCTCTCTTTCATTATCTCAGGTAATGATCCCATTATTTAACCAGTTGGTCAAGTAAGAACCTGCATCTAACATTGACATATCTTCTCCTCACTTCACATATCTAATCATATCAAGTTTTGTCAATTCTACCCAGGCCTGGACAAGGTGAACTGAGTGATGCACTCACCTTCAGCACAAAATTTAATGGAGTGCCCAAAATTCAAATACATAGTGTCCTTGACTCACTTTTAATCCACTCTCTCCATATTTTTGTCAGACATCACTGAAAAATAAAAGTCTAACAATCATTCCTCAGTTCAAAATCCTTTTATAGCTCTCCAGTGTCTTCCTGATAAAGTTATAATTTCTTAATTACTTAAAAGGCCCTTTGTTATCTGGTTTCTGTCCATTTCTCTTCTTTATTTTTCTCATTTATGCTCCAGGCAATCTGAATTATTTTAAAGCCTTCAAAGATGTCATCCTATCTCTCACCTTCTTGTCTTACAGATACCCTGTCCTATTTTTGTTTCACTTCCAATCTCTTCTTTGATTAATTGTTGTTAATCCTTTAGTTCTCCCCTCAGATATCATTTATTTAGGCAAAACTTTGCGACTCTCAAAGTTTTAGACATTCATCCCTCCTATGTGTTCCTATAGATTTCTCTGTACTTATTCAGTTGTGATACTAATCATACTATTTTGTAAATTCTTTTTTACTTGTCTGTCTTCCTCTTCCTCTTGGACTATATACGATTTTTTGAAAGCATAAACTCTGTAGCCATCTCATGCACCCGTGTGACCCCAATACCTAGGACAGAATCTGATACATAAAAGGTGTATTAAATAAATGTTTGTTGAATGAATGAATAAAGAAATAAATTAAATTATAGTGAAAGGCCAGAGGGTTGAGTTATTTATTAGTACCCAGAAAACTGAAGCAACTGACTAATAATGACAGGCTAGCTCTTGTTATTTCATAATTTATAACACATTTCACTTGTAGCATTTCTTTTCACTTTCATAATTACTCTAATGTACAAATATTATTATTGTGAAATGATCCAGAGAAGGAGACATAGTACTAATCACAGGAAAACATTTGGGAAAATGTTTGGCTTTGAAGGAACAAGGAAACAGGGAATGTATTATCACAGCTCTGCTGGAATAACACATAAATTTCCTTGGAATTTGAATTGGAATCTGAGTGTTACTACTAGGCAACCCCTGGTACAAAATGATCAGATTAAACACTGAGGCTTTGGGCTTTTTTCTTCTACTGAACTCTTTATGTTTGGGCTGGACATCTTCCAAGTGGGTGTCACCCAAAGACTCAGAGTGACAACAGGTTTCCAGGTCAATGATTAGAGACAATCATTCCAAAGTTTCCCCTTAGACTGCATAAACTAAGCAGCACACACATCTCCTTTCCTCTTACATTACTGGGTTCTCAGTGGTAAAGAGAATGCTGCTTGATCTAATTTGCATGAGTTTTCATCTACTTATGCAACTCCTTTTATTCTCTTTGCTCAAGAGCAAACTCCTTGGGAGCATTGCAGAGCAGGGCAGAAACAGCTAAATCTAGAAGCAATGTAAAAGGCCCAAAGAATTAAAAATGTCTTCCAATTGCCAGATAAATAATTATCACATGAAATAAGCTAGATGAAGAGAAAGGATTAATTATCTTCCTTGCTTCTTCACATATTGTAGTATAGACCAGTTGATCTCAACGGTAACTACACATTAGAATCACCTAGATATTTAAAGAGTTATAGATGTCAGGCCCTATCCCACAGATAAACTGATTTAATTGGTCCTACATCGGGCCAAGGGATCAGTCTTTTTTAAAGCTCTCCAGAAATCTTATTAGTTGTGTAATCTCGAACAATTTTTTTTAAGTTTTCTGACTTTATTCAGTTAATTTATTTCTAATGTTTAGGGAAAACCCCTACAATAACACCTACCTAAATGGGTTAGTGTGAGGATTGAATAAAACAATTTGTGTAAAGTGCATACATGATGCTTTATATGTGACAGCCTTTAGTGGTTATTAGTTTCCTCTGCTCCGCTGCACTTACCAAGAGCTATCACCATAAGCAATCCTGGAACTCCAAAAGCCAATGCATAGCAGTCTCCCCCAAAACACTGCACATCTCCTAAAGAAAAAAAAAAGTAATCCTGAATCTTGAGTCTTTGATGCTCTATTCCACAAACTTGGGTTTTTGAGATTGTAGACATAGATGTCTTCTTTCTTCCCATTACCTAATTCGTAATCTGTCTTTTGGGCCAGACAAACCAAAATTGAAAGAAATTCTCTCAGGTTTTCAAGCCCTTAAAAAAAAAGAGGAGGGACAGCAGGAAACCTTGAACAGATTTTTGACTGGCCAGAATAAAGCCTTACACAGGGCCCCTTAGAAAAGATTCTAACCTCTCAGCATGGGTGTGATAAATGTAGAAATCAAGCTCCCTGCATTGATGGAGAGGTAGAAGACTGAGAAGTATCTAGCTCGTTCCTCTTCCTGAAACAAACAAAACAAATCGTCAGTTCAAGGTGCCTCTTAACTCCATCACCACCCTATGTTGAGATTCACCTGGAGGAACATACACAGACAGATTCAGATATTGCCTCCATGGTGTCTGAATATGACAGTAGATATTTCAAAACATACTAGGCTGACCCCAGACAAACACTTGCACATCTTTCAAACCCAAGTACAAGTATCTTTAACATTATTTTAACCCCTTTACCTGGGCAACAATGATCATCTTGTACACTATGCCACTGCTGTGTCTTACACATATCTATCCAAATATTAATTTCTTTGCATTAAATGTCTGTTTTTTTCAGGTTTTAGTTCCTTTAGGGCACAAATCATGTTTTACTCATTTCTGTAATCCACACTATTTAGCATAGCACCTGCAAATATTATAAACTTAATAGAAATTTGTTGACCGAATTGAGTGAATGATTAAGTAATTTGTGGAACGTGCAGTAGGAATAGGATTAGAACATAGGGTAGTAAACTGTTGATCAACAGGGTAATTTACTAGTGCTTATGGAGAGTGTGCCAGAGAGTATAAAAGGAAGTCCATGGGCTTGTAAGTGGCTGGTGGAAGCTTGGAGGTGGCTTTGTCCCATTATTGACTATCTTCATGGAGCAGTTACCAGATGAAGCAATATTCAAAAAAGTTGCTAATGCTTTATTCATTGTGTACTGCTGTGCCTCATTCTGGGCCCCAGATCTTTTCCTGACACATCAGCACAATCTGTCTTTCCCCATTTTCTATTTATGGTGTGTTTTGTTTCTTTATCTGATCACCATTTAAATCTCATTCCACTCATCTATTTGTATAGTTAATTGTGCTGCATAGAATCCCACTTGCCAAAGTTTTGTTTTTTCTCCAAATTCAGCAAACAATTATCATCTATGGACCCCCAGACAGATACAGAATTTAAAATGATAACTCAAATGGTCTGAAGGGTAAGAGACGACTTGAGTTATAACCACAGGAAGACAGGTCACACAGAGAGAACACAGAGAGAAAAAACAGAAGCGTGATAAATAGCTACAGATGAGGAAATAGCTACATGAAGACAGACAAAAAATAAAACTGAGAGCAAAAGAGAGGAAGTCAAAAATGTTGGCTAATCTAAGAATAGACTATTGCCTATTTGTTGCTGCTCCCTCATATGGGTTCATTTTTACCTTATTCATACTGTTTTTTTCTCACTGACTATGGAACGTATTTAGGAAAAGAGGGAATAATCATCCAGACAAGGTCACCTACAGAAACTCACTCTGTTTTATTCCGAATGGTCATTTTCGGGAATGGTCAAGTTAGAGATGCTTATATCATCCCGTCCCATTCCCAAAGCACTTACCACATTTCTTCTTAAATACCTCAAGTGAGAGTAAACTCACTACTTCAAACTCTGACTGTTTGAAGTTTTTCCTTTCATTAAGCAAAAAGCGAGTTTCTTATAAGCTTTCATTCATTGGTCTCAGGTTTAATTGCTGACATCTGTACAATATCTATAGAGAGCGATAATATTCTCTTTAATTATTATCTTATCCAGGCTAAATATCTCCAATTCCTCGATTTTTCTTCATAAGGTATGTCTTTTAGTCCCATCCACCATCCTCGTCATTTTCCTTTGAACATTTTTCAGTTTTTTTTTCTATTAATGACCAGTACCTAGAATAGAACATAACTCCCCGGATATCATCTTACCAGTGAATTACTTTGATCTTGGCAAATGGCTACTTTCCAGGTATCTCTGTTAATGCTTGCTCTACATTCTTGACAATATAGGAATAACAGAACTCACATGTTTTTGTTCAAACTGGTCCCCACCAAAAGCTGCCACGCAGGGTTTGATACCTCCTGTTCCCAAAGCTATTAGACTCAGGCCAACCAATGATAAGACTCTGAAACGGAGAGATGAGGATACTATGCATATTGATATTAAATACAACATTAGAAATTGAATATAGAGTTACAAGAAGGAAAAAAAGGTGCACAAGGGTAAATATTCCCTTTACATTTCAAACCTGTGGGCACTTTCCATCTGCCTTCACTCCTAGGAAAGACTTGGAAGCACTTATGCTCTTTATGACTCTGGCCTCTGCCAGAAAGTATTTATTGCATGGGAAAATTTGTCCCTGATATTCTCATTTACCCCTTGTGTACAACAGATAGGAGCATATTCTGAAGGAACTTTAAAACCTGTGGTTCTCAATTTTGTCTTAGTCAAAGGGACACTTCAGTAGAAAGACCTTATAAACAATTATCCCACATACCCTTACTAACCACAAAACAAAATGTTAAAATTCATCATAATTTGTGGAAGTGTCACTGATTTTTTGATGGGACACCAATAAGAAGGTATCTAATATTTATTAAATTTCAAACAAAATTCTTAATTTATTGCACAAATACATGTACATTATAAATATGACTACATATGACCTGCTTCTTGAACAACTGTAATCCTCTATACTGACTGAATAGACATAAGAATATATCAAATGCTTCTTGCTCCACAAACATCAATAGCTTTAGGAAAAATGGATAGAGCAATTAGAATATGTGAAACTACACGAAAATGGAACTACCCAAGCTTTGAATATGATTTCTACAAGGTATTATAAGGAAATATTACAGACATTTTTATAACCCTGTTAAAGTACAGATGCATGGGTAGGTGAATAGGAGAGGGAATATGGAGGGCATAAGGGTTTTAATGATTGTCTTCAAGCTTATGATGAGTTTTTATGCAGAATACTAACTAGGCATTCTGCAAGTCCCCAAATGTGTAATCAAAACACATGAGCTCAGATACAGTAGGAAAGAATTCAGCTGGTCATAAAACATTTTTTTTCTTAACCAATCTGGTAATAAAACAATAGGTTAGGAAATAAAGGGACATCTCTGATAAAAAAAAAAAGAAAGAAAATATCTATAATGAATATGTGAGACATTTACCTGTCTAATGGAAGAAAAATGATTCTGTTTATGCCATGATTTTACTCACGTGTGTACCATGTGTCCCCCCAGCACTGGTAAGGCACCCAATGACTTGATCAAATGGCCAACCACATACACCAAGGAGAGATAGATAATCGTCCTGTTGACAGAGTTAAATCAGTCAGTCTATGGACTGAATTCAGAGACCTGAGCAATATAGACTCAAAGTTCATACTGTTCTCAGTGCCAGGATAAATAAAGTAGGAGGAGGAAGAGGTGGAGGAGGAAAAATTTACCTGAGAAATGTAAATAGAAATAATAATGGTGGATGAAATAATCAGACTAGAAAAGGAGAGAAGTGTTTACCCTTTAGTGTTAGAGGTAATGGACAATCCCTTCAATCTCCTTTCTCATGCCTGATCTCTCTCTCCCCCCTCCTCACTCTACACATACACAGAGGATCTCTGCTCTGGTACAGAAATATTAAGACCAGGATAAATTCGTAGTGAGTAATGATGTTTTAAAGTGGGAGAACCAGAAGAACAGAATACTTTGAGATGTTTAGCTCAAGGAATGTCTTTGGTTCTAGAAATTGGTAGGAGTCAAGGAAGAACTCCAATCAAACAGGAAAAAGGAATGGCTAATACAAAGAATTTTATCTAAACCCAACCACTAAGATATATAGAGAGGTAAACGACTCTCAGGTTCAGTTTGGTCACTTACATCCTTGGGTTAATTGTAATCTCTGCTACAGTTTCCTCATGGACAAGTTACCAAGGATAAGAAAGGAGCCAGGGACTTTGAATAGACTGTCCATGATAAAGATCATGAAATATGGCAGACTATCACAAATACAATATACTCCTTACGTGTATTACCACACTTGCATTCTCTTTCTTATAAGTAGAATGTTAGTACTAGAGAGAACCTTGGAAATTATATAGTTTACATCTATGATTTTCAGGTGTAATATACTAATGTGAAATATAAAGAATGGAATGAAGGTATCAGAGATAGAGATGCTGGGGATACCAGAAATTTTAGGATGTGGATTTCTTATTCTAAATGCCTAATCTTCCCAGGCTGGCTCTCTAGAGAAGGGATCTTAGAAGGTTTATAATGGCAGGTAGAGAATAAGAAATTGAGTAACTGATCTAGGGCTAACTAATATCAGAAGGAGGTGACAGTCTTTCACAAAAGGTTTTATAGAGTCTTCTAGAGAAAAGTTCTCTTTGTTGGAATAAAAAGAATAAATAGAAAGAAAGGGAATGAAAGTGGACTGGAAAAAGGCCATCTCTAATGAACCTAAAAAAGATGATCTATGTTAGATCATCAGAGAGAAAAATCAAAAGGTGTCTCAGCTGGATTACTAGAGTCTGAGTAGGAAGATCTGAGCAATATCAGATTATTGGACTAAAGGAATAAGAAAAGTGCAAGTGGCTTAGAAGGAAAACAGGCAAGCTTCTAGGTGAAAGCCTCATGGAATTAGTCTAGGATATGAAGAATATAAGAGAGGAAGCTAATGGCAGGAAACTTTAATACAAGGAAAAGGAAGTCAAGAAAGACTTGGAAATTCCACCTTTGAAATGAGATCATTGGGGTCATTGTAATTCCCACCATATGACACAGAACCATTTTAGATAGAATTGACCAATCTTCCATTTGCAAATGAGGAAAGTGAAATCTAGAGATATCAAAGGACATTCCTAAAGTGACATTCCAATTCGTATTGATTGGGATTAACTCTAGAACTTCTACTTTCTAACTCATGGTCCAGCGTTCCTTCAGTTTGATCATGAACAAGTTATTGTAGAAAAAGGAAAGGGAAGAGGAAGAATTTTTAAATACTATGTCATTACCAGAGTTATTTTTAATTAGAGCTTAGGAACTGAGAAGGAGTGTGCAGTGATGACAGAGGACGTGACCTAGCATGAAGAAAGTCAGCTATGATCAGACAAAAAGGATAGGAGGGGGAAAAGACATGCTATACACCCATTCTGAGAAAGAGAAAGAAGTGCAGAGAGGACATCAAAAAAACATATTTGGCAATAAACTCATTTAAGAGAGTTTATTGCCAAAGACATTCCTTGAGCAAAACATCTCAAAGTATTCTGTTCTTCTGGTTCTGTTCTTCTTGGTTGCAAGTGATTTCCAAGGTTGAGTACAGACTGATAGGCATGGGTCACAGGGAATAAAAACCAACACCAGGGAAAAAAGTCATCTTCATGCCTGCCCACACCATCTGCAGTCTTGTGCCTACATCTGAGTATCTGAAGGTGAATAAATTTATTAACTGATAATAAAATAAATTTATTAACTAATAAATTTATTAACAGGCACTCTTCTAAGTGCTGTGGATAAAAATATAAATAAGATTTTGTTCTCTAAATGTTTGGAAGAAAATAGATTTATACACAAATAATTATAAGACAGAGTTTGGTAAATGACATATGAGGGTAAAAAAATAAGGAGTTCAAAGAAGATTAGACTACTTCTGGATGGTAATGAAAGGTGAGGAGCAGAGAATACTCCATAGCATAGGTGGCATTTGCACTGAGCCTTAAA
The DNA here is from genome assembly GCF_964194185.1 of Rhinolophus hipposideros. Lineage (NCBI taxonomy): Eukaryota > Metazoa > Chordata > Mammalia > Chiroptera > Rhinolophidae > Rhinolophus > Rhinolophus hipposideros. The sequence goes on along the minus strand of NC_138048.1, from coordinate 47,890,954 downwards.
GGGTCAGGTCAAGGAAGGAAGAAGGATGGGGAGGAAGAGATTCCATGAAGTAGAGACAGTGCAAACAGACATGGAGAAGAGATGCCCTGGCCATTGTTAGGGAAATATTAGTACTACTCAGTTTTTTTCTAGTAAACATTCTTGAAAGGGAATATGTATGACAATAAGAGCAGGAAGGTCAAATGGAATGAGATTAGTAGACAGTGGCTTAGTCAGCAGAAAATTTTGAGCAGGGTAATAATGTGAACAGATTTCTGTTAGAAAGATTAATTTGGCAGTAGTGTATAGGTCAAGTGTAAGAAAAGGATATATGAAGCAGTGATAACTTTTTAGGTGTCCATTTCAACAGTCCAATTTAGAGGTAACAAAGACCAAAACTAGAGTAGTGGCAATTAATGGCAGTGAGATTCACTGTTGAAGAGGAGTACATATAAGAGATATTACAAAACTAGAATTAGTATAATTTGATAACTAATTGAATGTGGGGGTATAGAGAAGCCAGAAGAAAGAACAGATTTAGGAAGTGAGGATAAGGTGGAACATCCAGGAGACGAATGCCAATATGTAGTTATAACACATACTGGAAATTGAGTGACAGGTTAGGATTACAAAGTTTGAGGAGCTATCTGCGTATAGCTAATATTGATACCATAGGGATTGCTAAAAGAGAATCTGGAGAAAGAGAAAAGAATAAAAGACATACACTAGGGAAATGTCTGCATGTAGTAAAGAGTAAAGTGCACAAAAGGCAAAAGAGAAGCCAAATAAGGAAGAGTCCAAAAAAAGTATGAGGAAGAGAACCAGAAAATACAGTGCTAAAGAAGCCCAGGAAGTTTCAAGAATTTGGAGTGATAAACAGACTGAAGTGTTAAAACAAGTTCAAAGTGAATAAAAATTTAGAAAAGACCACTGGAATTTGTTAACAAAGCGATCACTACCAATGATCTTAAAGACAGAAATTTCAATAGGATAAAGAGATGATTTATGCTATATTTTATTCTACTTAGCAAACTCTGCTCTGTATTAAAGCTAGTTGAACATTAAAAATGTGAAGCAGGTATTTTATGTCTTATTCATCTCTTTATACCCCATGTTTCTTTGAACGAATAGATGTTTGATTAACATTTATTGCATTAAACCCTATCAGATTAAACTGAATTTAATTGAATTAAATTGAACTGCATTATATTACTCTGCCCTAAGGAATAATAATGAAAAGGGAGAAAGGAAGACAACAAATACAGATGATTCTTTTTAAAATTTGGAGATGACGGTAAGAAGACAAAAAAAGGAGGGTTAATAATTGTTTGTTTAAAGCTATCAGAGCTTTGGACTTGCTTCTAGGTAGAGGAAAGGACTGTCGCTGAGGGAGAGTTTGAAGGCAAGAGAAGGGAATATTCAGCGTACAAAAACCCTGAGGAGAGTGACCTAGGTCGTGGTGATACATACGTAAAAATTCATCAAACTGGACACTTAAGACTTTTGGATTTGTGTACTTTATGTAACTTATACCTCAACAAAAATCAATTAAAAAATAAAGAATATCTCAAAAAGGATTGAGATTGAGGGCACAAATTGAGGTTGTTAAATTTCCTCTGAAATAGACAGGAAACTAATGTTAAGATCATTGGTAGTGATGTTCAAATCCTGGAATTGTATATCCTCAATTTTAAAGGAAGTCATTTAAAAAATAAAGTCCTAGTCATGTATGTGAGTCTTTTACTGCGTAAATGAATAGAGACAATGGCTTATACTTTTTATCTAGACACAGTGCCAACCCCCTATCTATATGGACTTGGTAACTAACACTAAATAAATAGCAAACATAGATCTCAGTTACCTACCCACTATCCCTCTCTCAAGTCAAAAATCTGTGTTTATACTGTGTTATAGTTGTAGCTATATAGAAGGAGCTGATTAAACACTTTAGAACAATGAATATAGAGAGGCCAAAGTGAAACATAAAAAAGTATTTACCTTGCAACACTAGGTCCACAAGATATCCTGAAAAAAATATTCCATGGTGAAACAAGTTTGGGAAACACTATGTGCAATAACCTTCTTTTTGAGATTTTACAGTGTGCATTAGCATGTTAATGGCTACAAGAAGTCATGCAGTAAAGAAACATTTTCAGATTTGTTCAGCCTAGTATTTTCCGAACTTATTTGACCATGAGATCTTTATCTTTTTACCTTCCACTTATTATATCCTATGCAACTGATTTTCAACAGAATGTACTTTGAGAAATTTAGACAGATCCATAGATGATAAATCCATAGAAAATAAGTGGGTGATGGATATCTAAGATCCATCTTTAGCCTATGAAAATAATGTTATAGGGGGCAACTATAACATTATTCTATAAATATCTCTTGGTACTATTTTCAGGGAATTAAAAGATAATGAACTGAATAGACCATTAGTCTAACTCATGAAAATATTTACTCATATATTCTTAAGAAGGAAACTACAGAAAGGAGTTAAAGAAAAGAAAAAGAGATGGTAAAAGAGCTGAAAAGAGGGACTCGTAAGAAGATACTAAAGGAGTTGGGATGATACAACATGAAAAACAGATGGAGAGTATATCAAATAACTATACTGAGGTCTCTAAAATTATAAATTTTCTGAGGTGTGGCAATCTTCATTTCCTCTGAGATCAGAACAAGAATTGGTCTTAAACTACAGAATAGGAAATTAAAATTAGATTTAACAAAAACAAAACAACTCCTGACCAAAAAGGATGCAAAAATATTGGAAAAACTGATAATGAAGACAAATAGTTTTTCTGTGTTGCCAGTCTTAGAGAGACTCTTATTTGTCATGGATGATATAAGTATGTTCATGCTTGGAAGAAAAGGCTAGAAGTGGTAACCTCTGCACAATTAATCTGTGAAGCTTCTGGGGATATGATCTTCTATCTTCCTTACTTGAATTTTCCCAGCCACGAGTCAGCAATGGCTGCTCCCAAAATGGGAGTGAAATAACAGAGGCTGTTGAAGGCATGGTATACAGATGTGGAGGTGTCCTCGGTCCAGTGCAGGAAATACAGGAAATACAGGGTCAGGACAGCTGGGGCAAAAAAAAAAAAAAAAAAAAAAAAAAAGAGGCAAAATAAGATAGATGCATTCAAGTGACTTAAAGAGTAGAAGAACATTTAATCTCTGGTCTTTGAAGGGGGTCTTGACCTTCAACACTCCAATCAGTGAGACTGAGGGGTGACTGCTAGGCAGTAGGAGCAGGACCCATGGGAGTTATGAATGGGGGTGAGGGTCAGTGCGTAGTGTACAAGTACAATACTCCTCCCTTCAGTCCATATGAACACATAGCATCATTTAGGCCAATCACAAAGCTAACATGGTGCTTCTTCCAATATCCCTTTCTTCTCCTTCCCAGCAACAATCCAGTTCATACAACTGAGGAACAGACATGAAGACTGGAACTCAGATGATGAGTGTTTTCCCACTTATATTCTCACAGGCTGTGTTCTGGTTTCTAGTAGGCCTTTCTGCACTTGGCCTGTATGAGTTACTAGGTGAAATTCCATGAGGTGTTTATTGGAAGTCCTGAGGAAAGGAAAGGACCAATTTCCATGAAGGCAGAAAGAGTGCGTAAGGGAAATAAGTGTATACAAGATGTTACAAACATGGGGTGAGGGTGAGTAGGGAAGAATAAGACTTTGAGACACAAAATTACCTTTCATGCCATAGTAGGAAAAGCGCTCACAGAATTCATTTACCACGATGAAGGCAATGCTCAGTGGATAGTTGGAGCCACAGATTTTCTATGACACAGAAGGACAGTGGTTCAAGTATGAGCTTTTTCTCCCTATTTTAAACCACTAGATTGTTCAACAACAGAAAATTCATGTATTTTAAATCACCATGATAGATAATGTGAAGCAATGGTGCCTACTTTTCATGAAACAGCTATTATCAGCTAAAAGTTCTTGCATTGCTGAAACTATTCTGAATATTACTTTATTCCTCATTCATTAAACAAGGAACTTCTCAGACATTTCTTGATCCAGGACCTGCTTATCTTCTCATAACTACTAAGTGAAAAGTCCTGGGCTCTGGGCAGAATAATCATACTTATTTCTCGGGACAGAATAACAAAATGGTCTATGGAGCACTTAATGTCCAAGCAGTTACACGTAGATGCCAGTCACCTGCTTTGCTCCAGTGTGGGTACTGACTGATCTCTCTTGTCCCCCACCGGCCTTGTTCACCCTGCTGGGCGGACTGCTGGCAATATGATGGCTTCTCATTCACAGGCTGCTGGAGCCAGGCTCAGAGCCCAACATAGATTCCTAAAGGTAAGCTGATTGATCACCTGGACTTTGGGCAGAGAGTTCTTAAATCTTGTAAAATTAAATGTCCATTCTTCCTACGAAAGACATCCAATAATATTTGCTTGTTAATTCTACTGGACATAAAAAGGACTATGTTAGTTCATGCATTGTATCAGTCAGAAGACAAGGGATGTCATGTTTTATTTCAAACCCTTACCCATTATAACAGCCCAACTAACACGAGAGGGGGGAATGAAGATATCTGTCCTTGCGAGAGACAAATTTTATCATGAGATTTATTTTGCCTCTTATTTCATAAGAAATTTATGCAAGTTTGTAAGCAGCCTTAAATAGTTTGGGGCCAGAAGAGATATAACTAACTAAATAAATAGATAAAGTAATAAATTCACACTTTCATTCTTTTACCCATATGGATAAACAACCCTCTTAAATATTAATATATGCTAATGTATGGTAATAACTTGCTTGAAAGACACAATGAACTGGCTTCTTACCTTCCAAGCTCACAGCTTGAGAATTATACAAGCTGAAGCTTTGTTAATACACTTTCACCAGCTACAGAACACTGTCACTGGCTGTGTTAACATACTGACCTTGGCCATGTTGTTACACCTGTCTTTATGCTTCAGTTCTGTTATTCCAAAGAAATGGGAATACTACCACCTCTTGGCCCATATTGAGAACTCAGTAAGTATTGGCTATTATTACTATATTCTCTCCACTATAGGATTTGGATGTGAGGACTGAGTATGATAACGAATTTGTAAGTGTTTTAACAAGTATATAACGCAAAACATTATTACTTCTTTGTTTCTCTGTCCTGCCTCCCACTGTAAACTTGAACACATAGTTACCGAGGCTGGATCTATTCTAAAACTGCATTTGGTGTCCAGCATGACTCTGCACACAGGGGGAACTAAGGGCTGAGTTTTTATATTGGTAAAGAAAGAACAATCACACACAGTTCTCCAGAGAGGAGTGCTTGCCAAGTTTCCCTGGACATTCAAATTGCTTTTTTTTTGTTTTTAATTTGCCCAGACAAACTCAGAATATACAATGAAATACAGCAAAGTCCTGGATTCCAAATTAACTTTGACTACCTCTTGCTGCTGCTTCCTCTCCTATGAAAACCTGTTTGTATTTGGTTTTCAGGTAACCAAAAAAGAATAGCTTTTAATAACCTAATACAGCTCAGCCTGAAACTCCAAGAGGCCAAGGAAGAGAAGCAAAAGAGCAAGTCTTTTCCTGTCAGAGGCAGAACTGAATCTGGGGACTCACCGGAGGTGGCTTCTTTGGGAGGCCGGGGGGTCGAGGTGGTACCTCTTCAGTGGAGACAGGTAAAAAAAAAGTTTCCTTGGACTCGTTTTTCCTGAAGGGATTCATATCTGGCTCCTTACTCTCTCTCTCCCCAAGCATTTGGCTACCGTATGCACTTGGGACAGCTGCCAGATTACTGTGAAAAGGGGGACTGGGCGGGGAAGGGGGGTGGCTTCAGTAACTAGGTTTAACCCTGTGGGTGTTGGCTTCAGCAGTTGCCTAGCCCAGAGCAAAGCACAAGGCCATAGGAAAAGAAGGGTTGGGTTTCAGAGACTAGTTCAGAAAAATAATTATATCAAAAGGAAATAAAGCACAGGGAAGTAAGAACAACACATCACAAGACGGGATAAGACAATGCCAGAGAATTGAAAAAGAATGCAAACTAGTTAAGGGTACAACCCGTCAGCACAGATTTAAACATTGATTTCAGGATAAAATTAGCTGCCGTTTACTGAAAACCTATTATGGGCAAGGTTAATATATATATGAATTACATATATATTATCTACCTATTCTAATTGTTCTTACTATCCCCATTTTATAGGAACGAATGTCCCAAGAGGTTAAGTAATTTGTCCAAAGTCATGTGGCCAGCAGGTGGCAGAACTGGAATTTCACCATAACACATAAGAAAGATTGGTAAATTGAAATGCATTGAAAAGGGAAAGTCAACACAAAATTGAATTTGAAAAAAGAGAAAATATGTTGATCTTGGTTTTCAACATAATAAAGTTCAACTAGAAATACCCTATAAGCAATTAAAGAAGTAGGGTTAAGGAAAACAACAAAAGGATTGTGATGTACATTTGGGATCATTCTCCTTTTTGAAAACCATTTCCTGTGTTTTCATCATTTCAAGACTAATCCATCATTTCATTAACAAATAAAACTTAATTTTAGCAAAAATTATGAACCAGTTTCTTTTTAGATACTAGTGCAAATATAATTTTCCTTATTTTTTAGTTGATGGACTCCCAAATGGCTTCAGAATATATTTAGTCCTTATCAGAGGAAGAACAAGAAGAGGTATGATGATGACTGATGCATTTTGTACAGTATTATTTTTGCTAAGTCAAAGAGATAAAAGAAGAACAAAAGAGTAGGATGCTTGTCTGCCAGTCAAAATAAAAAGGAAAATAATGGTCAGAGAGCTATAAGAAAAAAGGAGGAAACCAACAAGGAGCTTGGGAAATGGAACGAATGATTTTGTTTGAGAATATGAGAACCTATGACTCTATCCCTCAAAAAATTCTTACATTACCTGTTTGAGTAATTTATTGACAAAACCAGGAAAAGTCTACCCTTTCCTCCCTAAAGTCTACTTCAGACTTTAACCATGTTTTCCCAACTTCTGTTATGCTCATCCCCCCTTTCACTGACTTTACCCAAAGAGTCCAGCTTCATTTCTGACTGTGTCATTAATGATTAAGCTGTAGTTATTCTTTCAGGAAATATTGCCCCTCTGGCTTGGTTAATGACTGGATGCAAAACAAATGAACAGTCAGAAGCTACCAGTCAAGTTAACCACTAGAGGCACAGAGGCCTTGAAGATCCAACGCCAGTGGCTCTCCCTGCTCTCGACTCGTACCTCTACACTAGCATTTGATCTGGCAGAGCAGATGAAATAGCACCTATATGTGATGTACCAATTCATTTGTGCCCATAAGTGCCCAAAATACCAAACTTTAGAGTATTGATCTTGGCTCTCTGATATGCTTTTATTTAGATGAAATTCTTTGGATTATGGCAATATAATGTTAGTATTCATAGAATCAAATAATATCAGAGATGGAAGAAATTTTAATCTTATGTAAACGAAATTTCCCCACTGATGAGTCATTTATGTTAACTCATACACATGAGCGCGCGCACACACACACACACACACACACACACACACACACACACATACAAATGAATAGTCCTTTCCCTTGAAAATTCTTATACACTACTAGATCGAGGTAGGGATATAAGAACCTGTTTTTTAAATTAAATTTATTGGGGTAACATTGGTTAATGACAGTATATCAATTTCAGGTGTAACTTTGTAATACACTATCTGTATACTCCAGTGTGTGTTCATCATCTGAAGGTCTGTCTCCTTCCGTCACCTTGTATTTGACCCCCTTTACCCAATTCATCATCTCCCTGGCCCCTTCCCCTCTGGAAACCACCATTTTGTTGTCTCTATGAGTTTTTTGTTTTGTTTTGCTAGCTAGTTTTCTGCTTTTTGTTTTATATCCCACAAATGAGTGAAATCATACAGTTTTTGTCCTTTTCCATCTTATTTCACTTAGCATAATAATCTCAAGAGCCATCCATGTTGTCGCTAATGGCAGTATTTCATCTTTTTATGGCTGAGTAGTGTTCCATTGTATATACATACCACATCTTCTTTACCCAATCGTCCATCGAAGGACATTTAGGTTGTTTCCATGTCTTAACCATTGTAAACAATGCTGCAATGAACATTAAGAGTACATGTATCTTTACGAATAAGTGTTTTCAATTTTTTTGGTAGATACCTAGAAGAGGGATTTTTGGTTCGTATGGTAGCTCTATTCTTAATTTTTTGAGGAACCTCCGTACTGTTTTCCGTAGTGGCTACAGCTATTACAACCAGCAGTGTACGAGGCTTCCCTTTTCTCCACATCCTCTCCAACACTTATTATTTCTTATTTTATTGGTAATAGCCACTCTAACAGGTGTGAGGTAGTATCTCATTGTGGTTTTGATTTGCATTTCCCTTATAACTACTGATGTTGAGCTTTCATAAATTTATTTATTGGCCATCAGTATATCTTCTTTGGAAAAGTGTCATTCAGTTCCTCTGCCCAATTTTTAATCTGATTGGTTTTTGTTGTTGTATGAATTCTTTACATATTTTGGATATTAGCCCCTTATCAAAAATATTGCTTGTAAATATCTTCTCCCATTTGGTTGGTTGACTTTTTTTGGGTTGATGGTTTCTTTTGCTGTTGGGAAGCTTTTTAGTTTGATGTAGTCTCGTTCATTTATATTTGTTTTACTTCCCTTGCCTTTAGGGTCAATATCACAAAAACCCCTCTAAGACCAAAGTCCATAAGTTTAGTGCCTATGTTTTCTTCTATGTAATTTATTGTTTCAGGTCTTATATCAAAGTCTTTAATTCATTTCAATTTTTGTGGATGGTGTCAGATAGCAGTCTAGTTTCGTTCTTTTGCTTGTGGTTTTCCAATTTTCCCAACACCATTTATTGAAGAGACTTTCCTTTCTCCATTGTATATTTTTGGCTCCTTCGTCGAAAATTAGTTGCCATATATGTGTACCATATATTTCTGGACTCTCAATTCTGTTCCATTGGTCTGCATGTCTGTTATTCTGCCGATACCATATTATTTTGACTACTGTAGTTTTGTAGTATAGTTTGAGTCAGGAAGTGTGATGCCTCTGGCTTTAAAAACCTGTGTTTTTTTTAACAAGCACCTCTGATGATTCTTATGACAGGGATTTGGGGAACACTGGTTTGAAATTCCTCTCCCAGTCTAGCCTGAAGAATATTACAGAAGAGCTGAGAATGGACAGAGCAAGGACTAGATAGAATTCTAGCCTTCCAAATCCTACTCTAAAGCCCTTTCTCTCATATCAAAATGCCTCTTATACCCTATCATGTTTGCTAAGTTGAAATCAGATAGAAGGATAAAAGGGAAAAGATCTAAAAGTAACTCCTGGATAGAAATTAACACAAACTCTTCAGAGACAAAAAATATAATAAAAATGGAAGAATCTAAAATGTCAGTGATAAGGATAAAAAATATTTGTGACTTCAGTGCTTATAACAGCAGAAAGTAATATTTTATAGTCATAGCAAGGAGACTGAAGCTGTAAAATGAAAGACACTAATATAGAAAGAAGAAGCAAATAAGGAATTAAAAGTGAACATGTTTAACAGGTGTGTATGTAAATAAAATCAGCACACAAAAATAAATTGTATTTAAATTCAGCAAAAACAAATAGAAAAGAAAATTTAAGAAATAATATCAGCTATAATAGCATAAAAAGATACCTAGGAGTAAATCTAATAAAAGACATTCAAGACTTCAACACTAAACACTATAAACTGTTAGCAAGAGAAATTTTAAAAGATCTAAACAAATGAAGAGACATACCACGCTCATATTTGGAAGGTTCATATTGTAAAGATGTCAGTATTCCCCAAATCAATCTATAATTTCAACACAAAATCCCAACAGGTTTTGTGAGTATAGAAAATGAGAATTTGATTTTTAATATTTGAGCTTGTTTTAATTAAGTAATAAATGACATAGTTGCAGTTCTCACATAAGTACTGATGAATAAAATAGAAAAGGGAAGACATATATTAGTTGAAGGTAGGCCAGAAAAAGGGGAGAGAAGAAAGCAGGAGAGATTAAAACCAAAACTTAAGAATTAAAAAAAAAAAAAAAAAACTACGGAAATCTCTGGTAAGAGGTGAAGTTGAATAAAAAATTTTTTCAAAATTGACAAAACTTGGAAGCAACCAAAATTCCTTCAGTAGGTGTGCGGATAAATAAATGGTGGTACATGCAGACAATGCAATGTTATTCGGTGCCAAAAAGAAATTAGCTATCAAGCCATGAAAAAGACATGGAAGAAACTTAAGTACATATTGCTAAGTGAAAGAAATCAATATGAAAAGGCCACATACTGTATAATTCCAAGTATATGACATGCTGGAAAAGGTAAAACTGAGGAGACAGTAAAGATCAGTGGTCCAAGGGTTGGAGGGGAGGGATGAATAGGCAGAGCACAGGATTTTCACAGTAGTGAAACTATTCTGTATGATTCTACAATGGTGGATACATGCTGTTATATATTTGTCAAAACCCATAGAATGTACAACACAAAGAGTGAACTGTAATTAAACTATGAATTTGGGTGATGATGTGTCAGTGTAGGTTCATTGATTGTGAAAAATGTACCATTCTGGTAAGGATGTTTATAGTGGGGTAGGTTGTGCATTAGTGGGGACAGGGAGTATACGAAAACCCTCTGTACTTTCTGCTCAATTTTGTTGTGAACCTAAAACTTATCCAAAAAATAAAGTTTATTAATTAAAAAAAAAGAAACTGCTGCTGGTCAGTGGCTTTCAACTAGTCTAATATGTATCATTTCTTCCAAATTAAAAAATATTAACAGATATAAATATTATTTATCTTCTTAACACTTAACAGCTTATTTTTCTCTCAAAAACAAAATAAGCAAATAATGAAAAATATTATGATAACAGTTGTTTCATTGAAACATTTAGGTTCACCTTTACCCTAAATTATAGCTTAATTTTGTCAAGAATTAATACATATATTTTCCACAAAAATTTAAGAAATATGAAATAGAAAAGTCTCAGAAATATAATTAAAATCATAGACATTTATTATATAGTTTTGACATTTCACAATTGTAGACAGCAGTGTGGTAAAACAGATGTCTGAACTTGAATTCTATAGAACACTTTATCTCTCATTTGTTAACTAACCATATATGGGCAAGTTACTGTGAGTCTGTTTTCTCATCTGTAAAACTTCATAAAAGTTTTAACATTATATGAAAATACATGCAAATGCTGGTACTCATAAAGGTAAAAAAATATTAACATTAACTGAAAATTATTCATCAAATTTAATTTATTTTATCATTTAAAGATACATTTTCCTCAGTCTTAGGAATTTTTATTCTCAATATAAAATAATCACGTCTTGTAAATTTTACATTTATAGCTGAATGTTTCTTCATTCATCACTGTCACTTCCTGAATCACTCAGCTGCAAATCATTTCCTAAAATAAAAAAATAGCAAAACTGTAATGATTAAATATTTAATATTTTAATGTTTAATATATTTATTTTTGGATAACATAAATATTATACAAAAAGTAATTCCAGTGATACTGTTTAGTCAACATTTTGTCATTAATAATCAGACTTCTGATACTATAATACAATTTAGTCACATTGTTAGTAACTCAAATAACCAATACTGCCTGTAAAGAAAAAATACACCAATAATCTTCAGAATAATTTTAGTATCACCTGGCATCTATTTTGGTCTTTTTTTATCTTCTTTCACATACCAACATCACCCTTCTTTTTATACCCTTTTTATACCACTGATTAAATTACACCTGGAAATGAGAGAAAATGTGGTTTAGAAGATCAGATTATACCATTTTGAAGAGCGAAAAAAATTATAAAATTCTTAAATTAGCATTTTGTCAAAATCATTATGCTTTTTAAAAGTAACTCATCATCGATTTCTTTTGTAATTCATCCATGTGCTTATGGTCATGAAACTTACATTCCAGTGTGGGAAACAGACAGTAAATAAACAAATATATAATATGCCAAGAAGGGATAAATACTATGAAACAATGAAGATAGGTATGGGGAGAGTGGTAGGAGGTGCTATGTTAGATAGGGTAGTTGGGAAAACTTCTTTGAGGGGTGACATTAGAACAGAAATCCAAAAGTAAAGAGAAAGTCATGAAAATATGAAGGGGAGTAACTGTCTAGGCTCAGGGAACAGCGCATACAAATGTCCCAAGGCAGAAGCATTCTTGTTGTGTTCTCTGACTGTAAGAAGGTCACTGTGGCTGGAGTAGAACGAAGAGGAAGGGAATAATAGGAAATGAGGTCACAAAAATATCCACAGACCATGGTTTCTAGGTTATGGTAATAACTTTGAATTTTGTTTGAAATGTAATGAGAATTCATCAGGAAATTTTAAGCAGTTAACTGAATTGGACACTATTACATATCAGTGAATAAACTATAATAGTATGAAAGAAACAAGGAATCAGGGAGAACAGTATGAATCTATTGTAGTTTCTCATGTAAGAAATAATACTGGCTTTGACTCAGGTGGTTCAGGTAGAGGTAGTGGTAAGTGGTCAGATTTATAATATACTTTGAAGATAAAACTTAAAGGACCATCAAAAGCACTAGACTTAGGTCATGAGAGAAAGCAAAAAGTGAAGAATGATCCTCAATATTTCTGGTCTAAACACCTAGGTAAATGGTGGTATCATTTACTGAGATGAGAAATGCAAGAGGAACAAGACTGTGTGAGAAAAATCACAAGTTCAGCTTTCAACATGGCACATTTGAAAAATCTTGTAAATTTTTAAGTATATATGGTACAGGCAATTGGATATAAAAGTCTGGAGCTGAAGGTAGGGGCTAGAGCTGGAAGTAAAGATTTGGGAGTCATTGATTATAGGGGTTTATTTGAAGCTATGGGATTGGATAAAAACATTTGGGTAGTAAATTACAATGGTTAAAAAAATTCTTGTAATTTTTAACTACTCCACAATCAACAACAGCTGGCACATTTTGAAGTTAATACCCAATTTAAGAAGAGTAGATTTTAAATAACATATAAGTTGTTCTAAGATATCTCAGTCTATTACCTGAACTCCAGAGCTGATTATATCATTTGATAAAGAAATCTGCTAAAACTTCTTTTGTGCATCTGGTTCCCATGACCATTTCATCAATTTCAAAGCTTAAGTTTCCACTTATTATACAACTATTGAATGGCACAAGAATGTTCAACTTGATATGATGCCTGTAATATGAGTTTCTCAAGTGACACAAACCCAAACATCCTGAGTTTCATTTTTCTTAATAGACTTTATGTTATAGAGGTCATATGCATAGTATCACCGTGTTGTTAAAATGCTCAGTCATTTTTGAAGATATGAGATTAGCCTTTGAATAGAGGTGTTTAGTACAAGCAATATGTTTTCAATCAAAATGGTAATTATGACTCGAAAAAAAGAGTTTACCCATAGCAAATGCATTCAGACACCTAAACCAGTGGTTTTCAATGAGAGCAACACAGCCCGCTGAAAGATTTTACAGAAATTTATGTAAGGGATTGCTTGTACAGATGATTTGCGGATTGTTAGCAGCAGTCAGTGAGTGGAGAATTTAGTGATGGCAAATGTCTTGTAATGCTGGGGCCAGTCTTGTACAATAAAGACCTCCTCCGCATTCTGCATAACTTGAAAGTCCAGTACGATACTCATGTACTTGGAAGACCTGCTTGTAATTTTAAGGCTAGAACCTAATTGCATTTTTGTAAGCTAGAAGTATTCTTTTGCACAGATTTAAAATTTACTGAGACGATCCAAGATGGCAGATTAGAAACACACTATGACTGCTGCCTCCCAGGATCACATTAAAATTACAACTAAATTATAGACCAATCAACCTCAAGAATCATCTAAAGACAAGCTGAACAGAACACCTATAATTAAGGATATAAAGAAAAGGCCATATTGAGACTGGTAGGAGAGGCAGAGACATGAAACAGGCTGGCCCCAAAACTACAGGTAGTGGTTAAACACCGAAGGGACACCTCCCTGAAGAGGGAAGAGTCTAGCCCCACACTAGGCTCCCAACCCAGAGGTCCTGTGCCAGGAAGAGGAGTCCCCACAACATCTGACAGTGAATATCGGTGAGGACTCCCCACAACATCTGACAGTGAATATCGGTGAGGACTCTGTCCATCCATCCTTGTGAGATGGAAGGCAGCTGGAAACCCAGACATTCTCTTAAAGGGCCAGCATGCAAACACACTCACTTGCAAATACTCACCTGGGTTCCGATAAAGGGGCAAGAACTTGAAAGGTGCCAGAGACATTCGGGGAAAGCTGAGTTGTGTGGCTCAGAGTAAGGGGTGGAGGGAGAACCACTACTGTCCTTGAGTGAAGCCCATCTCACCTGTGGCCTACAGGAGGGCACCATCTTCCTATGTTGAGCCTTTCCTTAAAAAGGCCAAATCTGAGACCTCTTTGGTCTAGTTAAATCCACACATACATACTAGTTTGGTGACACCCTGGGTCACTGCACCTCCCAGCTAGTGCTGCGTCACCGGGGGGCACTCTCAGCTCCCAGAGGCTGGCCCCACACCACTAGCTGCAGAACCCGTTTACAGCAGCAGATGGCTCATGTAGGCTGGGAACTTTTGGTGGCAGACAGCCACAAATTGCACTGTAGCCTTTCTTGGGTAGGTCTCAGAAATCTGAGGGCCGAAGGAGAGCAGTGGCTGGCTAGCGTTCTCAGGGCATTTTGCAAAGTAGTCACAGGCCCAGCACTGGCGCAAGAAGTGAATCTGCATTAACTTTGTAAAAACCACCGTCCACACCTCCTGACTCCTTGCAACCCTGCCCCGCCCAGCTAGTGCTGCATTGCCAGGAACACTCCCAACACTGTGTCAACGAGCCTGGCCCATGTACCTAAGGAGGCTCTTTCAATGCCGAGCCTTATGGGCAGCTGACAGGTGGCAACAGGTCTAGGGGAGCGCTGAGCCTTTTGCTCAGGGGCCCAAGGCCCAATACTGGTGGCAGCCGGCATCTGTTCAGTGAGGCCACGCACACTCTCCCCCAGGTACAACACAAGCAGCAAACAACCACATATAGCTTTGTAGCTCCCATCAGGTAACCCTGGGTAGGTCACAGGCTAAGCTAGAGAAACCAGAAACAATACACCCAGAGACCAGCTTCCGACCATGTCAGAGCATTACCTGATTAGCCCCACAGGTGGCACACCTGAAGGGTAGTCTCAACAGGCACAAGGGGGCAAATCCCCCTCTAAGGGGTCACCACCCACAAAGCAGCTCATACACTGTGGGCGTAGCCAACCCTCACGGCCAGTCAGCCTGAGAGTCAATACCACAGATGTTCCAAAAGCATTCAAGGCTCAACTATATACAACAGGAGAATACACACAACACACACACCTGGAACACACGCACAGGTGATCAGGGAGACTGTGCCACTGGACCACATGGGACACATAGTACATAAGGCCACCCAGAAAAAACGAGAGACATAAGAGATCTACCTAATACACAGAAACAAACACAGAGAGGCAGTCAGAATGAGGAAACAAAAAATCATGTTCCAAATAGAAGAACAGGAGAAACCTCCGGAAAAAGTAATAAATGAAACAGAGGCAACCAACCTACCAGAAACATAGTTTAAAACACTGGTTATAAGAACGCTTAAGGAACTTAGTGAGAACTTCAACAAGAGATATTATAGTAAGCATAAATAAGGACTTGAAACCATAAAAAAAGTCAGAAATAAAGAATACAATAACTGAAACGACGACTACCCTACAAGGAATCAACAGCAGACTAGATGAAGCAGAGGATTGAGTCAGCAATTTAGAACACAAAGTAGCATAAAACACCAAATTGGAACAACAAAAGGAAAAAGAACAAAAATAATGAAGATAGTTTAAGGGACCTTGGACACTGCATTTACCAGAACCTTCCATACAATGTTGAAGGAAATCATGACACTATTCCTCCTTGCTTTTTTCCTGACTTTAATGGGAATGCTTCAAGTCTCTAATAATCTAATGTTGGCAGTAGTTTTGCTTTTTATAATTAACTTCTATAAAGTTAAGGAAATTCCCTTATATTCTACCTTTGGCAACAGTTTTAAAATGAATAAATATTGAATTTTGTCAAATTCAAATTTGTGAAATAATCATATGGTTTTACTCCTATAATCTGTTAATGTGATGAATTATATTGATATTATTTCAGATGCGTCTTATATTTCTGTAATGACTCATTTGGTCATGATTTAGCTTGCTTGTTTTAAATACACTGATTATTCAATTTTCTAATATTGTATTTAATAATTTTGCATCCATGTTCTTAAGCGAAATTGATCCACAATGCTTTTCGCCTTATTCCTGTACAGTTTTGATACTGAGATTATCCTCAAATTGTAAAAGAATTGGGTCACTTTCCCTACTTTTCTATGCTCTGAAACAGTTTGCAGAAGATAACAATTATTTGTTCCTTGAAGATTTGTTAAAATTCATCTGTGAAACTATTTTCAGTTTTCCAGCATCTTGGGGACATGGAAATAGGGTGGAGGAAGAAAAGACATTAATTGGTTTCTTCAGGCTTTCTACCTTTCTTTGAGTCAGATTTGGTAAGTTATACTTTTTCTAGAAAATCATCTAGTTCTATGCCAAGTTTACTGGGGTGAAATTTTTGTAAAATTCTCATAATTTTAAAAATAAATGCATATCATAGTTATAATTTTAACCACTTTTTCATTCTTAATATTGTTTATTTGTGCCTTTTCCTTTTTGCTTAATCAGCCATTGTTAGAAGATGGTCTTTTTATTAGTTTTTGAAGAAATTACTTTTAGTCTTGTTGATCCTCTAATGTTTCTGTTATCCACTAAGTTAATTTAAATTCTAATCTATAGTACTTTCTTCTGCTTTCTCTAAGTTTAAGATGTTATTGTTCTTCTAGTCCCTCAAGGTAAACCTTTTATTCATTTATTTTCAATTTTTTAAAGAACTTTTTGAAGCTACAAATTTCCCCATTAAGTACCACTTTGCCTGTATTCCAAAATTGCTGAGATATATTATTTTTGATATTGCTTAATTATAAATATGTTGTAATTTCATTGTAGGTTCCTTTTAACATGTAATTAGGCATATTCTTTGAAGTTCTAAGCATGTATTTTTAAACTAATTTTTGTTAATTATTTATATCTTTATTATATTTTAGTCAGGTAATACGATCAATAAAATATGTATTATTTGAAATGTGTTATTTCCTTTGTTCTAGTAGGAAGTGATTTCTATTAATGTTTGATTATATACCTTAAAAGAATACCCACTTTGCATTTTTGGATTGTGGGATTCTATATTTACTATTAGAATAAGTACATTAATTATGTTGTTGAAAGATTTTATACCCTTACCAAATTTTGTCTGCTTGATTACAGATGCGTTAATCTTCCACTATGATAGAGGCTTGTCAATTCCTCCTACTTCTGTAAATTGTTATTTTATATAAATACACACACACATATAACTACATATTTTAATATACATGTACACATGTGGTAAAATATTATTATGGATATACAAATTCATAATTGTTTATCCTCCTAGTGAATTAAGCCCTTTGTCATTACTTGGTCATTCAAGAAATCAGATGCTCCAATTTTACCTCTCAAGTTAGGAATAATAGTACTAAAGACGTAAATAACTAGAAGTTCGAAAGACCTTTCCTGGTCCCTAATTAGCTCATAGTTTTACTTTAATTCTCTGCTACCCAGTCTTGGCTCCTTTTTTATTTAGTTTTGTTATTAGGCTAGAGCTAGTCAATCTTTCCTAGCTACTTACTTTATCATTATTAACCTACACTGTGAGATTAGTTTTAAAGATAGAGAAAATTTATTCTCCACCATAGAGTTATCAACCAGAATAACTTTATTAAAAAGTATTTACTGAGCATCTACTATGTATAGGTACTGTGCTAGGTGCAACTATTCAATGATAAGCAAAAAATATACAAGGTCACTGTCTTCCTGGAGCTTATACTTTAAAAGAGAGCAAATCATACAAATAAATATAAATTTATAATTGTGAAATTTGATATTAAGAAGATATTACTCTGAAGACCTATAAAAAAGGGGATCTGATGTTGTCAGGAAGGCAAGGAAGGTTTTCTTGATAAAGTAAACCTTGAATTGTAATCTAAAAGAGAAAAAGTTAACTACATGAAAAGGAAGTGTTTCTGGCTGAATGGACAGCACGTGTAAGGGCCCTGAGGTGGGTGAAAGTATTTGAGTATAGTGGCAAAAGAAGGCAAATGTTACTAATACAGAAAGAGCAAGACAATTATGTTCAGGTGTTTTGTTGCTTAAATTCTAGAAGAATTTAAAAGCTATTGAAAAGTGTAAAGCAGAAGAGGTGACAAATTATAGTTGAGTTATGAAAAGATCAATATGGCTGCAATGTACATAATAGATTAAAAATGGTTTTGAGTAGATATGGGCTGAACCCATAAGAAGTCATTGTACAGTAAAAGCAAGAAATAATGGTCTGTTTAGAATGACAGTGGTGAAGATGCAAAGAAGTAGATGAATCTGAGAAATATTAAGGATGTAAAAAAAACAGGTCTCAGTGAAGGACCGACTATATTGTAAAGAGAAGTTAACCCTTGAATACAATCAGGCTTCTGGGTTGCCTTTCACTAAGAAGAAACATACTTAGCCAAATATTATAAGCTGGTTTTAGACAAAGTGAATTTGAAATGCCTTTTACTAAGAAATGATGTTGGATTTATGTATCTAGAGCTCAGAGGTCTGGTTCAGAGATGAAAATATTTACAAGTTATCTATTGATTGCGACAGCATATGGAGATTATCTAGGAGAAGAATATAGAATAAAAAGAAAACAAGACCTAGGATTAAACCTTGAGGAACTCTAGCTCTAATAGACAGTAGATTATAAACCAGCAAAGAAGAGAGAGAAAGGTATCTGGAAAGATGGCAAAAAAAAAAAAACCCAAAAAGGCATTACGTCACAGAGTCAAAAGAAAATGAATAATTCAGTAGGAGGGTAATAGTTAACAGTATCAAATTAATAAAATAAAAGTATTTCTCTTTATCCAAATTTTAGATCATAGCCAGTATGGGTTCACAGTGAATTCTTACTTTTCTAATTACTCATGCTTATGTAGACTTACTTAAAGTATTCATCAGAAGGCCACTGCTGTTAGGATCTCTATCATGACTGGGATCTATGTCAGGAATCCTGCACTGTGGCATGGCAGACATGGTAGGATGTCCTGAGATGTAATTCCCCGGATCAGAAGGAGAGGATCTGTACTCTTCATTTTCTGAGTCACTGGAACTATCCTCACTGCTTGAAGATGATGAACTTTTAGAATCCGATGAACTATCACAACTACTCATCTGGTCCATTAGACTAGCTTCTGCCTTCAGTTCTGAAAACATAACAGAATTGAATAGATAGGTTAAATAAATAATATTAAATATAAATACTAAATAAATAAAATGTAAATGGTTAGTTTCTAAGAAAGCATTGATGAGGAATAAGTAAGACTAAACATATGAGCATAAACATACGTACATTTAAAGCTAAATTTTATATAAAAAAACTTCTCTATGAGCGCAAAATGAAAAGTAACATCCTTCTTCCTATCCCCTCTTCAAGTTCCTTTAATTCTACTTCCCAGGAATAATCATTGCTAATACTTTGTTGTGACCACATGTGTTTTTAAATTCTGCTTGGAAACTGGCATTTTACATTTTGACACCCAAATCACCTATTGTTAGATCTTGAGTTTGCTCTTTATTACTACCCACCCATAAGTTAAAAAAAAAGGGGGGGGGGAAGGCCTGGACTGGTGGCTCAGGCGGTTAGAGCTCCATGCTCCTAAATCCGAAGGCTGTCGGTTCGATTCCCACATGGGCCAGTGGGCTCTCAACCACAAGGTTGCCAGTTCAAATCCTCGAGTCCCACAAGGGATGGTGGGCTCCGCCCCCTGCAACTAAGATTGAACATGGCACCTTGAGCTGAGCTGCTTCACGGATGGCTCAGTTGGTTGGAGCGTGGGCTCTCAACCACAAGGTTGCCAGTTCGATTCCTCGATTCCTCGACTCCTGCAAGGGATGGTGGGCTGCGCCCCCTGCAACTAGCAATGGCAAGTGGACCTGGAGCTGAGCTGCGCCCTCCACAACTAAGACTGAAAGGACAACAACTTGACTTGGAAAAAAGTCCTGGAAGTACACACTGTTCCCCAATAAAGTCCTGTTCCCCCTCCCCAATAAAATCTTACATAAAAAAAGACAGACGGTGTCTAAATCTAAGCACTACACTTATTTATACCATTATACTCAAACATACATGTTATTCAAATAAAATATAATAAAAGTGTGAAAAATTAAAACTGTAAAAATTAAAATCTGTTTCAGCAGAAAATATCCTCCAGCTCTTATTTCCCCAATACATATAATGCAACATAATATATACAGATGAATTTCTTTTTTTTGTTGACTCTATTGAGGTATAATTGACAAATAAAATTGTATGTACTTAAAGTGTACACAAAATTAGTTTCATCATGAAAGTATGCTGAATTTTGTCAAACGTTTTTTGCATCTACCGAAATGATCATATAATTTTTAATCTTCATTCTATTAATGTGGTATATCATGTTTATTGGTTAGCATGTTACAACATTTTTGCATCCCAGGCAAAAATCCCACTTGATCATGCCTTCTAATGTGCTGCTGAATTTGGTTTGCTAGTATTTTGTTGAGGATGTCTGCATCTATGTTCATCAGATGTTGGCCTATAATTTTCTCTTCTTGTAGTATCAGGCTATCAGGGTAATGCTGGCCTCATAAAAATGAATTTGAAAGTGTTCCCTCTTCTTCAATTTTCTGGAATAGCTTGAGAAAAATTGGCATTAATGCTTTGAACATTTGGTAGAATTTCACCAGTGAGGCCATCTGGTCTCGGCGTTTTCTTTGCTAGAAGGTTTTTGATTAGTTCATTTGATTACTTCAATCTTCATACATTATTGGTCTGTTCGGATTTTCTATTTCTTCATGATTTAGTCTTGGTAGGTTGTTTATTTTTAGGAATTTATCCATTTCTTCTATGTGATCCAATTTAGTAGTCCCTTATGAACATTTGTATCTGTGGTATCTGTTGCAATATCTCTTTCATTTCTGACTTTATTTAAGCCTTCTCTTTTTCTTTCTTTGTTGGTCTAGTTAAAGGTTTGTCAATTTTATCTTTACAAAAAATCAATCTAGTTTCATTCATCTTTTTTATTAATAGTTTTTCTAGTCTCTATTTCTTTTATTTCTGCTCTGATAATTATAATTTCCTTCCTTCTTCTAACTTTGGGCTTACTTTGCTCTTTTTCTAGTTCTTTGAAGTGTAAAGTTAGATTAGTTAAGAATTTTCTTTTTTCTTATTGTAGGTATATATTACTATAAACTTCCCTTTTAGAACTGCTTTTATTACATACCATAAGATTTTGTATATTATTTTTATTTATTTTAAGATTTTTTAAATTGAATTTATTGGGGTGACATTGGCTAACAAAATTATATAGGTTTCAAGTATACAATTCTATAACACATCTTCTATATATTGCATTTTGTGTTCACCACTCAAAGTAAAATATTCCGTCACCATATATTTGACTCCCTTTATCTTCTATCTCCTTCCCCTTTACCCTCTGGTGACCATTAAACTGTTGACTGTGTTTATATGAGCTTTTGCTTGTTTGTCTTGTTTGTTGCTTTCAGTTTTAGATCCCACATATGAGTGAAATTATATGGCTTTCTACTTTTTCTATCTGACTTATTTGGCTTAACATGATAATCTCAAGATCCATCCATGTTGTCACAAATGGTAGCATTTCATCTTTTCTTATGGCCAAGTAATATTCCATTGTATGTATGTACCACATCTTTACCCAGTCATCTATGGAAGGACACTTCAGTTGTTTCCATGTCTTGGCTACTATGAATAATGCTGCAATGAACATAGGGGTACATATATCTTTATGGATAATTTTTTTTTACATTTTTTTTTGGTAGATACCCAGAAGAGGGATTGCTGGGTCATATGGTAATTCTATTCTTAATTTTGGGGGGCATCTCCATGCTGTTTTCCATAGTGGCTCCACAAATTTACATTCCCACCAGCAGTATATAAGCGTTCCTTTTTCTCTACAACCTCTCCAACACTTGTTGATAATAGCCATTTTAACAAGTGTGAGGTGGTATTTCACTGTGGTTTTAATTGCATTTCCCTAACAGCTAGTGAAGTTGAGCATCTTTTCATAGATCTATTGGCTGTTTGTATGTCTTCTTTGGAGAAGTGTCTGTTCAGGCCCTCTGCCCATTTTTTTAATCATATTATTTCTGTTATTGTTGTAGAATTGTATGAATTCTTTATATATTTTGGATATTAGCACCCTATCGGAGGTATTTGCAAATACCTTCTTCCATTTGGTTGATTGCCTCTTTGTTTTGTTGATGGTTTCTTTTGCTGTGCAGAAGCTTTTTAGTTTGGTATAGTACCATTCATTTATTTTTGCTTTTACTTCCCTTGCTTTTGAGGTCAAGTTCGTAAAATCTTCTCCAAGGTCAAGGTCCATAAGTTTAGTACCTATGTTTTCTTCTATGCAATTTATTGTTTCAGATCTTATATTTAGGTCTTTGATCCATTCTGAGTTAAACAATTCCTTTTGCAATTGCAACAAAAAGAGTGAGATATCTAGGAATAAACAACAAAGGATGTGAAGAACATATACACTGAAAACTATAAGACCTCACTAAAAGAAATTGAAGAAGACACAAAGAAATGAAAAGATAGTTTGTGTTCATGGATTGGAAGAATCAACATAATTAAAAAGGCCATATTACCCAAAGCAATATACAGATGTAATGCAATCCACATCAAAAATCCCAATGGTATTTATTTAAAGAGACAGAACAAAAAAATCATTAGATTTGTATGGAATCACAAAAGACTCCTGAATAGCCAAGGCAATCCTGAGAAAAAAGAACAAGGCCAGAGGTATCACATTCCTTGACTTCAAATTATACTTCAAAGTGACAATAATCAAAACAGCTTAGTATTGGCAGAAAAACAGACACACAGACCAAAGGAATAGAATTGCAAACCCAGAAATAAACCCACATATATATGGACAGATAATTTTTGACATAGGAGCCAGAAACATACAACGGAGAAAAGAAAGTCTCTTCAATAAATTGCAACAGGAAAATTGGAAAGCCACATGCAAAAGAACAAAACAAGACTGCTATCTGTCACCATACACCAAAATTAACTCAAAATGAGTGGTTTTATATTAACATTATTCTTCAACATTATATTATCTTCTAAATAAATACTCATCTGAAAAATAACAAATTCATTGTAAAAAGTCAAAAAATTTGTACCATTAAAAAAAAGAAAGTTTCCTATAATCCAAACCCCCAAAGATAATGCATACATTTTAGTATAATTCTTCCAAGTTCTATAAATTTACAACTTATACAAATTTTGTTTTCAAAAATGTTTCATGTACACACATATTATATGTAAAAACTTGCTTTTTTGCTTAATAATATATCTGGATTGCCTTCTTTGTTACTAAAAATGGATGTGTAGTATTGTAATCCCTTCTTGATGGGCACTTGGGATTTTTCCAGTTTTTTCCTTTGCACAAAAAACGCTGCATGGAACATTCTTATGTGACATGATATAGATATCTGTGAATATATCTAATTGTACAAGTTTCACTACAGGATAAATTCTAGGTAAGGGATATTTTTATTTTAATAGTTATGAGCAAATAAGGATGATTATAATGATAACAAACCCCCATTTAGTACTTCCTATGGACTAGACACTGTTCTAAGTGCTTTGTAGGAAAAAAATCCTCTACAAAAAATAAGTATGTGTCAATTTATATTTTCTTTTTTATTTTACTTTATTTTAATTTATTAGTTTCAGGTGTATAGGACAAGGTAATACTTAGACGTTCATCATTTATATCCCTCACACTGTGAACCCCCCTCCCCCCATCCACTATCACTCCGACCTCGCACCGAGCCATCACATTATATATATAAAATTATAGTTGGCATTCATTCAAAAATGTATGAATAGCTGGTCAAGATGGTGGATGTTGTGCTTGCCTTCCTCCCATGACCACATTAAAATTGCAACTAAGTTATAGAACAATCAACCTAGAGAACCATTTAAAGTCTAGCTGAACAGAAGTCCTATAACTAAGGATATAGAGAAGCCACCTTCAGACTTGTAGGAAGGGTGGAGACACAAAACTGGCCGGCCCCACACCCATGTGTGGTGGTCAAGAATTGGGAGGGATATCTCAGCTGCAGAGGTCCCTCCTGAAGAGTGAAGAGTCCCAGAACCACATGGGCTCCATAGTTCAGAATACCACTGCTAGGAAGAGGAGCCCCCATGGCAACTGGCTGTGAAAATCAGCGGGGATTCCATCCAATCAGGTGAGATGCAAGGCAACTGGAAATCTAGACATCTTCTTAAAGGGCCCACATCCAGACTCACTCCAAAGCATCACTCTGGGCTACGGTGAAGGAACTGAGGCTCTGGAGGTGCCAGAGACATATGAGAAGAGACAGAGAAGCAGGGATTCAGGGAGAGGGCTGTAGGAAAAGCTGCCATTGTCCCTATGTTGAGCCCTCCTCCTGTGTAGCCAGAGAGCAGGTGCCATCTTTCCTGTGTTGAGCTCTCCCTCCACATAGCCAAACATGAAATTTCATTGGCCTGGTGAGCTCCACTCACTCCACACTGGTGACTCCCTGGGACTTGGCCCACCCAACTCCTGTAGTACCCTAGGCTCTTTCAGCAGCTGAGCCTTATGGACAGCTAGCAGGAAGCGGCAGGCCTCTAGGTGCCCTAAGCCTTTAGCTGAGCTGCCCCAGACCCCGTAGTGGTGATAGATGGCCTTAGTTCTCTGTGTGGCCTCTTCCATGCAACTCCAAGTCCAGCACAGGCAGTGGTCAACTGCGGATTGCTTTGTAGCTCCTACCGGGTAGCCCTGGACAAGTCATAGGCAGCAGCTGACCTTGAACTGCAGATGAGTCCCTCCCAAGAGGCCCCAGAACCGGCATATTAGTCCACCACCTGATTAGTTTCAGAAGTGGCACACCTAAAGGGTGGTCCAAACAGGCACCAGAGACCATTGGGATAAATCTTGCTTTGTGGATTCAGCCCCAGCACAGCAACTCGTATGCTATGACCACAGGCAATTCTCACAGCCAGTAAGCCTGAGGGTCATTCCTACCAACTGACATGCCAACAGCACTCAAGGTACAACTATATAGCAAGAGGACACATGAAACCCACAGAAGGGACACTCCTGGAGCACCAAGTGCTGGTGATCAGGGAGATTGCGCCATTGGGCCCCATAGGACACCTACTACATAAGGCCACCCTGCCAGGACTGGGAGACATAGCGGTTCTACTAAAAATATAGAAATAAAAACAAAGCAGCAGCCATAATGAAGAAATAAAGAAAAATGTCCCAAATGAAAGAACTGAAGAAAACTACACACACACACACACACACACACACACACACACACACAAACCTAAATGAAATGGAGGCAAGCAATCTACCAGATACAGAGTTCAAAACACCAGTTGTAAAGGATGCTTAAAGAACTTAGTGAGAACTTTAACAAAGTGATAGTAAGCATAAAAAAGGACATAGAGAGCATAAAAAAATGACATAGAGACTGTAAAAAACCACCAGTCAGAAATAAAGAACAAAATAACATAAATGAAGAACACACCAGAAAGAGTCAATAGTAGATGAGATGAAGCAAAGGATCAAATCAGCGATTCAGGAGACAAGGTAGCATAAAACACCCAAATGGAACAGCAGGGGGGGGGGAGGGAAGGAGAGAGAATACAAAACAAATAAGGATAGTTTAAGGGATCCCTGGGACAACACCAAGCATAACAACATTTGCATCAAAGGGTTAACAAAGGAAGAGAGAAAGCAGGGATTGAAAATCTATTTAAAGAAATAATGATGAAAAAACTTCCCTAACCTGGCAAAGGAAAGACATACAAGTCCAGAAAGTGCAGAGTCCCAAACAAGATAAACCCAAACAGGCCCACACCAAGACACATTATAATTAAAATGCCAAAGGTTAAAGACAGAATCTTAAAAGCAGCAAGAGAAAGCCTGCTAGTTACCTACAAGGGAACTCCCATAAGACCATCTGCTGATTTCTCAACAGAAACTTTGCAATTCAGAAGTGACTGGCAAGAAATATTCAAAATGATGAAAAGCAAAGAACTAGAACCAAGACTACTCTACCCAGGAAGGCTATCATCTCAGAGATACTGTGGATGCCTGATCATGACATTGTACACCAGAGGCTGGGCATTGATGAATGCCAACTATAATTTTATATATGTGGTGTGGTGGCTCGGTGTGGGGCCGGGGGGGTGGTGGTGGGTGGGGGGAGGGGGGTTCACAGTGTGAGGGATGTGAATGATGAATGTCTAAGTATTACCTTGTTTTGTACACCTGAAACTAATAAAAAATAAATAAATAAAAAATTGAAGGAGAGATAAAGAGCTTTCCAGACAAGAGAAAGCTAAAGGAATTTATTAGCACTAAACCAGTATTACAAGAAATGTTAAAGGGACTTCTTTAAGAAGAAAGGGGGGGAGGAGAATATAAATATGAGTAACAAAATGGCAATAACTACATACTTATCAAAAATCACTTTAAATGTAAATGGATTAAATGGTCCAATCAAATACATAGGGTAGGTGAATGGATAAGAAAACAAGACCCATACATATGTAGTCTATAAGAGACCTACTTTAGATCAAAAGACACACACAGATTACAAGTAAAAGGATGGAAGAAGATATTTCATGCGAATGGAAATGAAACAGAAGCTGGAGCAGCAAAACTTACATCAGATAAAATAGACTTTAAAACAAAGGCCATAATAAGAGATAAAGAAGGACATTTCATAATGATAAAGGGATCAATCCAACAAGAGGATATAACCCTTGTAAACATTTATGCATTCAACACAGGAGTACCTAAATACATAAAGCAAGTATTAACAGATATAAAGGGAGAGATTGACAGTAATACAATCATAGTACGGGAATTTAACACTCCACTGATATCAAGAGATAGATCTTCCAGCCAGAAAATCAACAAGGAAACAGTGGTCATTAATGACACATTACATCAGAAGGATTTAATGGATATTTTTAGAGCATTTCCTTCCCAAATAGCAGAATATACATTCTTCTTAAGTGCACATGAAACATTTTAAAAAATGGATCACATGTTAGGTTACAGAACAAGTCTCAATAAATTTAAGCAGGCTGAAATCATACAAAGCATTTCTTCTGACTACAGTGGTATGGAACTAGAAATCAATCATAAGAAAAAAACTGAAAAACACACAAACAAATAACATGTGACTAAACAATGAATGGGTTAACAATGAGATCAAAGAAGAAATCAAAAGATACCTTGAGACACAAAGAAGTGAAAATTCAACGACCCCAAATCTATGGGACACAGTGAAAGCAGTCCTAAGAAGGAAATTCATAGCAATACAGGCCTACCTCAAGAAACAAGAAAAATCTCAAATAAACAGTCTAACTTTATACCTAAGGGAACTGGAAAAAGAATAGCAAACAAAGCCCAAAGTGAGTAGAAGGAAGGAAATAAGGAAGATCAGAAAGAAAATAAACAAAATAGAGTCTAAAATATCAATGAAACCAAGAGCCAGTTCTTTGAAACGATAAATAAAATTGATAAACCCTTAACTGTACTCATTAAGAAAAAAGAGAGAGGATTGAAATAAATAAAATCAGAAATGAAAGGGAGAAGTGACAATTGACACCACAGATACAAAGGAATAAAAAAAAATACTACGAACAATTACATGCTAACAAATTCAACAATCTGGAAGAAATGGGTAAGTTCCTAGAAGCATACAATCTTCTAAGGCTGAATCAAGAAGCAGCAGAAAATCTGAATTGACTGATTACTACTAATGAAATCGAATCAGTAATTTAAAAAAACCTCCCCCCAAAACCCCCAAAACCTCTCCCACACAAAAGTCCTGGACGAGGTGGCTTCACAGGTGAATTTTACCAAACAATCAAAGAAGAATTAATACCTATCCTTCTCATTCCATTCCAAAAAATTCAAAAGGATGGACGGTTCCCAAACTCTTTTATGAGGCTCCCATTACCCCGACTGCAAAGCCAGACAAAAATATTACAAAAAAAATAAATTACAGGCCAATATCCTTGAAATTGGTAGTTATGAAATAGTCATGGCGATGTAAAGTAAAGTAAATGGAATATAGTCAATAATATGGTAATAACTATATATAGTGCCAGGTGGGTACTAGACTAGTCAGGGGGATGGAATATAGTCAATAATATGGTAATAACTATATATAGTGCCAGGTGGGTACTAGACTAGTCAGGGGGATGGAATATAGTCAATAATATGGTAATAACTACATATAGTGCCAGGTGGGTACTAGACTAGTCAGGGGGATGACTTTGTAAATATATAAATGTCTAACCACTATGCTATACACCTGAAACTAATATAAAATAATATTGAATGTCAACTGGAATTGAAAAATTAAAAAAGGGGGTGAAAAAGGTGAAGGGGAATAAGAGGTTCAAATTTCCAGGTATAAAACAAATAAGTCATGGAGATGTAATGTACAGCATAGGGAATACAGTCAATAATATTGTGATAGCGTGGTATGGTCTCAGATGGTTGCTGGATTTATCATGGTGATCACTTCTTTAGGTGTATAGATGTTGAATAACTATGGTGTACCCCTGAAACTAAAATAATATTGTACATTAGCTATATTTTAATAAAAATCTTCAAAAAAATGTATGAACATACTTGCTTCCCTTTATGTCCTCACCAGTATTGAATGTTGACAAATGTTTTAGCTATTGCCAAGCTCATAAATAAAAAATATTTCTTACTTTTAAATTTTGCATTTTAAAAGCATTAGTGAGTTTGACCAATTTTTCATATATTTATTGGCCATTGTGTATTTTATGCTGTGAGTAGGCTTAATCCTTATAGAAATTTTGCATGTGGAAAAAATGGCTTTTCATATCTATAGAAGAAATGATGGTTTATTCAATAAATGGGCATTGATATATGCTCTGTCAATACTATATTTGTTGATTCTTTATCAATACTGTTTATTGATGCTATTAGAAAGTAGGGAAATTTGGAGTCTTATCTTATTTCTTAAACTAAAATTCCAGGTGAAGCCAAGGTATAAATGTAAAAATTAAACCAGAGAAAAACTAACAGAAGTGCCAGACATCTAGATGTAAATGTAAAAAGATGATTCAACCATAGGAGGAGACATGCATAGTAAGGTCAAGGAAATATTTAAAAGAAGACCATCTAAGGAATATGCCATACAAATATCTCAATGTCAATTCTTATATAAAGTTAGATCTTATGCTTGGATCATGTTAACTTATCTTCTACAATATAATAGTTCAATAAATGATTTATTAAGGTTTCTGCTAAAAAACTGGCACATAAAGAAACTTATTGTGCTATAAAATTATTGTTGAAGATACTATATAGTTTAATGCTTCCTTATATAGAACAGGTTTCATATGATGAATTCCTTTTAGAATTTAGTAGCAGTGAAGAGTCTGATTCTTTGGAAGTTGTTTCTTAGATGATACAGAATATGCTACTTAGGTCTTTTTTTTTTTTGTCTTAGTGGCTAGGAAGCTCAGCTCTAAATTTAATGTTTTATTAATTAACAAATTTTCTTCCTCTTCCCCTTTAATACCATTATTTTCTGTTTCAGTATTTTAGTGTATACATGTATATAATGAAATCATGATTCAAACCCATTTGGAAACAGATATGATATAATAATAAAATTCAAGATCCCTTTTAACAACAAGGGTATGGAACCCTAATACATTAGGGAACTAATACTTTACTGGGTCTAGAAGGGGGCAAGTAGAATTGAGCGCAACATGCAAGTTATGAAGGAAAAGTGTAGAAGAAAATACTTGCATACTTTGGTGAACTGGGTCTTATTCCTACCACAATTACTGTAACACCAACACCCAAACTGCAGCTAAGTAAAAAAAAAAGGAGATTTAAGTTTTCTTACTTTCAAAAGGACTGTGCCTCCCTAGAAACACTTCCTGCTGAGAAGTAAGCAGCAGTTGAGAAGAACTTGCCTGCTGCTTCCGCTTACTACATCTCCTCACTTCACTATTGGTTGGGTGACATCTTAGACATCTATAGTTTGGCTATACATAAAGAACTTCGACAGGAAGATGCTGTGAAGAACTGAATTTGAATCATCACAACTGTCAAAAAGAAGAAAACTCCAGTTACACACATCTAAACACTTTTCCCCCTGAATAATAAAAAAAGAT
Source organism: Rhinolophus hipposideros (assembly GCF_964194185.1). NCBI lineage: Eukaryota > Metazoa > Chordata > Mammalia > Chiroptera > Rhinolophidae > Rhinolophus > Rhinolophus hipposideros. The sequence goes on along the minus strand of NC_138048.1, from coordinate 47,860,457 downwards.
ACAAATGCTCTTACATAGATACATAATTACATAACATCCTAAATCATAATCTACACTCTTCTCCCCCCCAAAAGATACATAAAAAATATTAAGCTCTCAATAAGTTTATAATTAGTTGCCTTGTTAATTAAAATGAAAATTTTCACTTATTCTTAATAATTTCTTATAAAGGAACATTATAGACACTTAGATTTTACCTCTTTCAATATCATCCATTGGAGATGTTGGGGACATCTTGTCTTCGGATGGAGAATGTTTTACAAAATTAGGAGTCCTAGTTAAATTCCGCATTTGTTGCTGCTGTTGCTCTGCACGAGACTGAATTTTACTGCTTCCTTCAACTCTGCAATTAAGAGTATCAAAGGTCAAAATAGGTATGTATGATGGCAATGCATTTTAACTTAAAAGTTACTAAAATTGACCACTTATTCTTTTCCCTATACAACCTTAATATTATATTCAAGAATTAAAACATTGCTTTTATTCATTATTTAACAATTTATTTATAACTATTTATTGAGCCCTCTGTATAATGCATGGCAAATACACAGGTCCACTGAGGGATACAAATATGAGTGAAAACTCCCCCCCCCCAAAAAAAACCACCGCTGCTCAAAATTAAAGAGATAAGACATGCACTGGTGCTTAAAATAATGTACCCAAGTGTATAATACACACAATGTATTCCCTAAATTCTAAAATGATCATTTCTGTCAAAATTAAGTCACTTCCACATTTTTCATTCATAACTTTAAAACATGTTACTAACAAAGATTCACGTATTTTCAATACTTTTAAGAAAAGAGTATATAACACAATTATGCTTGACTTCTGCCTCTTCCATTTCTAGTCACCAAATCCTGTCAGTCCTTCCTTCACAAAGTATTTAGCACCTCACTTTTCTTTTCATTCCTGCTCTCAAAAAATGTGTTTTTTGCATTTTTCTGTTTCCCATATTGTTTCATTTTACTCAGTTTGTTTGGTGGATTAGTTTCAAAATAAAAATGTTTTAAATTTAAAAATATTTAATCCCTAGTTTAAAAAATTTAATACATAACTACTGCCAATAAGACAATGTCCTAATTTCATAGTTAATATTGAAGGCATTAGCTTCAACCTACCTTTATGACCTTACCTCTAATCCACTATCAACCTCACTCCTCACTTTCCAATACTTTTTTATATACAGGCAGAGACAAATCTCTTCCCTATTCAAACAGGTCTTATTCATTGGCCCCAAATAAGCCAGAAATATTCCTGCTTTTAAACCTTGCTTACATCCTCATGTTCTCTCTGATCCATTAAATCAGTATTTTCCAAACCTTCCTATTAATAAACATTGTGAGGATGGAAGGGATAATGAAAAATAGAGCTTCCCAGGCTCCTTCCTAACCTGAAGTTAGATTTGGGAACTCATATATTTAATAAGCACTGAAGGTAATTCTTATCAAGTATGTTTGGGGGCACAAAAGACCTAAATCTTAACCTTCTCTCAAGATACATTAATAAGGGCTTTCTGAATGCTCCAATCAACCATAACCTCTCCCTTCCTTTAATTTCCTAGAGCAATTTTTGTCTGCACTATTTGTATGGCTTTGAAAGAAAGTCTCTTAAGTTACATGGTAATTAATGTACCTCGTTTCCAAAAATGGATTTGAGATGGCTTTATTCTCTTACTGACTTTTCTAATGGACTTATATGTTAATCCAGTTGAAATGCAGAAATTTTGAGGTTAGTATTTATATAGAAAACTTTCCTTTTCCTAGAGCCTTAGATATTCTAGGTGCTTAATAAACTTTTACTAATGAAGATGAAATTGTTTTGTAGAGTGTATAATGGCTCCTTTCCATCCAGTTCTATGTAAACATCTACAATAGAATAAGGTATATCTGCACATATAGAAAATATTCAGAGACAAAACAAGCTTTTATATATCATAGGGAGAAATGGTACACGCTTGTGGCTAAGGCTCTCCACCAAATTCACACTTGGAAAAAGATTCAAACATTTTTGTACAACACAGACATAACCCTTATATAATAATGTGACTTAATCCAATAACTTTTAACTTTTATCACTGACATTTTCTTAGCAATTTATGTGCTTATAAAATAATTTATTCAGTTAACCACATACCTTGTTTTTTTTACAGTGATGTTGCTGCTCAGTTTTTCTAGTCGACATTCTCCAGTATCATGGTTAATAATCAAAATGCATTCTTTTAAGTAAGGTTTCTTTGAACCTTTGAAAACAGTTACTGGTGGAGTTGATCCCTGTTTAAAAAGTTAATTATCATTACTTGAAATTTATAATGGAAATTTGATTGGGAGGGACTTTGAGATCTGTGTTTCTCAATCTATGTTATTCTTCAAGTCACCTAACTACCTAAATTTACTACTCTGACAATAAGAAGGGTAGTAAAAATGTCAGAGATGAAGAGAGGCTGAGATCTTAAAGCTGCCATCATTGAGGAAAGTAAACAGAGGAAGTACTTGCCCTCAACCAGGGCAAGTCTACAACAGGCAATTGGGATTCACTTCTTTATTTAAATTTTTATTATATTTATTGGTTTGACATTGGTTAGTAAAATTATATAGGTTTCAAGTATACATTTATATAGTACATCATCTATATATTGCATTGAGATTCAATTCTAATACAACCAATATATTTTACAGATAAGGGAACAGAAGCCCTGAATCATATTTCCTACTCCTCATCTCCTTCCTTCCTAAGTTTAGTTTTTTAAATCTGGCATTTTCTTAAAGTGGTGCTTCCCTATGCAAATTAAGGAAAATGAATGTATCAAGGAACAAGACTTGTCACACTAAACCCACTAATTTTAAAGACTGTATGCCCAGCAGAAAAAAAAAAAAATTCCCGACAGGTGGTAAATTTATCAATTCTTTCATTCTAGTTGTCAAAAACAGCTTAATGGGTTAATGTTCAAATGCTTTGCATTACACATTAGGTCCTTTATTATCTGATTCCTAAATACCTTTCCAGCTCCTACTATGTCCCCATATAGACCCCTTCTGACCTAGCCACAGTGGCTTGTATGTAGTTCTTCAAATGTAACAGACTCTTTTGTTGCTTTGTCTTAGCCCATGTCTTTTTCCTTTCTTTGCCTAAAATGTCCTTCCCTCTTTCCTTCAACTAGGTAACTGCAACTCATTTTCAAAACAGGGTATACTGATGTCTCTCCTCCCTCCCGTGGCTGAGTTACCCCTGTTTTGGTTCTCTCATAATATTCTATGTATACCTTTATGATAGTCCTTACAGTTCCATATTTTAATCCATTATTTCCTGTCTTCCTCATTAAATGGTATATTTTTAAAGACACTGACCTATGTATTCCCAATAATCAACTAGTGTAGGACTTATCAGGCAGAAGGTACATGTATATATGGTCTGCCTGTCCATTTGTCTCTCCCTCTTTTTCTTTCTCATGAACACATACACACACACACAAATATTGAGGCATATTGTTTTTGGACATATCTCTGGTAGGCTGGGTGGGGAGTCACTTTTTCCCAGATGATTGCTTTGCTGTTTCAGAAACTTACAATTTGAAGGCTTAAAAACTTCCTCCTATAGTTGTCATTCCTGTAACAGGTATTTCAATTGAGACCATAACCAAACACATGGTGAATGTTAACTCTTGATTAAAGCAGGTCTGTGTGAATGAAAAACGTTTATTAATAAATGTAACACACCCACCAGCTTAGAGTAGAAAAGCCATACAAAGGATGAGGGTTGGAGGATTGCAATATGAGAAAACAGTATTCTATATGGCAAAGAAGAACCCAACTAAAGTTTTTCTTCCAACCAATCAGCACTGATCAATAATCCTATAATCTGACACCAGGTGAGTGGTGCCTGTTATCAACTAAAGGCTTCTCAGTAACTTTTAAAATTAAGTAGATGGTTTAGGTTTTTCTTTAATAAATATCATGAGGCAAAAAAGACTTAGATTATTGGGTACTAGATTTCTAAACTATTTTAGGGATGCCAGAATCTGAACACTTTCATAACAAAGTAATACAAAAAGAGTAATACAAATCCACAATGGCTCACACTGAATTGATTTTTCATTTCCTTCAGTTTCCAAGGGAGCAAATAAGAAATATACAATAAAAAGCCCCCACAAATTTAATATACCTTAGGAAAACATTTCGAGGCATCCAATTTATACCGTCTGACATAATAATGGGGTCTCAATAGTCTTGACTGATAAAACTATGAGAAAGGTAGAAGACTAGAGGACAGAGACCTTGTTTTCTATACCTCAAATCATGACAAGCTGTCTCATACATACATACAAAATTAGAAAAATTAAACAAAACAAAGAATAAAAACTCAGTCAGTGCTTTCTTTATTTGTTAAAGTTACAGTCTTGGCTTTCTCTGAGAATAGATCAAGTCGGTATAAAAACAACAAAAAAATACTTAAGTTGAATGCTAAGAAATTTCTAACTCATATCTTCTTTATCTAATTATCGATCAAAGGACATTTTGGTGTTTCTATGTCTTGGCTACCGTGAATAATGCTGCAATGAACATAGGGGTACATATATCTTTATGGATAAATGTTTTCAGATTTTTTGGGTAGATATACACAATGGAGTATTACTCGGCCATAAGAAAAGATGAAATATTGCCATTTGTGACAACATGGATGGATCTTGAGATTATCATGCTAAGTGAAATAAATCAGACAGAAAAAGTCAAGAACCATATGATTTCACTCAGGTGAGATGTAAAACTGAAAGCAACAAATGAACAAGACAAACAAAGAAACAAAAACTCATAGACACAGACAACAGTTTAGTGGTTCCCAGAGATTAAGGGGAGAGGGGGTGGTAGAAGAGGGTAAAGGGTTCAAATGTATGGTGATGGAAGGAGAACTGACTCTGGGTGGTGAACATACAATGTGATATATAGATGATGTATTATAGAAATGTACACTCGAAACCTATGTAATTTTACTAACCAATGTCACCTGAATAAATTTAATAACAATTTTTAAAAAATAAACTCCTAACTCAAGGACAGAAAACTAGAGCATACAACGAAGAACTTGTATATTTATGTAAATAGTATTTGGTACTGTCACTTGGCTACATCTGGAGATTTAAAAAACAGACAAAACTTAAAATTTTTGGTTAAGGCCTCCCTTACCTTAGTCTCTTTCTTTTGTAACCCAAAAGCACAAATTTATTCATGTTCACTTTTGACTTAAAAATCTCTAATGGTTCTCTAACATCTGTGGGATAAAATTCAAATTCTACATTCCAACAGAAAAGATTCTTCAAAATCTGATTCCAATCTACCTTCCCAGTTTCTATTCCTATCAATCATTTTTCATTAATCTGTAATTTACTACATTAAATCAGTTATTCCACAAACTTGTTGTTCTTTCTCCATTAGTCTTTCATATGCTGTTCCTTCTGCTGCTTCTTAGAATATTCTACTCTCTTTCTATGTTATGAAATTCTACTTGTCCTTTAAGGCTCACCTCAAAGAAGATCTGCTTTGGAAGTCTTTCAAGATTCCACTAGGCAGAGTATTTGATTCCACTTATGTGTGTGCACAGAATTTTGCACATGCTCTAACTTACAGCACTAGATGTTTACATGTCTGTCTGCTATTACAGATTAGGACTAGAGGCAGTGGATATGTTATTATTCCTAGTTCAGACTACAAAATCTGGCTCACAAAAGCAATTTAATAAATATTTGTTTAGACTTCCAATTGTTTCAAACCACGTGATACAATAACTCTTGAAACTTAATAAAGTATTTTAAGGCATTATTTTTATGTAAGATAATGTTTTTTGCTTTGCTGTGTTTATTAAACAGACTGCGTTTATTTAACAGACTGTGCAATTACATCAATTGTGCAATTATTTTCATTTATATTTAGTGGAAATCTTACAAAAATAGTCCTATAGTCTAAATATGTAGAAATACTCACTTCTATATTTGGCAGAGTTATCGTCACTTGTTCACCTTTGCCAACCTCAAGCTCTCCTTCACAAGAAGTATCAACAGAAGCAGGTTTGAAGTCATCTGAAAATAGATACAGATACAGATTTTTATAAGATGGAATAACACCTAAATAACTGCATATAAAAAATATGAGCATGTTTCAAAGTGATAAATAATTTTTAATCAACCTGTTATTAAATTGATTTAAGAAAGTCTTTATATTACAAATAAAGAAAACACAATGCAGTTTATTTCTGTATGTACAATTCTCAGAAAAAAATAGTTATACTCTAAAACAGTATTCCTTAAACTATGCTTCCTGGAATCCTGTCTAGATCAAGATGAACTAATCTAAGATGTTCCACTGCTAAAAACTAAATATTGTCAATGTTTTCACAATTTGCTAAAAATTGGTATCAGTAGAATGTTTTCAATTTTCAGTCTTTTTCTCCCATAAATTTTTTTAACCCACTTTGGGTACCTAATACCATTTCTCTGCTATCCTAGCAGAATAAAAAATGAATGAATACACGGCAAATAAACATTCATGGAGAAAGTTAAGAAAAAGCAATCTTATATAGTTTAACAGCTTGAGTTTTTCATGGATATGTACACCACTTAAAGATGTGTAAATTTAACCAAATCTGTCACTTCAGAACTTAAAACAAGTTTTATTTTGAGTTAAATCATAATACAAATGATGTCATTAAAATGTATCACCTAGAAGGAATTTAGGGTACTGAGATATTTCACATGTTGAACAAGCTCAAAAACCTCTAAGATATGAAAGCCACTCAAAAATAATTCACAGCAAGAGAGAAGGTCCAAAGTGGTGGAATAGGTAAATGTTGTGCCTGCCACCTGCCAGGATCACATTAAAATTACAACTAAATTATAAAACAATCAACCTTGAGAATCATTTGAAGACTAGCTGAACAGAACCCCTGTAACTAAGGATATAAGGAAGAGGCCACAGCGAGACTAGTGGGGGGCAGGAAACACAAGATGGACTGACCCCAAACCCACAGGAGATGGTTAGGCACCAGAAGGGACATGTCAATGGCAGAAGCCCCCCTGAAGAGTGAGGGGTCCCAGACCCCACAGCAAGCTCCCCAGCCCAGGAGTCCTATGCCAGGAGGAAGAGTCCCCACAGCATCTCACAGTGTAAATCTGCAAAGATTCCTTCTGTCCATCTTGGTAAAAAGGAAGGTGGCTGGAAACACAGACATCCTCTTAAATAGCCTGCACACAGACTCACTCGTTTGTGAGTACTCACCCTGGGCTCCGAGGGAGGGGCGGCAACTTGGGAGATGCCAGAGACACACAGGGAAAAAAACCAAGTTGTGTGGCTTAGGATGAGGGCTGGAGGGATAGCTGCCATTGTCCCTGTGTCGATCCTGCCTCACGTGTGGCCTACAGGAGGGAGCCATCTTTCCTGTGTTGGACGTACCCCCACAGGGTCAAATCTGAGACTGCACTGGTCTGGTAAAATCTGTGCGCATGCCACCTTGGCAACTGCCTTGAACCCTGCCTGTCCAGCTAGCATGGCATAGCCCGGGTCAGTCTCAGCTCCCGAGCAGCCAGTCCTGCCCCCATAAGGTGTGGGAAGCTTCTACAGCAGTGGTTGGCCGGCAGTGGATTGGGAAACTTTTGTTAACAAGTGGTGAGCCCAAGTTTTTGCTGCATCCTTTTTTGGGCAGCTCTCAGGGATCTGTGGGCCCTGGGTGAGCGGTAGCTAGCAAGGGGGATCTCTGGGCATTTTGTGGAGTGGCCACAGGCTTAGCACTGGCACAAAAACTGAATCTGTATTAACTTTGTAAAAACTACCAGCCACTCTCCACGACTCCAAGAGTCCCCGCCCTGCCCAATTCAGGTGGCATTGCTGCGGGCACCGATAACACCAAGTCAACAAGCCTGGCCCACATACCTAAGAAGGTTCTTTAAGTGGCTGAGCCTTATGGGCAGCAGGCAGGTGTTAACAGTCCTGGGTGGGGACCTGGGCCTTTGACTAAGCTGCCACAGGCCTATAATAGTGACAGCTGGCCTCAGTTCACAGTGTAGCAACCCCCACATACCTCCAGATCCAACACTGGTGGCAACCAACTGAATATAGCTTTGTAGCTCCTACCAGGTGGCTCTGGGCTGGTCATAGGCAATGCTGAAATTTGAGAGCATGAAGGCAACTCCCAAGAGACATCAGAAACAATACATCCACAGGCCAGCTTCAGACCACATCAGAGCACTACCCACAAATGACACACCCAAAGGGTGGTCTCAACAGGCACAAGAGCCCATTGGGGCGAATCCTGCTCTGAGGGGTCAGCCCACACACAACCGCTCAAAGACTGCAGGTGTAGCCAATCCTCACAGCCAGTAAGCCTGAGAGTCAAACCCACCGACTGATACACCAAAAGCAATCAAGGATCAACTACAACAGGAGAAAACACAAAACACACGCAAGGGACACTCCTGGAACACACGCACAGGTGATCAGAGAGACTGTGCTACTCGACCACATGGGACACATCCTACATAAGGCCACCTGGCAAAGACTGAGAGACATAGGAGATCTACCTAATACATAGAAACAAATACAGAGAAGCAGCCAGCATGAGGAAACAAAGAAATACTTTCCAAATAAAAGAACAGGAGAAATCTCCAGAAATAGAAATGAAATGGAGGAAACCAATCTACCAGAGATAGAGTTTAAAACATAAAGAATGTTTAAGGAGCTTAGTGAGAACTTCAACAAAGAGATAGTGAGCATAAAGAAAGACACAGAAACTATAAAAAAGATCCAGTCGGAAATAAAGAATACAATAACTGAAGTGAAGAATACACTAGAAGAAATCAAGGCTATAGTAATCAAAACAGCATGGTACTTGCACAAAAAACAGACATATAAATCAATGGAATAGAATAGGGAGCCCAGAAATAAATCCATGTCTATATGGTTATCCAATCTATGACAAAAAAAGCAAGAGTATACATTGGGGTAAGGACAGTCTATTTAAGAAATGGTGCTGGGAAACCTGAACAGATATATGCAAAAAAATGAAACTGGACCACCTTCTTGCTCCATACACAAGAATAAACTCAAAATGGATTAAAGACTTAAATGTAAGACCCGAAATCATAAAAATCCTAGAAGGAAACATAGGAAGTAAATTCGCAGACATTACCTTCAGTAATATTTTTACTGACATATCTCCTGTGGCAAGGAAAACAAAAGAAAAAATAAACTAACGGGACTATATGAAACTAAAAAGTGTTTGCACAACAAAGGAAACAATCAACAAAATGAAAAGACAGGTTATTAAATGGGAGAAGATATTTACCAATGGATCATCTGAAAAGGGGTTAATATCCAAATTTTATTTAAAAAACTCACATAACCGAACAAAAAAACGAATAATCCAAAAAAAACAAAGAATCCAATTAACAAATGGACAGAGGACCTGAATAGACATTTCTCCAAAGAGGACATACCAATAGACATATGAAAAGGTGCTCAACGTCACTAATCATCCAAGAAATGAAAATTAAAACCACAGTGAGATACCACCTCATACCTCATACATCAGAATGGTTATCATCAATAAATCAACAAACAACAAGTGTTGGCAAGGATGCGGAGAAAAGGAACCTTTGAGCACTGTTTGTGGGAATGCATATTGGTGCAGCCACTGTGGAAAACAGCGGAAAACAGTTTGGAGGTTGTCAAATATATGGTGATAGAAAGAGAACTGACTCTGGGTGGTGAACACACAATGCAATATACAGATGATGTATTATAGAAATGTGCACTTGAAACCTATATAATTTTACTAACCAATATCACCCCAATAAATTTAATAAGTAAAAAAAATTAAAAATAGAACTACCTTATGACCCAGTAGTTCCACTCCTGGGTTATCATCCAAACAAATCCAAAACACGAATTCGAAAAGATGTATGTACCTCTCTGTTTATTCCGGCGCTACTTACAATAGCCAAGATATGGAAACAACTGAAATGCCCATCAATAGGTGAGTGGATAAAGAAATTGTGATACATATATAATATTGAATATTAAAAATGAATGACTAAACTATTGTATCTATGTGGTTACCAGAGGGTAAGGAGGGAGAGGGTTGGTAGATGAGGGTAAAGGGTATCAAATATATGGTGATGGAAGGAGAACTGGGTGGTGAGCACACAATGTGATATATAGATGATGTAATACAAAACTGTACACCTGAAACCTATGTAACTTTACTAACAAATGTCACCCCAATAAACTTAAAAAAAAATCACAGCATGTGAAAAAAAGATCATAGCGTAAAAAAAAATAAAAATAAAATCTTACCATTTGTGACAACATGGATGGACCAAGAGGGTATGCTAAGTGAAATAAGTCAGACTGAGAAAGGCAAATACCATATGATCTCACTTTTTTTGTGGCATCTAAAGAACAAAATAAATGAACAAACAAAAGAGAAACAGAATCACAGATACAGAGCAAACTGATGGCTACTATACGGAAGGGTGCTGAGGGGCTAGGTGAGAGAGACAAAGGGATTAAGAAGTACAAATTGGTAGATTAAAAGAGTCACAGGGATGTAAAGTACAGCATAGAGCATATAGTCAATAACACTGTAAAAACTACATGTAGTGTCAGATGGGTACTAGATTTATTGGAGGAATACTTTGTAAATTATGTAAACATTTAACCACTATGCTGTACACCTGAATCTAAGATAAAATAATACTGAATGTCAAATATAATTTAAAAAATAGTCATGGGGATATATAGTACTGCATACGGAATATAGTCTATAATATTGTAATAACTATGTACGGTGTCAGATGGGTAACAGACTTATTGAGGTTATCACTTTATGACGTGTGTAAATGTCTAATCACTATGTTGTTTTGTACACTTGAAACTAATAAAAGAATCAGGTAAAAGATTCACATCAATATATGTCAATGACTGAGAATACTTCTGATATAGAATTCCTTGGGTTATATTTATTTTTTCTGGGTTGACTATTGAAATATAGCATACATGCAAAATAGGACATAAATCATAAGCCTGATAAATTTTTGCAAAGGGACACGTGTTTAATCAGCAACCAGATTAAGAAATAGAACATTATCAGCCCCTGAGATGCCCCTCCCAATTACCCCCCAGTCCCAAGAGATGTATCTTAATATTAACAGGAAAGCCTCAAAGGCAAAAATTCTAAATCCGAAGTAATAAATATTATTAACAACTATATATAACAGGCAGATCTTGGGAAAGGAAAATCTTCCAGTGCTCATCACTCTGTCAATAAACAAAGGCTGGCCCTGTTTCCCAATGACAATTATAATAGCTACCATTTATGGAACATTTAGTATGTGCTAAACACCTTGCTTAACATTTCATATTTAATTCTCATAACAACTCTATAAAAAGAAATGAAATCTATTCCTCAGTTCCTTAAACGCACATAAGTATAACCGATGCACGCAGTATTCTTTATAATATGGTTTATTCTCCATGCTGCTCTAATGCAAAAGTGAATACATGCAAAAACCATCTTTTCAAATCTTGATGCTTATTCATGGATTTTAAGAAACAGATAAAAAAATAACATAAGCAATATGAGAAATGTGAAAGAGCTGGATTTATAATGTATCTTTAGGTAGTAAAACTGAGGACAAAATTAGACTGAAAATAAACTGGGGAGTTTGTCAGCAGTAGCAAGGTAACGAGAAAGATAAAACATAATTAAGGTGTTAAGTTTTAGAAGCTTGAAAGAGGTTTTGGACTTAGGGAAATAAATGTTAATGTCAACTGATGAAAAAGCAGTAATATTAAAGGGAAGAAATTGGAATTGAGCCTTGAGTATCACAGAGATAAAGTAGAAAGCAGAAGAGAAAACAGAAAATTCCAAGAGAATGAACTAAGATATAAAACAAAACAATAATAACAGCTATAACTTTTATGCTAATTACTTTATTTAAAATGTTTTCCTAATCACTTTTATATCAAAGCTTCACAACAATCCTGTAATGAATATCCTTAAGAACAGATAAAGGAAGTGAGATTGTAAGAAATTAAGTCCCTTGCCCAAGATAATGCAATTAATATCTGCTAAAGCTAGAATAAGGAACCACAAAAATCCAGCTAGAATAAAAAGATGAGAGGTTGGCCAACAACCTCTGATACCAGTCTCACTGACATCAACATCAATGGGGAGAGAATATAACTTCAGTTTGAGCCAGTAAATATCTTTTGTGACCCTAAAGTGAGAACCAAAGTCATTTTATAAGGATGTATACAACAGAAATGAAGTAACTTTATTTGTAAATATTTTAACATAAATAAGTTATCATGCTCTATGTAGGTGCTCACAGTAATAGACTGATGTTAAAATGTCCTCAACTTTCTTATTTTCACTACCCTTCGGGATTCTGCTCACCACTGTAAGCATTCCCCGGTCTTCTTCATCACCCACATCTAATCACTATGTCTTCTTTCATAGTATCTTTCAGAGCCATATCCTTCCATTCTTAGGGAGGACAAACTAGTTTTCAATCAACAAAAGGCTATAACCTATTCAAGTACCTAAACCTTGCTCTTCTGATTTTTTCCCGACTTTTGCTCTCTCAGAATTTGAATCCTATTTCAAAGTCCCCTCTTCCCTGAAGCGGTCTCTATGTGCAGCCCTTTCCCTACTCAATTTCTTATCCATTTCTGTAGCATTTACCATACGACTCATCAAAACCTGACATATATTAACTGAAATTATTTAACTCTTGGTGAGCAATTCCTATTGCCCACTAATTTTTTTAAAATACAATGCCTCATACTTTAATTTCTCTAGAATTGTGGCTACTAGCGCAATGCCTTTAATATAATGAGTACATAAGAGATCTTGGTAACTGACTCTGGTTCATATTGTTAACCCTTCTCTGAATCACCTCCAAATTCATTTTAAGGACAAACTTATTTAAGTTGAATTACGTGTAAAAGGTTTGTTTTCTAATTGTTTCCTGAAGCCCAGATTCATCTCTACTTCAAGACTATCATTTTTTTAGGGTAGAGATTGCCATATTCCTTTTGTATTTTTCACTAATACACTGCTGTTCTCATAGAGGGCAACAATTATTTAATATTTGACAATAAATAATTCTCTATAATTTTGTAAAACATTAGAAATGACATCGTAGAATAAAACCATGGTCCTCTGATCTCCCATGTTTTTCTGACAACTACACAAAGGACAATACTGGGAAGTAGGACTGTCACTTAACTATAGCTAAATAATGCTTTGAAGCCAGGCAGGCAACCCAAGGGAGTGAAGCAGACCTGCGGGAAACCATAGTAACCCTAAGAATAAATAAGCCCAATCTCAAGAGGACAACTACAACTCAGCTCTAGCCAACCGCTGCCAGGTTATGTTCTTATTTTTAAAAGAGAAGCTGGTAATCCAGGTTTGTGTATAAAAGATCTTGATTTTTAAGTATTTACAATTAACTCATGTTAGTTGTAAATAGTTAACGGTGTGGGTCAAAGAAAGCATCTCTAAAGTTAAATTCAGCCAATAGGCTGTTAATCTATAACTTCTGTTTCAGTGTTTAAAAATTGATTATTTTTCTTTATAATAAATCACCACTTTTGATCTTTACAACAATTCTTTGACTAGAATATTCTCACCCATATTTAACCAATGAGGGAACTCCTCTGTAACGAAGCTAATAAAAGATCAAGTCAGGAACTCAAATCACATCATTTATCGACTCATATTATATAGCCTCTTTGTCTTACATCCACAGTCCTTAACTTTTGTGTATGTGTGTGGGTTGGGGAAGAGGGCGTGTTAGGAGATGAGAGCTAGTCATAAGTCCCTATGAGAATCTGATAAAAAATTATAGACCGGATCCTCTGCCCAGAAAAATGCATATATGAACATGCATATTAAATACTGCATAATTTTAAGGGATTCACAAACTCCTGAAGCCTATCCATAGATGCCTGTAGTACATGAGATAATTAAGAGACAGAAATGCACTCAAAATACCTGTAGCTTTACTTCCTGATAAGCATGAATTTATAATCAGTAAGTCTACCAAAACTATTCTGAACTTTTTTACATTTCTAATTATTTTACTGTTAGGATTAATATGTTCCACTTTTTATTACTTGTTATATTAAGTAGTGCTGTCTTTTATTTACCTTCAAACAACAAGTTGTCTTAAAGTATACAACTTTTGAGTTTCAGGGGGCTAAATATAGTTCTAGAATTATAGAATTTGTTGAATAATCTCAAGTTCATGGTTTCTGTATGACTGCAAATGTCTAATGCATTCTCTTCTAAGCTGCTATGATTCCAGACTAATAGTTTGGAATTAGTAAATTCCAAATTAGTAAAACTAATTTTTTTTCCCAGTTCTCTTTGATTTGGAAACCTCACCACCAATTTTACCATTTATTCTCTCTGGATTTCCTTCATCTACGTTATTCTCTTCAGGTTTACAATACAATTACCTGTATTTACATAAAGAGTAGAAAAACATTTCCTACTTTGTACTTAACTCTTTTTCTGTTAATGTTGATCACCTTTCTGACTATTTTTGGCTGTAACATCACATAATGTCAATATCTGCATAAAATAATCCACAATTACTATAATAAATTTACTGTCTTGGATTTGAACTAATTCAATTAACTCCAAAACCCATACCCTTTCCAATATACTGCATTGATTAGAGAACGTCAACTACAAGTATAATTTTAATCCTATTTTCCATTAGTGTACTTGCTAATATTTTCTAACACCAAAGCTTAACAACTGTTTTTTTGGGGGAGTGGCTGCACTTGATGCCTCAGACCATCTCCCTACAGTTAATGCCCATGAACTCATCACTTCGTGACAGCAAAAAGTGGTATCATTTACAAAACTTAGAAATTTCAATGTTTATTCCCTTATCTGGATATAAATTGTAAAACTAGTACTAGCCCAAATTCAAAATTTATTCAGTGGGTCCTGTTACTCAAACTCTTCTACCCAGTGAAACATCTGCTGCAAAGCATTTAGCTTATCATTTACAGAACATCCCATGTCTTCCTTACCACATGCAGGCCATTTTTTTGATAGGTTTTATTGCTAAGCCCTGATAAATGCTTTTGAAAGTCTTAGTAAATTACACTAATTGACATTCCTAATAGACACATGAATAAACCTTCAAGAATAATGGTGGCTACTATTTATTTTCTGCCATGCACCAAATAATGTGCTAGGTTGTTTACGCTACCTTATTTAATCCTTAAAAAACTCTGAAATTTAGATGTTAATATTACCATTTTACATATAAAAAACCCAAGGCTGAAGCTTAGAGAATGTTCCCAAAGTTACATTACATGTATAGTAGAGGCCAGAACTCACAAGTTTTTCCAAAGCCTCAGCATATTGGACTGGTATAATTACCCCTGTACATAAAGACAGAATGTTCCTTTCTCCCAGATTACACTGACGTTTATCCACCTGCTCTGTATCAAAGTCAGACCTCGCATTCTATAGTTTCTTTCCCTCACTGCATCCTTAAGAGTGAGGATATGAGAAATGAACCTATTATCAAGAATAATGGCTGGTTTTGTTTAAATAAATCTAAAAAGAGTCTGCCTGCTTGAACAAGAATAAAACTAAGGGCTGAAAACTGTTCTAACGTCTTCCACAGGACTAAGAGTATATTCAAAGATCTGGGTTTATTGTGGTTGTTATTGTTTTATTTGTTTATTTTCATTCTTGTAGATGGATCATCTGATTCTGAAGACACAATTCCTGCATCTTGAAAACTTTTATAAATGAAAAGCTCTAAAGCACCTGCAAAGTGCTTTTCAAAGGCTCCTTTTATTCACTTAATTTGGGATTCATGGCCTTAAAGAGAATATATACCCACGTTACATAAAAATATATTTTGAGCACATTTTTATAATCTTAAACCTTGTAATTTGAAAAATTAAGACTACTGCATACCTGATTAAAAAAAAGAGGAGAGGAGATACTATTTGAGAGAAAGGCAGGGAGAAACCAGCCAAGAACTATAATACACTTTTATAAAATGGGACAGAAGAAGGAAAGAAACTGCATAGCCAGCACTAGCTATCTCACTATGGGGAGCTTTGGACAACAGAGTAGAGAGAAAAAGAATAATCAAGGCTCACTGTTTACGATTTTCTGTTTGCAAATATCTCCTCCATTTATTCTATCAATTGGATGTTAATTTTGCTTAATAAATCCCTTTATAAAATGTACATACAGAGGGTGCCAAAAATGTATACACTTTAAGAAAGGAAAACTATTAAAATTGTAATACTTTATACTGATAACAGAAGATGAATACAAGTCACGTGTGACTTCTGCAATTACAAGAGGTGCTCAAAGTGGATACCATTCAGCATCCAGTCACTTCTGATTATGGTGAAGTTCTGCTTGAGCAACACTGACCAACGTGTCCACTTGTATAAATTTTTTTGGAACCTCCAGCACATCCTTGGAAAGTTAGAAATCTATTGGTTCTTCATACCTTTACTGTGAGTTACTATAATTAGATTGTCTACAACTTAAGTAAAACTTTTGGGGGTTGCAAGTTTCAGTTGACGCATGGAATACTTCAGGATAAAACAATAAAGACCTGTATACAGTCTGAGCACAGAACAACCGAAAGAAAAGTGGAATGATGAGACACTAAGGAAGGGCAGAACGGGTGAAAGAAAGTGAAAAAGTACCTACTTTACAAATTTTGCCATAGAAAAAATAGGTTATGATTCAATGATCTCAAAGTTTCCTTTCCCCTCTATAATTTTATGAGGGCTATCATGCAAAGAACGAATGTTTTACATACCAAATCATAATATGCTATACTTTTCCTTCCTGTAGTGTATTACCATCCAACCATTAAAGCAAAAGACCTCCCTTTTCTACCTCAACAACATAAAAGTGAGGAATTTATCAAAACTCATTCCAGAGGACGACCAAAAGGAAATCAATGGGAGAAATCATAGGGAGATAAATATCTTTCCAATAAGGAAATCAATAACACACCCTCCAATACTTTGATAATCAATATTTGATAATTTACTGAATGAAATCAGGGGTCCAAAAGAGATACAGATTATTGAAATAGTTCAGAATCTTTCCCTAGGCACGCGCTAAGAACCCTCATTAGCCAGACACACAAAAAGTGAAGGAGACACTATTTCCCCACCAGCCTCTAGGCATTTCCTTTCCCCTGCATAACGGCTCCGTCCTTTGCTCCCTTCCATTTGGCACCTTACTAATTTCCTTTCCACCTCTGCATCATCCATCAGTTACTTCTGGCTTCACAGTCACCCCTGGAGACCGTCTCCACAAAGTTTCCCTTTCTTCCTGCTGGTTTCACTTACATCTCTCTGTCTGGGTTTTACCCACACCTGCTCAACTCCGGCTTTTTCCATCGACCCCCTAGGACTCCAGGCCCGGCAGTGGATCGCGCTGGGAACCCTGTTCTCCCGCAGAATAAGGTGGATCGATGGGAACACAACGCGGAGACTTTTGTGCCTCCACACACCCACACCCAGAGCTCCCCCTTTTCCACCGGGATGTCCACACTCACAGCGCACAGTGTGGAAGGCGCAGCGCGGTTGCTTCTCAAAACTCGCGCCTAACTTGAGAACCCGCTCGCGACTGTCGATATGCCAGGGTCCATTCATCGTTATCCTTCGGCTCCGACTTCGCCTCCGACTCTGCCTCCGTCAACTAGCGCTCCCTACCTTCTGCCACCTCAGCCTAAACCAGCTGCATTAGCAGCAGCGGGCGGAGCCACGACAGACTCCGCCCCGCCGCCCACCGCGCGCTCCCCCCACCGGGCGCCTCTCGCGTGCCGATTGGCTGGCTGGAGAAGGACGCCCCGCCCCTTGACGCCGAGCTCTTGGTCCCGCCTCCGCGCCCCTTCCCGCGTTGCGACGCTAGCCGCGGGGAGAACGCCGCGCTGCTGAGGTGCGTGGTGGGAGCAGGGTTCCTTGGTGGAGGAACGCTTTGCGAGAATGAGGTAACGGACCTGAGGTGGTGGCTGGGGACTGAGACGGCCTGGAGGTACCAAGAGGCCGGGACCCCGGACCTCTGGGCCAAGTGACCCAGAATGTAGGAGCTCTTACCGGGAGAATCGGCCTACTTCACGCTTTCTGTGGGGATCTAGTGTGGAAACTGAGGCCGGGGGAGGAGCGGATTCTGAGTCCCAGGCCTGGTAGCGCCAAAGCTGGGCCTAGAATCCGGAGTACAGCCGCCCCGCGGCCTCAGAGCCTCGGTCTTTGGACTTGACGGGAAGGTGACGCCGTTACCTAGGCAATCGTTTTCTGACCTGTTCTAGGGGAAGTTCTAGGTGCTATTAGGACCGACAAGGTCGGGGCACGTGGAGGGTGGGGCGAAAAAGATTAGAAGTTACGAACTTCGCATGTTTAGGATCAGTGGCAAGTAGATCGCATTGTGTTGCCTGATTTCTTTCTTTCACAGTGATCCTTGGAAGCAGTAACTACACGGCCAGGAAGACCAGATTCCCAAAGTATCAAGGCCGGAGCTCGTGCTCTGGAAAACAGGGTAATGGTATTAGTAATTGAAAAATAATTGTATTTTTTTTTCTGTAAAAACTTCATGAGTTTAATGGTAAAAATGAGAGAAGTGTTGTGTCAGAGGACAATCCCCCCAAAGGAAGTTTACAAATAGTTACCATAACAGGTGGTTGTTTTTCAGCATAATTATGTAATCAAACTCTTCTCCCTTACTGAACTTCTACTTTCGCCAAACTTACCTATGTATTCCAGGCAGGTAGATGAATGTGTCTCCCTTAACCTGCTTGTTCAAATTCGACCCTTTTAAGGCGTACGAAGGGTGTCTCATGAGGCAGTTAAGCGCTCAGATTCTGGAGCAGGGATCTTTGGGTTTGAACGCCCGCTTCATACTTTATAGTATGACATTGTGCAAACCAAAGGTAAGTATGCTCATCAGTTGTAATTGGAAGGGAAATAGTAGTACTTACACCTTAGAGTTGTTGAATTAAATGATAAGTATGCTCATCAGTTGTAATTGGAAGGGAAATAGTAGTACTTACACCTTAGAGTTGTTGAATTAAATGAGTTAATACATACAAGCATTTAAAACAACTCATGACATACAATAAAAGCTCTCCAAATGGTTATTATTCTTGAGTTTTAACTCTATTGTCATGCAGCGTTTTAGGACCATCCTTGGTGGCTGCCTTTTATTCTAAATCTTGAATTATTCTATTATCAAGGAAGTAGGAATTGCTTTTTTGTTTACTTTACAGATGAGAAAACTGGTTCAAGGAAGCCCAATCCTCTGACTCTATGGTCTGTAGTTTTAACTTCTGTGTCATCTATTTGGCTTAACATATTTTGTATAATTAAGTATTTTAGTTTACATATACATATTTGTGTGTGTGTGTACTTTTCCTTCCCAACCAGACCATTCGCAGGGAGTCTGTCCTATATAAAATCTTTGTGACCATTGCATCTAACATAGTGCTCCACAAATGTTTGGTGATGATGATAATGTTTCAGTGATGTTTTATTATGGTACCCAGAAGGCAAGAACAATGTTTTAAGCCTATTTTACCTAAACAAGGCTTCCTACCAGAAATCCATGGTTTACATTTTATAACAAGGAGAAGAGCAGAAGATCAAGAAATTGAGTTTTGGAATACCCAAAGTTTGTCCATTTATTCATTTTTTCAACATATATTTATTAAGTACCTACCTACCATATGCAGGCACTAGTCTAGCCTATGGGGATATAGCAATGAAGCAGAGAGAAGAAGGCAGCCATCAATGGTAGTCTGAGTTTCGCCCTCATGAAGCTTACCTTTTAGTGTGAATTTTTTTCAAACATAAATTAAAATGTGTACTAGCCTAGGAATAAGAAAATAGATTAATGAACTAAATAGAATCCAAAAATATACCCAACTGGCACTTCAGATTGCTTCTTTATATCTATTCATGACTAATTACCTCAGGAATTTATGACAGCTATGTGCATTTGTTCTTTTTTCACTAATCTATAACCTCATCTAACTTAAAAAATTTAGTTAGATTCCTATCTTACACCATTCACAAAAATAACTTACAGGTGTATTGAAGATATAAATAAAGATATAAGTTAAATAAGATATAAATAAAACAGAACCATAAAACACTAGGAAAAATTAGGAGAATACATTTTAGCTCTTGGGGTAAGGAGGACACCAATGGCAGAAGCCATAGAGGGAAAGATTGTTATAATAGACTACATAAAAATTGTAAAACTATGGTGTAGGCACCATAATCAAACTTTGAAAAATAAATGGCAGACAAGGAGAAAGTGGCTTACAGTCAATATAAAAGATAAAGTGTTCTTACAGCTTCTGCAAAAGAATAAGACAAGTCAATAGAAAAATAGTTGAGGGATATGAACAGAAGATACATAAAAGAAGAAATAGCAGTGAATATGAAATGTGCCTAACTTTCCTAATAAATGAATACAGATTTAAAAAGATAATACCATTTTTCCTCTAGCAAATTGGCAAAAATATAAAAAATAATGATGTATTGGTAAAAGTATAGTAAATGAGCACCCTCGTACATTATTGGTAGAAGTATAAATTGGAACAGCCATTTTGGAGAAAAATTTGGGATCATATCAAAATTTTAAAAATATGTATCTTGCAACCCAGCCATCCAACTTTCAGGAAAATTCATCCTACAGAGTACTAGCAAGTATACGTAAAGACATTTATATTACTGTTCGTTGCATCATTGTTTATCATAGCATACACTCTGAATAACTTCCAATAGAGAGGATGTTTACATATACAGTAGTCTCCCCTTATCGATGGGGGATATATTCCAAGACCCTCCATGTATGCCTACAATCATACATAGTGCTGAACCCTATATAGGTATACTATATTTTTTCCTATACATACATACCTATGATAAAGTTTAATGTATAAATTAGGAATAATAAGAGGTTAACAATAACTAATAATAAAATAGAATAATTATAGCACTGTATTGTAATGTTATGTGAATGGTCTCTCAGAATATTTTACTGTAGTGTACTCATCTTTTCACTTAAAGGAAGCACTTTATAGCTTCTCTTTGACATCTCTCAATTGGCCAACATCACCACTCTTGTGCTTTGGGGCTATTATTAAGTAAAATAAAGGTTACTTGAACTCAAGCACTGCAGTACCACACCAGTCACTCTAATCACTGAATAGGCTACTAGTAAGTGACTGACGGGCAGGCAGCATGGAGACACTGGACAAAGGGGATGATTACATCCAGAGCAAGAGGGAGCGAGACAGTATAAGAATTCATTATGCTACTCGGAATGGTGTTGCAACTTAAAAATTATGAATTGTTTATTTCTGGAATTTTCCATTTAATATTTTTGGAACATGGTTGACTGTGGGTAACTGAAACCATGGAAGGTAAAACTGCGGATAAGGAAGGGGGGACTACTGTATTTTGACGTACTATTACAAAGGAATCATAGCATAATGCAGCCATTGGAAAGAATAAAATAACTCTGTATCTACACCCTTGGAAAGTTTTATGTCTGCTGTGTGCCAGGATGTGCTGGGATTTCTTTAAAATATTTCCAGAAATTTTTTTTAAATGATTTATATTTTACCTAATAAGGGATGCTTTTTGGATGTCTTTTATTATGGCCAACTCTTCAATATAAAGGATGGCAAGTTATGAAGAATAATAGTTTAACAAATGAGTTAGAAGTAGGTAATTTGGGAATATGTTTTGTGGGTTTTTATGTTTTACATGGGAGGAAATATTAGGAACATTGTAATTAAAACCACAGACTTTGGAGTTAGACTGATCTGGATTTGAATGCTGACTCTACCACATGATGGTGGAACCATGTCTAGTTTAAATTCTTCATGCTTGATTTTTCTCATCTGTAAAATGGAGATTACAGGCTCTACCTTATAGTCCTGTTGTGAAGATTAAATATGGTAATGCTTATAAAAGTACTTAGCACAGTACTTAGTTCATAGTAAACCCTTAATATATGTTAGCTTTTGTTAATTATTACTAAAGAGTATGCTTTTTAAAAAATATTGATATCTTTGATCTTTGAATACCTTAAAACTTTTTTATAAAGATAATTTTAGAAACAAATTGAATTAGAATGTGGATTTTTTTAATTTTCAGATTATTGACTTCATTCAGTATGCTATTTATAAACAAGCTTTGGTTATCTTATAATTACATAACATTTCTGAGTTGTGTGTTGGGGATTCCCAAGACCAACCCCAGGTTCAGTGATTTGCTAGGAGGGCTCACGCTTCTTAAGGTATAGTCATATTCATGGCTGTGATTTATTATAGTGATGAAAAGATGAAAAGCAAAGTCAACAAAAGGAAAAGACCATGGGACGAAATCCAGAGGAAAACAGGAGCAAACTTCCAAAAGTCCTCTCTTAATGGAATCACATAGGACATTCTTAATTTCTCCTGCTATGAGTTACGACAACATACTGAAGTATTGTCTACCAGGGAAGCTCACTAGAGACTTAGTGACTAGAATCTTTATTGGAGGATGGTTGTGTAGGCAACCTCTGCTATCATGTACCAGAATTCCAAACTTCAGAAAGGAAAGCAGGCGTTCAGCATAAATCACATTGTTTTTACAAACAGTTTAGGCCCAGTGAGCCATTCTTATTAGGAAATGATAGAAGTCTCCTAAAATCCAAGTTCCTAGACACCAGCCAAGGGCCAGCCTTGTAAGGAGACGTTTGAAAGGATAGCAGTCTCAGGCCTATGTTAACTGTTTTATGTACATGCAGTTTCTGTTTTTATGATAAAAAAAAATAATTTATATTCTAGGATTGTTGTACAGATTAGAAAGAGTGAATATGAAGCCCCAAGCACAGTTCCTGACTGTTACTGCACAATAAATAATACCTCCTGTAGTTGTTCCAGTTTCCAATAAGGGAGAAATTAAAAAAAAAAAATCTACCCTTCTCAAAGCAAGCAACGCTACATTTTCATTTATATTAAGCTGTGTTTCATTTAGGGAAGAATGTTTAGGGTAATGTATTTGACCTTAATGTTCCCTATTTCTGTTAAAATGTAGGTGATATGAGAAATGAAGCCAACAGGTACAGACCCAAGGATCTTATCTCTTGCTGCTGAAGTTGCAAAAAGTCCAGAACACAATGTTCCTGTTATACTGTTGAAGTTAAAAGGTAAGAAAATCTTTTTTTCTGATTTTCTAACACTGTTTAAGTAACAAAACAGTTATTACATCATGGGTACAATTTTAGCATTTGTTTCCGATTTGTTCAGCGAAATCTTAAGATCATGATAAACCAGTGATTTTTTTTCTTTTTAATGTGTTTTTAGTTATTCAACCTATAAAAATCAATTGTATTTGAATAGTTATGTACAGTGTCAGATGGGTAGTAGACTTGGGGTTATCACTTCATGAGTGATGTTTAATTATTTTGTTTTGCACCTGAAACTAATTAAAAAATTTATTCTGAACCACAATAAAAAAAAATCATGCACACAAAAATACAGAGAGCTGTTGGATTTATTAAGCAAAAATAAGTATATCTTATTTCCTTTTTGCCTTAGAAATATTAAACAACACACCTTTAGGAAGCTCAGAGTTGAAGAAAATCAAACAAGATATATATTGTTATGACCTCATTCAATATTGCCTCTTGGTCCTCAGTCAAGATTGTTCTCGAATCCAGGGCGGTTGGACTACAATTTCCCAGCTTACACAGATACTAAGGTAAAATGAAGCAATAAGTTAGCTTGTTCTTAAGGGATATAGTAGATTTTTACTTTCAAAATTAGCTTCTTTTTATTCATCTGTAACAAGCATTGGCAACCTCCTGTGGTGGGTTATGGTTGTACTTTTTCTTCATACTATGTTTTTTGTTCATGTCTATGTATTTGTGAATGTTTCACTGTCCAAATTTTGCTCCATAAGCTCTATGAAGATGGTGATCATGTCTTTTGCTCACCACTGAATTCCAAGTGTCGATAGACTCTACTGACTAAAGAATATAGGAAGAAATGAAGATATTAAGGCACTGGCTGTATACTGGAAAAACTTACAATAGAGCTGGGATCAGTCATATGAATATATCATACAAGGCAGAATGAAACATGCTGAAATGAAAGACATAAGCAAAGTCCTATAGAACAGATACAGAAACTATTCATTTCACTTTGTATTGATTTAGCTATCTCAACTGTATATTTCATTAGGTAACTCAAATCCTGTCAATAAAATTTAGAAGCAGCATTTACTGATCTACTATACTAGAAATGAAAAGAGATTATACTCTTTTACTTAAAGGAGGCAATAAAATAAACCAGATGTTCTCAGTGTGTAAGCCACTTCCTACTTAAGTAACTGAAAGTGTGCTTTTCTAATTGGATCTTATCTTTTGAAACTGCTTACTCTTAATTTGTTACTACATCAAGGCCAGATTCAACACTGTTAGAGAAAACAATTAACAAATGTGCATAATATTCCTTGTTATACTTTGATTTTCAAGATTGTTTCTTTAAGTATGAAAAGCCTCATGTCTTTGTTTTAACTAGGTATGTTAACTCATGAAAATATTGATTGACTTAGGCTTTCTTGAGTGGAATCCCCATATTTGTGAATGTACAAAAAAATTTATTTTATTGTTCTCGGTCAAAATAGGTACTCTTAAATAATTAACTTTAGGAACCAAACAGAAAAGAGAAACTGATAGATGTGACCATTAGTCCATTAACTTTAGGAATTGATGTGTAAAAAATACAAAAATAAAACATGATGCATTGGACATTAGCCAGTTAAGTTTTTAGCATACTGAGTAGGTAGTCACTTTTGCTCATCAGTGTCTGCACATTTTGGGGAAAAGCCTCAAACAACAGTACTTATTAGAGGACACACATAGGGACCATTCTTGGGTTGGGGGACTTTTTTTGGTATAGTCTACACAAATACTTTTTATTGAGACTTTTGAATATACTCATTTCATACCCAGGGAGTGATTTTTATGTGAAGTTTCAAGACCCGTTTCTCTAAAGTGTTTCTACTAGAGTTAGGTTTTTGCTGTTTCCCCTTCTGATATAAAAAATATGCCATCAAATATTATGCAGATTTTAGGAAAAATAGATCTATTAGAAGGTAGAATTGGTATAAAATTAGTGTTTGATTTCCTAATCTATCCCTTGCAGACTAATCTCACCCTGGGTGTTTTTCAGGTATTGGATGTCTAAAATGTATCAGTTAACACAAATGTTATTCATGAATTAGACTCTCAAGGTAGCCTATTAGTTTTAGAGTGTTTGTAGCCCATTCACTGAAAACTTGCCTTCTTTCTCTTTATTGTAAGCTAAGTGTATTTTGTTTCCTGGGGGGTTGACAAGTAGGTTTCTAGGACATATGAGTCCTGGCTCTAAAGTACAGGCAAAGTCACAACTAATACTTTTCTAGAAAGTTGTTACATAATTTTCCAGCAAAAGTTCTTTATTGGCTTGGCAACCAAAGAAAGATACTAAAAAATCTCATTAAGGCACAGTGTCTATAGAAGCTTTAGCATGCAATTGAAATTTATAATTAACACAACCTGAGTCACAAACTTGTGCTCTTATTTCAGCCATTGCTGTGTGGGCTTAGAGCCAGGAGAAGATGCAGAGGAATTTTACAATGAATTACTTCCATCAGCTGCAGAAACTTTTCTGATTTTGGGGAGGCAATTGCAAACATGTTTCATCAATGCAGCTAAGGTATATGTGTTTATTTAGTGTCTTGTGTTTTGTAGTCAGTTTAATTCTTGAGAAGATGTTCCATGTTATTTTTCAAATGTGCAAAATTTGGCTGAAAGTACAATCAGAGTAGTCAATTCAAACATTTTAAAAGTTATAACCAAAAGAACTCAACATTTAAAAATTTTAAAGTACTGGCTGAACCATATTGTATGACTTTTTGAAGGATCTGCTCAACTTTGAGCAGCACCTATGGACATTTATTTTTATAGCATCTTCCTAAAATATACCTTCTACTTAAATTAATAGTAGAGGAATGTATAGTTCTGTAGGCCCAAAGCTTTTCTCAGTAACTCCAATGGTGAAGAACCAAAGTGAACTTTTTATTTAATCTTTCAAATCTTCCTTAGTCAAAATATTTCAACCCAAACATAAGGTTGTTTGAATCCAACAAGTATTTCTTGGGTGAATTGGGCTAGATGCTACATGTACCCTTTTTATCCCCTGACCCATGGAATTAAGAATTTAAAATTAAGAATTCTAATTAATTTAGAAGTATGCAGCTTAATTTCCAAAAATTTGAGAATTTTATTGATGTTTTATTGTTACCCATTTCTAATTCTATTGTGGTCAGATAACATACTCTATCATTTCAATCCTTTGAAATTCTTTTCAGAATTGTTTTTTGGCTCTCCACATGTTTTATCTTGGTGAATGTTCTATTACAAGCAGTCCTTGTTTTGCACAGTGCCATTTTAACTGAAACTCACACATTTCAACCATGTAAAGGTTTTGATATGCACAAGTTTTATTTAACATGGTACCATGCAAAAGCAAGGACTCCCTGTATACTTGAATGTGAACTCTGCAGTTGTGTATAATGTTCTGTGAATGTGAATTAGATCAGTTTGGTTAGAGAGTATATAAAGAATAAGTCTGTAAGGCTGAAACTCCTTGGCTATATGTACATTTGGGCCTAGTGCTGCATCAGAGATTGAGCAGAGTCAACTCTTGTAAACTATGAAGAGAAACAACCAAGTCACCAAAACAATATTAAGTATTATTTGAGATGCTTTGAGTATATAAGGAATAGACATAATCATGCACTTGAAAAACTCCCAAGCTAGTAAAGTAGCTAAGATCTTTAGATATTTCTTGTAGAAAGACAGATGCATTTTTAATTAAAAAAAATAAAAAATTACATGAGTGAAATTGAATGAGACATACCACATTATAGACAACGTAGTGGTTTGAGTATAAGAAGTATTTTTGGCAG
Organism: Rhinolophus hipposideros; assembly: GCF_964194185.1. Lineage (NCBI taxonomy): Eukaryota > Metazoa > Chordata > Mammalia > Chiroptera > Rhinolophidae > Rhinolophus > Rhinolophus hipposideros. The sequence continues at coordinate 47,833,386 of NC_138048.1, read as the reverse complement.
AGAATTTAACTTAGTTGTAGAGTGTGTGCTTTCTATGCAATAGGCCACAAATTCCACTTGTAGAATCTCCATTGACATTTTGAAGGATGCTAGCACTAAATCAATATTTGCATTTTTGCTAGATTTAGTTTAGTTCAGATTAATTAAAGTGGTATGACCTATGGAAATTTTGTTGGACTTGATTTTTTTTTCTGGCTGTGCCACAGACTAACTCTGGGTTCTTAGGCAAACCACTTGTTTTCACTGTACCTGTTTCTCCTTTGTAAAATGATTTCTATCTCATGAATAGCTCAGACCATCATGAAGGCTTTATGTTTTCTTCAGAGCACTTTTATTTAATATTCCCCCTGTAAGTGCAATAATAATTAGTATATTGTTATTTATATAGTCCTTTAATACTTTTCATTACACTTTCACATTCTTCATTATGGTATTTGTATAGATATAAAAAGTTCTTCATACTTATCAGCTAAAGGCCTTTCCGATGTTAATTAAGAAAAAACAAACCTATAAAATAACTAGAGTTCAAATTGAAAACATCAATGTGATGAATGATGTTTTGCTGGAACTAAATTGCTGATGTTGGGTTTAATCCACTATTTGCATATTTTATTTTATGCTAAAAAAAAGCCTTACAAATGTTGAGATATTTAGCTTTTAACGCATTCTATAAGCACATCTGTAGATTTCAGACTAATTGCCTATTGTGGTCCTACTTTTAATGATGAGAAGAGGATGATGTGTCTAACCTTATTTAATACAAAATGTTAGATTTTTTAAAATAACAAATGCATGATAATGTGTGAGATAAAAACATTCTTTAGTAATACAGCAAAGGGAGTAAATCAGCTACAGAAAAGGAAAGCCACTTGACCACAGGGGAAAATTAAAACGGGGATAAAAAGGAGATGACAAGAAAACTGAATTGAAAAAAAAAGAAAAAGAAAACTGAATTTATTTATTAGTTCTGTCTACCTAGGTGTTTTCCCAGTCAGATTTTTTTTTTAATTAGCTGGCATATAGGACCTAGATCGCATGGTGGGACATACACTGGACGTTCTGGCCTAAACTGCAAACTGGTTAAAATATAAACACCTATATACATATATGTATGCACACATATATACGTATATACACACACATGCATATACAGAGGGTGCCAAAAAAATGAATACACATTTTAAGAAAGAAAAACTGTATTAAAATTGTAATACTCAATATATATCTATAACAAAAGATGAATACAAATCACGTGTAACTTCTGCAATGACAAGAGGTGCTTACAGTGGTTACCATCAGCGTCCAGACCCTTCTGATTACAGTGAACTACTGCTTGAGCAACGGTGACCAGTGTCCACTTGTATACATTTTTTTGGCACCTTCGGTATGTATTTTTATATATAAGAATAGAAAACCTCCTATGCAAGAATTTTGAAGTGATTTAAGGGTAAATTTTGTTAACCAGTGTCAGAAGCCATGAATTTACAAGTGACATTGAATGGGGTTTTTAAGGAAAGTAGGAAGTCTAGGAGTCTAGCATTATTCTTTGACATTGACAACAGTGAGGATTACCTGCTTGTGTTTTGGTGAAACTAGCAAAGGCAGTTTATTGGACTAAAGGGATTCTTGATCTAATGTGACATATGTTTCCTGTTTTTATCTTACATTTAAGTTAGCACATATCCATTTAAGCACCTGTCTAACCCTGTGCTAGAATAATAGGAAGAAAATACTTTCATTATTACAAAGAATAATCATAGCAATCATAATGTTTTTGCTGTTGTCATTACTTTTGTGCTGCAGTACAGACATTCAGGACATGAAAAAGATTAGTGGTCTTCATATAACTTTCCACTAAAGTTACATGGCCAATAAATGAGAGAATTATGAAAGGAGTCTGTTTCTTATTACCCATTGTGACATATACTCTAATCTAGAATAATTTCTCATTATACCTTCTACAAAGGAAGAAGCAGGGAAAACTGTCATTTATTTATTGAATAAGTATTGATTGAACATTTACTGTGTGTCAGAACTGAATTTATAGTGGAGAGCTAAATAACATGGTCTTTGCCCTCATGCAGTCAGAGTAAAAGATACAACGGAAATGCACTAATAATAATGCTTTACCTGTTGACATCTACATTTGCATATTGCAGTGATTTTCAACCTTGGCTGCATAACCAAATCACCCACCTTACTTTGTAAAAATACAGATGTCCAGGCTTTTAACTTTGGAGTTTCAGAGTCAGTATGTTTGCACCAAAGTCTGTGCAAAGGTATGTTAAAACAACAACAACAACAAAAAAACAAAAACAAAACTTCACAGATGATTCTCATGTATAGCCAATAGCGAGAAATTCTAGTGAAACCACTTGTAGTTCTTATACTACTTATATTGTCTCCTTTGGCCTCTGGATAACACTAGGTAGAGTAGGTATTACTAGCCAGTAACCACAAGATTTGTAAATTAAGAAACTAAAGGCTTCAAGCTCACGTACCTCATAAATAGCTAATTAGATCCCGAAACCAGGTCCTCTAACTCCTCAGAGAGAAGTCTCTCCTTTTTTTTTAAATAAAGCAACTGCAAAACATTAAATTGGTTTTTTTTGTGTGTGTGTGTGTTTATGTGTATGTGTGTTCAGGTTGAAGAAAAAAATAAATTACTACACTTTTTCCAAATTGTGACTGATTCTCTCTTCTGGCTGTTGGGAGGCCATATTCAACTTATCCAAAATGGTAAGAGAAAAGAGTTTTAATGTAACTGATAATCATTGTAAAGTCAGCTGCTAACAGGTTGATCTTTTTTTCTAAAAATAAGTACCTCATTAGCTATATATGTAACTATCATTAAATGAAACCATAATGAAGTAACTCCACACACAAAATAAATGCCCATTTGGACATTTCAGCTTTAAATAACTAACATTAAGAATATGAATATTAAGGGGGAAATTGCTAAAATATAACTTTCTCCTTAGCTTTGTCTATTTAGCAAATCCAAGATAATTTTGTGCTAACCAGAGGGCAAAAGGAGTGGGGGAATGGTAGAAGCGGGTAAAGGGGGTCAAATATATGGTGGTGAAGAATTGACTTTGAGGGGCCGGCCCGGTGGCTCAGGCGGTTGGAGCTCCATGCTCCTAACTCCAAAGGCTGCCGGTTGGATTCCCACATGGGCCAGTGGGCTCTCAACCACAAGGTTGTTGTCTAGGTTCCTTGAGTCCCGCAAAGGATGGTGGACAGCGCCTCCTGCAACTAAAATTGAACATGGCACCTTGAGCTGAGCTGCCGCTGAGCTCCCGAATGGCTCAGTTGGTTGGAGCGCATCCTCTCAACCACAGGGTTGCCAGATTGACTCCTGCAGGGGATGGTGGGCTGTGCCCCCTGCTGCTGGCAACGGCAACTGGACCTGGAGCTGAGCTGCGCCCTCCACAACTAAGACTGAAAGGACAACTTGACTTGGAAAAAAGGCCTGGAAGTACACACTGTTCCTCTTCCCCAATAAAATCATTAAAAAAAAAAAAAAAAAAAAAAAAGAATTGACTTTGAGTGGTGAAAACAATGCAATATATAGATGATGTATTATAGAATTGTACATTTGAAACCTATATAATTTTACTAACCAATGTCACCCCAATAAATTTAACAAAAATTAAGCAAAGAATTAATGATAATGTTAATAATTTAATTGTCTGGGGAAGAATTTTTTTTTAAGTTTCAAAGAGTACAGTTGTATTTTAGACTTAGTGTGAGAGAAATCCTTATGTACAGAGCAGATATAATTTAACTCAGATTTTTCATGTAAGAGTAAGCTTTTATAAAATGAAATTTTACTGAATTTTAAAATTATTTTACAGGATATGTCTACACTTACATATACATATATGGTAGTGTTATATTATGTTTTTTTAAGATTGAGAAGGTAATCCTTAATGATAATCATGGCAGCATTTCTATTCTCTTGAAAGATTTAATCTAAGATAAATATAAGTATTTAAGAATATATAAGACCATTGATTTATTTTAGTAAAAATTGAACTGAATTTTTATTTTTAATTTAAATTTTCTCTCAGAATTAGGCATGCACATAATTTTTAAGAGTTCAAAGTCCTATAGGGATTATTAAACAAAAAACAATCCCTGGTCCTCACACTTCACTCTATTTCCCATTTTCCAAAGGCAACTACTTTCAGTTGGCATAACTAATACTTTTGTTAGCTCTATTCCTATAGAGCAAAGTAACATGCTTAGATACTTTATTTTAAAAAAATATTTCCCATTGTGGCACAAATATTATTATAAAGTCCTCCATTTAAAGAACTATTTTACCAAAAATATGAACTCTTATTCTCACTATAGTGGGAAGTAAAAGACCTAGTAAAAACAGAGACAGCAAGAGAGAATATTTGAAATTTTTAGTGTATATGCTGCCGAAGCAAGCACAATATTTGAAATTTTTAAAAATAAGCCATATTCCTTTTCAAAAATAGTAACTATAATAAAAATGACAGTGTTCCTTGGTCATCTGTAGATTTAAAATATCAGTAAAGTAGACTTGTTTTTTAAAGAAGTAGAACAAAAAAATTTTCAGATTTGTGTGGAATCACAAAAGACCCTGAATAGCCAAAGCAATCCTGAGAAAAAACAAGACTGAAGGTATCACACTACGGGACTTCAGTTTGTACTACAAAGTGACAATAATCAAAAACAGCATGGTAGTGGCAGAAAAACAGACATACAGATCAATGGAACAGAATTGAGAACTCAGAAATAAACTCATGTATACATATGGGCTGATAATTTTTGACAAAGGAGCCAAAAACATACAAGGAAGAAAAGAAAGCCTGTTTAATAAATAGTGCTGGGAGAACTGAAAAGCTACATTCAAAAGAATGAAACTAGACTGCTATCTGTCACTATACACCAAAATTAACTCAAAATGGATCAGAGACCTGAAACAATAGAAGAAAATATAGGTACGGAGCTTATGGACCTTGGTTGTAGAGAGGATTTTATGAAGTTGACCTCAAAGGCTAGGGAAGTAAAAGCAAAAATAAACGAATGGGACTATATGAAACTAAAAAAGCTTCTGCACAGCAAAAGAAACCATCAACAAAACAGAGGCAACCAACCAAATAGGAGAAGGTATTTGCAAACAACACCTCCGATAAGGGGCTAATATCCAAAGTATATAAAGAACTTGTACAACTCAACAACAAAAGAAACAAATAATCTAATTTAAAAATGGGCAGAGGATGTGAACAGATAACTTTTCCCAAGAAGACACAGAAATGACCAACAGATACATGGAAAAATGCTCAACAAAGCTCTTAGGAAAATGCAAATCAAAACCACAATGAGATACCACCTCACACCTGTTAGAATGGCTATTATTAACAAGACAAGTACTAACAAGTGTTAAGAGGTTGTGGAGAAAAAGGAACCTTCATACAATGTTGGTGGGAATGTAAACTGGTAGAGCTGCTATGGAAAACAGTATGGCAATTCCTCAAAAAATTAAGAATGGAATTACAATATCACCCAGCAATCCTTCTTCTGGGTATCAACCAAAAAAACCTGAAAACACTTATCTGTAAAGATATATGTAACCCCTATGTTTATTGTAGCATTATTTGCAGTAGCCAAGACATGGAAAAAACTGAAGTGTCCAATAGATGATTGAAAGAAGATGTGGTATGTACAATATACAATTGAATATTACTTGGCCATAAGAAAAGATGAAATACTGCCATTTGTGACAACATGGATGTATTTTGAAATTATCCTGCTAAGCGAAATAAGTCAGGTAGAAAAAGTCAAGAACTATATGATTTCACTCATGTGGGATATAAAACTGAAAGCAACAAATGAACAAGACAAACGAGCAAAAACTCAGACACATTTAACAGTTTAGTGGTTACCAGAAGGAAACGGGGAAGGAGGGAGGTAGAAGAGATAAAGGGGATCAAATACTGTACTATATGAAAGAAGAATCGACTTTGGGTGGCAAATACACAATGCAATATATAGATGATGTATAGAATTGTACACTTGAAACCTATATAATTTTATTAACCAATGTCACCCCAATAAATTTAATAATAAAAATATTCTGGGTTAGAAAAGCTAAATTTAATGATTGTAAAATTCATATGCAAAAAATAAATTGGGACAAAATTGGGGTATCTGATAACCTTTCTCTAAAAAGATTCAGCTGCTTGGAGAAAGAGCTAAGTATAGGTCCGGAGGAGAAAATATGCAAGGTAATTCTGAAATATCTGCAATACCAGATAGGAAGGAGGCAATCAAAGTATTAGGATTCTGTGAAAAGGAATGAGGAGGAATCAGCATGAGGAGGCTTCTACTAGCCAAAAGTGGGAAATTTGAACAGCAATCAGGGTAATAACTATAGAGGATTGAAACACATCAAATATAGTGATACTCTTTTTAAAAATTACCATTAAAGTCTGTTAGGGAACCAATTCATTTTGGTAGAGAACCCAGCATTTATTCTGCCTTTTCTTACATATTGATGAGAAATTTTTCTTTGTAAAAATATTCCAACTATAACTAAAAATGGAATGATAGATTTGCACCATTTTGCAACCCTTAGTGAATTAACAGATTTAGAAATTAATCGTGCCTCACTGTCAACATTTTAGGAGAGACAACCAAATATTAAGTGCCTCTAATCGTCCTTCATAACCTCTCATATGAAATGTATATGCCAGAATTCAAATGTGAATTATTTCGATCCTCTACTTCCAACTCCCAGTTTATAGAAGGTCAGAGAAACATATTAAATTATACCCCAGGAATGCAATTAGCAAAAATAGACAGTGGAAAGCTTATAGGACAGTTGACATAGATTTCTCAATAAATTGCAAGGAAAATAAAAAGGTAAAGGAGGAATCCATAGGTTAAAAAATTGAAATATAATCAGTTACAACGTGTGGATCTTATTTTGAATCTTGATTCAAACAAACTTATAAAAATTCAAAAAACAACTGGAAATTGGAGCACTAACTGGATATTTGATAAAATTAAGGAATTATGATTATTTAGGCTAGATAATGGTTATGTTTTATTGTTTAATAATTCATATCTTTGGTGACTATATATTGAAATATTTGTAGATAAAATGATTTGATGTCTTGCTTCAAAATAGAATGGGAGACAGGAAATGGATGAGGTAGGTGAAGCAAGGTTTGCTGAGTTGATTATTGTTGAAGTTGAGGGACTGGTACATGCAGGACCATTATACTATTCTCTCATGTAGGTTTGAAACTTTCATTATAAAAAGTTTAAGTAAGTAAATTGGCAAAAGTATCAGTTTTTGTTTGGGGGACCAAATAGTTACCTGATTACATTTGAAAAACAGATTAGGGGCTCAAAACTAAGTTGTATAATAATACGTTATAAAATAAATAGTATAAAACAATAAAATGGAATGACTTTAAAAAATTATCATTTTTCCAGTTTAGAAAAAACATAAACTTATATACACACTATATACTATGATTTCAATGAATTCAAGCTAATTAAAGAGTTAATAAAACATCTTTACGTAAAAATGGAATGATATACGAGTACTTACTCCAACTACAGATAATTTTTTTTATTACTGAAGTAAAAGAAAATAAGTCATAGAAATATTTAATAGTGGAATTGATTTTTAAAGTAGATAAACATTTTAAAAATTGGTTTCTAGTGAAATACTGAAATATTAGACTATAAATAGAAATGAAGAACAATAGTTGGTATGTGAAAGAAATCAAATATGTTTCTTTCAGGAGGGAGAAAGAAGAAAAGAGTAAGTTGTTCTGTGGCAACTAGAGGAGTGTTCACAGAGTTTCCTTGCCCTATACCTGATCCCATATTAATTAAAATTCTGATCACTCAGTGGAGAAGGGAATAGAAACTGACATTTACTGGGAATCTACCCTGGTTAGGACATTCTACAATAGCCTGTGAGATAACTATTATTTCTAGTTTTACAGATGAAGAAATGGATGTTGCGAGAGATTAAACAACTTGCGTAAGCATCCAATGCCAAGTCTTCATAACTGACTGCTCAGAGCCTAAAAATTATAAACCAAAAAAAACCCAAATGTTTTATAATGATTTTATTATTATTTAAGACAAAATATTAGCAAACATGATGCATTTTATAACAAAATTTTAAAGGATGTGATTATAGTCATCTATATCATTTCCATTTCTTCACAGGAAATTTGATTTTATTCACTGAAATTTACTACTAGAAAAAGGTTCAGCTTTAGGATAGATTATATTTTATTTTTCAGTTAAAAGGAGATAACGAGATTCTTAGGTTGGTATTTGTGGCTGCTCTCTGTAATAACTTCATAAAAATGGAATGGCTTGTTTATGGTATTGAAATCGCCTATCTTACAATCTTCTTTATTGTAAAATATACACAGGCAGAAGTTTAGCAGAAATAGTCATGCTTTGATTTAGTTTTGGAAGGACGAGTAAATCCCAGTTGTATTACTGTAGAATCTTTGTTTTAATCTTTTTTCCCCTCTTCCTTTAGTGCTACAAAGTGATCATTTCTTGCTCTTACTGCAAACTGATAATGTTCAAATAGGATCTACCGTCATGACTCTGGTACAGAACATACTACAGATCAACAGGTGACTTGGTTTTACAAATATTTATGATTTTTTATTTTTTATGAGCATTACCGATTTTTTTGCTGAAATCAATTGCGTATGGATTGTACATGACCCTTATTACCATTGTCTTTCAGAAAAAAATATAAAATACTTAAAGAAACTGGAAATTTATTATTGAAGTGGTATCTTATCTCAAAGCTTAAGATTTTAGACCAAATCTCACACCTAGAGAAGAAGAAGTACTGTGATAGCTGAAGAAAAATTTGGGGATCGTGGTAAAAAAATGCTTAATCGTATATTTGTTTAGGAAACTGCAAGCTCAGTATTGTGCCAAGTGCTATAGAAGGGCATAAAAGAAGTAATAGGCAATTTTCCCAGGTTAAAATGAAAAGGCAGAGCATGCACAGTTGAAATAATTGATTCTTTGAGTTCAATATGGATTTGTTAAACATCAGTTCTATGCCCAGTATGTTTACAAAGTTCATTAAGCTATAAACTTTGTCTTTAAATAGTTTACAATGTAGTGGAAGAGACCGACACACAAACATAATTATATTATAGTGGATTAAGTTACGATGTTAAAGGTGTGCTCGGTGTTAGAGGAGCTTCTAACGCAAACTGAGAAATGATGCTTCCTGGAGAAGGTAACAGCTGAAATGAAATTTTAAGGATGAGAAATTACCCAGGAAGGAAGAAAAGAAAGCAGTATTTCTAGGCAGAGGTTAACAACATAAGCAAATGCACAGAGGTTTTTAAAACAAAAAAATGCTGAGGGTGAAAAGTAGGTACAGTTGATTGTTGCCAGCATTTCAAGTTTGGTTTGTGGAGGTGGCTAGCAAGTTCTGCAGACTTAAGTCACGAAGAGCTTATATGCTATGTTAAGGAAACTAAATCTTATCCTGTAGCCAATGGAGACTGTTGAAAGATTTTTAAAGTGTATGAAAATGGTCAGATTACATTTCAGTTATGTCACTTTGGTCACTGTAGAGGAAAGATTTAAGGGGGACAAAACTAGACAAAGAAGGCAATTAGAGGAAGAAACCAAAATAATCCAAGTGAAGTAATAAAATCTTGGCCTTGAGCACTAGTACCAAAAACTAATGAATTAAAATCATCAGGACTTCACTTCCACTTGTGTTTGAGATGGAATAATAGAAATGGATTTACCCTACCACCTGAAGAAAAACAAATAGCAGGCAAAACATGAAACAACAGATTTTAAGAAACTAGACTTCCATTAATCAAAGAAAGTGAGCCCTGCCTGAGAAAAAGGAATGAACAAGGTGAACATAAAAATTTCCCTAACTTACAACACTGAGAGAGTTTCCGGGCTGTGATGCAGTAAGGGTTATCTCAGCCAGGCTGAGTTGAAGAGATAGTGCTAAAAGTCTGAGGAGAACAAAACGGCTAGATTTCATAAGACAGAATTTCACAGAAGAGAGCCACATAGAGAAACCTCAGACATCTGCAGAAGTTTCCCTTCAAGTATTCAGTAAAGTACTGATGAGCACATATGTGGGAGGAAACTACCTAATGTCAGGGAAAACAGTAATCCAAAAGGATTAAAAGGAGTGGTACCAGAAGCTTGCACAGAGCCAAGAATATTGCCTGATTCCAATAGCCAAACTGGAAAACCTCATGAATAGTGGAACATTGGGTAGAGTACTCAGGAAGCTTTCACCTTGGTAGTGAGGGATAATTAGCACTAGACTGAGTACTATTCTGGACCATCCAAACAAAACAAGAGCAGGACCCAAAAGAATCAAATTATTTCCAAGTAATTTAACTGCATCTGGTTATTGAAATTGCCTACATCTTAAAATCTTTATTGTAAAGTATACAGGGCAGGAAATTTAGCAGAAATGGTCATGCTTTGGTTTGGCTTTAAAAGGGTAAGGCAATCCCACGTATGCCTTCATAGAATCTTTGCATTGATCTTTTTTTCCCTTTTTCTTTAGGAATACAAAATGATAATTTCTTGTAGTCACTGCAAACTGACAATGTTCAGATAGAATCTACAATCATAACTATGCTATAAAACATACTACAGATTAGCAGGTGACTTGGTTTTACAAAATTTTACCAACTTTTTTTCCATCAGAAGCATTACCAATTTTGCTAAATCATTGGTTGCATGTGATTTTTACATGGTACGTGGAAATCTTTAGCCAAAAAAAAAAAATCAAAAATATTTTTAGGAATACAAAAATATCTAGCACCCAGCAAGACAAAAATTCATACAAGTACCAGACATGCAAACAAGCAGGAACATAGAATCTGTCATGAGAAGAATCAGTTGATCAAGGCTAATATATGTTATAATTAATAAACAAGGGCATTAGGACAGTTATTATAGCTATATTCCATATGTTCAAGAAGTTAAATTGAGACATACATGTATATAAGACCCAAACTGAACTAGACATGAAAACTACAATGTTTGAGATGAAAAACACACTAGATAGGATTAATATCAGATTAACATTGCAGAAGATTAGTGAATTTGAAGATGTAGCAGGAAAAAACTACCCAAAATGAAACAAATATAATTTTAAAATGAAAGAAAGAAAAGAGAGAGAGAGAGAAAGAAAAGGAAAGAAAACAAAAGAGAAAATGAAAGAAGGGGAAAGAAGGAAACATCAGTGAATCAGTAGTGATCTGTAGCACTATTTCAAACAGCTTTATATGGTATAATCAGTACTTAAAAGAGGTAGTAGAGTCTGAAGAAAATATTTGAAGAAATAGTTATTGAAAATTTTCCAAATTTGATGAAAACTATCATCTTGCAGATTCAAAAATCTCAACAAACCAAAAGGACAATAAAAATGAAGAAACTGCTACACTAAGGCACTTAAATCAAAGTGCTCAAACCGGCAATGAGAAAAATCTTAAAGGTATAGAAAGAAAAATCTTAAAGGGAAAAAGGTATTATATACAGAGGAATGAAGATAAGGATGACAGCAACTTTCTCATCAGAAACAATGCAAACAAAAGGATAGTTGAGAACATTTACAAAAATTTTTTATTACAGTTGACATACAATATCATGTTAGTTTCAATTATACAATATAGAGATTGGACATTTATATACCTTATGATGTGTTCGCCATGATAAGTACTATATGTCATTATGCAAAGTTATGGCAATATTATTGACATATTCCTTGTACTGTACACTACATTCGTGTGACTTATTTTATAACCGGAAGTTTGTAGACTAGCATTTTTAAAATAATGAAAACAAGTGTCAAACTAAAATTTTACACCCAGTGGAAATATGTTTCAAAAACAAAGGCAAAATATTTCTTCAGAAATCACCAGCAGACACATACTACAAGAAATGTTTAAGGAAGTCCTTCAGCCAAAAGGAAAGTAGATTTACACAAAAAATGAAGAATATCAGCAATGGTAATTATTGTATGTAACTGGCTAAGATTACTTTTCTTATTATAATTATATATGATACAATAATATAACATTTGCTCCTACAAAAATAATGTATGTGGGGTTTTATGACATAAAGTGTATTATAACAGTAGTATAAACTCTGGAAGGAGAGAAATGGAAACATACAGTTTTTTGTATGCTTAAAAGTAAAAGGGTGAAAAAAGATGCACTATGCTAACATTAATCAAAAGACAGCTGGAGTGTCTACTTTAATATCATAAAAGGTAAATTTCAGAGTAAAGAATATTATCAGGGATAAAGTTATTTCATAATCATAAAGAAATCAATTCATCAAGAAAACTTGTTTATTGACCTAATAGCAGAACTTCACAATACACAGAACAAATTGGTAGACCTGCAAGGAGAAATAGAGAAATCTACAAGTAAAGTGAAAGATGTAAATACATCCTTCTTGATAGTTGATAGGAAAAGTAGACAAAAATTAGTATTACTACAGAAGATTTGAACAACAATATCAACCAACTTGACCTGATTGGCATTTTCAGAAACTCTACCAAACAGCAAAATGCACATTCTTTTCAAATGTAAATGGAATATTTTAAAACATAGACCATTTTCTGGGCCATGAAACGCATCTCAAAAGGATTTAAATCATACAAAGTATGTTCTCTGCCCTCAATGGAATTAAACTGAAAATTAATACGAAGACGATCTCTGAAAAGATTCCCAAATATGTGGGAAATAATAATGCAAATAACCCAAAGCACAAAGAAGAAATAAAAAATTAAGTTATAAAAATCTTTTAAATTATTGGAAATGAAAACATAACATATCCAACTTTCTGGGATGCATCTATTAGGTTGATGCAAAAGTAATTGCGGTTTTTGCAATTATTTTCAATTGCAAAAACCGCAATTTTGCGTCAACCTAAAAAAATTAAAGCACGAATTCAGACCTAATGTAACATTGTAAAATCAATGGGAAAATACATATCACTAAACGCCTATGTTGGAAAAGAAGGAAAGTCAAATCATTGACCTCAGCTTCTACTTTAAGAAAGTAAGAAGAGGGAATTAAACTTAAAGTAAGCAGAAGAAAGAAAATGATAAAGATCAAAGCAGAAATAAAATAGTAAACAAAAATAATAGAGAAAATCAATGAAACCATAAGCTGGTTCTTTGAGAAGATCTATGAAGTTAATAAACCTATAACAAGACTAATTAGGGGGGAAAAGGGAATGCAAACTGCCAATATTAGGAATTAGAGAAGAAACAAGACAATAGTCTATAGATAATGAAAGTATCATAAGGGAATAATATGAACAACTTTGTGCTTATCTAGATGAAATGGACAAGTTATTTGAAATACAAAAAACTATCAAAACTCGCTCAAGAAACAATAATAGATAACCTGACTATCCCTATAATTATAAAGAAATTGAATTTGTAGCTAAACCACTAGTTAGGACTTGACAGCTTCTTCACTGGTAAATTCTACTAAACATTTAAGGAAGAAACAATCCTAAACAAATTTCCAGAAAATTGAAGAGGCGGAAATACTTCTCAGATTGTTATATGAAGTCAACATTACCGATACCAAAACCAGACAAAGACATGAGAGAACTACTTATCATTATACTAAGAACAGAGGTGCAAAACATTCTAAACAAAAATTTAGCAAGTTGAACCCAACAATATATTAAAAAGTTAATATGTCTTGAATGAGTTGGGTTTATCCTGGGAATTCAGGGCTAGTGTAATGTTCTAAAGTCAATCAATATAATTCACATTAACTAAAAAAGGAAAAACATATCAATAGATGGAGAAAAAGCATTTGACAAAATTCAATATCTATTCCTGATTTTTAAAAACAAAAAACTCTCAGCAAAATAGTAATAGAAGGTAGAACTTCCTCCGCTTGATGAAGGGCATGTAGGAAAAACCTACAGCTAAGATACATCATGAGCAAGACAAGAATGCCTACTCGGATCTTTTCTGTTCAACATTGTACTGGAGTTTCTAGCCAGTACAGTAAAGCAAGAAAAAGAAAACGTATCCATGTGAAAAGGAAGAATCAAAACTCGCTCTATTTAGAGACGGCAGTGTCATCTATGTAGAAAATCTAATGGAATATACAGCGAAGCTACTAAAACTCATAAGTGAATATAGCAAGGGTAGTAGGATCCAAAATCAGTATTATAACATAAACTTTTATATCCCTCAATTCATGCTCAGGTCAGTGGTAGCTGGGATTGGGTGCCAGCAGGGCAAGAAGAGAAGGGTGATAGATTCGAGGGGGTGATGGATATGTTCATTATCTTGATTGTGGTGGTAAAACAAGTGAAAATAGATCAAATGGTACACTTTCAATATGTGTAGCTTGATGTATATCAAACTTTAATGAAGCTGTTAAAAATCATCAGCTCTTGGTAAGCATTTTAATATGGGATAAAAGATATGTTCAGGTATGACACTAAATTTTTGGTGTCATGTTGGGTAATTCAACAGTGGTATAACCAAAAAAACGTGTAAGGAGTTGGTTTGGGGAGACAGATGATGACTTCAGTATTGGTTATACTGAACAGATATGTTCATTGGGCAGTGAAGTAAGTCCATGCAAAAATTTGTAAATAAATGTTAATAGTAACTTTATAATGGCTGAAGACAAGATGACTCAAATGTCCATAGATAGGTGACTAGACAAACTACTGGAAGAGCTCTGGACTAGAGTTACAGATTTATGTGTCATCATATCAGCTTACAAATGACAGTTAAAAACCTGAGAGATGAGCTCAGTGGGAAATAGGAATCGAGTGAGAAAGGAAATTGGCTGAAAATAGAATCCTGGAGAAATAACTTTTATACTGGTGAAGGGGAGCCAGTGAAGAAGATTGAGAAAGAATGGTTAGAAATCTGTGGGTGGAGGGTGGAGGGGGAACCAGAAGAACATTATATCATAGAAGTTGAATGGGTTGAGAGTATCAGGCACAAGCTTTATTTTTCTTTTGTACAAGTCATTTATATTGTTGAGTAAGAATCTTTTGCTCTCAGATAATCATCATTGCCATTATTCATTTTTCTACAAGCCACCTCTATTTTTACAGAACTGCAGAATATCCTAATCAATAGTAAGTAGATAATCAAACATACCCCTAGAAAAGCACATACTTCTTAGGTGAGTAAAAGGACACCCAGTATTCCCTTTTGACTACTTCTAAGTTTCAGGTGACTTTTCATAATATCAGTACTGCAAGATAAGATTGTTAGTATAATGAAGGAAATACCAAAAGAAAGATAAAATTCCTCCTATATTAAGTACATGATAATTGAATTCCTATAGCATTTTTGTCTTCATACGTCCGTCATTAAAGCAATGAACTATGTACTGTACTGTCTTGTGATTTTCCTCTTATTGTTGCCTCAAAGCTTTTGAATCTATTTAATATTTTGCACATTTTCTTACACAATTTTACGGTAGATTTTTCTAAGGAAAGGGCCTTTGGCTACTTTGTATTCCTTATTTTACCTATTAGGGTGCCTCACACAGAGTGAGTTCAATAAATATTCATTGATTTAATGTGCTATATTCATGGAACTAAGCAATATACATTTAAAAAAATTGGTTATCTTCTTGGATCAGGCCACTATCAGGCATCAAGTTGCTGAATCTTTTATGTTTAATTTGTTGCAATATCTGTGTGTCGATTAGTAATGGTACTTCTTTAATTTTGTTCTATTAGTGGTGATTTACTCAGAATAGAAGGAAAAACCCTGCATTCAATTTTGGATGAAGTTGTTTTCAAGCTTTTATCAACTCCTAGTCCAGTCCTAAGAAGTACTGCTACAAAGCTCCTGCTGTTGATGGCAGAATCTCATCGGGAAATTTTGATTTTACTGAGACTAAGTGCCTGCTACAAAGGTAGTGTATATATATATATTTTCTTTTGTTGAAATTCTCAAAAATAACTTTTTAATTGATGGTTTATGGAAAACAAAATTCCTCTGTTTTGAAAAACTTGATAATTGAAGTGTGCAGATAAAATCCCATCATACCATAACCTATTGAGGAAAAAGTCTGTATATAATCAAGCTATCTTCATGTCTCAACAGATGGCCTGTAGTACTTTGTTGGTGAGGTTACAATGAATATTTACTCCCTGACAAAAAGATTGTGCATTGAATATACCTGATAGAGTTATAAAAGAATGACCAAAAAGATCAGTGACCTTACCAAGACTAACTTAACTGGAGAAAATAGAACTGTGCTTGAGAGATTGACAGCCCTTTGATCTTTACACAATTAATAATTACTCTTCAACTTCTTTACTGTCTTTCCTCAAAAACAGAACATTTCCCTCACTTCCAAATCAAATGTATGTGAATACAAAGTCAGAAAATTTGAGGAGGAAAGAGCATAGTGCATTACCATTCCCAAATAGTAGTTTTCATTTAATTGAGCATTTACTATGTGTCAGATACTTTACGTGCATTAAAATGTTTAATCCTCATAACATCCTATGAGATATTCTTATCCTCATTTTATAGCAGTGGGAACAGAGCATGGAAAAAAATAGGTAATTTATCCAAGATCACACAGATTTTTTTTTCAATTGCCATGCAAAGCTATATGTTGGCTTTGTTTTATTTCTTTACTAGCCAGAACCATGAATTCATTACAGTGTATTTTCTTATTCAACATGGTGAGGAAATAGTTTCTAGGTTATAAAATATACTTATTTATACGGGGTTATATTATATGTAAATTTTTAAAGATTTGAATATAATGTGAAACATTTAATACCAAAACTATTATAATGGCCTTTTAATAATTCTTGATGGCACTTTATTTACCTTGTATAGTCATTATTGTGAACATTATAATTATTTTTCATTATAGGAACAGAGGGGGAGAGAAAGTGCCAGTAATAAAACCCTCTAGACAGTATTGTACCAGATACACATTTTTTAACTTTGTAATTAGATGTCTTCAATAAAAATGTGAATGTCCAACAGAGTTCATTATAAAGGAATTTCACTTTAATAATCTGTCTCCTCCTCTTTTCTCAATAGTAGAACTTATTCAGCTTCCTCAAGGTATTTTACAATTATTAATGCTGCTAAGAACTTAAGTCTTAAAGAGAGTATAAAATGTGGAAAGATCCAGAGAGTGGCTTCCCCAATTATACACTCCAAGGCAATCATTGTAGCTTACTTATTTATATTGAATACATACATTATAATACATCATTCCAACATGCCTTGGGAATTGTACTTACTTTGTACCTTATACTACTACTCTGTTTTATTTGGGAATGAAAATGCAGTATTTTAGTGTTATAGCACTTCTATAAAATTTGCTTATGAACCTATTGATTGGCCCCAAATTATATACATTGCTGTATATTTTTAATAATAACTTCTTTAATGAATGACTAATAACCTGCTTATTAAACATTTACTCAGTATGATTATATTTTTTAAAATGTTTCAGTTTAAAAAATATTTCAATTTAAGGTATTTAGGTTCAGACAGAAAATAAATTATATGTCTCTACTCTGTGACTTATCACAATGATACCACTCTCCTTTTTTTAGTTAAAGAGATTGACTACACAGATTTTGCATCAGATCTCACAAGTGAGCACATAATCTTAGGACAGAGGAGTATCCTAAAGACCTCAGTCTAGAAATCATGTGATTCTTCTTGTATTCATTTGTTTCTAAATCAGACTTTTTCACCTTGAATTAATACTGAATAAATAATTCATATTAGTAATTGTATCTTTGTTATTCTATTTCAGGACTCAGAAGTCTACTGAATAAACAAGAGCCTGGGACAGAGTTTAGTCAAGAACTTATACAGCTCATTGGCCTTTTAAGCCCTAAGGTCTATCAGGGAGTAGAAGAGCAGGTATTTAATTATAAAAATAATATGCATGATATTTACTAACATTTCAATAAACATTTTAGTTTAAAAATATTGAGAGTGAGAGCTTCTTGAATCTTTTACTTGCTCTCTCTCCCCCTTTCTTTAGTTATTTCCCCCTAAGATCCAGAGCAGCCATAATTTGATGGGGAAAAGGGGTTATTTATGGAACGAATTTTAATCCCAGAGCGTTTGTTTGTTTGTTTGTTTGTTTGCCTGTACAGAGTTCTTTATACCTCGAGTCTTTGAATAAGTGAAGCCAGGCATAAGATGTCAAACAAAGAGTTAGTTAAAGCATTAAAGAAACAGAACTATGACATACTTGTAAAGAGAGTGGGAAGTAAGTTTAATCAGGGAGAATTCGGAGCTAACCAGACTATGTCTTGAATACATTCTAGACTGCCCAAGGGAGCCTAACGAACCTCCTTTGGGAGGTCAGGTTTAATATTCTTAGGCCTTCCCTGTCCTTGGCCTATGAAAATGATGCCTCCTGCCCAATTTATTAGAGATGGAGATTAACACTTGCCCAGGCCTGATATTTTAAGAGGTGAACTTCTAAAAAAAATCTTTTTTAGAGACGTCTCTAAATTAATTCTGGCATTTATTTTCAGAAACTACATCAAGCAGCTTGCTTGATTCAAGCTTATTGGAAGGGTTTCCAAACTAGAAAGAGATTAAAGAAGCTTCCATCTGCTGTGATTACTTTGCAGAGGAATTTCAGGTAAAAAATTTTGGTGAGAGGAATTGTGATCTGAGAGGGCTAGATTTATCTTATTAGAGTATAGCTGAGTGAAAATTTAAGGATTTGGGTTTTTTTTTTAAATTTTTAATCTGTTTCTTTTATTCTTACTTTCATTCTTGTTCTATACATTTCTGAGTACCAGCACTCCAGTCACCCGATGCACTTTCAAAGCAAACAACATATTGTACGACAAGAATCTAATGTAACAAACATACAATCCTATTCACTTACTGAGACTTTTTTGGTGGGCCAAGCCTACAGAGGGAGCCAGTGAAAGTCGATTACCTTCTTAAACCCTTAAAACCAAAAATTGCTGTAATTGTTCATATGTAATTATGGCAAAAACATGTATGTGTATGTAAGTATGTTAACCTGATTTTCCTCAGTAAATATGGCATGGATATATATGACCATTGAGATGAAATAGCTTGTCATTTATCTCTATTTCAATTAGACTAAAGATGAAATACTGAAGACACAACCCAGGTTTTGATATGACTAAGCCATCCAGATTCTTATAGGCAATGAAAACAACACACACACACACACACACACACACACACACACACAAATGATTTAGCTCCTAGGTCGTTTATGATAAAGTAGAGCCATCTCAGGCGATTTCTCATGCAGCCTAACAGAAAGCTACATTTTAATTTACTAAACTGAAACTTGCATGTTCCAGAAGTCAATTTTTTTTTTAAGAAAACTGAAACTATTCTTTTAATAACTACAGCTGCATTTCTCAGTTTTAAAAATATTTTAAAATAGTGTACTAAAGTTTGACTTTCAATTAGACTGCTTGAGAATCACCTCTGAAATGGCTTTACTTTATCATAAATGACCTAGGAGCTAAGTTTCGTGTCTGTATGTGTATGTGTGCATGTGTGTTCTTTCCACACATGTAAGAATCTGGATGGGTTAGCAGCAGGTATTAAATCAACTGGCTAACTATATCCCTTAGTAGACATTCTTTTTATTGATGAAAATTTCTTTCAGAGAAGACTTAAAGATAGGTTATTAATATTATTGGGCATGAGTTTTGTTGGTAGAAAAAAAATATTTTAAACATATTGGAGGTGCCGAATATATGCCAGAGGTTATGCTAGATATTGGGAGAGTTAAACAAATTTTGAGTTTGTATCCCACTTCAGCACTTTATGGGCTGCATGATCTTGGACAACTTGCTCCACCTTTCAGCCTTGAATTTCCCATCTATAAAATGGGGATAATTGTCTATGTACCTTACATGATTAAAATAACATAAAGTTTTTTTAGTATATTGTCTGGCACTTAGAAAATGGTAGGGGGAAAATGCATATTGCACATTTTTTGCCTTTAAAGATTTGCAAATCTAGTTGGACAAACAGACCTAGTATTCATGAGAGGCAAGTATATTCCATTCCAGCATTGCTCAGTGTTTGTCTATCATAAAAGCTCTTTCATAAAAAACATTAAAAAGAAGATTTTTTTGGTCATGAATTTGGGAAATGAATATTTTGAGAGTCGCAATATATATTCTTCTGATCAGGTATCTGAGATGTTCTAGCCTTTTCTTCTGTGGTGAACTCAAAGTATTTATTTCTTATGGATTCTACTTGCTATCATTCTCAGCTATTATCCTCTTACATTTAGAGGTACCTCTATACCATGGATTCAGACCTTTAATGTTTAGTCTCACGATAGTTACCATATTTTCAAGTTTACTTTCTCTTGCAGTATTAAAATATTTATTTAAAAGTATCCCAAGATTACAGATTTTGTCCACTTAGAAGTATGTCTATGAAATCTAATTAATATTACCCTATTTTAAAATGGAAAATCTATTGTTGTATTAACAAAATCTGATTAGTTATAAATATTTCCATTAAAAGAGCTTTTAAGCCCAAATTATTTAAATCTTACATTATAATGCGTTTGCTTCCTTTCCAGTATTTTGAGTTTGAAATTTTAGGAAAGACTGAAGTATAGTTTTAACCTTTGTGTTCTGTTTAATTTCAAGTTTGCTCCAGGCTTCAATACCTTTCCTCTTTTATTAGTTGCAACAGTTTATGCAAATTTCTCTTCCTTTATAGCTGGGCTTTCTGCAAAGGTTATTTCTGTATCTTTGTGGTCAGATCACACTCTCATTTTAATTTCCCCTCCCATTTTTTTCTGGTGGGGGAAGGATGGCCCACCACTCACAATTACGGGCCTAGATTCATCACATCCTTGCTAAAGCACTTTCTTGGAGGTTTCTTTTTTGTTTAATAATTTTTCATGGTCAGAAACTTTATTTTCTGTTAAATATTACTAAGCAGTGTTTTCTGTAGCAGCTAATAGCTGCTCCAGTTACCTTCGGGAAACCTTACAATTGACCTACCTCCATCAGGGTGCTGATACTTATAGGTGTTTTAGTTATACTTGTTTAACTTTGTAGGGAAAGAAAATAGTTTTTTTTTCCTCCACCATTTTAGGCTTATTGGCTGGGGCCCCGAAAATTAAACTAGTAACAAACAACAACAAAAAACCCAGATGAAAGAAAACAGCTTATTTGTGCAGTGCACATCATGTAGAAGAAACCTCACTTGATGAGTAACTCAAAGGGGGGAGGTTAGAACTTGGGCTTTAGAGATTTTAACAAAGAAGGATAAATTTGGAGAGAAGTGACAGGTGCAAAGAAAAGAGTTTTAGGCTTCCAACGGCAGCAAACTGTGGGAAGGTAAATACATTGGGAAACTAATGGAAGATATGGATTATTTGTTCCAGTCCATGTTGGCGCCAACTTTCCATCTTCTCCATGGCCATAAAACTTCTTTGGGAGGGAGGATTTATGGTACTCATTTCTCAGACCTTTCTGCTTTTAGTTTGATAAGAGAAGCTCTAGGGAGGCTTTTTTCTGCATTTGTTGATTCTCATTTGCCTCCAGCTCAAAATAATCTTTATATCAAAGTGGCATATTCTGCTATGCTTCAACTTCCTCTTGAAACTGAGCTCCTTAAGGGCAGAACGGTCTCTCTTCTCTGGATTCATAGAAGAGAGGCAGCAATCAGGCAGCAATCACTCAAATGTTTGTTGAGTTAATGAGCAGAGCACATCAACTACTTTGCCCAGCAACTCATATGGGACTCCCCAGGTTCATACGTATTATTTTACAACAGAGGAAGGAATTCCTGGAGAACTCAAAACTATCAGCAGATAGTTTTGTCAACTCCCTCTTTGATAGTAAAGATTCATGTTAGTTAAATGTAAATTGTTGATGGATATTAATCAATAATGCAATGATCTATAATCAATGAGAGGTTAGAGACAGGAGTGGTTTTTGTTTTGTTGTTAATCAATTTGAAAGATTCTGTTTAGGGCCTGTTCTCTTTTACCCTCTACAAGTAGGTAAAGGGCAAAACATCCTTATCTATGTGCGATAGAACCCATAGGTTTTGCAGAGGAGTTCCCTAGGAAAGGCAAGTTTCCTTCAGTCACTTTTTGGGACGGGAAAGGCTCTTACTTGATCTCTTACTCACAGGAAGTGTAAGAGATACTTTGAAACTTCATCTTGGCCTACATTCTCTCTAGAACCCCTTCTGTTTTGGGCACACACATACTTGAGGTCTTGTCTACTTTTGATAATAGGGGTACGAAAGACATTTTGAAACAAACTCTCAACTTTGGCCTAAGTGTAAAAGCAAAGAAAACATAAATTGTAATTGGTAGCTTTAAGAAATTGCAAGAAAATAAAACAACACATGAAGAAAATGTTATCAAAATTATTTTGTGAGTTTTCTTCTCTACTTTAAAATACTTCCTTTTAAAGTTGTCTTACACCTAATTATTTTTGCTTTTTCAAAAGAAATTGAGTTAAAAATCATTATAACCCACTCTATACCGTTATGAAGTCCCTCTGTTAATACTACAAAGATATAGCCAAGGTAGCACATTTGTTGGCAGTTCAGTGAATTATAAGAAAAGAACCTAAGAGAAAGCAAATGTTCTTGAGTGAGCTACTTGCAAATTAAGTCAATAGAGATAAAATAAATAATGTATTCTGCTTCTCTTTTCTTATCCTCTTTGGTTTCTTTTCCTATGGGTATCTGAAAGGCACTTTGGATATTTTATTAGAGTGATACTTGTGATCTTACATAGTAATGTAGGAAGCAATCAAAACTGAGTAGAAATTGCTAACAAGAAATTTTGGTGAATAAAAGCATACAATACAGAAATACTAATTAAGTACAATTTTTGTTGTCACATGAAAATTATAATCAGTTGTAAAAATAACTTATTAATAACAGAAATAGATAAGCATATGAAGAAAATTAAAATCATCATAATCACACCATGCAATGAAAATCCCTGTTGAAATTTTTATGTTTTGAATCATTTATTTTTCGATACAAGTAAATATATATACTTTAACACAGTTTGAATCTCTTCTGTATCCTGATTTTCACTTGACATTAGATTGTTGATATATTCCGTTGTAACTAAATATTCTTTGAAATTTTTATTTTTCACAGTACCCATCCAGTGAATGAGCCAGTATTTATTTATCCAACTCACTATTGTGGAACATCTTTGAACATATATCTTTATATACATACCAGGTTTTTCATTAAGAAAATTATTTGAAGTGGAATTAATTGGTTAAAAATTTTAAGGCTTTTTATATGTATTTTAAATATGTCTCCAGGAAGGCTATATAGCAGCAGTACATGAAAATTTATTTCATCATACTCTAACAACACTAGGAATTTCCTTAAAAATTTTTTTCTTTCTCTATTTATATAATTTCCATATACTTTTAGAGTGGACATATGATTTATGAAAATTGTGTTTAAGGTACTTAATATTTCCATCACAGAGCTAAACGAACAAAGATACTACTCAAGCTAAATAGGCAGAAGGAAGAAGAGGACCGCAGATTACAACTGCAACTTCAAAGACAGAGAGCCATGAGACTTCACCGAGAATTACGGCTGAGTATACTCGAAATAGTTCATCCAGGTAGGTGGCAGTGTCAATTTTATAAATGAAAGAATGTTTAGGATATCTCTTAATATACCAGATTTCCTGATGCTTTCTTTTTTTTTTAATTTGGAACTTTGTTTCTCCTTTCTCAAAGAAATCTTATTAAATCTCTTGAGTTAAAAAAATATTACTTTTTTTCTGATTAAGGCCTATTATCTGATGATGAGCAATCTCTCCACTATTTTTCTATTCTTTCAGATAAAACAGTGAAGCGTAAAAATTTATTTTTAAAGATAGCTGTCAGTGACACAGAGATAGAATCCCTTGAACTGAAGTAAGGATGTTAGAGTATTGCCATTGTGCCGTCAGAACTTTATTTATACCCCAGAACAAACCTTTGACACCTTCTTGCCACCTTTGATACACAAACCTGAAATTATATTAAAGTGTTGTCGGAGAGATCTGACTGGTTTCAAAGTTCTTTTTTCATTTGTCTCCTTCCCCACCTTCTACTCATTCATGTCCTTCTCTTGTCTCTTATATCTCTTCCTTTCCTTAAATATAGATGTTTTCCAGGGCTCCATCTTCACCCCATTTATTCTCATGTTGCTCTTCCTGAGGTATCCCATCCATACCTGTAGCTTTAGCTACTGAGTGCTGAGCACTGTGCAATCTTATCTGCATCCTCACCCACTCTCCTAAGCTCTAGCTCAACAGAACTTTTCCACAAAGTGAAATATTTTGTATCTCTACTGTCTAACACATAGCCACTGGCTAGAGGTGTCTATTGAGTACTTAAAATGTGACTAATGCACTCGAGGCCCTGAATTTTAAATTTTACTTTATTTAGATTTAAGTAGCCATTTGTGGCTAGTGTCTGTTATATTGGACAACATAGCTCTGTAGCCAGCTGCCTGTTGGATAGCTTTGGATCCATAAGCATCCCCAAATGTAGTCATTATCTCTTCCCTCTAATTTCCTCTCTGTGTTCCCCATCTCAGGTAATTGTACCAAAAGTCTACTCAGTTTCCCATCTGTGAGACATTCTAGAGCTCGTTCCATCTCTTACCTCCACCACCAGTCAGTCGTTAAATCCTATTAATATTTTTGTACTATCTCTGAAATACATCCCTGTTTATTACTTCCTACTGCCTTATTCTGTCAGTTAGCTACTGTGAACCCTGAGCTGTGTGCTGACCAACTCCAAGAAAGTAAAAAGAAAGTCATCTTTAGAACTGAGTTACTGAAGAGAAATTTAGAAGCACACAGAGTAAATAACATATATATCTTTTGCCCTTTCCCTCTGGTGGTACTAAATGACTTTTTAACCACATACTTGTGATTCTTTTTACTAAATGTTTTTGCTGTTGGATTTTGAAGCCTTTTCTCATTGCTGTGACACAGAACATTATATGAATCTTTTCTCTAAAGAAGATGCATAATCTGAGAAAGGTTTTAGAGCTCTTTGTTTCTAAAATATTAGAACTAATGTACAGTAATAGAATTGGGAAAACCATTGAACAGTATTGAAAAAATAAATAAAACGAGTGCAAGATTGTTGTTAGTATCATTATCCTGATTCAAGAATTTGAGAAAGCATAGAGGTGAGTAGGTTGTAATAGTGTCTGTCATCTTTTTAGGTCAGGTGGAAAAACATAATCGGGAAATAGAAGAGAAATCAGCATTGATTATCCAGAAACATTGGAGAGGGTACAGGGAAAGGAAAAATTTTCGCCAACAGAGGCCATCTCTCACGGAGTATAAAGCAGCTGTCACACTTCAGAGAGCAGTGAGTTTAATGTAGTAAAAAAAAAAGTACTGGATTAGGAGGCAAAAACGTGGGTTCAAACCTGGCTTTACTATTTACCTGCTGTAAAGTCTTGGTCAAGTCACTAAACTTTCCTGAGCCTTAGTTTCTTCCTCTATAAAATAAGAAGCTTTTTAACCACTGGCCAAACTAATTTAGACACTCAGTCCTTAGTACTTTCACAGACCCCTGTACACATTTACCATATTGCAATGTTTGTTCTTTTTTTTTTTCTTTCTTACTTGGGCTATGAGCATCTTAAGGATAAGGAATTAAGTCTTATTATTGTCAGGTCTAGCACATGCTTGATGTATGAATGTATGTCTACCGCTTTTACTCAGTTATTTGGATTAGATGACCAAATTCATGGGAAAATGTTTTGTATATTATACAGTTCTATGCAAGTACAGCTTATCATATTGATGTTTTTAATGCACAGATAATGTATTACGTATAATTAGATTATTATAATTTTTAAATTATAGAATGGTGTTCTTAAATGATAATTTTCCTGGGATTTATTTGGAGCATAGGCACAACACACGGCTATTTATTTCATTTAATGACCAGTTTTCCTAATATCTGGTTATTCACTTATACCAGATATTAGGAAAACTGGTCATTAAATGAAATAAATTTAACTTTCATTAGTTTTTCCAGTCCTATAGCATTTAGTTTTACAATCCCTTATTGTTGAATGTTAGGTCAATTTTAGTGTCCCACAGTGGTAGATTTTGAACAGTCTCTTTGTTGAATTCTCTGATTAAAACTTTTACAAGGATTTTTTTTTTTACACCATTCAAAAAATAAAGAGTGTATACAGAGTTTTAGGAAAATAGGAAGAGATGTTTGCCGTCTATTTCCTCAGGCTTTTCTGGGGATCTGAGGCTGTATCTGCATCAGACAGTCCTGTACCACCACTGAGTCAAACCCACACCTGATATTTCCCCTCTGCTACATAAGGCCATCTAGGGATTAACTCATGGATGTCAGCATTGGAGACACTTCCTTTAGAGGAATCCTTGGGTCCTTTCTAATACTTTGACCTCATGGCTACCTCCTTTTTATACTTTTCTCTGTCAGAATCAAC
Organism: Rhinolophus hipposideros; assembly: GCF_964194185.1. Lineage (NCBI taxonomy): Eukaryota > Metazoa > Chordata > Mammalia > Chiroptera > Rhinolophidae > Rhinolophus > Rhinolophus hipposideros. The sequence continues at coordinate 47,806,835 of NC_138048.1, read as the reverse complement.
CGGATCCTTCTTAAGCAGACTCACTACGTTGCCTGATTTAGATAAGTCCAATACTTTGTAAAAGGGTCTTCTACTTTAAATACCGTAGCAGTTTGTCCACCATTCCTTTGAGAGAGAACCAGGGGTCATTATAGGAGAATATCTGAGGGCTATGAAGTCAGTTATTTGGGCTTTCACACTTTCCTTTGGCATAAGAGGGGAAAAAATCATCACCTCTTCCTCATATCTCACCCACCCAAAAAAAGGAATATGGGTCTCCGTTGAAGTAAGATGAAAAAGGGATGGGTCAAGGTCATATGTATAGTCTTTGCAGCTCACTACTAAAAATGACAGTGAAGTTAAAGCAAAGCTAGACAAAAATAGAAAAGGAAAGAAGAGGATTACTTTCAAAGAGGGAAAAGAAAAAGGAAAATGACAGTGCAGACAAGGAAGGAAAAAGGAAAGTAGTAGAGAAAATCAGAACTGGGCAATGGTCATTAAAGGGCACATTTGCCACATTTTTGAGTATCCATTTCTAAGACATATACTTAATTGGACCTGCATTCTCCAATATAGTAGCCACTAACCATATGAGACTATTGAGTACTTACATGTAGCTATTCCAAATTGAGATATGTTGTACATGTAAAATACCAGATTTTGAAGATTCAGGGTGGAAAAAAAGTATAAAATATTTCACTAATAATTTTTTATATTGATTTCATATTGAAATGCTAATATTTTACATATATTAAGTTATGTTTATATAATTCTATATATGCAAAATATTAATTTTACATGTTCCTTTTTACTTTTTTGTGCCTACTAGAAAATTTAATATTACATTTGTGACTCACATTATATTTCTATTAGCACTGCAATTGGTAAGAAAGAAAAAGATATAATTCATCAGTTTCACAGAAAAAAGTAGGATTATCATTTCACTAAACTCCATCCCACGGGAGGAACTGGTTATTATTAATATCCTTCACAGAGAAAGGCTAGAACTCTTATTTCCCTCCTGTTCCTCTCTTATCTTGTGTAAAAGCAGAGGCATTGTTTCTCAGGTAGCTAAAAACTGAAGAAAACCTATGTAAATTTGCTAAATTCATATTACACATCTTTACTTATGTAGACAAGTTGGAATTCTCTGTAGTGGTATAGTGTTGGAATTAAATTTGAAGAGTTAGCTGACTTTTCCATTTTAATGCTCCAGGATTTTCTTTTCTTGCCTTCTCATCTCTTAAAAAGCTTAGAAGGAAGGTGATGGTTGCTGGTGGCTGGTCTCTAGAGCCAAAATGATGGCTAATTCTTGCTACTGGATTATAGCAGAAAAGTACTATAATGTTATTACACTTATCCATCCAGATCAACCACAAAAACATTTAGTGAAACAAATCATTGGCAGTTTAAAAACTAAAAATTGGGAGATAAATACAGTTTCAGAGAGCCCTCAAATGACAAAGAATGAGGAAAGGAGACAGAAACGTCAAGGTGGGCTTTTCTGATCTAAGGGCACAGATGCCTCTGTTTTGGAACCTTTACTCTATAAAGTTCCAGCATAGCATCATAAGTTTAGGGTAGCACTAAAAGCAGGATGTTGAGGAAACATAGAAGGAGAAGCAAAGAAGAAAATCAAGAGGATCTCTCAACAGGAGGATGCAATTACGATTGAAGGCTCGAATACCATACTAAAACGAAGGAGGTATTAGGGAATTTTATATACTGAATGTGAAGACCTTCAGCCCTTTTTTTTCCATCTCAGCTGCTGTCAGCCAAGCTCATATCTTGCAAGCAATAGACTGAACACCTTTTCTTTCGAAAATCTGAACAGCCCAAGGGAAAAGTCATATACTCACAAAACCAAAAAAACCAGTTCAGTAGCCCTATACTGAAATACAAAATAGATAAACCCTACCCACCTACCTGCTCAATTTCTAAATAGTTTTTTACAAGGTCTGACAATTATGTTCTTGAACTCATCCTAGAAAAGGTGCTACATACCTCACTGCTGAATATCACTACGGTCACCTTCAAAGTACTCCCCTTAGTGAGCTATACACCTATGCCAGTGCCTAGTCCACGCTTCAAAGCAATTTTGGAATTCTTTCTGGAATGGCCATCAGAGCTGTCGTCGTATTCTCCTTGATGTCTTGAATGTCATCAAAATGTCTTCCTTTCAACATTTCCTTTATCTTCGGGTAAAGAAAGAAGTCACTGGGGGCCAGATCAGGTGAGTAGGGAGGGTGTTCCAATGCAGTTATTTATTTACTGGCTAAAAACTCCCTTACAGACAGTGATGTGTGAGCTGGTGCATTGTCATGATGCAAGAGCCATGAATTGTTGGCGAAAAGTTCAGGTCATCTAACTTTCATGCAGCCTTTTCAATACTTCCAAATAGTGAACTTGGTTAATTGTTTGTCCAGTTGGTACAAATTCATAATGAATAATCCCTCTGATATCAAAAAAGTTTACCAACATCGTTGAAAACAAGTTCGCGAACTTAATTGTCCGACCTCATAGTGGCTACTCAAATATCAGATGAAAGTATCACAGGACACCTGAGGAAAGCTAAGGCTAAAACAGAGTAAAATACCTGGTAGAAATAGAGATATTGCAGGGATAAGAAAACCTTTAAAAATCTGTATTTTCTCACAGAGATAAGAGAACTAATACATGAAACAAAACCATGATGGTTATAAGATAGAACAAATATTAAGAGAATAAAATTTGACAGAAAAAAATAAAGATGTAATAAAAGGGCTAGGAAGAAAGATTTGGGAAATCTAGAAAATAGAGCAAAAATAAAAGATAACTAGTCCAGGAAGTCAAACATCCAAACATTTGAAACAAAAACCAAGAAACCTTTAGGAGAGGAAATAATTCAAGATTTCCCAGAATTCCCAGAATTCATGAATGTTAGATTAAAAGGACTAAGGGGGCTAGCCCAATGGCTCAGGCGGTTGGAGCTCCGTGCTCCTAACGCCAAAGGCTGCCAGTTCGATTACCACATGGGACAGTGGGCTCTCAACCACAAGGTTGTCTGTTCGACTCCTAAACTCCTGCAAGGGATGGTGGGCTCCACCCTCTACAACCTAGATCGAAAACGGCACCCTCAGCTGCCACTGAGCTCCCAGATGGCTCAGTTGGTTGGATCACGACCTCTCAACCACAAAGTTGCCAGTTCGACTTCTGCAAGGGATGGTGGGCTGCGCCCTCTGCAACTAACAATGGCAATTGGACCTGGAGCTGAATTGTGCCCTCCACAACTAAGATACCCTCCACAACTAAGATTGAAAGAACAACAACTTGACTTGGAAAAAGTCCTGGAAGTACACACTGTTCCCCAATAAAAAGTCCTGTCTGTTCCCTTTCCCCAATAAAAATCTTTAAAAAAAAAAAAATAATAAAAGGACTAAGGGCAGCCAGATGGTTCGGTTAGAGCCCGAGCTCTGAACAACAGGGTTGCCGGTTCGATTCCCATGTGGGCCAGTGAGCTGTGCCCTCCACAACTAGATTAAAGACGAGCTGCCACTGAGCTGCTGGAGGGGTGACCGGATGGCTCATTGTTAGAGCGCCAGCTCTTAACAACAAGGTTGCTGGTTCAATTCCCGCATGGGATGGTGGGCTGTGCCCCCTGCAACTAAAGATTGAAAATGGCAATTGGACTTGGAGCTGAGCTGTGCCCTCCACAACTAGACTGAAGGACAATGACTTGGAGCTGATGGGCGCTGAGCAAACACACTGTTCCCCAATATTCCCCAATAAAATTAAATAAATATATTCAGGCCTTAATCTACATGGCAAAAATAACCCCCAGAAATAAAGTAAATTAAAAAAAAAGGTGGTCAATACAATGACAGAAGCATACCCACATTTATGAGGTGTGATCAAATAATATGGTGGATGTTGAAATGAAAAAAAAGTATTACAGTAAAAGACACATTGCCGTTAATCCCCCTAGCTTCAAATACACTTATCCCATCATTTTTGCCACTTTCTGAAGCGGTTCTGGAAGTCCTCTTTTATGAGTGTCTTTAGTTGCGCTGCTGTGGCTGCCTCCATGTCCTGAATCATTTTGACTTTGGGGAAGAGCCAGAAGTCACTGGAACGATGGCAAGTTCCAGTGAATAAGGTGGATGAGGACACACTGTAATGTTTTTATTTGACAGAAATTGCCATATACTAGAAGCGATGTGAGACATGAAGCATTGTCATGATGGAGGATGATTTACAGCACACTTTACAACACACCTTCTCTCAACCATAGCTCATACCCGACTGACTGCACTGAACAAGTTGAAACTTGTCACACATTGTTACTAAGCTTTGACAGGCTGCTTCCCTTATTGAATATCCCTCCCTTTCCATTGGATGGCATTTCGCAGCAGCATTTACCATATTTTGTGACCACAATGGAAAGGCTCCGTGTTACACTTTGCTTCTGGTATGGCAATTTCTGTCAAATAAAAATATTACGTTGTGTCCTTATCTACCTCATTCACCAAATCTGGCACTGTGCGACTTCTGGCGGGAAAACAAAGTCAAAATGACCATGAAAGGTTAACATTTTGAATCAATTTAGAACATTGAGGCAGCCATGACAGTGCAACTAAAGACACTCATGAAAGAGGACTTCCAGAACTGCTTCAGAAGGTGGCAAGAGCGTGGACTAGGCGCTGCCGTCGGTGCATAGCTTCCCGAGGAGAGTACTTCTAAGGTGATCATAGTGATATTCAGTAATGAGGTATGTAGCACCTTTTCTAGGGTGAGTTTGTGAATGTAATTTTCAGATCACGTATATGATTTAAAAATGAGTAGCCTTTATTTAGTCATAATAATGTAAACATGAACATTGATTTAACTGAAATTATGATATAATATTTGATGTTTGGAGATATGGGAAGTATATGAGAGTGTAAGCAGTAAAAGAGAGCTACTAAATCCTTACCATCCATGCAAGAGAGTTAATAGATAATACCTATATCTGAAAAATCACGGAAAAGTATTAATAGATGTAGGTAAACATCAAAAGAAAAACCTGAAAGAGTTAAAGTTGTCTTTGTGCGGACAAGATAAGTGGGCAAAGAACTATAGTTTTTTTGTTAATTCTTATAAAACTTGTACTTTAAACAACAGAATTATATCAACAAACTTTCTGGAAAGCATTAAACAGTAAAATACTTGAGGCTTTGTAGGCCATGTAGTCATGTGCAACTGTCCAATTGTACAGTTATAGCACAAAGGAAGCTGTAAACAGTACATAAACAAATGGCTGTGACTGTGTTTCAATAAAATGTTATTTGTAGACACTGGATTTTGACTTCCACATAATTTTCATATGTCACAAAATATTCTTTTCCTTTTGACCTTTGTAACCACATAAAATGTTAAAAAACATTCTTAAATTTTAAGCCATTCAAAAACAGGCAGTTGGCTGGATTTGGCCTGTGGGCTATAATTTGCCAACCCTTGCCTTAATGTGAACATCTAACAGATGAAAATAAAAACTTCAAGATAACCACTTCACTGTGGAACCTAATTGGGTGGTGAATACACATGCAACATATAGACGATACAGAATTGTGGACTTGAAACCTATATAATTTTATTAACCAATGTCACCCCAATAAATTAAAAAAATAAATAAATTAAAAAAAACAAAAAAACAAAGAAGGGAGAAGAATGGGAAAAAAATTGTGCAGAATAAGTTCAAATTTGTCTCCACATCTTGCCTGTTACAAGATTTCCTGTTTTACCGGGAGTCCATTCTGAAGGACATGAGGAAGAACATCCATTTACCAAGCTTTTTCTTGTATGCTGTCTCTTTGATCTTTACAATCCTGTAAGCTAAGTATAATTAGGGTCCCTGTTTTCTGTAGACATGGAACCTGTCCTGTAGAGATAAGTAACTTGCCCCAAAATCATACAGTTTATAAGGGACTCGATTTGATACTAGAACCCAATGCTTTTATCCTATTTTTTGTCTTCATTGCTTACTTTACAAATAATATAGGAGTATATTGTAAAATATTGAAACCCTACAGAAGAATATAATTAAAACATCGTTGTCCTCCCTCACCCCCGTCACAATCCTATCCCTCTCCCCATACACACTCAAGAGTTAACAGCTATTACAGTGTTATTGCTACCCTATGTTGTAGGTAGAAAATAGTTCTATTGTTGGGGAAAAACATTCACAAATCTTTTTTTTTTTTTTCAGGCTCTTAAATTCCTAGCGAAGTGCCGTAAGAAAAAGAAACTATTTGCTCCTTGGCAAGGACTCAGAGAACTCACTGATGCACGCCGAGTTGAACTGAAGCAGCAAGTGGATGACTATGTTAGAGGACATCCAGTATGTAGCCTTCTGTGCCATGGTATCAGTGTTACATTATTATAGTGCATGATGTTCAACAAAACTGTCTCAGGTGCATATGTACATATATTGTTGATATAAGGTAATGTAGCTGCTTTACCATAGAGTTAATGGATTTGGAGTCTTATAATTTCATGGGCATAAAGGTGTAGTTGCTATAAAGGAGACTTTGCTTCAAGTCAGTTATGTTCCATACTGCATCAGCAAGACTGTCTCCACATCCTCACCAACCTTTTTCATGTCCTAATGGGTGAAGTAGTATGTGTGATTTGGATTTGCATTTCCCATTAGTAATTTTGAACATCTTTTAATGTGTTTATTCACCATTTGTGTATCCTTTTTGAAGAACTGTCTATTCAGGTTCTTTGCCCATTTTTTAATGAGGTTTTTTTTGTTGTTGTTGCTGAGTTTTAGGAGTTCTCTATATATTTTGGATACTAATCCCTTATCAGGTATATGATTTGCAAATATCTGTGGGCTTTTACTTGTTGATAGTGACCTTTGATGGAGAAAAGTTTTTTATTTTGGTGAAGTCCAGTTTGTCTATTTTTTCTTTTGTTGCCTGTGCCTTCAGTGTCGTATCCAAGAAATCATTGCCAAATCCAGTGTCATGAAGTTTTTTCTCTATCTTCTAAAAGTTTTATAGTTTTGGCCTTTCCATTTAGGTCTTGGATGTCTATTTCTTATAACGTACTATGTGTGATTCTGATGCATACTCCTGTTTAAGAAAGTGCTACTTTAGCCATACTCTAATGCAGCTATTTAAACTTCCATGGCTGAAAAGTACATAAGGTGTTAGCTGGAATAGGAATGCATCCAAGATCCAGGAACTGGAATATTTGAGAAAGTTGTGGTGTCAGAAGGTTTATCAACTTCAAAGTTAAGATTTCATTCTTCTCCAAATTAATTAAGTTCCCTTTAAAGTAGCTGACTAGCCAAAAGAATACAGTCCTTTGGTTGATTTTGTGCCTTGTTCCATGAAATCAAAAACATTTATAACATTATGGCTTTGATAAGTTTGGGAGTGACGATAAGATAAGTAAGATATAAGGAAGTAAGATAGTTTCATCAGGTAGGGTCCAGAACAAAATGGTTGGCCTTGGTTCCACTCTTCTTCCAGGACAATGTCTTTTATAGTTTTGACTATGATTTCTCAGTCTTACCTCTTCTTCCAAAATACCACACTCTGTGAGGAAGTGAGGTATGGCAGTATACCAAACAGAAACTTCTCCACCTTCATTTTCATCTAAAACTGCTTTTAAAAGGCTATTTAATGCTTTCACAAGAGTACAAAGTAGACATCAATCATAACATTCAATTGATAAGAGACAGCTAAGCATTCTGGAACCTCTGCTAAGTGGTTGGGTGAAACATACTTTGATACATATGTCCTTCCTGTCACAATTTATTCTGTCCTCTGTTCCCAGAGCTCTCAGATGTCAGATGTGACTAGCAAGGAGCTCCATTCCCAAGCTCAACAACAACTACAACACTACTTCATGGGCAGGGCCCTGGAAGAGAGAACCCAGCAACACAGGGAGGCTCTGATGGCTCAGATCAGCACCAACATTGACCAGTTAATGAGTATGTGCTTATTCCATTTTCTTTTTCAACCTATACAACCTATACGAGATTTTGTGACATCTAAAATCTTTAGAAGGAAAACACCATTTAGTGGTCGATTAGCCCATCTCCTGTCCTCAGAAATTTCAACATCTAGATCATACCAGCACACAATGTTCTCAAACGATGTAGATCCCATAACCTCCTTATTGACTACTTCCTCTGGCCTTGCTATCATTCATATGTATCAATTCAGACAAAATTATTAATTTTAAAGACGCCGAGTCCTACTAGTCAGATTCTTTTATTTAGCCTCAAAAGCTGTCGATCATATTTTAGAAGTAGATGATGACAGTAGTTGCAGTGCCATTTTTATAATTTTTAAATGAAGTGATTTCACAAAAATGAATTCATCTGATCCTCACTGGTCTATTGAATGAAAGATCCCATCCATGAAGCCAGTGTTTCAGTCAGCCTCTGAAACTTTTTCTGTGGAGCAGAGAGAACCAGAGTTATCTATTTAATGCCATTACTTGCAAATTTTGTATTTTTGAATGGATAGGTGGCTATAACAGAGTCTCTCATCTATAGGATGAGGTTCTTCTATTATATATTAAAGCTTCCTGTTCTTTAAATAAACCATCTTTAAAAAACTACATCTTTATTATTTTAACACAGAATGGGGTGGGGGGTTACAGTTGCTGCCAGCCACAGCTACAGCTTGTGAATAGTCACATGCCACCTAGCAATGATAATAGATTCAGAGTTGGAACTCTGTCCCTGCCTGCTATTGCAGTTCCGACTTTGTAGTTTCCAAGTTGCCACTTGTTTGTACAGACCTCTCCCTCTCACCTGTTTCTTTTCTCTGTACTACAGAAGCACCAAGTCTGAAGGAGGCAGAAGGAAAAGAATCTGAGCTCTTCCTAAGTAGATCCAGACCTGTGGCGGCCAAGGCCAAGCAGGCGCATCTCACCGCTCTGCAGCATATACAAGCACCCTGGTGGAAGAAGCTGGGGGGAGAAGCAGGAGATGAGGTTGATGTCCCAAAAGATGAGCTTAGTGTAGAATTAGGAACTTTATTCATTGGTGGAACCAAACCGCCTTAAGGAATTACCCCGACACAAATCCTGTGTTTCAGGAGGTTATTACTGGTTCTGTCTCTGGCATGCTAGTAGACTAGAGCTATCCTAACTCATGGTTTTCCAGAGGTTCCTCTCCAAACAAGGACTTACAGGCAGTAAGCAAAGACTTATCTTCTACCTCTATTTCCATTCTGTTTTTTCTTTTCCCCCCATACCTCCATCCCTGCTCACACACACAGATTGGTGTGGCTTGTATTGTGGAAGTAAACTCAGCATGACATTCCATTGCTTATATTAAATGTGATATTTCTTTTTTGTTTCTGCTGTTTTCCAACTAAAGGTGTTTTCTAAATAAACATGTTCAACAATTGTTCTGAAAAACTCACCAGAATTATCTGAACTTTTCACATTTATTTATTAGAATTCCTATTTTTCTATTAATACAGGAAGTATGCTCTTGGCTTTTATTAAAGGAAGGAAAAGAAATGGTCATATGAAGGACATTTGACTATTTTCTACAAAACAGTGTTTGACCTCAATTTCTATCTTGTTATTTCTAAAAGAAACTACATTTAAAAAATCTTGGGGGCAGCCAGATGGCTCAGTTGGTTAGAACGCAAGCTCTTAACAACAAGGTTGCTGGTTCAATTCCCGTGTGGGATGGTTGGCTGTCCCTCCTGCAACTAAAGATTGAAAACGGCCACTGGACTTGGGACTGAGCTGTGCCCTCCACAACTAGATTGAAGGACAACGACTTGACTTGGAGCTGATGAGCCCTGGAGAAATAGACTGTATCCCAACATTCCCTAATAAAAAAAAGAAAATTAAAAAATCTTCCTGGGATTCAACGCAAGAATAATTTCTCCAGATAAAATTGCATTTTTTTTTTTCTATGAGAACTATACAACCCACTATTTCCCTTTTTGTCTCCTAGGAATCTCACAGTTGAATATAATGTTTAACTTCTGTTACAGTCCTAGGTAACTATGTGACCATTTGGTTCCAACCTAGTCATTTCTGATTTTCCTATTTATTTTTAATTGTGTTTTAATAGCAGAAGCCACCACTATTTGTGTTTGTAATAGTATGGAATTTAAGTTAAAATTAATTAACTAATCATGGACGCCACAGTATAAGGCACTTGGAGTGTGCTTTTAGTATAAATAAGTGGAAATACCAGTATTTCTGGATGGGAAGACCAAATAGTATAATGTCCATTACTCCAAAGTTGAGGTTAGTAAATTCTAGTCAAATCCTCATGAAATTTTTATTCAGAACTGGAAAACAAATGTATGAAATTCATCTGTAAGAATAAGCAGATGAGAGTTCTGGTTTCACTTAGAATGTAGAAAGCTATGTGAGAGTCTTACTCCTACTGGTACCCTTACAAAAAAAATGCCAGGTAATCTACAAAAATAGTTTTTCCTGAGCCTATCAGATATTTGAAGCCTCAAGAGGCCCAAATAAATTGAGATAGGCCTCAATATCTATGAAATGAATTTTTCATCTTTAGTAGAGCATAGGACACAAAGGTAGCTGGATAAGAAGTCAGCTAAAATTTTAACAAATACTTAAAGGCCAAGGGTGAGGTAACCTGTCAGTTCAGCATACCTAGGAACCTCAGACAGGAGAATTTAGACCTCTACCAAATAAAAGAAAGTTGTGGGAGCAGGGCAGGAGGCCTGAAGAGATGCACTTAGTGTCAAAGGCACATATGAAGTGATAGGCCGCTACTGGGTGACATACCCAAAGCACCACCCACTTTCCCAAACCCTTCCTTTAAAACTTTACAGCTGCCAGAGCTGTGGCAGCAAGCTCTCTGACCTCCAAGGCTCAGACAAAATTCCAGTGTTTGTTTAAGGAAGGAATAGAAACAAAGCCTATTTGTCCCTGGGGCATGATAGGAAACACTCTATCCCAGACACAAATAGAGATCCAGTGTTGCTAAGGGAGGAATAGAAACTCCACTCCTGGGAGAGCGTCCGGAAATCATCTTGGGCCCAGAAATCCTACACCAACAGAAAGCAGAGGTCTTCTAATACTGGTCTTTCTGCTAAAGACCAACCGCAGATATGAGGCAGTTCGACTGCCCTGGGGTAGATGGTTAGGAACCCCAAGAAAGCCCCACGCCAACCCCAGGAAGAAGAGACCGGGCCCCAAATTTAGGCTGGATCAGGACAACAGACCACACAGCACAATGACTGGCCTAGCACCAAGCAAGCAACTGCAGTTTACTGCTAGGGAAAAGTACATGGAGAGAGAGCCTCTCTGTGGTAAAAGCATACAAGATGACTAAACGTGGAAGGTAGACCAGGAACACTGAGAAAAACTTTCTAGACTCCACTCTGAGCACAAGCTAACAGCAGATAAAAAATAAAGGAATTGCAGCCTATGGTACATTGAAAGTAAGAAAAACCAAACCCAGCTAAACTGACTAGTTTAACTCAACCCTCCTGCAATACTGAAATACATTTTTTCTTTTAATTGGACTTAATATATCATATTTTCTGACTTATAATGCTTATATTTACTATATTAATGTAACAACAATTCTGCATTACGGAGGTAATAGTGAAAATTATCTAAGACATGAAAAAAGTGATTTTATCTATTTGTCACAATTTAATTTTGTTGGATGACTTGCTCACATTATCAGCTCATTTTCTATAGAGAATACATTTATATGTACTTTATAATACAAATATGAGAAATACAAGAGAAATACAAGAAACATAATTAGTATTTCATTTTTATGAACTTATAGAGTGCCTGAAAATAGAAAATTCTACAGTTAATACAAATTCTGTAGAAAAGCCACTCTGAATCATATTTTTCAGGAATATTCATATCCATTTAGATCAATTTCAAATTATGGCAAAAGAGAATCTAAATGCATGATTGCTAGGCTGAATTTTTTTTATTGCAGAAAATACATTCTATCTAATACATATTCCATGGCTAAAAATTCCAATCCGTTTCCATATTCTCTCATTAGAAATGTTTTCCTTTTTTCAAACACCACCAATGAGAGGCATTAGATAATGCATTATTAGTTATCTGGCAGATTCCCTAGTTGTGAAGTAAATATGATTTCATCACAGTAAAAATTGTCCTAGTACGATTCAAGAGGTAAAGTTGCTAACAAGTTCAAGAAGGAACTCATGATGTCCAGTGACAAAAGAGAAAGGAAATCCAATTTGGTTGTTGAAAAACTACATTAGAATTCATTTCTGCCTCATAAGATTACTGAAATTAGTAAGCCTGCTACTTTGAAGACAGTGGTATGCGATAAAACAAATATATTATTTTGTTATGAAAGACCATGCTAGTAATATTTCTATCATATGTGTTTAAGAGTGTCTGGGGAGATCAAGACAAACCAATATTTACCTTGGTGATCATATAAGACTAATTCATGGCGGCATCTGCTATTTGAAGCTGAATTTGCTATTTTGCCAGGTACAATCCCAAAACAGCTTTTTCCGTTATTCAGAGTGGTCTTAGAATACCTCTCTTGCTAAGGAATTCCCTGAAGGTTTTAAGTAAAAACAGTAAGTAGTACAACTGTAATGCATCCCCAGCAGAGTCAACCTGATTCCTTTCCATGAAACATAGTTTATATCCCTAAATTTTCCACTGATGAAAAATTCATGCTTCATCATTTTTCAGTTTTTTATAAACTTTAGGGTCAAGCTCCATTTGGTAAATTTGTTCAGACTTAGACACTGGACAAGCTCCTGCATGTTCTTTCTTGTGACAGTCCAGAAGTTTCAGCAGCTCTTGTCTCCAGGTTAAAAGTTTCTCTCTTCACTGGAAAATCTGGGTGCCATTTCCCCACCATGTGCATATCACTATGACTTTGTTTTCTGGGGAACATTCCCTCTGGCCATTTTTTGATGCTATGTTTCCTGGTGCTTGTATATCTAAGTTAGAAAGGCATATAAGCTGATGACTTTCTATGTCATGTTTGTGTGTTAACCACATAGGCCAACTTCATAGGCAGCTCTTAGGGTCTGTGCTTGAACTCCGTGGATCCTTGGACCCCTGGCTCTTCCCCTTGCTCTAGACAAGAGATCACTTTAGATTTGCAGAGTACAAATACAGTTAGAGAGATTGGCAGTCTCAGTTTTCCTGCATCACATCATTGTAGAGGGCCCTCTGACTGGGATCCAGTAACTTCCACTCTTCCTGGAAAAATGCATGGCCACGTCCTCAAATGACAACAAGCTCTGGGACTCAGGCAAGATGAGCTCAGATGCCACTGTCAAGTCTTGGGTGTTCAGGAAAGGCAAGATCTGAGCTGGCATAGCTCTCATACACATAGGCTGTTTATGAGTATTTCTGCTCAGCTGTTGTAGACCCTGGTATGTATTCCAAAATTCTTCATCCTGGAACCTGCCCACTGGATGGGACGCTGCTGGCTTCAGCTTGAAGCCTAGGGCCTCTGCTGTTTCTCCCAAGAGCACTGCCTCCTTTCCCAGCTCATGGACTGCAACTGGCATCATTCTGTCTTGGAACAGTTTGCTCCTGTGTTGGACACCTCTCAGAAGCCTGATACCTCTCAGAAGCCTGCTCATTCCACACCTACATCCCTCCTAAGACCCAACCTGTCAACCTCCCTTCTCATCCTAAAGCTTATCCAGCAGAAGGCAAAGGAGATACCACAGACAGAATAGGTCCCCAAATCTCAATCTCTTCCATCCTCAAAGGGAGACTATATACAGAGACCTGTGGAAACCAGGAGCCTGGAGGCAGGCAGAATACACATCAAGAGGATGAAACAAAAGTCATCCGGTCTGGTCTGGGTTTTCCTAAAGCCAGCCCAGTTTCTCCAGGGATATAGTGCCTAATCGGGAGTACCAATGTTCTCAGGAGAAAAGTCAGGAGAACAGAAGTCCTGATTCCTGAAGGAAGCCTCCTGACATGCTTCTAGAAGTTAATTGGTATGAAGGATGACTACCAACTACTCCATGTCTACATGGAGACAAAGGTCTGAAATTTTACCCCATGCAATACTGGCTTCCTAGGGACACCAGAACAGACGCCCCCAAATTTCCAGAGCAGCAATCCCTCTGTCCTCAGCATAGGTGGGACACAAGTTCCCATCTGCTACACCAACATTCTGTAGGCAGGTCCTAGTTAAGAAATGGGTACCAAAATACCTGCACTTCCAGTGGAAACACCCACGGCTCACTATGAGGGCTAGGGATATCAGAGGAATGATCTTTTCTTAGGCTTTGAGCGTGGGGTGTTTGGTACTCTCTGGATTCTTCCGGGACTTTTGCTGATGTAGGGAAATGTAACTGATAAGGACTCAGAGCTCTGCGGGGCAAGTATATAGATATTTTCATACAAAATCCAAATCTCATAATTTAGACTTTTCTTCACCCTTAAAGATCCCCGATGAATGAGGATTTTAGTTAATGACTATTAAATATAACTGAGAGACCAGCTGCATGAGAAGTCTGCACATCATTAGGAAGCATGTTCAGTTGTTGATGAAGTCAGCTGGATGCCTCAGCCCCAAACAGCTGCAGTTTATATTCAGCAACATTCCCTTGCTTACTGACCTCAACTAGAAGTTCTTGGAGAGCCTGCAGAAGACCTTCCAAACTCTAACTCATGTCGGGCTTGGAAGGGCTGCCCTGTACATACCAAGTTTTAAGGAGTGCAAGAGGATGAAACGAGTCGTCAGGCCTGGATTGTTTTTCTAAAATTACAGTACCCTGCACACACTGTACCCCTTCTGATTGTTTTTTCCCCTAAGCATTTTGCCATCTACCATATTATTTACCTTTATCTCTCCTTACTAAATTATTATTCCAAAAAGGCAAGCATTTTTGTCTCATTTGATCTCAGCTATATCTCCAGGTCCAAGAACAAACAGCATATTGTTGTTTTTTTTTTTTCGTGCTCCAACCAACTGAACCATCCGGAAAGCAGCTCAGCTCAAGGTGCCCTGTTCAATTTTTAGTTGCAGGAGGCGCTGCCCACCATCCCTTGCGGGACTCAAGGAGTTGAACCGGCAACCTTGTGGTTGAGAACCCACTGGCCCATGTGGGAATCGAACCGGCAGCCTTCAGAGTTAGGAGCAGCTCCAACCACCTGGCCACCGGGATGGCCCCCAGGAACAGTATATTGTAATTGCAGTAATTGCAGGGGACTGCAATTTTAGATGGGTAGCCAGCAAAGGCCTTACTGAGCTTGTTTGAACCTCAAAGGGTTATGTAAGCATCATGGTGAGGATGCATAGAGTGGCCTGACTAGCTGAGTGCCTGGCACACACTAAGACTCAATAAATTCAAACTAATACTCTTACTGTCAACAGTGCCTGATCACGGGAGCTGGTTACTTTTACCCGCTTTCCTTAGGGGCTTAAGGAGAGCATGCATGATTTCGGTGGCTTTTACTGGAGTTCCTCATTGACTCCCATTCCAGGACCCGAGCTTTCAAATCTCACCCTTTGCTTAAGGCCCAGATGAAGCGCCACTTCCTAGGAGGCACTTTCCTCGTATTCGCTATTCTCTCTCTCTCTCTCTCACTTAGATCCTTAGAGACTTCTCCGATCTCGTCCGAGTTCATTACTAAGTCGCTATTTGTCTTTGGGCGAGTCACTTTAATCAGGTTCTCATTTTTTATCAGTAAAATTAAGAAGTTAGATGAGATCTACTTTCCGTCTTTAATATTCATGACTCTAAGAGCAAATCCCAAATTCCCATTCTTCTCACAGCTCATTCAACAATCCTAATGGCAGCTGCTGCCCGCTGTCCGAGGGTCTCCGCAAAAGCCCAAGCCTTAGCCTGGGTCAGTCGAGTCCAACGGTACCGAGGAAGCGCAGGTAGCCGGCCGACCCACCTTACAATGGAAACACCTGACCTTTCCCAGAACGCCCGCCCTTCCAGCACTTCCGGCTCTGCCCGGATCTTCTTCCGGAACACTAGCTCCCGTTTGACCCCGCCCCTCCTCCCCTCTTTAGAATCCATTGGCTGTTTCTTTGAGGAAGGGGTTAGTTACAAACAAGGCGTGTCTGGTCTCCCTGGAAACGCTCTGCCGATAGCCCTGATTGGTCCATGTCCTAACCATCTTCCGTCCCAACTGCGAGTGGCTGAGTCCCTTGGCGGGGCGCGGCAGTGGTAGGTGTCGCGTTCGGGATTCCTGAGCTGACGTGGCTTAAATTTGGGAGGAGGGGGGCAACTGGAGCCTCTTACCGTAGCCTCTTCCAGGTGAGTGGGGGACGATCCCCAACTGCTCCCCCCTCCTTGAGTCTTTTAACGATCACCCCGGTCACAGGGCCCGCGGAGCTGCCGAAGCAGCCACACTCTGGTCCTTTGCCCCGCCCCGCCTCTCCCGGATTCAGTCCGGGATCCGACCCTTCACCCGTCTCCCTTCATTTACCAGGCCTAGTTCTAGTCGTCCACGTATTTGCTGGCCGCGCCAAGGGCTTCGGAGTCGCCCTGCGCGGTCTGCCTCCTCCATAGGACGTGTCTCCTCCGGGAGCGACAGAGAAAAGCGCTGGGCTCAGTCCTGCCCGCCAGGCCTTGCTCCCTGAGCGGCCTGCTTTGGCCGCCCTGGATACGCGGCAGCTGGCCTCGGAAAGAACCTGCCGGGCCCCTGCACTCAGCCCCTAAACAAACTCAGTGTCCGGAAGGGGAGGCGGGACCCAAACAAATCAAAGGTCTCGAGGGCGGAGATCCCAGAAACATTGGCGATATTAACATAAACTGGAGCCTGTCGAAAGATCCTGCTAAGGAGTTGCTGGGATGATCCGGAGAGAGGGATGATCCTTGCGATCCCATCGGTATTAAAGTTCCAGGAATCAGAGGTGCGCAGGCTGTTGGAGGAAAGGTACTCCTGCAGAGAGTTACGGAGGGAAAAGAACTCGATTTGGTGGTTTGAAGGGGAGGGTGAGCCCCTTGACAAAAGGAATATATTTGTCTGACTTATTTAAAGAGTTCCAGTTGGTCTGTGGTGAGAGGACAGTTTAAGAGTGGGACAGAAGTATTTTCATTTTTGGAAATAGTTGGAAGCTTTCTGAGCTTTTATAGAATCTTACAGTTATCTGCAAGATTCTCTCCCCACAGAGAGCCTAGCGGCCTTCCCTAAAGCATGAAGTAATTAAATTTGGACGGTCAGATGATTGTGAATTATGAATAGTCAAAACCAGGAAATGATCGTTTGGAAAATGGCAGGATTTGGTTACAGAATAGATACACGAAAAAGTTAAAGAGAACTCAAAAATTGCAGGCATTGTACACTGTTTCACAGCTTACTTTTCATCCCTTGACCATGGAATGACCATTAAATGCTTTCCTCTTTACTACATTAAATTTGACTTTTAAAGTAGTTCCAAACATTTTTAATTGCGCTCCCTATCAGTAAAACATTTTGAGTAAGCCACCTCCAAATACTGTATATTTAATTATGGATAATGTATAAATGGCACTGTAAATATATTACTTAGATTATAAAACATGCAAAAGCACATTTTAAAATGGATGAAAAAAAATCTTGCCCACTTTCTGTATGCTCCCAACCCAATTAGGAGTACATATAAAGGTGTTTCCTTATTTTTCAAGAAGGCTGCTTGCATCTCTGAGGACTTCCAGACTGGGGGGACCTTTTAAAACATTTTTTTTTTTTTTGAGAACTTCTATTCTTCTGGGATGTACCCTCTCCTAAAAATAATTGTCTGTAGGGGATAATTCTTTGTTCCTTCTGCTTGACTCTTAAAGGTCCCCTTCTTTTTTCCCCCTTTGCATTAATGGATTATTTAAAGGAATGTTGGTTTTATTCTTGTTTGTAAAAAATAAATCATAAACTTCTCTAGGTTAACTACTGTTAGGAAGATATTATTTGGGAAACATCTCACCACTAATCATTACATACCAGTCTATTGTTAGGAACCACTATGTAAGTGAAGCTTAGGCTTTATAATACTCTACTTTTAATTAAGCTATTTTAAAATCAGCAGCATGTGCTTTCAGTAGAATGAAATTTAGTACAGATATAATATAAAACAAAAATATCTCCTGACCCATTTCCTCATTCCCCACATTCTGGAAGTAAGCACTATAAATAATTTCTTGGGTTTTTTTCTTAAGAAACTTTTTTTATATGCTAAACACTATGGAAAAAATAAATCTTTTTTTAAATAATTTTTTTATTTTTCAATTACAGTTGACATACAATATTAGTTTCAGGTGTACCACATAGTGATTAGACATTTATATAACTTACAAAGTGATCACCCTAATAAATCTATTACCCATCTGACACCATACATAGTTATTACAATATTATTGACTGTATTCCCAATGCTGTACTTTACATCGCCAAGACTACTGTGCAATCACCAGTTAATCTCTTCCCCTTTTTCACCCATCTCCCCAATCCCTCTCCCAGCTGGCAACCATCAAAATATTCTGTATCTATGCGTCTGTCTGTGTTTTGTTTGTTCATTTATTTTTCTTTAGATTCTACATGTAAGTGAAATCCTGGCATTTGTCTTTCTCTGTCTAACTTCCCCTTAGCGTGTGTTTTGTGATCCCACTTAAGAGAGAGGACAAACACATGCTGTTGTATCCCTTTCTTTTGCCTCAATACTATATTTGTTTGTCTATATCCATAAGTATAAAACTACCTCCTTTTTACAAAAAGGGTTATACAGCATTCCCTTATAGAAATATCAATGTATTTAGCCTGTTCCCTTTTGATGAGCATTTAGATCACTTCCAGTTATTGGCCATCACAAACACTGCTACAGTGAACGTCTGTGTGCACATATCCTTGTGCCTTGTGTGAGCCTGGCTGTGGTATGCACAATATGGAACTCTTTGGGATCATACTATTCTGAATCATTTCATTTTAGTCCATACAGTCCTCAAAAAAAGTGCTCATGGAACTATACATATATGTAAGTATATGAGCGCTCTCAGGCATCCAGCCCTATTTTCAGCCTCAGTGACAAATGTTGGGTGATGAGGTGATTCAGAACACACATTATCTTTTGTGTATCTCCACCAGCCAAGAAGCTTTGTTGAGCTTTGTGACTGGGAAAATTACTTAACCTCATTATGCCTTAGTTTACTCGCCTTAAAACGGGATATTGATAGCGCCTCCTCTTTCGGGTTGTTTTAATAATAGAAAAAGTGAAATAATGAGGGTAAATAAATTATATGTAAAGCAATTGAAACAGTACTTATAGTACTTTGTATATAAATTATAGTTATCATTTACTTCTACATTTAATGAAAATAGTTTTTTGTGTCATGTAAAATAGTTTTCATTTTCTAATTGTAATTTATATCGTAATATTGCATATGCTTTTTCCAGCTATATAGCACCACTTCCTATTAGCTCTTCAAACTGGTTTTGAATTACTTTGAGAATTAAGGAATTAAGAAACACTACTGAGGCTCCACCAAATATGCATTAAATAAGTTTGAGGAGGGACCTGGAAATCTAATCATTTTCTGTGTTATTTCTTTGGGAAGTATAATTTAAATACCAAAGCAAATGGATGTCCACCAAGGCACGCACTCACTATCTTCAGTTATGGTTTTCCTGTGCATTTTGTACTAAGTTCTCTGTGGTTAGGGACATGCTTTAGATTTCTTTTTATATTTTTGTGGCTCCTGGCATTATGCTCTATACCAGGTAGTTATTTTGAAAATAATTATAGCAGACAATAATTTATAGCAGTGAAGACTTTAAGAAAATAAGACTTACTGAATTTAAGTACCACCTCAGCATTCAAGTGTCGAGATCCTGTGCAGGGTTTGTGGAAGGTAGGGCCAGCATTGACTTTGAGGGATTGTTTTATTTGCTCAGTGTTTTATTGAAGCCTTGCCTTGGCATGTAGCTCTTTATTTTTTTATTTTCCCAAGTTGCTAGTCATCATTCTGGTGCTTTATAAAACAATAGCAAGAGCATTGTTTGTCCAACAGTGACACATACTCCGTACATGAATTTATTACTGTGAGCATAAATATTTTCCCCTTTACTTATTTTTATATATGCATCTGCCCATTTCTGTCCTACAGTGAGCCTAACAGAGGGGGGAGATCTATCTTTCTTCATTTAGTTTTAGCATGGCAACTTAGTGGCTCTTTTGCTCTTAAATTCCCAACCTTTGCGCAGCCTAAAGCACTTAACTGCCTGAGATGCTCTTTCCATTTCCATTTCCTTTTCCATGTTATTACTTTCATATCAATCACTATAGAAATTTATCTTGATCTTGGAGTCGTAATGCTGGGAATTAGAAAGCTGCTTGTCAGTCTTCTTCATTTTAAGGTGAGGAAACTGTAAAGTGACTTAGCCGGTATAATACAACCTTTTGGTGTTGGAGCCAGGACTCAAAGTTCAGTTCCTGGCTGCCAATTTGGTGCTCTTTCCAATATGCCGTCTATTTTCTCATTGCTCTCTGAGATTGTTGAATCAGTCTATGAGAAACTCCTCTTACTTTGACCTGAAATGGTACATCCCTGATACTGATCTTTTCTTTCTTCAAATATACATATTTTTAAATGGTTATGTAAGAAAAGTAACCTATTTTCTATTTAAAGAGCTTTTTTTCTTACCCAATAATGCTTAGTTAGCTGAGGGACTTTGAAATGTCTTAACTTCTTTGAGTGTCAGTTTTCCTCATCTATAAAATGGGGATGAAGAAAATACATACCTTGCAGATTTTGTAAGGATTAGAGAGAAATATATATAAAGTGGTACATAATGCTCAATAATTATTACCATTAATAGTATCATCCTATGTTCATCTGCATGTGTCCTTTATGTACAATAATTTTTAGTAGGATGCTGATGGAGACACACTCTTTGAGGGAGGATGAATCAATGTCATGTGTGGTAGTGGTAGATTGAGGTGGGGGTAGTTTTACTTTGAAAAAAATATTGTTGGACATTCTGGGTTGATAATCTCAGGTACATGGTAGTCTCTTTTAGTATGTAGCTTCAAGTCTTTAAATTGCAGATAAGCGCTCTTGGATTTTGGTTTTTTATATTTGTTCTGTACCTTTGCTTTGGTTTTCTTCAGGAAATTCGTGTTGCTGTATACCTACAGTGTTTCTTATTTTGTTGTGATTCCTTTTTTTATTGCTTTTTCTTAAAAAATTTTTAAATAAACAAATTGTTAGTAGTAATTTTAGATTTACTGCAGAAAATGTGCAAAGATAGTTCACAGTTCAGTATACCTCTCACCCAGTATTCCCTAATGTTAATATGTTACATTAGCAAAGTGCATTTGTCAAAACTAAGAAACCAACATTGATTCATTACTATTAACTAAACTTCATACTTTGTTCGAATTTCACTATTTCTCCATTAATTAATGCCCTTTTTCTGTTCCAGGATCAAATTGTAGAATATCACATTGCATTTAGTTCATTTCTTTTTTCTTTTTTTGAGATAATTGTAAAGTCACACTTGTAATAAATAATACTGAAAGATCCCTGTACACTTTTTCCACTTTCCCTCAGGATATCATTTTACAAAACTACTGTGTAATACCACAACCAGGATACTGACATTAATACGTTTCCCAGTTTTATTTGTATCCTCGTGTGTGTGAATATATAATAAGTTCTATACAATTTTATCACCCGTATTGGTTCCATATCTACCACCATAGTTAAGATATTGCAGGGTTCCAGCACCACACTTATGTTACCTTTTTATAACTAAAACTACCTCCTACCCTCCGACTTCCAACCCCTCCCTAAACACTGGCAACCAGTAATCTGTCCTCCATTTCTAAACTTTTGTCATTTCAAAAATATGCACACATGTAATTATGTAGAATGCAACCCTTTGGAATTGGTTTTTTTTTCATTCATAAATTCCTGCAGATTAAATTGTTGTGTGGATCAATAGTTTGTTCCCTTTAATTGCTGCACAGTATTCCACGGAATGTATATACCCTCATTTGTTTAACCATATTGAAGGTTACTTGTTGAAGGGCATCTTTTCTGAATCCAGTTTTGGACTCCTACAACTGAAGTGGCTATCAACATTCATATACAGGTTTTGTGCGAATTTAAGTTTTTATTTCTCTGTAATAAATGCTTAGGAGTAAAATTACTGGGTCATAAGGTAGTCGTATCCTTTTGATTTTTAAAATTATCCTTCATTTCAATTTTCTTTTTTTCTTAAGGCATGATTTGTTGTGGTTATTCATTTTCCTGTTTCTTGTAGTTTCATTTCCATTTCCAAAAGGATTAAGATTATTTTTAATTATTTCGTGTTTTCTACTTCTGGGTTTTTCTATTTAGGGGTAAATTATAATTTTGTTTCTTTGAAAACATTTGAAGTCAAAGAAAGCATCTTCTACGTATATATTCAGCAAAGTTTGCGGTATAGAAAATGTGAAAGTATCAGAAGTAATTTTTCTTTAGTAAAAGTAAATGATGCATATTTCATTTCCCAGTGTTTGTGCTCTGCTGTTAATACTTAACTATTTAACTATTAACATTTAGCAGTTAATACTTAACTATTAATTTTTGTTAATAGTTGAGTAGGTATTAATATTGGAAGTAGATACTCTTGTTTTAAGCTTTATTGAGATATAATTGACAAATAAAAATGTATTTATTTAAGTTGTATAATGTGGTTTTGATATACATGTACATTATTAAATGATTATTACAATCAAGCTAATTAATATGTCCATTACTTCACATAGTTACTTTTTTATTGTGATGAGAACATTCAAGATTTACTCTCTTAGCAAAATGCAAGTACAATATATTAGGTTGGTGCAAAAGTAATTGCAGTTTAAAAGCTTAAAAATTACAATTGCAAAACCCAATTACTTTTGTACCAACCTAATGGTATTATTATAGTTACCTTGCTGTACATTAGATCCCCAGAACTTATTCATCCTATATAAGTAAAACTTTGTGCCTTTTGACAAACATCTCCCCATTTTCCTTGGCCCCTGGCAACCACTATTCCACTCTGCTTCTATGAGTTTTATTTTTCATATATAAGTGAAATCATGCAGTATTTGTCTTTCTGTACCTGGTTTACTTCACTTAACATAATGCCCTTCGGGTTCATCCACATTCTCTCAAATGACAGGATTTCCTTACATTTTTAGGGCTGAATAATATTCCACTGTGTGTATATACCACATTTCTTTATCCATTCATCTCTTGATGGACACTTAGGCTGATTCTATAATTTAGTCATTGTGAATGATGCAATGAACATGGGAGTAGAGATATCGCTTCAAGATACAGATTTTATTTCCTTTGGCTATATACCCGGCAGTGGAATTGCTGTATCATATGGTAGTTCTATTTTTAGTTTTTTGAGGAAACTTCACACTGTTTTCCATAATAGCTATACCAATTTATATTCCCAACTACAGTGTACCAAGGATTCTCTTTTTTCCATATCCTGGCCAACACTTGTTATCATTTCTATTTTTGAGAATAGCCATTCTGATAGATATAAGGTGATGCTATAATTTTGATTTGTATTTCCCTGAAGATTGGGGATGTTGAGCATTTTTCATTTACCTGTTGACCATTTGTGTATATTCTTTTAAGAAATGTCTATCCAGATCCTTGACCATTTTTAAATTAGGTTGTTTTTTTGCTACTGAATTGTTTTGAGTTCCTTATCTATTTTAGATATTAATCCTTCATCAGATACATGGTTTGCAGGTATTTTTTCAGTAGGTTGTCTGTTCATTCTGTTATTTCCTTTGCTGTGCCAGGAGCATTTCATTTTTTTTAATTTTAAATTATTTGTTTTCAGGTATAGTTGACATTCAGTATTATTTTATATTAGTTTCAAGTGTATAGCATAGTTGTTAGACATTTATATAATTTATGCAGTAATCCCCCTGATTAGTCTAGCACCCACCGGGCACTATTGGGGGCAGGGTAAAAAAGGTGAAGGGATTAAATAGTCATGGAGATGTGAAGTACATTGCCAGAAGCACTTTAGTTGGATGCAGTCTTTGTTTTTGCTTTTGTTGTCTGTGCTATTAGGATCATATCCAAGAAATCTTTGTTCAGACCAATGTCAAGAAGGTTTTTTTCCTATGTTTTCTTCTATTTATTTTACAATATTTTTCTTCTACTTAAATACAGTCAGGTCTTACGTTTAAGTCTTTAATCCAGTTTGAGTTGATTTTTGTACATGGTGTGGAATGAAGGTCCAATTTCATTCTGCATATGGATATCCAGTTTTCCCATCACCATTTATTGCAGGGACTGTGTTTTCCCCATTGTGTGTTCTTGGCAACTTTTTGAAGATTAATTGATGGTTAATGTGTGGGTTTCTATCTATGCTTTCTATTCTGTTTCTTTGATCTATATGTCTATGTTACTGTCACACAATTTTGATTGTGGTGCCTCCAGCTTTGTTCATACTCAAGACTGCTTTGGCAATTTGGAGTCTTTTGTAGTTCCATATAGTTTTAGGATTTTTTTTTTCTGTGGTCCTAATAAACTTTAATTTTTAAAAAAGGCATTGTAATTATAATACCGACTGCACTTAATCTGTTGATTGCTTTGAGGGGAATATGAGGTAGGACAATTAAGTTCGCAAACTCATCCTAGAAAAAGTGCTACATACCTCACTGCTGAATATCACTATGGTCACCTTTGAAGTAGTCCCCTTGGGAAGCTATGCACTGATGGCAGCACCTAGTCCACCCTTTAAAGCAGTTTTGAAACTCTTTTTTTCTGGAATGGCCATCAGAGCTGTCGACGTATTACTCTTGATGCTCTGAATGTCATCAAAATGTCTTCCTTTCAATATTTCCTTTATTTTCAGGTAAAGAAAGAAGTCATTGGAGGTCAGATCAGGTGAGTAGGGAGAGTGTGCCGATACAGTTATTTGTTTACTGGCTAAAAACTCCCTCACAGACAGTGAGTGCTGTGTGAGCTGGTGCATTGTCGTGATGCAAGAGCCATGAATTGTTGGGGAAAAGTTCAGGTCGTCTAACTTTTTCATGCAGCCTTTTCAGCATTTCCAAATAGTAAACTTGGTTAACTGTTTGTCCAGTTGGTACATATTCGTAATGAATAATCCCTCTGATATCAAAAAAGTTTAGCAACAACAGCAACAAGTTCTTGAACTTAATTGTCAGACCTCATATATATTTTAACAGTATTAATTCTTCCAATCCATGAACATGGATATATTTCTATTTATTTGTGTCTTCTTCAGTTTCTTTATAATTTCAGTGTACAGGTCTTTCATCCCCGTGGTTAAATTTATTCCTATTTATTTTTTGATGCAATTATAAGTGGGATTGTTTTCTTTAAATTTTTTGATAGTTTGTTAGTATATAGAAATGCAATAATTTTTGTGTACTGATTTTGTATTCTGCAACTTTACTGAATTTATTAGTTCTAACAGTTTTTGATGGAGGGTTTTCTCTATATAAGATGATGTCATCTAAAAACACTTTTACTTCTTCCTTTCTGATTTGAATGCCTTGTTTCTTTTCCTTGCATAATTGCTCTGGCTAGGATTTCCAGTACTATATTGAATAGAAGTGTCTAGAATGAACATTACTGTCTTATTTCTTATTGTCTTTCAGCTTTTCACTGTTGAGTATATTAGCTGTGGGCTTACCATATATGGCCTTTATTATTTTGAGGTACAGCCCTTCTGTACCTAATTTGTTGAGAGTTTTTATCATAAGATGATGTTGAATTTTGTCAAATGCTTTTTCTACATCTATTGAAATGATTGTAGGATATTTATCCTTCATTTTGTTGATATGGTTTATGACACTGATTGATTTGTAGATGTTGTACCATTCTTACATCCCAGGAATAAATCCTATTTGGTTATGGTGTACGATCCTTTTAATGTGCTGTTGAATTTAGTCTGCTAGTATTTTATTGAGGATTTTTGCATCTATGTTTATCAGGGATATTGGCCTAAAATTATCTTGCAGTGCCTTTGTCTGGATTCCATGTCAGGGTAATGCTGACCTTGTAAAATGAATTAGAAAATGTTCCTTCCTCTTCACTTTCTTGGACGAGTTTGAGAAGGATTAACATTAATTCTTCCATAAATGTTTGCTAGAAGTTATCACCAGTGAGTTCATCAAGTCCTGGGTATTTTTTTGTTGAGAGGTTTTTGATTACTGATTTAATCTCCTTACTCGTTATTGGTCTGGTCAGACTTTCTATTTCTTTATAATTCAGTCTTGATTGTATATTCTAAGAATTTATCTGTTTCAGGTTATACAATTTGTTGGCATATAATTGTTCATCATCGTTTCTTATGATCCTTTGTATTTCTGTGATATCTTTTTGAAGTCCCATCACTTGGTTATTTATTTTTTTTGCTTGTTCTCAGCGTTATGTGAAAAATCTGAACATAAAGTGATTCTGTTTGATAAGTTACGTTCCACTATGACTTTCTTTGATGAGTACAAATCTCTATGCCTAATAAAGACTTCAGTTATGGTGTTCATTTCCTTCATTAATGGTTACTATAGAAAATTGACTCTCTAGCATTGAAAAGAAAGTCAGTGTACTGATGAGTTCTGATTTTTACTGATTGTAGTTATGAGTCTCATAGCTTGAATGAGTGGTTATATGTGGTCCCATGTACTTATATATAACCCTTTGTTGCCCTTCCAATAGTTATGTATGTAGTTATGTGTGGTCCTATGTTACCCTCCTAGCAGTGGTTCTCTTTTTCCTTTCCTTTTTCACACATCTTTTCCAAATGTTGTATGCTAGTTAAGTAATTCAAGACTACCTGTTATATAATATGGAGGTTCCTCAAAAAATTAAAAATAGAACTATCATGTGACCCAATGATCCCACTTCTGGGTATTTGTGCGAAGAAATCCAAAACACTAATTTGAAAAGATGTATGTACCCCTATGTTTATTGCAGCTATTTACAATAGCCAAGATAAGGAAACAACCTAGGTGTCCATCGATAGTTGAACAGGTAAAGAAGATTTGGCACATATATACAATGGAAAATTACTCAGCCATAAAGAAAGAATGAAATTTTGCCATTTGAACTCCATGGCTGGACCTAGAGGGTATTATGCTAAGTGAAATAAGTCAGACAGAGAATCACAAACATTTCTCTTATATGTGAAATCAAAATATAGAACAAGTAAACAAAACAAAGCAAAAACAGACTTATAGATACAGAGGACGAATTGATGGCCACCAGATTGGAGGGAGGTTTGAGGGATGGACGAAAGGAATTAAGAAGTACAAATTGCCAGTTATAAAATTAGTCATGGGGATTTGTAAAGTACAGCATAGAGAGTAAAGTCGATAATACAATAACTGTATTTATACTATATGCCAAATGGGTACTCGCAGGGTGATCACTTCATAAGGTATATAAATGTCTAATCACTATGTTGTACACCTGAAACTAATATAATATTGTATGTCAACTGTAATGGAACAATACATTTTAAAAAAGAAAAGAGAAACAAAAAACCTTTATATCCTTTAAAGGCTGACAAAAAAAAAAAAAGATAGCCTGTTACAGAAACAAAGGACTGACTATTTCTTTCTTAATTAAGGATCACAGCTGCCCTAAACACTATTACTACTCTGAGTAGAAGAAAACTAGGAGAGACTAGTTTTATTCAAGTTCTTATTTTGTACAGCAGCTTTTTATAGTTCTTCCTGCTAAGGGTTTAAAAGCCAAATAACTTTGTTTTCACAAAACATAAAATTTAGAATAATCACTTATACTAGTGCTATGCACAGTCCAGTTCTGTTTTGATTTTTTCTATCAAAACAATATTCTCACTTTCGAGGAGTTTATGGAATGACAGTTGACACTGATATGAATGAATGAATGAATACGTACATACATGCGTACATAAAGGATGTGTTGGTGTATGTGTCTATATTTTTAGGTTGCCTGTTTCTTGAGTGATTTTTGTAGCTTGTATCCTTCAAGGAATTGGCCCATTTCATCTATGTTAATGAATTTATAGGCATAGGGTTTATTTGCAGTTCCTTCTTAATGTATGTTAGAGCAATAGTTATGTCTCCTTTTTCATTTCTGATGTTGATAATTTTTGTCTTCTCACTTTTTCTTGGTCAGCTTGACTGGAGTTTTATCAATTTTATCGATCATTTTAAGGAACCAACTTTTGGTTTTTCTGATTTTTCTCTACTTTTCTATTTTCAGTTTTATTAATTTGTTCCTCTAATCTTGATTTCCTTTTTTTCTGCTTACATTTTTTATTAAATTCATTGGGGTGACATTGGTTAATAAAATTACATAGGTTGCAAGTTGTACAATTGTATAATACATCATCTATATATTGATTGCATTGTGTGTTCACCACCCAAAGTCAAATCTCCTGTCACCATATATTTGACCTCCTTTACCCTCTTCTACTTACCCCCTCCGTTTTAATTTGCTCTTCTTTTTCTAATATCCTACAAAAGCAGCATAAGTTGGCTGATTTCAATCCTTCTTCCTTCTTTTCTACTATATGCATTTAATGTTATACATTTTGAACAATGATTATAATTCAATTTTAATGAAACAACATGGTTTCTCAGGAAAGCTTCCTGAAAGATGGCACACACAAAAAGAAAATTTTGGGCTTTATTTGACAAAGTAGGAGAGAAGAGCAGTCTGGCAGAGAAAGGAATAGTTAGAAGTTTATGCTTGTGAATGAAAGTATGATGAAAGAAAAGGCATTAAAGATAACTTGTAAACATAAATTACAAGGGGATTAAAACTTACATATAGAAAAACAAAAATAGAGAAAAAAAGAAAGAAAGAAAAAGATGTAAGGTACATTATTTCCCACTAAACAATTAGGTATTTGTGTTTTGTTTAAAAAATATTAGTGATAGTGATTTACATCTCTGCCATTGCTACTGAAAAGTGTGTGACTACACGTACATGCTCAAATGCCTTTTTAAAGACATTATCATGCTACAGTGTGTTTCTAATATATACTCGTATCATCTGTACAGTTTTCTTACTTCACTTATAGATGATACAGTTACTAATATAGGAAAAGCCTATATCCTGTATTTTACTGATTTTTGTATTTTCTTTTCCTGCAGAAATGCTGAGCCGATTATCAGGATTAGCAAACGTTGTTTTGCATGAATTATCAGGAGATGATACTGATCAGAATATGAGGGCTTCCTTAGACCCTGTGAGTAGTTCTGTTCTGAATTAAACTGATGACTCATGTCCCCGTGTTCCTCTGAGGAAAAGAATTTAAAATAGAGGGGTGTGAGCAGCCTCCCTTGTGCTAGGTAGAAGAGAAGATTAAGAAAAATATTGAGACTTTATAAATGAACCTTCTCCACTTAGGTTGTAGCACAAGAGCCATAGTGATAGGAATCAAGTCATAGGTGAGATTGAAAAGATCTTTCTCATTTGTCCCCCTGAGCCTTGTGTTAGACTCCTCTTTGGGTTTCCATAGTAAAAATTTAAAGGACAGATGGTGGAACTGGAGCACCTTTCCAGTTTGAGAGTATCAATTCACTATTGTAAATTGACCCATAGCTTCTCGTATAGATTGTATTTTATGTTCTGAGGGCCACATTAAGAATCAAAAGAAGGGCTTTAGTTTTCTAAAAAGGCAAACAGTATTGCCTAGTGGTTAGAAGAATTTTATTCATCTACTCTCAATTTTAAATTTTAAGTTTGGGGCCCTTCCACTTAATGGTTTGTGATCTTTGCTTCCCTTTATTTTTCTCCTTGATAAAATTAGAATACTAAAACTGTAAATCAGATCATGTTTGTAAAATGCTTAACATTTATAAAATACTTATTGTAATGGCTATGGTAATAATTATTATTGGATCAGAGTTGGAAAGATTTCCTAAGGATATGAGTTGGGATAAGATAAAGTTGAAAAGAAGGAACTCCTGTTTGGAAGCAAATACCTTTTCTCTGGTGCATTGGCAACTTTTTGTCTAAATACTAGGAATTACCCCAAGAGTCTGACATGGAATTGAATGATAAAACACAAGAGGATGTTTTGGAGCGCCTGGCTTATGCAGAGCAGTTGGTGGCGGAGCTAAAAGAAATCATTCGACAGAAGGATATTGAACTGAAGCAGAAGGATGAAGTTCTACAGGTAGCATTGCTTTTATCCTTTCTTGCCGAGTATTTGATTCAAGACAGACATAAAATTCACTTAGATTTTTTTCTCTTCACGTAGATATTAGAGAATCTGATTCTTATTTCCCTGATACCATAAGATGATGCCTACTGAGAATAATTTGTTATGTTCCAGATTAGTGATGAGTAAACATTTATGTATTTATCATTATTGTTCTCTGACAGGAAGAAAGACAAGCTGCCGATAACAAAATAAAAAAACTAAAACTTCATGCTAAGGCCAAATTAACTTCTCTGAATAAACACATAGAAGAAATGAAGGCACAAGGAGGGACTGCTTTGCCTGTGGAACCTCAGTCAGAGGAGCAACTCTCCAAGGTGTGGTGACTGGGTACAATGCATGTTTTCTGAGTGCAAGAGTCTTCCAATATAGATCTGCACTAATCACAAACATTTATGAAGCTGAAGTAAGACAGCGCTAAATGCTGTCCTTTCTTACTGAACTTGCAGGCTAGCTGGTCTATGGGCCACAGGGAGAATAAAAGGCCAACAGGAAACTTGGAAATGAAATGCCAGTTGTGACTCAGACATTCAGAGAATTTTAAAAAGGCTAATGGGAAGAAGTCAATACTGAAACAAGGCATTTAGATAGGAGAGGCACATACCTTTCCAAGGAATTTCATCATTGGTTAGAAGATTAAACTAGATGGTCTCTAGCTTTCTTCCAGCTCTGAAATCTTAATTCAGTTACTTAATATAGAATATTCTGTGTCCTCATGTGACCACATGAGTAGTAGGAGTGGGTTAAATTTTCAAGCACTGTAGGCTGAATCAGTTAGATTGCCTTGACCTCCCTGTACGATGTGCTCTCTAGGTTTATGAGCACCACCTAGAAAATGGTTGGAGGTTGGAGATAGAGAGAAGTAAGGCACGCGGTGCCTTTTGAGGAATACAGCGTTGTCCCGGTACTCCTCCTTGCCATCTTTCCTATGGTTCAACCCCAAATATTCACGTTCAGCCAGCCATTAAGAGAACAGCATTGGAGAATCTGGTGTAGACTATATGGAGGCTGGTATATCACATGTGCACACTACAGCAGGCTTAGACTTCACGCTGCATAAGAAATATTTTTCTTTTTTTTTTCACGTGACAATGTTTATTTTTTTTATTAGTTTCAGGTGTACCAAACAATGTAATAGACATTTATCATTTATATCCCTCACACTGTCAACCCCCCTCCCCCTATCCACTATCCCTCTGACATCGCACACAGCCATTACATTTCCACTGTCTCTATTCCTAATGCTGTACTCCACTTCTTGTAACTATATATATATATATATATATATATATATATATATATATATACATATTTTATTTATTATATATATATACAATTGTAGTTTTATTTCTTTAATTGCACCTTATTTTACCCTTGACCCACTGGTATTCTTATTCTCCATACTTTCAGTTCTTGGGAAATGAGGTTTTAATCGATTTTCTAGGGGTCACTAGTTAGCTCACTAGTACCCTGGTTAGTCTTTCCTTTCTAGGTCTAATGCTCTGAAAACATTACTTTTCTGCATCGATAGTCTTATTTTACTTCTCAAAGGTCATTTTAGAAATGTTTCTCATTCTTCTGAAATAATTTCACCTTATTTTACATCTAAATTCGATTATTTTTTTCTTACTTTTTTTTTCTCCTCTGGTAATTCTTTCTTTACCTGGTTGTGGTAGCACCAACTTCTCTCACCTCGTGTTGCTTTGTTTCTTCTAAGTTTCCCTCTGCTATGTTGTTAGATTTTTTAATTATCCATTTTATACCCTGCCTTTTTTTTTTAAAATCCTGAGACTGTGAACAAATCAACATTTTACAGTGTCATTTCCTTCCTCTGTTAAACGAAAGGGTTGGATTAAATGATTTCTAAGTTCCAGCAGTCAGTTACAGCAGTCCTTTAACTATTGTGTACACCCATTAAAGAGTTAGATATTCTGTAGAAAATATCATTGAAGAAATGATGGCAATCTTCAGATGCTTGACCAACTACTATGTGGAAGAAAGTGTAAAATTATTCTAAAGTTCCAATAAGCAGATAAGGTTCTTTTGGGGGAGGGGTTGTGAATTCAATAGGGAGGCAGAATCTGATTCAGTATAATTTTTTGGGAGAAAAACAGACTTGAAAGATTTGGATTTCCTCTGACAGGTTCTTTTATAATGTTTTGCCCCTCAGTTAGTAGTTATGGCCTCTGGTTCTTCAAGGCAGTGAGACTATGAGTTTTCTATTAAGTTTGAGTGTTGGCATGGTTCTGACTGGTTTTACCCTCAGACCAAAAACTATAACAATGGGAAACTTGGTGCCATTTCTTCCAAGGATCAACTCCCCTCCAGTATTATCCTGCTTTTGGTTGCTCTCCTCATTTTTGGATAGCTCTTTTTATTTCGTATCCAGAATTCATTGCTGTGATCTGAGCAAGGATGGGTGTGATAGGAGCTACTTGGCCCTACTGAAACTGGAAAACCCTAAGATTTCTTCTTTGTTGTTAGGTCAGTTGTTATTTCTTGCTCCCATCAGTTCGATAAAACTATAATCAAGTGGTTGTATAGGGCAAATTAGAGCAAAATATCAAATATATTCATTGTAATTCTTTTAAATAAAGGACTTTATCTCCTGCATTTTCAGCATGACAAGAGTTCTACAGCGGAAGAAGTAGAAGTAGAAAAGATAAAACATAAACTCCAGGAGAAGGAGGAACTAATTAGCAGTCTGCAAGCCCAACTTACCCAGGCACAGGCAGAGCAAGCTACACAGGTAGGGGTGTATGTCACCTCTCATGAAGTTAGCAAATCACTCAAGACCATTGGATTATTGTATGACAAATACAGTTTTTAGATGCCTCTATCAATTTCCTTCCTTCTTTCCTTCTTCCCTTTCTTACCCTCTCTTCCATTCCTTCTTTCATAAATATAAGTAATTTTTCTTAAGTAATTTTACTAGACTATGTATTGGTGTTTGCCATTCTTGGTTGATTGTGGTATTCTTGGTTGATGGTTGTAGATACCCATTATGCTCTTTCAATATATAGTTTCACATATTTTTATTTCACAAGAATTTCCTTGAATTATGTAGCTTGTAGTATTTTTGTCTGTTTTCTTTCTTAGGGACTTCTTTTATCCATATGTTCCATCTTTGATTTATCTTTAATATTTGTCACTTTAAATTCCTTTTTATCTCATTTTTTTAAAGTTTCTTTTTTTTAATTTCATTTAAGGCGTTCTATTTTGTGGGTTGTTTTTTTTTACTTTGTGTTCTTTCTTGTTTTGTCTTCTTTTCCAAAATGATATTTCCTTGTACATCAAATTGTTCCTGAGTTCTGTTACCTCATTTCTGAGTTTTTCCAGTTGTGATTTATATTATTCTTTCATGTCTTATATAATTTTCTTAATTTTTAACACACTTTGAAGTAGATTGTAATTTTGATTTGTTTTTTGAGCATACCTCTGGTATGCTTTTATCATCTGTAAGTATAGTATTCTTATTCTATACCTTAACTCTTTTTTTTTAAATTAATTTTCCTCTCCTTTTGAAATGAGGCTTGGTTCAGGAAAGCTTTTCTGACTTAACAGATCTCTTTCTTCTGTTGGTTTTTGTGTTGTGTTCCAAGATATGGCAGCTGGATTTCTAAGATTTCCTGGCTTTCTTCCCCATACCCTTCACTTTGGTCTATGCCAGTATTGTCCAATAGTAATATAATGTAAGTCACATGTATAATTTAAAATTTTTTAATAACTACATTACAAAAGGTAAAGGAGAAACACGTGAAATGAATTTAAATATATTTAATATATTAATTTAAATATATTTCATCTAGCCCAATATTACACTTTCAAAATATTACACTTTCAGTATTACTATAAAGAAAAATTTTTCCCACCCCACAATCAAATTTTGGGGAAGTAGGCAAAGGGTAGGGAGGGCCAGAGAGATATGGGGAATCCTGGAGCACGGCGGCTTATTGTTTCTCAGGGCATAGCCTGGGGAAACTGCAGCCCCTTTAGAGAAGTCAGACAGTCACTATATTCAGTATGGCGAGCAGCCAGCTGTGGTTCATTGGAAGTGTCCGGAGGAGATGTCTCGGCAAATGAGCCTGTGCTAGCACCTCTGGTTTCCATTGCATGTGTGTCACCTAGGGAGTCAAGAATTTCTCATAGCAATGTGGGGGATGCATACATGCTAAGAGGACGGGAAGGGCACGGGGTCAGGACAAGGAGGCTGCAGAATATGGGGACTGTGTGACTGGAGCCCATTTCAAAAGTGGGTTCAAGTTGGAAACAGGTGGGGTCAGCCTCACTGCAGCAGGCTGCCCAGCCAGTTGGGACAAGCTAGACCAGAGCATGTAAATAGCAAAACATCTCTGTCTCAAATATGCAAGAACTTAGAAAGCCTCAGGAGAGAGAAAAAAAGACATTCTTTTTCTTCTGTTTTGGTTATCTCTATTCTGCTTAATTTTTATTTCATTCCTAGACATTTTGTAGTGCAGGTCCATATCTAGGAAGGCAGCCCTGCTGAGTCGGTTTTGAGAGTTCAGAGGGCCTAGATTGTTTTAGCCTTTTACTCCTTCTTACTGGTGATCCTTGCATTTACCCAATATTGGAAAATGGGAAAGTCCTGCCAATTTAAGCTGCTGTTCGAAGATTGGGCAACTGTGCTTTCCTGTAAGTGCTTATTGGCTATTTTGGGGTTTTCCTGTTCTCAAGGCCAACAGATACTGCTCTGTTGTTTCCTCTGACACAGACTCTAATACCATTGCAGGTCTTGTGCCTTTTGGTGGGTTGTCCCTACCTGCTTGTATTTTTAGGGTTGGGGACTACCTTCCTAATACTGTAAATATTGTCCATGGGTTTGGTTTTGCTGTATAGTTGTACTGTCTCTATGTGAGAGACGTTAAAGAACAGCTGCTATTGTTTCTGTCTTCCTCTGAAAAATAGTTTGATAATTGTTTTAAAACCGCAGTGCTTGTAATTCCCTTTTGTGTTAAGTGGAAAGTAGAAGGATATTGGTAGGTATTAGGTCAAATGAGAAAGGGAAGTGAAAGAATAGAGTGCTAATTCTTCTGATTAAATAATTTTTTTTCCTTCTGTGTCTTCAGTTTGATAAGAGTTCGACAGAGAGAGAAGAATTTTCAATGATGAAGCAACAGCTCCAAGAGAAAGAGGAACTCATTAGCTCTTTGCAAGCCCAGCTCAGCCAGACACAGGCAGAGCAAGCTGCTCAGGTAGGGTGCAAGGTACCTTATAATCATTAGAATAAAGAATCACAAAAGCCTAATGGGTTATTATAACATGACAAGTCAATTAGGAAAGTCACTTTTTAAAACCTTAGTAGATGAAAGTATAGTAGCTAGAATGTTACAGTAGACATTAAAAGGGTTTGGTAGTAGAAGAAATTAGAAGTGTTATTTACCTTGATAAATTTTCCATATCCTAATTGATGACTGTTTCTTAGTTCTGCAGGCCCAGAAATTTGATTTTACTTAGCACACAGAGATTCAGTCTCTTAGGAATGGACTCATGCTAGTTCAAAAGAGACTGATAGGTAAATTAAAAGAAATACAAATGATTAGGTCCATTCTTTCCCTATAATAAAATCTTTATAGGAAATTATATTATAATCAGTAGATTACTTAGTATGTAATGAGAAAGTGGAATAGGTTATTTAATTCAATGTTAAATGGCACCAGAATGTGACATTCTTCATATTTTTTTCCTGCTACCAGGACCAGACTGTTTGGACTGGTGTAACTCTTCCTTTCTGACTATTTTTCTAGATTTCCAGTTTGACCACCCACCCCCATATTTTTCCTTTGGGAATGTTTTTCAGTCATGAAACACTTTTTTTCCCTGAAGTGCCTTTGCACAATAGCTAATCTTACCCATCAGGTGTTTACTTTATTGATACCTTACAGTGTTACTGGTTCCTTCTGTCTGTGGATGGTCTGCGGCTGTCTTTACAATTAAAATTGTATGTCCTGAAATCCTTACTTTTATCTATTAGCTTTTATTGTGTTTTTTTAATGTAAAAGCACTATATACAATGCATGATAGAGAAATACAAAATATGAATTTATCCAAGAGTGGCTTAAAACATGGAAAACCAAGATATTTAAATGTTTTAATAGATCCATCATAATATAAGCCATTCAGAGTAAATGCACAGCAGACAAAGTATTTTGAGAAGTGAAAGAGGTTACTGTGAATGTGACAACCAAGGAAGATTACATGGAAAAATTAGACTTTAGGTAAAACTGTGAAGGGTAGATAATATTCTAGACAAGATGAGGGAAGGTATTCTATTTGTGGAGAAGGATGTGAGCAGAGTCTCAAAGAGGAAAAAGAACGTGGTACATTTATGTGAAAGGATGTATATAAGTGTTTGACTGATGAAGGACTCCAGTGCCTGTATACTTGAAACAGGTTTACAAGTTCTTAGTGATGTCAGAATTCAGATAACCAAAAATTTTTGAGATTTTTGTCCTACCTAGAAGGAAAGCCAAGGTTAATTCAAGGCGTCATAAATTGAGAAATCAGCAATAGTTAAGGTCCAGTGCAAAATGATATTCCTAAGAGCTGGTAGTCATGCTTTACCAGAGATCTTAAGGAAATGAATAAACAGGCACACACATAGAAAATCTCAAAACAAAGCAACAAGGCTGATGCTGAGCAGCTCACAGCCACTCAATTTATTTCCATTTCATCCTGTTAAGAGCTGGTTACAAATGAGGGTGTTCTAAAATCCTTCAAATAATGACAGCTGAACATAGCTGTCTGGGAAGGTAGTATGGGGTGGGAAATATACCATGTTCTTTGGTAGAAGCAATTCTTTGAAAATAAGTCTAGAAAGAAAGATTTGTATTTCTACTTGCAGAGAATGTTGAATAAGAGATCCATTAGTTTGAAGTTTGGCCTATAGAGCATGAGAAGTTCATTGAAAGTTTTTAACATGAGTATGAAATTGAAAGAAGTGTCTAGGGCTTAACGGAAATCTAACTTCACTTCATATATTTAAATATTCTAATCTCCTTAGAACTTTAAAAATATATCATGTTTCTCTGAAAATAAGACTGGGTCTTATATTAATTTTTGCTCCATGAGGGCTTATTTTCAGGGGATGTCTTATTTTTTCATGTACAACAATCTACATTTATTCAAATATACACATGTCATCTTCTGGAACATCGTCATAATGTACTAAATGCATCCATCTGGCGGAGATCTTAACTGGGGCTTATTTTCAGGGTAGGTCTTATTTTCTGGGAAACACGGTATGTACCAATTGTATATTTAAACATTTCTAGTAACCGTGCAAATATAATTTTCAATCAAAATTTATATTTAGGCTGACTTCTGAATTTGATAATAGGCTTTCTGTCACATTTGGAAGTTACTATCAGGCCTGTCTCTCTTCTAACATTCTCATCCTTGACGTTCAAAATTTAATTTAAAAAGCCTATTGTCTGTCAGTTCTCAGTGTCTATCTTTTTGGAGAATAGTCTTTGAGTTTTGTTTGTGTGATATTCGAGGAGTGTAACTTGTATAGTTTCTCTGGTGTGTGTCTTTAGTTGAGTTCCATGCAGCAGGTGGTCCGAGAGAAAGATGCCCGCTTTGAAACACAAGTTCGTCTTCATGAAGATGAGCTTCTTCAGTTAGTAACCCAGGCAGATGTGGAAACAGAGATGCAACAGGTGTGTTGCTAAAACTTAGTAGAATGACTATCATTTTGTTTAACATTTAATTAAATTGTCACAGCCACTTTTCTACCTTTACCCACTGCTCTTCACATGGTCTTAGCGTGCTCTTTAATTGGCTTCTTTTTGGTGGACTTGTTTCCTGTTGCATATTAATTTTTTATTTGTTCATATCCTTACCTTGTCTCTTACCCCTTTAACCAGGTTGTTGGTTCTCAAAAGCTGGGTTTAATTGGCAAATGTATGTATGTGGTAGTCAGAAATTGGCTTCTCTTTGGTTTGCTGATCATAGCTACTTTGTTCATTAAAAACCTGATCCAAAGCTTCAAATCAATGAAGCCAGTTTTAAAGTTTCAAAAGATTAAAGATGAGAAGGAGTGATTTTGAAGCCATAAAGTCTTTTATTAAATCAATAATTCTTTTTAAAAAAATTCGTTGAGTATATCTTGAAAATTGGCTTCACTGTTTTTGAGCTTATCATCTACGTACTAACAAAGGTATTTGTTTCTACTTAGTGTGTAGTGCAGTGTGGTACCTAAAGGCACCCCAGTGGTATTTCATGATTGATCCATCTAATTGTTTCGAGTAAAAACTTCAAAGTTCTAAGCAGTCCTTCAGAATACACCGCTAAACAAGGTTACATTCAGAATACAGCGCTTTTTAAAGTAGAATATTGATGTGCACATGTGTCATTGATTTATTCACTCAACAAATGTTTATCGAGTGCATGTCACATGCATGACACGAGAAGAGCAATGGTTCT
This sequence comes from Rhinolophus hipposideros, assembly GCF_964194185.1. Classification (NCBI taxonomy): domain Eukaryota; kingdom Metazoa; phylum Chordata; class Mammalia; order Chiroptera; family Rhinolophidae; genus Rhinolophus; species Rhinolophus hipposideros. The sequence goes on along the minus strand of NC_138048.1, from coordinate 47,768,258 downwards.
TGCCTGCAGAGAATGTCCTCTGGTGAGTGAGATATACATGTACCTATGTATGTAGGTATAGGACATTGTATAACTTGCAAAGTCAATGTGTCATTCCTTACCAGAAAGGCTCCCTAATTCAGAGACTTCCTGTGTCTCAGTTTGGTGGTTGTCAGTGCTCTGCAGGAGACATTTTTGGAGATTCTTTCTTGCTGCTGGATGGGGAGCATGGCATGCTGGTGTCCCACTCTTTAATCTGTCATCCTCCACATCCAAAGATCTTAAATGCACACATCTCCATGGCAGTTTGAAAGGTAAGCAGATAATGGTGCTCATTTGTTAGGACATTATATCTAAAACATTTTCTTCTCAGAAATTGAGGGTGCTGCAGAGGAAGCTTGAAGAGCATGAAGAAGCCTTGCTGGGCCGGGCTCAGGTCGTGGACTTGCTGCAACAGGAGCTGACTGGTGCCGAACAGAGAAACCAGGTACTGCACTGTGATCTTTGCCGCCTGCCTTGGGAGTATTCATTTCTACTGTAGTTTGCCAGGCAGCAGCTAGAACATCCTATTATAAGTCTTCAAAGAATTGATGCCATTTATTCATTCTTTCAACACATTCCCTGTGCTTAAGTGGTAATGATACAGCGATGAGCAAAACAGATCCAAGTCTGTTATTGCGGCTCTTTTCCCTTGTGATTTTAGGCTAAGGTCCTCAAATCATCCTAGTTTCTCTAGAATTGTCATAGTTCCCGCTAGTGAGTTTCTTTTCTATTGGTTTTGTCTTGAATGGTCCTGTGCTTTATATACTGTCCCTTCCTTCCTTGTTTTTGTTGGTTGACTTTCTGTTGGATTGAAATAATCCCATCATGCAATATTCCCTTGAATCTAAAGGTGATCAAGGATGCTGGTGTTCTGAAATCTTGACCTCTGTATCCCATTCCCTGACTGTAACCCATCATGTCATTCCCTTTCTTACACTGACCTGACCTTTATTCTCATTGAGTTAGTTCCTTTATCTTTTCACTTTGTTCCTCTAGTATTTTTAGTTCCATTTTTTGGCTTCTCTCCTTTCCCAGTCTGGTACAGACCTGTGTTTGACCATTTGGACTGCTCTTTTACCAGCCATGGATTCCCTGCCCTATCACATCCAAAAAGCCAAATCATAATATGGAATTGGTGCTACAGTTCACATTCTCTGCTTGTTCACCTGAGTGCAGCATGCTGCTGGAGAAAGTTCTTCCTAATTTTCAACTCTCCTTGAGAAACACTTTTCTTTCTTGCATAGAAACATATATTCCCATGTCTCCAATCCTAACAATACCCATACCCTATCTCTGAGGCCCCTCTCTGGCTGTCATCAGATCATCAGGTTCAAATCCCAGTGTGCCACTTACTACATAGGTCCTATATAGATAGGTACATATGTGTGACTTTTGATAAATATCCCTTCTTCTGTGCTCTTTTTAATATCTTATAAGTATCACTTTCGTGGCCTCTATCATTTTACATTATAATGATCTGTTTAAGTGTGACTCTCCCACTGAACTCTGAGTTCCTTGAGGGCAGGGACTGGATTCATTCATTCATTCCTTCATTATTTATCGAGTACCAGGTACTCAAGATACCATATACTGTACTACGTGCTGGAAAGTAATGATGAGAAAACAGACACAGTCCCCTTTCTTATTGAATTTATTTTGTATTGGGAAAGAGAGAAGTTCAAAGATAATGACACAAATAAATATATATGAATACAAACTGTCAAAAGTATAAAGCAAAAATAGAGGGTCTTATGCAATTGTAGGTCTGGTCCTGAGTGTCTAACCCCATGCTTCACCTAGAAGAGGCACTTTACTATGCTTATTGAAATGAAAGAATGAATTTATGGTTCCTGAGGCTTTGTCTTTTTTTTCTTAGATTCTCTCTCAACAGTTACAGCAGATGGAAGCTGAGCATAAGACTTTAAGGAACACTGTGGAAACAGAAAGACAGGAGTCCAAGATTCTGATGGAAAAGATGGAACTTGAAGTAGCTGAGAGAAAATTATCTTTCCATAAGCTGCAGGAAGAAATGCATCATCTACTGGGCCAGCTGGAGCAAGCAGGTCAAGCTCAGGCTGAACTACAGTCCCGGTACAGTGCTTTGGAGCAGAAGCATAAAGCGGAAATGGAAGAGAAGACCTGTCACATTTTGAGTCTTCAAAAGACGGAGCAAGAACTGCAGTCTGCCTGTGATGCTCTAAAGGATGAAAATTCAAAGCTTCTCCAAGATAAGAGCGAACAGGCCATTCATTCAGCCCAGACGATTCAACAGCTGGAAGGTCAGTCAGTGTTTGATTGCTTTTAAAGCCCACTTATCCAGCACCTGAGTGCTGCTTTTGCAGAATTTCAGAGATCTATTAATGGCATCATTTGCTCAAACCAGTTGACTCAAAAGAAGGATTAAAAAAGGCATCTGTTTTGAACTCTTTGTTGCATTTCTCCTGTCTCTGACTGAAGTTATAATCTTGCTTATTACTATAATTATCATTACAGTTCTAGAAACCATTGATAATGATGTGTCAGATATTTAAAAGAATGCTGTGTGAGACATGACTGTGGTCTGATGGGTTCAGTGACAGAAACGAATAGGAGGTGAATTAATTGGTGGAAACTCAGGCCAGATCTAGGTGCACAGTTAGGGAAACTGAATTGCAGAGCGTCATCCTTCCTTCTAAAGATGGATCGGAATGCTTTTCTTAAAATTGAAAATTTCTTTTTAATGAAAACTTTTATCGTTTACGAAGGTTTAAAGAAACCTTATTTTTTTGCAAAATGTGTTGTTATTGAAGCAATACATGCCTCTAATTTAGTTTAATTCTAGTAGATTGGCTTATATCTAAAGGAAAGATTTTGGAAAGATTAAGTTGAAGATCTGTATTGAACACCTGAACCTTAACCAGAAAGCCTGGAGGGGCATTCCATGGGAACAGTGTGTTACTGTCTTCTTAATAGCTCCACGTTCTTAAACCATACTATAGAATCTCAATGGGATTCTAATACTTTATGTGAAGAATGAAGGGAAAAAAACGCTAAAGGTATTTTCAAGAAGGAAAGGAAAAATGACTTTTTAAAAAATGTCCAAGCCTGTTTTATTTTACCTTTGAAGTAAGTGGCTTACTGAGATGCCCTTTGGTCCTTGAGAGCATTTAAACGATTAACAATATGTTGTCATTGGCATCATAATTTTAATTAAGATAATGAAACTAGAGCAAACAGCATATGGTGTATCCCTAGAATAGCTCACTAAGTTTCAGACTTGAGGCAGAGATCATTTCCATTTACTTATTTTCCTTTCCTTAGATGAACTCCAGCAAAAATCTCAAGAAATTAACCAATTGCTAAATAAACCAACCTTGCAAAAAGATGAAACAGCATCACAGACTTCTTTTCCAGATGTTTCTAATGAAAGTGTGCAGGTAATTAAATGTACACTTCTTATGAATATGATCTGTTTGTCTTTGCTGTATTTATACGTGAGTGTTCTATTAACAATTTATTCCAGAAAGCAATGTAAGCCTTCTGTCTTTTATACCTGATGAAGTGCTTTTTTGGAAGGTATCATGAAAGACATTAATGTAGTTTCTCAACAAGGAATCATGAGAAAAAATTATTAATAGGTAACAAGCACCATGATCTCAAGAGCCTTTCTGATTCTAAGGTTTTATAAATCTGTATTGGAAATGAATCTTTTTTTTTTTTTAAATCTTATAATCAGTTTTCTCAGTTGAGAAGTCAGTGTTCTATTTGGTAGACTGAGATTTGATAAGGTTTAATGTATACAACTCAGCCTAACCAAATTTGTAAGTTTATTATAGAAATCATAATGCTCCCATTGATTAACGGTAAAAAATTTAGTTGCCAAGTGGCTATTGATTGGCCAGTATAGTGTCTCTTCCTTCTATAAAAATCTAGAGAAGGTTGCTGATTGAACATGAATATCAGAACAAGAGAAGTCAGTTTGATGATCTTAATTTAGCTAGTGTCAAAATGTGATAACTGGATTCATTCATCTCCATTATAAGGTAATACCTTCCCAAACTGACAAGCATATTGGCCAGCAGAATCCCACATTTCCTGGGCAGTACTGTGCACTGATAAAAATGTTTGCTTCCTGGTTTATAGCATCTATGCTTTCCAGGCTCTTCTCTTCTCCCATTCTCAACTTTTTCCTCCAGTATTTTAAGACATTTTCAACAAGGCAAAAAAATTGAAAGAATTTTATAGTGAACACCTGTATACACATCATTTAGATTCTATCATTAGCATTTTACTGTATTTGCTTTATCAAATATCCATTTATCCATCCATCAATTCATCTCAATTTTTTATACATTTTGTAGTAAGTTGTAGACACCAGTACTTTCCTCTCTAAGTATTTCAACAAGTGTATCATTGGCTGGGTTTTAATATTTGTTTATATTTCTTTTTCTTTTGAAGTAAAATTTACAAAACATGAAATGAACAAATATTAAGCAGATAATTCATTGAGTTTTATCAAATTCATTAGTTTTACCCAAATCCTCATCAAGATATATTACCAGCATCATCCCACAAAGTATCTTCATACCCTTTTGCAGTCAACTCTATTCTTCCCCTCTAGAGATGACTAGTATTCGAGTTTTTCACTATCGATTAATTTTGCCTGTTTTACATCATATAAATGTAATTATACATATGTGCTCTTTTGTGTAAAGCTTCTTTCACTTAGCATATTTTGAGATTCGTCCATATTGTTGCATATATCATAATGTTTTTATATTACCGAGTATTCCATTTTATGAATATGTTGCATTTTCTTTTTGCACGATTATGCTGTAATTTCCTTTTGATAGATATCTGAGCTTTTTCATGTTCTTGCTATTATGAATTAAGGTGTTATGAACATTCTTATACAAGTATTTATAAGGACATATGTTTTCATTTATCTTAAGTGAATACTAGTTGAGGAATTTCTGGGCCATTGAGTTAAGTATATACCTATTTAGCTTTATAAGTAACTGCCCGATCTTTTCTCAAAGTGGTTGTATTATTTTACATTCCCATCTAAAATATATGAGAGTTCTAGTTGATCCATATCTTCTCCGAGATTTGGTATTGTGAGTTTTTAAAATTTTAGCTATTCTAATGGGTGTGTTAGTGGTATCTCCTTGTGGTTTCAATTTGCATTTTGAAACCTGACTACAAATGGTGTTGAACATTTTGTGATGAGATTCTTGGCCACTGGTATATCTTCTTTTAGTGAAGTGTGTTCAAGTCCTTTCCCCTTTCTAAGATTGAGTTCTTTGCCTTTTTATTATCAGGTTGTAGGAGTTCTTTACATATCCTAAATGCCAATTTATGATCAGATATGTTTGATGAATATTTTTCTCCCTCATGCTGTGGCTTGCCTTCTATTAATTTTTTTCATGACGGCTTTTAATTAACAGATATTTTAAATGTTATTAAAGTCTATTGTTTATCATTTTTTATGGTTACAATTTTCTGTCTTTGAAACCTTTGCTTAACATCAAGTTGAAGATATTCTCTTATATTTTCTTCCACAGCTTTATAGTTTTAGCTTTCAAAATTAAATCTGTGAACCTCAATACATTTTTTATATGTGGTGTAAGATAAGGATCAACAATGAAAATTATTTATTTGTTTTTCGCATATGGCTAGCCAGTTGTCTCAGCACTATTTCTTGTTAAGACTTTGTGTTCCTCATTGGATTGCTTTCGTATCTTTGGTGAGAGTCAGATGATTAATAGGTCCATTTCTGAGCATTCTATCCTGTTGTGTTGATCTATTTGACAATCCTTATGCCAGTATCACACTGTCTTCATTACTATAGTTTGTAGTTAGTCTTGAAATCAGGTAGTATAAGCCCTCTGACTTTGTTCTCCTTTTCCAGATTACTTTAATTATTCTAGGTCCTTTGCCTTTCCATAGAAATTATAGTCAGCTTTCTATTTAAAAAAAAAAGCTGGATAGGATTTTGAATTGGCATTGTGTTGAATCTATAGACTGATTTAAGGAGAATGGCTATCTTAACTCTACTGAACTTTTCAATCCATGAGTATAGTCTGTCCACATATTTAGATCTTTAATTTCTTTCAGCAATGTTTTATAGTTTTCATTGGAGGAGTTATGCACATTTTAAAATTTATTCCCAAATAGTTTATATTTTTGATGCTATTGTAGATGGAATTATTCTAATTTCACTTTCCAACTATTTGCTACTAATGTGTAAATGTACAGTTGAATTTACATAAGTTGAACCTTATATTATGTGAATTTGGTAAATATTCATTAGTTGTAGCCTCTTTTCGTAGATTCCTTAGGCTCTTCTACATAAATAATCATTCATCTGCAAATAAAGACAGGTTTTATTTACACCTTTCTAATCTTTATGCCTTTATTTCTTTTTTATTCAATAGCTGGGACCTTCATTATACTATTTCATAGAAGTGGTGAGACTGGGCCTTCTTTTCCTATTTTGTATTATTCCCCTTGATCTTAGGGGAAAGGGTTCCATATTTATCATAAGCTGTGCCGCTAGTTTTAAGTTTTCCATCAATGTTGTTTATAAGATTGAGGACATTCCCCTCTTCTATTTCTAGTTTGCTAAGGCTTAGTGTTCAATTTTGTCAAATGCATCTTCTACATTTATTGAAATTACCATGTGGGTTTTATTCTTTATTCTGTTATTATGGTTCAGTACTTTAATTTTTGAATGTTTAAGCCAGCTTTGCATTGTTAGGATAAACCCCACTTGGTCATAAAGTATTATCCTTTTTATATATTACTGAATTTGATTTCCTATTATTTTGTGAAGGATTTTTGTGTCTATATTCATGAAGGATATTGGTCTATAATTTCCTGTTTTGTATTATCTTTGTCAGATTTTGGTGTTAGGGTTATAAAAAGTTATTTTGATATTAGGGTCATAAGATAAATTGGGAAGTGTTTATTTCTATTTTCTGAGTCTGTATAAGATTATTATTTTTCTTAAGTGTTTGAAAGAATTCTGTGAAATGACTTGGGTCTGGCATTGATAATGAATTGAATTTCTTTTTCAGATATAAAGCTAATAAGATTTCATTTTTATCTTATGTCAGTTTGGATTTTTTCTTTTGAGGTTTTGTCCATTTCATTGAAGATGTCAAATTTTTGTCATAATTTTGGTTATAAGTACTCCTTTTTATCCTTTTAATGCTTATAAACTTGGTAGTGGTACCCACCCCCTCTCCAATCCCTATTTTTTAAAAATAATTGACATAACATTGTGTAACCTTAAAGTGTACAATGATGTTGATTTTATACACTTATATATTATAGTATGATTATGTTAGCTAATACCTCCAACAAGTGACTGAATTCTTTATTGTGCTGAGAACATTTAAAATCTAATCTCTTAGCAACTATGAATTTCCTAATACAGTATTGTTAGCTATTATCACAATGTTGGGTATTAGATCTCCAGAACATGCCATCTTCTAACGATAAGTGTGTACCCTTTGACCAACATCTCCCCAATTTGTGGTTCATTTTCTTAATCAGTCTTAACTAGAAATTATTCAGCTTTTTTTTTTCTTTTTTGCAATCTTTTAAAAAAAGCCAACTTTGGGCCTTATTGATTTTCTCTATTGCTGGTCTATTTTCACTTTCATTCATTTCTGCTCTTGTAATTTCTATTGTTTGGTCTTACTTTGCTCTTCTTTTTGTAGCTTCTTTATTTACTTATGTATTTTTGTTTTCTTTTTAAAAAACTTTTTATTAAATTTATTGTGGTGACATTGGTTAGTAAAATTATATAGGTTTCAGGTGTACAATTCTATAATACATCATCTATATATTGCATTGTGCGTTCACGACCCAGAGTCAGTTCTCCTTCCATCACCATCTGTTTGACTCCCTTTACCTTCTTCTACCTCCCTTACCCTCTGGTAACCACTAAACTGTTGTCTGTGTCTATGAGTTTTTGTTTGTTTGTCTTATTTGTTTGTTACATTCCATTTTATCTCCCACATAGGAGTGAAGTCATATGGTTGTCAACTTTTTCTGTCTGACGTATTTCGCTTAGCATGATAATCTCATATCCATCCATGTTCTCGCAAATGGCAGCATTTTGTCTTTTCTTGTGGCCAAGTTATATTCCATTGTATATATGTACTACATCTTTTTTATTCAATTATGTATAGAAGGCCACTTTGTTGTTTCCATGTCTTGGCCACCATGAAATGCTGCAGTGAACATAGTGGTACATATATCTTTACGGATAAATGTTTTCAGATTTTTTGGTCAGATTCCTAAAAGGGGGATTGCTGGGTCCTGTGATAATTCTGTTCTTAATTTTTTAAGGAATCTCCATACTGTTTTCTATGATCGCTGCACATTTTTTAGCTTTTTCTATCTTAAGGTGAAACTTTATATCAAAGGCTTCAGATCTTCTTTTCTCACATATACATTTGAGGTTACACAATTCCCTCTAAGCACACAGTTTGTGATATGTTGTATTTTTTATCATTGATTGTTTGAAGAGTTTTCTGATTTTCCTTGTGATTTTTTTCATGGTCATGTATTATTTAGAAGTGTGTTGTTTTCAATGGAGTATTACGCAGCCATAAAGAAGAAAGAAATCTTATCATTTGCAGCAACATGGATGGATCTAGAGAACATTATGTTAAGTGAAATAAGTCAGAAAGAGAAAGACAAGTACCATATGATCTCACTTATATATGGAATCTAAAGAAAAGACTATGTGAATGAACTAATCAGAGACAGTTTTGGGGACGCAGAGAAAAAACCGAGAGTGGTTAGATGGGTGTGTGGGAGGGGGTTGGGGATAAGGGGAAAGGTGAAGGGATTTGGAAGCAGCTGGTAACCACAAGATGGCCTCAGGGTTTTTGTTTTTTTTTTTTTTGAAAATTAATTTGGGGAAGGTATTCTATAATGTTGTAAAGATTTTGTTGGGTATCCGATGGACATGCGTCCTATTTGGGAGACCACCTCAGGGATACTGTGGATACCTGATCATGGCATTGTACACCAGAAGCTAAACATTAATGAATGCCAACTATAATTTTATATATATAATGTGATGGTTCAGTGTGAGGTCGGAGGGATAGTGGATGGGGGGAGGGGGGTTCACAGTATGAGGGATATAAATGATGAACGTCTAAGTATTACCTTGTTTTGTACACCTGAAACTAATAAATTAAATAATAATAATAATAATAATAATAAAATATCCATAATTACATCAAAAAAAAAAAGAAGTGTGTTGTTTTATATATTTCTGTGTTGTTTAAATATTTGGTTTTATTTCTGGATTTCTTATTATTATTAATTTTTAATTTAATTGCATTATGATCAGATACCATGCTCTATATGCTGTCAATCCCTTGAAGACACAGCATATGGTCTGGTTGGTGAATATAGCTTGTGCACTTATAGGGAATGTATATGCCATAGTTATTGGTTGTAATGTTCTACAAATTTCACTGAGATCATAGTATTAGTCAGATTGTCTTTGTTTTGACTGATTTTTATGTAGTTGTTGAAACAGTTACTAGAGGCGATTAAAATCTTCAACTAATTGTGGAATTGTCTGTTTTTCCTTTTAACTGTCACTTTTTGCTTCTTTGTAATATGAATCTGTTATTAAGGGCAAACACATTATGTCTTCTGATGAGATGTTCCTTTTTGCATTTATGAAATGTTACTCTATCTGTAGTAATATTTCTTTAACTTGAAGTTCTGTTGTATCTGATAATAATAAAAGAACTCTAGTCTTCCTATGTTTACTGTTTGCATGGTATATTCCTTGCTATCCTTTACTTTTATTTATTTATTTATTTTTTAATTGGGGAAAGGGAACAGGACTTTATTGTGTACTTCCAGGACTTTTTTTCCAAGTCAAGTTGTTGGACTTTCAATCTTAGTTGTGGAGGGTGCCGTTCAGTTTCAAGTTGTGTCCTTTCAGTCTTTGTTGTCCTTTCAGTCTTAGTTGTGAAGGGCGCAGCTCAGCTCCAGGTCCAGTTGCCATTTCTAGTTGCAGGATGCACAGCCCACCATCCCTTGCGGGAGTCGAGGAATCGAACTGGCAACCTTGTGGTTGAGAGGACGCACTCCAACCAATTGAGCCATTCGGAAGCTCAGCGGCAGCTCAACTCAAGGTGTCGTGTTCAATTTTTAGTTGCAGGGGGCAGAGCCCACCATCCCTTGCGGGACTCAAGGAATTGAACTGGCAACCTTGTGGTTGAGAGCCCACTGGCCCATGTGGGAATAGAACTGGCAGCCTTCGGCGTTAGGAGCATGGAGCTCTAACCGCCTGAGCCACCCGGCCGGCCCTATCCTTTACTTTTAACTTATCTTTATTTTAAATGAATGTCTGAAAGGCAGCATATAGTTAGGTTATTCTTTTTTATTTCTTCTCATAATCTCTGCTTTGTAATTGGAGTTAATCCGTTTATTGTAATTAGTGATAAGATTGGATTTCGGTCTACCATTTTTGCTTTCTCTCTGTTTTATCTTCCTTTCTTTCCTTCTACTTGATAATTTGTAGTTTTTTGAATTTTCATTTATCTAGTGATTTACTTTCCTTTTAAACAGCTCAATTAGAGGTATTATTGACATATAATAATCTGCACTCTTAAAGTATGCAGTTTGATAAATTTTGAAGTATGCATGAAACCATCACCAATATAAAGTGAACATACTTATCATCCTCAGTAGTTTTCTCATTCTCCCTTTTAATTTCTCCCTCACAGCTCCCCCACCCAGGCCATAATGGATCTTCTTTTAGTCACTTTAGATTAGTATATAATTTTTAGGATTTTATATAAATTGTATGTAGTCTTCGCCCCGCCCCCTGGCTTTTTTCTCTCAGCATCCTTACTTTGAGACTCATCCTCTTGTTGTACATAGCAATAATTCATTCCTGTGTATTGTTGAGGCTGTTGTACATACCACAATATGTTTATCCATTTACTTGTACAAATTTGGGTTGTTGACAGTTTAGGGCTATTACAAATAAAGCTTCTATGAATATTCTTTTACAAATCTTGGTTTGGACCTATGCTGTCTTTATTCTCAGTAATACCTAGAAGTGGAATGCCTGGATCATATGGGAAGTGTTTGGGAGGTTTTAATACACCACCAGACTGTTTTCCAAAGTGGTTGTATTAGTTTACATTCCCACCAGCAGTGCATGAGAGTTACAGGCGTAAATCTCACCTGGTTAATGATACATTAAAATCTCACCTGGTTAATGATACATTATCCTTCTATTTTGTTGGATTCAACTTGGTGAAATTTTGTTTTAAAGTTTTGCATTTATGTTCATGCCTGTAGTTTTCTGTAATATCTTTTTCTGTTTTTGCTATATGAGTAATGCTAACCTTTTCGAATTAATTGGGAAGTGTTCCTTTCTCTTTAGTTTTTTAAAAGACTTTGTGTATACTTGGTATTATTTCTTCCTTAAACGTTTTGTGAAAATTTACCAATGAAGCCATCTAGTCCTGGAGTTTTTTTTGTGGGAGCATTTTTCTGTACAATTTCCATGTGTTTAGTAGCTAGATGGTGATTCATGTTATCTGTTTGTTCTTGAGTGAACTTTGGTATTTTATCTTTTAGGGAATTTGTCCATTTTATCTAAAGTCTCAAATTTATAGGCATAAAGTTACTCATGATAGTACCCTATGATCCTTCTAATATCAGTAGAATATGTAGTGATGATGTCACGTGTTTCATTCTTGATACTGGTAATTTGTGTTTTCTCTCTTATACAGGTTAGATTGCCCAGAGGTTTACCGACTACTGATCTCAGAAAACTAGCGTTGGCTTCACTGATTCTCTGCTGTTTTCTGTTTTCTATTTTATTGATTTATACTTTGATCTTTGTTATTTCCTTCCTTCTCTTTACTTTAGGTTTGATTTCTTCTGAGCTTCTTAAGGTGGAATCTGAGGCCATTAGTTTGAGACCTTTCTTATTTATGATATGTGCATTTTGTACTACATGTGTAAATTTCCCCGTAAAATCTCCTTTGGTAGCATCTCACAAATTCTGTTGTGTCTTCATTTTCACTCAGTTCAAAATACAGATTTCACTTTTGATTTCTTCTTTGCCCCCTGGGTTATTAAATTTCCAAATATTTGGGGGAGATGATACGTCTAGAGGTGTTTCTGATTGTGGTCCAGAGCACCTATTTTATATGACTTGAATTTTTTATAATTGATTGAGATTTTTCTTATGGCCAAGAATATTATCTATTCTGGTAAATATTCCATATGTACTTGGAAATAATTTGTAGTCTGCTGTTGTTGTCTGGAATGTTCTGTAAGTGTCAATCATGTCAGGTTGGTTGATAAGGTTATGCAGGTATACAATACACTTGCTGCTTTTCTGTCTATTTGTTGTCTCAATTATTAAGATGAGTATTGAAATCTCTCATTATCATCATAGGTTTATCTTTTTCTCCTTATAGTTCTATCAGTTTTTGCATGATATATTTTCAAGCTATATTATTAGGGGTTTTAACATTTAGGATTTTTATGTCTTCTTGATTAAGTGATCCACTTATCATTATGAAATGACTTTCTTTATCCATGATGACATTCTTTGGTCTGAGATGTACTTTTGTCTGATACCAATATAGCTACTCTATTTTTGTTTTGACTGGTGCTAGCACGATGTATCTTTTTTACAGTATATGTCCTTAATCATTGAGCCTTCTTAGAGTTATACAGTACCACTCCATTTAAAATGTATAAACCCTTGCACTATTATTTATGCTGTAGGTGCTGTATGTGTTATATTAACAAAAGTTAGAAGCCCCAGACCACAATTTTAACCTAAGACTTTCCTCTTTATCCTTGTTTGTGAACTACTTAGTTGTGGTTTCTTTGTCATTTTCTCACCTCGCTTTTGTTAAGTTTCTTAGGAAAATTTTGGCCATTATTTTTTGAAACAATTTTTCTACCCATTTTGTCCTTTGTCATCTGTGGAAGTCTCTACTAAGACTTCGCATCTTTTCATTCATTATAAGCATATTTTCCTTTATGTCCTGAGCATAATTATAATAGTGTCTTTAAAATCATTGTTTGCTAATCAAAAATCTGCATCATTTTGTGCTTGGTCTCTGTTGATTATGTTTGTGTTTGTTTGTTTGACAGTGGTCATGTTTCCCTATTTCTTTGTGTGATTAATGATTTTGTGTTGAATCCTGAATATTGTGAATGTTTTGTTCTCAAGACTCTCCTTTGTTATTTGTAAACTCTGAAGAGTTTTGATTACTTTTTGTTAGCCAGTATTTTGGACTCAAACCACATACTCTGGCCTATGGTAGGCAGCCACTCAAAACTCAATTGAATTATTTTTGTCTTAGTTGGACTGCTTCAAGTCAGCCCTGCACATGCATAGTTCATTGTTCATACTATTATACGTAGAATTCAGGGCTCCCCCTTACTGAAATTTTGTCTCCCGCTTTGATTCCCCCATTACATTCTGGTAGCTATGTTTGTCCCAGAGTCTGTCTTCCTATTCTTCAAGCCAGAAAGACCTATGGCTTTTCTGTGTTTTACTTGACCTGTATAATGCAAACTAGGAACTTCCTTCAGTATAAAAGCTATAAAATCTTTAAACTCATCCCTTGCCATTTCTTTAAGGCTTTTCTGTGTTTTACTTGCCCTGTGTAATGCAAACTAGGAACTTCCCTCAGTATAAAAGCTATGATAAAATCCTTAAACTCATTCCTTGGCATTTCTTTAAACATCAAAAAAAGGTTTGGGGCTGAATGAGTTGTAAAGACCCTCAAGGCTCAAAAATGTTATAATCCTATGAAAAATTATATAGAATAATCCCCTGGGAGAAGAAAAATATATAAAAAGACATAAAACTAAAGATGTGGCATAATTTGATTATTTGCCCATCGTTAGGAAAACCAAACAATATGTATGCATAAAGGAAGCGTGAGAATTTTTACTATACCTGGAAAAAACAAAACAATTATGGCTCTTCTTTCTTTCTTAAGGAGTACATATTACTTTTGCCTCTGTTCTCCTTTGAAAGCCTCTCTTTATGTTCAGTCTCCTTCAAGAGAGTGACCTTGTTATCAGGTGACAGTAATCTAATTTTATAATGTTATTTATTTGTGGACCTGAAAATGTTCTTTCTTATACAATAGAGTTGGAATTTCTGTCTTTGTAATCTAGGCTTCAGTTCTAAATTCAAAACCGAACGAACTGAAACTTTGTGTGAAATGTTTTCTCTTTCTAGAAAAAAACATTTCTTCAAAGATTATCTAGGCAGATAAGTAGATGCTATTTTTAAAGTATTTTCATGGCTGGAGAACTTTTAGAAGACAAAAATGCTGGAGGCTATCTGGGCATTAGTATGAGAGTTTTTCACTGGAGAATCATTAATTTGTTGTCTTTCTACAATTTAGGCAGTCACTGAGGACAATATTGCCTTTTTGCAGAAGAGAGTGGTAGAGCTAGAGAATGAAAAGGGAGCCTTACTCCTTAGTTCTTCTGTAGAACTGGAAGAACTGAAAGCTGAGAATGGTATGTATAAATGAAAACCATAATTCTCTGTCTTCTTAACCTACAAGTGCCTCTACCTTTATCACTATATGTAGATTCTCTGATTGTTTGACTATAAAGATCTTACTCAGCTGAGCTGCTAGTTATCGAAGATAGGATTAATACACATTAAATAATTCAAGCACAGTACCAATGTTTACATAAGTATAACATTTTGCTGTCTGGGCTATCAATGCTGCAGGATGTCTGTATTATACTCACTTTGGGGGAGTCAGGGAATCTTTTAGGAAGCATGGCCTGAATTGGACCTTAATAAGATGATGAATTTTCAAATGGGCAAAAAGAAAGCACATTCCTGGTAATAAATTTTGAGATGAAGTAATAGAAATAGTGTAAATGAAAGTTCAAAGGTAGAAACTATTTTGGGTTTTGCTCATGCTGTACACTTCTTAGAACCTTATCCCTTTCCTTTAGCATGGCTAATTCTTAACTCATTTTTCAGACCTCAACTAGGGCATATCTTTTTCAGAAAATCGACTGATTCCCCATAGTTGAGTTAAATGCATTCTTTTGCTTCTGTAACATCCTTGCATTCCTTTAACATTGTATTCAAATAATCTGTTTATATGTTTTTATTTTATATAATATGCTCTTCAAAGATAAAGTATAAGCTCTTCAAGGGCAGGGGCCATTTTTTTTCATCTTTGCTTTACCTTTTACCTAGAACTAGTATAGTACCTGGCAAATAGTAGCTGTCAAATAAACATTTGTTGTGTTGAATTAAACTTAGCATTTTATTTTGTCGGACTGTGTGTGAACAGTTAGTAAATATGAAGACATACCTCCTTCGATTTATCACCTGCTTGACAAGGACCTTGACAAGGTTTTAGTGGTATGTAGTTAATAATGCTTTACTGAACTATTTTATCCTGAATTAACTAATACGCTTTACCTTCTAAGAATGAAAATGAGTGCCAAGTAAAGTTTGTATTTTTTTTTAGACCCTAAAGCCAATATTTCCACCTTAACCATTTTATAGTTCCACTTAGCTCTAAACTAGGGATTATACCTTTATTAGATTCTTCCCACCATTACTAATACATTAAGAACACCACAAGTTCAGCTCACTGTTCAACTCAGTCAAAGCACTTCTTTGAGACCTTCTATCCATCATGCTTATTTTGCAGTTTTGCAAACAGTGCCTGTCACTGTCACGTAGCTCATTAAGGTTTAGAGGTACTAAAAACATGAGTTCCGTTCTCCTTGCTCTTTCCTGCAGAGATAACTGAACTGGCCTTAAGGTTTCTTGTATTAGTTTTAGTGTCTGGCCTTATAGGTTACCTTTGTTTTATGTGCAATCTTCTATTCAACTTCACCCTTTGTATTTTCATTTCTACCATTGTACCCATTCCCCAAGTAATCTTGTAAAGTATCTGAACACATTATATACTGTTCTGAATTCATTTGTTTCATGAATGTTCATTCATTCGGCAAATTTTTATGATGCCCTTCCTATGTGCCAGGCACTAGGGTAGTGATCTGAACATATCAGAGGAGAAGACAGGCCATAAACATGTATGTATATATAAGAAAATTTCAGAGAATGCTAAGTATTAGGATAAAAATTAAACAGGTTACTGCAGGTGTGCCTGGAGGAAGAGGAAAAGAGCATTAGAGTGGTTAGTGTAGGCCTTTCTGAGAACTTGAAACCAGAATGATGAAAAAGGGACAGCCATAAAGAGAGGCTGAGCAAAGAGCAGAGGAAAAGCAGTACAAATACCCTGAGGAATGAAAACCTTTGATATGTTTGCAGACAGAAAAAAGGCCAGTGTTTTGAGAGCAGAGTGAACAAAAAAGGGAAGTGCAAAAAGAGGAGGTTGGAAAATAAGTAGGGTCAAATCATGAGGGCCCATGTACCATGTTTCCCCGAAAATAAGACCTAGCCAGACAATAAGCTCTAATGTGTCTTTTGGAGCAAAAATTAATATAGGACCTGGTATTTATTATGTAATGTTATGTTATGTTATGTTATGTTGTTATACCTGGTCTTATAGTAAAATAAGACCTGACTGTCCAGCTAGGTCTTATTTTCAGGGAAACACGGTAGGTCATGTTAAGACACTGACGTAGTATAAACAATGTGCTTTATTTTTTCTTTACTGTTTGACTTAGCTTCTCAGAAAGAATATAAGTTCCCTGGGGAAATATTAATTCCTAATATTTTTATCCTCCAAGATACTACACATTGTAAAAAATGCGTAGATATATGCATTGTAAAAAAACGTGGGCTAGAACTCAGAAGACTGGATTCTGATCCCAACTTTCTTATGAACTAGCTGTAGGTCATGTCATTCTTTGTTTCCTCATATGGTCATCAAGAAAATTTGATCATTTCTTCCTAGTGCTAAAATTTGATGTCTTTATGCACATATGTGAAAGAACATTAAGGACATTATAAGTGCTATAGTAATACAAGATGTATATTTTGAACACAGTAGGATTATGGATAAATTTGGGCAAATTTATTGTGTTAGAAGTTCCAAATTATGTAACAAAAATAGCTGCTTCTTGTCACATGCTCTGGTATCCTTCTACTTTAAAGTCCTCCACTATTTATTTAATAATTAACTCCGGTTAATTATCATCACTTAATAGTATCATTCTAGTTTATATCCTCTTGACATTTCCTTTTAATGAAAAAAAATCCTTTTATCTCCCTCAAACTCTTTTGTATTGATTATTTTATGTATCTCAACTAGCCTCATGCCTCTGTTTTTTCTAACTCTCTACATATATCCTCTAAAGATCTTTATTTTGTGACTTTCAGAAAAACTATCTTCTAAGATTACTCTCCTGGAGGCTCAGAATAGAACTGGAGAGGCAGAAAGAGAAATCAGTGAGGTAAGTGATGTGTTCTTAAAATAACCAGAATGTGAACTAGATCAAGAGGAGTTAGCCTCAAACTAAACGTTTCTGCAACTTTCTAATGTTGATACAGAATTACATTACCTAGAAGATGAGATCTATTTAAGATCCATTTATTCTCATTTGTTTCTGAATATTTGGATTTTTTAAAGATAAAATCTCTAGTTCCCCTCTGTCAGTTGGCAGAGTTTCACTTAGGATTATATTAAAAAGGGTATTTTTGGACAATGGTGCTTTTTATAACCTGAAAATTACTATAAAACATGTGTAGTTTCTTAATATTCTGTTGATATAAAATTATTGTTAGCTTTCTTGTGTTTAATTAGCTATGTTCTTCCAGTCAAGAAGTCAGTGATAGTATCACAAATGACCTTGAGAAATAATGTAAGTTCTTAACAAAAGTATCTGCTTACTCATTGTATTAGAGCTCTCCAGAGAAACAGAACAAATAGGAAATGCACATATAAAGTAAGATTTTTAAGGAATTGGCTGACACAATTGTGGAAGCAAGCAAATCCAAAATATACAGGGTAGGCCAGCAGGCTGGAGATCCAGGAAAGAATTGCAGATCAAGTCCGAAGGCAATCTGTTGGCAGAATTCCCTCATTTGGGAGGTCAGTCGGTCATTTGGTTAAGGCCTTCAACTGATGGGATGAGGGCACCCACATTATAGAAGACAATTTCCTTTACTCAAAGTTTATGATTTAAGTGTTAATCTCATCTCAAAAATACTTTCACAGAACCATCTAGAGTAATGTTTGACCCAGTGTCTGGGTAGTATGGCCTGGACAAGTTGACAATAAAATTAGCCACCATACTTATATTCAATACCTTTGATGGGGACACTGATGCTCGGTTCACAAAATTGTCCAAAGCAACTAATTTTTGAAAATTGTAGCATTATAAGGACACTGACAGAGTAAAAATGAATCTTGTTTGGCTAAGGGAACGCTTAATGTTTTAAGATGCTTAGCAGTAGTGACAAGTGAGAACAAGATAACTTAGCTCAGAAAAGAACAGGTAAGAAATATGGAAATCTGTTAAGAAAAAGAATAAAAAAGAACTAGAAGGGAGAATAAGTAAACAGGGAACAATAGAAAAGAAAGGGAAAAACCAAATAGAAATTGCAAAAGCAAGGGTCAATAAGATACTCCTTTAGGATAAGAAAGTAAGAAAGGTTCATAGAAAGTATAAGCTCAGCTGAAAGAGGCAGACTAGTATGAAGAGAAAAAAATAATGAGCTAAGTTCTAGAAAGAACTAAGTTCTCTGGTTCTCTGCCCTCTCCTTGTGGGATGACATTGATTTCTTTTTTTCACTCGAACCAGAAAGGCAATTAAACTCTGTAGATATCATGGGGAGCAGCAGAGGGCATGGCTAAAGGAAGGGAGTGAGTGAAGTAGCATGACTGATAGTTAGAAAAGAGGAAATAAGAATACTTAGGGTAAGAGAGGACAAAAGAGGAGTTAGTTACATTGAAGTCCTCAGGCAGAAGTGAGGCCTCAACTATATCAGGTCTTTCACGTGTATAGGGCTAGATAAATAGGAATGTGACAGGAACAAATCATAAAGGAACTTTTTCCTTGTGCTAAAAACTGTTTCTAGTTTTGGTCTCTTGAAATATATCAATATGAATAACACAGAGAGTGAAGAGTTTTAAATGAACAGTGTCACAAAAAATAAAATAATGCTTATAAAAACAGATGAAATAACATTTCTTAAAATAATAAATAATTCTAAACTGATTCTTTTTTTTTTCTTACTTAGTAGTGCCTGGGAATGATAATAGCTGATATACATTGGATATTTACTCCGTGCCAGCTTCAGCTAGTAAATAGCAGAGCTACGAACTCAGGCAGTCGGGCTGCAGAGCTTGTACTCTTGGCCACTACATTATTTGATAATCTTATGGGGTTATTTTCTTCTGTCAAATAGAATTTTTTTCTGGGAAAAAGAAAAAGAAGATGCTATTAGCAGAGGTGGTGATTTTATTGTATACACTGTCCCCAAACTCATTTAATAAAATACTATTTACTATGAGATTCACTGATTTTATTTCCCTAGAAAACAATTATGGAAATAATTCATATGCATTGAGCAGTTTAATACAGTAATCTTTGTAATAATAACTTGGTTAGTATTTTGTCAAACAAGTCCATAGTTTCATCCCCAAACCCCAGCAGAACTCCTTTTTGATTATTTGACCCTGGTTAGTTTATCTCAGTCTACAGCAGGTCTTCCAATGTGGTTTCACTCAGTCATTTTATTATAATGTTGATGAGATGCCATAGGAATGTAACTCTTGTTTATATCAATTAGTATATGATTTCTGTTTATATGTCTTCTCACCCCAGTTCCAAGAACCTATCCATGACGAGGTCTTATGAATATGTATTTGTTTGATAATCTACTTGTTTGTTAATGGCTATCTTATCTAATATTTCTCATTTCAATGGGTAGTTTAAAAGAATGAATCCCATAACTTCCTCATTGGTATGGTATGAAACAAAAATTAACTCATTTCCTGCTTCCCTTTTCATTTTTAAGCAGTTCTTGGGAGAAACAAGTAGGTATTTTAATCTGAAGAAATAAAGTTTCCCAAGTAAGGAATATCTAGAAAACAATTCCAGGTTTCCTTAGGTCTTATGAATATGGCTTGACCTCAGTGCAGGACTGACAGGGTGCTCTCAGAGGTCCAATTTGGAAAATAAAAACTGATTTAAAAGTATTTAGTAGTTTTATGATAGGAAGCAGGTTTGGACTAAAAAGTTTTAGATTTTGGAAAATGCACAAAATACCATTTTTTAGTTTGGCTATTTCTTATAATATATTTAATTGAGGCTTTTTCTTTCTTTTTTATTTAAAAACAGATCAGCATGGTTGATACTACTAGGCTCAACAAGAGCAGCTCTTCTGCTGAGGAAAGTGGACAAGATGTTCTAGAGAACACATTTTTTCAGAAACATAAAGAACTGTCAGTTTTATTGTTGGAAATGAAAGAAGCTCAAGAGGAGATTGCATTTCTTAAGTTGCAGCTGCAGGGCAAAAGGGCTGAGGGGGACCCTGATGTCCTTGACGAGAAAGAAATGAAACAGATAGAGAGTGAAGGAATACCTCCAGTCAGGATGAAAAAATTGCATGAAGATACAGGGCAGCATTTCCCCCCAATGTCAAATGAAGAGAGCAGTCTTCCAACAACTGAAAAAGAAGAGCAGATGAGCACTGAACATCAAAGTAGAACATCTGAGGAAATATCTTTAAATGACACTGGAATGGAATTGAAATCAACAAAGCAGAATGATGCCGATAAATCCCCTTCTGCTGTGTCAGCTGTTTGTCAGTGTCACCAGGAAGAATTGGAAAGGTTAAAAAGTCAAATTTCGGAGCTTGAGATTAGCTTTCATAAAGCAGAAGAAACCTATGAGAATAATTTAGATGAGAAAGCTAAGGAAATAAGCAGCCTAACCCAGTTGATTGAAGATTTTAAGAAAAATGCTGAAGACACTAATAGTGCATTCACTGCTTTGTCTGAAGAAAGAGACTGGCTTCTCTCTCAGGTGAAGGAACTTAGTGTAGTAACGGAACTAAGGGCTCAGGTACAGCAACTGGAAGTGAACCTTGCAGAAGCAGAAAGGCAAAGAAGACTTGACTATGAAAGTCAGACTACTCAACACGACTTGCTTACTGAACAGATCCACAGTCTCAGCATAGAAGCCAAATCGAAAGATGTGAAAATTGAAGTTTTACAGAATGAACTGGATGATGTGCAGCTTCAGTTTTCTGAACACAGCACACTGATGAAAAGCCTGCAAAGCCAGCTGCAGAAGAAGGAAAGTGAAGTGCTTGAGGGAGCAGAACGTGTGAGGGATATCTCAAATCGGATGGAAGAACTTAAACAGACTCTTTCACAGAAGGAACTGGAAATAGCAAAAATGGATCAACTCTTACTAGAGAAAAAGAGAGATGTAGAAACCCTTCAACAAACCATCGAGGACAAGGATCAGCAAGTGACAGAAATCAGCTTGAGTATGACTGAGAAAATGGTGCAGCTTAATGAAGAGAAGTTTTCTCTTGGGGTTGAAATTAAGACTCTTAAAGAACAGCTGAATTTATTATCCAGAGCTGCAGAGGCAAAAAAAGAGCAAGTGGAAGAAGATAAAGAAGTTGTTTCCGGCCTTAAACAGACTTATGATGAATTGAACCCAACAGGGCTAATAAATAAAGAACTTCAGCATGAATTAGACGTTGTAAAGAAAGAAAGTGAGCAGAGAAAAAGAAAGCTCCAGGCAGCGCTTATTAACAGAAAGGAACTTCTACAGAGAGTCAGTAGATTAGAAGAGGAATTGGCCAAAGTGAAAGATGAATCTGGAAAAGAGATCCCATTCAGTGAGAATGAGAGGAGAGAAATGGAGGAAGATAAAGAAAGTAAAGAAGACTCAGAAAAATGTATGACTTCTAAGTGCCAAGAAATAGAAATTTCTTTAAAACAGACAATATCTGAGAAAGAAGTGGAACTAGAGCATTTAAGGAAGGATTTGGAAGAAAAGGCAGCAGCTGAAGAAGAGTTACAGGCTGCGCTCAAAGAGATGAATCAGAACTTGCAAGAGAAGGCAAACCAGATAGGTTTGCTCCAAGCAGAAATCATTGAAAACCAAGCAATTATCCAACAGTTAACCACAGGTAACAGGGATGCGGGTGGTGGAGACTCAGCAGCACCTGGAAAGGATGCAGTGGTGAGTAGTCCACCTGATGGAGGTGCTGTAGAACACTGGAAAGCAGAGCTGGAAGAAAAGATATTGGACCTTGAAAAAGAAAAGGAGCAACTTCAAAAGAAGCTACAGGAAGTGGTAACCTCTCGCAAGGCGATTCTAAAAAAGGCACAGGAAAAAGAAAGACATCTTAGGGAGGAGCTAAAGCAACAGAAAGATGACTATAATCGCTTGCAAGACCAGTTTGACGAGCAAAGCAAGGAAAATGAAAACATTGGAGACCAGCTAAGGCAACTCCAGATTCAAATAAGGGAGCCTGTAGACAGAAAGCTTCCAGGCACTGACCAGCAAGAACGAGGCTCTCCCACTAAAGATTTAGAAGACCCTTTATTGAAAGCCACGGAGCAGCAACCTCCCCAACCTGTTTCAGAGTCTAGCTTGTGCCCAGACTGGCCTTCTCATTCCGAAGAGGAACGTGCTCTGCAGGGCAATACTTCTATTGCCCAGATTAAAGCTCAGCTCCAAGAAATAGAGGCTGAGAAAGAGGAGTTAGAATTGAGGGTCAGTTGTACAAGAAGCGAGCTCACTAAAAAATCAGAAGAGGTATTTCAATTACAAGAGCAGATAAATAAACAGGGTTTTGAAATCCAAAGTCTGAAGACAGCGTCCCATGAAGCCGAAGCCCGCGCAGAAAGCCTGAGGCAGAAATTGGAAAGCAGTCAATTAGAAATCGCTGGTTTAGAACGTTTAAGAAACTTCCAGCCTGAACTAGACGAACTGCAAAAACTCATAAGCCAAAAGGAAGAAGAAGTTAGATACCTTTCTGGACAGCTGAGCAAGAAAGAAGAAGCCCTTACTAGAGTACAAACAGAGATAATAGAACAAGAGGATTTAATTAAGGCCCTGCATACACAGCTGGAAATGCAAGCCAAAGAACAGGATGAGAAGGTAAAGCAGTTACAGGCGGAACTTTGTGAGGTGAAGCATAAACCAGAAGAGATAGGAGAAGAAAGTAAAGCAAAGCAACAAATACAGAGGAAACTGCAAGCTGCCCTCATTTCTCGAAAAGAAGCACTAAAAGAAAACAAAGGTCTCCAAGAGGAGTTGTCTTTGGCCAGAGATACCATTGAACATCTCACTAAGTCTCTGGCAGATGTGGAAAGCCAAGTTTCTGCTCAAAATAAAGAAAAAGATACCTTCTTAGGAAAGTTATCTCTTCTTCAGGAAGAAAGAGACAAACTCATTACGGAAATGGACAGATCTTTAATGGAAAATCAAAGTCTCACTGGATCTTGTGAAAGTCTAAAATTTGCTCTGGAGGGTCTTACTGAAGACAAAGAAAAGTTAGTGAAGGAAATTGAATCTTTGAAATGTTCTAAAATTGCAGAAAGCACTGAATGGCAGGAGAAACACAAAGAGTTACAAAAAGAGTATGAAATTCTTCTGCAGTCCTATGAGAATGTTAGTAATGAGGCAGAAAGGATTCAGCATGTGGTGGAAACTGTGAGGCAAGAGAAGCAAGAACTGTATGGCAAGCTAAGAAGCACAGAAGCAAACAAGAAAGAAGTGGAAAAGCAGTTGCAGGAAGCTCAACAAGAAATGGAGGAAATGAAAGAAAAGATGAGAAAGTTTGCTAAATCTAAACAGCAGAAAATCCTAGAGTTGGAAGAAGAGAATGACCGGCTTAGAGCAGAGATACACCCAGCAGAAGGTACATCTAAAGATTATATGGAAGAACTTCTTTCTTCCAATTCCAACATGAAGGAGGAACTGGAAAGGGTCAAAACAGAGTATGAAACCCTTTCTAAGGCGTTTGAGTCCTTAATGACTGAAAAAGACTCTCTAAGTGAAGAAGTTCAAAGTTTAAAACATGAGATAGAAGGTGGTGTATCTAAACAAGCTAGCCTAGAGGCCACTGAGAAACATGATAACCAGAGGCTTATCACTGAAGAGGCAGCACAGTCTGTCCCAGATGAGGTTAAGGAGCAGGAGGATTCTTCGAGTATGAGCACAAAGCATGAATGTTCAGAATCCATTCTGCCAGAGACCAGTGCCAAGCCTGATATAAGTGAAAATGTCAGCTCACATGATGAAATTAATAACTATCTACAGCAGATTGATCAGCTCAAAGAAAGAATTGCTGAATTAGAGGAGGAGAAACAGAAAGAAAAGGAATTGAACCAGATTTCAGAAGACGAGAGAAATGCTTTACTGAGTCAAATATCAGCAAAGGATGGTGAACTAAAAATGCTTCAGGAAGAAGTAACCAAAATAAATCTGTTAAATCAGCAAATCCAAGAAGAACTTGCCAGAGTAACCAAGCTCAAGGAGACAGCAGAGGAAGAGAAAGATGATTTGGAAGAGAGGCTTATGAATCAATTAGCAGAACTTAATGGAAGCATCGGGAATTATTATCAGGATGTTACAGATGCCCAAATAAAAAATGAGCTACTGGAATCTGAAATGCAGAACCTTAAAAAGTGTGTGAGTGAATTGGAAGAAGAAAAGCAGCAGTTGGTCAAGGAGAAAACTCAGGTGGAATCAGAAATACGAAAGGAATATTTGGAGAAAATACAAGGTGCCCAGAAGGGACCTAGTAATAAGAGCCATGCGAAAGAACTTCAGGAGCTGTTAAAAGAAAAACAACAAGAAGTAAAGCAGCTGCAGAAAGACTGCATCAGGTACCAAGAGAAAATTAGTGCACTGGAGAGAACTGTTAAGGCCCTAGAATTTGTTCAAAGTGAGTCCCAAAAAGATTTGGAAATAACCAAAGAAAATCTGGCTCAAGCCAATGAACACCGCAAGAAAGCAGAAACAGAATTAGCTAGCTTCAAAGTACTGCTGGATGACACCCAAAGTGAAGCAGCAAGGGTCCTCGCAGACAATCTCAAGTTGAAAAAGGAACTTCAGTCAAATAAAGAATCCGTTAAAAGCCAAATGAAACAAAAGGATGAAGATCTTGAGAGAAGACTGGAGCAAGTAGAAGAGAAACACCTAAAAGAGAAGAAGAATATGCAGGAGAAGCTGGATGCTTTGTGTAGAGAAAAAGGCCACTTGGAAGAGACATTTGGAGAGATTCAGATTACTTTGAACAAGAAAGATAAGGAAGTCAAGCAACTTCAGGAAAACTTGGACAGTACTGTGGCCCAGCTTGCAGCTTTCACTAAGAGCATGTCTTCCCTCCAGGATGATCGGGACAGGGTGATGGAGGAAGCCAAGAAATGGGAGAGGAAGTTCAGTGATGCCATTCAAACCAAAGAAGAAGAAACTAGACTCAAAGAGGAGAACTGCAGTGTTCTCAAGGATCAGCTTAGGCAGATGTCTATCCATATGGAGGAAATGAAGATCAAGATTTCCAGGTAAATGCATAATAATTGTTTTGCTCTTCCAAAGGTAATTGAAGGAAAAGAAAGTCTCTAAACTGTCGCTGTTCCTTTTAATATTATAGGACTGATTTTGGCTTAAATCCCCCTAGAAGATATATTCTCTCTCACCTCCATCTCTCTCTCTCTCTCTCTCTCTCTCTCTCTCTCTCACTCTCTCTCTCTCTCTCTTGCTGTCTTTCTCTCTCTCTCTGCAAATGACTTTCAGCTACAACTGTCTTAACATGAAAAATTCATGTGTCTCTCTTCCCATCTTTCTGCTGAGAGGTCCAGATTTTTCCCTTTCTTTCTATTTCCATTTCCACCACTCTTGTCTGAATTTGTACCACAGTGCCCCCGAATCATTGCCTTAGCCTCCTAAACGATATCCTCTTTTCTCTTCCTCATGCTCCACATCAATTCATACCACATATGTCTGTTAAAGTTACTTCCCTCAAACTCCAATTTTATATAACTATTCAAGGTCCCCCCACACTAGTATCTTTCTGCTCTGAGGCGGGTTTCCTTATTGTCTCTCACACCGAGATTGTTCCTTTAAAGGGCCAGACATTTACTTTGCTCCAGCTTGCTTGGAGCAAACTAAAGCAAAATAGGAGAAAGTAATACTTTCTAGAGTATCCAAAACCATGTCACTAAAATAAGCAATATACTTTGAAGTTTATAATTTAAATAAATAATTTAAACGATTCATTTCAATGAATCATAGGTACAATATACCTTTAATGCAGAGCATTCCATAGAACTAATATTAATATTTCTTCATTAAAGAGATGAACCCTTTCAATTATGAATATTCATCTGTAGAGCTGAGTACACATTGTAGTATGTGTCTCTTAGGCAGACATCAAGTCGTTTTTTTCTTGAACTCTGTAATGTATGACCTCTCGTTTTCTAGACTTGAACATGATAAGCAGATTTGGGAGTCCAAGGCCCAGACAGAGGTCCAGCTTCAACAGAAGGTCTGTGATACTCTGCAGGGGGAAAACAAAGAACTTCTGTCCCAGCTAGAAGAGACTCGACATCTATACCATAATTCTCAGAATGAATTAGCTAAATTAGAATCAGAACTTAAGAATCTCAGAGACCAGTTGATTGATTTAAATAACTCTTTAGAAAAATGTAAGGAAAGTAAAGGACATTTGGAAGGGATCATAAAGCAGCAAGAGGCTGATATCCAAAATTGGAAGTTCAGTTATGAGCAGCTAGAGACTGATCTTCAGACCGCCAGAGAACTGACCAGTAGGCTGCATGAAGAAATAAACATGAAAGAGCAGAAAATTATAAGCCTGCTCTCTGCCAAGGAACAGGCAATCCAAGTAGCTGTTGCTGAACTGCATCAGCAACATGACAAAGAAATTAAAGAACTGGAAAACCTGCTGTCCCAGGAGGAAGAGAATATTGTCTTAGAAGAGGAGAACAAAAATGCTGTTGACAAAACCAATCGGCTCATAGAAACACTGAAATCCATCAAAAAGGAAAACATGCAGCAGAAGGCTCAGTTGAATTCCTTTGTTAAATCCATGTCTTCTCTCCAGGATGACCGAGACCGCATAGTAAGTGACTACCAACAGCTGGAAGAGAGACATCTCTCTGTAATCTTGGAAAAAGATCAACTCATCCAAGAGGCCGCTGCTGAGAATAATAGGCTTAAGGAAGAAATTCGATGCTTGAGAAGCCATATGGATGATCTTAATTCTGAGAATGCCAAGCTTGATGCAGAACTGATCCAATATAGAGAAGACCTGAACCAAGTGATAACAAGAAAGGACTGTCAGCAAAAGCAACTCCTTGAAGTTCAACATAAGCAGAATAAGGAGCTAAAAAGTGAATATGCTAAACTAGAAGAAAAGCTGAAGGAGTCCGAAGGAGCAAAGGAGGATCTGCAGAGGTCCTCTGCTGCCCTGCAGGAGGAGAAACAAGGTTTATCTAAAGAGATCGAGAGCTTGAAAGGATCTGTATCTCAACTAAAGAGACAATTGACATCCTTGCAAGAAGAAGGTACTGTAGGACTATTTCAGGCCCAATTAAAAGTAAAAGAAGAAGAGGTACAGAGATTAAGTACGACTCTTTCTTTCTCTCAGAAGAGAATTACAGAACTGGAAGAGGAATTGGCTCATGTTGAGATGGAAGCTGCCAAGAAGGTAGGTGAAATTGAAGATAAAATGAAGAAAGAATTAAAGCATCTTCATCATGATGCAGGGATAATGCGGAATGAAACGGAAACAGCAGAAGAGAGGGTGGCAGAGCTAGCAAGAGACCTGGTGGAGATGGAACAGAAATTACTCATGGTCACCAAAGAAAATAAAGATCTCACAGCACAAATCCAGTCTTTCGGAAAGTCTATGAGTTCCCTACAAAATAGTAGAGATCGTGCCAATGAGGAGCTTGATGAACTGCAAAGGAAATATGATGCCAGTCTGAAGCAGTTATCACAGCTAAAAGAGCAGGGCCTGTTAAGCAGAGAGAGAGAGGTTCTTGTTTCTAAAGCTGCTTTTCCAGTGAATTCCATGGAGGATAACAGCTTGCCTCCCCTTGAGAAACTTAACCAACAGCTTCTATCCAAAGATAAGCAACTGCTTCACTTGTCTTCACAACTAGAAGATTCTTGCAACCAAGTGCAGTCCTTTTCCAAGGCTATGGCCAGTCTACAGAATGAGAGAGATCACCTGTTGAATGAACTGGAGAAATTCCGCAAGTCAGAGGAAGGGAAGCAGAGGTCTGCAGCCCAGTCTGCAACCAGTCCAGCTGAAGTACAGAGTTTAAAAAAGGCTATGTCCTCACTCCAAAATGACAGAGACCGACTAGTGAGTGTCTGGTTTTCTCTTTCTGATCTTCGTTTGAGAGTTTTTGAACCTTTATTTAAATTGATTCTATAGAAATGGATAAACAAATTGTTTCATATATATATATATATATATTATCTGGGCACTCAGGGACAGTGTTATATATCCCACAGGTTCTGTTTGGTCTTAGAAAAACACAGAAACGATTTTAAATTATTTTAAAGCTGCCATTACCATTTTTAAAAAATTACAAATTTCCTCTGCACGAAACTCCATTGGTTATAAAAAAAAGACTAAGAAATGAAAAGCTATTTAATATGTTTTTACACACAACCCACATGTAAATGTTTCCAGAATTCATCTTAGTTTAACTGAAAGTATAGGGATTACTCACTGCCTTCCTATAGTGGCTATTCAGCAATAGATCATCTCATAGAAATGGGGGTAGAGAGGACCCAGCTCATCTCATTCTTACGTCTCAACCCTAATTTGTCAAAAGAAGTTAAATGTCAGGATTAATTTAAGTAAGTTTAAATGACTGTTTAGTAAAGTTTTATTTGCATACTGAACCATTTACTCACTTTCCTTTAATACTCAATTTTTTTTCAGTCAGAGAGAAAGATAAAGAGGACCTCCAATGCTAAATTTTGCTGCTGTTAGTAAGATCTAGTAGTTTTATCCAGGTCTCATTCTGAAAACTTCCAGGTCATCAAGATTCAGAGGCAAAATTGGAACTACGTGAGCCAAGCCAAGTTGTCAGGGGATTGTTTTGTGACATTACTATTTTCGCTTTTCTTCACAGTCTCTTAACTCTGTCAAGCCCATGTACTTAGGCCAAGTAGCAAGTAAACTGAGCTTCAAAAGGCTGGATTTTTTCACTTTAAAAAGTGATCCATACCCAGAATCAGAAAATTCTGGTTTTTAAGATTAACCCTAGTGAAAAGATCATTTCCCCCTCACTATAAAGTCTAAAGTCTTATGTGAACTTTTCTTTTCCTTTGTAGGTAATGTGTTCATTCATGTTACACTTAATATCCAATATTTGTAGACAGTCTTGCTTTTTGTATTCTGTACCTCCTCCCCCTTTCAGCCATGGCTTTGACATCAACACAATTTATATATTTCTTTATATTTTTTAAATAGTTTGAGTTCAGCTAACTTTGTTCTAGGAGCTTGACCTTTTGTCATTGCTTTCAGAATGTAAAGGCAAAAGGTTTTTATCGGGGCAGTGTATACCTCAAAGCTGTAATTTAAAGCACCCAGATGTTGATTACCTTCTAAGTCAAAATCTTTTTCCTAGAAGTTATTAGGATAGAATCTTAATTAACAATGTTTCGATCAGTGAATTGCTCTACTAGTCTTATGTATTATAAACACTAGGGACTAAACTTCGAATCTCTCAACCCCAGTTCCACATCTTTGTCTGTTGGATATGTACAAGCCATGCCAGCTTTTTAAAAATTTCCATATTTCTATAACTCATAGTAATATTCTTCTGTTTCCTAAGGCTTATAACTGTTTATGATTTTATTTCATTTAACCATCAAGGTCTATCATTTCTTTTTCATAATGTGCCTCAAATATCTTTTTCCTTTTCATCATCAACATCTTAGGATAAGTCCTTAACACCTTACCCTTAAACTGTTCTAATATTGTTGTTCCCAGTTTGTCACCTCTCCAGTACATTGTATATACCATTGCCGAATATGTCTTTCTGAAACTACTTTCTTATTACTGCACTACTCAAAAACCTTTAAAAGTTGTACTATCTCTAAATGAGGCTTAGGATTCAAACCTCTCCATCTGGCATTTAAGACCCTATAATTTATACTTAGCTTTCTTTTCAGCCTTCCCTATTTCTGCTCCCCCACTTGTACTCTTCATTCCAGCCAAACTGATCTACTCATTATGCAATAATCCTATCTAGTACTTCCTACTTACCCCTATTACCATTCTATCAACCAAAATGTCCTCTCAATTTTCCTTTTTTAGGGCAAATATTTCCCACTCTCTAAAAGTCGTCCCAGAAATCAAATCCTCTGGTTACATTTCCAGATCACTTAATTGTCTATTACCTTCTGTTTGTACTTCTGTAGTACTTTTCTATTGTCCCATATTGCCTTTATTGTGTGTGTCTATGTGTGTTTAATTTCTATACTCCTATTTTTGATTAACCCAACTAGATTGCAAGCTCTTGGTAATAAGTGTCATGTCTTAATACTTGTTTGTATTTCCCATGGTCTTTAGCATAGTGGAAATTAGTTAATCATATGGTAGGTAATCA
The DNA here is from genome assembly GCF_964194185.1 of Rhinolophus hipposideros. Lineage (NCBI taxonomy): Eukaryota > Metazoa > Chordata > Mammalia > Chiroptera > Rhinolophidae > Rhinolophus > Rhinolophus hipposideros. The sequence goes on along the minus strand of NC_138048.1, from coordinate 47,737,632 downwards.
ACAATTGGCAGTCATTTGCTGTATTTTAGGGTATTACTGAAAACACGGTTTTCTCCAGTTTGTAAAATTGTCATATAGGGGAGTCACGGAAACTTTTGAGCCTGAGGCTTTTACATCTGCCATGAAAGGATTATAAAGCCTAGGTAAGGTTATAAATCACATGAAGGCCTGACAGTATGGCTCGGTGGTACTACGTACATGATTCACTGCAATCTGCTGAGGCCCTTCTGCATACTTTCTAATGTATTGTTATCTGTCCATCATCTCTTCCGCATATCTTGTTCTCAGTCTGTCTCATGTGCATTGAAGTTTCTAGTCTCTCAATTATTGGCCGCATGTGTGATAAATATGGGAGATGTATTTCAACCTCTATCAGTTTAAACATTCAGCCTAGACCAGCAGTTTATCACCTTTTGCCAACACTACTCTCCCTTCCCCTCACGACCACCCCAGAGATGCTTTAGATTTGAAAGGGACTTAGGCTACTTTGGTTCTCTTCTTTACTTAGTTAGTCAAGGGGAAGTTTCCCAAAATAAGTCTGAGGGCCTAAGTGGCAGGATTTAGCCCAAGGGATTCTACTAGGGCATAACATTTTCATATCTTTCTAAACTTCCTTAGGACTTCCCTAAAAGCACATGAAGCACTTACACAATTCCTGCTTAAGGAGTGGAAAACAAATCTCTAGTGGTGCCTGTATTTGTTTATCAATACTCATTTCACACTGAAAATGACTTGTGGTAGCATATTAAGATATGAACAGTTTTTCAAGATAATATAAAAGAACTGAGAAGGAAGAGAAAATGAGGATAGAAGAGAAAAAGATGAAGCCAGGAGTAAGTTTAGTGTCTCAAGGGGACACTAGGAAAGGGGAAGAAAGATAAACTACGTGCTCAAGATGAGAATAGTTATTCTTTTTAAGTATTGAGGCCTCCAAAAAATTTCTTCTCTGTTTCTATAGAGAAGATACTATGTAGTTGTGAAACATCATTTACTTCTCTACAGTAAATATAGTCTTAATATATAAAAAATGTTTTACATATTCTGATCTGGTCTATTACAAAGATAACATTTAGGGTATCTGGCCTGGAGGAGTGAGGGGATTACATTAAGAATAGATTTTTGTGTTCAAATAAAACTAAAACATGTTTTTATTTTAGTTTCTGGGTTAAAAAAAGTTATATACACATATTAATGAGTCACTAAATTCTACAGTGTTTGGTAAGAAAAACAAACAGTAGCACCCCAGTTCTGTTTCTCCTGAGGCAAATTGCTTTTTGCTTTTAGCTCATTTGGGTGTTTCCTCAGTATCTAAATATGCTTATAGTGCATCTTGGCTTTTCATTCTTTGCATTAGCTATCAACTTTATTTTATGTTAACAGAGTTTAGTTGTCTTTACTCCCTCTGCTTCCACAGTACATACACACATTTAATATACAACCCTTTCCCCATTTTCCTGATGTAATTTAATTTTAATTTTGGTTAAATCAATATTCAGTGTTTATACTTTTATGACTACAAATGGTACTGGAGCTGAGATATGTTACTTTTCCTCAATATCTTTGTTTTTCCTAGAGTTAATAACTGTTTTTTTGTTGCTGTTTCTTAGTTTTCTTTGTATTTATCAATGTAATTTAAACTGAGATTTACTGCCATTTTTCCCATCTCCTCTCAAGATGTTTATTCCTATCAATTTCATCTTCATGAAGAAAATTCTCCTGGAGTCTCTGATTTGCTCTTATATGAACCAGTTGCCCTGTAGTCCTAGGACAGTTTTCATCCTTTTATGTTTCTCCATTATTAGATCTTCTGTTTCTTAAATTCCCTGTCTCTCTTGTCTTGGTTTTGTACCATAATTTTGATGGAATAAATCATTCAGTAGCTCGCTAAGAAAAAATATGTGTGAGGAAAATTTATTGAAAATGTCTTTTCATCTCTCATGCCTTATTGATAGTTTGACTGGGTATAGAATTCTAGGCTGAAAATAATTTCTTTTCAAAATTGTGAAGACACTGGTCTATTGCTTTTTAGCTTACATTGTGGTTCAGAATTCTAAAGCTACTGGTTCCTGATCCTTTGTATGTGAGCGCGCTCTCTCTCTCTCTCTCTCTCTCTCTCTCTCTCTCTCTCTCTCACTCTCTCCCCCCTCTCATCTCTCATTTGTCTCTGGAAATATATAGAATCTTTTAGTCTGTGTGTTCCAAAATTTCATGATAATGTGCTTTGGTTTGAGTCTATTTTCATTCATAATTCTGTCTAGTCCTTTGAACCTAAGAATTCATACTCATCAAATTTGGGGAATCTTTTGATATATGTCTTACTTACCATTTCCCTTCCACTCCCATCCTTTTTCTTGATTATCTTTTTTTCTTTAAGCCTGATATTTAGATGTAGGACCTTCTGGATTAGCTCTGTAATTTCCTTACTTTTTCTATTCTTTTTGCTATACTTTGGGAAGATTTTCTCACCTTCATCTTTTGAACCCTATACAAAGGTTTTCATTTTTGCTATCATGTTCCTAATTTCTAAGGATTTGTGTGTTTTTTCCCTTGTCTCACAAATGTATGTTCTTATCTCTCCAAGAATAGTGGTGGTAGTTTTGTTCTTTGAGGTTTTCTCATAATGAGTTTTTCTGTATAATTTTTTATTTCTGCTCTCATGTTTCTAATTTCCAATATTCTCTCTTAAATCTTTGAGTATATTACATTTTCCCCCTGCTAATCTTCAAATTACTCTTTTAGTTTCTTTTCATCTCTGCCTTAATATTAGCCATTCTTCAAGAGTTAATCCTTGGTTTACTTTTCCTGTTTAGGGGTAGGGTCTGAAAAGTTTATGGGTGGGGCTTACTGACTCTGAGTTTCATTGCAGTGTGATCATGTTCAGCTTTTTGTAGGTAGTCCCCATGTTGTTGTCTTTAGTTCCTCTTGGACCAGTCAGATTTTCTAGCGGAGACTTCTCATTTAAGGCACGGAAGGTAAAGGCCTGTATGCCAGCACTCTCCAACCTGAGTAGGGGAAGGCCTCAAGCATTCAGAAAGCATACATTCACTTGATCACCCTTGCTTTAAAGCAGTACCCTTACCTTCAGCCGTGCCTGGTGTCCCATAGCCCAGAGGCTTTCTTTTACCTATTCCATAGAATAAAACTAGTTGTCTGTTGGGGTAACGAAAAATGTGGAACTGAAGAGAGTATCTAGGGATGAATTTGTTAAGCAGCTTTCATCTAAGCCTCCTTATTTCAGCCATCACCTCTTCCCTACTGCCATCACCATCTTTTCCAGAGGTACCTGGTGCTGTTAATTCCTAAGACTTTTGAAGATTCTGCTGAGTAAGTTCTATTGGTCCTTGGCTTTCCCTATTGCCAGCTTAAAGTTTGGCTTTCCCACATCCGTTAAGTCATTTACCACTTATGCATCTGCTTTACAGCTTCCAAAATTAATTTTGTTGCTGCTGACTCCTCTCTGTTCTTTCTGTTCTTGTGTTTTGTGCTTTAAAAAATAACGCCTTTATTGTAGTTTTAGTGATGTTTCCAGAGTGAGTGAAAAAGAGGTGTGTCCAAGGCCCCCCGCCCCCTTTACCCAGATGACCTGACATTTTTTTACTACCAAGATTTTAATGAGTATTGGGGATAAAGAGTTGGAAGATATACCTGGAATATAATAAGCAGGTTTACTAATTAAAGGCAAGTGCATCATCATCATCATCTTCATCATCACTAACAATGTGTGTAACACATTCATTTTTTATTTCTCATAATCTTAGGAGAGGTACTATGATTATCTTCATTTTATAGGTGAGGGAAATTAAGGCTTTGAGGGTGTGAGAAACATACAACCTGTGTAGGCAGGATAACTGACTCCAAAGCCTAAGTGCTCTTCGCCACTGGGCCTGGTCGTCACTGCCTTTTTCATAATCAGCATCAGCTAAATTGCAGTTAAGGCTGCCATCCGTATAAAAAAGTTTAGAAGCCTAACAAGGGCACATGGCTAAATAGGAAACCAGTCTGTGTTTACACTTTTTGTTCTAGGGAGTTTCTACCCACAAAGAAGCTGTGGGTCCCTTACATCTATCTATTCCATGTCGGTTACAGCTTGAGAGTCAACTTAAGACGTTGGGAGCAGAGGGCAGGGGTAGATGTTGCAGGAATGGCCACACTCTGCAGCCTTGATGGCAGCTCTGTGGGGTGATTCCAACCAGTCTGGCTGTATGTATTTCCCCGTTTTAGAGATTCAGGCTGCAGTGGTATGTCAGTGGACTGTTAGGTGCCCGTAGTCTGTTGTGGTGTCTGGCTTCGTAGGGAGCTGCTGATGATTTAGAGCTGAGTGAATAAGATGTGACGAGTCACCCTTTTACTTTCTTCTTGGTGAAAGCTGAAGGAATTGAAGAATCTGCAGCAGCAATACTTACTGATTAACCAAGAAAACACTGAGTTACGTCCACTGAAGGCTCAACTTCAGGACTATCAAGATAAGACAAAAACATTTCAGATTATGCAAGAAGAGCTCAGGCAGGAAAACCTCTCCTGGCAGCATGAGCTGCATCAGCTCAGGTATGATAATCCCTGCTTTTCAACCCTTTTCTTTTACTTTTCTCTTTTTAACTTTTTATTATGCAATAATTATAGATGTATAGGAAGATGCAAAAATACTACAGAGAGCTGTCATGTACCCTTTACCCGATTTCCTCCAGTGGTAACATCCTCCATAACTCGAGTACCGTATCAAAACCAGGAAATTGACGCTGGTATTCAAAGACCTTATTCAAATCTCACCAATTTTACATTCACTCGAGGATGTGTGTGTGTACAGTTCTGTGCAATTTTATCATATGTACAGATTCATGTAACTGCCACCAGAACCCAGATGTACAACTGCTCCATCACCACAAATATGTCCTTTGTGCCACTAGTTTATTGTCACATTCTTCCCCTCCCTCCCACCCCCTCAGATGTTGCCTCACCTCTGGCAACCACTAATCTGTTCTCCATCTCTATAATTTTGTCGTCTGAGGATGTTTTATAAGTGGAATCATATGGTATGTAACCTTTTGAAATCAGTTTTTTCACTCATCATAATGCCCTTGAGATCCATCAACTTAGTTGCGTGTATCAAGTTTATTCTTTTTATGGACAAATAGTATTCCATGGTATGAATGTACTGTTTTTAACCATTCACCCATTGAAGGACATGCATGTTGTTTTTAATTTTTAGCTATTATAAACAAAGCTGCTATGAACATTTGTGTGTAGGTTTTTATGTGGACAATAAGTTTTCATTTCTCTGACATAATTGCCCAGGAGTGCAAATGCTAGGTCGTATGATAAGTGTAGTATTTAGTTTTTATAAAAACTGCAAAAGTATATTCAAGAAAGACTGTACTATTTTATATTCCTACCGGCAATATATGAGTGATCCAGTTTCAATATCAAATGCCACATCCTCATCAGCATTTGATATTGTAATTATATTTTAGTTGCTTTTAATAGGTATATAATGTGTTTTTAATTTGCATAATGGTTTTAATAATGTTGAACATCTTTTTAATAATGTTGAACATCTTTATGTACTTATTTGACATCCATATGTCCTTTTTGATGAAATGTTTGTTATGTATTTTGTCCATTTTCGAATTGGGATGTTAATTTTTTTTTTACTGTTAAGTTTTGAGAGTTCTTTATATATTCTAGATATAAGTTCTTTGTCAGACATGTGGTTTGCAAATATTTTCCCTAGTCTGCATCTTTCATCCTTTCCAACAAGGTCTTTTTAATTTTGTTGAAATCCAATTTATTTATTATTTTTCTTTTTATTCAGATTCAGTCATTTCTGTTGTCCTTTCTTCAAGTTTACTGATTTCTTTCCTCTATCACCTCCATTCTGCTATTCAGCCCATTGAGTTAGCTTTTTATTTTGGATATTGTATTTTTCAGTTCAAAATGTCCATTCAGCTCTTCTTTATATCTTTTATTTTTTTGCTGAGGCTTTCTCAATTTTCATCAGTTCCCAGTGTGTTAGTAATTGCTTGTTGAAACATTTCTATGATGACTGCTTTAAAATTCTTGTCATATGATTCCCCCAACATTTGTGTCATCTCAGTGTTGTACTCTGTTGATTTATTTTCAATCAAGCTCTGATTTCCTTGGTTCTTAGAATGCGACATCCTTAGTTTGTAGTGTGATGAGTTCAATTGTATCCTGAACATTTTGGAAATTATGTTATAAAACTCTCAATCAATTTTATTTAAATCTTCTGCTTTAATGAACATCCACGGACATCACACCAGCAGGGAAGGGGAACCCTGCCATTTTACTGCCAATGGAGAGTGAAATCCAGTGGGCACCCCACTCCGCCTCCATTGGTACCCCTAGAGGGAAGGGGTGCCCTGGTACTGCCAGGAACAGGTGGAAGTCCCGGATGCCCACGCACTGTGTTGACAGCGCACTTAGTGGGAATGGGTGCCTCTACTGTTAGATGAAGATAGAAGTCGTGCTCCACACATGGCCTCCATTGATACCACCGGGGTGTAGAGGGGGACCATGTTACCACTGGGTAATGCCCAAAGTCCAGACTTCCCTCTGGGCCCCTTCTGGTACTGCCTCTGTAGGGACAGGGAGGAGCCTTCATTACCTTGTTCTGGGTGGAGGTGTGTGTCCAGGTCTCACTTGTTTTCTCCACTGACACCATGTTAGAGGTGGAGACAGTCAGAGAGAGGTCCCTCTTTACCACTGGGTGGTAGTGACAGTCCGAGGTACACACTTGGCTTCTGACACCACCCAGCAGGGAGGTGAGGTGTACCTGGTTACCATCGGGCAAGGATGTAGCTGTAGCCAGTCTACTACTAGATTTCCTTAATGGAGGTGGGAAGATAGTGTGGTTGTTCCCTGGTGTTCACCTGGTGTAGAACGGTTATTATCATTATTCTGTCTCACTAGGCTGTTCCTTCCAGGTCCTTTGACAAGAGAGAGCAAACTTTTTTTTTTTTTTGGTAGCAAACTTTTTTGACCCTCAGTGTTTCCAGGTTGGAGGATCCTTCAGCATCCAGTTTGGGTTATGTGGAATTAAAAAAGAAAAATCAGCAAATTTACCTCTATGTCATTCTTCTAGTACTAGGTAGGGTCCCTAGCTAGTCAATCTTCTTTTCTCCATCTTTACAAATATCCTTATGTTTGTTTTTCTGTATAATTCCCAGGGTTTTAAATCTATACTTAGTGGGAGGGATAGGAAAAACACATATACTCTATCTCATCTGTATCAAGAAATCCAAGCCCTATTCTTTTGAAAAAATAGGTACTTTTTTTTTTTTTTAAGGAGGGCACAGCTCACAGTGGCCCATGGCAGGGATCGAACCAGCAACCTTGGTGTTACCAGCACCACGCTCTAACCAACTGAGCTAACCAGCCACCCCTTGAAGAAATAGGTGAATAACGAGATTGTATGGAACTATCAGGGCAGAAAAAAATAAGATATGAGTAGGAACTGTAATTCTGGTTGGTTTTTTAATTCAGTGTTTCTAACAAATTCGACCCAAATAGAAAAGGTAAAGAATAAACACTTACCGGTATATAAAAACGGGTCCTGTTGTCGCAATCTCATTGTTGGGACTTTATTACTCTTTATCTTAAGACGGTGCATGCCACCTTATTAAAATCAACCCAGAGCTTTCAAGATTTACTTAGTGAAAGGAAAATCTCCAATATGGAAAGTGCTGCTGATCAAGCAGCATCTGCTTTGACTCGCCAGCTACTACAGGAAAACCACAGGCAAGTGAATATAGAGAATACCGAGGTGGGATACTGGATAGGTTCCTAGCCAGCTTACAAAGGACGACCGGGATGATAGAGGTCAACACACTAAAATGATTGTAACAACCATAAGGGAGCTCTTAATGCACACAAGAGATTTGTTCCTTGACAGATCCTATGTGCATATGCACTCTACTAATGTGGTATTTCAAAATAAATCTTAAGCAAAGTTTATAGAGCAAATACTTTTTAGAATTTGGTGATTTAAATTGTATGGAGTGAAGTTACCTCCCAAAGATTTTCATGCTTAACATCATTATTGACTTTCTTATAAGGGAACATACATCAGACTTATTCCATGAATTTGGCAACTTCCCAGGTGATACAAGAACACATTATTTCTTTACCAGAAGGTAAAATCTATGAACTTCTGCTCTCTGGGAATACACATTTCTTTCTGAAATCGAACCTCGAGAGAAAAGATAAGTTGCTCCATTTCAACCACAGCTGTACCCCCACCCCCAGGGAATAGCTGCCCCAGCTTTATGCTGTTAGAATCTCAGTTTATCCTAAAGAGATCAGGCTCTCAGTGTGTGTCTTCCTTCAGATGCACATTAATGCTGACCATTGAATTTAAGCCCCTTTAAAGGTGATTGGGATCACATTGATGTCTCCCATATCCTATCCAGATCACCTGGAAGTACGAAAAAATAAGTGTCCCGTTACCACTGTACACCTGAGAAGAGCTTCAAACCTTTAAAGATTTTCTGCAGCCACCAGTTCCTCTTTAAATTTCCTCAAAGGGCATTCCTAAAGAATGATTTCCTTATAAAATTGATCCTTAGGAAAGAGAAAAAGAGGGAGAAAAAAATGATTTCTGGTCTGTTGATTCTTTTGCCCCTCCTTTACTCCCTTTCCATCTTTGTCTTAGCCTTTCTCTCTTTATCTTCCATCTTTGAGCAACTTTGAAGAAAAGTAAAATTATATATCAAGTGAATGTGAGTAAAATTAAAGAAGGAAAGGGAGACAGTTTACTTCACTGTTAGAAGAAGAAAATGAGAACACAGAGTTCATTGACTGACTTTAGGACCAGCTTCTTTGGCTGAATATGTTCAAGACTCCCTGTCTTGTTTTTTGAAATACATGGGAGAAATGAGCTTTTCAACCATGAGAAAGCTGGAATATCTTGTTCAAGATTCTATTGGCCTTGGGGTTGGCTTATCAGGAGAGCCTAGATTTATACCTTAACCTTTCTCTTCCACTTGTGGTTACTGGTTTGCTTATTCTACTCTGGTTCCTGTGCTCTCTTAAGGGGTAAGTGAGATTTAGACCTTTTTTATGGCTGAGTTCTATCAGGTAATCAGGGTTGTTAGTCCTCATTCTCTGTTGAGGATCTCTTTTCACACCATAACCACTTGTCCATATTCTAAAATAATGGCAACTTGAAGCATTTTAATGGAAGACTTTGATCTTTCTCATGCATTCTCACTCTTATATTCCTTTCTTGTTTTTTCTCACTTTCCACAGGAAAATATTAGAGAAAGTACTTTAGAAATATTTTTGCATATTTGTATTCCCAGAGAACAAAAATTTGTATTCGCGGGAAACAAAAATATCTTTTGCATATAGTGTCCTTATAATAAAAATGTATTTTAGTTTGTAAATTTTAGTTCTGCCTTTTTGAAAAAATTTTAACTGTAATCCAAGTTACCCCTTACCCAAACAGGATTACTTCATAACAGGCATATATCAATTAAAAAATTACCTTATTTCTGAAGAGAAAGAAAAAAGTCAGGTGCAGTTCAAACAAAACTTTCTATTATTGAAAAAAATAGAGACATTGGTGCTACAGAAGGTGAAGAGACATTGCAGAAAGTTGTTTTTAATCCTAACGGGTTTTTTACAGGCATAGTGTGGGGAAAAGTAGAGCTAAAGAATATGGCAGAGCGACAGTTTTTGTTATTACTGAAAAAAATGAGCTGGGGTCAGGCATACAAAAGCCTGTCTTTTGGTCAAATTCAGGGAATAAATAAATACGTAGGAATATCAGCAACTAATATTTATTGAGGGGTTACTATTTGCCAGGCTCTGTGTAGGTTCACGACATACAGCATCTCATTTAATCCCCATCAGACTCCTAAGGAGTAGAGTGTTTATCCCTATTTTACCAATACGGCTCAGGGAGATTAAGTAACTTTTACTCAGAGTGTATGACAAAGGCAGTGTTTGAACCCAGGTCCTTCAGACACTACAGCTACTTTCTCATAGCCCTGCTGTTATATTGCGTAATGGATGGGACTGCCTTTCTGAAGAAATGCAGTGATTTCCCTTTGCTTACACAGTAAGCATTATTTAGTGTGCTTGTTCAGTACCCTACATGATCTGACCTCCTTCCTCTCCATCCTCATTTCCTACCCTGTTCTCTCTACACACCACCTACTATAACAGTTCCAAAATTCACTATATTTATTCATTCTTGTGCCTTTTACTCAGTTTGTTCCCTGAATCTGGAATGCTTTTCTCATTATGGAAATCTGACTCATTGTTCGGGATTCAGACCACATGCTTACTTTTCTGTGAAGTCTCCCCCTATCCTACCAGTTGATATTTTTTTCTTTTCTGTTTTTTTTTTGCTCTTTAAAACAAACTTTCTATTGAAGTATAACATACATATAAAACATTGTACAAATCTTAACTGTACAGCTTGATAAACGTTCATAAATTGAACACCCTATATGTATAATGAGCCTACATCAGGAACTTTATTAACATTATTTGTCAATTATACTTCAGTAAAACAGAAAAAATATAAAATTAAAATTCAAAAGAAGCATTATTAACACTTCAGAAATAACCCTTCATGTCCCCTCGCAGTCACTATTTACCCAATAACCACTATCCTGATTTCTAACACCAATTACTTGTTTTGTTCTAAATATCATTGGCATACAATATTGTCCTACTTTCAGGTGTACAGTATAGTGATTTGACATTTATATACCTTACAGTGTGATCACCACACTGGGTCTAGTAATCATCTGTCACCATGCAAACTTATCACAATATTGTTGACTATATTCCCCCTTCCCCTTTCTCACCCATCCCTCCACTCTTCTCCCCTCTGGCAACAGTCAGTTTGATCTCTGTTTCTGTGAGTCTGTTTTGCTGTGTTTTGTTCATTTGGTTTTTTTTGTTTTGTTTTGCTTTTTCAGATTCCACATATAAGTGAAACCATACAGTATTTGTCTTTTTCTGTCTGACTTATTTTGCATAGCATAATATCCTCTAGGTCCATCCATGTTGCAAATGGCAATATTTCATTTTTTATGGCTGAGTAGTATTCCATTGTATATATGTACCACGTCTTCTTTATCCATTCATCTTTTTGATGGACACTTGGCTTGCTTCCATATCTTGGCTATTGTAAATAATGCTGCAATGAGAATGGCTCATGTATATTTTCAAATTAGTGTTTTTGTTTTCTTTGGGTAAATACCCAGAAGTGAACTTGCTGGGTCATATGGTAGATCTGTTTTTAGTTTTTTGAGAAATCTCCATACTGTTTTCCATAGTGGCTGCACCAATTTGCAGTCCCACCAACAGTGCACAAGGGTGATCTTTTCGCCACATCTTTGGCAACACATGTTAATTGTTGACATTTTGATAAAAGCCACTCGGACTGGTGTGAGGTGGTATTTCATTGTGGTTTTGATTTGCATTTCTCTGATGATTAGTGATGTTGAAATTCTTTTTTTAGTGCCACTTCATCATCAGGCTACACAATTCGGTTTGTAATACAAATTTCACTCTGTTTATGTATTTTCTTTACTACATCTGTACAGCCCATGATGCTGTTTTGAATATGGAATTAATTCATCTTTGTCTCACAAGTATACTTTTGCTTGTGATTATTTCATGTTTTTTCTAGGATGGAGAAGAGTTCCTGGGAAATTCATGAGAGGAGAATGAAGGAGCAGTACCTTATGGCTCTCTCAGATAAAGAACAGCAGATCAGTCATCTGCAGAATCTTATGAGGGAATTGAGATCTCCTTCCTCCCAGTCTGAGACCCTCAAAGGACAGTATCAAAGACAGGTAAGTAATTTCAAAGCCAATTGCTACTCAGAGGTAATCACAGGAAGCACCAGCTTCTATAAGCTAAGCACCCATCAGTTACTATTAGGCATGCCATCTTATGACTTCCTATGAGGTGGACAGGAATTAAGTATGAACAATCCTAGTAGAGAATTTCATCAGTGTTTGTATCCCGGCAGGCATCCCCAGAGACTTCAGCTTCCCTAGATGGGTCACAAAACCTGTCTTATGAAACAGAACTTCTTAGGACTCAGCTCAATGACAGCTTAAAGGAAATTCACCAAAAGGAATTAAGAATTCAGCAACTAAACAGCAAGGTAAGTGTTTTCCTGCTAGACTGGTATTCAATTCGTGTTTCCACCACTGGAAGCAACAAGTAGAAGCTGATTAAGCCTTGGTGCCAGCTGTAGCATATCCTGGAGTGCAGACGTGTCACCTTTCTCAGAGCCTGGGATTGCTGACCCGAATCACTGAACACAGGGACATTTCCTTTTTCTCGCTTTTGGAGAGTCCTTGGAAATGATTTGGAGAAATCCATTCAGTAAGAGATCAAAAGCCAACTGCTTTAGGAAACCTTCCTCCCCGCCATCGTCTCCCTATGTGTTTCACTGAGGTCACTCCCCACACATCCTTCAACAGGTTCCTGTATGTTATCCTCTAGTGCACAACTGGGAAGAGTCGGGAAAGAGGAGGGAGGCGTTTCAGATGTGATTGTAGCAGAGGGCTGTCAGCATAAACTGGCTCTACTCCCAGCCACTGCCCTGATTCTTTCCATGGAAGCTCAGACGATATGTATTTGTACCAGCATGGTTGGGTGTTTGTCTGTAATGCAAACTTGAAAACATGAGAGGAATGATTATTGGTATAATGTAGTCTGGATTGTTCCTTCCTATTCCCTTCTCACAGTGTAAATATGATGAAATACATTCACTTATGAGCTAGAGCAGAGGTAGCACAAAAGCAGCCATAGATAATATATAAACAAATAGGGTGGTTATATCCTAATAAAACCTCTAATTTACAAAAGGCAGTAGGCCCTGGGTCATAGTTTGCCACCCCCCCCCCACGCCCTCCAAATTACACAGGAATCTATGTCTATCCTAGGGGACAGAAATCCTTCCTCTGTCTCTCTCAAATAAAGTAATACTTTCGAATGTGCTTTATAAACTGAAAATTGCTCTTCATAAGTAAGATTGTATTTTTCATTCTGGCTATGCAGTTATTTTTGTTATACCATATGGATTTCCTGTTCTAAGTTTCCATATGCGTGAAATGTCCTTCCCATGCAGAGTAGTTCTAGAAAAGTGTTCTCTTCTCTTCTCTGAAAATTGATTCAACTTTTTTACACAAGCATTAACCCAGAGTACTTACAGACAGGAATACTCGGGAAAAGATTGAACCTACTGCCAGGTACACCAGTTCCCTTTCACATCCTGTCTAGTCCTCCAGTGGGTACTTAGTAGAGCCATCTCCGTGGCGTATCTGGATGTTCATCATAACTAAACTTAAAACTTGACAGCCTGCAAGTGAATGGAAGAATTAGAATTATATTCCTGGGGGACTGAATTCAAATCAGTGGGTAAAAGCTAAAGGATAAATTTTTCATTCGATATAAAAAACGAATTTTCTGTTTCTGACGTGAAAGTGGCTTGGGCTGCGTTGTCAGGTAGTGCGCACCTCCAACACTGGCCTTGTTCGAGGAAAGACCTGGTACTCATATAGCAGAGGAGAGTCCTGCTTTGAGCGACTGAAATGTTTCCACCTGTGAGAGTCCTATTCCCGATATAGTTTCTTACAGGTACATAAGCATATTAGGATTTATTGTTTCCCCCTCCTACCACATACTATCATTTCTTTCTACTTTCTTGATGACTTGTAACTCTCTATAGCATTGAAGAATCTGCCCAGTGATGTTATTATCTGAATTTTTAGGTGACAACTCTATCTCCAGCCATCTAGAGCTCTGGGGATTGTAGTCATTTGTTAATAACTTCAACTTGGACGCAAGCTACTGTCCTTCTCTCACACACCTGGAATAGCCTATCCTATTAGGTCGCCTGTGGGCTACTGCTTCCTGGTATTAGGGCACCGTAAATAAAGTTTCCTGCTACTTCCCCCAAATTATTTTCCTTTCTTGGTCAAAAAATTCTGAGTTTTCTCACTTTGAAGGAATACACAGTACTGCTATTGAAATAAAGGCGTGGCATAAAAAAATTAGATCCTTCAAACTCAGGACAGTTAGCCTAAGCACTGCTCAGAGTGAAACAGTCCTATAGGATGGTGCTTATCCTGTCCTCTATTTCAGTTTTCTCAACTGCTTGAAGAGAAAAATACCCTTTCAGTTCAGCTCTGCGATACCAGTCAGAGCCTTCGTGAGAACCAGCAGCACTACAGTGAGCTTTTTAGTCACTGTGCAGTCTTGGAGAAGCAGGTTCAAGAGCTGCAAGTGGTGAGTAAAAGGAAACTGAGAGGCCGGGAAAAGTGTTACATGAAACTGAGTAGAAATGAGGAAGCATAAAGAGCAGCACTGAAGGGGCTGATATGTTCAGGCTGAAGATTAATTAGGTGTGATGGGAGAAAGAGAGAGAGGAGAGGAGACTTAATTAACATGGGAATAAGATCTGGGGAAAATTACAGAAGGGATTAGAAGAAAAAAGATTGGTGAGATGGTGGGAGAGAAATCAAAAAGTGAATGGAAAACAGTGATGCTTGAGGCTTTTGGAATTCATAAACTAGGAAAGATTTGATGTTTGCTTTCACAAAGGAAAGCTGTGGGGAGATTTGGACCCGAGAAACAAAACAGACAGAGCTGTTGATGGCAGTGGAGAGGAGTGCTTTGTTGAAATTGGAGGAAACTGGGAATTAATATGGAGATAAATAGGACATGGAAGGAAGAGTACGGGTTTGGGGGTGGGGGATTGAGCAAGGGAAGGATCAGAGTTGCTTCTGGAAAATCGTGAGCCTACACTAGAAGACAGCAGGTTTCAATGGTAAGCCTTTAAACTTTGCTGAGGAGAGATTCAAGAATGAGAATCTGGAATAAAATGTAATCAAGAGTTTTATGTAGGAGATTATTAGAGCAGAAGATTCTCACTTCTAAATCTGTACTTGAAAAGAATTATAACTGGAGGCATTCCTCTCCAAGATTTCTCATTCTCTTTGATGTTAAGCGAGTTCGCCTTTTGCCCAAATGCAGTTTCTTAAGCACTTTCATCACTGAATTGCTAAGCTCATTCTTCTTCTAGGGGCCACTGAATATAGATGTTGCTCCAGGAGCTCCCCAGGAAAAGAATGGAGCTCTCAGAAAGTCTGACCCTGAAGAACTCAGGCAGCCACAGCGAAGGTAGGGGAGCAGCCCTCACCCCTGGAGCATGCATCATATACTGAAATTGGACGGTCACCTAGATTTCAATTGGAGTCCATTGTGTGGACCTAATATGTCTTATTATCTTATTAGCCTCACAGAATTGATGAGAGGATTAAATGGTAACAATTATAACTCACAAATTGAGTGTGAAAAGTTTGCAAAGCAAAAACAGCAGCACCAGCGTACACACACAAACACTTAACCCTAATCCAGTGAACAACATTCACTTGAACGGTATTCAAGTGAATGACATTCAGTCAGTCCCTAAGATCTTTTTAGGCATTTTCTATAACTTTATTTCATCGCTGTACAGCTTAGCTTTTAAAATATTCTTTGTGTTTGTACAAGCTTCCATACATTTTCCTGCTGTATAACCTTATGAAGACTTGGAATCCCTTGTAACAACAGCAGCTGTGTTCTGCATCTCGTGACGCTGTTTGTTTTCTTTTTGTCCTGAAGCTTTTCTCAAGCCCAGCAGCAGCTGTGCAACACTAAACAGGAGGTGAACGAGTTGAGGAAGCTGCTGGAAGAAGAACGAGACCAAAGAGTGGCTGCTGAGACTGCGCTCTCCGTAGCCGAGGAACAGATCCGGCGGTAAGGGCTGAGGGAGGCAATCTGCGTTCACCTCGGGTCCTTTCTGATCACACTTGTGTGCATTTCAGTGGCCAGACGTGGGAACAATTAGGCTCTAATTCTCATCTTGAGATGGGTGAGTTTAGGATCATTTATAGTCACTCAAGAGAACACTGTGCTTTTGGAGTCTGGGAGAATCGCAAAGCAGTTGTCCGGAGAGAATAACAATTCCTACCATGTATTGACAGCTTATTTCATGTGGGATGAGATAAGCTATGTTTCACATCCCAACAATAACTATATGAGGTAGGTGTAGGATTCTTTAGAGGGCCAAATAAACGTCAACCCCATTCCCTAGATGAGATCTGAACCAACGGAAATTTCTGTAAAAGATTAAAACATGGGAGATTAAAGGACCACTTTATAAAGCTGATATAAAAGAATCTAGCTTTTGATTTGTTAGCAAATGCACTTCCTAATCCTGAACGTCCCTTCTCAGTCATAGGCAATGCTGGGCCAGGGTAGGCTTTCCTTGGAGAAGAACCCGCTCTTGTATAATTGCAGCATTAGAGCAAATTGTGCTTCTTATGGGAAGTTTGCTCAAAGTGTGATTTGGAAGCACAGAGCTATGGTGCCCCAGTTCCTTATTCCCAACTCAAGCATAGTGAGTCAAGAGAATCACTATGCTTGAGAGAGGAGAGAGTGGCTACTTATGTTTTGCTGCTGGATGTCCTTATCCATGGAAAGAAACATCAAAAGCAGGCACCTATATTAGATCTGGGTGGGGGGAACCGCCTACATACATTGCCTCTTCCCTCAGGGAATGGCACGTGTGATATTAATGCTTTCTTGTAAAATTTAGGTGGCAGAGGTGGCTGCCCTGCTGAGCAGATCTTATTTGAGATACTTTTCTTTCCCATCCAGTATATTCATGACTTTTTAATTTTCCTCACCCACTGGGGCCTTGGTCTGCAGCCTTGAGCGTGGGCTCTGTAGGGACACCACACTGTCTTACGGCTGCTGACCATTCTCTGGCTTGTGTGCCCATGGCTGTTCCCCTGCCACTTGCTGTGGACTTGCTTAGACCTATGAAGGCCCGCCTTTTGGGGGAGATCTCACCCTCACGTGTAATTAGCCTGCCCCGAGCCAACTTGAGACAATGTGAGTTGACTCTAGAGTATGTGGACAAGCCACACTAATCCGAGCTTAGCTTCTCCACAGTTCCTTCCTTGACCCGGATGCGGAATGCACATTGAGGCAGCTAAGCCAGTGCTGCCCACTCAGGCCTGGCAGTGCCATTCTAGTGGTAGAACTTCACCTACATTCATTCTATGGTGCGTGCAGAACTCCGTGGACTGGGAGTACCTACAGACGTCTCACCCTTTCTCAGCCTAGCCTTCAGAAGTGGACAGACTGACTTACACAGGGCCAGACCATGCTGTTCCAGATCGAGCCTGCCCCCAAAACACTTACCCCAGGGAGGAACAGGTACAGAAAGTGGACTCTACAGTTAGCCTGGCTCGCAAGAGGAAAACAGGCAGGATGGACCCAGGCTGTGCTTTCCAGTTTCTCTTTCTAGACTCAAATCAGATTAAAGTGTTTCTTTTCTGTCCTGGAAAAAAGGGTGTGTGACCTGCAAAGAGAGGCCGGGAATATTATGCTAATGGATATCCCTTCAGATGGAGGAAACATCCAGAGTAAAGAGTTCCATTCTCCCCACCACAATTGAAAAGTGTATCCCTATAGGCAAATGCTGGATCAGATGTGTTGTGTTACCTGCAGTCCCTTTGATCCAGTTCTTGTGTTTGTGAGAAACCATTGAGTGGGTAAAGTCAACTTCTTCGTTAAATGGAGAAGTTCCATAATTAAATAAATAAGCAAATCAGCAAAAAAACAAACAAACGAAAAAACAGAGAGCAGTCGAGAGCCAGTTCAGTTCAGTGCTTGGATGCTTTTGCCAATTAGCCTTTAATAAATGAAAAAAGAAAATATCGAGTTTCTCTGAGTCAGGTATGGGGTAATGGAAAAAAAAGAACATGATATATAGAGACAGCATGGCTTTTTAATCCTGGCCCTACCTCTTACTGGCTGTGCCACCATGGACAAGTAATTTTACCTCTTCAAGCCTTACTTTGAAGACAACACCAACTTCAAATCTAAAGATGAGATGCATGTGAAGCACCAGTCCCACATCTGATAGATGGTAGGCAGTCGGTCAATTCCTGGTAGTTTTTAACACCTATTACTGCTCCTGAAAGAAAGCAGTAAGGAGTGTACCCTCCTTACATGGGGACGGCTGGATGTGAGAGCAGCCTTTGCTGCAAGGCCCTGTGCTGTGTCCCATGGCAAGATGACTGGGAACACTTCACCTGACCCACGTCTCATGCTCTGACCAATGTCCTGCCTCCTTTTTTCTCACCCAGGTTGGAGCACAGTGACTGGGACTCTGCCCGGACTCCTATCATTGGCTCCTGTGGCGCTCAGGAGCAGGCGCTGCTCATAGACCTTCCAGGCAGCAGTTGTCGACGGGTAAGAAGGGAAGGAGGATAAAGAGAGGGAACTGTATCATACACCCGACAGGGCCGGCTGTGTTGAAGCAAGGGGTCGAGGAGAAGGAAATCGGAAGTCCAGGCGCTGAGCAGCTGATGGGGCTAAGACTGGAAGGATTTGGAAGGTTGGAGGGAACTGGTGGAATTTGCCAAGTTGTTGACCCTCAGGGGACTTTTGGGATACCTCTTTTCTGCGGTGGTGGGGAAGGAAAAGGGACATATCCCCACAGCATAAACCCTCTGACTTTTACATTTTTCTTTCAGTCACGGAGTGGTGCTGGATGGAAGCGGGTATTGCGTTCGCTCTGTCATTCCCGGACCCGAGTGCCACTGCTAGCCGCCGTCTACTTTTTGATGGTTCATGTCCTACTCATTCTCTGTTTCACGGGCCATCTATAAACTCAGTGCTTACCTTTTGGACCACTTCTCTCAGAACTTGGAATTCTCTCACCTCTGAAAGCAAAACCGTCAAGTCCAACACAACAGTCTTCCCGCTTACAGGTTCCTCTCTCCAACTCTACAGGGAAAGTGCCTGCAAAACAGAGCGGATGTGAGCACAGGTTAGAGCTGCAAGGACCAGCAAGTCTGCTTTCTTCTACTGCCCAGCACCTGAACACTTTTGCATAACCTGAGGAGGCCCCACGGTTGGTTGTGGAGCTCAAGAGTTGTTCAGATTTTGTAGGGCCCTGATCTCTTGTGGTCCTCTGAAAGATGCTAAGAAATGTTTTTCAGCCTGGATGGCGGTTCCAATAAACTTAATAATCTGAAGTCCAGTATCATTTTGATTGATACTTTGCTTTATTTATGTTATGTTTTCTCCTGCTTCAGGGGGAAGGTAGACCCGCCATAAACAAAGTTCTGGGGAACATTAACTCATAAGGTATCTGATTAGCTGTTCTGCGGAATAGGGTGGGAGCTGAAGAACTCCCCGGGGTTTTTAGCCGCCGGATCACAGGGGAGGGACAGCATCCCTGGCTGTTCAGATCTCATTAGAGTGAGATTTGTGGTCCTGGACTCTAAGGCTAGGATCCCATTGCTTATGCCCTTGGTCACGTGTATGCTAAGGTCCTGAGTGGCTGTGCCTTTTTTTTCACTGAACGGCAGGAAGATCTGGCTAGACAGTGGGATTCAGATTCTTATCATTGTGTGTTCCCTGGATGTGCTGGGAATATGGGCCCTAAGGCAGCACACTAGGAGCCAGTCCTAGGGGAAGCGTTGACTCCCTGATAGGGAGGGCTGAGTGGTCTGAGGCCCACTTCTAGCCTCTTGAAGTACTGAGCTACTTCGCTGTTGGTGACAGTTATTCCGCTTTCTCAGTCCCATACTCATCTGCCCACTGTGGTAACAGAGCTGAGAAAAATGGAGGGAGAACACAGAAAAGACAGTGTTTAAATCTAGGCCTGAGAATGATCGCAGGATCGAATTCCATGTGTGCCTATTCCCTCCCTCCCCTCCCCCTCGGTCCGTACCCGGTGGTTGTTTTCTCATTATGCACGTGATGTCTTCACAGCCTGTTCTCACCACCCAAAGAAGAGAGAAAACTGGTGCACTGACTGATCTGCTCTAATCCTTTGTTCTGTGGTGACCAAATCTTGGTCACAGCAACCGAGGAACTTTCCTGAATAACTGTAAAATAATAAAATTATTTTCAGAATGAAAAATTGTTGTGGTGTGTGCGCGTGTGTGTGTGTATATACACAGGTGCTTACTTCCATGTAAGCGTGTTTTCATGCTGAGGGAAAGAAGGTAGATAGGGGATGTAGGGATAGGGTAGCCAGGAATAGATACAGGGGTAGAAAACTACATATTCGGGCTTCCTTCCCACTGGCCAACACCAGTAATGGCTACATTCATCCTAGCCTAGCTGCTAGACCCAGGGTGATGAAGTGGAGTGAGGAAATTTTATACTGAACCAAACAAGCAGGGGCATAGGGCATGAGATTCACGCAAGTTTATTCCTGGGCCTGGGTGAACTCAATCTGGTGCACACTGAAAACATTAGGCCCCTAAGGATCCCCTCTGGGTGGGAGGGGAAGTAAGGCTTAAGGTCTAGCAGGATAGGTAGGCATTATGTTTTTATATTAAGTCACTGAGAAAAGCTAATTCACTTGCTCAAGGTACAATAAGTGAATTGAACCACGTGTATCTGGCTTCAAAGTGCATGCTCTTTCTATGTGTTATAGTTCACTGCGTCTCATCAGGAATGAACTTGGGACATTTGCTAAGGAGAGATGAGGTTTTTTGGTGTCATCTCTAAATTCTAAGGTTTCCCTAAAGGATTGTACCTGGATGGTGTGTCATAACATCTGCTCTGATCACTCCTATTTTCATCACTGAATTAGGATTTCAAATGATCTAAAAGCTTTTTTTCCCCTTACACAAATTTACTTATCCATAAAATAATTTCGGTACTGCCACAAAAAATAGGTCACGATGTGGGAGAGATCAGTAAATAAAACTCCCTTCAGGAATAGACTCCTTAGATTTGGAAGTGACCAAAGTCACTTAAAGTTCACTTATTCCTAATGCAGAAACCCCCTCCTCTGTATCATGGACCAATTTCATCTAGTCTCTGCTTGAATCCACTGGAGAGTTCACGGCTGAGCAAATCAGGTCAAAACTCCATGTCAATCAACTTTAGGGAGAGCTAGGTCAGATACAGTGACAAACACCCCCAAATTCTCCATAGCTAAACAACAAAGGATTATTTTTCTAGTCAAAGACTCCAAGTCCCTCACACAATAGATTACATATTATTCTCGGTTGGGGACTCTCGTTCCTCAACTGAAAATGGGCCCACTTTGGAGAATTGCAGATGGCACTGGGCTAACGGATGGCACAGCTTGTTCTGGTCGTCAAGTCACCAGAAAGTGATGTATTTCAGTACTCATATTTCATTGGCCAAAACAAGTCACCTGGCAAGTCTGACTTTAAGAAGGAAGGGAAGGGCAGCAAATCTTGATGAACAGTATTACAGAATACCACAAAGACCTTCCATCATCTGGTACCGCCTAGTTTTCAGACTTCTTCCTGTTAACAGTACCCAAATCTTCCAGTTAGCTCACATTCACTGTCCTCTGCACGCTCTCTCAACCTTTTTCCCTCCATGTCTTGCCTTTCCCCTGTGATTTGTAAATGTTGATTTGAACACTGCTATATGCAAACCCCAGTTTTAAGTGCTGTGGATAATGTAAATGTGATTTTAAGTCTTGCAAGATCCACATAGAAATCATTTTCCCCATTAACCCTTTTTAGCTTATTCAACCCATACCAAACTCTACATTCCTTTATTATAACAGATGCAATTGCCTACCTACTTAGGAAACAAATGCTGTTCCGACAGAATTGTTACATGTTTTCTTGTTGAATGTTTTGCTTTTTTGACCAGACTATAAACTCAGAGTAAAAGTAGCATTTTGTTTTTACTTCTCCATGTCCCTCAGGGCTTTGCAAAAGACTAGGCATAGAAGCATCTAATCCTTTTTTATTTAAGTGCCTAAGCAGAAGGAACTGACTCAAACTTCAGGAAGTAACTGTGAGGACACTGTGGCAGGAAATGACAGAAAACCTGAATACGGAACTGAAGCAGAAACTTCTTTTCTTGATGAGAAGTGGCAGCAGCTAGAGAGTGTTGACAACGTGAGTCGCTGGGAGCTCAGAGCAGACATTGCACTATTGGAGGTGGGTACCCTGAACGGTGGGAAAGGAGGGGAGCACAGGGTAAGAGGTGAAGAGGAACCTACCTGGCTTAGTCCTCGCTGAAAGATGAAGTCACTGCTAGTGTGCTTTAACTTTTTATGCCCCATAGGCTTGGGTGGGAGTGATTGTGGATAATGAGCATCTGGGGGTGGAAACAGATATGAGGGGCTGGAACCCAGGGAATATGAATGATTCAGCAGCCATCCAGGATACCCGGGTTCTGCTGACAGTCTACCACCCTTTCTAAGGTCTGTTGCTCTAATGCACTGAGTTGGGAGGAGGACCCCAGGAGGTGAAGACAATGTCCCTGGTCTAGCAGGAGACACAACCCACATAAAAGACATTGTCACAGATCAGGAAGTCATTGCTAATGTGCGCCAGTGCTGAGAGCCAAGAGCTGATGGAGGCCGGATGACCCGATGGTTCCACTAGGGTAGCTTCTGAGTTTGTAGGACCACAGAATGTCAGAAATGGGTGGCGGGGGGGGGGGGGGGGGGGCTGTATAGATGAGCTGTTAACCTCTTCATTTATTTTTCCATTGGGGAAAACTGAGTATCTGAGATGTTCAGTGGTTTACCACATTAGTTAAGTTAATGTTTGTAAATTGCCTAGGCTGGTACATGGCAAATAAGTACATGCTCTGTGTTGATTCCCTTACCCATGTTCCCACAGGAGCTTAGTAACAGAGCTGACGTGATCTTCTGACTCCCAGTCTTACTTTTCTGATGCTATAAGGCAGCCTCATGATGAGGCCCTGGTTGGTGCTGATAACCTGGGTACCATGCTTCACCTGGTTACTCTCTGGTCTCCCATCTCTAGACATTCATTACCTCTTGGCTTCCCTATTCCTGGCCAGTAACTCAAGGATACTACGTTGTCTCTGTGTCAGAAACTTTTTGTTTCAAAAATATATGAGGATGGGAGGTTTATGGGAGAGTCAGGCTGACACCTGGGAGGAGGAGCAAGAAAGAGGATAGGACCATTGGTCCTCCTTGCTTCCTTATTACTCATGAATATTTCAGAAACTTCTCCCTTCCAGTTTCCTGTGTGAAGTTCTTTTGTTGCAAAGCAGCCCAGGAAGCAGGACCGTGGATCTCTTCTACCTGCCTGCCCCAATCCATAATTGTTGCCCCACAAGGGAAGGCAGAGCTGGTCTTGGCAGTGACTCATCCCTCCGTGCAGCTGACTTAGTCAATACTTCAGTGTCCTCTTTGCATCTCTTTAACCAACCTTCCCTCAAACTTCCCTTGAGCTGGTTTCCAAGGGGTTTTTCAAAGAGCATGGAGGAGTTTTCAAGTGAAGAGGAAAATTAGAGAGTCTGAAGGCCTGGGTGGAAACTCTGCAGGAGTGGTTGGAAGAGGGACTCTCAAGAGACAGTGAAAAGCACAGGGAAAGACACCAATGGGATGGGGAGTGAGTAGGGAAGGATGGGCGGGGGAGTTGCCAGCTAGTAAGTGATGTCAGGGTCCAGAAGTCTCAGCCGCCACCAGAGCAGATGAGCCTTGGCCGTTGTTTCCTCTTCACACAAAGATCCAGGATTCCACAGGTGCAGAGCAACTGCAGCTCCTCCCCATGCACAACTGGCAGGGCGAGTGGAAACACGGGGGATGTCCCAGGAGAATACTAATTTGGTAGTCCTTCAACTGGTGTTCTCTACATAGTTCTTTGTCATTTATTTAGTTAGTAAAAACCTAATCGCTCTTAAAGTTCAAGATGAAGGATTTATTACACTACATGCTGTTTTTGAGTCAGTTATTTTCTTTAGAAATATAATTGAATGGTTTTTAAAAATTGAAGAATAAGTGACTTATTCCCAGCACACAAGGCTTTCCCAAGCTTTCTCTAGTGAAGGCATCAGCTGACTGCCTTACTGACCTCAGATAGCAGGTCTGAGTGGAGATGAGACAGCACTTGCCCTTGGAGTTGGAAAATTTCTCAGTAGAGTTAAGTAGAGAGAGGAGAGAGAGGTAGAGAGGAGTACAGATGTTTATCAGGAACTGGACTGATACATATTTTGACAGCTACAAAAGGAGTCATACGTAGAACAGTGAATGAAATGGTGCTATAATTCTAGGGATGTTCTAGCACTCCTCATTGATTACCACTTCAAGCCACTGTCTGGCTGGCCTCTTGTCACGAATGATCCCAGCAGTTTTGGTACCCAGGTTTTTTCCTGTTACCTACAGCCATAATGACCGCTCTCCAGACTCAGGTATACCCAGGCCGTGTCAGTTTGTCTCAAATAAGTCCCCATCCTCCCCTGCCCCCCCCCCATATAACTGAGCAAAGGTACTTTCCTAAAACTCCCATCTGCTTTGCCTCAGCTTCTATTATCTTCTAAGAAAAAAAACGGCAAGAAACATTGAGCTATATCATTGACTTGGGCATTCTTGTTTTCCCTCCTCTTGATTTTTTGCCCCTAATTATTCCCATCTTCTGTTACTCTCAGATGTGGAAGTCGGTAGTAGGCCATGATGTATCTGTTTCCGTGGAGACGCAGGGTGACGACTGGGACACAGACCCTGACTTTGTGGTGAGTTTGAAAATAGCTTTGCTTGGACAATGAAAAGGGGGGTAGAGGCAGCTAGGCCATTCTGTAACCTTTGGGGTGACTTCGAAAATGACAGTCTGGGGCTGAGATAGCCCTCATGGTGAAACTGATGGTTGCCATGAGTGGGACATGCATGATATCTGGCGTTGAGGATGGAAGGAGACAGGTGTAGAGTAGTTTGACATTGTGGTTGATAGGCATTGTGACATTGTGATATGACAGGCTATGCTGAAGGAGCAAGTTAGGCTGGGTCTCCTTTGGCCTATGAGCTGGGATTTGGGCTGGATGTGTAATTTGGGGTAATTCAGGAGTTACAGAAGACCTGAAGGGGAAAGTATAGGGATGCAGTAGGAAGGGCCATTTCAGAGCCCACCAATTATAATTTTAACGTGGGAGTGAGGGTGGTGTAAACGGAGAGGCATCTGAAGGAGGAAGCAGAGGCAGGGGACACTGGGGGCATGTGTGTCAGTCTCACAGGCACATCTCCTTCCATCACTTACTGCTGAGTGCTGTCTTTTGCAGAATGACATCTCTGAGAAGGAGCAACGGTGGGGAGCCAAGACCATTGAGGGCTCTGGACGCCCAGAGCATATCAAGTAGGTGCCAAGGGGAATGGGAAAGGGGTGTGGGAAGAGCCCAGGGAAAACTCAGAGACTTAGGAGAAGATGAGGGTGGAAGGAAAGAGATAAGGTAGTTCATGTCTATATATCTTTGTATTTTTTGCTTGAATCTCTGTCTCTGTGTGTTCCTGTATGTGTCATTGTTTATTTGTTTCATGTCTCTCCCCTTATTCCCCCAACCTTATTATCTCTCTTTTATTTCTAACATCTATGCTGTTTCTCTTATAAGGGATTCAGAGAGGAAGTAGTGCTGAGGTTGTATCACTTTATCTATCCGTCTGTCTGTCTGTCTGTCTGTCTGTCTGTCTGTCTATCTTTCATCTATTTCTATCCATCTAGCTTCTCTTCCATGGATTATTCAGGATCATCTAACCAGGGCTGTGTGCTTTGGACAGTATAGAATGTCAAATATTAATAACAAGGTACACACAATAAACAGTATAACAAAAACAGGAATAAAAAAGCAAAAATCGACAACTGCACACAAATTGGCAAAATTAATACAGCTTTAAGCTCCATTTTCACTCCCTAGACAACAGTGAAATTGTTGTCTCACACAATTTCACACACACTCTAACAACAGTGTTTTCACCTCTTTCACCCCTAGATTTAAAAACTGTCAATGGATGACCACATTGCACAAACAACATACTATGAAAACTTGGCACATGTTTATACAATTTGATATTTTTTAGAACTATGCATTGTTTAATCAGACATAAATATTAGGTTGGTGCAAAAGTAATTGCGATTTAAAAGGTTAAAAATAATTGCAAAAAACCGCAATTACTTTTGCACCAACCTGATAGCTTATCTTAAGTAACCATAATGAATATTATTCTTAAACAAACCAAGCAATGTGGGACACATTTGTAGAGATGACAAAAATGGAAGCAGATCATGCAGGAAGCTTCTTGATACCCTCTGTAAGCTCAAAAGCACTGCCACCCCCCAAAATTAAGATCCTTTTTCTTTTCTGAGTAAAATTCACTCAGAACTAATATTCTGAGAACTGTTAGGATGAGGATACAAATTCTGCTTCTACCCTTTCCCTCCCAGTGCCAGTCTCATGAATAGTAGGAGTAGAACATTTTAAGGAAGATTCCTAAATCCCTGCCATGATCTTATGGATATCAGAGAGATTTAGATTCAATTCACAGCTCTGCCATTACTGGTAATGTGAATTTAGACAACTCCCCTCTCTGAATCTCAGCTTCTTTATTTATCAGACAAGCATAGTACTAGCTCCCCTGCAGAATTCAATGGACTAACATATCAATGTCTACTGTAGTACATAGCGCCTCTCAGCAGCTCAGTAATGTTATTTCTCTTTTCTAATATAGATTAATCATATTTTCTTCCTAAAAACCTAACATAAACATGAAAAGAGAGGACAATCTTCCTTCTTCCTAAGGTGTGTTTATGTGGACTTGTTGTGTTGCATAATCCAATACATACATTACTCTGACTGGTGACCAATGGAGCTGGTGACTCTAGATGTTTATTAGTTTAACTGGATCTATATATGATAGAATAAATGGTGAGGACATTTACATAAAACCCACTCCCCTCCCATTTACCCAGGCTGCCGACATGTAAAAGCCCCATCTCTGCTACTGACTAGCCAAGTGACCTTGACAAGTCACTTTTCTTCTCTGATTCTCAGTATTCTTATTGGGATCAAAAAGACCTCTAGAGGACCTTCCAGTAGTAAGTCCTCTAGGATTCTCTCTGGCTAGGGTGGGTGGGCTAAGCCGATCTTTAAGGTCAGATGGGAATCAATAAGGCCCTTGGGAAAGAGGGGAAGTTGAAGAGGAGAACAGAGCAAAGATGATTCAAAGCAGGAAAAGGAAGTGATTGTGGTTCACACTAACCTCACTACCTTCCCCCACACCATGATCTTTTTTTGTTTAGGTCTGCCTAAAATAAATTTAGCTTGGGGAGTGGTTTGGTAATTGGGTGAATGGTTCAAATGATCTTATCCATTCCTCATCTGTTGTATAGAGGAGTCCTGGCCCAGGAAGCTCCAAGCAGCCTAGTGTTTCCTAGGAACTGCCTGGTTTTCAAGGGCTGCTGCCCTTTCCTCCATCTTCTTTTTGCCACTCTTGCCCACTCATACTTGTCTGCTTCTTTACAGTCAATGTACCCCATCTCCACTACTGGCTAGATATAGACACTGGTCTGCTTCTTGTCACTACAGATTATTTTTGCCTGTCTTAGAATTTCTTATAAATGGAATAATATAGAATGTATTCTATTGTGTCTGTCTTCTTTCGCTCAGCATAATGTTTTTGAGATCTATCCACGGTCTTGTGCGTATCAGTCTGTTGTCCCTTTTTATTGTCAAATAGTATCCCATTGTATGGATATCCCGTTGTGTGGTTTCCCATTACCCTGTGGATGGACATTTCGAGTTGTTGACAATTTAGGGCTATGACAGACAAAGCTGTCATGAACAGTTGAGTTCAAATCTTTTTGTTGACACATATTTTTATTTCCCTCGGGAAATACCTAGAAGCAGAATTGCTGAGTCATAGAATAATTGTATGTTTAACTCTTTAAGAAACTGCCAAATTATTTTCTGATAGAAAGTTACCATTTTTCACTCCTACCAATAATGTATGGGTTTTAATTTCTCCACATACTTGTCTATACTTGGCATTGTCAGTATTTTTTATTTTAACCACTCTTGTGGGTATGTGGTGATTTTAAATGGTATTTTTCTGATGACTAATTTTATTGAGTCTCTTTTCATGTGTCATTCATGTATCTTCACATATTTTTGTTTCAAGTGTCGGTTAAAATCTTTTTCTCACTTTTAAACTGGGATGTTTGTATTTGTATATAGTTTTAAGAGTTCTTTGTATATTCTGATACAAGTCTTTTGTGAGATATTTATTTTACAAATATTTAATCCAGAGTGTAACTTGCCTTTTCATTTTATTAATGGCACCTTATGATCAGAAGATATTAATTCTGATGAAGTCTAATTTATCAAAATTTTTTATGGTTAGTGCTTTATGTGTCTTAAGAAATTTTCACTTACCTCAAAATTGTGAAAATTTTCTGTTTTGTTCTAAAAGATTTATAATTTTACATTTACATTTAAGTCTATGATCAAATTAATTTTTGTGTACAGTGTGAAACAAAAATTCAGTTTCATTTTTTTCATATAAATATTTCACAATTCCAACTTCATTAAAAGACTATTCTTTCTCCCATTGACTTACCTGGCATACATGGGTGTCTATTTCTAGACAATTTTATTGATCTATATGTCTGCCCTGATCCATCTCACACTGCATAGATTATTGTAGGTTAATGATAAGTCATGAAATCAAATAGTCTTCCAACTTGTTCTCCTTAAAAAAAAAATACTTTTACTATCCCAGGACTTTACACTTCCACATACATTTTAGAATAAGCTTGCCAATTTCTACAAATATGCTTGTTGGTATTTTGATTGGGATGACATTAAATCTATCTATCGTTTTGAAGAGAACTGACATCTTAATGATCTTGAGTTTTCCAATTCACGAATGTGGGATATATCTGCATTTATTTAGGTTTTCTTTAATTTTTTCAGAAATGTGTTCAAGTGTGGCATATCTTTTGCTAAATTTAAGCCAAAATAGTTCATGTTATTTCATTTGATGTGTCATTTATTTTTAACTTTCAATTTCCAATGTCTATGACTACTAGTATGTATAAATAGAAGTGATTTTGATAGTGACCTTGCATTCTGTGACCTTGTCAAATGTACTTGATAGTTCTAGCAGTGCTTTTTTTGTAAGCTTGTTAGGATTTTCTACATCTATGATCATATCGCTTGTGAATAAAATTTTATAGTCTGAGTTACGTCTGTGCGTTTACTCTTGTAATAAAAACAGCAAGATCTGTTCCTTTGCTTAGCTCATCCTTGAGGTTCTGGAGTTTACTTGGGTTCCATAAACTGCACTGCTTTATCAATCCCAAGGTATTTTAAAACTTAAAATAGACAACTGAGAGTTAATAAGACAAAATTTTCTTTGGTGTGCTGCAAAGCACACTGAAGTGTAATTTTTTGTTTCCTTCTATCTCTTCCACCTGACCACTATCTCCATATATTAATCATCTTTCTGCCCTTAGGGCCTAGCAGTACCTCACACTCAAAAGTTTAATACTTAATATTTAGTGAATAAAGGAATGATATAACTAAGATCTACTTAGAGTGGCTTCAGCTACTTTCTGAAGAATTTGATAAAAAAAATTGTTCTTTGGCGCCAACATTTTTATTGAAATTATGCTGGCTATTGGCATGATCCTCTGACTAGCCTTGCTATCATCCATTAGGTGGGTATTCCTGAATCTCATTTTCTAATCCCTTTTAAAAACTTTTTTCAACTGTAATATAGTTATGACCCATGTAGCAATTATTTAATTGACCCATGTAGGACTCACTGAAAATGTGCAGACTTTTCCCATTTAAAAGTAAAGTTTAGGGGGCGGCCGGTTAGCTCAGTTGGTGAGAGTGTGAGCTCTGAACAACAAGGTTGCCAGTTTAATCCCAACATGGGCCAGTGAGTTGCACCCTCCACAGCTCAATTGAAACAACAACTTGACTTGGAGCTGATGGTCCTGGAAAGACACACTTAAATAAAAAATAGTTTTTTTTTAAAAAAGTAATGTTTAGCCTTATTTTCTTCATTCGTCATCTGAGTACTTTGATTGGGAACTATCAATCATTTACATGTTCTTGGAACCAACAGTTTTTTGGACACAGACAGCTCTAAATTGATGGTGTTGATGAACTAGCAACACAGGTTCTCTGCCTTCACTGCTGCCAGAGGGTTTAGAGCAGGCACGGGGACAGAGGGTTCTTCCAGCACTTAGCTTAATATCATCTGGTTCCAATCCAGCTTTCTAAAATTAACTGTGACTGAAGCTGAGAAAGCTTTTTAAAAAGACCTTTGGTGGGCTTATACTACAAGGCCACCAGATAGATCTGTTCTTCCATGAAAGAGGAGAATTTCTGCTGTAAGATGGCCTTTCCACCTGTAACCAATGTATCTAGTTTTCCTGAGCCAGTGAAATTCACTGTCTCAATTCCCTAAACCTCCATTTCTTGCTGTAGGAAGTCAAATTTTTAATTTATGGTTCTCTTGCCCACATGTTTCTAAGAAGCCCCAGGGATCCCCATATGTGTCCTGATTGTCACTGATTGGTGCTGATGCTGAGCTATCACTTCATATCCTTAGGCCAAACAGATATGCAAAGGTGCCCTCATGATAAAGATGGAAGTGAAGTAAGGAGAATGACTCCTTTTAGTGTTACATTCTCTTAGGAATAGAGGTGTCCCTAACCAAGGTTATTTGAGCCTCAAAGTGGTGCAACAATTAGTGATGAGTGAACTGTATTAGTTTTTAGTTCTTTCAGGAATTATCAGATTTGGGGTGGGGGTGAAAGGCATTCATTTTTGACAAGAAAATACTTCATATGTAGATAAATTTCCCAAAGCTACATTTTTTATAACAATCATTTTTAATGACTTCCTAGTATCCCACTGAAAGTAATATTGCAACTTACTTAGCTATTCTCTAGTTATTAGCCATATAAATTGTTTCTTCGTTCTTGCCATTACTGTATACAGTGTTTCAGTGAATATCATTAGACATTAAACTTTGTCATATTTACAATTATTTCCTTAAGGTAGACTGCCAGAACTAGAATGTGGGTAAAAGGGTATATGAATATTTTTTTGTGCTTCTTGGGGTAGAGTACCTAGAAAGCAAATACATTGAGAGAAGAAAATAACTTCTCGGTTACTAGAATATAGGTATTGTCCTCTGATATTTAAGAACGTGAAAAATGGGACTAAATACCCACAGGTTATTTAGTGAGCAAAATAACAGATTACAAGAAATATTATTGGCTTATGGAAAGTTTAAATCAGGCTATGGTATGCAGGCCACACTAAACTCTTACTCCCAGACCCAGCATTGGTATAATTTGGGGGCTCAGGTTATTGCTAAAAATAAATAGAACACACCTCCAGGTTTCTATTTTTTCCGAGAAAGAGGATTTGTTGACTTCCCTGTGTATGATGAGTCTCTGACATGTGGTTCCTTCCAGCATCCACCAGCTTAGGAACAAAGTGTCAGAGGAGCATGATAGTCTCAAGAAGAAGGAGATGGAATCAATGCCCAAAGCATCCCATGGCTACGGAGGTCGCTTTGGGGTGGAAAGAGACCGAATGGACAAGGTGAGTTGAAAGGGAGATATTTGCTTAAAAAAAAGATTGATTCATTTGTTGGTTTCATGGTTTAAAACTTGTTCAAAAGTACAGTATTCATCTGGGCTTTAAAATCGAATGTCCATATATTATTTGTGTCTTTCCCCTCCCCCTGCTCAATATCAGCACATAAAATATAGATGGTAGAAAATGGGAGCCAAGAATTGAGAAGGGCTGGCCTATAGTAGGTCCAGCCATACTGTTAAATCCTAGACTGGGGATACAGGGAGCACCAGGAGAGAAGGGAAAAATATGTTTTAAAATCCTTTAGTGCTTTATGTGCTTGTGTATTATGTCTATGTTGTAATTTCTTTACTGTATATTTTGTATTCTTTTTGTATATATTGTGCATTATTTACATGATATGCACATACGTATAAAAAATATTGATGTGAATTTATCCATTAGAAGCCCTCAAATATGAATGTTGTTTTTCTTTTTCCATTAGATACTATAAAAACATAAGAAAAAAATGCTTGTATATTGAATCATATTTTCCATTGACTTTCCTAAACTCAAAGACAGAGATATATTCCTATAAGAAAAAAAACTTTTACCATCAAGGAGAAAAAAAAAATCCAAGGAAAGTCTTTAATTCAGCCTTAAGAAGTATTTTGTTTCATCCTTGTGTAAAGTGTATTGTAGGCATTATATTCTTCCACAAAATTCCTAGGAAAAAAGTAAAATAGAAGCAGTGATTCATTCTTAAATTCAACAAGCAGAGTTGACCTACATAGACCCCAAAATACTGCAAAACCAGTTCCCAGGAGCTCATATAGCACAGAGCTTCTTATCAACCTCTGTGTTAATGTTGTTTATCCCATCATGGGATTGGAAATATAGGAGGAAGGGAAAGAAATTTCTAATTTCTTATTAGTGGAGACTCTGTAAGGCTCTATAAGACTCTCATTATTTGGTTGGAAGTATTGTTCAGTATCTAGATTATGAAGCATCCATATCTAAATATTACAAGAGACATATATTTTAAAACCAAATAGAAAATAAAACAGTAGGTGGAGTTAAAAGTGGAGGGGAATAGAAAAGATTTAAGTTACACTCGTATGCCATCTTGTAGTAGCAGACAATACTATGAGTATTGCCTACCAACCCCCTTTGGTATAAAGAGTCGATCATTGTTAAATATCAGGACTCAGGTGGTGCTTCTGAACTTTGATGGCCATACAGGAGCAAAGATCTAAAACAAAAGTACCTGGCTGTTTTTGTGAAATATTTCATTCCGGCTGTGGCATCCAGTCAGTCCCCTTTGGTCTCTCTGTAGTAACTACACTCATTTCTATTTTGATACACAAAATAGAAATTGTTAGCCCTTGTTTTAACTCTCTTTTTGTTCCTGGTTTAGCCACTGTTCTGTCTTCCTAATCCCTATCCTTCCAGCTCTTAGCCCATCCTGTGGGAGTTTCCGGAATGCTGAGTTCTTAATTAAAAAAGAATCAGGGTGTGCAAGGCTTCAGAAAAAGTCACCTTGCTCTCTCCTCACGAATTCCTTTGTGCCACTGTCAGAGGCTAGGATTCTGACCCAGAATGGAATTTCTTATAGTCTTACATCCCATCCCATCTCTAGGTCATTTTATTTTTT
This sequence comes from Rhinolophus hipposideros, assembly GCF_964194185.1. NCBI lineage: Eukaryota > Metazoa > Chordata > Mammalia > Chiroptera > Rhinolophidae > Rhinolophus > Rhinolophus hipposideros. Next base: position 47,704,574 of record NC_138048.1, on the reverse strand, counting down.
CATGGTGATTTTTGTCTTGTCAATCATTCCATCCTTGATTTTCCTCAGAGTGCTGTGGGCCATGAGTATGTTGCTGAACTGGAGAAGCACTCTTCTCAGACTGATGCTGCCAGAGGATTTGGGGGCAAATACGGAGTTGAGAAGGACAGGGCAGACAAGGTAAGTGGCAACTCTCTCCCTGTGTCACTCAACTCAAATTGTGTGGGACTTATGAACACTCCCCCTTGAATGTGGGTCTGTGCTTCTCCTGTGGAAAGACAGGGCATGGACTCAAAGAGGGTCCATCACAAGGACAGGTCCTATGACCTCACTCAGCAACGTCCTTGGTGCCACTGTGAGAGGCCACACGCTGAGCTGAAAGGTATTAATTTAAATGAGGAAAAGACTCTCAAACTCTTAATAAGGAATTCCTCGAACCTTTGGTTTTTGTTATACCTGTACCATGAAGAGAGAAGAGGGAAATTCCAAAGTTCCTCTTTTGGTCAAACATCAAAACCTTACAAATATTTATGCCTTTCAGGAAAACAGAGATGTCAGCTTAAATTTGATTACCATGGCAGCAAGTAATCAAGGAAAACAATTAATTAGGGTTACCATGTTTCTAGAAGGTAAATGTTACCTTTCACAGGATTTAGCACCAAATCTCTGAAGTCCAGGTCCAGGTATTTTAAAGGCTCCTTTGTGTGTGTATGTGTGTGTGTGTGTGTGTGTGTGTGTGTGTGTGTATGTCATTTTAAAGAGAGAAAAAGAGGACAGTATGATTACAGTGGTCAGGAGAATACAGGTGATAACTCATTGGTGTTCTCAGTGTCACACCTCAGATTCTTTGATCTGTCTCTTTTGTGGTAGAAGAGTATCTCTTGCCCGGCAGTCACACACATAGAGGACATCTCCTTCACAGCGATTTGATGTGATTTCTGTTTTTAACCTTCAGTTGTTTGTTAGGCTCTGAATCCTTAAAGCTAAATATTAGATGTTATTCCATTGGGAGCAGAAAACAACTCAGAAAAGTTAAAAACACACTATAAGAGAAAAGGAAATATATCCAGTCCCAGAGCAGCTAGGATTCAGACTCCCCTGGGTGCCTTCCACCTCACCCAAATCCACAGCTCGGGGTTTCTGCTGCTGTGTAAGGGAAGAGAAGACTCTCTCCCTGTGTCTGCATATCTCCCTGATACTGCACAGTATCATCAGTTAGGAATCGGCTACTACCTCTTACATGTGCATAGTACTTTGCAGTTTACAAGGCACTTTTCTTATCTTCTTTTAGTTTCATGGGAGTTAGGAAGAAAGGCACTAATTTATTGAAAGATCCAGTGCAGACACTTTATATATCTTGCTCCTATTTAGTTCTGACAATATCCCAAATGAAGAAGAAACATTTTTCTCATTTATAATTGAGGTTAAGAAGGCAGTTATACCTATTTTCATTTTATATTGGAAGAGACTGAGGCTCAAATGTTAAAGGACATGCCTAAATTTAAACAAGTAGGGGGTGAGGTTTGAGTTCTGTGTCCAGAGCCTGTCTTCGTTGCTCTATAGCACATTGCCTCTACACCAGCCTGGCAAGGTACTATCATTAACCCCCCATACTCAGCCCTGAGCCCCTATAAACGAGCCTCTGGGCTGAGCTGGGAGTAAGGGTAAGTGAGAGAGGGGGAAAACTGTCAGCTCAACTCTAAGCAATTCTCTCTCATTTTCGTTGTAGTCAGCAGTTGGCTTTGATTACAAAGGGGAAGTGGAGAAACACACATCTCAGAAAGGCAAGTACCCTGCACTTCAGCTTTAGTAACATGACTATCCTGCTGTGCTGCTCCGATGTCACCTCCCAATGGCTGTCACCAACTCCGTTTAGTTCCATGACCCATTTCCCCACTTTTTTATTTATTTTTAAATCCAAGTGTGTACTTTCTTCTTTCTCCTTTATCCCTTTCTATGAGCTTGATCAAGTTTTCTGTAGTCCCCCTTTTTCCTCTAATGGATTAAAAATAAGGTAATCCACTCCCTTATTTTAGAAGGTTATCCTTAAGTTTCACTATGCATCTTTGACTTAAATTTAAAATTAATCTTTACCTCTTCCTGAATAATACAGGAAATATAGAATAATTTAATTACATTCCTTGTATAGTCTACATTCTTCATACCAACTGGACAATTATTGTTGTCCGGTATATATTGGTTCTATGGGTTTATAAACCCCACAAAATTTAATAATTATTATTATCTAGTAAATTCTTATTTAAACTGACCTATTTACCAACTTTCTACTTCACCATTTGTTGTATTTCATTGTTTCTTCCATGCTAATTCTGTTTCCTCCTTGCTTTTTCTATTTTCTTCTTGCTAAAGTATATCCTTTGATAATTCTTTCAGTGCGAATCTGTGAAAGAACTCTTTTGCATTGTCTAAAAATTATCTTTATTTTCTTCCACTCTTCATTGTTCATTCATCACTTTGAAGATATTGTTTTATTGTCTCTGGCATCTGTCTTGTGTCATCATCATTCCTTTGTAAGTAATATGTCCTATCTCTCTATCTTGTTTTTTTCATGAAAGGTTTTCTTTTTGTCTCTGATATTCTGAAATATCATTAGAATATGTCTGGGTTTTGGATTTATTTTTATTATTCTACATAAGACTTATCACTCCTCTTCAACTTGAGAAGTGACTTTCATTATGGAAAGTGCTCAGGCATTTTCTCTTTGGATAGTGGCTTTCCTCTCTTCTCTTTTACTCTTTCTCCTGAAACTTAAATGTGTGTTTCATTCTCTTCTTGATGTCTCTTTTTTTAAGACAGTTGTGGTTCTTTTTAGAGCAGTTTTAAGTTTACAACAAAATTGAGAGGGAGATACAGAGATTTACCATATACTCCCATCCCCACACATGCATAGCCTTCCCATTGTCAACATCACTCACTATAATGGTATATGTATATATATACATATTTTTTTTAAGATTTTATTGGGGAAGGGGAACAGGACTTTATTGGGGTACAGTGTATACTTCCAGGACTTTTTTTTCCTAGTCAAGTTATTGTCCTTTCAGTCTTAGTTGTGGAGGGCGCAGCTCAGCTCCAGGTCCAGTTGCCGTTGCTAGTTACAGAGGGCGCAGCCCACCATCCCTTGCTGGAGTCGAACCGGCAGCCTTGTCATTGAGAAGACTCGCTCTAACCAACTGAGCCATCTGGGAGCTCAGCGGCAGCTCAGCTCAAGATGCCGTGTTCAATCTTATTTGCAGGGGACCGAGCCCACCATCCCTTGCAGGATTCGAGGAGTTGAACTGGCAACCTTGTAGTTGAGAGCCCACTGGCCCACGTGGGAATCGAACTGGCAGCCTTAGGAGTTAGGAGCACAGAGCTCCAACCTCCTGAGCCACCGGCCGGCCCATATTTTTTAACCAAGAATAAATCTACATTGACACATCATAATCACCAAAAGTCCATAGTTTACCTTAGGATTCACTCTTGGTGTGCATTCTATGGATTTGAACAAATGTATAGTGACATATATCCATCATTATAATATTATACAGAGTATTTTCACTGTCCCCAAATCCTCTGTGCTCTGCCTGTTCTTTCATCCCTCACCCCCAACCCCTCACAACTCCTAGAAGCCACTGACCTTTTCACTGTCTCCATAGATTTTCCTTTTCCAGAATGTCATATAGTTGGGATCGTATAGTATGTAGCCTTTACAGATTAGCTTATTTCACTTAGTAATATGCATTTAATGTTCCTTCATGTCTTTTCATAACTTGATAGCTCATTTCCTTTTAGCACTGAATAATAGTGTATTGTCTGAGTGTACCACAGTTTATCCATTTACCTACTAAAGGATGTCTTGGTTGCTTTCAAGTTTTGGCAGTTATGAATAAAGCTGCTATAAACATTCATGTACAGGTTTTTGTTTGGACATAAGTTTTCAACTCCTTTGGGTAGGAGTGCAACTGCTGGATCCTACGGTAAGAGTATGTTTAGTTTTGTAAGAAATTACCACACTATCTTCGAAAGTGGCTGTGCCATTTCCACCAGCAATGTACGTGTAAGAGTTCCTGTTGCTCCACATCCTCACCGACATTTGGTGTTGTGAGTGTTCTGGATTTTGGCTATTGAAATAGGTGTATAATGGTATCTCATTGTTTTAATTTGCATTTCTCTGATGACATATAATGTAAAGCATCTTTTCATATGCATATTTGCCATCTGTATATCTCCTTTGGTGAGATGTCTGTTAAGGTCTTTGGCCCATTTTTTAATCAGGTTGCTTTCTTATTGTTGAGATTTGAGCTCTTTGTGTATTTTGGATAACAGTTCTTTATCACATGTGCTTTTTGCAAATATTTTCTCCCAGTCCGTGGCTTGTCTTTTCATTTCCTTGACATTGTCTTTCACAGAGCGGAATTTTTTAATTTTAATGACACCCAGATTTTCAATTCTTTCTTTCATGGATTATGTCTTTGGTGTTGTATCTATAAAGGTATCACCATGCCTAAGGTCATTTAGTTTTTCTCCTGTGATACCTTCTAGGAGTTTTATAGTTTTGCATTTTACATTAAGGTCTATGATCTTTGAGTTAATTTTTGTGAAGCCTATAATATTTGTATCTAGAGTCATTTTTATTTGTATTTTTTTTTTGCATGTGGATGTCCAGTTGTTCCAGTGCCATTTGTTGAAAAGACTATCTTCTCTCCATTGCATTGCTTTTGCTTCTTTGTCAAAGATCAGTTGACTATTTATGAGGGCCTATTTCTGGGCTCTCTCTTCTGTTCCACTGATCTATTTGTTTATTCTTTCACTTATATCACACTGTCTTGATTATTGTAGCTTTATAGTAAGTGTTGAAGATGGGTAGCATCAGTCTTTCAACTTTGTGTTGGCTAACCCTTCAATATTGTGTTGCCTTTTGGGTCTTTTGCCTCTCCATATACTTTATTTTTTTTAATTAATTTATTTATTAGTTTCAGGTGTACAAAACAAGGTAATACTTAGACGTTCATCATTTATATCCCTCATACTGTGAACCCCCCTCCCCCCATCCACTATCCCTCCGACCTCACACTGAACCATCACATTATATATATAAAATTATAGTTGGCATTCATTAATGTTTAGCTTCTGATGTACAATGCCATGATCAGGTATCCACAGTATCCCTGAGGTGGTCTCCCAAATAGGACGCATGTCCATCGGATACCCAACAAAATCTTTACAACATTATAGAATACCTTCCCCAAATTAATTTTCAAAAGAAAAACCCTGAGGCCATCTTGTGGTTACCAGCTGCTTCCAAATCCCTTCACCTTTCCCCTTATCCCCAACCCCCTCCCACACACCCATCTAACCACTCTCGGTTTTTTCTCTGCGTCCCCAAAACTGACTCTGATTAGTTCATTCACATAGTCTTTTCTTTAGATTCCATATATAAGTGAGATCATATGGTACTTGTCTTTCTCTTTCTGACTTATTTCACTTAACATAATGTTCTCTAGATCCATCCATGTTGCTGCAAATGATAAGATTTCTTTCTTCTTTATGGCTGCGTAATACTCCATTGTATAAATGTACCACAGCTTCTTAATCCAGTCATCTACCGATGGGCATTTTGGTTGTTTCCATATCTTGGCTATTGTGTAAAGTGCTGCAATAAACATAGGAGTGCATACAGATTTTTGAATTGGAGTTTTGGATTTCTCCGGGTAGATGCCTAGGAGTGGAATTACTGGATCATAGGGTAGTTCCATTTTCAGATTCCTGAGATACCTCCATACTGTTTTCCATAGTGGCTGCACTAATCTGCAGTCCCACCAACAGTGCACTAGCGTTCCCTTTTCTCCACATCCGCGCCAGCATTTGTTGTTTGTTGATTTATTGATAATAGCCATTTTGACTGGAGTGAGGTGGTATCTCATTGTGGTTTTTATTTGCATTTCTCTGATGGTTAGTGAGGCTGAGCATTTCTTCATATGTCTTCTTGCCTTCTGTATGTCCTTTTTAGAGAAATGTCTCCCCAAGTCCTCTGCCCATTTTTTAATTGGGTTGTTTGTTTTTTTGGAGTTGAGTTGAGTAAGTTTTTTATAGATTTGTGATATTAATCCCTTATCAGATATATCATTGGCAAATATCTTTTCCCATAGAGTAGGATCCCTTTTTGTTTTATTGATGGTTTCCTTTGCTGTGAAAAAACTTTTTAGTTTGATGTAATCCCACATGTTTATTTTTTCTCTTACTTCGCTCGCGCGAGGGGATATATCAGTGAAAATCTTACTCCGGGTAATGTCCATGAAGTTTCTTCCTATATTTTCTTCTAGATATTTTATGGTTTCAGATCTTACATTTAAGTCTTTAAGCCATTTTGAATTTGTTTTTGTATATGGTGTAAGGAGGTGGTCCAGCTTCATTTTCTTGCATGTGTCCGTCCAGGTTTCCCAACACCACTTATTGAACAGACTATCTTTACCCCATCGTACATTCTTGCTTCCATTGTCGTAGATTAGATGGGCATATAGGCATGGATTTACGTCTGGACTCTCTATTCTTTTCCATTGATCTATGTATCTATTTTTATGCCAGTACCATGTTGTTTTGATTACTGTAGCCTTGTAGTATAGTTTGAAATCAGGTATCGTTATACCTCCCACTTTGTTCTTATTTCTCAAGATTGCTGAGGCTATCCGGGGTCTTTTATGGTCCCATATAAATTTTAGGATTATATGTTCTATTTCTGTGAAAAACGTCGTTGGTAGTTTGATAGGAATTGCGTTGAATATGTATATTGCCTTAGGCAGTATGGACATTTTAATTATATTAATTCTTCCTATCCATGAACATGGAATGTGTTTCCATCTATTTATGTCTTCTTTCATTTCTTTCTTCAGTGTTGTATAATTTTCTGAGTACAGATCCTTTACATCTTTGGTTAGATTTATTCCCAGATATTTTATAGTCTTTGGAGCAATTGTAAATGGAATTGTTTTTTTAATTTTTCCTTCTGCTATTTTATCATTGGCATATACAAATGCAACTGATTTCTGAATATTAATTTTATATCCTGCTACTTTACTAAATTCATCTATCAGTTCTAATAGTTTCTTGGTGGAGTCTTTAGGGTTCTCTATATATAGTATCATATCATCTGCATATAATGATAATTTTACTTCCTCCTTACCAATTTGGATGCCTTTTATTTCTTTCTCTTGTCTGATTGCTGTGGCTAGAACTTCCAGCACTATGTTGAATAGAAGTGGAGAAAGTGGGCAACCTTGTCTTGTTCCTGATCTTAGGGGGAATGGTTTTAGCTTTTCCCCATTGAGTATGATGTTAGCTGTGGGTTTGTCATATATGGCCTTTATTATGTTAAGATATGATCCCTCTATTCCCACTTTCTTAAGGGTTTTTATCATAAAAGGTTGCTGTATTTTATCAAATGCTTTTTCTGCATCTATTGATATGATCATGTGATTTTTATTTTTCATTTTGTTAATGTGGTGTATCACATTAATTGATTTGCGGATGTTGAACCACCCCTGCATACCAGGGATGAATCCCACTTGATCATGGTGCCTCTCCATATACTTTAGAATCAGATGTCAGTATCCAAAAAAAAAGTAATAATAACTTGATAGGATTTTGATTGGGATTGCATTGAGTCTACATATCAAGTAAGGAAGAACTGACATCTTGACAATCTTGAGTCTTCCTATTCATGAACATGGAATATCTCTCCCTTTATTTAGTTTTTCTTTGATTTCATTCATCAGAGTTCTGTAGTTTTCCTCTTATAGATTTTTTTAAATATTGATTTCTAAGTATTGATACCTAAGTAATCCTTGTTGAGGGTGCTAATATAAATGGTATTGTATTTTTAATTTGAAATTTTACTTGTTCTTTTTTGGTATATAGGAAAGAAATTGACTTTTGTATATGAACCTTATGTCCTGCAACCTTGCTGTAATTGCTTATTAGTTTCAGGAGTTTGTCAGTTCTTTTGGATTTTCTACACAATCATGTCATCTGTGAACAGAGACAATTTCATGTCTTCCTTCCCAGTCTGTATACCTTTCATTTCTTTTTTTGCCTTATTGCATTATCAAGGACTTGCTGTACAACATTGAAAAGGAGTGATAAGAGGGAACATCCTTGTCTTGTACCAGATCTTAGTGGGAAAGTTTTAAGTTTCTTACCATTGAAGGGAGTCAAGTATATGGTGATGGAAGGAGAACTGACTCTGGGTGGTGAGCACACAATGTGATGTATAGATTATGAATTATAGAATTGTACACTTGAAACCTATGTAATTGTACTAACCATTGTCACCCCAATAAATTTAATTTTTAAAAAGTATGATGTTACCTGTAGGGCTTTTATAGATAATCTTTTTCAAGTTAAGAAAGTTCTCCTCTAGTATTAGTTTACTGAGAGTTTTTTTCATGAATAGGTATTGGATTTTGTCATATGCTTTTTCTGTACCTATTGATATGATCATGTGATTTTTCTTTTTCAACTTGTTAATGTGATGGATTACATTGATTGATTTCAACTCTTGAGCTAGCCTTGCACTTAGATAAATCCTTCTTGGTCCTGGTGTATAATTCTTTTTTTTTTTTTTTTTTTTTTTTTTTTTTTTTTTTACAAACACCTCTTTATTGCAGACATTTCAGGCACAGGTACATGGAAGAAGCTGCATTGCAGATTTTACACAGGATGGTTTAAGAGGCAGCAGGCACCTCTCTCCCCTACCCCACCCCCCCAAATACACAGAGATTCTTTCTTATACATTGTTGAATTCAATTTGCTAATATTTTATGAGGATTTTTGAATCTATGTTTATGAGAGATATTGGTCTGTAGTTTCTTTCTTATGTCTTTGTCTGGTTTGTTGGTATTAGAGTAATGCAGTTCTCATAGAATGAGTTAGAAAGCATTCTTCTTTTATCCGCTGAAGGATGTTGTAGAGAATTGGTATCATATTTTCCTTAAACGTTTGGTGGAATTCACCAATGAACACATATGGGCCTGATGCTTTGTGTTTTGGAAGATTATTAATTATGGATTCAATTTCTTTAATAGATGTAGGCCTTCAAATCATACATTCTTGTGTGAATTTTGGCAGATTGTGTCTTTTAAGGAATTTGCTCATTTCATCTAGGTTATCAAATGTGTTGGCCTAGAGTTATTCATAGTATTCTCTTATTATCCTTTTAATTTCCATGTGATCTGTAGTAATGTCGCCTTTCATTTACGATATTATTAATTTGTCCTCTATTAGTTTTTCTTAGCATGGCTAGAGGCTTATTGATTTTATTGATCTTTTCAAAGACAGCTTTTAGTTTCATTGATTTCTCTCTGTTGATTTGCTGATTTAAATTTCATTAATTTTGCTCCAATTCTTATTTCTTTTTTTCTGCTTACTTTGGATTTAATTGACTCTTCTTTTTCTAGTTTTCTAAGGTGGAAGCTTAGATTATTATCTTACTCTTTATTTCTTTTCCAATATATTCATTTACTGCTGTAAAATTTTCCCTAAGTACTGCTTTTACTGCATCCTGAAAATTTTGATAACTTATGTTCTTCATGTCTCTTAATTTTGCTTCTCTATTTCCATCTCTTTATCTCCTTCCATGCATTATGAGTAACTCCCTTGGATCTATGTTGAGTTCACCAATTCTCCCTTCAGCTGTATTTGATTATTGTTTATTACATTTTAAACTTTCTTGCAGATATTTTCATTTCTGTAAGTCCCCTATGGTTCTATTGCAAATATACTAATTCTTTTTCTATAATGTCCTATTGCTTTCATTATGCTTTTTCCCCTTCTTTAAGCTCTTGAATTATTTTTTTTTTAAATTTTAAGTTGCTTTCATATTGTTATATTATTTGCTATTGTTGGGGATGCCAACTCTTCTTTTTGATTAATCTGCTTTCCCTATGGTTATTTATTTCTTTGATGGTTGTAATTTTTGTTTGTGAATGTATTTCAGTAAGGGAGATGGATATTCGTTTTATGGGCGTTTCATATGCACTGGGTTGAGTAAATTTCCCAGATAAATTTTACATTTACTTCTGACTGAGTTTCAGAGATCTTAATAGTAATGGGCCATTTTTTTCTTTATTTTTTCTCATTATTAATTAAATTCTTAAATAAAGATAGGTCTATTTAGTCTTTAAAATTTTTTTGAGTCAGTTATGATATGTTGTGTTTCCAAGGAATTTTCTCATTTTCTCTATTTTGTCAAATTTATTGACATAAATTTATTTATAGTATTCCCTAATTTTCTTTTTAACCTCTGTAAGATCTGTAGTGATATGCTCACTTTCATTTCTGATGTTGTTAATCTGTTTTTTCTCTTTTTAATTGATTATTCTTACTAGAAGTTTACAAATTCTATTATCATTTTTAAAGAACTAATTTTTCACTTTGCTCATTTTCTTTATTGTTTACTGGCTTTTAAAATTTTATCGATTTCTGCTATTATTTTTATTATTTTTTCTTCATTTTTATGTGAAGTTAGTTTTTTTTTTTTCTAGTTTTTGAAGGTAGAAACTTAGATAATTGATTTTAAGCCTTTATTTCCTGTATGGGTATTTAAAACTATATATTTCCTTCTAAACACTGCTTTTGCTACATCCTACAATGTCATGTGTGTTTTAACTTTTATTCAGTTTAAAATATTTTCAAATATTATTATTTCTTCTTTGGCCCATGGTTTATTTAGAAGTACGTTATTTATTTTCCAAGTATTTGGGGAATTTTCTAGATAATTTTGTTAACATCTAACTTAATTCTATTGTGATCAGAGAATATGATGTCTAACATTTCAGTCTTTTGAACTGTTTTAAAACTTATTATATGGACCAGCATATGGGCTACCTTGGTGTATGTTTTATGTGCATTAAAAAGAAACTGTGTATTCTTAAGTTTTGGGGTACAGTGTTCTATAAATATCAATTAGGTCTTGTTAGTTGATAATGTTTGGACTCTATAATTTTAGATTCTTTTGTCTAAACTTTTTGTCAATTAATGGTCATAAATTTGTCTATGTTTTTCTGCTTCTGTCAGTTTTTGCTTCATGAATTATAATTCTTTTACTAGGTTTATACCACCATATGTATTCCTGATGAATGATGAATTGTTCTCTTATCATTGTATTATGTCTCTCTTACCCCTCTATCCCATTTTGTCTTGAGGTCTACTTTATCTCATATTCATGCCATCTGTGTGCTGCTTGCTCTTTCTGTGGTATATATTTTCCTAGATCAGTATTTAAATTAATTTCTCAGCTTAGAATTCCTGTATAATATAAGTAGTATAAAATTGTATATTTGTATTCCACACTCTCATGTATAGGCCTGGAGATTCCAAGTCTCACAGCTTCCACGGGCTGAACAAACTATACGCCCTCCAACCATTCCCCTGGATGAGTACAATTTTTTGAGAGCTCTTTTATAGGGGTGGACAGAGACTTATTTCCTGCTCTCCAGTCCCCTGTTCTTATATAGCAATTAGAACCCCATAACTACATCCTAACCCTAGTGCTAACTTAAAACATCCTTGTTTTTCCTGTGGTGTCAGCTCATAACCCTTATATCTACTGATTCGATTCATCTATTTGTTTTTGAAGCCAGGGATTATTTTTTTTTCTTTTCTTTTGACCTTCACTATTAAAAAAAAAAAAGGTTGTTATATTTTAGCTGACATTTCTAAGTGTTTATATGGGAGTAAGGAAAGGCATACATTTCATATGGATGTGACTTTTCTTTTTTAGTTTTTGGAAGTCTCTCCTTACACCCTCTATACTTGCCCCTTCCTTAAAGAAAGAAAATTCAAATGATTTTCTCATCTTGGGAGAGGGGAAAAGAGAAAAAGAGTGAACAATGTTAAATGAAAGCTAGCAAAAGATGGCTTAGAACACCATTTCTCTTTAATTCACCTATATTCAAGCTCCGCTCTCTTCCCTGGCCACAGTCACCTTGCAGCCATTCCTCCTGACTTCTCTCTTAAACAGCACTTTCCTGTGGGCTGAAAATGGGCTCTTACGACTGCTCCTTTCATCATAGATTACTCCCGTGGCTTTGGTGGTCGTTATGGGATAGAGAAGGATAAACGGGACAAGGTAGCTCTGGGATATGACTACAAAGGAGAAACAGAGAAACACGAGTCCCAGAGAGGTAAGTTGGGGTTGGAGAGGAGGGAGATCACAGAATGGCATAGAGCCCTTCCTCTATCCTTTCTGGAAGCTGATGCTGAGGACCCAGAATACAGAGGGGCAGATGTGCAGTGGAAGTAGTGGGGCAAAGAGTAAGTATATGTGTGTGGAAATCAGTAGGGGGAGACCAAGAGGGGTAGAGAGGAAAACAACAAGATTAGGAGCAGGACAAAAGGGAAGAGAAGAGGTCATTGAGACAGGGATGAAGGCAGACAGGCTGGTGATAGCAAGTCTATGATTTGGTTATGAGTCTTAAAGGGCTCTCTACCTCACAGAGGACAGATAGGTCTCCTTCCTCCCTGGGACATGTAGGGAATGTTTGGATGGTTCTCCTTATTTTTTCCTGTTTCTTCCTTTACATTTTTTCCTTTTCTATCACTTTTTTCTTTTTATGTTTCCCTCTTCTCACCTCTCTCCCCTTCATTCTCTCCCAAGTTTTATCGCCCCCATCTTTTTCCCTACCTTCCCATCCATGCCTCTCTCTATCCTCTGATTCTCACAGTTTCTCATCCATCTCTCTGTTTTCCACATTCCTGTCTTTTGGTTTTTTTCTTCCCACTACTCCCTCTTCCCAACAATTTCCAGCAATTTAACTCCTATTATGACTCTCAGATCTTTCTGTCCTGCAGATTATGCCAAGGGCTTTGGTGGTCAGTATGGAATCCAGAAGGACCGAGTGGATAAGGTAAAGTACCAGAATACCAATTTCCTGAGAATAATTTCTTAAACTGTACTGGAAGTGCATGGATGAGAGTGAGAGGCAAAAATGGAAAAAGCATAGGATACGCTAGGTGTATTGAGCTTTCCTCTTGGTGTCCTGCAATCCCCATTAATTGCTCTCAGCATTTAATAGGCATGTTTTCTATAGCTTGAGCTTTAAAGAAACTTAAGGGAGGCAGCGACAGAAGGAGAGATACAAAAACTCTAGGGAAAGGTGATATTTAAAATTTCATTGATTGCTTGGCATTGTTTAACCCTATCTTTAATCTCTTCCCATGACACCTCACTGCCCTCCTCTAAACCATTTCTCTTCATGCATTGCCCAGGGGCCCAATTGAAGATCAAATGGTTAGGGATACTTTCTACAGTGTCCCCAATCCCTGATATTGCTTTCTGAGTTACTACCACTCCCTTACCACCACCACCTCCCCTTCCCGCCCACACACACCTACTGTTCTCCTGCAGAGCGCTGTTGGCTTCAATGAAATGGAGGCCCCAACCACAGCTTATAAGAAGACGACACCCATAGAGGCTGGTGAGTCTTAACAATTTCCTCTCTCTATGCTCTTTAACTGCCTCTCTCTTTTCATTCTTTCTTCTCCCCAGACTACTTCCTCCATGCCTTTAGTTACCTAGATTAGCTGAGGTAGACGTGACCTTTGTCCTCATGTTCCTGGATTCTCTCTCCTAGAAATATTAGGTTAAGTGGATAAACAGACAGAGTGACATTGGGAAAGAAACTGTGAGCAGAGGACACAGGGAAGGATAGATGGGGAGCCATTTGGAAAAAATACATAGGGATAAGGTCTTGGGGTGAAAGGCAGATGGAGGGTGGTGGTCAGAGGGCATACATATTTAAGGAATGTGTACAGGGAAGGATGCAGGTTAGAGGACCAAGACTTATAATTTAGAAAGGACAAGAGTCTGAGATTGCATGTCCTGGCTATGTGGAAATCTAGACTTCAAGACTATACAATCCTCCTATAATCCCCTTGTTCCTGCATCAATATCTTTTTATCTTCACTTTCATGAGTTCCATTGCTATCTGCTCTTCTCCTGGATATTTAACTGAGTCTTCTTCTTCCTTCATGTGCCACCCAATCTTGCCCCCTTCCTGGACCCCAGAGAACCCTAATTCTTTTTGCCTGTGTCTATAGCTTCTAGTGGTGCCCGTGGGCTAAAGGCAAAATTTGAATCCATGGCTGAGGAGAAGAAGAAGCGGGAGGAAGAAGAGAAGGCACAGCAGATGGCCAGGCAGCAACAAGAGAGAAAGGCCCTGGTAAAGGTGCGCCATGAGGCTTCGCAACCAGCAGCCACTGTGGAAGAGCCAATGGTGCCGACCCCATTGCCTAAGAAAATCTCCTCAGAGGTGAGTGCTTGGAGCCTTGGGATCCACATACAACATTTCTGCCCAGACCGGGGACTAAATTGTCCAAATCATTAGTAGAAAATAAGGCACAGGCTTTCCTGTGTTAAGCAAAATCTACATGAGTGCTGTCCCTGTCTTCAGTAAGATTTCAGTTTGAGTATGTAGGTTGAGTATGGGCCTCATATATACCAGAATGTTAGGGGGGAAAAAGAGATTTACACAGTACAACAAAAGACAGGTCAGCAGCCAGTGCAGCTGATCATTGCTGCAGGATTGACCAAGACGAAGGAGCCGTCACTTCAGGTTGCTGCCCATCTTGAGGGATGAGTTTGGTTTGGATTGGCAGAGGTAGAGGGGCTGTTCCAGGTCATTATAAGTAATAAGATGGAGGCTTACTTGCTTATAGAGTGATGCTTCATTTTCCACAGGCCTGGCCTCCAGCAGGAAGTTGTCCATCATCAGAGCCTGAGCCTGTGAGAACCAGCAGAGAACAACCAATACCCTCCCTGCCCTTGAGGCAGAACCCCCCACAGGTAAGCAGAGCCCCCCAAATTCTGTGCCCTTTCCCCATCTCCTCATGTCCTAGGAAGTTGGGCCACAGAGTGTGATCAACCATCCTGGTTTGTCTGGGACTGTCCCGGTCTTAACACTGAAAGTCCTGCATTCTGGGAAACCATCCAGTCCTACGCAGACTAGGAGAACTGGTCATCCTAGCTGTGGTATTCCCAACAAGGTGCTTTTGCTTCAAAAATGTGCTTTTGTTTTCTTGGTCTTCCAAGGAATCTGACTTGCCTTCCACTTCCCTTTCCTCTCACTTTTTACATTCCCTTCCTATCATCTCTTGGTAGGTATTTTGAGTGGGGAGGTGTGGGAGGAGATGGAAGAATGAAGATGGATGAAAGACTGTGTTCCCTGGGAGAGGCTGTTAGATGGAAGCAAGGATGGAGGGTAGAAGTGGTAGGAGCGTGATGAATGGGGTGTTAGCAGTCCTCCATTGGGAGGTTTTGGAGAGAGAGCTCCTAGTGAGTGCAAGTCCCCCTGCTCCACACTCTCTTCCCAGGAGGAGGAGGAGGCCCCAGCTTTGCCCCCCAGGACTCTGGAAGGCCTCCAACTGGAGGAAGAGCCAGTGTATGAGGCAGAGCCTGAGCCTGAGCCTGAACCTGAGCCTGAGAATGACTATGAGGACGTTGGGGAGATGGACAGATACGGGCAGGACGATGAGCCAGAGGGAGACTATGAGGATGTGCTCGAGCCGGAGACTCTCTCCACACTGGCTGGTGAGTGGTGGGGGCAGGGGAGAACCAACTCCTGAATTTGGTCGGGTCTAGAGGAGGGTGAGAGGAAGAGGAATGACCCCATTACCCAGAAGAACCTGTTTGTTTTCCTTCTCTGTGTTGTTGAAGCCATGTTTATGTTTCTCATGCAGGATCATCAGGCTGCCCGGCTGGGATGGGGGCTGGGATCTCAGCTGTAGCCCTGTATGATTATCAAGGAGGTAGGTTGGGAGTGACCTGAGAGGTCTGGTGCCTGAAAGCCCTTGATACAAAAGAGTGAAATGGATTCTGGGGGTCGGGGAAGGGTCCAAGCTTGGCTTCAAGAAAATTAGGCCTATTTCCCTTCCTGAGGTTTAGAGTGGGCACAGGGCTGGAGGGATTCCTGTCTGACCATCCTAATATCCTGTCAATTTTCTCTCCAGAGGGAAGTGACGAGCTTTCCTTTGATCCAGATGACATCATCACGGACATTGAGATGGTGGATGAGGGCTGGTGGCGGGGACGTTGCCACAACCGCTTTGGACTCTTTCCTGCAAATTATGTCAACCTTATCCAGTAAATGGCCATCAGTGTATTCTGCACTGTGACGTCCCATGTCCAAAGAGGCTCTGCCTCCATGCCCCTCCCCATTCTGCTGCAAGTTTCCAATAGGATGTCATGAGTTGCCTGAGGTTCTAGACAGACTTCTTTCTCCCTCTCCATTAGGGCTTGGGGCAGATACATCATGAGGAAGGAGCTCTTCTTCAGTGTCCTCTCTATCCTACAGGATAGAGCTCATAGACATTATTTTGTGGTCCTGCCTCCTCCTCCATGAATGCTCTTTCTAACACCCCAAGTTCTGCCTTCTGTTTTTTTGAGCTCTGAGCTTCCTGATTTGCTTACCTGGAAAAGTATGTCTACATTGCCTGGTTTACCTGGTGGTACTGTCTGCCCACTTCCCTTCCCTGCAGATATCTCTTTTCTCTACCCAGTCTTAAAATTGGAAATAAAGTGGGATTATTTTTCACATCTAGACTGAGGTAAATAGTGGTTTTGGTGCAGCCCTCAAGGGCACTGACTCTCATGGCTCCAATTCTCCTCCCCTCTTTCAGGCAAATCCAGAAGACTCCCTCCTACCGCTGCCCACCCCCCTGTGCCCTGGATCTTAAGGGTTGGACCTTGTCCTTAGGCTGTACTTCAACCCAGTCCAAACAGATCAGCTTGGGGAATGGTGGTAAGGTGGGGGAACAGGCCAGATAGTGTCAACTTCTACTGGCTTCAGCAGCTGTGAGACGCCAGCTACCTCCTGCCTAGTAATGACTATACTCTTTTAAGACATGTTGATTTTTGAGGAAGAAGCAAGGTTTAGGAAGGAGGAAAGGGAAAATTTGGCAACAAAGAAAGGTGAAAGCTAAAGGAACGCAGGCTCCAATGAGGTGGTAAGAGGATTTAGTCAGAGACAGTGGTCACTACTCAATCAAGTCCAGGCCTCTTTGTAGCTGGATGACTGAAATCAATCGCCAAGTAAGAGGGTAGATGGAAGGAGCTCATGAAGATTCTGTGTGGTCCAGGACCAAGGCTGACAGGAAAAATGGTGAGGACATTTGGACAGCTAGTGATGGACAAAAAGCGAATCACCAAGCAAAGTATGGGGTTGAAGGAGAATGAGAGGCCAGGGCATGGTGGGTTTATCCTAGTCCATTGGGTTCCATGAGGCCAGAAATAGGAGATCCTAGTCAAAATCAAAATAAAATCTAAATCAAAGTCAGTGATTTTTTTGGTGTAGGGAATTTTGGGTTGGTAAGACATAGAAATCTACAAGATCTGACAATTAAGTTGGTGAACTCGTCCTAGAAAATAGTGCTACATACCTAGTCACTGAATATCACTGCCATCACCTTTGAAGTGCTCCCCTTAGGAAGCTATGCACAAGTGCCAGCACCTAGTCCTCCCTTTAAAGAAATTTTGGAACTCTTTCTGGAATGGCCATCAGAGCCATCATCGTATTACTCTTTGATGTCCTGAATGTCATCAAAATGTCTTCCTTTCAATATTCCCTTTATCTTTGGGTAAAGAAAGAAGTCATTGGGGGCCAGATCAGGTGAGTAGGGAGGATGTTCCAATACAGTTATTTGTTTGCTGGCTCAAAACTCCCTCACAGACAGTGCCCTGTGAGCTGGTGCATTGTCGTGATGCAAGAGCCATGAATTGTTGGCGAAAAGTTCAGGTCGTCTAACTTTTTCATGCAGCCTTTTCAGCACTTCCAAATAGTAAACTTGATTAATTGTTTGTCCAATTGGTACAAATTCATAATGAATAATCCCTCTGATATAAAAAAAAATTAGCGACATCATTGCAACAAGTTCACAAATGTGATTGTCCAACCTCGTATGCTGAAGTTGGGTCCAGCTTTTAAAGATGGAGAAGACAAAGATGGGCTCGAGGAGCTACGATTAGTTACTGAGATCCGTAGAAGCTCCAGGACTGCATAAAGTTGTGAGCTGCCCACCCACTTGCCTAGAGCACTGTGTCCCACACGCCTGTTCCTTGGTTTTTCTTCAAGACTCACACTCCTTTGTTTCCACAATGATTTCTATGCCAGTGAATCAATTACAAATCTGTCTCTGGACCTAACTTACAAGATTCACCCAGTTAGCCGTTTAGAGTGCAAAGGAGCTTTTATTGCTGCTTATAGAGACATTGGGATTTCCAGTATACAGAAGTAAGTCATCATAGATATATGCAATCTCATTCTTCAATTTTATTTGACATCACACATAGATCAGAATTTTACACTGGTTTTCCAGTTACATCTCCAAGTCCAACTTTACTTTTGATTTTTCTTTTTATTATAAGACAGAAACTTCTTTTCCAGATTCTCATGCTAGTAAGGCAACAAGATCCTTTTCTGCCTCAGTTCTGTAGACCTTACCCTCCAAGTCTGGCTGATTTCTACTCTGCACCAACTATCTTGGTGGTGATACTCATCAAGGGCTCTGCTCATAGACAACTCTCCATCCAGGCCCCTACTCCTGGATACAGTCTCTCTTCGCTCCCCTCAGCTCCTTCTTAATCTGAAGCCCTGTCTAGCTGTCTTGCTACTGTCAGATAATGCTTGTTGCTCATACTGCTCACTATAGCCTTAGCTCACTAACCAAACCATCTTCTGTCTAATCCAGTCTCTCTACATGTTTCCCTTTCACTCCAACTGCCCTCTCACCATAAAATGTGCCTGTCTGTGTAGACCAGTGGGATAAGTTGCAGTACACAGCTTTTCTGCAACATATACAATTAGATATCTTATAAAATGTGTTTGATGATGTTGCTCAATTCAGCATTGCTCTGAAGGCAGCACCTGGGAAAGTAGAGTGTGATAGAAGTGTGCAGCCCACAGAGCAGTGTGGCCCTCCCCTGACTGCTCTACTGAACACTGGCCTCCCCCCTGCCACCCAGATTGTGAAGGGAAAGCCCTCTGCTCTCTCACTTTCTCTGTAGTTCTCGCCTATCTTACAGTAGTCCCTGATTTTCATCACCCTTGGCCTATGGCTCCCCCTTCTCTCTTTTTTTAGTAAAATAAGAAACCTAGTGTGGACTTTAGGAGCTTTCTTTCTCCATACAGGAAGGACTAGATTCAAAACACATGGAACTGATTGATACCTGGAGGACTCTCCCCTTTCTCCCACCTCAGTGTTTAATTGTTTCCGGTCACCTTCACTGAATAAAATCTTCGCTCATACTCTAGTGATAGGTTTAGAAAATGCTGCCTTATATACAAATGTGAAATATGAACCAAACAATGAGGATGCGGAAAAATAGAGTTACAGTACGAAGTGGCACATTATAATGAAAAAATGAGCATACTTGTATTCTGGGATTTGCTCTCATGCCTTCTTCTTAGAGGTGTCATCTACTTCCTCTACACCAGCTCCAGACCAAGTTCAGAGAGAGGTCCAGGTGATAGCAAGCATTCAGATCAACTACATTCTTTTTTTTTTGGTGGGAGGAGCTCAATTCTTTGTTTTCATCTTCCCCACAATGCCTGTCTTCCTTTTCTTTCTCACTTGCTTGAGGACTGCTAGGATTGCTGGGAAAATGGCACCGACTAAGGTGAGGTGGCTGTACACACAAGATAAATAGCTCAAATTTCCAGGCTTTAGCTACTCCTGGAAAAAGCTGAAGGGATATGTTTTTCACATGACCCAAGGGCCTGAAGGCACAACAAATAAATCAGCTCCATCTGGTTCCCAACCTAAAATCACCATATGTCTAAAATCTATGTACTCAATAAAGAATTGCTGATGCAATGATAACCATTGTAGGTAAACTGTGAGCTAAGAGTTTGCTGCATCAAAAGCTTGTCCTAACTTACTGCCACTAGCATGTCCTCCTTTAGGGCAGTGGTTCTCAACCAGGGGCGATTTTGCTTTCAGAGGATATGTAGCCATGTCTGGAGACATTTTTGGGTGTTGCAGCTGTGGGGGTGCTACTGGCATCTATGGATAGAAGCTAAGGATGCTGCAAAATGTCCTATAACACACAGAACTGTCCTTCACGACAAAGAATTATTCAGTGCACAATGTCAACAGTTCTGAGAAACCCTGCTTTAGTGGAAGTAGGTTCCTATTTTGTATTTTTCTTTCACTTTTGTTCTCATGAGTATTTACTGTTACCAAAACCCAGCAGTAGCACCCCTTTTTGACAGTCTGGACTCACGACCAGGAATAGATACGAGCAATTATAGGGAACCACTATGCGCACGTGTCTTTCTTCCCAAGATCACCCATGGCATACTCAAGTGGTGTCTTGAGCCTGAGACTGATGCAGTGGGCCTTGTCTGTACTTTGCCAAACGTGTGGTCTCTTGGGGCTACTCTGTGTATTCTGCACAACACTGAAGTTGTTAGCGTCCTGAGGTCATTTCAGGTAGCCCAGGTGGTGCTGGGCTATGCCTGTGCTCTCCCTAATCTAGACCGAGAATACAATTTTCAGAAGAAAAGAACCTTGACTCTTAAGTCTTTATTAAAATGTTTAAATATAGGCGTAAGGCCTTTTGTCCTAATTTTCTCCATAAATATAGTATCTCCTTTAGACCCTTCTTCATTTGTGAAGCTTGTCCTGTGTGTTGCTAAGATTCTACACAACAAACTCCATGACCTCATTTCTGTCTCTCAGCCTTTGGTTTGTGGCTTCCTCAAGGGCGCTGTGCTCAGCCAAGGTCTCTTCCCGGTCGGGCTGTGTTCAGACTGTCTGGACTTAGAGGCAGTGGGGCAACTGAAAACAAGCCCTGGACTTGACTGTCAAGACAACTCCTGTTCCAGAATGCTCAGACTCTGTGCTCTTCACCCGGGGTGTCCTGGGAGGCACCTCAGTCTGCATCCCTGCATTGCCTGCCCCACAAATCTGAATGTACTTGTAAACTAAAACGTACCCCCACCAAAGCATAGGCTTATGCTGGTTATGGAATTCATTGCTCTCTCATCTCCTAAGGGTTTGGGTTCATCTTCCAGATGGCCTCAAATTGCCTATTTTCTCCACAGACTGATTTATTTTAGGAAAAAAAGGAAAGGAAATAAGTCATCAATATGGCACTATAGCAACTGTACAAGCCAGGGCATAGGAAATTCTTAGACCTTGTGCAACTGCTCAGGTTTTGAAGGATACTACATGTTCCAATGCACCCAGATAAGCATGTATGCAGGTTACAGAGGGAAGTCCTCAAAACCACACTCTGTCCTACTTCCAGTAACTCTGAGGGGGAATCCAAGAATGCTTGCATCTGAATCTTTAGTTGGCGTGTCTTCCTCGTGGACTGGCTCTAAAAGTGGTGACTAAGCTCTCTCGGGCCTGCTCACGGGGCTGACACATGCTGGTCAAAAGAATTGGGTCAGTCTTGTGCTCTACAACATTGAAAGGACAGACCTTCAAGTGCTCAGACATGGAGGTGACTTCATTAAACTCCCAGCTCTTGATTTTGGAGAATAGGCTGCTGAATTGCCAGATCTGTTGGGAAAGACAGAAGCTCAAAAGTGAACATTGGGGCAATATCCTCAGGCTGGCTTTATTTGAACAATATAAGAAAATGCCTTTCTGTTCTTCCTGTTCTTAGCTTCCAGAGAGTGTTTAGTGGCTGCTGCAGAGATATTGTTAGTTCCTTCTCCAGCACCCAATTCCTAGTTCCCCTTCCAGTTGATAACCTTCTCAGCCAGCCATGCAGTTGGAATGACTAACACCAGTCTGCGTATTGACACTAATAAGAGTCTCACTAGAACAGAAACCTTAGGAGAAATCTAGGTGTCTGTTACTCAAATACCCTTTGGCCTTTCCCCTAGTTTCAAAATCTGGCTACAAGGGTAGACAAAACCTGATACCCTTTCAATATGACCACTTCACCCTCAGTTTCTTGTCACTGTTCCTATGTAAGAAAAGTGCTTCCTGGGGTCTTAGAACTATTTCCCTTTTTACAATAAAAAGCCATTTTAATATGAGCACCCTTTACCTCCAACTAAATTCTCTTTCTTTCTGCAGGGAATTAGTTTGTCCCAAATGATATTCAAGAGTGGTCAGCAATCACTGAATCGGGGACAAATATGAGCCAAAAATTAATGTGATTTCTAGTATGTAAATTAAATTATTTGCATCTAACTTTACAGAGGAAGATATTAGGCAGTGCTAAACTATATAATTGCCAAAGGACAAGGTCTTAGTCTCACTCATGTTTATACCTAACATGTGGTTGGTTGGTAGTCAGTAATTATTTAACACATGGATGCAGATATGGATAAATGAGGGAGAATCTTACAATTATTTTTTGAAAACTGCTCAGGGAATAATGGAAAATATGCATGATATTTTAGATAAAATCAATAAAAATAGATGTAAACAACTCTAACTCCTCAATGCAAGTTTGTATACAACTACATATTGGGAAGAAACTCAACTGTGAGTTTATGGAATTATCTAAATGGGCACATAAATTTGTGGTTCATATTATCAACATATTTACCATGAGAAAGGATGCTAAAGCATCTTGGAACAATGAATGAGGAGTTTCACTTCTGTATGGTACAAGGTGATAGAAATTATAATACAGTTAAGCAAGTATAAACTAAGTGGGAAAAAAGAATAAGATTTTTCCAAAGGGAGACATTCTTTGATTTATACAGCAGTTTTCTGAAAAATTTAATAGGCATTAGAACCAGGGGAAATCAACTATTTTAGAATTTTAAAATGCCTTCAACAAAGGCAAAAAATTAGTTGACGTGGGACTGAGGGGAATGTGTTGGCATACTGTATCAATCAGTCTAGGCAGGAAACAGATGGCACACTCAAAGTGGGTAATTTGAAGAGAATTAAAAAAAGGAATGATATACAAATTGTGGGCAATTTGCATAGGAAAGTCACAAGACACAGTGCTGTAACTGGGCTAGTAACAATCTGGAATATTACTACCCTAGGCCTGAAAGGGAAGAAGGAGAGGGGCCATTGGAACCTAGAATGTGGAGAGAGCCACGCGATATAGCCACCTTCTGTGGAGCGACATAGTCAGTGCAAAGTGTCATGGAGGGGAAATGCATATAGGGAAGAATCCAGAAGAACAGAAATGTCAAGCTCACTCTTCCCCCTCACTCCCACCTCCTGCTGATATACCCCTCCTAGGTTAGCCCAACAGGAAGCTGGAGGGCAAGGGAGATAGTCAAGGCAGTCTGTAGAGATCAACCTCTTGGGAGACAGATCTTGGAGGAGAAGGTTTGAGAATGGATCATGGGGGCAAACAGAAGATATCCAGACACATATGTAGAGGTAGACATGTACTAACATCTGTATTCCCATTTATATATTTATAGATCTGTCTTCCCTACTAGACTGACCTCCTTGAGCTCGGGAATTATGTCTTATCCCCAGTAACCTAGTACAAGTCCAGTGCCTAGTACAGTGCTTGGCATATAAAAGGCCCTTACTACATATCTGTTGAAGGAATGAATAAATGAATGAGTGTTTACTTGCCTCTCTGTGGACTCTCCAGGCAGTGCCTCCATGGGAATACCTCTTCTTCTTCCATTGCAGGAGGACCATCCCTCTCTCTTGTAACAAAGTGGCACAGATATTCCTCATCAGCACGGACACCTGGGAAAGCTGGGACAGGCTGACGCTGTCCAAGAACCCAGCAATGTACTGCAAAACCTCCAAGGGCAGGCTCGTTAGAGAATTCTGGCTTTTCCCTCCACAGCCTGAGAGGTGGTTATTTTTCCTTCCCTCACTGAGCTCCAGAGCAACCTCTGGCTTGATGGCAAAGGTCTTAAGCTCCTGACTATAGATCACTTTTGCCTTTTGCCCTGGGGGACGGAAATGGCTTTGAATAAATGTACATCCCAAGTAGGCAAGGGGGCATCGGTGCTGGAACCAGCCGTTAAGACATGACTGAATGTCTGTGTGGACATTCTTGAAATGCAGGGGGAATTCGTCCCTCCTGAAGAATTTGTTGCAGGTGAAAGTAAAGGCAGAGCTGCTCTTATTGTGTCTCCTGGTCACACACTCACTTTGGAGCTCCACATGGAGCCCCTCTGGGCTGGCAGTCGTTAGGTCAGCCAGCACCGTGCCAGGGGAAAACTGTTCAGGCTCAAAATTGTACGTCTGCGTAGCAAAATCCATGAACAGCCCATCAATGCTCCTGGATTCAGAGATGCCGTGGCCTTTGAGTTCTCTTTCCAAAGCACACAGGAGGGTGGTCTTGATGAGATCTGATTTGGGCAGGTTCTCCACAGTGATCCCCAAATCTGAAGTGTCTACTGCCTTGTGTTCACTGGGCTTACAACTCAACATAGCATCTCCAACGCGAGCCCGCTTCCCACAGTAGCTCACAGGAACTTTGAAGGTATAAACAGTCTTCACTTCCTGAGCTTCAAGGTTGCCATAAACAAAGTCCCTCTCCTTCGGCGTACAGGCGGGCATCTGACCAAAATGAATAAGCATCCTCCCGTTGTGCACCAGGTACATGTTATAGTCTTTTGCATCCACGGCAGTTTTCAGTCTTTCCAGGACACCATCCTGCCAACGGGCAAGCCCTGTTGTTTCCACAGCTGCACGAAAGTCCTGCTGCTTCTGGTTTTCCTGGGGTGCTTTCCCTTGGGCAGCACCCTCTACTACCATGTTATTGCTGTCAGAAATCTGTTCTTTGCCGGCGCCATTCCGGCTCTTGTTCTCACAGCTCGCTGATGAGTTTCTTAAAGCAGAGGCTGCATGCTCTTTGCTGAAAATATTTTCCCACTGGTCAAACTTAGCCAGGTCCATCCCTTCTTTGGTTTTGGCTAACACCTCGCGTTCTTCTTGACTCAGTTCTGCCGTCTCTTCCTTGGGGGCCGACAGACAGCTATGTGGTACCAAACTGGCATCCGCTCCACCGACTGCTCCTCCCATTTCCTCCCAGCTGGCTTCTCCATTCCCAGTAGGTTCCTCCTCAGTGGGCTCTTGACTTTCCGGAAAAAGTTCTACCATTTTCAAAGATCTGAAAAGGACCTTCTGGTCCTGGAGAGCCAGCGCTGTGTCCAAACACTCCTCACTGGGATTCTCTTTCATGATGTTCTCATGTAGGGTTGTTTCAGAGTCCACGTTTGGCCAGCGGTTCCACTCCATGGAGCAGCAGACCACACTGGCAGGGCACACCTGCAGGTGCTTGGCCAGCTTGTGGCGGGACATGGAAAGGGGGCAGCCATATTCGGAGTTGAGGCACGGAACCTGCTCTAAGGGGCAGAGGAGCTCGTGCTCTGCCTCTTTGCACATGTGGAAGGTAGCACCACAGGACAGGCGGCAGTTTATCACCAGGCAGGAGACATTGGGCTCCACAGGAATGTGACAGTGACGGTTAAAACATCTCTCACAATGCCTGTGCTGCCCAGGTGGAGGCCTGCGTGCCCTGCCCTGGACACACCAAAGGCAAGGAGAAAGAGAAAACAAATAACTGCTGGGAGAGAAACTCTAAGTGTGTCTGTGACTGTGTTTTAATGGACTTATTTCCAGTTTATACGTGCTTATTATAGGAACCTTGGAAAATATAGAAAATCATAGAGAAAAAAGGAAAAATCACTCATAATCCCACAACTCAGAAGTACCAACTATCAACACTCTCTTGTTTATTTTCCAATGGTTTATTCTATGTACTACGTAGTGGATGTGTTTAGAATAGAATAAGACAAAGCTGAATGTCATGCAGTAAAATGTTGACAATTGTTATTTTTGAGTTGTGGATTATGGATAATTTATATTACACAGTCAATATTATAATACAGTTTTGTATCCAGCTTTTCATCTTGCTATTGTAACATGAGCTAGGCTGTTTTATTCATTATTCTCTACAAACTTTCTTCACAATGGCCAAGCAACACTCCAGAATGAGAACGCTGTCATTCGTTTAACCAACTACCACCAGGGGGCGTGCTGGGAGGACAGGGACCATGTCTGGTTTTGTTCATATCTGCGTCCCCTAGGCACCTGTCACTGCGCCAGGACCACTGTAGGTGCTCAATAATATTTGCTGAATGAAGGAATTGTTAGCCATTTAGGTTATTGCTGCATTTTCCCCCTTTTTAACATTTTACTAAAAATCTGTGCTCCCAAATCTCTCTCAGTTCTCTGCTTTCCTCCTACCCCGTGTCAATTGCTACTAGCGTCCGCTCTAACATCGCTGGTTTGGCAATAAGCCAATAAATATCAACAACCATAAGGACAACTTTTCCAGCTGCTTGGGCTGAAAGCTAAATGAAGCCAGACCTGGGCCCCTGAACTGTGAAGATCCAATGAGCACCTGGTACTTACCATAACTTCCTAGTTTCTTCTTGCTTTGTAATGCTAGAGGAAATATGAAAATATGAATATGAATTATTAGTAAGAAAGGTATTTTGGTTACCTACAGGGTCAAAGAGAATTCACATACACTGTCATTTAATTCCTTCCACCATCCTGGAGGTGTCATTGCCCCTATTTTATAGTCAAGGAAATGGAAACTGGAGAAGTTAGATAGCCTGTCCAAGGGTATACAGCAGCTAAGTGATGGAATCAGGTTCCAACCCAGGCCATGCTAGTCCGTGCCCTTTTTACTAACCCACACTGCCCTCTGATGGGGCATCTTACCAACCATGGGATGTGTAACTTATGCTTCTTGTAACTTTTCTCCATTATCTACGAACAATTATCCTGACATTCCACCCCCCATACCCCGCCCCCCCCACACACACACATCTGGTCCAAGTTAATCTTCTAGCCTTTTCTCCCACGGGGGCTTCATGTCCACTTCGAGGAAATGCTGATATACAGCTCGGTCTGGGGCAGTGTACAAGTATCTGTGAAATATCTATCATGTGTCATTTATTCTGGTGTATTCAGATGTGCTGTGGCTAAAACAGGGGTCAGACCCCCAAGACTCCAGAAGCAGTCTCAGTGGAGACTCTGGTAAGCACAAGAGATGGTGCCCTGCCTCCAGGGGAACACAGCTTCTTGGCTCTGGTCAGTAAGTCCCATGTGGAAATGTGTTGCCAGATCTTCTGATTTTTCCCCGAGATATATTGGGGGGGGGGGAGTGCAGATTTTTGTGAGTGGTGGTATAGTGTAGTGGTTAAGAGGCAGACAGCAGGGGATTCCACCTTAGCACTACAAGTCAGAAGTTGTGAGACTCTGGGAAAATTACTTAACCTCTTTGTTCATCAGTTTCCCCATCTGTGAGGGAGGATAATAATAGCACCTGTCTCATAGTGCTGTTGTGAGGAGCAAATGAGTTAACTACAGTACCTGAAACTCTTAGAATAGCACTTGTCTTGTAGGAAGTCATTTATTCATGTTTGCTAGGTGGATTCCTGCTACACTCCGGATCACTCCTGGGGGAAAAAAGTCCATTGTGGACTTGTGGAAATTCATAAATACCGTGTTTCTCCAAAAATAAGACCCAGCCAGACAGTCAGCTCTAATGTGTCTTCTGGAGCAAAAATTAATATAAGACCCGGTATTATATTATATTTATTATATTATATTATATTATATTATATTATATTATATTATATTATATTATATTATATTTATTATATTATATTATATTGACCCGGTCTTATATTATAGTAAAATAAGACTGGGCCTTATATTAATTTTTGCTCTGAAAGATGCATTAGAGCTGATTGTCCGGTTGGATTTTATTTTCAGGGAAACACGATATTAGGCTAAAGCATCTGGAATTATTTGGTATTCAATAAGGAGCCATTTAACATTGTAACTGGGGTGTCAACTAGTAATAGTGGAGTGGGAGGACCTAGAGTCAGAAACTGCTATGTAGAGAATGTGATGGAGGCTTGGATGGGTAAGACTGACGACAATAGAAATAAGTAAGATGAGACAGGAGATCATACAAGGGAAAATCAACGAACATTTTTGTTTCTGGCTGGAGATGGGGAAAGAAGGGGAATCAAAGTTGATGCCAAGATTTTGAACCAAGAAGATAGAATATTGGGTATAATTCTGAGAAAAAAATAGAAGTCTGAAAAGGAAATTGTTTTGAAAAGAAAGATGGCTCCAGCAAGTTTAATACAAGTTGCTTGAGGTGATGACAGATCATGTGAATGGGAAGATGAGGGGTTAGACGGGAGCAATGCAGATTTGAGAATTATCACTTAAAAGTGAGAGAGGAAGCCATAAGGGGAAGTAAGAACATAGAATAGAAATCTGAGCCATGAAATTCATAGCTAAGTATGACCACTTTGGGATGTTAGGAAGAAGTAGAGCCAGAGAATGAGAGGCCAGAGAGCGAAAAGAGTCAACACTATGTGATCCAGATGTAAAGGAAAGGGTGAGTGATAACCTCGAATGCTGCCATAAGGTCAATTAAGAACGCGGTGACAATACAGAGTTCTGGCCAGAGCAAATGTGGCATTTCAGCTGTGATGCGGGACCCTTAGCCATTCAAAATATAGTGTTTGCTTGGAGGGGAGGGGAAAGCTATTAAGCACACACTCCAGTGTTGGCAGGGCCTGTGCCCTGGCTGGGAGAATGTGACCATCTGCTTTCTATTCATAAAAGATATTTATCAATAAAAATGGAGTCTGGCCTAGTCAAAGTCCCCTGCTGGTTTTAACGTGGGAAAGAAGAGGCAGATCACAAAAAGGAATAAACCTATGTGAAAAACAGTACTGGCACCAGGAATGTCCTGCTTCATATTTGCCTGCCTAGTTCTGTCACCAAGTTGAGCCCAGTTCCTGGGAAGTAAAAAGCAGGCCTGGCTAGTTCTGTGCTCCATGTGTGTAGTGAGAACTCTGCTCCAGCAGGGATGTGTGTGACTGGAGCAACAGTGGTGATGAACTTTCAGCCCACTCATTTCTTACCCTTCAGCATTATAAAGTATGGTTCTTAGGAACAGCGTTATTGAAGCTGGAAACATTTATTGTGAAGTCTTATTGCTCTCCATCTCTTTGAAGTTATTTGAAAATACCCCCTTAAGAGGAAAGAAAAATAATGAATGCAGGCAACAAAGATGCTTTTTTTTTTTTTTTTTTTTTAATGCTGCTATTTAAAGATCTCTCTCAGGCTCTGGAGCTACACCAGATAAGTGACTTTGAGAGAGGACATGTACTGAGCAGAAAGACAGTGAGCAGAGACCACACTTTGGGAAAGTTAGACAGTAGAAGGAAGGAGAAAGATAAATATAGCCTAAGGGCATAAAAAAATCACATCTGAACTTTGTGTTGTATGTCTGGGGGAAATGGTTCCCACTGAGATAAAGGACAGTCCAAGATTCTGGATAATCTGTTGCCTGGTAAGCAGGGTGACCAGTGGTCCTGGTTTGCCTGGGACTCTCCTGGGTTTAGCCCTGTACGTGCCAGTCCCAGGAGACCTGCTAGTCCCAGGCAAACTTGGACAACTAATTGATCTATCACCTTATTTGGAGCCAATTGGTGTTGTCCCAACTTGATCAAATTAGATATATCATTGATTGTCTTGTGAGATAAGATACCGTTCTCCTAATCTCTGTTCCAGGGCAGTGATTGTATTCTTATCCTCCATGGAGTTTGTCTGACTTTCCTAGATTGAGTGATTTCTCTGTATTTTGGATGTCATGGAGGAAGAGAAACAAGATTTTAGTACCTAACATGTGCTTTTACATAACATCTCATTTAATCCTCACAGTGAACAGGTGAGGTGGGTATTACCATTTCGTTTACAGACAAGGATTCTGAGGCACAAAAAGGCCCACGTTTATCTGGCTTCAAACTCTGCCCTCTTTGCTAGATGACTCTGTACCCCTCAGAGATGCACAGAGACGTGTGGTACATGCCATGATTTGAGAAGAAAGCAAGCCCATGACTAGAGCCTATCGGGAGCGGGGGAGTCTTTCCTCCTTCAGATGGGGCACAGAAAGGTGTCTACATGTATAATTTTCCCCGATTGTAGAGGAGCCGGACACTCTTCATTAAGGAGCACTTCCATCTCTATGATGACTTTTTTTTTTGGTCTTCCTCTGTCCCATGTCCCATACTGTCCCCCAACTGAATAGAGGAATAAGAAGAGTATCCAGGTCTCATGGCTTTACATTTCAGGGAATATACATGTAAAAGTTTTCAGGGTTAAAAATCTACACTACAATATGGATTCTGAGATTTAAAATGAAACATCTACTAAATCAAAACACATAGATTAACTCTTCACTGTGAGAAAGTTGATAAAATTCTATGCCTGACACAATACATGGTTATCCAGGTGCCATTTCACCCTTTAGTTTCTATGCTTCTCTGTTCCCCCTTTAAATTCTTGCTTCCTATCTGAAAAGTCAATACATTCCCTCCTCTTAAAAATAAACTTCAATCAAGTCTATGGGCAAAACACTGTCTCCGACATTTGTTTTAAAGTTCCCATGTCTAGAGGAGATAGAAGTCAAAATAATATAATTTAGACTTAAGCAGTTCAAAGATCTACACAGAACTAGATTTTACTCATTGTACCGGATGCATTTTAAGTGGGATATGAGTAGGTGGAAGGGCTAGGTTCATGCGTTTTGAGGGATGGATATTTCTTTAAAGAAATAGGGGCAAAATAAGTCAGAAAAAGTCAAGAACCATATGATTTAACTGCTATGTGGGATATAAAACTGAAAACAACAAAAGAACAAGACAAGCAAATAAAGACACTAAAACTCATAGACACAGACAGTAGTTTAGTGGTTACCAGAGGGTAAGGCGTGAGGGAGTGGTAGATGAGGATAAACGGGTCAAATATATAGTGATGGACAGAGAACTGATTCCGGGTGGTGAACACACAATGTGATATATAGATGATGTATTACAGAATTGTGCACTTGAAATCTATGTAACTTTACTAACCATTGTCACCCCCAATAAACTTTAACAAATAAATAAAGGTATATTTACAACCTGACAGGGGAGCAGAAATTTTGTTTGATGCAGGTTGTGGTGCTGTGTGGACCATTCAGAAAGCGGTACGTTAATAAGCAAGAGCAAGTCAGTTAGAATCGCGGTCCTTTAAGTGTGGGACCCAGACCAGCAGCATCAGCATTAACCTGGCCACTGGTTAGAAATGTAAATTCCTGGGCCTTACCAAATCAGATGTACAGAATTAGACCGACTCAATCCAGCTGATTCTGTTGTAAGCTCCATCTAAGTACCACTGAGCTAGAGAAAGCTTGATACTGTGCACCCAATCACAAAGGAACTACTGCCCAGTTAGGTAGGAAGGCTTTGGAGAATGATTTGAAAAGGCAGTGGGCCATTCTACCCATTTCTTTCTATCTCCACCTTTCAGATGCCCAGTCCAAGCATCATGTCTCATCTACTTTTAACATTAGGTCATTACTCCCCACTTAAAGCCCCCAGTGCATCTCCATCACAAGGAATAAACTCTGATATCCTTATCTTGGCCTACAAAATCCTGCACAAGTGTCCCCTGCTTGCCTTTTTATCTCTTCTCTCTCCCTGAGCATGAAGCCCCAGCCTTGTCGCTTATTCCTGTGTTGGGCCTTTCTACTTGTTCTTTCTACGCAAACTCTCCCCTTGCTCTTTGTTTGTGCTATGGCCTTATGGGCTCCTTCTTGCCATTAGATTTCAGTTTAAATGTTACCTCCACAAAGAGGCCTTGTCTGAAAACCCCCAATATAATTAGTGAGCACTCTCATGTATCAGCTAAGTCGCTTTGACAAGCTATTTTATCTCCCTAAAGCTAATTTATTCATCCATAAAATGGGACTTATAATAACCCATAGGATTGTGTGAGGATCAAATGTGATAAAGTAGGGAAAGTGGCTAATACATAAGATTCACTCAACTGTTAGTCATTCCTCTATCAGGAAGGTCATTCTCATGGTCATTTCCCTGTCCAGGCCCCTATTTCTTCCCTCTGTATCACTCCCACAGCTCTTGGCTGGCCTTTCAATGTTCAGTTCTCCCTTTCTCCAATGTATATACCATTTCCAGCTCAATAATCTTCAAAGCACGTTTTAAAAAAGAATGTAAGATTCCCCTAAGTACCTCCCACTTTTGGCCTATTGTAATCACCACAAAGCCTTTACTTCTTAAGTACTTAGGAATTCAAATAGTAAGGCATCGGGCCTGGAAGACCTGTTAGATACCACAAAGGCAAATTGCAGGCATTTTTTTTTCCTAGGCTGGAGTTTGTAATTTAATTGTTTACCTACATTATTCTGCTCATTAAGAAAAAAGAAGGAAGGTGCCAATGAAGAGTCAGCTTCTCTCTTGCGATTGGCTGAGGGAGTCTAAACAACCTGAGAGAAGTTACAGTGATGGTGTGAGTGGGGAAGAGATTCTGATGAAGGCCACAAATGGAGCAGAAGTGCTCTGACCGGGAGAGCAGTTTTTGGGTAGCAAAAGGAGCTCTGGCTGGAATGTCAACTAAGATCTAGGAGAAGAGCCAGCAGAACAATTGCCGATGTCCTCAAGGAACGTAGGAGGTGGTTTTTGAGGGCCTGAGCAAAGTAAGTATGGCTCACACCGCTCCCAGCACTCAAACAACATTTACTGAATAGGGTTAAATTGCATGAAATTGAGTAGAACCCTGCAGAAGACAGCATTTTGAAGAGCTACCTCCTCTTTCAATGGTAGTAATTTGAAATGAATTTAGGAGGAAAGTGTAATGATGTCAGAGGTATGCTAATTTAGAGCTTTTTTTTAAGTAAGAAAAAAGAAATGTTTTCTACTTTCTTACGTTTAATGTAGCCTTTACTGAATGGAAAACACTTCCTTGGGCTCGTGTTATAGCAGAAACTCTGGAATGTTCCCAGAACTGTTTTCAGGGGTTGTGGTACTTGTTCTAAATCCTTGCAGGCATAAGTCAGAAATCTGGATCAGGCCGTAACCAGAAAGCCTCTGTGTGCGTAGGAATCACCTGGGCAATGTTTTTAAAATGCAGATTCTGATATGATAGCACTGGGATGAGGCCTGAGAGTCTTCCCTGTGTGATAAGCTCCCGACAGTGCTGATGGTCCAAGAACCTCACTAGGAAAGTAGAGGGTTACTGGGAAAGGGCCAGGAAAGCAGTTTCCAGGCTGTCAGCCTCACGTGGAAAGGTGTTGGCTCGGTTATTAGTTGGTCACCAGCTGTAACCAGTTGGCCGTTAGCCACTGTTGTCTCGTATATAACTGCCGTGTCTACATTAGCAAGCGTGGGTGGTGCAGATCGTGTGGGTCCTACTTCCTGTGTCTCACCCAGCCACCAGCGAGACTGGGGAGCAGGAAGACCCCTTGTTGGGGTACTGGCGGATGTTTGCTTCCTGTGTCTTGACCAGCAGCCACTGAGAACATAGTGGTATGAACCCCCCCCCCCCCCCGTCTATGGCTCCGTGGTTGTTCCCTTTGGGTCTCACCATATCCTGTGTTCACCTGCTGGGAGCTGAGACCTCTTCATTTCCCACAAGAGAAACTGAGGCCCAGAGAAGTGTGCCCACCCACGTTCCTCACCTTGACGTTTTATTGAGAGATTCTGTAGAAACCACAGTGCCACAGAGCTACCTGTGTGGTGGTGGCCAGCGGCGTGTGGGCAACGTAGATGGCACCAGGGGCAAAATAGAACAGAACTTGGAATAATGAGTAAGAGGTGGTGACCAAGCTTCGCTGGCCAAGAAAGTCATGAGAAGGCATATGATAGGTATATTTAAATCATTGACTCAAGCAAAAGAGAATGGAATTAACAGATAATAGTTTTAACATTCTTTACTATAATTTTAAAGTTAGTTGGCAAACAGGGCTGATGTCAGGGAGATATTTTTAGGCAAGGGGCCCTCTCAGCACCCCTTACATGATGTCAGCGAGTAACTATTTTGCTGCCTCATGTGGCAATAATTATTTATTCCTGAGCTTTAACTTAAGTGGAAGTGACAAGGGCAAAGTTAAAAGTCAAAGATACTCTTTAACTCTTAACCAATTAACCAGCCAATTAATGAATTATACATTGTTAACCTGTTTCCCTGCTATGGAGATATTTAATTTTAAGGGGGAAAATGTATAGAGTTAAATATTAAAGTAATCCCTTTGCTTCTTGAGATTTTAACACAACCCTTTGGCTGAAGATAATTCCCACATCTGGTTCCATGATCCTGGGCTTCCAGGCTATGATTCCAGCATTTTCACTATACCTTAAAAATATAACCATCCTCTTCCAAATCTATTCAACCTCACCATCTGCAGTTCTCTACCTACTCTAGAAGTCTCTCTACTTTTAAACTTTCCGGTTATTTAATTAGCTAGTTCATTTTCATATCTAGTACTTTAAATTACTGTTTGTTTTGTATTGGCCAAGAAAGTGCTAAATAGCTGGACTATTTAGGGGCAACTGGAAGTCAGCCTGTCTACTTGATGACTCCTAAACTAATACTCCCCAGTCTTGCAAGGACAGCACCTCAGCACACACCTTAAAGACCTTGGTGCCATAGAAGCCCTGACAAAATTAAATGAAGTTAGACAGTTATACATAGTGTATTTAATTGTGCCTAGCAAACAGGCATAATTATAACCCAAACATCTATAGCAGAGTTACGGGAAGTGCCTGGAGGTTATGGAGGCAGACAGGAAGGAATTGGGATTTAGGGTATCTGGGTAGATTAGATCTCCTTTTATTTGGCATGGGTGGCTCTAGCCCGTACACTGCAAAGTTCAGGGTGTACAGAATTCCTTTTGCTACATAAGCCACTTCCCACAATGTCCTTAGCTGAACTCTGAACTATATAACACCAAAGCAAAGCTTAGAGGAAAACAAGAAAATAAACCCTGCTCCCTTATCCCTGCTAATTTCTATGCAAGTTATTCCAAAAGCTAGGAATAATCTAGCTGTGTTTTAAAGCTTTCGATACCTCAATTATCATTAATCATTTTACAGTGGCCCCTCTGGAAGTGCAAGTTACATGCCTGTAATAATTTTGGGTTGTGTGCAAAAGCCTATATAAGGTTTACAACTTGTAAAATACTTTCACTTCTAGTCCAAGGATGCATTTTGGATTCGAGAGCCCTGGGGTGGAGAGAACCATATCTGTTGTTAGGGAATATTGCAGGTTCTAAACTCTGCAGGCAGAGTTTAAATAGTGCATGCAGTAAATGCAGTTGTGCTGCATTAACTGGTAGTGTGATACAGGGGATGGATTTTTTATTAGTTTCAGGTGTACAAAACAATGTAGTAATTAGACATTTATATCCCTTCGGGGGATGGAATTTAAAGCACATGAGAATGACTTGCACTTAAAGCAAATACTGATTGGTGAAAAGATCGCAGCATTTGGACTTTAAAAAAATAGAAATTTTGGGTCCTGGGCCTTCCACCTATTTCCTCCCCACTTCCTCCTCCCAAGATTGTGACCCCACCATCACCACTGTGTAACTTTAGAGATACCTCATAACCACTCTGGTTGAGTGTAGAAGAAAGACCCTAAGCTGACAGAAAGCAGGTAATCTCTTCTTTCCAAAAATTTTGTATTCAAAACAGGAGTTTACACATGGCTGGGTCTCATTCTGAGCGCCAAAGCTCTTCCCAGGCCCTACCTGGGCAACTAATTTGCTTAACAACCCTCTTACTCAGAGCAAAAAGGGGATGTGCAGCTCAGCCTCAGTCCCCATGTTCACCATTCCAGCTGTCCCCTTGATGCACCTGCTCACCTCTGAAAAGCTCACCTGAGTGGCCCTGGCTGACCCAGCATCCACAGCGCCTGCCTCCCCTGATTGTGAGCAAGCTATCGATGGCAGGAGGCGGCTTGAAGGTACTTCAGCTGCACAGAAGACAGAATTCTGTTGAGGAGGCAGGGAAAGAAGAGAAAACTTCAGCAGAGATAGTTCAAGTGTCTCGAAGTTAAAAATAAAACGATATCACAAGGGGCAATGTGACCAGGCTCAGCTTACGATTTTTTCTTTCCCCTGTATTTATCAACAGTCGGTCTCCACGGCAGTGGCATTTAACAGGGGAAGCCGGAAGGGAAGTGAGGTTTTATATCAATGGGTTTTCTTTCCCTCGAGGAAGGTAGAAAATCCTTTTAAGAAGGATCATTTTCAAGGCCTCTCAGACTCCTGCGCGCAGTCGGCTGATCCAGCTGTGCTCGCCGTGGCTGGTGGAGCATTTGGGACAGGCTGCTGCGCTAATTATAACTGTGCTTTTCACCTAAACCCATCGCTGGCTGAATCCCCAACTTGTGCAAGTGGCATGCAGTCCTGTTTCAGTTTCTCCTATTTCTAGTCTTGACAAGTAAGTGGCTGTCCTCTCCTGGCCCTCTTCTTTCCCCTGGTGGTTGGAAAAGGGAGAGTTTGTAACTCACAAATCAGACATAGAGTAAGTCCAACGTGAGAGAATTAGAGGTGGTAGGAGGCTTAGCTATGGCTTAGTCCAACTCCCTCTTTTCACAGATGAGAAGACCGAGGTTTAGAGAAAGTAAATTGTTTATCCAAGGTCACACAGCTTGCCAGTGGGAGAACCAGAGGAAAGACTCAGTTGTTCTCACTCTCTGTCTGGTGCTCTTCTGTATCTCATCCTCTTCAAAGGAACTCATTCAGCTATCTTCTGAAGAAAGGAAATATAAAATCCTGGTTTTGCTAATTTCTAGGTACAGTAGACCCCCTTATCCATGGTGTCTCTTTCTGCAGTTTCAGTTCCCTGTGGCCAACTGTAGTCCAAAATAGTAAATGGATAATTCCAGAAATAAACTTTGTACACATTTTCAATGACTGCCATTCTGAGTACCATGTTGAAATCTTGTGCTATCTCCATCCACCCTCCAACCTGGAATGTGAATCATCCTTGTCCAGCATATGGACGCTGCATACACCCCCCACCAGTCACTTAGTAGCCATCTAAATTATCAGGTCCACTGTCGTGGTATCACAGTGCTTGTGTTCAAGTCACCCTTATTTTACTGAATAATGGCCCCAAAGTGCAACAGCAGTGATGCTGGCAATTTGGATATGTCAAAGAGAAGTTGTAAAGTGCTTCCTTTAGTGAAAAGTGCTTCCTTTAGTGAGTACAGTAAAATAAAATATTTTGAGAGAGACCACATTCACATAACTTTTATTGTAACATATTCTTATAATTGTTCTATTTTATTATTAGTTATCGTTGCTAATCTCTCACTGTGCCTTATATATAAACCAAACTTTACCATAGGTATGTATAGGAACACACATAGTACATAGAGGTTTGTATTGTTATAGTAGATATTGGTACTATCTGCCATATGAGGCATCCACTGGGGGTCTTAGAACATATTCCCTGAGGAGAAGAGAGGACTTTGACCAAGTACATAACCACTCTTTCCCTCAATTTTCCCAAATGTGAAATGATTATACTCAACGTGAGTATACTCAACATGACTCTGTGTTGAAAAGCTAACACATTAATACATCAATATATGTAAAGCACATACCAAGTGCTCAACAATGGTGTTATTTGAATGTATGGACTAACCATATATGTGCGAAATTCTACTGTAATTAACAGACTCAGAATTTCACTTTCCCTTGGATTCTTCCATGCAGATGTGACTGTGCAAGTAAAATTACTTGGGGTGAGCAACTAGCAGCTGGAAATTATAAACATTTTGTGTATTGATCTTGCATCCTGAAATTTTGCTGAACTTATTAGTTCTAATGGTTTTCTTATGGATTCTTCAGGATTTTCTCTTACAAGATTATGTCATATGTGAATAGAGATATTTTTACTTTTTCCTTTTCAATTTGCACATCTATTACCTTTTCTTGCCTTATTTCCTTTACTGCCTATAGCTTCCAGCACTATGTTGGACAAGAGTGGTGAGAATGACCATCCTTAATTTGTATTCCTGCTATTGGGAGAAAAGCATTCAGTCTTTCACCATTAAGTATGATTTTACCTGTGCATGTTTTGTAGATGTCTTTTATCAAGTTGAAGGACTTTGATAGTTTATCCTTGTTTGTTGAGTGCCTTTATCATGAAAGGGTGTAGGATTTTGTCAAATGCTGTTTCTGTGCCTATTGAGATGATCATGTGGTTTTTGTCCTTTATTAATATGATTATATATGATTATGTCCTTTATATAATATGATTAATATGATTATATTGATTTTGTATGTTGAACTACCCTTGCATTCCTGGATAAACCCCTCTTGGTCTGGTATATGTTTTTTTATATGTTTCTGGATTCAGTATTTTAGCATTTTGCTGAGGATTTTTGCATCTATACTCATAAGAGATACTAGTCTGTAATTTTCCTGATATCTGTTCAGTTTTGGTATCAGGGTAATATTGGTCTTATGGAATGAGGCAGTAAATGTTCTCTTCTGTTTTATGGAAGAGTTTGTGAAGGATTGATGTTAGTTCTTTAAATATTTGGTAAACTTTAGTAGTGATGTCATCTGGGCCTGGGCTTTTCTTTGTGTGATGTTTTTGATTACTAACTCAATCTCTTTACTTATTAAAGCTCTATTCACAACTTCTATTTCTTGTTGAGTAAGATTTGATATTTTGAGTCTTCCTAAGATTTTTTTTCCATTTCATCTAAGTTATCTAATTTGTTAAATAAATTAGAAATGTTATGCAATCTTTCAGTATTCCTTTACAATGCTTTTTTATTTCTGTAAGGTTGGTATTTATATCCCATCTTTCATTTCTGATTTTAGTAATTTTTGTCTTTTTTATTGTCAATCTAGCAAAAGGTATATCATTTTGTTGATCTTTTCAAAGAAGTAGCTTTTGGTTTCATTAATATTCTCTATTCTTCTATTCTCTCTTTTTTTTCCTGCTGCTCGTCTTTCCTTCTGCTTGCTTTGGACTTAGTTTGTCTTCTTTTTCTAATTTCTTCAGGTGAAAAGTTATTGATTTAAAGGTAAACCAATGGAAACAGTAAAAGGATCAGTGGTTTCCAGGGGTTAGGGGGCATGAAGGGAAAAATAGGTGGAGCACAGAGGATTTCTAGGGCAGTGAAACTATTCTGTAGGGTACTATAATAGTCATAGTGGCAATACATGTCATCATACATTTATAAAAATTCATAATGACCTGAATTGTCATTATATATTTATACAAATTCATGTAATGTACAACATCAAGAGTGAAGCTTAATGTAAACTATGGGCTTTAGGTGAAATTGATATATCAATGTAGGTTCATCTATTGTAACAACGTACCACTCTCGTGTGGATTGCTGCTAATGGGAGAGACTGTGTGGATGTAGGAGCAGAGAATATATGGGAAATTTCTGTACCTCTGCTCAGTTTTGCTGTGGACCTAAA
The DNA here is from genome assembly GCF_964194185.1 of Rhinolophus hipposideros. Classification (NCBI taxonomy): domain Eukaryota; kingdom Metazoa; phylum Chordata; class Mammalia; order Chiroptera; family Rhinolophidae; genus Rhinolophus; species Rhinolophus hipposideros. The sequence goes on along the minus strand of NC_138048.1, from coordinate 47,665,303 downwards.
ACTGCTCTAAAAAATAAAGAATATTTAAAAATCAAAAGTGAAAAATAAAAACAATAAGCAAAAACCTCACAATCTAAGGGCCAGTGTCTGTCTCTGAGGTTTGCAGTTGTGCCCTGCAGGATTCCTCTGCAATGACCCAGAATGTGATAGGTTCCAGGGACCTGCAAACCTATGACTGCTACTGTTTCTGTTAGTAAACTGCTACTGTCAGTAAATGCTGATTCAGTTATTATTATTCACATTATAATTTCTTCCATGATCCATTAATTACTTAGAAATATACTTTTAAATTTCTCTGTGGAAGGAGAGGTTGGGGCTTCTTCTCATTAAATTTCCTTGTGATCAAAGAATGATGTCTGTTATTGATTCATCTGAGTTTGAGATTTGCTTTGTGGTCTAGTATGTGAACATTATGTGCTTGAAAAGAATGTGTGTTATTTTCCAGTTGGATGCAGAAATCTGCATACATCTATTAGATCAAGCTTATTAACTGTGTAGTTAAAATATTTTCTACCCATGCTAAATTTTTATCCATTTGACCTATCAATTACTGAGTGTTATATTAAAATCTTCCATTATAATTATATATTTAAATTTCCCCAAGAATTTTGTTAATTTTTACTTTATATATTTTTGGAATATGCTGTTAAATGTATACAAATTCAGAATTATTGTATCTTTCAGGTAAATTGTTCCTTTTGTCCTTGTCTAATATACGTTTACTTCCAAAAGAGTGTTTTGCCTTAAAGTTTAATTTGATAGGTATTAATATAACTATGCCAGCTTCTTTTGTATTTAAAAAAGTTATTGATTTGAGATCTTATTTTTGAAATACAGTCTTTTGCAGCAATACATTTCTTTCTAAGCACTGATTTAGCTGCATCCCATAAATTTGGTATGTTATAGTTTTGTTTTCATTCATATCTGGGTATTTCCTAATTTTCCTGATTTCTTCTTTACCCATTGGTTATTTAGTAGTGTGCTTTTAAATATCCATATATTTGTGAATTTCATGAATTTTCTTCTGATATTGACTTCTGATTTCACTCCATTATGCTTGAAACATACTTTATATGATTTCAGTCCTTTAAAATTTATTATTTTATGCCCTTAAATGCCTTTTATCCAAAACATTTTTATGTCCTCTAAGTTATAAAGTTTTCTCCAGAGGTCTTTTCTTAGTTAATTCCTAGATACTTTATTAAGTGGTACTTATTCTGTGTTTATTATTGGTTTCGAGAAATGGTATTAATTTTGTAGATTGATTATGTAGCTGGAAAATTTGCTTAATGGTCAATCTAAAAGTTTGGCTGTTGATTTTGCTGGTTTTCCTAGATGATCATCTCCTGTTCAAAAATCTGTTTTATCTCCTCCTATACTAGTTCTTACATTTCTTACTACCTATAGACTCATACTATATTAAAACTAATGATGGTGATTTCTTCTTAAATTTTGGCTGAAACTACCCTAGAGAAAACCTAGACCTAAATATTGGAAATAAAAAAATATGAGTTTATAACCTGCTCCCATGAAAAGACTTCTGACCCCTCTTTAAAAAGTCTAAGATAGTTTGCGTAAGAGGAGTTTTTGGAGTCTAATTGGCCATCTTAGGGATTAGTCAGGCCTCTTCCCAGGCAGAGTTGTGGAGTTGATTGTGTAGTATTGAGCTATACTTGGAAAAAACTAGTTTCTACAACATTTCCATGGAAATGAAAGCGACGCCAACCCAGATATTTGGGTTAAGAAACAAAGAAAAGAAGAGAGGCATGTACAAGATGCAAGAAGATCCTTTTTCTGTACAGTCTGGTATTTATTAGTATTTTGATCAGAAGAATCCAAACTCCATCATACTGGAGGTGTTCTAGAATTCCAGGCTGTCTCTTAGACTGTAGGCTGAAAAGCCTCACCTTGTCATACTAGACGAGATTTACCAGGAGATGGACCTACAGCTGGATGAGTAAAGTTTCTAGCTGGGACCTGTAGGTGAGAGATACTGATATAGACAGTGGAAAGAAGAGTCAGATAGCTCATCCTCATCAGGAAAACTGTACAGTTCCATGATTTGGGCTATGTCATAGGCATCAGCATACAAAGCAGGAACTGAGGCCACTAGCCTCTCCAAATGAGGACATTGCATTTGGACATCACTTATGGGACTCTCAGTGATGATAGAGTCCCATGCCCAATTGGAAAGGCCTAAGGGCTGAGGTGGAAGGGAGCTATAGAAATCTGAAAGTACAGGAAATGAAGAAAAAGGACCGGTGGATGTTGTGAGTGAGGTGGGTCTGTTCTGGACTGGAAGAACCCGGCTTGGTTGCTGTAGTGATAGCTGTTGCTGCTGCTGCTTCCTCAGTTTGACTCGCCGGTTCCTGAACCAAGTCTAGGAGTTGAGAAAGAGGGGAGATTGTAGTCTTTAGTGGATCAGTTTGAGGCATCTTTTAGGTGAAAAAAGCCAGGTTATAACCCTTATATCCTCTTCAAGTCACAATGACACTGAGTTCTGAGACAGCAGAGGTGGGCATGAGTGGAGTCAACAGGGGGAATAGTGAGGAGTCAGGACTGGGACCCCAGAGAAGGAAGAAGGATAGAAAGAGGATTGTGTTGGGGATTCAGAGAAAGGGTCTTGAACTCTAGAGAAAGTAGATCAGGGACCTATGGGGAGGTAGAGAATTTGAACTGAAGGATTTTTAAGGATAATTTAGAAGGCCTCTACAGTAAGAATACTCCAAAAAAATTTGGGGCCTCAGCAGACTCTGAGGTTGAGGGAATTATTTGTTTGTTGGTAGTGTTGTGAACAGATTACAGGGTTTTGCTTGAGAAGATCCAGAGTGAGGAGTGTGTCAGGATGAGAGTCGTTCCTCTATTTGAGCTCTATAGTATAATACCTCTGGGGCTCTAATTCCAGTTATACTACTTATTAACTCTGTGACTTGTTGACTCAGTCACTTTGCCCCTGAACCTCAATTTTCTTTTTCTTTTAAACTGGATGACAGTGAGGCCAGCATATCTAATGTGCCGCATTCAGTACTAGCACACAGTAGGCACTCAATAAATGAAACACAATCATTATTGTGTTATAGAGGGAATTTCCAGGCTGAATAATAGAGTGTGGTTTGGATGGGGGTATTAAGCACACTTCAGAGGATCAGACAGACCTTTATGGTTGACTCTGGTAGGTTGAGTTTCAAAGCAAGTTCCTTCTGGAGATTTTTATCTGGAAACATGGTATGGCTAAACAGAGCCTCCAACTCTTCATACTGTGTGTGCATGAATGAGGTGCGTTTTTGGTGCTTCTTGCATTTTGCTGTAGAGAAAAGACGGAGAGGGCCTTGTTATACTAACACAACCCCCTCTCCCTGAAACTCCCCCAAACCATAGCGGTGAATTTCCCATTACTTTTTTCCAATCAAGCTTGAAATCCAAGAGATATAGATCCCAGGTCTTGACTCTGGGAGGCTGAGCCTGATGTAATAGTGCTCTGTTCTCTGTTGTCTGAGATTAGTTTGTCCCTCCTAGGAAATGTTACCTCTTCAATTTTCTCTGCATCCAGTCTGTTTGCTCAGGAAACTGGCTCCCTTGACTTTCAGTTTTCCATGGCCTCCTTTTTCATAGGTACTCAGTCTGTCTATCCTACCTTAACCTCAGGACAGCGACAGTGGCTTCACTATTCTTCTTTTTCATACTTTGTTTCTTTTAGAAACTGGGAAGAAACCTCATGTCCCTGCACCTAAATATAACATACTCTTAAAAATGGGTTTCCTCTTTTCACTTATTTATTCAGGAAACCAGTCTATCTCTTCTGGTGATTTTTTTTTTTCTTTCCAGGCTTTCTGATGTTCTGTGGGAAAATGTTCATAAGAAATTAGACATAACTAAACAAGTGGAGATGACTAAATTATAACCTTTTTTTAAAAATGGCAATGGAGAGAGAACAGAAAAGTCCTAGGAAAATATAATTACCAAAATTAGCTAAAAGAACTCCAGACCCTGACTAAAAAACAAACAAACAAACAAAAAAACCACAGAAAAACATAGGTTAAATTATAGAATTGAAGTCAATACTATATTCTCTTGTTATATGCCCATTCAATAAAAGGAGGAAGGATCTTCACTAGGATCTTCACTTTTATATTTGAGGTCTATAACATCAATACTAAAATCAGGCAAAAATAAACACTATAAACAAAACCAGAGACTAATGCCACTTACGAACACGTGAGCTGTGATCAAAGAATACGGTGGATTTTTAAATAAAAAAAACTTCTTACAGTAAAAGACACATTGCTATTAATCCCTCTCAACATACTCCTCCTCACTTTGAACACACTTATCCCATGATTCTTGCCACTTTCTGAAGTAGTTCTGGAACTCCTCTTTCATGAATGTCTTTAGTTGTGCTGTTGTGGCTGCCTCAATGTCCTGAATTGATTCAAAACATTTATCTTTCATAGTCATTTTGACTTTCGGGAAGAGCCAGAAGTCTCACGATGCCAGACCTGGTGAATAAGGTGGCTGAGGACACATTGTAATGTTTTTATTTGACAGAAATCACTGTCAGAATTGATGTGTGACATGGAACCTTTCCGATGTGGTCACAAAATATGGTGAATGCTGCTGCCAAGTGCCATCCAATGGAAAGGCAGGGATCTTCTATATGGGAAGCGGTGCATCAAACTTTAGTAACAGTGTGTGACAAATTTCAACTTGTTCACTGCAGACTGGGTGTGAGCAATGGTTGAGAGAAGGTGTGTTTTATACTGTTCCATAAATCATCCTCCATCACGACAACACTGTCACACATCGCTTCTGGTATATGGCCATTTCTGTCAAATAAAAACATTATGGTATGTCCTCATTCACCTTATTCATCAGATCTGGCTCTTCTCCAGAGTCAAAATGACCATGAAAGGTAAAGATTTTGAATTGATTCAGGACATCGAGGTAGCCATGACTGAGCTATTAAAGGCACTCACAAAAGAGGACTTCCAGAACTGCTCCAGAAAGTGGCAAGAACAATGGGATAAGTCTGTTTGAAGCAAGGGGGAGTATTTTGAAGGGGATTAATGGCAACGTGTCCTTTACTGTAATAAAATTTTTAAATTTAAACATTCTCTGTATTGTTAGATCACACCTTGTATATGAAAATAACCTATATAAAACATATGAGGTATGACAATTAAGTTTGTGAACTCATCCTAGAAAAAGTGCTACATACCTCATTGTTAAACATCACTTCCATCACCTTCGAAGTACTCCCTTTGGGAAACTATGCCCTGACGCCTGTGCCTAATTCACCCCTCAAAGTAATTTTGGAACTCTTTTTCTGGAATGGCCATCAGAGCTGTCATCGTATTACCCTTGATGTCCTGAATGTCATCAAAATGTCTTCCTTTCAATATTTCCTTTATCTTTGGGTAAAGAAAGAAGTCATGGGGGCCAGATCAGGTGAGTAGCGAGCGTGTTCCAATACAGTTATTTGTTTACTGGCTAAAAACTCCCTCACAGACAGTGAGTGCCGTGTGAGCTGGTGCATTGTCGTGATGCAAGAGCCATGAATTGTTGGTGAAAAGTTCAGGTCATTTTCGTCTTTTTCACGCAGCCTTTTCAGCACTTCCAAATAGTAAACTTGGTTAACTATTTGTCCAGTTGATACAAATTCATGTGAATAATCACTCTGATAATCAAAAAAGGTTACCAACACTGTTTTGACTCTTGATTTGAACTGACAGAACACTTTTGGTCATGGAGAGTTGGCTGACTTCCATTGTGCACTTTGACGCTTTGTTTCAAGGTTGTATTGGTAAACCCATGTTTCATCACCAGTGATAACATGGCCCAAAACATCAACTTGCCTCTCCAAAAGGGCTTGGCAAACTTCGACTTTTCTTTGCTTTTGTTCATTGGTGAGCTCCTTTGGGACTGTTTTTGCACACATCTGTCTCATGCCAAGATTTTCAGTTAAAATTTTCCAAACTATTTCTCTATTGATGTTTACTTGGTCTGCTATGCTTCTCACAGTCAGTCAATGATTTTGATGCACAATTTGATAAATTTTTGCAATGTTTTCATCAGTTCTGCTTGCCACTGGCTGCCCTCACTTCTTTTCATCAGTGACTGTTCTCTTCCTTCAGAAAAATGTTTAATCCATTTGTACAGTGCTGTTTTCTTCATGGCATTATCCTCATAAACTTGGAATAACATGTCCCTGATTTCACTTCCACTCTTGCCAGGTATAACAAGAAATTTAATGTTTGTTCGTTGCTTTAATTCAAGCTCAAACATTCTTGTGAGTGCACACAAAAACATGCAACAACAGTAATGAACGCCACTCAGCAAGACACCACCACATGTCAACACATGTCAACACATGTCAACACAAACACAGCTGTGAGACACTGATATACCAAGGTTATAAAACCTTACCGAGCTGTTTGTACAGCGCTGCCAATGTAAGCACATTGGTGTATTTAATATAATCACATATATAAATATACATAGCCTATACTTACAGTTTCCAATTTGTTGAAGTTGATATATATGTGTTTAAAATTAAATATATAAAATATTAATTTATAATTATTTTTTACTCACATTTTATAAAGTCATTCTATTCAAACTGTTTATATTTATGTTAGGTAGCCACATCTTTATCAACAGTTTGAGCCTATTCTTTTCATTAAACAGTATAGTTTTAACTGGCACTTAATCTATACTTTTAAATAAATTGTGATGCAGCACTTTTGGAATGTATTTAAGGAATGCTATTACTGGTAATTTTGTTCTAACTTACAAGAAACTTATATAATATTAAGATAACTGCTTTGCCCTTCCATTCATTTTGTAGGGGTGCATTTGTGATCTCTACAACCTACTAGTTACGGTATTGCTTGAAAACAAGAAAATGGTTTATTAATTTATGTGAGTAAGTCATATATGAAAATAGTACAAAATTGAAACCATCTTTGTTCCCCAGCCACCCAATTACTCTCTATAGCTATTCTGTATAATACAGTAGTAGCCACATTACTCAATGTTGAGAGTGGCAGGAAGGGCAGAGATGCAGAATGGGCTGGTCCCATATCCATGTGTGGTGGTTAAAAATTGGGAGAGATATCTCAACTATGAAGGTCCCATGTGCAAGCAAGGGGTCCAGCCAGGCTCCCCTAGCCCAGGCTCCCTAGCCCAGGGTTTCAGTGCTGGAAAGAGAAGTCCCTGCAACTTCTGGCTGTAAAACCGAAGAGAGATTTTGGCTGGGTGAAACAGAGGGCTGCTGAAGTCCCAGGCATTCCTCTTAGAAGTCTAGAGCATGGACTTATTTGCTGACAGGCTCACTCTGAGCTCCAGTGCTGGTACAGCAGCAGGGGCATATAGGGAGGGACTTAATTGTCTGGTCTCAGGACCAGGAGGGGCAGCTTTCTCCCAGACAGAAGTACTAGCAAAAGCCACCCAAAGTCAATTATCTTTCCATCACCGTTTATTTGATCCCATTTACCCTCATCTATCACCTCCCTCCTCCCTTACCCTCTGGTAACCACTAAACTATTGTCTGTGTCTATGAGTTTTTGTTTCTTTATTTGTTTGTCTTTTTCCTTTGTTTTCAGTTTTACATCCCACATATCAGTGAAATCATATGGTTCTTGACTTTTTCTGTCTGACTTATTTTCTTAGCATGATAATCTCAAGATCCACCCATGTTGTCACAAATGGCAGAATTTCATTTTTTTTTATGGCCGAGTAATATGCCATTGTATACACAGAAGGTGCCAAAAAATATATACACATTTTAAGGAAGAAAAACTGTTAAAATTTTAATACTCAATATATTTAATACCCAATAACAAAAGATGAATATAAGTTTTGCAATTACAAGAGGTGCTCAAAGTTGTTACCATCAGCATCCAGACACTTCTGATTATGGCGAAGTTCTGCTTGAGCAACATTGACCAAAGTGTCCGCTTATATATATATATTTTTTGGCACCCCCAGTATATATAAATATATTTATAGCCAGTTGGCCAGAAGCACAGGTAATAACCAGGACTTGTTATTGGCATCAGAAATGGTGGCAGTCTTATGGCACTGAGCCCTTAACCTGTGGGATCTGACACTGTCTCTGGGTAGATAGTGTCAGAATTGGGTTGCTTTGTAGGACATCCAGCTAGTGCCAAGAGTATTGCTTGGTATAGGGAAAAAAACCACACATCGGAATTGGTGTCAGAATCATATCCTGCCTTGAATAAGGGGCTTTCTGTATTTCTATCTATGCTTCGGTCCTTCTCTCCTAGAAAAACATTCTCACTTGCTCTGTATCTTGTATTCTCAACTTATCTATCATAATTTGGTCAAGCATGGGCCAAAGTTACTTGACCTTGATATGAAATTTATAACTTCCCCTTTTACAACAGGAACTTTTTTTAAAATTTATTTTTGAAAAGATAATAACTTTACTAACAATTGTAACCCCAACAAACTTTAATTTAAAAAAGAAAAGAAATAACAATAAATAGCAGTTTTAAAATAGATGCAAAATATAATTACAGAGTCCTATGTGAGGAGGGCAACAGTGGAGGAGGGAGGACGAAGGACAGTTGTGCTTACTGGGACCAGCTGGATTCTGTGGTATCAAATTCATGCTGGAATTATCCATGTAGATAACAGGGTCTGGCTGAGGATTCTCTGGGGCCATTCTGTTCATCAGGGATGCTGACATATGGGATGAAAAGCCTATATGAGAAAGGGAACAATGATTAAATAATCATTCATTGGAAAGCAATGTTTTCAAGGGGCCTGGAATTGCTGTAATAATCTCAGACAAATGAGTTTAACCCCCAGGACCTCCACTTCACCTCAAAAACGATTTGCATTTTAAACCATAGGAAAATAATATAGATATTTCAGTCAAAAATTAAACTTTGGAAATACTAAAAGAAATTGTATATCAATATTTTTGTGACTTAAAGTAGAGAGATATTTTCTTTAATGAGATTATTCAAACACAGACTGTACATAAAAAGATGGATAAATTAGACAATTAGACTAGGTCAAATGACCAAAGATTTCTCATCAGAAACCAAGAAAGATAGACAGTGGAACAAAATCTTTAAAGTGCTATAAGTAAAAAAACTGGCAATTCAGACTTCTATATCCAGGGAAAATATTCTTCAAGAAGAAAGGTGAAATGATGATATTCTCAGACTAAGGGAAAGTATGAGAATCTGTGACCAGTAGTCCTAGTCTATAGAAACGTCAAAGGCAGTTCCTCAGGCTGAAGGGAACGATACAAGAGGGGAAACTGAGACTTCTGGAATGCAGAGCCACAAAAAATGGCAAATAGTTGGTTAAATATAATAGACTAATTTTCTCTTCTTACATGATTTGATATATATGAATACTGAAAGCAAATATGATCACAGTTTCTAGTGTTTTTTTATTTTTAATTTTGAAATAATTACAGATTCACAGAAACTGAAAATAAAATATACAGGGAGGGCCTATGCACCCTTCATACAGCTTCTCCCAATGGTGACATCTTGTGTAACTATATTATCTATCAAAACCAGGAAAATGACATTGGTACAATCCATAAAACTTATTTAGATTTTACTGAAAGAACTCCCAACTTAGACTGCATGGTGAGGGGTGCTTCTACCCAACCTCTCTTTTCCTTCATTAGGGGTCAAATTTGTGTTGTGGCCTAATAGCTCTCCCAACCTCCCCTGACTCCTTCCCTGTTTTCTCCACAAGCATTTCCCCTAATAAAATCCTTGCAGGTTTAATCCTATCTTGACATCTGATACTTAAAGGACTCAGACTAACTCATCCAATCTTTTGTTCTCAGTTATTAATAATTTATCTTGGAAAAAGGGATTCAGCCTGTCCCAGAGGCACTTGGGATTCATTTGACTGTTGAAACTGTCCCTCCTTTGTGGAAGTCTGTGGGCCCCTAGAAGATTGGGGTGAAACTGGAGGGTAGGTAGAGGGTTGCTATCCTCACTGTGATCAACTTTGTATTGATGTATCATGTCAATGCTGTGATCACTGATATAGATAAAAGAGTAGATCTGGGGAGTACCAGGAACTCCTCTGTTCATCTGGGCACCAGAGGGCTGCATTGGTAGGTCTGTGGAATGGAGTAGGGGGGTGGAGAGTGACGAGCTCATTCATTTCTTGGAATGCAATGTAATCAAGACCACTGGGTTTTAATCCCAGGTCACTCACATAGTACCTCTGTGAATTAAAAAAAAAATGACTTCACCTTCCCAAGACTGTTATCTCAGTTGAAAAAATAATTATAACCCCTATCTTACAAAGCTATGGTATTTACTGAGCGCCTAACTATAAGTCACAAAGCTTGTTCCAATATAATGTTCAAGGGGTTGGGCCTGCTGTTATTTAACAAAGTGATTGAGACCATGTAACTATCCTGCTTAGAGCCTTTCCATGACTACCCAGTGCAGGTGGGGCAAATCCCACATCCTTGCTGACCCTGGCCGAGGGAGCCTTTCAGGAACAGGCAGTACTGCTGCCCATACACCTGGGCAAAAGCAGCCCTTGTCTTGAATCCCTTCATTGAGTTCCATAGCTCTCAAAATTTACTAGGTATATTTTAGAGGTATACAGATCACCTAGAGATCTTGTTGAAATACAGATTCTGATTCAATAGGTCTGGGGTAGGGCTTGAGATCCTATATTTCTAAGAAGTTTCCATATATGCCAATATTACTGGTCTGCAAACAAGACTTAGAGCAGCAAAGATTTCAAAGGGTTCTCTCCAGCTCTTTCTGTATGTTCCCCTCCCCACTGGTCATGGAGTCTGTAAGACAAAAGTGTCATGGCCACCTGGGATACTTGTTCACTTCTAATTCATGCTCCATGTACCAGGGACCTGTGGGGCAGAGCCAGGAGTGCAGTTTCCAGGCTCTCGCCTTCACGTGGAAAGGTGCTGGCTCAGGTAGTAAATGGCCATCAACTGTGATTGGATGGCCATCAGCTGTGGCTAGTTGGCTGTCAGCTGTAACCAGTGAGCCATTGGCCACTAATATAACTGCTGTGGCTACGCTGGCAGAAAATTGGGGGTCGCAAGAAGATGGTGGCTGAGCTAGCAAGAGTGGATTGCAGTTAGCATGGCGGATTGCAGCTAGCAGGTGAGGTTGGTTGGCAGAGAGAAGTGTTCGGCAGGTTGTGGATAGTGTGGCTCCTGCTTCCTGTGTCTCCAATCCAGCCACCAGTGAGACTAGCGGTATGACTCTCCTATCTATGGCTCCGTGGGGGTTCCTTTTTAGCCTCACCATGTCTTGTGTTCTTATGTGGGGAGCGGGAGCTGAGACCCCGCATGACACCCTGCATGACAGACCACCGGATTTTTTGCCAAATGACCCCAAGCCTACACAGCCTTTTCCCTGAATTCATGCCCTGAGAGGAGACCAGGCTGTCAATGTGTACACCCACCTTGGCCTGAGGGGGCCTGTTGGTCAAGCAGTGTCAACAGAGACTGAACCTTGGGCATGCAGGCAGTGGTTGAGAATGATAGCCCAGGAGCTGGGACTAGCTCTTTCTCCATTGCCATGTTCTGATATGGAACTTCAAAGAACCCAAGAATTCAAAATTTGAATCTCAACTTCCAGGAACATATATTTACCAAGGTGGGCAGGTAGAATATATTTTACTTAACAGTTTGATAGCTGGATTTACAATTTTTAAATACTTATAATATATAGTATGTGAGCCTTCATTTGTATTCTTGTCTTGGCCTAAGAAAATGGCACCTGTTGAACTCTCTCCTCTTGGCTTTCTGTGTTCTGGTCACACTGAATTTCCTTCAGTTTGAACAAGTTATGAGCTGCCTCTTTCCAGGCATTTGTTCCCATTATTCTCTCCTAGTTAACACCTACTGAATACCCACTCACCTGTCTTTTCTCAGTTTAAACATTAACTTATAGAAGCTATCCTCTCTTCCCAAACTACTTCACATGGTTCTCTTAGCTCTTTCCTAGCACCACGTGCTTTTCTTTCTAAAAGCAATTATATAATTTTATTTACCCATTTATTTTTCTGCTCTTTATCGTCCCTTTCTTTCACCTTTGGAAACAATTTTCTATGTGAAGGTGATCTGTCAGTGGGATAACATAGATTTGTTTTGCTTTTGCTTGGAAAGAATTTACAGAAGAGAGGAGGAGAGGGAAGGAGGAAAATAGAGACAGAGAGAGACACAATTACAATGAAAGGTTGGATAACCTTGAGCAGCAGTTCTCAAAATGTGCTCTGAAGGCCCATGGGGGGGTCCCTAAGATCTTTTCAAGGGGTTCCTGAGGTTAAAGTTGTTTTCATAAAATTAAGATTCTTGCTTTTTAACTCTCATTCTGTCATGAATGGACAGTGGAATACATTTAGAATAACTCAGTAAACCAATATTTTGCAAGTAACCAGTGTGTAATGTTACAAAATCATGCATAGGTAAAAGAGCCACTCAAAATGCAATGTAAACCAGTAGATTTTAATGTGATAGATTATGAAAAGTTCATTGATATAATTTCAAATTTCACATAGCAATTAATCTTTAAGACATTACCACTTGTTGAGATTGTTTTGTAGTTTTGAAGATGTGCAATTATCACAATGGCCATGAGAATAGTCTTTTCTTTTCTAAAACCATATCTGCATAAAGCCAGATTTCAACAAAAACAATGTATCACAAAAAAGCAGAAGAGAATTCTGTCTTCTGTTAAGCAAAAGTTACCATAATGTTAATCAATGACATTCTTCTATTTGTGTGTGTGTGTAAAACATAGTTAACATGTAATGCATTTATCATTTTATTTTGAAATGAATAAGTATTTTTTTAATTTCTCAATTTTAATTTGTAATGTGGTAAATGACTACAGAAATAACCTATAGGAACAAAAGTTCTTTGGAGTCGTCAATAATTTTCAAGAATGTAAAGAGGTTGAGAACAAAAAGATTGAAAAGCAATAATGGAGGATAGGCCAGGGCCTGGCATTTAATTGAAGATAAATTAAACTCAGCTAAGCATCTGTTCTTCAATATAATTCTCAGAGTAAATGCAGTAATGCAATGATGCAGTAACATACAAAACATTAGAAGGCTGTACAATATAATAATAATAACATTTGGAGATGTTTTCCATATGTCAGACATCTAAGTGTTTTGTATACATCGGGTAAAGTAAAATTGTTATCATTCTCTTATAGGTGAAGGAAGCCTTAGAATAGCATAACTGGGAATGAATTCCGTCTTACTGACACCTATGTACATGAAACCCCTACCCACTTTCCCAGGAAGAGCATTGAGAGTCTACAGCTTAAACTACCATATTAAACAAAGCACATGTTTCAAATGGACTCGGGTGTTTTCTTGGATCGGGACTATGGAGAGCGCAAGACAGAATTGCCAGTAGGGGCACTGCATTTTCTCAGGGAGTGTGTATTGCCTGCCTCCAACAAGTGGGCATTTATCTAGGTCTGGTGATTTTGCAACGAATAAAACACATTGCTGCTATGATGGAGCTTCTAATGATGGATATTCTTTTTTTTCAATTAAAGTTTATTGGGGTGACAATGGTTAGTAAAGTTACATAGGTTTCAAGTGTACAATACATCATCTATATATCACATTGTGTGATGAGGATATTTCAAGGCCAGACTAGCCCAGATTGGGAAGTATGGGAGCCCTATAAAGTGGATACTGACCCTCAGTAACAGAAGTCTCACATTCACCTCCTGACTTTCATGAGGCAATCAGTCTTTCCTCCCCCAGTTCACAATCCTCTATCATCTCCCTCCAATGGGAATGGAGCTGAGTAATTTGCATCCTTTGATCTAGTTCTTTAGTTTTGGAATCCTTTTTGACCACTAAAATCTCATATTCTGAACCCCTATTCTTCCTGCCTCCCTTCCTCCTGCTTACCTGTCATGAATCCCCCTGGAGTGTTCATTTTCAAGTCTGCTGGATGTGTCTCTTTGAAAATGCAGAGTCTTTAGTGTCTCCTCTACTGAAACGTTGTGTATTTAAGTGTAATCTTTGATATAATCAGACCCTTGCACCACCCAGACCCACCTCTTATGTCCCACCCTTCATCCACCCATTTAATAATTTATTCAATAAAAGTATGCTTAGAGACTAATATAACTGTTGCTGGAAATAGTTATTCTTTCTATACTTAAGCTCCCTACTTTTGACTAACCCTTTAAGCTGGCTCCTACATCCTTTTGATACCATGACTTCTTTATTTTACTTTTACATTTGACAGTTGTTTAAGGTTATAGGTGTGTCTCCTTAAAACAGAAATCCAATTTGAGAATTTTAAATGTGGATCATGTCTTTATGTTTGATAGGATAATGATTAGTAATATATTTAGACTGATTTCTACTTATCTTTGTGGGTTTTTTCTTTCACTTTTCCAGCATTCTATTGGATCGGTTGTACTTTATTCCCTTCTCCTCTCCCAAATGGTATGTTATATTCAAGATTTAAAGTTACCATTAAGTTTTTCACATACATACTCAATTTTAAAAATCCAAAAATTAATCAGTTTCTCTATACTTCTCTATAATCATTCTCACTGATGCTTTTCGTTGGCCGCTAATTTTGTTTTCACTGTGGTGCTTTGCCCACCCACCCCCCACCATTTTCCTCAAACCAACTGAAGTCTTACTTATTCATGTTCATTCATTTATTCATCCATCACTTATTTTTTTCCTCCAAATAAATTTATTTGTTGTATAATTGACATATAACATTAGCTTCAGGTGTACAACATAATGATTTGATATTTGTAGATTCAGTATTGTGAAATGATCACCACAATACGTCTAGTTAACATTCATCACTGTACATAATTACAAAACATTATGTTTTTCTGTGATGAGATCTTTTAAGATTTACTCTGTTAGGAACTTCCAAATAGCAATACAATATTATTAACTATAGTCACCATGCTGCACATTATTCATCATTTATTTATTGAGTGCCTACTGGGTGACAAGCACTATTCTGGCATTGAAGAGAGGGGAGTCAGTTATGACTATAATAGACTTGTCTTGTCCTTCAAACTATAGTAGCAACCATCGTCTTGTTGGACTAGCTTCTGTGGATTGGGGAGGGGACTCTGACCCTGGCTCTTCCCACTCCTCAGCTAGCACAGAGGGTAAGTCTTAGAATAAGCCATTGATTTAGAAACAAAAGACTAGGCTCACACTCTGCAGCCTACCAAAGAAAGCAAAGCGAAAATGTAAAGCAATAAGACAATAGAAAAGAAAAATTTTAAGGATTAAAGAATCAACCTAGGGAATGGGAAAATGACTGGCTAGTGTTCCAGAAAGAGAGAACACAGTTCAGAGAAATCTTACAATTTATCCCAACATCTCTCTCAAACTCTCTCTTATTCCCTCTCAGTATCTTACTCTCTTTTGTAATGTCTCTCAGTTATCTATGTCTAATCAATTTCTGTTATTCCTGTCAATCTCCTGCACTCCTCCTTACCTATCAGCCTCTTCCTTTTTCCTTCCCTTCTCCTCTCCTTACTCCTTCTTTTACCTCCTTCCTCTCTCTGAATCGTTCAAAACTCAGTTTCTCTCTCGTACTACTCAATATTTTATGAATTTTTCTCTCTTATTCAGACTGTCTCTCTCAATCTCTGACAAAATCTCAGTCTCTGAAATCTCTATTTCTCAACATTTTTCTTGAAATTAACTCAATTTCTGTTCATAACTATCAGTCTTTCTTAATCTGTCTTTTTCATCTGTCTATCCAATTTCTTGTTATATGCATGCTCTTTTTCTTTGTTGGAATTTCTGTATTTCTTTTGGTACTTTTAATGCTTCAATTTTGTCAGTCCCTCAATCTTTCCCAATTTTTATCTGAAAGCTTTTTTTTTCAAAATATCTCCCTCAAACCCATATTCAAGCTTTCTCTTTTTTTCTCTTTCACAAAAGATATAAAGCGTTTAAAAAGCATGATGGTAAAATGTTCATCTATTTAACACAGAATCTCAAAGTCAAAGCTTCTATAGTACAAAAGTTCAAAGCAAACAACAGGTTGATTCAAGCCATCATCTTCATAATTATGAAGAGGGCATTAAGGTTGTCTGTCCTGTAGTACTGAGAAGAGAATGCGCTGGCTGATGAGGCAAAGATTCCCAGTTACAGAAATGAACAAAGAGAAAGTTATTGGCAGGGGTGTAAGCACATGCCGTGTGTTGAGAGGGAGGGAAGTGGTCTGGAAGGAAAAGTAGGGGGTGTTCTCCACTCTCATCCTGGGGGAAGATTCTGTGCAAGTTTTGTGGCATAAACTATGGTTTGGGGGCAATATTATGCCTACATTTCAGTTAATCTATTTATTAATTCTAGGCTGTTGGTGCCCCAGGACACAATCCTTATACCCTGAGTAGATCCTGTTTTGGAGTCTGATTGGCTCATTCTTCCTCCCTAAGCCCACAAGCTGCTGGCTCTCCTTCAGCAGCTCTCTTCTTGGGCAGAGCAGGGGTCTAAGACTCCTCCTCCCTAACTCTTGCCTGACAGAGTCCATATTCAAACATTATTCAAATAGTAGGAGAAGGCAAAGACGTAAAAGAATAATTTTGGCATTTCCTCCATGAATCAAAATTCTCCACAAAGTGATGGGGGAGAGCAGAAAAAGAAGGAAAAGGAGAGTAAGAATATATGAAAGGGGTGAGAATGGACTGGAGCCAGACTGGATGCGTGTGTGTGACCTTGGGCAAGTTACTTAACTTCTCAGGGTTGTTATGAGATCAAAGCAATTAACATCACATATAACAATCAAACAATTATTTAATTGTTAACAAAACAATTAGAACAGTAGCTATCTCATAGAGAGCACTGTCCAGCCTGGGAAGACCATAGGTCTGGAAGGAACCAGACATAAAATAAATAAACATCTTTTATTAGTTTGTTTCTTGACTGATTGCCCTATTCTCCTTGATGGGTAAAAGCTTCTTTCTTCAAAGTCTTCATAGCTGTTTCCTCCCTTATTCCAGGAGGAAAAAAAAAATCAGAATGAGATCAGGGTCCAAATATTAAACTCCAGGAGATTCAAAGTTCAGAAATGCTTCTCAAATGGTCACAGTTGATGTCCCTGGTATGAGCAGTTAATATTTACATCTCAGAGAACATGACAAACTCAATAAAGGCTTCCTCAGACTAAACTTCCAATTTCTAAATAAAATAACAAAACTGAAAAAATTTCAGAAAAGGAAACAGATGGTTTGAAATTAAGATCCACGAGAGAAGGGACTATGTTTCCTTCATCACTGTTCCAGAGCCCAGGAAAATGACTGACATAGTTGTCATTCATCCATTCCACAAATGTTTTGAGTGTCTACTACGTGTCACACATTGGGCTAAGTGCTGGAGATAAAACAGAGAAGACAAACTTCCTACCCTCATGAAGCTTACATGCTGGTGAGCAAGTCAGTCTATAAATAAACAAGTAATACATTTTAGAGAGTTATATGTGATATGAAGAAAATAAAGCGCAGGAAGGGAAAAGAGAGTGCCTAGCCAGTGAATGATATTTAGAAATAGGGGTAAGGAAGGCCTCTCAGAGAAGGTAATTTTTAAAATGGAAGATTTGTTGAATAATTGCACAGATTAAGGTAATCTTCCTACCCCCCTCCCCATTTAATGAAAGACACGCATGGGTCTCCATCAACCAAAATTTTCGAGATGACAAAATATTTGAGGAAAACCCTAAACCAATGTTTAGAGATGATCCTGCATGACTGAATGACTGAAAAATCTTCAAGTCCAAATAGTTCCCCGAAAGCATTTCTTGAAGAACACAAGACAGTATATGGGAAGAAAAAATTCCAAGATCCTATTGTGCCATCTGCTGGAAGTATCCTTTCCAAGGGCGGGAGGGGTTAAGAGACTGGGAAGAATAGAAGAACGTACTTCTGATTGGAGATCTGCAGGAGACAGAGGCAGAACATAGTTGAGCAATATTTTAAATACAATATCTAATAATTTTCCAGAATGGGCTAATCCAGTCCTTAGATTCTGGAAGCCTATTAAATCCCAAGAGAAGTTTTTAAAAAATCCTTTTCTAGACACATCATGAACACCAAAGTGCTTATTGTCTATTAGTCACATACAATACTTAACTTCAAGGAAGGAAAAGAAATATTGTCTGTATAGTAGATTAAAGATGGCTACAAATTTTTTGTTACTTTTCTCATTGAGAGGAAGAGGCAGTGAGAGACAAATGAGGTTTCTTGTTTTTGCTTACAGACTCCAGTTTGTCCTGGCAGTTTCCAGGTTATTCTCACTCTTCTCTGCTTCATATCTGGCCTTCCTTCCCAACTGTCAGCCCTGTTGACCTGCAACGACTTCAGACTCATTGCCAGAAGTGGTGGTTAATAGCAGTCTTCACCATCTTCCACTGTTTCATAAGGTCTAATACCTTTAACAAATCTCTTATATCATTCATACAGTTCAGCCTTCCTGACCAAACCCTAATTTATAGTCTGTGTTTTCGATGGCCATGAGCCTAGGTAAAATTTTGGAATTTTGTTACTATGCTAGAGGAGGTGAATAACTACTAGGGATCAGCTATTGTTGGTCTTTGCCACATGCAATTTCCAAGGAAGAAAACTAGTTTTTCACAGTCTCCACTCATTCCACTTTACTCATTTATGTTAATTTTTTTTACCCTTGTAGGTATAGAGATGTTTAAATGTGAATAAATGAATGTAAAATGTAACAGTTAGGCAGACATAGCAAGATTAAAATACTATGGTCAACGGAATTAGGCCAAAGAGCTTCCAGTTTTAAAAATAATCATCCCTGACTTCTCTCTTTCTCTTGCACCCTACATTGAATCCATAAGCAATCTACTTTCAGTATAGATGAGCAATCTGATAATTTCCACAGTTGCCAAAAAGCTGTCAATGTTTATTTAATGGAAGATAGCAATAGTCTTATTAATTAATTTCCTTCATTCTGCTTTTGCTCCTTTATATTCCTTCCCATGCTCCTCCCCCAACACCACCCCCACAAGACCCAGGGTCATCTTTTAACATAAATTGCTACTTATTTTTTCTTGTTCTTCAGTGGTTTTCCAATGTCCAAAGAATAAAGCCAAATTCCATAGCTTGTAATGCAGGTGATGAGATACTTATGACATTATTGAACCCAGATAAACACTCTTGCTTTGTCCTTGAAGATGAGGTGATATAGGAGAGGAGGATCTGTATGTCCTTGTCCTTCACAGTTGTCATTGACATAACCGAGAATGTGCATGCCACCACCATGGGCATTGAAGATGTGATCTTTGTAAATTGGTCCCACTTTAAGAATGAATGAGGTGAAATTCTGAAATGTATTTATTTACCAATTCATACTCAAAAGATTGTCTAATACATAATAAAAATTACATTAAAGGATACCTATGAGTCACTTTAAGGGCCATCTTATTAACATGAAAACTACAGGTAAGTGTAAGGTTTCCCTTACCATAAAAGAATTCTTTCCGTGGAGGATTCCGAGTTTATTAAAGATACAATTTTGCATTGCATTATGAAGAAGAGTATGCTATCTTAATAGTGACTAAATGTGAACAGAAAGGGAAGGGAAAAACAGTGAATAAGTGAAAATAAAGATAGAGAATTTATCCCTGACTAAGCCCTCCACCCAAACAGCTAGTTATAAGCAACCCCCCCACCCAGTTTTCCTGTTTGTTGTTGTTGATTTGGGGAAGAGTGGTCTAAATAAGAAAAGGGGTAGGATTGAGAGTATTGAAGAAAAAAAAGTAACATTTGGAGAAATCCTCTGAATTCGTAAGGGCTGATCTAAAAACTGTACACTCCCACAGGGAATATAGTCAATAATGTTGTGATAACTATCTAGGGTGTCAGATGGGTACTAGACTTATCAGGGTGATCACTTCATAAGTTATATAAATGTCTAATCACTAGACCTGAAACTACTATAATATTGTATGTCAACTGCAACTGAAAAATTAAAAAAAATTAAAAATATAATAAAAAAAATAAAAACTCTACATTCAAAGACCCAAATGGAAGTCCTGGAGTGCTTGCTTAGGTGTGATCTCACCCAAACCGAGCAGAAAGTTGTTTCACCAGGGCTCCTTTTGATAACTTTTCCCCGAGGTAGAGTACTCATCCCTCTCCCCATCTAATCAAAGACTACTTCTACTCTAAAACCACACCCTTAGGATTCCCAGGTTTACTGCTCATCCTTCTTCCTCACAGTGTCTGCTTGGTGTTTATTGCACAGGCAGTCAGTGTTGTTACCATGTGAGACGTGGGAGAAGGGCCTATATATGCATTTAGAAGTTACAGGTTTGTTCTTACATATTCAATGAATTTAGTCTCTTTCAGGCTTTAACTGTTTAGTTTTACCACCTTTAAGATGGCTTTCTGATGTTTTAACCTAGACCTTTGGAGTTATTTCAGTTTTGCTTTCATCCCCATCTGTAAGTAAGCTATTTCGACGAGTTCTTTGGCTTATTATGGAGAAATAGGTCCTTTGCAGAGTTCCATGTTAATTTAACCCTCTTAGTAAAATTTTCTCAGAGAAGCCACCTGAATTCAAGTCTGCCTCATCCCTCGGATTACCCAGTGGTTTCAATTCCAGCAGTATATTAGGAACACCTAGGGAGCTTTTAAGACTGGTGCTAGAGTCTGTCCTAGATCAATTGTCAGAATCTCCAGGAATAGGATGGCAAGTTTAAAGCTCCCCACAGGATCCTAATGTACAGCCACTGGTGTTATTTCAGATGAGAACCAGTGATCTTAAACACAAAATCCTCTTAATCAGCATCTTCTTTAATCAGCACATTAGACCCAGTCAGCATCCCTAGAATCCCGTACTTCTGATCTTGTAGATTTTCCAGCTCTTTCATTTTTTGCAAAATTCCACTCATGTGAGAAGCACAGAATGTATTCAGTCTGTGTAGATGACGCTTTTTTAATCAATTCACAAATGTAGTTTGTGTAAATCTTATTTTCCGTATAACCTCTGCAATTTCAATGGAAAAAAAACCATTCTTCATGATTTATGCAAACTTACTAAAACAAGAAGATGATATCTTTGAATGTACATCAATTGTTATTTGAGTTTCCTTTGCTTTTGTTTTCAGCAATATTAGACTGAGCAAGGAACCACTTCTAGCACAGCACACTTTTCCTTAAAATTCTGGATGTTATGTAAAAATATATATTAAAATAATTCATGACTAAACTGATAAAACCAGAAGTTTCCTTGTAGGACAGAAATGTCAACTAATCAAACAATCTAAAGAAGTGAAGCATTAGAACCCAAGTTTTCCATAGTGATGTTTACTGATCCCTGGTGGTCTAGAATGTGGATTTTAGTGGATGTGGTCTGGGAGATAGGAGTCTGGGGTTCTTAGCAGGGAAAGAGGTACGATCTGAAATCTCCTGTATAATGCCAAAACCCAAGAAGGGTATCCCGTTAGTAAGTAAAACAGAAATATCTCTTCTATAGATTGAGGTGATAAGGCTGGAAGCCTGTCCAAATTTGGCTTTTGATCTCTAATATCATTCTACTACTTTTGTATTAGAAAAAAGAAAAAGATGCCAACCCAGAGATTAAGTTTAAAGTGGTCCAGAATTGGTATATCTTCCATGTCACTGGCAGAAAATATGTGCACATTATTTTTCTGGAGGGTTTTAACTCAGGCCTTGAAGAATTACCACAGATAAAAATGCCAAGGAAAACAAGCTCAGACACAGACACAATTAAAAGACAAATGGGAAATATTTCTGCTGTATTAGTATTATCACAGTAACTATCAGCATAAAAAACTCTTTAATATTTTTGAGAAGTAGCCTTCTCTTTATTTTGTAAGAGTTTTTAAAATTAGAAGTAGATGTTGAATGTTTGAAATAAATTGTAAATTTAAAAATATTCTCTAGGCTTTTTAGAAGGATGACATAAACCATTCTTTGCAATTCCTTCCTAATTATTTTCCTCATTTGATCACAGTTCACCTAATAAAAATAGAATAACTTTGTGAGAGATTCTCTTTGGTTTATTATTTTCCTATCAAAATTCTGGATTTATATTGAGAGCAATAGAACATTTAAATATCATTTTCTTTGAATAGTACTGTGGGGACAAAGCCCCAGAAAGCAGTTTCCAGGCTCTTGGTCTCACATAGAAAGGTGCTGGCACAGGTAGTAAATGGCCATCAACTGTGATTGGATGGCCATCAGCTGTGGCTAGTTGGCCGTCAGCTGTAACCAGTGAGCCACGGGCCACTAATATAAATGCTGTGGCTACGCTGGCAGAGAAGTGGGGGCTAGCAAGAAGATGGTGGCTGAGCCTGCAAACAGAGCAGTGAGGGTTGCGACAGTGTGGCTCCTGCTTCTTGTGTCTCCAACCCAGCAGCTAGCAAGAATATAGTAGTATGACTCCCCTATCTATGACTCCGTGGGTGTTCCTTTTTGGCCTTTCCACATCCTGCGTTCTTTTGTGGGGAGCAGGACTAGAGACACTGCGTGAGTCCCCGAATGACAAGTACTTACTATATGATGGGCACATAGTTCTAAGCACTTTACACATACTTACATTTACTGCTCATAATAATCAAGTAGGTTGTTACTATTATTATTCCTATCACATAGATTAAAAAAAAGAGGATTAAGCAAGTAGCCCAAGATCACACAGCTGTTAAGTCTTCAAATCTGGACTGATTGGCTACAGAGTTGCACTGAAGCCAAGCTGTACTGAATCTCACAAAGTTCTTCCATGTTTACAATCTAAATTAGGCTTCCTTTTATTTGATAGCACTCTGTTCACTTCTTCCTGAGCATTAGTATAATTTAAAAGAATTAACTAAATAGTTTAATGTCTGTTCCCTTCTCTAGGCCCTTTCTCTTTGAGATTTGGAGCTATTTTATGCCATTTCCTTGCGGTATACCCAGTGCCCAGCACACAGTAGATGGTCAATAATTAAGTGAATGAATACATAAAAGGTATCAATAACTAGGAAGAATGTTTGCTTCATGGAGTAATGTCTCCATCTTGTGGAATTTTAGAATATTGTTCGATTTTTTTTTTTTTTTAATAAGCTAGGATTTCACAGGAGAATTGACACTCAAAGGCTATTTCCCAGACTTCTATAAGTCTTTTTATTTTTTTAAATTGGACTGGCCCTTTTGAGATTTTTCAGTGTTATAGAATATAGCACAGTGTCTTCAGAGCAGGGCTTTCGCCTACTAGATTTGCTTGGTGAAATGGGTTGTGCAACCGGCAGCAGTTTACTGTCCAGAAATCATTTGATTCTACCTTGCCAAAAGGTGAAGCACACGTCCATTCATAAGCTCTCAGCTCAGAATGATGACTTAGGTACATCCAGAGTCTCTACCTTGCAGCGTCCATACAACCACCTAAGGGGTCGACTCACCACAGTCCCTAACTCCCCACCACATAGTGCCCAGAGTGTATGATGGCTCGAGTGGAAATTGTGTAAGACAAATAGTTCTGCCCTACCATCATACTCTAGGAGAGAGGAGTCTACTGTGCTCCATTATACATCTTGGGTTTTACTTGTATAATGTGTTACACACATAATCTGCAATCATTTTTTTAAAATACCAATGTGTTAAAGAAAACTTACTTCCCTTGATCTACCTATCACGGGCAGCTCATTTAAGAAGTTAGCAAACCTTGCTATTCAAACCAGAAATGGACACAAAGAAAATGTTCAGGCCAGAGAGATTATAAACGCAGATCGTATACGCAGGATCATTTCCCCCGCCTGGTTTACTATAGGTCCAACTCTGGTTCTCTCTCACCAATCAACCGCCGAGGCGCAAGGCCGGAGGTCTAAGCCCCCGCGAGAGCCGCTCCTTCCCCACGATTCTATGGTTCTCAGGTTACTCTCATCCCTGAGAACTCTATGGTTCCGGGGCGGGCTCGGAGGCCTGAATTTGAAGGCCGTGGCGGGAAGATGACAGGTACACCTGTCACCAGGCCCGATTTCTCCCGAAGGGGAGGACGCTGGAACTGTGGCTGTCCCTGAACAGCCGAGAAGCGTTCGCGATGAATCATCCGCGCCGGAGTGGGAAACGGCGGCGTTCCACGTTAGGCTCAGACTCCTGGGGAAGCGGCGATGACAGCAGTGACAGTCCCCTACGCCCCTCGGGGCGGGTGCTGAGCCCGCCCCCCGGCCTGGGACGCAGTTTGATGGACGGAGGCCGCCCGCCGGCCGCAGCTGCAGGTACTCTTAGGCACTCAGTGGGCAACCGGCGAGATGCGCGAAGAGAGGTGTTCCCACCGCGAGAAGCTTGCTTGTTTGCACGACCTACTCAGCTTCTCGTCGCCTGCTCAGTTTGTGATTCGACTTCAGTGCGGCAGGTCGCTTTCGGTTTAGACACGGACGTGCTTTCAGTTTATATTCAGCGACTGCCTGGTAGTAACAAACACTCAAGTGGTTTCTGGGCCCTTCCATCTTTACAGAAACAACTTCCGAGTTGGCTACAGCTCATAACCTGGGGAGGGCTTGCTCCTGATAGTGCCCGGTACTCCTTACAGATCTTACACTGGATGTGTTTTATGTCAGGTGTGGTTCATAGAGATAGCCTCCTTCCAACACGCAGGAATTCCAAAATACAGTGGGGGGCTGAAGGCATGTTAAATTAAATTCAACTATTAATTATTTTTTCTTTTTTTCTGAAAGAGGAATGCAAGCACACAGTTCCTGACGATCAAATGGACCAGCTGCTCTTGGCGAATTGGGGACTTCCTACAGCGGTTTTGGAGAAATATCACAGTTTTGGTGTAAAAAAGATGTTTAAATGGCAGGCAGAGTGCCTTTTGCTTGGACAAGTCCTGGAAGGAAAGAATTTAGTCTATTCAGGTATTCAAATTTGTGAAAATTAACTTCTCTGTTTTAAAGACTTTATGAATGTAAAGAATACTATCTTGAGATAGTTATGATTTTCTTAAAGGTGGTTGAGACAGTGCTTTATAACTAGAGAAAGCGTTAAAATATATATGAAAAATGGAGTCTCATTATATGCGTATTTAAATCATGCAAAATCCATTATATGGCTGAGTGGAAGAAAGGAAAGGAAAGACAGCTTAAAGAGAACTATTCTGCTTGCCATTCCGCTCAACAAACCTATGTCCAAAGTGAGTGTACAATGAGAGATACAAATCTGCTCTTCCTTCAGTCTATCTCAGTTGCTTTTCTGTGTGTGAACATTATAAATTATATGTTTATAAATCGACCTGTTTGTACAGGTTTCAATACACAAAACCATATGTAATATACTTTATATATGGACTTTCAAGGACAACTCTTTATACTTTTAAACTTTTCTACTTTTAAACTTTTAAAACTTTTCTACTTTTAAACTTTTCTACTATACTGACTTTAGAAACGGATTATTTGGTAAGATGTACTTCCTTTGTATCAGTTTTCTCTGAAATTGTGAGTCATCCAGATTTTTCATTATGGCTGCAAAAAATAATTAGACAATTTATCAGTAGATATAAGTTCAGGCAATGGAGTCAGACTGGTTGCGTTCGAAAACTGTGTATCACTTATTGGCTGTGTAACCTTGCAAATTCCTAGAGACAGAGCAAGTAAGCATGAGAGCACTTAGAACAGTTTGGGATACATAGAAAGTACACAGTAAGTGCTAACTAGTGGTAATTAGTGGCAGTGGTAGAATGGCTTGACCATTTCAATTGCTTAAACCAAAAGGTGGGTGTCATTCATAACTCTGGTACCAACTCACATCAATTAATCACCAAGTCCAGTGTCTATAACCTCAGATATGTTGATTCTGACTATTTTTCTCTGTTCTTAGGTCCATTACCTAGGATACTATCATACATAGGATGCCCAAAAAATGTATACACATTTTAAGAAAGGAAAAAAACTATATTAAAATTGTAATATTCAATATATACCAATAACAAAAGATGAATACGTGTACAAGTCATGTGTGTACATTTTTTTGGTATCCCTATCATCTCTCTTTTAGATTATACTCGCTATCATCCTTCTTCTAGATTATGCAAAATAGCCTTATAACTAGTTTGTCTTTTCTCTCTGGCCTTGCTTTGCTCCTGCAGCCAAAGTGATCTTTATAAAGTACAAATATGATCTTGTCACTCCTTTTCATAAAACGTACTAGTTACTCTGCATTTCTTTCAGGATAAGTTCTAAATTCCTTACATGGTGGGATTATAAAACTCTTTTTCATGTGGCACATTCATATCTCTTTTTTCACTCCCCTACTTGTGTAACATTTCAGCCTTACTAAATTACTTACCGGCATTTAAACATTCCAGGCTTTCCTCCAGGTGTTTTCACTGTTTCTTCTGCTTGGCATTCCTTGTCTCTTTCCTGCTACCCTTCCTTCTCATAAGGTCTGTTTCCTTTCCATAACTTCCTAACAGCTCCTCTCCCTCAATTTTTATAAAACCCCTATCACAATATATTAAAGTTGTTCATCTCCTTCCTCAAAGCAGGGCTTTCAGCCATTCAGTAGTTAAAGGAAATGATCTTCAGGTACAGGCTAGGTACTCAATAATATTCATCATTTATTCTTTTTTTCTTTTTGTTTTTTTCCATCATTTTTTCTTGATATAAAGATATGTTTACTAATTCCCTATTTTCATTGTGAGACTTCAGAGAGTTAATTTAAAATTAGGGGCATTTAAAGGTATAAAGGTTTCAAACGTTAGTTGGGCCTTAATGATAGGTTAGTCTTAGGTGCTGTAGTTACTGAATATGGTTTAAAACATTTTTTAATGCAGTACATCAAATATAATTTTTTTTTATGATAACCTTGTGGAATAACATGTTTTAGCTCCTACAAGTGCTGGGAAGACTCTTGTTGCTGAATTACTTATTTTGAAGCGGGTTTTGGAAATGAGGAAGAAAGCTTTGCTTATCCTGCCCTTTGTCTCTGTGGCTAAAGAGAAGAAATACTATCTCCAGGTAATGTTCTTGTACTAAGTTTGAAATTGTGATAAGGCCTGTTATTGGCAGCCATGGCTTTATTCATTTGAAAAAGAATTATAAAAGCAAGTGGAAAATAAAGTTTCTTTTATTGGATCCCAATGTAGCTTTAAGTGGTGACCATTTATGAAGGGAAATTTTTGTATTATTGCATGAAGGAGAAAGACCATCAAATTAAAAGAGAAGTCTCACAATGAAAATTGTGGTGAAATTGACAAACCTTTCCTTAGGAAGAGACTATTCAATTTGTATATAAATATGCAAGTTAAGAATCAACATTTTAACTGAAGAGTAGGAATAGACTGAAGCATGGAAAGAGTGTTTAAGGAAGCATATGCCATCCTAATTGAGGGCCATTTGGTAACATTTAAGGGATGAAGAACAGGATCCATTGGTACTTAGGTGAAGCTCCAGGCCTGTGGTCTGTTCCTCTGTTCTGCAAAAATGAATAATAACATTTTTCGTTTGTATGATGCTCACTGGTTTTTAACACATTTTTACAAATACAGTGTTCCATTACATAGAATAAATTTATTATTGTGATTTCTGCAATGAAAAAAAATGTGCTATTGGAATGGCAAGATTATTATATTGGTAGTCCAAAAAATTTGGGTTCTACTCCCAGTTTTGCTGCTATGCCTTTAGGCCTGGCACATAATCTGCTGGGCTTCAGTTTTTTCTTTGGTAAAATAAGGATGTTAACCCCAGTACTGTGGGTTAACTCAGTAAACACTCAGAAATATCTTACTGAATGAACAGCTCTAAAGTTCTACGGTTCTATAAATCTTTTAACAGTTATTTCAGAGGACAAATAGCCAACAAAGCTGGTCCTACATGGTAACATCCTCTCAACTTAGACCAAAGTAACAAAATGATGAAAGGATCCTTTTTATTGAGAAGGTATGTTAGTTAAAAGTTAAACTAAGAAAAAAAATTAACATCGAAGTCCGATAGTATTTGACTTTTGAAAACTCTTCTTTCATTATATAAAAATTAGTGAGATAATGAGAATAATTTCCTCATTAAGTATAAATTTGTTTCTGTTTTTCTTTTTTCTTTGTTTTTTTTAAGGAGGGTGCAGCTCAAAGTGGTGCACATGGGGATTGAACCAGCCACCTTGGTGTTATGAGCACCACGATCTAACCAACTGAACTAACTGGCCGCCCTAAATTTATTTCTTAAAGTGTTATATTAGCATTCAAGAAAGAGCTAGTTTCTCGTTTGTTAATTAGATTAAAAATGTTTAGTGCTTAAGGTAGATTTTCTTCGATTTTAATTTCTATAAATAGCTCTTTGAACTGCTCTGATTAAAATATGTTGTCATTAAAATGGCATACTTAATTTGATTTCGCCTTAACAGAAATTCTCTGTACTGAGTTTTATCGATTCTAAATTTCATAATTTTAGTATGTGATTCTAGAAAGAACCAGTGTGTCCTGGCCAGGAACAACTAACAGTAATCTGATAAATGTCTTTAGATACTTACGTCTATGTTCTGGTATAGAACCAATTTATAATTCATGAATATAAAATATTTTCACCTGTATTGTTCCTTTTTACTCAATTCAGAGTCTGTTTCAGGAAGTAGGAATAAAAGTAGATGGTTACATGGGCAGTACCTCTCCAAAAGGGCATTTCTCTTCCTTGGATATTGCTGTTTGCACAATTGAGAGAGCCAATGGTCTGATCAATCGCCTTATAGAAGAAAATAAGATGGATCTATTAGGTAAGAAAATTAGGAAGTAAGCAAATACTTTTGCCATTTTTTTTAATGGAATGGAGTGGAGCTGTTGTGACTATATGTCCTATGTTTTCTTCTATTGTTTGTCATCTACTTCTGGACATTAGCATCTGTAATGTTAGGAACTCTGTGGAAAAAAAAAATTGTGTACTCTGCTGTTATTAACTCAACTTTCTTGTAGTTTTGCACTTTGCAAAACATAGAGGATATCCTTGAACCATCAAGTCATTTCTCATTGCTTCTTTCCTTTCTAAACTTTACCAGAAATAGAAGGAAGCATGCTGGGGCTGGATTTTCCATCTTTGCAATTAGTATATATGTGTATTTGTAATTGTATTCTGGTGCTGTGATATCTGGATTAGGCCTGTACCCAAGGGCTACCAGTTAACAGGGCAATGGTAGAGAACTACAGAAACTGACACTGTATTTGAGCTTCAGACTCTAGTAGGAAGATTTTCCACCTTAATGCTGTTTTCTGTTTTCTTTTTTTAACCACTTAGGAAAGCCCCCTTTGTAGAACTAGCAGCAGGAAGAGAATGTTTGTAGCAGCAAACAAAGCAACAAGAATATCAGTAGGCTACTCATTGAGATCCTGGTGAACTTAAATGATAAAATTATGGAAGGGTAGGAGTAGGGAGTGAAATCAAAGATTAATAAGACATGAGCTCTATTCTACAAAGCTTGGAGAGAGAAATAACATCAATTTGTATCAGAATTGTTGTATTACTTGTGACCCCATTTGATTTTAAATATCCTGAGAATTGCAATAGAATCTTATTAAGTGTTATATCCAATATACCCAGCACAATGCCTGGAACACTAGGTAGAATAAATATTTTTTGGATGAACGTATGAACAAATGCTAAAATAACTCATCATACAGTGTAATTTGGAGACAGCTTACTGATGGGAAAAAGATGCACCATGTGTCATTAGGAAATAGTGTGAAAGATTTTGATTTTGGTGGGGAAGATATGTGGTGGGGACACCAGTGCATGTGGAAACTATGATGTTATGAAAACATTTCACTGAAGAAGGTATTGAGTGATACTAAATTTTCAGTAATTCTTCAGCATTATTCCAAGTGCATAGACTGGTTTGATTATCCTAGTAGTAGACAAGAGGATTATGGTCATATTTATGTTTTGTAGTAGGTTGACTCATTAACCTACTATTATCAAATGAAAACATCCCTTAAAATCATCTCTTTCTTTTTGATCTGATTCTGTTTTTCTTTCTAACATGAGTATGGTTACCCTGGTTGTTTTCCTCATAGGAAAGTCAACACAGGGAATAACTGTCATAGATGTCTTTGATATCTCTTTGTATATATATTTCTATAAGGTTACCCAATTAAAAAGTGAGTAATGAGGAGCAGTTTTCCCTGAGTTTAGCTAATCATTGATTTTTAGATCCAGAATACATTGTAATAGGATCACTTATACCTGAAATATCTTAGAAAAGAATTATATATTATGTGGATTCTGATTTTTGTTTTATGGTTAGAAATTTGCATCACCTGCAATCTATTATAATGACAGCTACTTATTGTATAAGACATAAGATTCTTAGAATTGTGAAATTCTGTAAAACCTAGTATCTGGAAAACCTCTTTAGGAACGGTGGTTGTGGATGAATTACATATGCTGGGAGACTCTCACCGAGGATATCTGCTGGAACTTTTGCTGACTAAGATTTGCTATATTACTCAGAAATCAGCGTCTTGGTGAGTACCTGAAATAACTGCATTCCGAGATTCTAAACACTGTTGAGACAGTGTCTATGAAAGTGCATAGTGAGTTACATAAATTAAAGAAGGAAAGAAGTAATTATTTAGGACAAACCCATGTACAGCAGTTCATATTTGTTCTAAAACAAGTATCTAAGACGGAGAGTGATTTTAGATTATTTTGTAAACATTCTGACGCTTCTGATTGTTGACAGAAGAATTTTATGATAGAATTTTAAAAATCTAGTTTTCGTATTTGTTAGTTATACACAGATTTTATGTAAATAGGCAGGGCTAATTTTGAAATATAACATTTCTTTATTTCCTACATCCCAGAAACAACTACTTTCAACTCTTATAGCTTTATAAAAATTTATTTACAGTGGTGTCTCTAAATGCAGCTACTTGAGTTTTCAGTTTTACACATTTTATGTTGACTTCTTACTATGGAAAATGAAGATCTGCCTCTTTTTAATGTTCTTTACTCACCTTACGCTGTTTCTTTCCCCATTTCCCATCTCTCTTTATTTTCTCATCATCTTCCTATTTTCCAAATATAGTTATAATTTTGCTTACATCAGTATTCGGTTACACTATTATGGCTATATATATACCACTGTTAACTGAGCCATGTAGTATATTATGATTACTTTCACTTTCCAGGTAACTTTTTTTCTCTGAAGTTAATAAATGTCTTTTTTTTTTAACTTTAATTTATTTTAAGTGTGTTTTTCCAGGGCCCATCAGCTCCAAGTCAAGTAGTTTTTTCAATCTAGTTGTGGAGGGCGCAGCTCACAGTGACCCACGTGGGGATCAAACCAGCAGCCTTGTTAAGAGCACCCGGCTCTAACCAACTGAGCTAACCGGCTGCTCTAGTAAAAATTGTTTTTGATTGATGGCTTGGTTTTCTATGTATTTATCACTAATTTATCCCCAGCCTCTTCAACACTTGTGTAAATCTTCACCTAACATGTTCCAATACATTTGCTATTCTATCTACCAAATTCATCTTTTTGAAGTTTCTCCTAAATTCTTCTGAGTCGTTCCAATCTGGACAGGTGGTTAATCTATATATATGCTGCATAACAGTTATCTTGGGATCTCTTTTTATCATTATCATTCATTCCAATAGCTTTTTGCTTGAATCAAGGCTCCCTTTTTTGGAATCACATGCCTTTCTCTTGATTTATTTCTTCATTTTGGTAGGGATATCATCCAGGATGTTCCATTTGATTTCAGTATACAGGCTGTTATCGGTATAGTTTTTTTTTTTGAAGATTTGCCTTTCTGGAAATGCCTTACAATTAATTCATAGGTTGTCTGGTGTAAAAGACAAGATTAAAAAATTTTTTTCTTTAGAGTTTTCAAGACATTACTTCATTACTGTTGGGAAATCCAATGTCATGCTGGTCCTTTACCCTTTGTATAATTTTTTAAAAATTCTTTCTGAGAGTTTTTAGGAGCTCATTTTCTTCCTCAGTGTTGTGAAATGTCACACTGATGTGTCTTGGTGATGGTCTGTTTTCATTCATTGTGCTGGAAACTCAAAAGGTTCTTTCGGTCTGGGAGCTCTGTCAGTTTAGGAAGATTTTAACACATGTCTTGCAGTATGTGAGAAAAGATGTAGATAATCACCTATATCCTAACTCAATAGAGATATAGAAGATATAACTAACACAATTAGCAAATTTGACCTAGTGGATGTATGTAGGACAATTATCAAATAAAAGCAGAATATATGTTCTTTTCAGTTTTACATGGAACATTTACAAAAAACATTTACCATGTTTGAGGCATAAAACAATATATTTTAAAGGATTTAAGTCATTTAAAATATATTCTTTAATAACAGTGGAATTAAACTAGAAATAAATATGAGAAAATCATAACTAGAAAATGCCCCCATGTTTGGAAATTAAGAAATACATTTTGGATCAAAAAAGTCACAATAGAAATTAGAAAATAGTTTGAACTGAAAGTATAATAAAAATATGTCCTAACAGAAATTGTGAAATGCATCTAAATTTTTTTTTATTAGTTTCAGGTGTACAAAACAATGTAATAGACATTTATCATTTATATCCCTCACACAGTGATAACCCCCCTCCCTCCATCTGCTACCCCTCTGACATCACATACAGCCATTACATTTCCACTGTCTCTATTCCTAATGCTGTACTCCACTTCTCATAACTATGTATGTATGTGTGTGTATATATATATATATGTGTGTGTGTGTGTGTATATATATATATGTGTGTGTGTGTGTATATATATATATATGTGTGTGTGTGTGTATATATATATGTGTGTGTGTGTGTGTGTGTATATATATATATATATATATATATATATATAAACTTGTAGTTGACATTCATTATTGTTCAGCCTCAGCTTCAGGTGTACAGTGCAGCAGTGATCAGGCATCTACATCATTCCTGAACTGGTCTCCCTAATGGGACAAGTCCATTGGATACCCTACAAAATCTTTATAATATTATTGATTACATTCCACAAATTGACTTTTGTATCCCCGTGGCAATCTTGTGGTTACCAATTGTGCTTTCTAATCCCCTCCCCTTGTCCCTTATCCCCAAGCCCCTCCCATCTAGCAACCCTCAGTTTTTCCTCCATGTCTCTGAGACTGTTTCTAATTAGTTCATTCATTCTTTTCTTTAGATTCCACATATAAGTGAGATCATATGGTATTTGCCTTTCTCTGTCTGACTTGTTTCACTTAGCATGATGTTCTCTAGGTCCATCCATATTGTTGCAAATGGTAAGATTTCATTCTTTATGGCTATGTCATACTCCATTGTATAAATGTACCACAGTTTCTTAATCCAGTCGTCTACCAATGGGCATTTTGGTTATTTCCACTCCTAGGTATCTAACCGGAGAAATCCAAAACTCTAATTCAAAAAAATGTATGCACCCCGATGTTTATTGCAGCACTATACATAATAGCCAAGACATAGAAACAATCTAAAATTGATTTTAAAGGGAAATTAATAGTATAAAATGTATATATGTATTATTAAAGATGAGAGACTGAAAAATTAGTAAATTATTCATCTCAAGAACTTGGACTGTAGTGTTCCTTTTGGCCCTGTGGCTATACTAAGTATTATCACATAACCAGAATTATTACAAATCAGATTCTTTCTTTTTTTTTTTTTTAATTAATTTTATTGGGGTGACAATTGTTAGTAAATTTACATAGATTTCAGGTGTACAATTCTGTATTACATCGTCTATAAATCCCATTGTGTGTTCACCACCCAGAGTCAGTTCTCCTTCCATCACCATATATTTGATCCCCTTTACCCTCATCACCCACCCCCCACCCCCTTACCCTCTGGTAACCACTAAATTATTGTCTGTGTCTATGAGTTTTTGTTTCTCATTTGTTTGTCTTGTTCTTTTTGGTTTATATACCACATATCAGTGAAATCATAGGGTTCTCTGCTTTTTCTGTCTGACTTATTTCACTTAGCATTATTCTCTCGAGATCCATCCATGTTGTCACAAATGCTCCTATATCATCTTTCCTTAACGCCGAATAGTATTCCATTGTGTATATGTACCACAACTTCTTTATCCATTCATCTATCGAAGGACATTTTGGTTGTTTCCATGTCTTGGCCACCGTAAACAAAGCTGCAATGAACATTGGAGTACACGTGTCTCTATAGAGAAATGCTTTTATATTTTTGGGGTAGATACCCAGGAGAGCGATACTATTAAAAAATGATATTTGCTTCTTTGAAAGTAATTCTTTGCTACTTTATTATAATAGAATAGTAATTAAATGGACTTATTGTCTTTTTTAAGTAAGTAACATTTTTTTTTCCTCATAAATGGCCCCAACCCCTTTATGGACATTAAAAGTTGTTTTCACATAAGTACCTCATTAAATAAATATTTTAATATTTGAATTACAAAAAAAAAAAAAAAAAGAACTTGGAAAAAAATTATAAAATAATGCCACAGAAAGTAGAAGGAAAGACATAAAGATGAGTAAAAACTAATGAAAGAGGAAAGTCATTATCCTGAATATTCTACAAATCAATAAGAAAAAACACAAGTCAATATATCAGTGGACAAGGAACTTGAACAGGCCTTTAAAACGGGGTATGCAAATGGTCCATGAATATGAAATGGTGCTTAATCTTATTAGTAATCAAGGGAATGTAAATTGCTTTTTCAGAGAGATATTACCTCAGACTCTCCAAAATGGCTGACATTAGGAAGATTGACAATTCTAAGTAGTGACAAGGATGTAGAGCAATAAAGCACACATGGATTGTAGGGTGTTACTGTGATATAGTCTCTTTGGAAAACAGTTTGACGTTATCTGATAAAATTGAAGATCATCTGTGACCCAGTAATTCTACTTGTAGGTTTATACCCTAAAGAAATGTATGTATGTATGTACCAAAGGACATGACCAAGAATATTGCTAGCAGCCCTATTTGCAATTAATACTATGCATCTTTTAACATCATTGTCATTTGTTTTTCACAGCCAGGCAGATTTAGCCAGTCCTCTGTCTCATGCTGTGCAGATTATTGGCATGAGTGCTACTCTTCCTAATTTGGAGCTTGTGGCTTCCTGGTTGAATGCTCAACTCTACCGTACCGACTTCCGTCCTGTACCACTGTTGGAGTCAGTAAAAATTGGAAATTCCATATATGACTCTTCAATGAAGCTTGTGAGGGAATTTCAACCCATGCTACAAGTGAAGGTTAAGTCAATATTTTTACCTCAGTATCACCAGTATTTTGTGTTTGATTGCATTTTCTAGCAAGTTGTTAACAGCTTTTGAGTTATTTAAATTAGGGGTTGCAAAGTAATTGAATATACATCATGTATCTATTAGAAGGATTATTAATGTTAAGCTAATTGGTTTTATCTTAAAAATTAGTGGTGATAGTAGGAAAGGAAATGTAGTTGTGTCTTCAATTTAAATGACTATCATTTCCTGTAAGTAATACAAAATAATAACTAATTTTGTAGATTTTTCTTTTTAATTGGGAAAATATTTTCTTATGGCTTAGTTTACACTAAACATTAATGTGGAAAATTAAACTTTTGTTAGATGGTAGATATAAAATATAGTAGAGTGGAAAAAGCATCATTTTTAGAGTCAGACAGACCTACCTCTCAATAGAGATACTTGATATGGCTGTGACTAAATTCGTGTGTTTCAGTACCCTCACAGGTATACATTTGTAGCTTCCGTATGCCTGGTATGGAATCTTATTCAGTTGTTTTGCTTTGTACCCCAAATTTCACTTGACTGTGCCTTGATTACCTCAATGAATATATATGTAAGCACATTCATTTATTCTCTTTTTTCTTCTATTACCATATTCATGCCTCTATTTGACTCACTTTCAGCTCTTACCTGGACTATTGAAATAGCCTCCTAAGTGATCTCTCTGCTTCCCACCTGGTCCCCTTCAGTCTATGCTTAAGTCAGGAGGAGCTTGTGATCCATTTAAATTGAACATCAGGTCATGTAACCATTCTGCTCAAAAATTTACGACGGTTCCCTGTTTCATTTAGAATGAGAGCCATCATCGTTATAGTAGCCTACGAGGCCCACATGATCTGTCCCCACCCTCTTAGTGCTCTGACTTCACTTACTATATTCCTTCTGACACCCTCCACAGCCTCTTTGCTATTCCATAATATGCCAAGAATCTCCCTCCTCAAGTTCTCTTAGTCTGGAATGCTTTTGACCCCCAGGCATCAGTATGGTTTACTCTTCACCTTAGGACCTTTATTCAAATGTCACTTTCTTAGACCTTCTCTGGCCACCTTTTCTAAATTACCTTCCCTTCCTGGTCCCTATTTTGCCTGTTTTATTTCTCTCCTTAACATTTTTCAAAATTGAACATACTGTGTACTTTACTTATCTTGGTTTTGTTATTATCTATCTGTTTTTACTGGAGTAGAAACTCTGAGGGTAGAGCTATTTTTCTGCTTGGTTCTCCATCCCCAGTGCCTAGAACAATATCTGGCACATAGTAAATACTTGTTTAATAAGTGAATGGATGGATGAATTAATTAACCCATTTACACACACTGACCTTTCAGTTTTGAAAACTGACTTGGCCACCACTGGGTTTTCACATATACTCTTGGTTCTGCCTGACATATTTCGTCTGTCCCTCAGGTACATTTCTTTGAGCTAATACTTCCCTTTCTTCGTTTCTCAGCTAAATCATCATTATCTTGGGGAAATATTTATTTCAGATCTTTCTGTCAAATTTATGTCAAATATAAGGCCTTAAAACACTGTAAAACTCTCTTTTATAGTACCGCTTATGATTGCATTTTACATTTGTTTAGTACTTTAATGTTTTCCCAGTAAGACATTACTGGATGTCCCAGTAAGACATCCCTTTGAAGATGGGATCTTGACTTTCTTTTGCTCACCATTATATCCTCATTGCTTAAAGGTTGGAGGTCAATACATATTAATTAAGTGAATAGAAAACATTTTCTTCTCACCTTATATCATAAGGAGGTTTCTTTCTTTTTTTTCTTTTTGTTTTGATTTTTTCTTTGTTTAGTTACTGGCTTTGTAACTGATTTTATTATGTCTTTGAGTAGAAAAAACTTTCCCCATGAAGCAAAATGAATGACTTTAAACTGATGTGAAATGTTTTGAAAGTTCCACTAGACTGGCTATTTCTTTTTCCTTTTTAGGGAGATGAAGACCATGTTGTTAGTTTATGCTATGAGACCATTCGTGATAACCATTCGGTATTACTTTTCTGTCCATCAAAGAAATGGTGTGAGAAGCTGGCAGACATTATTGCCCATGAATTTTACAATCTACACCATCAAGCTGAGGGTAAGTTACTGATTGAAACAAAAGCCTCCATACTTAATACATTTTCTTGAAAGTAATGTTAACGATTATATTAGCAAAGCATAGCTCTTTCCTCATTACCACCACCTACCCGCTGGGCACTCCTTACAAAACTATGCATTGTAACTAATCCTCTTCTTGTACTCATTACAGACAATGTGTACATACACTCAGGCTAATCTTCAGATTTTAGTATGCTGGATTTAGACAAGTATGTATCAGGTTCTTCATCTCGGATCTATGAGCTTTGAGAGGTTGAGCTTTGAAGCCCCTAAATTGTATATAAAATTTCATATACAACATACGCATTTTTCTGGGGTGAACAGCCATATCTTTCTTTATATTTATAAACTCCAACTCTGAAAACAATTACACATACATATACATAATACATATGTATGTATGTACACATATATGTATTTATACACATATGTATTTTATTTTTTTCACTTGAAATGACTTTATTTTAGTTAAAAATGAGGTCAATTAAAAAACCAATATGCAAAAAAATCATACAAGTGTTACATGAATATGGTAATAATCATGAGGGTGATTTGCCAGTCACTAGAGCTTGATAAACACTGGTATGGTGTATTTGGGAAACAGAAAAATCATAAGATGAAACGAAAGTGAGAATAGGAGATAAGCTAGAAGAGTTTGGCAGAAGCCAGCCTGTGAAAAGCATCTATATCAGGATATGGAGGAAAGCTTCATGAGGAAGCATGGAAGGATAATAACCAGAAGGATGGCACGATAAGTTTTGCAAATTAGAACCTTCTAGCAGAATATAAGGAGGACTTGGAGAAAGCAGACCAATTAGGAGGCCAACAGGGCCCAGCAAGGGAGGGTGAGGTTATAACCACGGGTTCAAGCAGTGGGGCTCTGAAGGATGGAGGGATTTGTTTGACATACCAGTGGTACAGTCACCATTGTCACCAATTAGATGTGAAGGGAGAAATCTGTAATATCGATCAAGTCTGACATGATCAGTGGGTGACATGTGGTTGGTTCTCTTAACCAGGTGAGGGGATATTTTCCCTTACTTACTCCTCTGCTTGATAATTGACATGATTTTTGGCATGAATGGAGCTCAAAATCTCAATAGCTCTGTGTTAACAGTTTAATAGGAAGCACCCAAGGTCCTTCCTCACACTCCTGGTTAGAGATCTAACTTCTCTGAGAAAAGGAGCAGAACTCAAAATGTGTGGTGGACTTAGCATCTTTTTGTGTGGTGAAACACGTATGTATTTTAAAATCAGCTTTATTGAGGTGTAGTTTATGTACAATAAAATGTTCCCATTTGAAATGTATAATTTAATCAATTATAACAAATGTATACAGCTGTTTAATTCCCACTATGGGAACATTTCTATCACCCTAAAATCTTCTCTTTTGCTTTTTTGATATTTCCCTCTATCCCCAGCCCTAGGTAACCACTGATTTGCTTTCTCTCATTTTAGATTAGTCTTGTCTTTTCTAAGGTTTCATGTAAATGAAGTCATATAGTATGTATGTGTCTTTTGTGTCTGTATTCTTTCACTCTGCATGATATTTTTAAGATTCATCCAGGTTGTTACATTTATCAATTTGTTCCTTTTTTTATGGCTGAGTAGTGATCTAGTATATGGCTATAACCATTAGTATATATTTCTATTGATTTTAGGATGAGCACTGTTCCTTCACCACTTTTACTAGTCTATGATCCCTTGGGGTCCAAGGTAAGTGTAGGGAAGACAGAGACCAGTTCTGGTCACAGTATATTAGGGTGTATTATGACTTTATTCATTATGCCAGTGGCATCATGGGGGTGGGTGATGGAGATCTCATGCCAAGCTCCCATAAGCAAACGTTGCCTGAAGTTTATACTGGGTAGGCTCTGGTCCAACATTATAATATCTTTTCTACTTCTCCCTTAATCAATACTTTCTGTACTTTGCCAATTTATATTCCTTATGTTGTACCATGGTAACATATTCCTTAATATCCAGAATCTTGTATTATTTTCTTTGTTTGAGTTTCTTTTATTTTTATTTATAGCAGTGGTTCCCAAATCCTAATGATTGGACGGAGCCTGAGCTATGATGAAATTTTCACCAGAAAAGTAAAGACAAGGCTGTACAGTTTTCATAAAGCTGAAGTATAAATTCCGAAATTATCCCTAGTAATATTTTTTTTTAATTGGGGAAGGGGAACAGGACTTTATTGGGGAACAGTGTGTACTTCCAGGACTTTTCTTCCAAGTCAAGTTGTTGTCCTTTCAATCTTAGTTGTGGAGGGCACAGCTCAGCTCCAGGTCCAGTTGCCGTTGCTAGTTGCAGGGGGTGCAGCCCACCATCCCTTGCGGGACTCGAGGAGCCGACTGGCAACCTTGTGGTTGAGAGCCCACTGGCCCATGTGGGAATCGAACCGGTAGCCTTCAGAGTTAGGAGCTCTAACCGCCTGAGCCATCGGGCCAGCCAATATTTTTTTTTTGTTAAAGTGACTTTTCTTTTGAAATAAAGGTATTGATCAATGTTAATTAAAAAAATTTTAATGTCCTTAGCATAATAAAACATTGGCAACTCTCTGTGGGTCCTCAAAATTTTAAGTTAACCTAAAAAATAAAAAAATAAAAATGTATTTTATGAGAAGTTTTACTTGTTCAGAAATCCACAACTGGGAAATTCTTTAAGAAGACATAATTCCTGCATATAAGAAAGTTAAGGCCTTACTGTGGGAGACGGTTACACAGAGAGACAAAAACAGAAGGTAATGTGTGATTAATTACCACATTGGTACCAATGAGGCTAGAAAAATTGTCCCGTAGAATTAGGCTCCTAGGTGATTCTGACACTACTGATTGATGAGACACACTTTGAGCAAAGATTTTAATTTTCAGTCTCTGCGTGGTAGTCAATATCTATAATCCTCTCCTTCCTTCAGCCAGCTCCTTTGGTCCCCTTCTATGGGCTTGATCTCACTCTGATACAATGTTTCCTAAACTTCAGTGCACATTAGAATTACCTGGGGAGATTAAAATTCCTTATGTCCAGGTTGTACCTGACTGTATCACAATGTCTAGGGGTGAGAGCCGTACACCAGTACTTTTAAAAGATGTTCAGGTGATTATTATATGTAGTAGTTTCAGAACCATTGTCCTAGTGTTTAGGTCTGTGATGACCTAGGCAGGTAGCATTTAAAGAATTCCAGACAGAGGTGAACAGTGTTGATAATTTGTTTTGTTTTGTTTTGTATCAGGATTGGTAAGATCATCTGAACTTTCACCAGTGATACTAGAACAAAAGGGCCTCCGAGAAGTGATTGATCAGCTAAAACGTTCGCCTTCAGGACTGGACTCTGTATTACAAAAAACTGTACCCTGGGGAGTAGCATTTCATCATGCAGGTATGCATATTTATAACCTGTTATTAAGAAGCCCCCTTCAAAAATCCTCACAATTTCTTCATTTTTGTATTTACGTTCATTTGACTTCTTGTTAACCACACTTAATACTCTTAGATTTCATTTTAAGAAATTGAGTGATTAACATTAAATAGAGTAAAACAAACATGTTTAGGTTTACTTATTTGTATAGTATATAAATACTAGAAAGGAGTAGATAGAAGAGGATGAAGGGGGTCAAATACATGGTGACAGAAGGAGACTTGACTTTGGGTGGTGAACACACAATATACAGATAATGTGTTGTAGGATTGTACACTTGAAACCTAGATAATCTTATTAACAAATGTCACCCCAATACATTTAATAAAATTAACAAATAAAGAATGTATAGTTTCTAAAATTAGGAATTAAACTTTTTCAATTTATTTAACATTTTTATTATGCTATATATAAAGAAAATTTTAAATACACACACACACACACACACACACACACACACACAGTTGACCCTTGAACAACATGGGTTTGAGCTGCATTTGTCCACTTATAAGCAGATTTTTTTTCCATAAGTACATTGGAAAATTTTTTAGAGATTTGCTACAATTTGGAAAAAAGTCACAGATGAACCATGTAGCTTAGAAATATCAAAAAGAAATTAAGAAAAAATTAGGTATGTCATGAATACATAAGGTATTAGTCTATTTTATCATTTGATATCATAAAATATATACAAACATATTATAAAAAAATAAAATTTATCTAAGCTTATGCATGCAAACACAGACCATACATGGCACCTTTTGCTGTCGAGAGAAATGTAAACAAATGTAAAGATGCAGCATTAAGCCATAACTGCATAAAATTAACTGTAGTACATACTATACTACTGTAACAGTTTTGTAGTTACCTTCTGTTGCCATTGCAATGATCTCAAGTGTTGTGAGTAGCCACTTAAAATGCCGTGTGACGTTCATCATCTCTTGTGAGCAGCTTGTTTCTCCAGTAAATTGGGTATCGCAGTGAAAAATGATCTCTCGTGGTTCTCGTGTATTTTCATTGGGTTTAATACAGTACTATAAACCTGATTAACACCATGGGACCCTTGTGAAATGCCACTAGTAATGCTGGAAGTGCTACTGAGAAGCAGAGAAAAGTCATGACATTACAAGGCAAAGCTGAATACTTGCTACGTGCTGTCCACTGAGATTTGCAGCTGCGTTGCCCACCATTTCAAGATAACTAGAGCCAGCATAAGGACCATTATAAAGAAAGAAAAGGAAATTTGTGAAGCCTTTGCTGCAGCTACGCCAGCAGGTGTGAAAATCCTGCATGTTTTATGAAATACCTTTTATCAGCTCTTATGTGGGTGCAGGATTGCTATAAGAAAGGCATACCTGTAGATTTTAATATGATTTGAGAAAAAGTGAAGTCATTATATGCCAACTTAAAACAGCATGAAGGTGAAGGATCTAAAGCTGGAGAATTTAATGGCAGAAAAAGATAGTCTGGTAATTTTAGAAAGAGGTTTATTTTAAAAAATGTCAAGATAACAGGAAAAGCAGCTTCTGCCAACCCAGATGCCATAAAGAAAGTCATTGAGGAGAAAGGATATCTGTCTGAACAGGTTTTTAATGCCTATTAAGGTACCCTATTCTGGGAAAAAAATGCCACAAAGGACATTTTTATTAATAAGAAAGAGAAATGAACACCAGGATTTAAGGCAGGAAGGGGCAGGCTAACTCCATTGTTTTGCGCAAATGCAGTCAGGTTTATGATCAGGACTGCCCTTATCTATAAAGCTACCGATTGCTGAGCCTTGAAGGGGAAAGATAAACACCAACTGCCAGTCTTTTGGTTGTACATGAAGGCCTGGGTAGTGAGAACCCTTCTTCTGGATTGGTTTTATCGATGCTTTGTCCTTGAAGTCAGGAAGTACCTTGTCAGTATGGCACTGCCTTTGAAAGTTCTTTCAATATTGTATAATATCTCTGGTCAATACCAAAGGCATCAAGGTCTACTTGCCTCCAAACACAACATCTCTAATTCAACCTCTAGATCAGAGGGTCATAGGAGCTTTAAAGATCATTACACTGCGTATTCTATGGAAAAGATCGTCAGTGCTATGGAAGAGAACTCGGATACGCAGAACATGATGAAAAGCCTGGAAGAATCACAGCATTGAAAACGCCAGTGTTGTTATATTAATAGAAAAAGCCGTGAAAGCCATCAAGCCCGAAACAATAAATTCCTGTTGGAGAAAAATGTGTCCAGATATGCATGTCTTCATAGGATTTATGACCGAGCCAATCCAGGAAATCACGATAGAGATTGTGGATATACAAAAAGGGTAGGGAGTGAAGGGTTTCAAGATACAGATCTTGAAGATGACCTGATGGAGATGAGTGCTTCAGAACCAGTGCCAGGCGATGAGGAAGAAGACATAGAAGAAGCAGTGCGAGGAAACAAATTGACATCAGACAGTCTGACAGAAGGATTCCAGTTATTCAAGATTGCTTTTCATTTCTTTTACAACAGGGACCCTTCTATGACATGGGCACTGGACCTACAACAAACAGTAGGAGGAGTGGTACTGTATAGAAACATTTTCAGAGAAGTGAAAAAGCAAAAAAAAGTCAGACAGAAATTACAGTATATTTCTGTAAAGTGACACTGAGTGTACCTGCATTTCCTGCCTCCTCTTCCACCTCCTCTTCCTTCTCAGCCTACCCAACGTGAAGATGACGAGGATGAAGACCTTTGTGATGATCCACTTCCATTTAATGAATAGTAAATAATCTTCATGCCATACGGTTAATAAATGTATCTTGTGTATAACATAAACTTACATTGTGTATGTGTGTGTGTGTCTTCATGGGAAAATCTAATGACTGTATGGCAAGAACTGTCTTAGACATTCTTGTGTCATCATCACCATCACCATCACTTAAGTGTTCATCGTGTAGAATATCATGTGCAAGACTTGTATTGAAATGGGTAGCCTATCCTTAGATAGGCATAAGGTGAGTGGTATTTAATATACAATTAATAATGTGTTAGTTTTCTTACTGTTTTGTAACTGCTTTCAAAGAATTACATTCGTGTACTTGTACAGTATAGTATGCCTCTCACAATTGGAGAAACTGTATCAGCTTATCATTACAGGTAAGTGGTTTTTAAAAAACTGTAACAGTGTTTCCAAATACTGTATTATGAATATGACTACAATACTGTATGCCATAAAAATTTTATAACAATTTGTTCTTTGGTGAGTAGACTAGACTACCATGAAGCAACATACTGATTACACTAGACTGCCATAAAGCAATCTTTGCTGCTGCTTTGTTCTCGTTGCATGAATCCTGAAACTTGTAATTAAGTATGAATTTCTTTTTCACATTATCTTTTCATTATTGATGTCTAGTGTAAGCAATACATATAATATCTACATGCTTTGTATCATATAAGACAATATTGAAGTGGGTACTGAGACAATTCATCTTGTAAACAGATGGTATAAACTTATGGTATTGATAAAATACAGTACAGTACTAGAAATGTATTTTCTCTTCCTTATGATTTCCTTAGTATTATTTTCTTTTCTCTAGCTTACTTTATTGTAAGAACACAGTATATAATACATTTAACATACAAAATATGCGTTAATTGACTGTTTATGTTATTGGTAAGGCTTCTGGTCAACAGTGGGCTATTAGTATTAATAGTAAAGTTTTGGGGGAGTTAAAAGTTATACACAGATTTTCCACTGTATGTGGGATCTGTGCCCATAATCCTCATGTTGTTCAAGGGCCAACTGT
This sequence comes from Rhinolophus hipposideros, assembly GCF_964194185.1. Taxonomy (NCBI): domain Eukaryota; kingdom Metazoa; phylum Chordata; class Mammalia; order Chiroptera; family Rhinolophidae; genus Rhinolophus; species Rhinolophus hipposideros. Next base: position 47,620,747 of record NC_138048.1, on the reverse strand, counting down.
ACATGTTATTGTAACTTCCTTTTTTAGGTCTTACTTTTGAGGAGAGGGATATCATTGAAGGAGCCTTCCGTCAAGGTCAGATTCGGATCTTGGCAGCAACCTCTACTCTTTCATCTGGGGTGAATTTACCTGCACGTCGTGTGATTATTCGGACTCCTATATTCAGTGGTCGAACTTTAGATATTCTTACTTATAAGCAGATGGTTGGTCGTGCTGGCAGGAAAGGAGTAGACACAGTAGGTGAGTTTGAACTTAATTGTAATAGCGTTGCTAAGGACAGTGTCATTCTAGTTGAAATTTGGCTAATACCTGGTAACCCATTTCTCACGATGTGGTGTTTGTTATCCAAAGCACTAATGTCATTTTTTGGATTTACTTAATATTTATAATGAGTATAACTTATAATTTTCATGTTGTCAACCATTGATTTTCTACTAATGTAGAATTAAGATTTTCTTTTGTATATACAATGAAACGATTCAGTATTATGTTAAGATAATTTATCACATTAGCTGGAATATGATTTTTAATGATAGTCTACTATTTAGTGCTAATGAAAGGAGTAATTTTCATGGGTATTAGTTCTGCTTAAGCAACTGGTCTAAGAGAGTTGAGAGCTGGGAAACACTCTCACAGTTTGGGAATAGGGACTTCACATACCATCTTTTTCTCACTAAATTGGTGCTGTCTGTGAAAACAACCTTCTCAGTTTTTTATCTTGCCTCAGCAGTCCAAACAACAGTTTTGTCTTAAGCAATGAGGAGGAGGCTTGTTTGAATTAAATATCAAGATAGCAGCAAATATTATTTCTAACCTCTTACATTATTCTGAGTATGGCTAAATTGTTATGAGTCTTCTAACATTAAGAATTTTGGGAGGAACATTCTCTGTCACTTTATCTTCTCTAGGATGTTGTTTATTGACTCCAGTATTATACTATGTATAAAATAAATAGACAAACAGTTCTGTGACTACTGAAGAGATACTAGGATATCCAGGAGAAAAGAGAAAGTCTTAATGGGAAAATAGGTGGGATATTCTGGGCACAAAAAGCTGGGTAGTATACCGAGAAAAGTGACTTTTAGAGTAACTTTTCATGTGAAGTCCCCAAATACAGTTAATACTCATTAAGAATGGATTTTGTATTTGTGAATTTGCTCGCTTACTAAAATTTTTTCATAACTCCCAAATCAATACTTGTGGGACTTTTGTGGACAAGTGCAGAGCAATGAAAAATTGGAATCTCTGGAAGTACACGTCCCTGCAGATGTTCAACAAGGTGAACTACTTTCTTGACACTCTACCTTCTTGTTTTAGCTCCCATACTACGGTATAAACAAGCATCCTTTTCAAGGTCTTTAGTGCCGCATTTTTCATATTTAGGGGTGTTTTGGTGATTTAGCTGTTTAAAGTGACCCCTCAAGTATAGTGCTGAAGTGCGATTACCTAGTGTTCTGAAGTGCAAGAAGGCTGTGATGTGCCCTATTCAGAAAAAAGTGTGTTAATAAGCCTTGTTCAGCCATGAGATATAGTGCTGTTGGCTGTGAGTTTAATGTTCATAAACCAACAATATATGAGTATATTAAATAAGGTCTCTTTAAACAGAAACACACATACAACAACATTTTTGTATTGATTGGCTAATGAAAATATTGAGTCTAGGGGCTTGCAGGAAGCTAACCCTGTACTTCTCCTAGAAGCAATGGTTCAGTACTCCCTAGTAATTCAGTGTTTGTGGTGACTTTATGGAATGTAACTACAGACGTAATAAGAATTGACTATAACTTATTGGTGGCTGAATTAGAATATAAGTTCACTGAGGTAACAAAAGCCAACATAATAGGTGCATAAACAAGGTAGAGTTACTTTCTTATCATATAACAGTACAATTGTAAGTAATCCGGGGCTGATACAGTGACTCCAATATCAGGGACCTACTTTTCTAGTTTGTTTTTCCATGTGCAGCAATATCATTTCTATTCTGTGGTATAAGATGACTATTCCAGTCTCTGTTATCACATCCACATTTCAGCCATCAGGAAGGGAAATGAGGAAGTAAAGGGCACACTTCCTGCCCTTTAAGAAGTTGCATATAGTATTTCTCCTCACATACAAATGGCCAAAACTTAGTCATATGGTTATGTTCCCCACCTGTAAAGGAGGCTGGGGAATATAATCTTTAGCTGAGTGGCATTGTGCCCAGTTGACACTTAGGAGTTTTATTAAAGGAAGAATGAGAGAATGGCTATTAGGGGACATCCATCAGTCTCAGCCCCAAATGACTTATCTATCTATAATCCCTGAAGGGCCATTGATCTGCCTCTCTTTTAAGCTCTAAAATTTTGGTGATTATAAAAACCATCCAACTCATTGGATTTCCCCTACTATAGGCATTAACGATGTTTATCCTGATTCTGTTTCTTACTTTACCTACAAAATGTGCAGATTACAAGTATGTGTTTAAAAAGGGTGGTGGGATGAGGCTAAGACAATCCCTTCCCATTCCTGTCTGCTTCTCTCTGCTCCTCCCCCAACTCTCATGTCTCAGTAGACTCACAACTTTGGAGAGTGCAGTGTAAGTTCATTTTACACAGATACTCTTCTTTCAGGGCTAGAGAGTCTTAAGGTAAGGTAGAAGATAAGGAGGTTTTATTTGCCTTGCTACATTCTTAGCTTGTGCTTATCTTTCTTATGGGGAAGAATAATTGAAAGTTTGGTGCCCTGGACTAATAATTATCAAGCCTTAAATCAGACAACATTCAAACAAAAGCAAAATATACTGCAATAACTTTATTTCTAAGGTATTAGAAATTTCTGAGATTTTTGACGTCACATGATGTTCCATTTCAGGGTGGCATATGGCTTAGCTCAGAATTTCCATCAAGTGGGGAATGTGTGAATATAGTATTTTATATTAACTGTTAAGATTTAACGACTTGGTCATGCTTTTGGACTGTGTAGTATCTTTGTCACTTATATGGATTTTCTAAATGATGTTAACATTTCTTGGACAGTTCATAGTGTTTTATTTTGATAATACTTTAATCTTTCTGGGGATTTCCTGGATCCCCAGATCCAGAATGATGGTACTTTGTGCCAAAATAGTGATTTGCAATTCAAATTGTCAGTAATAGATGGTTTGATTCCAATTGACTTCTCTGCTGTGATATGATTACAGTACCCTCCCAGAAAGGTAGGAGCAGGAACCTGGACATACCTATATATTAGGATTAATTTGGGCATTTTCATAAATCTTGCGCATCCTAGAAAAGGTTTGTCTATTTTGTTGAATAATAAAAGCCCAAAGTGGGTTGTTCTCCTGCTATGAGAGACAGGAAGGGGGAGACCTTCACAAAGAGAAATTTATGTCCTGTATCTAGGCAAGTTGGGAGAGGGTGATGAGCTTTTTCAGTGTTTGCTGTTTCCCAATTGCCTTCAGGTCAAAATAATCATTAATTTAAAAAAAGTAGCATATTTTGGTGTAGCATACATATTCTGATCCCTTTCAATCCAAAGTTCAGAAAAACAAAATATTAGCAAAAATTCTATGACCATAATAATTACTATAATCTATTATTTCTTTTAAAACTATTAAGCCAGCTAAATTCTCTTTAGCTGGTATCTTATGGAATTGTGTTGTGATTGTGCAAATGTCTGATTTTCTTTTTCTTTTTTTGGTTATAGGTGAGAGTATCTTAATTTGTAAGCACTCTGAGAAATCGAAAGGCATAGCTCTACTTCAGGGATCTCTAAAACCTGTTCGCAGCTGCCTGCGAAGACAAGAAGGAGAAGAAGTAACTGCGAGCATGATAAGAGCTATTCTGGAGGTAAGAGAGCATTCGCTAAATTACCACTTGTTCTTATGCACCTGTAATACAATGATTGACCTTTAGTATGTGAAAAATACTAGCTTTGTGTTTCTTTATAAGATTATTTATAGTCTTCCTAAGTCTGAATCTCTTCTATTTTATATAGCTATTTCCTGGAATTTAATACAGCTACTGCTGTATCAATCTTTTAATTATTTAAATATGTTTTAAAAAATTATTTTCTGAATTTTAAAAAAAGGTGACAAATGGACTCTAATTCCTCCATCCAGATTATACCTATTGACATTAAAATGAAATCAAATTACAAATCCACATGATTAGAAGTTTCAAACAATATAGAAAGATTTAAAGTGAAAAATAATACTTTCTGCTCAGAGTCCTCAAAGGTAACCCTTTTAAAGTGTTTCATGTATCCATCCAGAAAAGTGTTCTATTCATATACCAGCACGTCTTGCAATTGGCTTCAGTAATGGTACTGGGGGTACTGGTGCCTATACTCAGACTCTTTTTATTTTTCCTATTTAGCTCTCAGTTTGAAAAAGAAAAGTTATCGATTACATAGAGTTAGTAAAGATGAACAAAGCAGGCATTCTCATATACTGCTGAAACTCTTGGAGGGCAATTTGTTCCTACCAACTAAGACCAAAAAAAAAAAAAAAAGCTCATAGCCATTTATCCAGCAAATCCACATTTAGGAATTATGTCTAGGAATGTATTTGTGAAATTACATCAAATAAAACGTACACAAATGTTTATTATGGCACTATAGGTAATAAGACAAAAATTGGAAACAACCAAAGTATTATTAATACTAAATAAGTCTTGGAAAAACTAAGGTAACTCTGTTTAGGATGATTTGATATTTTTCCAATATATATTAAATGAAAGAAGGCAAGGGGAGAATTAGTACATAGAATAGAATAGTTGTGGGAAAATGATATCCACAAGACACAACTGACTTCATTGTTTTCTGTTCCTAACTGCTTCAATTCTAGCATTCATGTATGCCCACATATTTCAGAAGGGGGGATGAGAAGAATTAATTCAGTTCATGGCCATGAGCCATCAATACCTCCTTTATATATGTTGTTAGTTTCTACATTTCAGGTAGATAATGATTCACTTATTTTCATTTATGAGAAAATGTTGTATCTACTTTTAAGGAAAACGCTTCATGTTAAAAGTAGGTGTTATCTACGTTTATATTGAATGATGATGGAAGAGTTAATAAAGAGTCTCTACATTAAGATACTGAGAGTGTTTAAAGAGAACAAAATCACTTCATTTTTTTTTTATATCTTGAGGACCTGTATGTCTTAATAAAAAGTTACAGAAAATTTCAAACCTCTTATATCAGGTAATAGTTGGTGGTGTGGCAAGTACATCACAAGATATGCAGACTTATGCTTCTTGCACATTTTTGGCTGCAAGTATGAAAGAAGGGAAGCAGGAAATTCAGAAAAATCAAGATCCTGTTCAACTTGGAGCAATTGAGGACTGTGTATTGTGGCTGCTAGAAAATGAATTCATCCAGGCTACTGAAGCTAGTGATGGAACAGAAGGTAACGATGATTTCTTAGTTTCAATTTACCCACATTTTCATCTTCCGTGACTTAGAATGTGTACTACTGCTTAGTAAAATGAAATTGGCTTTTCAAGCAGTATAAAAGGAAACTGACTTTTCAAGAAGTGTATCAACTCATACTTAGTAAGTCAATGTTGTGTTCAGCAACACAGACAATTAGCGTAGAGCCTACTCAGAAATATCCATGCACTGGGCAAGATTCTGTCTGTAAAATTTATCAAAGCCTAAAAGGTTAATTACACGATATAGAAAGACAGTGTGTTGTTTTATTTTTAACATCTGATCCTTCATTTTCCCACCCCCACACCCAAATCAGGAAAAGTATATCATCCAACACATCTTGGTTCGGCAACTCTTTCTTCTTCACTTTCTCCAACTGATACTTTAGATATTTTTGCTGACCTCCAAAGAGCAATGAAGAGCTTTGTTTTAGAGAATGATCTACATATTGTCTATCTGGTAAGCTCTGTTTTCTTCACTATTGTTTTGGTGAAAATGGGGAGAAAAATACATGTATAGAATCTTGAACATCAAAAATACCCTAAGGGAACATCTTGTCTGTTTTCCTTGACTAGAGTAGTTGTGGTGGGAATAGAAAAGAAGAGGTAAGAAGAGGGTTATTTTAAAGTATTAAGCTAAATTTTCTAGTGACCTTTTAATCTATTTGCCTACTTAATCTATTTTCTCTAACCTTCTTTCAGAACAGATTTGAGGGATTTATAAAAACATATATTTTACAATATATAAGAGAATAGCAAAGGACAATGAGATATCAAGAAATTAGAGATAAGATCATAATGTAAAATTCAAGCAAAGGTTGGTACATAAACTTGAATGCCATTAAGTTATATACAGTTGCTGTGGCCAACTTTGGTTCTGGGCTTTCTAGCCACTATAGCAAAGAGGGAAGCTTGATTAGTCTCCATATTCAAAAGATAAAAAAAATTAGGAAAAGCATTGAATTTTATTGCATAAGAAAAATTTAGTCCTAAAAAGACACTATGGGAGTTAAACACTTTTAATACAATCTCTATAATAAATACAATAAAGAATTTTAAAGTTTACATTAGACAATTTAAAAAAATATTATTTTAATAACAAATATTTTGATAAGAACTGAGTAAAACAGAGTTTGAGATCATATTCTCTGGCAAGAATTTGGCCAGAAGTACTTAATTTTTTTCAATTAAAAGTAGATGTGGGGAATGATGTCAGCAAGATGGTGGAACTGGAAGTCCGAGCTCTTGTCTCCATCACAGAAATATAGGTTAGCAATTATTCACAGACAAGAATGCCTTTCTAAAAATCCTAGGTCTGGTGGTGAGGTTGAAACTTTTTTTGGCCCTGACGCAAGAACTGACTATGCGTTAATTTTGTGAAAACCACTGGCCACACCCCGTAACTCCATGGGACCCCGCTCCACTAACTTAGGAGGCATCACTGGGGGCTTTGTCAACACTGGGTCAACCAGTCCAGCCTGTGCATCTAAGGAGGCTCTATTAGCGGCTGAGCCTTACACGTAGCTGGCATTGGCAACAGGCCCAGGGGTTGACAGCTGGTTTCCATTCACAATGAGGCCACCCCCAAATGCCTGCAGTTCCAGCACAGGGGGCAACCAACTGCATATAGCTTTGTAGCTCCTACCAGTTAATCCTGGGCTGGTCACAGACAGTGGGTGACATTGGTTTGCACAGGAACCCCTCCCAACAAACAACACAGCAAGGGGCCGGCCTCAGACCAGACCAGAGAACTACCCGATTAGCCCCACACCCAAAGGGTGGTCTCAACAGGCACAAGAGGCCACGGGGGCAGATCCCCCTTTGAAGGGTCACCCCCCACACAGCAGCTCATACATTGTGGCATAGCCAATTCTCACAGCCAGTCAGCCTGAGAGTGAATTCCACTCACTGATGTATCAAAAGCAATCAAGGCTCAACTACAACAGGAGAACACACATAACACACACATGGGACACTCCTGGAACACAGACACAGGTGATCAGGGAGATTGCCACTGGACCACACAGGATGCCTACTCCATAAGGCTGCCTGCCTAGCAAAGACTGAGAGACATAGGAGATCTACCTAATACATAGAAACAAACACAGAGAGGCAGCCAGAATGAGGAAACAAACAAACATATCCCAGATGAAAGAACAGGAGAAACCTCCAGAAAAAGAACTGAATGAAACAGAGGCAACCAACCTACCAGGGATAGACTTTAAAACATAAAGAATGCTTAGGGAACTTAGTGAGAATTTCAACACAGAGATAGCAAGCATAAAGAAAGACATAGAAACCATAAAAAAGAACCAGTCAGAAATGAAGAATACAATAACTGAAATGAAGAATGCACTAGAAAGAATCAAAAGCAGATTAGATGAAACAAAGGATCACATCAGTGATTTAGAAGACAAGGTAACAGAAAACACCCTGTTGTAAGAACAAAAAGAAAACAATTAAAAAATAATGAAGATAGTTTAAGGGACCTTGGGACAACATCAAGCATAACAACATAGGAGTACCAAAAGGAGAAGAGAGAAAGCCATGTGCAAAAAGAAAGAAACTAGACTGCTTTCTGTTGCCATATACCAAAACCAGCTCAAAGTGGATCAGATCAAAGGCCTAAACATCAGACCTGAAACAGTAAATTGCATAGAAGAAAGCATAGGTACTAAATTTATGGACTTTGGGTTCAAAGAGGATTTTATGAATTTGACCTCAAAGGCAAGGGAAGTAAAAACAAAAATTAATGAATGGGACTATAGCAAACTAAACAGCATCTGCACAGCAAAAGAAACCGTCAACAAAATAAAGAGGCAACCAAGTGAATGGGAGAAGATATTTGCAAACAACACCTCTGATAAGGGGCTAATATCCAAAATATGTACAGAGCTCATACAATTCAACAACAAAAAAACAAACCAGTTAAAAAATGGGCAGAGGACCTAAACAGACACTTCTCCCAAGAAGACATACAAATGGCCAACATATCTATGAAAAGATGCTTAGCTTCACACTAGTTATTGGGATAATGTAAATCAAAACCACAATGAGCTACCACGTCACACCTGTTAGAATGGCTATTATCAACAAGAGAAGTAATAACAAGTGTTGGAGAGGCTGTAGAGAAAAAGGAACCCTCATACACTGCTGGTGGGAATGTAAATTGGTACAGCCACGATGGAAAACAGTATGGAGGTTCCTTAAAAAATTAAGAATGGAATTACAATACACCCAGCATTCTCTCTCCTAGGTATCTACCAAAAAAAAATCTGAAAATATTTATCTGTAAAGACATATGTATTCTTATACTCATTGCTGCATTATTCGAGGTGGCCAAGACTTGGAAACAGCCAAAGTGTTCTTGGATAGATGATTGGATAAAGAAGATATACTTATATACAATGGAATATTACTCAGCCATCAAAAAGATGAATTAATCTGTCTGTTTAAACATACCCTTATGAATGTGAAGTACTACCTCATTATGGTTTGGATTCGCATTTCTCTAATGGTTAATGATGTTGAGCATATTTTCATGTGCTTATTGACCATTTGGATATCTTCCTTAGAAAAATATCTGTTCAGATCATTTGCCCATTTTTAAACTGGGTTATTTTTAAATTATTGAGCTGTAAGAGTTCTTTCTATATTCTGGATACAACTCTCTTATCAGATATATGATTTGCAAATATTTCCTCCCATTCTTGTCTTTTTTACAGTTTTGATGATACCTTTTGAAGCACAAAAGTTTTTAATTTTTATGTTGATTTTTTTTTCGTTTGGTGTCATATCTAAGCATCCGTTCTGTAACACAGTATCACAAAGATTTACTCCTATGTTTTCTTCTAAGAGTTTTATAGGTTTAGGTCTTATATTTAGAGGTATGACCCACTTTGATTTTTGTGATTGGTATAGGTAGGGACCTAACTTCATTCCTTGCATATGCATATCCAGATGTCCCAATACCGTTTGTTGAAAATCCATTCAATTAATTTGTCATCCTTGACGAAATCAATTGATCATAAATGTGAGGGTTTACTTTTGGACTTTCCTATTTCATTATCTGTATGTTTATCCTTATGCCAATACCATATTGTTTTGATTAGTGTAGCTTGGTAGTAAGTTTTGAAATCAAGAAATGTGAGCCCTTTAACTTTATTCTTCTTTTTGAAAAATGTTTTGACTATTCTCAGTCCCTTGTATTTTCTTATGAATTTTAGGATCAGTTTCTGCAAAGAAGTGGCTAGATTTTGATAGGGATTGTGTTGAATCTAAAAATCAATTAAAGGAATATTGTCATCTTAACAATATTAAGTCTTCCAGTTCATGGGCTGTCTTTCTATTTAATTAGGTCTTCTTCAATTTTTTTCAACAATTTTTATAGTTTTCAGAGTAAAAGTTTAGTATTTCTTTTTTAAAGCTTATTCCTAAGCATTTTATTCTTTTTGATGCTACTGTAAATGGAATTGCTTTCTGAATTTCATTTTCAGATTGTTTATTAAAGTGTATAGAAAAACAAATTTTTGTATATTTATCTTGTATCCTGAAACCTATTAAACTTGTTTATTAACTTTAATAGTATTTTGGTGAATTCCTTAAGATTTTATATAGATAAGAGCTTCCCATCTGCAAATAGAGATAGTTTTGTTTCTTCCTCGCCAATCTGGATGTCTTTTATTTCTGTTTCTTGCCTAATTGACCTGACTAGAATCTGCAATAAAATGTGGAATAGAGGTAGTGAAAGCAGACATCTTTGTCTTGTTCCTGATCTTAGGGGGAAAGCATTCAGTCTTTCACCATCAAGTTAGCTGTGTTTTTTTTTTTTTTTTTTTTGTTGTTGTTGTTGTTGTTTTGGCAGATGGCTTTTATCAGGTTGAGGAAGTTACCTTCTATTCCTAGTTTGTTGAATATTTTTATCATGAGTTAAATTTTGTCAAGTGCTTTTTCTGTTTCTATTGAGATCATCATGCAGTTTTTGTTCACTCTATTGATATAGTGTATTTCATTAATTGATTATCAGATATTATATTAATCTTGAATTTTCCAGGTAAATACCACTTGGTCATGTATAATACTATTTATACATTGTTAGATTTAGTTTACTGGTATTTTGTTAAAGAATGTTGAATCTATATGCATAAGATATATTGGTCTGTAGTTCTCTTTCCTCACTCTGTGTAGTTTTGAGGTAATACTAGCTTCATTGCATTAGTTAAGAAGTGTTCTCTCTTCTGGTTTTCCAGAAGAATTTGTAAAGGATTCCTATTAATTCTTATTTAAACATCTAGGAGATTTCACCAGTCAAGTTATTTGTGCTTGGGCTTTTTTTTTTGGAGTAAATTATTGATTACTAATTCAGTGTCTATACTGGTTATAGGCCTATTCAGATTTTCTATTTTTTCTTGAATCAATTTTGGTAGTTTCTGTGTTTCCAAGAATTTGTCCATTTTATCTAGGTTATCCAATCTGTTGGTATTTAATAATTGTTTCTAGTATTTCCTTATAATCCTTTTTATTTCTGTAAGGTCAGTCTGTAGTGGTGACCCCTCTTCTATTCCCGATTTTAGTAATTTGTGTCTTTTCATTTCTTGATCAGACTAGCTAAAAGTATTTCAATTTTGTTGATCTTTTCAAAGAACTGTTAAAAGTTTTTAAACAAGGAGGCCATTAAAGTGAGGTAGCTCTAATGTCTTGGTAGCTTATCTAAGCAAAGATTCAGTGTGCTTGAGTCTAAGAAAATGAAACTTAAGAACAACCAATCACAGCCAGCCAACGAGGCTTTCCCAAGTAAGGCAACTGCATAAGCTATAACCAATCAAATAATTTATTTGCTTTGCTTCAGCACCTTCCCTATAAAAACTTTGCCCCTAGTCCTTTCAGTGGAGGGCTCTTAACCACCTTTCATTTGGCGCTGCACAGTTTGAATCAGTGTATGCGCAAATGAACTCTTGAAAAAATTTGATGTTCCTCAGTTTACCTTTTAGCAACCTATTTTGGTTTAGTTGATTTCTCTCTTTACTCTTTTTTATTAATTTCTGCACTTTATTATTTTTCTTCTTCTTCCTTTGGGTTTACTTAGGCCTTCCATTTGCAGTGTCTTAAGGTAGAGCATTAGGATGTTGATTTTAGATCATTTTTAATGTAAACATTTATAGATATAAATTTCCCTCAAGGCACTTCTTTCACTGCATTCTGTAAGTTTGGTATGTTATGTTTTCATTTTCATTCATTCAAGGTACTTTGTACTTTTTATTGTTTCTTTTCTGATGCATTGTTATTTAGTAGTGTCTTATTTAATTTCTACCTTGTGAATCTCCAAAAATTTTTGTCATTTATTTCTAATTTCATTTCATTGCTGTAAAACATACTTTGTAAGATTTCAATCCTTTCACATTAATTGAGGCTTGTTTTATTGCTGAGTATGTGGTCTATCCTGGAGAATGTTCAATGTGAACTTGAGAAGAATATGCATTTTGCTGTTGTTGGGTGGAGTTCAACATATGTCTATTAGGTGTAGTTGATTTAGTGTATTGTTTTAATCTTATGTTTCCTGTTGATCTTCTGCTTACCTGTTTCCCCGAAAATAAGACCTACCCCGAAAATAAGCCCTAATTAAGATCGTCAGCCAGATGGACGCATTTAGTATGCTATGACAATGTTCCAGAAGAAGATGACATGACTGTATTTAAATAAATGTAGATTGTTGTACATGAAAAAATAAGACATCCCCTGAAAATAAGCCCTAATGGAGCAAAAATTAATATAAGACCTGGTCTTATTTTCAGGAAACGGTAGTTTTCTATCCATTGTTGAATGTGATATGTAGATGATGTAATACAGAATTGTACACTTGAAACCTATGTAATTTTACTAACCATTGTCACCTCAATAAATTTTAATTAAATTCAAAAAAAAAAAAGAAAGGATACTTAAGTCTTCAACTATTATTTTTTAATGGTTTATTTTTCTCTTCATATCTGTCAAGGTTTGTTCACATATTTCAAGGCCCCGGAGGTATTTACAATTGTTATATCTATTACACTTGATGGATTGATCCTTTTAACGTTATAAAGTGTTCTTCTTATATCTGTTAACAGTTTTTTTTTAAAGTCTGTCTGTTCTGATATTATTATAGCCGCTCTGGCTTTGGTATGGTTGTGGTTTGTGTGATATTTTCCCTTCCTTTTACTTTTGACTTATTTGCATTTTTAAATCTATATTGTGTCCCCTATAGACAGCATATAGTTGGATTCTGTTTTTTTATCCAGTCTGTCAATTTCTGTCTTTGATTAGATTATTTAACCCATTCACATTAAATGTTATTATTGAAATAGTTGGATTTACATCTTTCATATTTTTTGTGTCTTTTTATTTTCTATATAGTTCATGGCTTTCCCCTCTATATTTCTTTTTTGATTTATTTTGAATTAAGTGAATATTTTCTGTATAACATATTAATTTCTTTAATTAATTTTTCTCTATATTTTTGGAGTTACTTTACCAGTGGTTACTCAAAGGATTACTATATACAGCTCAAAATGTACACAAACTTAATTCCAATGATATATGAAACATTATTCTTGTATACCTCTATTCCTGTTCCTTTTTTGTGCTATTACTATTATACATGTGGCATCTGTATGTGTTACAAATGTAACAATCCATTGTTATAATTTATTTTATATAATTTTATATCTTTAAAGAAGCTGAGAGAAGAAAGGAAAGCAAATGTATGTTTACAGAATTTGTTACATCAACATTCTCATTTAAGATTTGTGTTTTTCTTTATTTGTTCCTATGGATTTTAGTTACTATCTTTTGTCATTTCCAATACACCTTTGCTCACACTTGCCTTCTTCGGGCTTGTAATTTTTTTTTTTTTATGTTATATTACACTTTTTTGTACAGTTGCTTTTTAAAATAGTCAATAGAAAAAAGGAGGGGAACTATGCAATAATACTATTTTTATATGTCTCCATAGAATTATCTTTATTGGCACTCTGTTTTTTTGTGTGGAGTGAAAATATTGTTTTGGGTCACTTTCTTTCAATCTGAAGAGCTTTCTTTAGTATTTCTTGTAAGGCAAATCTTCTAGCAACAAATTTTCTCAGTTTTTGTTTATCTGGGAATGTCTTTATTTTGCCTTTATTTTAGAAATATAATTTTCCTTTATGTGATATTCTTGGTTGACAGTTTTTCTTTCTTCCAGCAGTTTGAATATGTCATTTCACTGCATTCTGGCCTCCACTGTTTTTGATGAGAAGTCAGTTCTTAATCTTACTGGGTTTCACTTGTGTACAATGAGTTGTTTTTCTTTTGCTGCATTCAAGATTTTCTCTTTTCTTGGTTTCTTACATTTTGACTATGATGCATCTGGGTGTGGATCTTTTTGAATTTATGCTACTTAGAGGTCACTTAGTCTCTTGATATGTAGATTAATGTTTCTCATCAAATTTGGAAAGTTTTTAGCCATAACTTTTTTCCATTTTTATTTATTCTTTTGTATTTTCTCCTGGTACTCAATTATGCTTATGTTGGTGTACTTAATGCTTCCCACATTTCTCTGAGGCTCTGTTCATTTTCCCCTCCTTTTTCTCCCCTCTCAGATTGCATAATCTCTATTGTTCTATCTTTGTTTTTTGCCGTTTCTTCTTGTGCCAGCTTGCAGCTACTGTGAAGCTCTATAGTGAATTGTTCATTTCAATTATTGTACTTTCCAACTCCAGAATTGCCATTTGGCTCCTTATTTATTTATTTATTTTTTTAAAATATCAGTTCTTTCTCTTTTCTTATATTCTCTACTTGATGAGACATTGTCAGTAGACCTTCCTTTACTTCATTAAACATGGTTTCCCTTTGTCCTTTGACCATAATCATAATGTTTGCTTTGAAGTCTTTATCCGATATTTCCAACATCTGGAATCACTCAAAAGTGTTTCTTTTGCCTGCTTTTCCCCTGTGTTTGGGACACACTTTTCTTTTTTTCTTTGGATGGATGTCTTATAGTTTTTTTGTTTTATATTGTTTTGTTATTGAATCCAGGACATTGTAGGTAATATATTGTAGCAATATTGATTCTTCTTCTCCTCACTCCTATTTCGATTTTCCTGATTCTTTCTTAGAAATCCTATAAAATACTTAAGGTACTTCACATCGGAATATAGAGATTAAAAGTGTCTGTGATTAAAGTTCTTGGAGTCTATGAAATCCAGTTTGTATGTTAGTGGTCTCTTCTTTTTCTCTTGTCTGTGAATTGTTTGTGAATAAATGAAGTTTCCATATAAATGAAGTATTATCACATTTAGAAATTTTTCCAAATACTGAGGCCTTTGTTTTTAATATGACATTTACATTTACCTGTTCCTTTTGTAATTCAAGTTTTACCTAATGAATTATGCTTCTTCCCTTTAGGTTACACCTATGTTTGAGGATTGGACAACAATAGATTGGTATCGATATTTCTGTTTGTGGGAGAAGTTGCCAACTTCTATGAAACGGGTGGCAGAGCTAGTGGGAGTTGAAGAAGGGTTCTTGGCTCGCTCTGTGAAAGGAAAAGTAGTAGCCAGAACTGAAAGACAGTACCGACAAATGGCCATCCATAAAAGGTAAATATCAAGGAGCCTGGACTACCCAGTATTTAGCACAGTATTGGATATACAGTAGATGTCCACTTTATTGAAATCACTTTCATTGTCCTTAAAATCAAAGTTTTGGCTGAATATAGTAAATATTTTCAATTTACTGTATTTATTGATATATTAGTTTCATCCTTGATACTTGTAGTTTAGAAGCCGTTATATATGAAGACCTTTTAAAATAGAACATTTAATTAGTTCCTTTCCTTGAAGAAGATGTGAATCAGTATGCTTTAAAGAAAGGAAGAATGCTTCTATTATCCTTTCAAGTGATTCATTACCAGTAGGGAAGAGCCAATTAAAAGATTCAGATGGGGAAATTGCATAGGCTTTTAGCTTTTTTGAAATAAAATTATTTTTCTTAAAGCATTAGTCTCTATATATTATTTACAACATAATCAAGTGTAAATTTTGTAAGGATTTATATACTTGGAGTATTTGTGGCACTATTGCCATTCAAAGTAAAACTGATTTTTATAATTAAATCCTGTCAATTTATTGAAATATGATTAGATGATCGTATAATTGTATCAAGTATTCTTTTAAATTTTTGTGCCATCATGTTTCTTGAACCAAGTCTTATTTCTTCAAATTAATTAGCATTATCAAAATATGTTTGTTATACAGATATTAGTTATTTGCTATAGTAACTAATATATGTCAGAACTTACTTTATAAACATTGAGCTCATTGGACAAACATTGAGCTCAGTGGACAAACACTGAGTCTTTGTCCACTAATCCTATATCTTACTAGTAATCTTTTCAGAGTGTGTAACCCTCTCTTGCCTTTTTGATTCTTACTTGTTTCACAACGTGTATGTTTATAGTAGACATAAGTGATCTCTTACCATATTTTTGGTGATTTACTTTCCAGGTTTTTTACCAGTCTTGTGTTATTAGATTTAATCAGTGAAGTTCCCTTAAAGGAAATTAACAAGAAATATGGATGCAATCGTGGACAGATTCAGTCTTTACAACAGTCAGCTGCTGTTTATGCAGGTCAGTTAAACAAGAGTTTCCACATTTACTTAAGACTCTGTTTGTGGTCAAGTTAAGATTACTTTTCTTTTCCAAATTCCATTTTGTTGCATGCTTCACTAAAAGTGAGGGGATCATATCAAGCCATAATTTTGTGTTATCCCTGTCATCAGAAAACTACAGCTCCCCTGGCCTCGGGTTCCCTGCCACAGAAGACCGGCAGCCAGCTGAGTGTCTGGACCTTAGTGTCCCCTTCATTCCTAAAGACCTGCTGACCAGGCCTTTGTTTTCTGTGTTTTCTTCTTCTTTTTTATTTTTCCCCATTGCCTGATGCAAGAAGAAACAGAAACAAAGTTCTCCCTTTTCTAATCTAGTTATTAACACTTGCTGTTGAGGAACAGGATAGCAAGTGGAAAAGGATTTCTGGATTTCTGTCTATGTGTTCTAAATTATTATCTCTTCTCTAAGGAAACAGTAGTCTCCCTTAATAAAATTAAATCCATGTTCTCTAAGCTATGCAAACAGGAAAGTTAAGGGTCTGATTTTGTCAAGGAATGCTTACAAGCCCTTTAGCAGGAAACCCTGGGCTGTTGGAGAGTGTGTACATTGTGAAGGTGTGTGCATCTATGAGAGAGTACTAAGGGAAAGATGGGGGGTGCGGTAAGAAGGGAGAGACTCCCCCTTCAATTCACTGGAAACAAAGATATCAGATTGCCTCTGGAGTTAGTGTTCTCATAGGGAAGTGATTTTCTTAATGACTTGGCACTTGGCTGCTCTGGCTTCTTTATTTCAAGAGTGTCTAGCTATTGAGCTGGGCAACCTTTCTTTGAAGAAGATGTCGGTGGGAGCTTCACTTTTTATAGTCTTCTCAACACTTGGATATTTGAATCAGTTCTCTTGCTTTCCTCTAGGTGGAAAGAGTCCCTTACCTGTTTTTAAGAGTTCTCTCTTCCTTAAAAAAAGAAAGGAATGAAGAGAGAGTGAGAGGAATGAACTAGGGGGAGGGCTTTTTGTTTTGTGTTTACATGCTCTGCCTCAGTTTTTTAAATGTCAAGTGCATGGTTAAGAATAAAGGAGATGACATTTAATGTGTTTAAAACATTTGTTTGCCAATTAGTTAGGCCCTTAATGTATGTCTACTCTCCTGTTAACTTACACCTTGGCCCTGTTAAACTCTACAATTCTCCAGGAAAAAAAGAAACAATGAAATGAAAGTATATCTAAAGAAAGAGAGAATTGATCTATAAAGAATTTTTAATTCAATAAATATTCTGTGAACATTCTAGGGATGATTACAGTATTTTCCAACCGCCTGGGCTGGCACAACATGGAACTACTACTGTCCCAATTTCAGAAGCGTCTTACATTTGGCATCCAGAGGGAGCTGTGTGACCTGGTCCGGGTGTCCTTACTTAATGCACAGAGAGCCAGGTTTCTCTACGCTTCTGGCTTTTTTACTGTGGCAGATCTCGCCAGAGCAAATATTGCTGAGGTGGAGACTGTTCTGAAAAACGCTGTGCCTTTTAAAAGGTAAGAGAATCCCCGTCTGCATAGGGTTATTAAATGAAAAAGCATGTCAATTTCTAAATAATAGATACTGCATTAAAATATTTTTCTGTTTGGTAATATGTTATACGTGGTGTAAGTGGAAGAAAATATGGCTACTTTTTCCCCCTTTAGGATTACTTTTTATTTTTTATACCTTTAAAATATTTCATGACTTAAAAGACATTTCTAAAAGTATTGTAATTCTCCCCTAGAAAGATTGAGTAAAGTTTCCAAGGCTTTCTGCTTATACTGATTTTCAGTATATATCCTGGGCTCATCTTAGACTTTCTTTAGACAAGAGCACTTTAAAATGTACTCCTCTTTTGTTTGTCTTGTTCTTTTGTTTTTTTTGGTTCAAACAAATGAGAAACAAAAACTCATAGACACAGACAATAGTTTGGTGGTTACCAGAAGGTAAGGGGTAGGGGGGTGGGAGATGAGTGTAAAGGGGATCAAATATATGGTGATGGAAGGAGAACTGACTCTGGGTGGTGAACACACAATGGGATTTATAGATGATGTAATCTAGAATTGTACACCTGAAATCTATGTGACTTTACTAACAATTGTCACCCCAATAAACTTTAATTTAAAAAAATGTACTTCTCTTGATTGTTCTTTGGAACACTAATCTCTCAAACAGCTTGTGAGAAGAGGATTCTCACTGTTGTGCTCATGTGTGTAACCGATTCATTGAATGGACTGGACTTGGCATGCAATCAAGGAGTAGCTTGTTTTCTCAACCACTGTTGTTTGAACTCAATCTTATATAAAACCTCAGCCAGATCCTATTGCTGTTTAGGCACTTGCAGGTACTAACAGTTTTATTTTAAGATGTTAACATTTTGTTCTAAATTTAAAAAAGCATCAGTCTCATTTCCAGTTCAGTGTTTCTTCTCTCTCACTCAGTTTAGGCCTGACACAGGCTCAGAAACTTGTCATAGGTGTGGGAAGGGATGGGGGATAGTCACAGGAGCAGCCTCACTGTCCCCCAGTGCTAGCTCACAGTGTGGCCTCCGCTCTCTGCATGGCGTCACCACCCCAGGTATGGCTCTGGTGGGACGCTAGTGCAGCGTACTGTAGGGGCATAGCAAGGTCTACCTAGATTTTGAAGGGTGGAATCCTCTGGAACCTTAGGAACACAACCATGCAGAGAACTGCCACAGTGGGGGGGGCCGCTGTAGAGTCCCCACTAGTGCAATGCCCAGTGGAGCTGGGGGGGCAGAGCCACTCCTGTGACCCCGGACCAGAAGAACGAGCAACTGGTGTACGATTTTGTCACCAGTTGTGTGACAAAAAGACACACCAGGGTGTGTCTTTGGCTGAAGTCTCCCTGGAGTATGCTTTAGAATTTTATAAATGTGTTGCTCTCCTCTGGAGCCTCTGATTTTCACAGAATCTTTGGATATAGTCATACTCGTTTAGAAATACGTACTGATAGTGCCCAAGGTGGAAAACTTCAGGTGTGGGAGTATCTCTGTGGTAACAACATACTTGACCCTTCCAGGGAGTCTACTGAAGGCAGTATATATTTACGAATTTTTAATTGGAATAAAGTTGTTTGTTAACACATTTTGGAGTCATTTCTGTATTATGCCAAGGCTGTTATTGCTATGACTATGCCTCAGAACTTTATCGATCAAATTTAGTGGCATCAGTAATAGGACAAGTCAACATCATGTGACTTCTCATGTAACACCCTGAGAAAGTCACATTATTTCTGATACTGAAGTATTTTTATCAAAAATGTATAACATGAATTTATCATAAGGAAACCTTAGACAAACCTACATTGGGAGACATTCTACAAAATAATTGGCTAGTACTTTTCAAAAATATCAAGACCATGAAAAAACAACAACTGAGGAGCTGTTTCTAATTAAAGGAGGATAAAGAAGCATGCCAACTAAATGCACTACTTTATTCTAAATTGGACTAGAAAAAGGATGTAAATGGAACAATTGGTGAAATTTGAACAAGGTGTGTAGATTAGACATAGTATTGTATTAATGTTAATTTTCTGAATAGAAACTGGTGTATCTGGCACTTGGCCACCCTGTTAGTACTTAGAGCATTGGGCTAGATAACCCAGCTAGTATTTAGATGGTATCAAACAGTTTGCCATTACCAACAATCTGCAAAGAATTATCTTGTGCATATGTATTTTCATATTATTGGTGATGTTTCTTCAGAGTTTATTTCTAGACCTGGGATTACCAAATGTAAGTGCATATGTAGCTTTATTAAATTTCAAATTTCCCCGCAGAAGGGTCTAGCAAGTCACAATATCACTAGCCTATTACCCTACAGCCTTGCCAACAGAATCTATTGTCACAGGTTTTCATTTTGCCAGTCTGATAGATCAGAAATTGTATCTCAGTATGGTTTTAATGTGCATTTCTCTAATTGTGAGTGATGGTGGATATCTTTTCATGTTTCAGGATCATTTATTTTATATTTTTGTAAATTATCTGGTTATGTTTTTCCCATATATTTCTTATAGGTTTTGGTCTTTTTCTTCTTTTTAAAGAGTCTTTTCTTTTTTAAATTGATTAGCGTTCCTAATCCTTTATTTGATATGTATATTGCAAATATTTTCTCAAAATGTATCAATTATTTTTTGACATTTTTTTACAGTTTTCCCATGCAGAATTTTTATTTTTCTATTGATTTATTTTATCGATCTTTTCATTTTTGCTTCTGCATTGTGATAGTTAGAAAATCCCTACACTGAGAGTAAAGAGGAATTTGCACGTTTTCTTCTAGTATTTGAAGTTTGCATTTAGATTCCTGATGCATTTAGAATTTGATTTTGCATATAGTGTGGTCTGGATTAATGTTATCTTTTTACCATTTATAAAAATGTTTATCTTACTCCTAGTAATATGAGATACCACCTTCATCATATACTAAATATCCATATGTAATTAAGTCTATTTCTGGAATTTCTATGCTGTTTGTTACTCTTTTTGCCAATTCATGAGCCAGTACCATCCTCTTAATAAAAAGGCTATATAATATATTTTAAAGGCTAGTAGGCCAACTACCTCCTCCTAATTTTTCATATTTTCCAGGCTATTTTTGTCTGTTTACCCATATGAAATTTAAAGTGCCTGTTGATATATTGTTGGGGTTGGATTGAAATTTAACTTAGAACTGACATCTTTATAATGTTGAGTCAATCTGTTCAAGGATACGTAATATCTTTGCATTTGATCTAGTCTTTATGATTTCAAGGAGTTTTAAAAATTGTCCTCATATAGCTTTTCAGGAGTTCAAAAGTTTTCTTCATACATGTTTTGGACATTTCTTATTAAATTTATTCCTATTTAATCTTTATTGTAGTTTTAATTGGTGGCTTGCTTCTGTAATATCTTCTGATTTGAGTGTATGAAAGCTATTGATTTTTGTATATTTTTTATCCTGCTAGTTTCTGAATTCTTTTTTAAAATTACTTTTGTCATTGTTTCTGTACGATTCCGGGTGTATAGTTATATCAACTGCAGATAGAGATGTTTTAGT
This sequence comes from Rhinolophus hipposideros, assembly GCF_964194185.1. Taxonomy (NCBI): domain Eukaryota; kingdom Metazoa; phylum Chordata; class Mammalia; order Chiroptera; family Rhinolophidae; genus Rhinolophus; species Rhinolophus hipposideros. The sequence goes on along the minus strand of NC_138048.1, from coordinate 47,599,642 downwards.
TCTTTCTTAACAATTCTTATGATGCTTCTAATTGATTCCCTTATCTAATTGAATTAGCTAATACCTCTAATAGGTAGTGGTAATAGGGATAGTAGTAATAGAGATAGCATTTTTGTGTTGTTTGTGATCTTAGTGGAAATACCTCTGATGTTACCCTCATAGATACTGGCTTTAGGTCTATCATATATATGATATATATGTATTTTTAACATTTTAAAGAAAATGTCCATTACTTAATAATTTTCTTGAATATTTTTATCAGGAATGGGATTGCATTTTGTCAAAGCCTTCTTCAGTATTTTTGGAGATAGTTATAAAGTTCTTTTTTCCCTTACATCTATGAGCATGGTGTATTATATCAACAGATTTACTAATATTGAATCAATTTTATCATCCAGTATACATTTTACTTGGTCACGGTATTTTATTTTGTACGTGATGTTGGATTGTTTTCTAATATTTAATATAGTATATTTTTGCATTATTCATAAATAATATTGGTGTATATTTTCTTGTGTGTGTTTTGGACTATATTCAAGTTTTGCTATCAGTGTTTAGTATGAGACTTGCTTCATGAAAAAGACTTAGGAATTTGTTCTTCCTTTTCAGTACTTTGCAATAATTTATAGTGTATTGGGACTGGTTGAAGGTTTGATATAATTACTCTATAAAACCATCTTGGATGGTGCCTTTTTATGAGGTTAGTTCCTTGATCATCTTCTCTATTTTATTTTTCCAAAAATTAGTCTCTCTAAGTTTTCTATCTCTAATGGGGTCACTTTTGGTAATCTGTATTTCCCTAAAAAATTATCCATTTCATCTAGATTTTCAAATATATTTTCATAGAAATCTGTACATTAGTCTCTTAGGAATTTAAATTTGTTTTCTATTTCAATGGCTATTCCTTGTCATTTTTTCTTTTGTAAAACTTCTATTTTTTTAATCAATCAAGTTAGCTAATAGTTTATCTATTTTGATAATTTAAAAAAAAACTAGGATTTTGTTTTATTAGTTAGGTCTACTTTAAAAAAAATTTACCTCATTAATTCCTTCTTTTAATTTTATTATTTTATTCCTGTTGCTTTCTTTTGTTTTAAGTTGTGCTTTTTCTAGTTGTGTGTGTGTGTGTGTGTGTGTGTGTGTGTGTGTGTGTGTTGAACTGGGAATTTAATTTGTGGACTTTTATATTTTTTTCTATTGATAAATAAAATACTACGTTTTTAGTTTAGTACTATGAATTTTCCTATAGTCTCTATTTTAAATATAACCCATCGATTCTGATAATGTAGGGGTTTTGTTATTTTTTAGAAATTATTAATTTACTTTTTTTTTCTTTTTTGCTATTTTTTTTGATACTAGTTTCTAGTTTTATTGCATTGCAATCCAGTAGTGTTGTTTGTCACATTTCTACTTTTTGGAACTCACTAATGTTTTCTTTATGACCTACATATATAATCAATACAAGCTAGGTGTAGTCTCTATTACCGTATTTCCCCAAAAATAAGACATAGCTGGACAATCAGCTCTAATGCATCTTTTGGAGCAAAAATTAATACAAGACCCGGTATTATATTATATTATATTATATTATATTATATTATATTATATTATATTATACCCGGTCTTACATTATACTAAAATAAGACTGGGTCTTATATTAATTTTTGCTCCAAAAGACTCATTAGAGCTGATAGTCCAGCTGGTTCTTATTTCGGGAAAACACGGTATAAGGGTAAAGTGTTTGAAATGTAAACGGGGTCAAATATATGGTGATGGAAGGAGAACTGACTCTGGGTGGTAAACACACAATGTGATATGTAGATGATGTATTACAGAATCGTACACTTGAAGCCTATATAATATTACTAACCATTGTCACCCCAATAAACTTTAATTAAAAAAAATGTTTGAAATGTATTCATAAATTCTTCCTTACTGATGATGTTCATTAAGTCTTCTTTATTCTTATTTATGCCCCGCTACCCCCCGTCAACCCTTCATCTATCTTATAATGAGAGTGGTTTATTAAAGTTTGCTAATTGTTTGTATACTACTTTCTTAGGAGGCCATATACAGTATAGAGTTCCCTAAGTTCTTATATGTTTAAAACTGTTTTTCTATAATTTAATATTTGAAGCATATCTTAGCTGGATATAAATCTTTGGTCAACACTTTTTTTTAATTGAGGTTTTTGAAAATGATGTTTCTTTGCACTGTGCTGTTTTTGAAAAATTTGGTGGGAGTATGATTCTTTTGCCCCTCTAAATATGTAGGCCTTGAGATTTCTTTCCCATGTTTTGAAGTTTGATAGTTTTACTAGGCATATTAGTTAGTTATTGTTATGAAACAAGTTACTTAAGAACTGAGTGGCTTAAAAGCAACAGTGAATACATATTCAGTCCGAGTTTCTGTGAATCATGACTTTGGGAGCACCTTTGCTGGTGGTTCTGGTTTGAGTTCACTCATGAGGTAGTAAGTAGTAAAGTTGTTGACCAGTGGTAAAGTCTGTTGACCAGATCCTGAAGAGTTGACTTGGATCTGCTTTTAAGGGGCTCGTGTACACGTTGGCAAGTTGGTGCTGGGTTCTCCACCTGAGTTTCTCCAGAGAGCTTCTTGATGCCTTCATGCCATGATGGTTGGTCTCTCCCATTGTGAATGATCCAAGAGAGAAAAATGGAAGGTGCAGTGTCTTTTATGGTTTTTTAGTTGTTTTGAGTGAGAGGCTAAATCAGTCCCTATTACTCCACCTTGGTTGGAAACAGAGGTCACTTGGACATTACTTCTTTCAAAATTTTTATACTTTATCCTATCTCTCTTCTCCTAATGGTACTTTAATTACATATATGTTTGACCTTTTAGGGTGTAGAATCTATTATTTTACCCTGACAAGCACTGGTATTTTATCAGTCAGTTAGCTTAGCTGAACTCAAACTCTAATCTTTGTCTTTCTGTAGTGGGCTATAGCTCAAATCTCTATAGTTCAGCTGTTTAGATTTTTAATTGGCTGCTTGGAGTCTTGCATAGCTTAGAGGTCAGCCAGATTTTTGGGCAGAATTTATAGAAGAATTTGGGATTCTCCTTTTCTGGATCTCTCATTTCTGGACTTTCTCCCTTCATTTGTATCTCCTGTGGTTATTCTGAACTCTGTTTCAAATTCTGTCAATAAACTTCAGGCTTTTATCCAAGTTTTAAGTTACCCTTTATGGCGCTGATTGGGGCCTTTTCACATTCAAGTGAAAAGTGAAAAGTCATCCACTGCCGTTTTTTCTAGTCTCAACTCCCTTCTAATTTCTGCTTTCTTTTGAAAACTCTCCAGTTCCTTCAAAGTCTGGGGTTCATATTATATAGGAGGATTTGTTTTCAATGAAAGTTTTTGACACTCACTTATTCTATCTTGCCATTTAAAACTCTGCCTTAGGCCTTCTCTTATTATGCTATTTAAAAATTGCAGAACCACCCATCCCTTCCTGGTGCTACATTTGTTGTACACATCTGTTGTCACCAGTTGACATAGAATGTTCTTTAATATTTGTTTGTTTTCAGATTTCCCCAACTAGAATGTAAGCTCTAAGAAAGCAGATATGTTTCCCTCTTGTTCAGTGCTATTTCTTCTATTCTCAGAACAACTCAGATTGATACTTAATTTATTTGTTGGATGATGAATTAATCAATGCATTAGTTTATTTATTTTTTTATCCCCTTGTATAGTGCCCGAAAGGCAGTGGATGAGGAAGAGGAAGCAGTTGAAGAACGTCGGAATATGCACACTATTTGGGTGACTGGTAGAAAAGGTTTAACTGAAAGGGAAGCCGCAGCCCTAATAGTGGAAGAAGCCAAAATAATTCTACAGCAGGACTTAGTTGAAATGGGAGTGCAATGGAATCCACATTCCCTTTTAAATTCTGATACACACTCATTGACCAGCAGTGAGTCAGAAGTAAAGGAACACAAATTTATATCCCAAACTAAGAGTTCTTGTAAAAGATTAACATCAGAGAAAAAAAGTAACACAATATGTAGTGATTCTTCTGTTAAGCATTCACCAAATACAGTGCAAGATTTAGATAAAAACGGAGAGCATACAAATTCTTTTTATTATCAGGATGGGCATCAACAACGTCAGGTACATTCGATTTCCAGAGCAAGAAAATGGACGTCCTTGAATATAAGTAAAGAGAAGCTAGGAACCTCTCCAAATGAGGGAAAAACAAGTACTAAGAAAATTGTTCAGACTCTCTCATCTGAGAAAACAGAAAAGGCAGCTTGGAAACATAGAAAGCATCTAAAACGATCCAGATGCAGTAGCCCTGTGAAAGACTGTGGAAAGCGTAGAACTGATTTACAAAAACAGACTGTATCTAATCCTGTTCCTTGTGAAGACTCTTTGACCTTAGATGAAAAGAATATGGAATTTGGAAGTCCTGAGCCATTTGCTAAAAATGTATCTTTCAGTGCTGAGGGAAAATGTAATAAAACATCATTCCCATCACAAACAGAACAAAGTTGTTCAAGGAAGAAAACAATAAATAGTGGTATTCTTGTTGAGCATTTTATCACAGGATCCCAGAGTGAAAAACAGACTTGTCAAGCCACTAGTGTGGTTAGTGAAAATGGAAGAGGATTAACTGTTGTGGAGTCAGAAAAAATAGATGAAGTACTGATACAAAATGATTCAGAAAAATATAATATTTATGTGAGACACCATGATATGCATCCATTTAACCAGTGCACTGAGAAGCAGTCTGATAAACAGACAAGCACTTATACTAAACAGAAAAAAATAATAGAGACGCAAATGCCCTGTGGGATAGTCAGTGGTTATATGACTAGAGACTCAAAGGCTAGTATTATCGAATGTAAAAGTGTAAAGTTTAATGCTGAGGAAAATAAATTAAATAATCTTCAGGTATCCGGAGATGACATAAGCAGCACTGATATACACAGTGGATTACATCTACCAACTGGAGCATTTGGTAAATCTGGAGGCCAGCATAAGAATTTTGTAAATCCTTCTAGAATTCAAGAAAAGACAGATGCTTATACAGCAAACAAAAATAATTGTGTTTCTGGCTTAGGGTTAGTTCCTTGTGATTTTGAAGATAGTTTCTACCTGGATACTCAGTCAGAGAAAATAATACAACAGATGGTAACTGAAAATGCCAAACAAGAAGCAGCAAAGGACACCAACCTGGCAGCGGAGATGATGCGGAAGAGCCTGGGCACCCAGGGCTCAGTGAGCTCTTCTCAGAATGACATTCACTTTACCTTTCCTGGTGACCAGCGTTCTCCAGGAGGGACAAATATAGACCATTTGGAACCTACGACTGTAGGCACTGTGAAACGAAGGACTGATTCACACGCGGTTGATATCCTGACTCCAGAAAGCCCACTTTTTCATTCTCCAGTATTATTGAGGCAAAATGGCCCTTGTTTTAAAGGGAATGAACTTTCTGTTACTGACTCCCAATTAAATAGTTTTCTTGAAGGTTATCAAACACAGGAAGCTATGAAATCAGTTATGTCTCTAGTTCCTCAAAAGAGGACTCCCACTGGCGTAGAAGTAGAATGTCTGCCAGTTCCTGAAACAAGTTTAAATTTGAGTGATAGTTTACTGTTTGACAGTTTCAGTGAAGACTACCTCATTAAAGAACAACCGCCTGATGTCCAAGCAAAAGAACCCTTTCCTTCTGAAATAATGTCAGACCATTTCAGTGATTCTTTGTGTCTGAAACCAGAGGACCCAATTAAATCAAATATGGATGCGAATCAAGATAATCAGCAGCAGATGACTTGTTTCAGTGATGAGTCTATTGTATTTTCAGAAATAGATTCTGTTCAGATAGTTGAAGCTTTGGATAATGTAGACATATTTCCTGTCCAGGATAAACATAATACTGCAGTATCTTTTAGAACATTAGAACCATGTAATCCAGTGGGTAATGATCATCCCCAAAGAGAAGTAATTGAAGGAGATAAAGATGAAAAGTCTCAAGGATCCAAATTAACTGGGACAAAACAAAATAATTCATTAACATGGTCAGGAGAATCATTTGATTTAAGTCCAGGACTGCAAAGGATTTTAGATAAAGTGTCCAGTCCTCTAGAAAATGAAAAGCCAAAATTAACCACTACAGACTTGTCTAGTTTGAAAGAAAAAAACAGAGAGTTAAATGACAAACAAGAAGTAGTTTCAAATTTGGAGTTAAATCAAGTACAGCGAATTTCATATTCCCCTAATATGGACATAAAAAGCAAGATTGAGGCATTTGCGAACTATGCTATTCATGGTGAAACCCCATCCCTCTTGCCTTGTAAAGAAAGCAATACAGTTGATGATAATGGACTCATTCCTCCTACACCCATTCCAGCATCTGCTTCTAAGCTGGCATTTCCAGTTATTCGTGAAACATCTTCTGTAAAACTTTGGAAAACTAGTAGTGTTTTACAACCTGGTGAAAGTTATTCGTTTGGCTCCCCTTCAGCTATTAAAAGCCATGATTTAAATCCAGAGAATAGAAATAATGTAAAAGACAACAGTCCTGTTGGAGACACAAGTTTTTCACTGCAGTTATCACAGGATGGATCACAGTTAACTCCAGCCTCATGCAGTTCAGAAAGCTTGGCCATAATTGATGTAGCAAGTGACCAAATTCTCTTTCAAACATTTATAAAGGAGTGGCAGTGCAAAAAGCGATTTTCCATCTCACTGGCTTGTGAAAAGATCAGTGATTTGACATCTTGTAAAAGTGCAACTATTGGTGGTAGGTTTAAGCAAGGTAAGAAATTTTATTTTTAATTTTTTCACATTTAAATGTAAAATAGTAAACTGAGAGGGGACAGACTTTTCAGTATTGGATATTAAACGTAATAAATTTATTCAAAGCTTAATAAGTTTCTCTGATGTGGGTTTACATGTAGAAGAGCCTTATTGTCCAGCACAACTAGGTTAGTAATTGTTTCCCTCTGGTATGAGAGATGGGCAGCCCCAGGACAGCTGGGTGGGAGAGCTGAGTAGTGAGACCAAGAGTGCAAGCTGGGAGACCGAAAAAATGCAGACCACCAAGGCACGACTCATTCCCCTGGCTCTGACAGACTGTTGTACCTGGGTAATCAGGCCTGTGTCTCTCTCTTTCCAAGTAGGCCAGAGATCCCATCTAAACAGCCTTCCTACAGCAGCTCCCCTATGTAGGTGGCTTGTCAGGAGTTCAGACCCTTGCTGTCTCCTGGGACATTGACACAGTGGTCAAGCTTATTGCTGTTGGGGCCACCACAATTGGTGGGACTGGTTCAGGGGCATGTATTGGACCATGTCTGGAAACTAAAACAGCAGCTCTTTCTCCTATGTCATTCTGGTCTGTGCCCTTTCTGAGGCCATGGGGTGCTTCCGTTTGATGGGTGCTGTCCTCATCCTCTTCACTTTGTGAGGCTCTGTGGGGGTTACTTCCCTGACCCTGTTACTTCAACTCCAGGCCACACCCAGTGCTAGCGTGTGCTAAGCCTTACCGTTAAACACAACATTTCTCTAAAAAGATCACACACACATATATATAATACATAATATGTTGTTATATAACATATATAAATATTAAAATATAAGCTTGTAAAAGTTAAGATATATTTTCAATATGGATCACTTTTATCATATATTAATGGTATAACATGATGGCTTTTATTAATCATCAGTACTCATGAATTATTTTCTATTAAGTTGAAATATCCTTATTCATTTATATAATCACAAAAGTACATAGCAAACAGGCACTATATTTTTCACAATGTACATTAGCTACATTTTCCCATATTTATTTCATGTAGAACTTGTAACTCCATTGAAAGGCATGAATCCTATGCTGAAATGTTGATCCCAAAGCGTCACTGACCTCTTTTAGGTTTTGAGAATTGAAACTTTTATGCTACTATGTATATGTCTTTCTTCATGAAAGTAAGAATTTTGTATCATGGGAAATAGCTGAATTCAGCTTGACAGCCTGTTGTGGAAATCAAACATTTGATCAGATTTCTTAAATCTCAGTATTTATTAATGAAGTTGTTCATAAAGATTTGAGGTTTGTCTGATCTTCAATTCCTGGAGCACCTGTGTTAATGACAAGTTTTATGTACTTCCAGTGTTGACTGGTATGTTCCATTTTTCATTCAACAGACAAAATTAAGCACATTTTCTGTGCTAAAGTTTTGAAGGATAAAAACGTTCACTTAAATTTAACAAATATGCACCAGTTATTTTTCAGGTATTGGGAGTATAATTATAAATAAAATAAATTGGTTCTTGGCCTATGTCTTTATAAAATTGGGAATGCATTATTTTAGAAAAAATGTTAATTCCAAATATAAAATCAGACCTAATTCTTCTCTAAGATGTAGGGCTCTTGATTATTCTGGAGTTTCTTAGTGTTAAGAATTGCTGAGTTCACTAAAGAATTTTTATAGTGCACAAGTGGTTTTTATTTCTATTTGAATTATAGTAAGCCTAGAAAAAATTTATGTACACCTAAAAATGACTATTTAAAGAATGCATATTTTAGGAATTTGGAAATTTGCCTGTCAAATAGTTATTATCATTGTTTTGATGTTCAGTTTAATGGCTTTATTTTTAGATATTTTTAACTATTTCACTTTTGATTTACTTAGTTAGCTCACCTCAGGAAACCCCCATTAGAGATGATGGATTTCCTGTTAAGGATTGTGATGACATCTTGGTGGTTGGCCTGGCAGTATGCTGGGGTGGAAGAGATGCCTATTACATTTCATTGCAGAAGGAACAAAAGCATTCTGGTAAGTAACCACTATTTGGGAAAGTCACCAGGTAATTTTTTTTTTTTTTACCATGTAATTTTAATGTAGCCTCTATTAGGATAGTATTTGTTGAGAATAATTTTCTGATATTTATCTAGCAAACAGGTACTATATTTTTCACAATGTGAAAAATTGTTACCTAGAATTTATTATTTATTTATTTATTTATCTAGAATTTATTATTTATCTAGAATTTATTATTAGGGTTAAAATTTGTGTCTTTTGGACAGTGGGTAGTGTGTATATTATTTCATATGTTAAGTAGAATAAATGTTTTAAGAAACACCACTCTTACTCCCCTCAGCTTGTCACATGGGGCTATTAATACTATGTTTTCTTCTTGGGGGTAGTGGAGCATCAGGGACACCTCGGCCACCTTGAGGGTTTGCTTTTGAAGACTGGATCATAGCAGTATCTCTTCAGGTTTCTTTCCTCCTTATGACTGGGTCTGGAGCTCATCAAGAGGCAGTGATGACCTGGCCATCTATAGTAGTTGAATCACACAGCCTTGGAGAAGTCTTTGGAATTGAAAGGATATGATCTGGAAATACCTCATCATTATAGTTGTCGGATACCTAGCTGATTGAGTGGTTTTAGACAGGAGAAAAACTAATAAGGGAACATTTTAAAGGATGCTATATAATGTCTTTTCCTGAGTAAGCATGACATATTTTCAATTGTTTTGTAGGAAATTATGTTAGGATGAGTAGTTACTTGAATTGCTTTTTTCAGATGTAACATTTTGCATTCCTATTAACTCTGTCTTCAAATAGAGTTCCTTTAAAATTCATTTGAAAATATCTTTTCTGTCTTTAACTCTTCATTCTGAGGAATGTAAATGTATTTTTAGAAATCTTAATATTTAGAATTTTCTCCCACCTAATTAAATAGAGTGTTGTAAATCATCTAGTCCAAACTACAATTTTTAGACTACAAAGTACTTCATCTACATAAGTACTTCATCCAACATGACCTGGATAAGGTCATATTGAATTATTGGTTACATGGAACTAGTCCTTTTCAGTCTTATTGAGTCTTTTTCAGCCTTTGCATTTTCGATTCTGCTTCATATGATTGCTTGTGATTTTTGCCTTAAGACTATGTTTCTGTTTTTTGTTCTTTTAAGAAATTAGTGCAAGTTTGGCTCCACCATCTCTGGATCCAAACCTGACTGTGAAAGACAGAATGTGGCACCTTCAGTCCTGCTTCCCAAAAGAATCTGACAAAGAACGTTCTGTTATCATCTATGACTTCATCCAGAGCTATAAAATTCTTCTTCTGTCTTGTGGCATCTCCCTGGAACAAAGTTTGGAAGATCCTAAGGTTCTATGTCTTATTTAATTTTCACATACTTCATTTTTAAAAATTTAATGTTTAGGGTTAATTCTTAAATGACTTGCTATTTATTTTGCTCCAACAACGCAGCTTCGGTTTTTTAGAGTAGTTACTCCTTATGCAGTGATCTCCTCCACCCAGAAGACAGTATCATGCACCAAATGCCTCAGTGTAGATAAAAGCAGATGTCACAGATTCCAAGCACTGAAGTTTATATCTATCCTCAGAGGTATTCAAAATTTTTATTTTCGTAGTAAGTTCTAAGTTTTCTATCTTATAGTAAATTAGAAGTGAAAGGAGAACCGTCAGATTTAGATATATTAAATATCTGTGAGGATGGAGGTAGAAAACAGAAGTGTGTTGATATAACAAGTCAAAAAGAACAGTAGTTAGGAGCATTTAGCATAGGGACAAAGCACCTTTCTGGCCCCTTGATAACTTTCCTATATAATAGCAAAGTATGATACACTCTTCATAATGACGACTGAGTTTTTAAGGAAAGGTAATGTGTATTATTGTAACATACACTTAACAGTATAATGCATTTTCGGAAGACATTTATTTACAATGCCATAGTCCTCAAAAGGATATATTTTCCCACTGTTGATAGTGAATATATGAGGCATGTGGAATATGAATTTTAAATTGAGATATGATAGTATAGCATGTCTTCAAATGTCATTTCAGTCATCGTTGTTTTGTTATAACATTGATGAGATGACATAGGAACTTAACTCTTGTTTACATCAATTAACCTATGGTGAAATTGGTTTTATTATGCATCATTTTGCCTAAGTTGCAGAACTGATAGACAATGTTAAGTGAGGACTTACTATACTTGGTTGTTATTATATAATCAATAATAATATGATAATTTTAGTTTCTTGGTTTCTTTAGCTTTTTTGGCAAAGATTTTCTAAGGCAGTATTAGATGAACTCAATATACTATTCTTTTTTATACTTCAAGCCAGGCTTAGTTTATATGTGATAAATTCCACGTAGTTTCTAAACTAGCTTTTACTGGATATAAAAGGCTGTCACTTAATTTTGATGTTTCAGAATCTAAAATAAGAATATGGGTAATATGAGCTTGTCATTAAAACTACAGTAGCATCTCAGATTTATATACCTTTTACACAAACTATTTGAAATATTTCATAATCGGTTTTGTTAATCAAAACAATTTTGATGTAAGAAGATCAACTATTAATTTATAAAATCTCACCTTTATAAGTTTGGCAACTTTTACATTAGATTCTTTTATTCAATACCCCCCAAAGGGTCCTGATCACCAATTTCTAATGTGGTGGGGAGAGGTTTCCCCACCCCTCCAACAAATCTGCAGGTATCAGCTGGCTATCCTGCAATGCAACTCAATTCTAATTCTATCTACTTGGAGATAGTGTCAGGTCCCACAGCTTAAGGGCTCAGCCCCACAAGATTCCCAGCCCCGCACTTCAGACACCAGCCACAAGCCCAGGTTGTTATCTGTGCTTCTGGCCATTTATAAATGTGAGATTCCCTTGACCTCCCTTCCCCCTCTTTGGTTTTGATTAATTTGCTAGAGCAGCTCACAGAATTCAGGAAACCAGTTTACTCACCTGATTACCAGTTTATTACAAAGGATATTAAAGCCTACCTACAAATCAATAGGTAGATGAAGACATACACAGGGCTGGGTATATGGGAAGGGGCCAGGAGCTGACAGCCCCTCTCCCAGAACCTCCATGTGTTCACCAACTCTGAAGATCTCCTAACCCAGTCCTCTTGGGTTTTGATAGAGACCTCATGACTTAGGCATGATTGATTTATGTCATTGGCCATTAGCGATCAATTCAATCTCCAGCCCCCATTCCCCTCCCAGAAGGTCAAGGGTTGGAACATAGGGTTGGTTCCTTGACAACCAGCTCCCACCCTTAGGTAACTTAGGGGCTTTACAAAAGTCACCTCATTAACATAAAAAAAGACACCTGTACATTCCTCACCACCTAGGAAATTCTTAGGGTATTGGAAGCTCTGTGCTAGAAATGGGGATTGGGGAATGAAGGCCATATATATGTTTCTTATTATAATTCAGAATATTATGCCCTCCTTTAAAACTGCATTCTTAACCCACAAAAGAAGTAACTGAACCATTTAGTAATTGTCAGAATTATAGACAGGGCTTAAATTTCCTCATTCTAAATCCAGTTTTGATCTGCTAGATCCAGTGTTAGAAACTACAGATCTCCTAGTGTCATTGGGAAGTTAAAAATAGCAACCAAATAACCAGTTGGATGGTCATCGTAATAGGCCCTCATCCTGAGGGGAAAGCTTAGAGGCTTTCTAAAACTCTGAATTTGAACTTTTAATGATAAAACATTTATGTCTCACCGCTTCCTATGTTGAAAGAATTAAATAAACCTAAAACTACATAGGCCCATCTTAGTTATAGTAACCTAGCCAAAGTCAGCCTTAGTGAAGAAGAATCCATCTGCATTTTCAGAAACATGGTTTCATTTAGCTGAGAGGCATTTGATTTTAAGCCCACTTCAGAAGGTCAGCAGGAGCATTGCAGTAATGGAAAAATTTGAAGGCCATTGGTCTTATTAGAACCAAAAATGAGTCCTGGTAAAATTATCTTTTTCTTTTCTTCTCCTGGGAACACCACTGAGCGAGTATTAAGTGAAAATCAGTGAAATTAGAAATTAGTTTTCATATTTTTTTCCTTTTATTAAAATTTTATTTAAAAAATTTTTTAGACTTTTTTTTTATTAGTTTCATGTGCACAAAACAAAGTAATCCGTAGACATTTATCATTTATATCCCTCACACTGTGTCAACCCCCCTCCCCCCATCCACTATCCCTCTGGCATCGCACAGAGCCATTACATTTCCACTGTCTCTATTCCTAATGCTGTACTCCGCTTCTTGTAAGTGTGTGTGTGTGTGTGTGTGTATATATATATATATATATATATATATATATATATATATATATATATATATATATAAAAACTTGTAGTTGACGTTCATTATTGTTTGGCTTCAGCTTCAGGTGTACAGTGCAGTGATCAGGCATCTACATCCTCCCTGAGGTGGTCTCCCTAATGGGACAAGTGTCCATCGGATACCCTACAAAATCTTTACATTATTGATTACATTCCCCAAATTAACTTTCGTAACCCCGTGGCAATCTTGTGGTTACTGACTGCTTTGTAATCCCCTCACCTTCTCCCCTATCCCAACCCCCCCTCCCATCTAGCAACCCTCAGTTTTTCCTCTATGTCTCTGAAACTGTTTCTGATTAGTTCATTCACTTATTCTCTTCTTTAGGTTCCACATATAAGTAAGATCATATGGTATTTGTCTTTCTCTGTCTGACTTATTTCACTTAGCATAATGTTCTCTAGGTCCATCCATGTTGTTGCAAATGGTAAGATTTCTTTCTTCTTTATGGCTGCGTAATACTCCATTATATAAATGTACCACAATTTCTTGGTCCAGTCATCTACTGATGGGCATTTCGGTTGTTTCCATGTCTTGGCTATTGTGTATAGTGCTGCAATAAACATATGAGTGCATAACTTTTTTTGAATTAGAGTTTTGGATTTCTCCGGATACCTTTAATTGAAGGGTGAAACCAGAGAGCAACCGAGTAGCACTGCTCAGCCAATAGACCGACAAAGGAGTTGGGTCATAGGATAAGTGTTTATTGTCAGAGCACCGGTGATCTGAGAAGGTAGTGGGTTAACACATTCAAAAACTGCCTTAACATTCTCAGACCAGCTTAAGGTATTTAAAGAAAAATCTGGGCGTTCCTCTAAAGGTTCACAGGACAGTTCCGGGGGTCTACATGGAGCCTTCCCTCTGGCAATGTGGTCCTCCCTGGGCATCAGCAACCCAGGAACAATGACGGAAGTAGCCTGGAAAGAATGCTAGGCCATAGAGATTGTGATCAATAAGCAGAAGGGTATTAATCATGTTTCAGGGTAATTTTCTAAAGCAGGGAACTGGGACGGGACATTCCAAGCTCAAGCCACAGGGGGACGATCTATTACAAAGCTAAAGCCTTTGTAATTAAGGAAATATTCTCATTACTGTCCCATTCAGGTGGCGTGCTGGTTATTAGATCCAGATTCTAAGGAGCCGACTCTTCACAGCATAGTGACCAGTTTTCTTCCTCATGAGCTTCTACTCCTAGACGGGATAGAGTCTGGCCAAGGAATTCAAAGCCTGGGACTGAATGTCAGCACTGAGCATTCTGGGCGATACAGAGCGTCTGTAGAGTCCATTCTCATCTTCAACGCTATGAATCAACTCAATTCATTGTTAAAGAAGGGAAACCTGCAAGGTAAAAACAAAGTTCCTGGCATTTTTATGTGGTTATTGACTGGTGACAGTTATGGATTTAGCCATTCTTTATCACAGATGGATACATTTTTTATACTTTTTATGCAAACCCTAGCTTTGGATTGTCCAGTACAAGGGTCAACAAACTTTTCTGTAAAAGATCCTACATATTTTTGGCTTTGCATCCCAGATGGTCTTAATCACAAATATTTAACTGCTGTTGTAGCACAGAAGCAGCCATAGACATTATGAAAATGAGTGTTCCAATAAAACTTTACAAAAACAGGCATCTGGTCCTAGTTCGGCCATAGTTTGCTAACCTCAGGCTCTACTATGATGAAGAGAATTAGTGATGCTTTATTCATTTTTTGCTTATTTTATATTTGAACTTCATCAAATGATTTTTATTCACACTTAGAACATATCTTTCATGGATTTAAAAAAGTGACTGTTTTCTTTTTAGAACTTTTAACAGTTATTTTTTCAGCAAAGGATATTCACGTGATTTTTTTTTCCCGTCTGACAAATAGCATGGATTTATTGTGCAGTCAGCTGGCCTAGACTGAGTACATTGACTTCACAAAGATAACATATGCTTATGGTAGAAATGATAAAGTGGAACAAAGTTGGCTTTGTTCCACTGTGAGAAGACAGAAACCATGAATTTATTGCTTGATTAATAAATACTAGAAACAGCAGTATTAACACAGGGTTTGAATTCACACAGGGTTTGAATCTGGGCTGTACCACTTTCTAGGTAAGGACTTTGGGCGAGCGATTGAAACTCTCTAAGTCTGGTTCTTATAATGTTGTTATGTGTATTAAATGAGAAAAAACTTAGTAGGGTGTTTGCCACAGAGGAGACACTCATTGTTGTGTTGGTTGATTACCATTATTATTTTTACTGATAACACAAGCCCTCTGTGCTGATAGTAATGTTCTCCCCAGCATCACTGGGTAGAATTATACAAAGACCAGACGGATTTGTTTGTTCATAGGAGACTTGCTTAAGTGATGTTAATTAGCAGCTCTTGAACAGACAGTGAACTGTTTCAGACTCAGCTTCGCTGAGGAAATGTAGGCAGGCCAAGGCTTGGGAGTGCGTGGCACACACTCCATAGGACTTTGTCTCCATTTATGGACAATAATACTGAATGAACACAGCTCTCTTTCCTTTACAGTCTGCCCCCAATAGGTGTCCTGGATAGTCTTGTAGTTCCTAGACACCAACATTTGATGATAGTGATATGGATTAGTCTGTAACTTTTTATGGACAAATGTCCATTGTCAGAATTATAAGCTTTCAGTATCTTTGGGAAGGGACTGTGCCACTACTTAAAGCTGGTTTTTCACCTGTTAAAAAAAAAAGAAACTATGGTTTTCTTTTCCAGAAAAGCACACAAAACCCTCAGGTTTGTTATTTTATAACTTTTACAATTTCAGTGTGCCTTAAAAGCTCTTTTTTCCCCCTGTAAATTTTCCATAGTCAGTGACGAGGAGGTGTTAAGTGCATTCTTGTACAATGTTAGTCTTTTTTATTCAAGTACTCCATAGAATTGAAGTGCATTGAGATAAGGGAAGTTTTGGAGAGAATGTGGACAGTTGTCAAATTATTTTCGGAAATAATTATTTCAGGATGTGCTTGTTTATTTTAATGGACCTCCAGAATCTTCATCTTTTTCTTTTCTAATTTTCTTGCCTATTGGGTGGGCGTTTTCTGGCAGCTGATTTTCTCCCAGTAGAGAACTGATTTTTGCTAGGGTATGACTAAATGTGTCTTTGCTCAGTGTGACCCAGGACAATGTATCCTGTTCTCTTTACATGGATCAGTTAGGTCCTCTTTAGAGAGGTCTGAATATATATGAGATGATTTTCTAGGTATGGAGTCAGTCGGTTCACTCTCTTTTAAAAGACCGTATCTGCATAGATTTGTATTAACCATAATCTTTCTTTCATGTACAGTATCATCATTGGTCCATGTGTGGTTTTATTGTTATTTATTTATTATTCTTTTAATAATATATTTTAATATTTAATAACTGTTAACTCACACTATCAATAAGTTAGATATACTCGTATGTGTCTACCTATGTGCTTCCCCTTTCTTGCATATCCCAAGTTTTATGTTTATTATTCCCTTATTTTTTACTTAAAAAATTTTGGCATATATATATATCCAAACAATATATTATTTAGGTTTGCTTGTTTTTGACTTTATAAAATATTCATCACAATGGGACTTGCTTTCTTGCTCAGCATCATGTTAATAAGATACATGCATATTACCTGTATCTATGACTAATTCACTCTCACTGCTGTGTAATACATCACTGTGAAAGTGTGCCAAAATTTATCCATTTTTTTCTATCGATTTGAGTTGTTTCTAGTTTTGTATTGTTTTGCGATAACAAGTAGTTCTGTATACATATTCTAACACTTATAAGTGTCTCCTGGTATATGTGGACAAGAATTTCTTTTAGTTTAGAATTGCTGTGTCATAGGAATTGGAATATTTAACTTTGTAAGATTATGCTAAATTGTTTTCCAGGTTGGTTGTAAAAATTTACTTTCTAAACAGCAGTGTGAAAGAAATCGTGCTAATTCATACTGTCTCAATTTTGCCAATTCAGTGGCTGTAAAACAACTATAATTTTCCTTTCTCATAGTTTGATTTTGGTAAAAAAATTATTCTAGTTTCATTGAATGAGTTGATGAATATAACCTCTTTTTCTTTTAGAAGAGTTTATGTATTACAGAAATAATGTGTTCCTCGAAATTTTGGTGGAATTTACCTATAAACTATTGCTTTGTGGAAACATTCTTTACTACTTTGATTTCTTTAATAACTAAGATTATTCATATGTCTTTTTGATTATATTATGATATGCTATATTTTTTAAGAATTTACTTCTTTCATCGAAATTTTCAAATTTATTGTCATAAAGCTATTGCTTATGTTTTTTTTTTTTTTACATTTCTGGTTTATCTGTTATCTTCTTTTTCTTTCATAATATTTGTTTGATCTCACTAGAAGGGTATCAAATTTTTCCATCTTTTCAAAGGACTAGCTTTTGATCTTTCCTATTGTTTTGTTTTCTATTTCCTTGATTTTTGTCAAATTTACAATCTCTCTTTTCTTCTAGTTTCCCTGACTTTATTTTGCTGTCCTTTACTAAATTCATGTTTGACACTAAATTTATTGCTTTTCAAATCATTTTTACTTTTCTAATTTAAGTACTTAAGGCTATACATTTCCCTTAAAGCTCTATTTTCATTTTATCTCACAAGTTTTGACATGTAACGTTTCATCATTTTATCCTAAATATTTAAGAATTTCTGTTATGGTACATTTTGACTCATCAATTACTAAATTTATGATTAGTTTTTTTTTAATTCCCAAATATTTGGAAACTTTTTATTGTGTATTTCTATTGTTACCTTCAAACTTAATTGTATTGTGGTTAAAGAATATGGTTGTATGATACTCATTCTTTAAAATTTTTTGAGTTGCTTTGTGACCTAAAACCTGAACTATGGTATAAATATTCTATGTATATATAAGAGAATGTATATTCCAGTTCTGGATGCAGAATTTTATAAATGTCTTTTAAGTCAAGACATTTATAAAATTCTGTTGTTTAAATCTTCTATATCTAATTTTCCCTGTAGTTCAGTAAACTTTACGTATTTTGAGACCATTTTATTAGATGTATACATGTTTAAAATTTATTTATCTTCCTAGTGAATTAAACTTTTAATCTTTATGTTGTAACCAGCTCTACCACTAATATGATTTTTATTCTTAGTCTATTTTCTGGGATGAATATGGCAGCATCAACTTTCTTTTTATTAATACTTGCCTCATGCATATATTAAGAGGCATCATGAATATCCAAGAGCAGTATATAAATGCTGGAACTCAGTATACGGTATCTCTCAATTCTAATCTTTATATATTGTATCTTTGAGACTAAAATTCCAATGAGCATACTGGGAAAATTGATATAGAATGACAACTCTGTAGATAAATGTCAGCAGACAGAAAAATACTCTAATTCTTATTTCTGAAGTGTTCTTTACTCTGGTAAGAGCATTGGAAAATATGCAACTTCCATCTTTAGTTCTTTGTGCAAGCATGCATACCATGGGAGCAGGAATATTGGAAATAATTTCATGCACCTTAGCATGTAAGATGGGCTATCTTGCTCTTGCTAAGAGTAGAAACATTATTTTGGGAGAAATGCAGTCTCTGGTAAGACTGGTCATAAGATTGCCAATTCTACTCTGCATAGACAAAGATAGTAGTCTAGTGCTTAAGTGGAAAGTGCTTAAGTGGTTTAAAAAGGTATCTTTTATGCCTTTCATTGTTGGTTTGAGAACACTGCTCAGGAGACCAAATCTTGAAGCATAGTTTGGGTAGCAGTATCTCTGGATTTTGCTAGAAAAATTCTATGTGTGTTTACATAATAATACTAATCTAGTCCCTTAGCTGGTGAATTAATGTTTTAGTTTTCTTTTTCTCTTCCAGATGTTTTCTGTAAAGTGGAAATGCCCTGTCAGTACTGCTTGGCCTTGCTAGAGCTAAATGGAATCGGCTTTAGTACTGCAGAATGTGAAAGTCAGAAACACGTAATGCAAGCCAAGCTGGAGGCAATTGAGACTCAGGCCTATCAACTAGCCGGCCACAGTTTTTCCTTCACCAGTTCAGATGACATCGCTGAGGTTGTGTCATGGGAATAGGGAATTTAGAAAATAAATTTTTAGAGTTAAAAATGGTTTGTGTGCATGTATTTCTTAAATGTGTTTACCTAAACATCAGAGAATAGTTAAAAATGCAATTCAGTTAACCAGAATACTTTGGAGGTAGAGTATTCTAACATCTAATTTATAAGTTACATCTTATATTTATGAAATAGGAAGGTAGTAAAGAAGGGTCCTAGAGTGTATGTTCCAAGAGAAGGAGATTTGCCTGGAACAGAGGAGGCACTCAGTACATATTTGTTGAATGAAAGACAGTTGCATAATAATTGTATAGCAGTGTAGCTGTTTCTCCATGAAATTAGCCATTTTATGGACTCTCACCCCTTCCTCACTCCCAAATTCTTTTTTGGATTACAAAATTAGATATTTTTTTCAGTTGTTAATGAAAAGGGGATTTTGGTGACGGTTTGCTTTTTAAACCCAATTAAGATTTTTATCACCTTACATAAATTTTAACATAGTTAACTCTTATTTTTATTTTCAAAGGTTATAAATCCTCCTCTCCCCACACTCCACAAAGAGTGGCTGGGTTATTTTAAAGGGGTTACAAATGTAAACTGGGTACTTATACTTGCTTTATGGCATTGAAGTTGTAGGGTCTTCTAGATGTGATTCAAGAATGTAGCATATTAGTAAAATCATAGGCTTTAGAGCCAGATTCATGGGTTTGAATCCTACCTCCTCCATTTATTAACATGACCTTGGGCCAATACACCATGCCTTTATATCTCAATTTCTTCACCAGTAAAATGGGTTATGCTAGAAAAACCTCATTGATATGGTGTGAGGAATAAAGGATAAATGAAAAACACTTAGAATAGGTCCTATCTCATAGTAAGTGCTCAGTAGATGTGATATATACTCATAAAAATGCTCTTTATTAAGCCTTAGAATTCTATGTTTAAAAAAAATGAGGAACTTTCTCTTATTCCCGTGGTATATTTGTATTGAATTCAGTGGTGCCTTTTTAATATTTTTATATTTTCTTTTGAGTTCATTAGCCAAGAACTCCGCAAGCCAGTACCTAGCAGAAAGCACATAAAATTACACAGGGAGCTTATCAAAAATATAGGATCTCTGGATTTCAGCACAAGTAGGCTTGGAGCAAAGGCAGAATCTGGGCTCTTTTCACTCAGATGGTACTAAGTTATGAGAGCCATCGGCCTAGGTCAAACTCTGAGCTAGAATAATAGGCCTTTATTGTTATTGGCTTGTTCCTAGGTCTTATGTTAAAACAGAGGTTTAAGGTAATCTCACAGTTTTACACATTGACTATTTAATCCTTGGTGATTTTAAGTTGAATCTTTAGATCAGACAGGATATTATTGCTCATCTAGAGGTGCTCTATGTAACAGAGGAGCTACTAGCCATTTGTGGCTATTTAAATTTAAATTAATTAAAATGAAATAAAATATTTCAGTTTAGCTCCTTATTTGTGCTGGCCACATTTCAAATGTTCACCAGCCATGTTGTGGCTAGTGGCTGCCATATTGGACAGTGCAAATATAGATCATATCCAGTATTGTGAAAAGCTCTTTTGGTTGGCACTGGTCTAGAGCAGGGATCAGCACACTACAGCTTGCGAGCCAGATGTGGCCTGCCTCCTGTTTTCGTCATTGACCCTCTGTGGGGCTTAAGCGATTGAGCAGCCAAGTTGGTTACCACATCAAGTGGTATTTAGGAGTGCTCACAATCCTCAAAGCGACCCAAAGTCTCTGTATCAATAGCTTGTCAGTTCTTCAGCGCAAAGTATACATTCCTCCGTTCTTGACTGTTTAAAAGCCTGGTGTTTTATTAATCTGCTAGTGCCTAAATTAGGGTATGGACAGCCTACTTCATATATAAATTGTCATTGCCATTATTTATTAAATGCATTAATTCCAAATTGTCCCCCCGCCCCCCAAAAAACCCCCAAAATTCTTCCAGCTCATATTAAACGACATTGGTTGTTTCCCCAAGTAACTTTTAAAAATATTTTCTCAATGACAGTATTTGAGATATGATTCTTGACTAAAGAAGCATTAATTTCTTACAGGTTTTATTTTTGGAATTGAAGTTGCCACCAAATGGAGAGATAAACCAAGGTGGCAAGAAAACTTTGGGTTCCACCAGAAGAGGGAATGACAATGGACGCAAACTGAGCCTCGGAAAACAGTTCAGCACTAGAAAGGTGCTCTTTGGGGCCGTCACAGGGCAGAATCTGAACTACTCTTAGCACTTTGATGTCTTCAAAGAATGCTGATGAACTCAAGATCCAACATAGCCCACCGTTTGAACTTACCTACAGAAAACCAAATTGGTTTGTGGTTTGGCTGCCCACAATAAATGTGGAGATATTCCCGCATGGAAAAGTCTGGACCATAATCTGAACTAGCAGTTGTGTCCTTCCTATCATTAAAACGGTGTAAAGGTTTGCAAACTCAGGCATATAGACATCATTTAATTATCGGCATCCACTACTCTTGGACTTCCGGTACAATATAGTTTGTATAGTTATTTGAACATGAACAAAGGTATGGAAGATGTTCTTTTTAATATAAAAAGGAAAAATAACAGCCATTATAAATAAAACAGTTTTTTTCTTTTTTTCCAATTCCAGGGCAAAAAAAGTAAACTTTCCATGAGTGTGTTTTAAGACTCTACTCTGCTGATTTCAAAGTAAAATGCTAATCACAGTCCATGGAAACTGTATGCATGGCAGAGAAGAGAGAAAGGACTTAATTTTACATTTTTACTGAATGAATTTTCAGTGGAAAAATAAGGGTAGAAAGTACAGCCACAGCAGCAGTGGAAAAGGCAGTCTAAGTTGCAGTCCATCCTGTCAAATATTGACCCTAATGTCATTAACTATGACTTGCCTGACCTGGGGACGGTTCCACAGCTTCATTCTGTAGCAAAACTTTTTATTTGATCTCACTGTCTCTTTTAACTTACAAGTTTCTATTCTTTAATGGTTCATCAAAAGTCTGTAGCATAGAAAATTCACAGTTTTAAAGATAAATGTCTTCTAATTTCCTTAATACAGAAACCATGAAAATATTAGGGCAATAAAGGAAAAAACAAAACAAAACAACCTGGAAAACTTTCAATCATTTGAGGAATGGAGGAGGGAAATATACAGAACAAAGACAGATGCTATAAACTCTAGGGTGGGATGTGGGGGGACAGTTACTTGCTAAGTTGACATGTCATTGATTTTTTTTCAAAGGTAGATCTAAATTGATATTATTCAGCATTGACATGTTTGCTTTTAGTAATCTATAGTTATTGTAGTTTTATCTATAGTTATCGTAGTTTTATCGTGGTGGTTTTAAAAAAAAATCCAAACAGTAATTTTGAGTTGTAGATACAGGAGTTAATAACTTTAATTTGAGAGTGTGTTATTTACCTAAAAGAGATTCTAGTTTGCTATGGAATTTGGATAAGAATTGGATCTTACCTTATTATGTTTCTTTGGCAGGATGTGTTAAATAAATTAAAGGCATTACATCCTTTACCAGGCTTGATATTAGAGTGGAGAAGAATCACCAATGCTATTACCAAGGTAATCTTTCCCCTGCAGCGGGAAAAGCGCCTGAATCCTTTTCTTGGAATGGAAAGAATCTATCCTGTATCACAGTCACATACTGCTACAGGTAATGAGAAATCTTAACTATGGATAATATCCAGTTTTTAAAGAAAAAAACTTTCATATATATTTCTGTGATCACCAAGGAATTCAAGTGTTTATCACTGGGTTCAATGAAGTTCCGTAATCATTTATGAAACACATATTATACTACATTCAAAGCATAGATGGATACAGAGATGAGATTTAGGAAGATACAGTTCATGCTTTCAAGTACTGTATAGAGTAACTGAGATGTCTGAGACGTGCTTTGGATGAGAAAATAGCCAGGAATTAAATATCTATTTGAGTCGGTGATCTTATTTCGGTCCCAGCCTTCTCTGAACATCTTAAGATTCTGTCTGAGTTGAATCTCAGTAGGTGTGTGGGTCATCTTTATAATAAGTGAGAATCTTATTTCATTCAATCAGAAGAGAAAGCTATAGACTTTAGACAAAGTCTTGAACCTCTCAGTGCCTAGTTTCCTCATGATAAAACAGGGGAATAGTCCTACCTCCCTGGATCATTCTGATAATTACATAGGTTAATACATGTGAAGTGTTTAGGAGGGTGCATGCACTTAGTGTGTATCTCATTATCAGTTGTTGCTGTTATTAAGGATGGAGTCACCATGAGAAGCTGCGTTGCTCTTTGCTTGCTTAGTCTTTGTTCTAAACAACTTCTATTTTCCTTCTCTATTTAGCTAACCTCTTGGTCCTTCCTAGCCCTTTCTTGCCTTTTTGGTTTTTCACTTTCATTTTGAAACGTATGCTAATGCTGTAAACTTATGTAAAATAAATCCTTGTTGGTGAAAAAATAAAATCAACCTAGAGTTTCAGAGGTGTTGCACATTTATTTGTTGCTTTTAAAGCTGAAAGTATTAATTTTCTTTATTTTCCTGATTAGCTTTTATCATATTGAACCTACATTTAAAGAATATATTGGAAATACAAGTTTACCTAAGCATAGCAATGCTGTTTCATTATTAGAATTCATCTCTATGAAGCTACATTTGTGTTTTATAATTATTTTTTTGTAATGTTTGCCAATGTTGCCTCGTTAATTTAAACAATAGATCTGACAGTGTCCTAAGGCAGAAGATAGTGTCCTAAGGCAGAAAGAAACTTACATTCCTTCCTCTGCTGTATATTAGCTTTATCACATTCAAAAGGCCATTTAATGGTAATAAGTATATTAATATCTATCATTAATTAAGCACTAATTTTTGCTAAAAGCTAAATAACAAAGACATAATAGCAGGGGTTAATTCAGAAAAACAATACTCTAGGTACTTAAAATGTCTGATTCATCAATAGAAGATGAAATTATATGTGGTAGCTAGTAGAGAGCCTGTTACAATGAAGGGTATAGCATATAACACAGGATTTTTAACACAGGATTTTGTGACACTATATGTGTATTATAAAAACTGCAAAAAAACCAAAATCCATTACAACTTTTTTGGATAATGCTTGTTTTCTAGAAAAATTCAACCAATAAATAAACAAAATGTAAAACATTCTGGGAGAAATAAAGGCTATAAGCATTTAAACAAATAGTTTTTTGTTTCCTGGAAAATTCATTAACCACCTGATTCTATTCTCTAGCCATGCCAGTGTTAGCATTGATTTTCTTGAGTGATAATGATGATGATGATGATGATGAAGAAAATTGGCCAGATGATGTCTAGAAAGTGATGTTTCAGTTCCACCTCTCACTGCTACTCCATCTTCTGCATTAGCTGACTCCTCTGGCCTGGTGTCCCCTTTTCAGCACTCAGCTGCTCTTTTCCAGATCTTCTTCCTTGTATCTTGCGCCTTCCTGGCATTTTAAAGGCTTATCTGACAGTCATGTCTCCTAGGATCCATTTGATTAGTCTTTACTCATTAATATGACCACTAACATTTATAGTGCTGACATCTGGTACTCATTTTAGCATAGGAATAGTTCAATTTATCAAATTACTTCTTATTATGGTCTTGTTTTCTAGAGGGCTAGGTAATGTAAAACATTGTAGCTGATTCATTCATTTACTTATATTGCGATTGCTCTTGTACAGTATTTTATCATTGTTAAACACATGAACACAATGAAAAATATTTCATTTAAATATGTTTATTTTATTTTAACAATAATAGAGCATGTATTTTTAAAGACAATTCAGAAATGCAATTACTATTAAAATACATGTCAGATTCCTCCCCCCACCCCCCGATTTTATGTTTTCATTCTGTTTGATTTTAGGACGAATAACCTTTACAGAACCAAATATTCAGAATGTGCCAAGGGATTTTGAGATCAAAATGCCAACACTAGTAGGAGAAAGCCCACCTTCCCAAGCCCTAGGCAGGGGCCTACTTCCCACGGGCAGGTAGACTGTTTCTTTCTATTTGCATTAATATCCTTTTGTGTGAATGGCTCAAAAATAGGCTATTGGAGAAAATAATGAAATTAATTTAATTTTCTGTTTCAGGAGTAGACATTTCTATTCTAGCATCATCGATGTCAAACCCTGAGTCTGTCTATAAAGAAGCTAGTTGATGAAAGCCTGAAAACCTGGGCCACTAATTAAATCAACCAGCACTATGTACTTATTTAAGTCAAATTAACTAAAGGGAAGAGTTTAGCAATGTCAGGAACATTTCCCCTCTTGCCCTGCCCACATACACAAAAAAGGAAGAAAAAACACAGATAATTTATATTAGGTCAAAGAAATTTGCTAAGTTGAGCTAAATGTCAGTGAATTATCCCGAGCAGTTTGTAGGAAAGGCTATTACAGAAATGTCTTACTTCCTATTTAATTGAACTGTTTGCTAAAATGTAAACCTAGTATCTTTGTTAAGCTTTAAGGTGAGTTTCAGATAATAGCATGTATAAGTTTCTTAGATGAAAATATTTACTGAAAAATCAGACCTTTTTTACATATTTGAGACTGCTTCGTGTGTAGCTGATGATGTTGTTTGCATGACAGAGGAAGAAATAAAAAGGGTTGTGGCTTGAACCCTGGGCACCAGGCACAGATGGAGGAGAGAGCCTCAGACAGAGGAATGCCATTTTCAATCAGTATGCGACATGCCTTTGTGCCTTTTCCAGGTAAGGTGGCTGATGGTTTTTGAGCTTCTCATTGTTATGGAAATGTTTTCAAAGCGCTGATAAAGCCTGCATTATCAGACTCGGAAGTACACTCTGCATTGGTCCCTTCATCTTTTCTCTCTTCTGTGCAGCCTGTGTTCCCCTTTATGTTGCTAGGTTTATAAAAAGTCAGTCATCACTGTCTTCATGATCTGCTCTTTGAGAAACTTCTGTGGTGTATGCTCATTGGTAGCAGCCTGCTGAAACCATGTTTTCCAAGGTTATTGCAAACCTTTTTAGAAAATCAAATAGATTTTTCAGTCCTCATTCTCTTTGACTTTTGTACAGCATTTGTCACTGTTAATCAACGCTCTCTTTCTTTAGTTTCTTTCCCCCCTGACTTATAAGGGTACGCTTTTTTTTCCTCTTTCTGACTTGTTTTGCATTTTGTTTCTTCTCCTCTTCTCCAGATCGCGCTTTCTCTTACATGGGGAAACCCAGGTCTATCCTTTGGCCTTACCTCTCCTCAATACTCTACCCATAAACCTTTTATCATCAAAAGTCATGATCTAACTCCTAAACCATCCCTACTATTAGTATCATGTTTGCTCTTTTATGTTTTGCCTATTGGTAGGTTTGGGTGAGAGCAGTTAACTATGTGAATTTGAATTCTGTCAAAAATGTATATTCCAAGAGTGAATTCAGGTTTATGATAGTATAACCTGCTTGGCAAATTTCAGTTTTGCTTTTTACGTATGAACCATTAGCTTTTTACTGCTGTAACCATTTTTAAATATTCAGTTCTGTGGCATTAAATACATTTGCATTGTTGTGCAACCATCATCATCCTCCATCTCCAGAACTTTTTCATCTTCCACAACTGAAACTCTACCCATTAAACACTAACTTCCCCCCAACCCCCCCACGCCCCAGCCCCTGGCAACCATCATCTACTTTCTGTCTCTAAGAACTTGACTAATCTAGTATCTGATATAAGTGGAATCATACAATATTTGTCCTTGTGTGCTTGGTTTATTTCACTTAGCATAATGTCTTCAAGTTTTATCCATGTTATAGGTCGTGTGTCAGAATTTCTTTTCTTTTTGAGGCTAATATTCCTTTGTATGTATAATCTATACTTCATTTTTGTTTATCTGTTCACCCATCAATTCCTATCTGAGCAATAAAATTGTATTTAATGCAATAATATTTTATACTGCCTTTGTTTAAAGTTTTTTAAAAATTGATTTAAATTAAATCTATATGGGTTCAACCTGAAAATTTTTGCCGTTTAAATGTAGTGTTTAGTCCATTTACATCAAAGTAATTATTGATATATGGTTGGATTTAAATCTGCTATCTTGTTTTTTGGATTTTATTTGTTCTATGTGTTCTTAATTTGTTTTTAAAAATTTAAATGACTATTTTTATTCTATTTTATTTCTCTATTATTTATTAACTATATGTCTTAAATATTTTAGAATTTACCATATGCATCACATCATAGTCTATCTTCAAATAATTTTACACCACTTCATCCACAATGTAAGAAGTTTTTTTCCATTTCCCTTTTAATAAATTTAAACTTTATGACTATTATAAACTCTGCTATGTAGTTATTGTTTTGCATTAAACTGTCTATTATCTTACAAGGAAACCAAAAACAAAAAGTGTCTTTTCTGTCTGTCCACTGCTTGCCATTTCTAGTACTCTTCATTTCTTGGAGTCTCCATCTATCACCATTTTTCTTCACCTAAAAAACTTCAAGATTTCTTATAGTGCAGTTCTACTGACAGTGATTTCTCTGAGTATTTCCATACCTCTAAATTTCTTAATTTTTATCTCACTTTTGAAAGATATTTTTATTTGACATAGATTTCTAGGTTGGCAATTCTTTCAGCACTTCAAATACACTTTTCCATTAGCTTCTAGTTTGCATTATTTTTGAGAAGTATGTCACCATTTTTTATTGCTATTCCTCCAAGTACAATGTATCTTTTTCCTGGATGCTTTTCTGATTTTTTAATTTGTTATTCAGTTTTAGCCATTTGATTTGGGCATGAGTCTCTGGGTAATTTTTTATGTTTTGCTTCTGGGATTTTTGAATTTGCTGAATTTCCTGAATTTACTTAGTTTTGTTTTTCAATCTATGTACTTATATTTTTCATTTCAAATTTGGAACATTTCAACTATTATTTCTTTTAACATTTTTGTCTGTATCTCTTCTTCCTTTCTAAATATATGTATGTATAATAATACCACTAGGTATTGTGCCACAGATCACTGAAGCTTTTATTTTTTCTTTTTTATTCTCCTCCCTGTTTTTTTCACTCTGTGCTGCAATAGATATTTTCTATTGACTGTGTTAATGTTCACAGATCTTTTCCTCTTTAGTGTGTAATTGCTTTCATAGCCTCCTAGTGAATTTTACATTTCAGATATTGCATTTTTAATTTTAGAATTTTCATTTGATTTTTTTGTGTCATTTTCATTACAAATTCACTATTTGTTACATTACTATCTTCATGTTTCCTTACGTTCCTGAACATATTTAAAATTCCATTACCTCTAATTTCTGCGTCATTTTATATTGATTAAATAGTCTCCCATTCAAGTTACATTCTCTTGGTTCTCCGTATGTCTAGTATTTTCTTATTGTATGCTGGATATTATGGTTCCTATACTGTTGACTCTTTGGATTTTGTAGTCTTCATTAAATAGCCTTTTCTTCTGACAATTTACTTTCACATCAGCTTGATAATTCTGAGACTTCTAAAGCTTTGTTAGCAAAGATTTAGAAGAGCCTTTACTCTAGGGTCAGATTAGCCAGAATATAAGGCAAGGCCCTGCTGGGGTCTCAGTGTGCAAGTTATTCAACAAGGTCTCTCCACTCAGTCTGATCAGAGCTTGAACATCTTTCAACATTCAACAGTATGTGTTCAAGTAGTTCAGCTGACTGCTATGCAATGCTGATTCTTTCTTTGGTAACAGTTATTTCTTTAGTGTTTGTTCTTTGCCTGTTCCCTACACAGCTTAGTATTTGGTCAGAAATCCAAAAGGATTACTGTGCATATTTCTGGTGCTCCTTTTATGCACATCTTTCCCTCCCAATTTTAACAAATTCTAGCTGCCTCAGTAAACCCAAACTCCAGTCTCTGCTTCCTCAGCTCAGAGAAACCATACTGCTTTGTTTCATCTCTCCTTCCCTGCAATGCTTTCTGCAAAGTGCCTCAATTCAGAAACCTGAGACAGTTGTATGGCTCACCCTATCTTCCCTCTCTGCCTGCCTTTCTCATGGATTATAGTTCTGTATTGCCTGTTGTTCAACAGCTGAAAGCAGTTATGTCATATATTTTGTCCAGTTTTATCTTGTTTATGGCAATAAGGCCATAAACGTTATGGTCATTTGTTTTAAATCAGTATTTACTTTTTTTTATTTTTAATTTTTTTATTGGGGAATATTGGGGAACAGTGTGTTTCTCCAGGGCCCATCAGCTCTAAGTCATTGTCCCTCAATCTAGTTGTGGAGGGCGCAGCTTAGCTGCAAGTCCAGTTGCTGTTTTCAATCTTAGTTGCGGGGAGGAGGGGGGCGAGGCGCAGCCCACCGCCCCATGCAGGAATTGAACTGGCAACCTTGTTGTTGAGAGCTCGCGCTCTAACTAACTGAGCCATCCGGCCGCCCCTCCGGCAGCTCAGCGACAGCTCTTTGTCTTCAATCTAGTTGTGGAGGGCACAGCTCACTGGCCCATGTGGGAATCGAACCAGCAACCCTGTTGTTCAGAGCTCGCGCTCTAACCAACTGAGGCATCCGGCCGTCCCAGTATTTACATATTTTTGGATCGGTTATTCATTCAAATAGCTCAGAAATCAAAATATATAAAAGGTATATGGTGATAAGCTTTGCTTTTTTGCCCCTGTCCTAGCTACACTATTATCTACAACTCTTACAGATAACTGCATATGAGTTTCTTATATATGCTTTCAGCATTTTTATGCTGATATAAGCAGATACAAATATGTTATATTTTCTTCCCCTATTCTTACACAAAGATAAGCATTCCATATACACTGTATGTGCCTTGCTTTTTTCATTTAATGTTTTTATACTGGAGATTTGTGATTTATCAGTAAAGAAATTTGTATATAAGCCAGTTTAACCTGTGTGCAGGTAATCTGTGGGTTGTTTGTTCAGTTGCAGAGTAAAAACTTATTTAATTTTGATAGGTATTGTCAAATTGCCATCTGTTGGGGGACAGTTACCATTTATTTCCTAATAACAATATATGAGTGTTTCTTTCTCAGCCTTGCCACTGAGTGTGCTGTCCAACTTCTGGATTTTTGCAACATAAGTAGAGAAAAATTGTTTCTTGCTATAGATTTAATTTTCGTGTTTTTTTTGTAAATGAAGTTAAGCATTCTTTAATATGTTTAAGGTTCTTTCATTTTTATTATTTTCATGAACTGATTGTTTATGTTTTGTTCTTGATTTGTAGTACCTCTTTTTTATAATGTAGCAATGAGTTCTCTGTAATATTAGTTGCAAATAGTTTTCCTATTTTTTTCTGTAACCCTGCTTTTACTTTTTTATGTATTTATTTTTTGCCATGTATATCTAATCCAGTCATTTCTAATTCTTAGGTAAATTATCTGAATCCTCCTAATAACTCTTCTTTACATATCAACCGCTGAATGTCTTTGTTGTTATTGAAGAACACAGGTTTCTCTTCAGTCCACTTAAAATGTGCACACATTAGAAACCAGTTTCTTAATTCATTCATTAATTCACTCATTCATTCAACCACCATTTAAGAGCCTATTATGTGCCAGGAACTATGTAAAGTTTTGTATAGAATGCAAAGGAATAAGTCTCACGTCCATAATGCCTTAGTGCTATGTGGGAGAGGCATGAAAAAACAATTTCAGATTATATGTCAGGTGCTGTGGGAACACTGAGGAAATCACTACCACAATGGTTAAGAAGCAGAGGTCAGGGGTGACTTTACACATGTTACATATACTTGAAAGGTACATGAAAAAAAAGTCATCTAGGTTACAAAATTGAATTGCACATTACAAGCAAAGTTTTAACTTTTGGACACATGAGCTCATGGCTCTATGTTAGAACTAAATTTCTGTCATCTGCTCAACTGTATAAAATGGATTTGTCTTTGTACCAGCTTTTCTAAAATTATTTCTACTTCAGATGGTTTAATATTAGCTGCTGATTACTCTCAACTTGAACTGAGGATCTTGGCTCATTTATCTCATGATCATCGTCTCATTCAAGTATTAAACACTGGAGCTGATGTTTTCAGGAGTATTGCGGCTGAATGGAAAATGATTGAGCCAGAGTCTGTTGGGGATAATCTGAGGCAACAAGCAAAACAGGTAATCTTAGTGAACATGCTTAACGTAGATGAGGAGAATTTTAATGATTCAAAAAAATTGAAAAATTGTTTCAATCACTTGCAGTTGAGGAATGATTTTTTTTTTAAATCTTTGGATCTTTCAAACCACATTCACCTGAGCCTGTCTCATGGTATTCATTATACTTTCCTTTGTAGAGTTAGCAGAAAGAATCAAATAGACCTAGTCCAAGGCAATTTAGTGTCCAAAGAGCCATATGTGTTAGTGGTAGATATTGTGGTAGTGGTAGTTGTTATTTGTTATTTGTTATTTGTGCGTGTGTGTGTGTGTGTGTGTGTGTGTGTGTGTATTTTAAATCTCTAGTCTGTAAGCATCCATATTTTCATCTTTCTATTTTCACACAGTATTGAGCCACAGTGCTTTTTATAAAAAGGTGCTCTCTAAATGTTTGTTGAAAAATAAATATAGCTGAGCTGTGGATTATAATTAATAATTGATAACTTTTAAGTTTGAGGCCTTTGCTTAACTAATCCATCTGTGAAACTTTGTACTGTCCTTGGACCTTTCAAGTGGATCCATATTAGTTTCTACTCCTGGATGACTGTCTGGCATAGAGAATGTCAAAGGCCACATTTACTCCATTTCATGGCCTGGATTAACACTGATACTTCCTTACCACGTGACCGGTGGGAAATGTGATGCCATTTTCAAGAAAGTAAGATTGTTGGCTGAGGTAAAGACACACCACTCCCACCTCTAAGAACCTGCTTTACTAGTTTCACATTTACTTCTAGTTACTCACAGCTATAATCCTTGACTGGATTATACACTCCCTTTTACCACTGTCTGTTTGGTACCAACCCTTGTTTCTTCCATGACTTAGAAAGACAGCTTTATCTTCTCTATCTGTTTAATCTCCTCTGGGATCCTGCATTTAGCAAGAATCAAATCCTAGGTAAAGTAGGTAATATTCCAATATTTAATCCTCATAATGCACCCATGAAATAGGTATTATTATCATCCTCATTTTATATCGGAGAAAACTGAGGCATAGAAGTTAGTGATTTGCTTAAGGTCACCTAGCTATAAGTGGTGAAGCCAGGATAAGTTCAAAATGCCAGAACCTAGACATTCTGACTCTGTAACCTAAATATTTGTCCACTGATGATAGTGGCCTCTTTTTAAATATAAGTTATTGCATGATTTAATAGTGTTTATGCTGTACCATTTTCCCCCCTAAATCACCATGCACTGAACCATCTAATTTTTGAGTCTTACTGAGATCCCAGCACTAAGTAATTTCTAAGTTAAAAAAAAAAAAGTAGGCATCTCAACAAAATAAAGCATAAAAAGACCAGAAAGGAAAAGAAAAAAGGAGGAAAAAAATCCCTCTCAATGTATTTTAAAAAAGGAAAAAACAAAATACCTCTAGCTGTCTTATCACATTAAAAGTATTTTAGAATTCTCATAATCAGTGTTAGCAAGTTATCTTTTTAAATTTTATTTAACAACATTTATATAGAGCTTGCTTTATGTCATGCAGTTTCCTAAGCACTTGTAACTAGTAACTCATTTAATCCTAACACTTCCATGATATAGTATTACTGTCTTCATGTAATGAATGAAGAAATCAAGATGCCAAGAATTTAGGTAGCTTTTGCAAGATAATACATCTTGTAAATGCTGGAATTAGGATTTGAACACAAACAACACTTATTAAATCAGAGGGTTTTTTGTTTGTTTTGTTTTTTACCTGTTTAAACTATTCCCCTTCATTACATCCAAAATTTCCTCATGGATTTGTGTTTAACTCAAATGTATTGTGAGATTCACGAAATTATGAATTCTGCAGGTGTGAAATTTCATGTGGCTATGAGGTGAAGAGGGTATTTATTTCCAATAAGTCTTTCCTATTATCAAAGCATGAAGACTATTCTTCCAGCTCTTTTAGTGCTATCTAAGAGTAAGAAGAGGGATGTTGTAATGTTTTTTTCCTGACTCCTAGGCACTTCTTTAACCAGAAGTTAATGAGGTATTATGAGGAGCAGAAAGCTGCTATGAAGACTGCTGCATAAATGACAAAGAGTCAGAAATAAATCTTCCCTTTTAAATCATTGGGATTATTTTCTTAAACAGACATTAATATTCATTCATATTCTGCCTCTCCCTCCCTTCCTCTCCTCCCCCCAAAAAAGTATTGCTAAAAGGCATAAAGGATGTTCACTGGATATCAGCTTTAATGGATCTAACCCACCAAAAGCAAATCTGATCATTTCTTTCAATCACTATGAAATAAAAAACTTACCAAATTTCAATCCTAAGGAACTTTTTATATTTGCATTTTATGTAGTTACAACCTTTAATTTATTTACTGAGTGTGATGACTCCCTTTCAGATTTGCTATGGAATCATTTATGGAATGGGAGCTAAATCTTTGGGAGAGCAGATGGGCATTAAAGAAAAGGATGCTGCTTGCTACATTGATTCCTTCAAATCCAGATACACAGGTAAGAAGCCTTGCGTGTTAATTATCTTCTAGATACCATTTTTCTCAATTGTCTTTCCATAGTATTATTAATTTTAAAAAATTTTATTTCTATCAATCAGAACTTTTCATCAGGCATTGTTAATTTAATAATATTAACCTTATTATGATCATTTACTAAGATGTTCTTTTTTCATAAAAGTAGGGACAGAAATGCAGTAGCAAAATGTAGTTGATGTATATGCTACTGTGTCATTGTGAATATCTCATAAAATCTTGAAATTGTCCTGTACGTTAGGTTTAGATAGCTTTAATTTGAAACAGTAAACCATTGATTAAATGTACCAGAAATTGTGAGTGAACAATTGCTGTTACAGAGCAGTTTGAGTATTGTTATATTGACAATTGACAATTGTTATAAATTGTCTTTTGTTTTGGCAGTCTATTGAGGTATAATTTACATAGAATAAAATTAACCCTTTTTAGGTGTATAATTCTATGAATTTTGACAAACGCATACAGTCGTATAAGTTATACCACAACCAAGGTATGGAACCATCACCCCATAACCCCAGAAAGTTCTTTTATGCCCCTTATAATCGACCCTGTCCCCAACCCTCAAACAGAAAATTTTATTGACACATGACATGATCTTGTACATCAAAAATCATATGAATTTTACTAAAACGGGGTCATTTGTAAAAACCAGTAGTTGTAGTTCTATATCTTAGCAACAAATAATTAGTGTATGAAGTAAAACCATTTACAATAACATCAAAACACATGAAATACTTGGGCTAAATTTAATAGCATATGTGTAAAACTTTGCTATTAAATATGTTAACTCCATATTTGCATATTGCTGAAAACTCCAAAGCAATCCTGACAGAAATTGAAGAATGCTTACATAAACGGGAGGTTTACCATCTTAATTTATTAGAAGGCACAAGTTATGACGACTGTTTTTTGTAAATTGTTCTATCGATTCAATACAAAATTCTGTTAGACTCTTGTTTAAAATTAAACAAGTTGACTTTAAATTTATATGGACATTCAAAGGGACTGGAACAATTAGAATAATTTTTTGGGAAAAGTACAATGTTGAGTACTTACCCTCTCTGGTTTCAAAACTTATAAAACTACAATAATCAAGATAGGCATAAGGGTAGACATAGAGAACAATGGGTCATAATAAATGGTCCAGAAATACACAGTGAATTAATTTTCAACAAAGTTGCCATGGTAATTCAATGGAAGAAAAATAGTCTTGTCAACAATTGGTGTTAGAAGAACTAGATACCAGTATGGGAAAAAAATGAACTGCAACTTTTATCTCACATTGTATTCAAAAATTAACTTGTTATAGTTCATAGATTTAAAAGTAAAAGCTAAAACGATAAATCTTCCAGAAGAAACACAGGAGAAAAGGTTTTGACAATGAGATAGGCAAAGATTTCTTAGATGATAGTAACACTGAATCACAAAAGATAAACACTGATGAAAGACACCATCAAGAAAATGTAAAGGCAAGCCACAGACAGAGAAAAGAGAGAAAATAGTTGCAGTTCCTATTAATCTAACAAAGAACTTGCATCCAGAATATTAAAGAACTTTTATACAACTCAATGCTACAAAGGCAAACATGTCAATAAAATAAAGGTCAAATATTTTCAACAGACATTTCACAAAAAAATAAATGAATGACCACATCAAATGTTATCATCATTGGTCATCAGGGAAGAGCAAATTAAAACCACAGAGAGATACCATTACAAAAACACTAGAATGGCTAAAGTTAAAAACATTGTATGTCTTTCACATTGCTTGTAGAGTTGTAAAATGGTACCACCACTTTGGAAAATAGTACGGCTCTTTCACATAAAGTTAAACACATTTAACCATTGGATCCTGCAATTCTACTGTTGGGTATTTGTTCAAGAAAAATGAAAACATATGTCCAAGGAAAGACTTGTACATGAATGTGATAGTAGTTTTATTCATAACAGCCCAAGCTTTGGAACAGTTCAAATGTCTAACAACAGGATTCTGAATAAACAGATTTTGGTATATATCTGACATGTAATACTACTTAGCAAAGAAGGAAGACACAAATGAGAACATAGTATAATTCAATTTTTATGAATATCAAGAACATAAAAATCTAAGATATAGTGTCATAAAGCACATCAGTGAGTGAGGATAATAATAGGGTTCTGACTGTAAAGGTCATGAAAATGTGTCTTTTAGTGACTGTTACAGGGGTGTATACATTTGTTAAAATGCATCAGACTGTTCACCTGAATGAGTGCCTTTTATTGTATATAAATTATATCTCAGAATTGATTGTTTTTAAAAGTAGTTCTTGCAGTATCTGATTATTGGAAAGCCTCCTACAGATGCAGGTAAGAGAATTTGTAGAGCTCTCTTAAATCTCATCCTTTTCTTTGCTCTTCCCTCAACAATATCACAGTAATTCTTAAAGAGGAAAAGATGAGAGAGTGTGATTGTTTCTGATTTTTTATGCTAGTGGTCAAATATCTCCAACAGCTTCACTTGGCAGGATATTCTCCTTTCCTTTCACCCACAGTCTCCTCAAATATCTTTTTTGTGTGTGTGCCAGCCACACAACAGAAATCCTCAAATGAGGACTTTCAATTGGGAGACATTAGTGTTTATTACTTAGGATGAGCAGAGGTATGCGAAAGCAGAGATTACAAATATGAATAAACATAAATCAGCACAGTCTCTACACTTGATTGTGTTTTAAAGAATACAGAGAAAGAACCTCTCTAGCTCAGAGACAGAAATGAGGAGTGAAGAGATTGGACCACCTGAAGCAAAGAATTCATCCTGGAGATCCATAAGACATAATAATGGACTTATGTTGCAAAGGATGAATGCTGGTATAGGGAATATGAATGTGTTTGAATTGTATACTATCCATATAGTATACTATTGAATTTTGAATTCTAAGAAGTGGGATATATATGTTCCTAATGAAATATTATAACTCATGCATTAATTTCAGTTAGTTCCTATTTGGATCACAGCTTAGGTGGTAGCAAGGAGCTGTTAGAATGTTTTAAGCCTGGAAATGCTAAGATCAAAGAATAAAAGAGGATTAACATGATCAAAGAATAGAAACCTGTGAAAAGTAGCATGGAAGATCCTGGAATAAAACCACCTAGGTTGCTCTGGAGTTTAGTTTCATACTTTTTTAAGTTGTTGGTTAAAAAACAAAGAGTTAGAGCATGTCATTTCTAAAGTACCTTTTATTTCCAGCTCTGAGTGTACAAAAAGTGGATGAAAGTTTTTATGTTAAGTTTTGGTGTTGTGCTATTAGTAGGGTTTTGGTATATTCTACTGTATTGAAACTATTAAATGAGATTAAGAATGGACTTTGGGTATAATTGTTTCTTTTTATTTCTTTGTAGGTATTAATCATTTCATGAAAGAGACGGTGAAGAATTGCAAAAGAGATGGGTTTGTTCAGACCATTTTGGGACGGCGTAGGTATTTACCAGGAATCAAAGACAACAACCCTTATCATAAAGCTCACGTATGTTGAAATTTCTCTGGATTTTTAACTTAAAATTTCAATGACATATACTTTTCAACAAAGACTAAATGCTGCTGTTGTCCCTTGTAGGGATCTCTAGCATATTAATTGGATCTTGTGTTTTATTAAGGACTTCTGAAGTGTTGGCACATGCCTGTATTTGCTGAACACAGTCTTTGGGAGACTAATGTAAATATGGGTTCACTTAATAATACTTCAATTAAAGATGCTCTGTTTCAGTAAGCCAATTATTTATTAGCTTTGGTAATAAGTTATAGATAAACATAATTCTTACATTTGCTAATTGTTCTTTGTTTCAGATACCATAGAATAATTTGTCATATCACATAGATTGCCAGTGTCTTCAGGGATTAACTAGTCATTAAATTGTGATTTTTTTCATTAATATAATTATTATGGGAATTTGGTTAAATGTGGATCCAAAAGGACAGTTGCATCTTTGTGTGTGTGTGTGTGTGTGTGTGTGTGTGTGTGTGTGTGTGTGTTTTATTAGTTTCAGGTGCACAAGTAAGTAATACTTAGACGTTTATCATTTATATCCCTCACACTGTGTCAACCCCCCTCCCCCCATCCACTATCCCTCTGACATCGCACACAGCCATTACATTTCCACTGTCTCTATTCCTAATGCTGTACTCCGCTTCTTGTAAGTATATACATATATATATATATATATATATATATATATATATATATATATATATATAATTATAGTTGGCATTCATTATTGTTCAGCTTCAGGTGTACAGTGCAGTGATCAGGCATGAAGAAGGCTATTTTTGACATCAGTTTAAAGAGACTGGAATGACCAACAACGTAGGGTTACTGTGATCCAACTTCAGGGGTAGAGA
The DNA here is from genome assembly GCF_964194185.1 of Rhinolophus hipposideros. Taxonomy (NCBI): domain Eukaryota; kingdom Metazoa; phylum Chordata; class Mammalia; order Chiroptera; family Rhinolophidae; genus Rhinolophus; species Rhinolophus hipposideros. Next base: position 47,561,438 of record NC_138048.1, on the reverse strand, counting down.
TGATTTGAAGCAATGGTGTTAGGACCAGACTATTTTCAGTTTATCGTTTTACCTAGAGTGTTAGTTTTAGGGTTGCAACTTGATGATTTACCAGGCCTTTTTCTACTTGTTCGACCCTGAACTTGCTTATTCCTCAAACCCTTCAAGGTTATCAAGTTCTGCTCAGCTTCATAGCCTCTCATCTGCCTCTTCTGGAATCTTTTGATTTCCCTGGATGACATGGTGGCCTCCAATGCTGGGATCATCTCCTTGGTTTCTTTTTTCTCCTAGCTCTCCAGGGCCTGCATTCTTCACTTCCTTAACTCTGATTTATTCAGGAGCATTTTCTTTTCAGCTTTTATCGTTGTTATCAATGGGAAACTTGTTCCTAATGGCCTAATCTCCCATTACCAGAAACCTATATTTTTATTTACATGAAAAAAGTCCTGGTCATGAATGACTATGATTGTAAAACACAAAGCTGAGACTACCAAATTTTCTTATTTTGGAAACGAATCAGGGACATACAATATCATGAGAGTAAAGTATTTATTTTAGTCATGTTTTTGCTTGCTTTTGTCAGTAAAAACAACCCCAAAATGAAGAAAATATAGAACAGGGCCACATTCAGCAGAATCAAACTGAATTAAAAATAATTGAGTATTTCAGAAGAGAACAAAATACCCATAAAATAACAAAATGGAAACTCTAGAACTGAAAAATGAAAACAACAGAACTTAAGTGGACAAATATATCACGTAGATTAGAAAGTCAAATTTATAAATATGTCCATTAATCCCATCTTGATCGATGTACTTTAAACTGTCTCCTGCCAAAAGCGAATGTAAATCCTCTGAATAAAAGTAACATCATCATACAGGCTTCAAATTATGTCCATAAGCTTTTATATAGTGTTTGACACAATAAAAAAAAATTTCAGTGACTTTAAAATAAGAAGCTTTATTTTTTTATTTTTAATTCATGTTACTCAATTTTCTCTTTTATTTTCTTGAATATATTAAACATGATTATTTTATAGTCTGTCTAATAAGTCCCATATTTGTATCTCTGTAGTTTATTCCTGTTACTTTTTTTCCTTTTAGTATTCTACAAAAACGGTTATATTGTCTCAACTTCTTGTTGTCTTGATAATTTTCATTCTGGAATTCAGAATGAATGAAAAGTCCCTATCTTGGATAGGCCTTTTTTATGACAATGTTGGATAGTTTTTAAGACTTCTTAGATATGCTGAATTTCAGTTTTACTCACATTTTATTGGTGAAAACAAGTCAAAGCTATCCTTTTAGAGTGAAAAAATACTTCACATCACATGGCAATGGGTAGGGCTATGAAACTTCTCAGAGGAAGGCAACAAGTAATAGCAACAATAACATAATCCACTACACAAAGTTTCCAAAAGGAGAGGAGTCAGAAGACTCTGAAATCTAGTCACTCTTTAAACAGTGACAACTGCTGAGTGAATTTAGAATGGATTCATCAGCATCTGACAAAACAACAGTTAATATTTTTTTAAAGTCTATCTCTTTAACAGGCATTTAATATACTAGGAATTAGAGAACACCTTCCAAGTTACATAGATCTCTCCAGTGAGTAGGCAATTCCCATTTTTCTGAGACCTTTCAGGACAATAGGAACTATATTCTTGAATAGGTTACACCTTGGATGTTAACCCAGACCCCACCCTTACTGCCCCAGGATGGTCACTTTTGGCAGCTATGTTTGCCTGCCAAGAAACTCATGACAGCAATAATTTCAGGAACTTTGAAATTTAATATTAGGTATCTAGGAGCTACATTTTCACTAGCAGCTAATGATTAGCCCCGGTAGCCCATAAAAAGCTCTAATTTATACCAAAGGGCTTCAGGCATGCTAGGGCCAAACTCTACGTAGGACCAAGAGGCCACGGGTATGGGGGATGTACTTGGAACATTTCAGCCCATGTCACAATGAATGATGTTCTACTTGTATCTAGTTAGGATTAAGAGGAGTCTATTTTGAGAAATAGATCCTTTAGAGTGAAGTTTATAACAGCTAGAACATTGATGATACATGTTTATAAAATAAAATAATTTTGAGCTACTAAATACGTCTTAAGTGTAATGCAGTTTTTGATTCCTGAGTGTTGAAGATTTCTATACTGAAGGCACCTGACCTTCTTCTATTTCGTTTATCTTCATGTGGATGATAGCCCGGAATCTAAAGCCCTGGATCATTGTAGTTGTTATTAGAATTCAGCTTAATAGTTGATGTCCTGGGTCACATCTCAGTCCAGATTTCCAATCTGGTTGCAGATGTGAGCACGGCTCTGTGGATGCTAAAAGCAGTTGTGAAACCATGTTGTGTGTCTGACGGAGCACCTGTCATTTTTACCTTCTTTCGTAGGCTGAGCGTCAGGCTATCAACACAACAGTCCAAGGTTCAGCAGCCGATATTGTCAAAATAGCCACAGTTAACATTCAGAAGCAACTAGAGACCTTCCACTCAACCTTCAAATCCCATGGTCATCGGGAGGTTATGCTCCGAAGTGACAAAACAGGTTTGTTCATAAATGAGGCCCCAGCTATAGCATGATGAGATTAATTGCATCAGAAAAGGGGAAGTATTTTTATATGTTATTTCTCTGCAGCTCTCCAACATTTTGGTCTCATGATGTGTTTATACTGTTAGAATTATCAAGATCCCAAAGAGCTTTTGTTTATGTGGATTTTATCTACAAATATTTACCATTTTAGAAATTTAAAAACAGGGAATTTAGAAATGTTTATAAACATTTAAAAATAATAAACTTGCCATATGTTAACATAAGTAATATTTTTATAAAAATAACTACATTTTTTAGAACAAAAGAAAAATGGTGATGAGTGACTCTATTTTACATTTCTACAAATCTCTTTAATGGCTGGCTTAAGAAGAGACAGTTGGATTCTCGTATCTGTTTCTGCATTGAATTTATTACAATATCACCTGTCCTGTAACCTCTGGAAAACTCTTTATACCCACAGTCTAGGGTGATAAATGGCCCAGTTCGTGGGAGACTGGTAGGTTTCCCAGGATGTGAGCTTTCAGTGCTAAAACCAAGAGAGTTGGTCACCTTGCTATAAACTTAGGAGAGAATGAGACTAAAAAAGGAATATAACCTCAGTGTGTTATTATGAAAATAATTTGATTTTGCCAGTGCTTTGAAAGGGTCTCAGGGATTCCCGATGGTACTCAAACCACAATTTAAGAACATGTTGATTTTCCTATTCGTGACCTTCCTTGTTCTCTGAGATCTGGGACTAATACACTGAGTTGACCTCCTTGTCACGTACATTTCTTTGCCAATATTGGCATCTTTTCTCGTTCTTTTCAAAATATTTTTCTTACGTTCTCTCCTTGTTGCTTGGATAATTTCTTGTTCTAACAAGTACATAGAACTTGCCCTTCTATTTATCCCGTGTCCATACTTCTGCTTTAAATACCATTTCACTGTCACTAAGATTGTCAAACCATGACTGCCAGCCATATTTTCAATTTTCCTGGGAAGAAGTTAAGAAGGTTTGGAGCATAAAGGGGAAGAATAAACTGCTGGAGATGAGGCAGAAAAGGTAGTGATCAGCTATTGAGGATGGAATTTGCTAGAAGAGACATACACATACATTAAGAGAATAATACAGCCAGTTACATAGATATAAAGTTATTCACTTATATACAAAAATGCATAGATACAAAAACCTATTTGCCCATCAAGTGAAGGTTGTTAATTTTATTGTCGTCAATCCCCCCAAAATAAAATTAGGATTACTTGTCTAAAGTGTGAGGTCCAACTGGGGAAGCAGCAGTTCTACCGTAGTGACACTTCTGGCCATAAAAAGACATCAGGAATTGTCCCTTTTATAAAACACTGCAGATGTTTTATAATGACAATAGCAGTTCACTTTCCTGGAGTAGGAATCAGGCCCCTTACTACTCTGGTTCTATGATACTGGGGACTCCACGGAAAGAGATGGTTATTTATTAGAAGTAAATTAGAGTAGAGTTTGGAGCCGAGTTCTTCAAACCCCGTTTACTGACTTCTTTGTTAGACTCCTTCTTTCTGGGAGGAAGTTGATGGATATTTAGATTACCTGATGGGGAGCTAGCAAGTAATTTTTCCCTAATAGTTCTAAATCTTACATGTTTTAATCTCTTAATTAAAATTTCCCAGAGTTTCTCAAGATCTCTAAAAAAATATTTTCCTATGGCAGAGTGACATGCTTATCAGTTTTGCTACTTTTTTCATGGGGTAGGATTGTTACCAAAGAGAAAACTTCAAGGGATGTTCTGCCCAATCAGAGGAGGCTTCTTCATCCTCCAACTCCATGATGAACTCTTATATGAAGTAGCAGAAGAAGATGTTGTTCAGGTATTTTTCTAGTGTTTGGGTCCATTCTATAGAAAGTTGAGATACTGTAGGTCAGGCTAAGGTGCATGAGATTTCTGGAACGTTTCCCTAGCTCCAGGATGACTTTATAAATGTTGGGTCCTTAAAGGTAGAGAACGAGCTAAGAGGGCTCACTGTCATACTCATTGTTAAAGAAATTCCTGATATGGGATGTTTTTGTCTGAAAGAAGTTAGATGAGAGTTTGGAGTCTTGCCCCCGAGGGTTTCAAATCTCCAAGTGTTATAGCGGCAGCTGGCGGAGCTCCATCAGTGCTGACAGGAAGCCTGGCTCTTTCTGGAAGTCAAATTTAAGCATCAGGTGAAGAGCTCCAGTATGGCTTATCACGTCAGTGGATGGATTGGGAGATGCTCTTTGATTGCGCAGAGTGTTTGCTAATTTCTTTTTCTTTTTGTTAGGTAGCTCAGATTGTCAAGAATGAAATGGAAAATGCCATACAACTTTCTGTGAAACTGAAAGTGAAAGTGAAAATAGGTGCCAGCTGGGGCGAGCTGAAGAACTTTGATGTGTAATTATACCATTGATTAAATTCCCTTAGGGAAGACTTGTGTAGGTACAATCACATGGAAAGAATAGAAACTACCCTTTTGCCTACTTCACGAAGAAATAGAAACCGTCAGGTCTTGATGGACTCAGGATAGTAATTTTATGATGAGAGTTTCAAAATGTGTATGAGAATTTATTCTCTGTAATGTAAAAATCTTTTTTGAGACAAAAATACCAAATTTAATGATTATGTTCACTCTCAAAGAGTATCTATAAAATTGCCTTTTATAGTTTACTGTGGCTCTAAGCAGCCTCAGAACACATGCCTAAAATACGCACTTAGCACTTGGGTTCTCACCTGCCTGGGTTGAGCATAAGGGAAATGGAAGTAAGTATTTCCAGCTCTGTCCGGGAGTCAGACACTTGTGATGCAGACCTTACACGAGCCATAGGAAGGTAAAGGTTAGGTTGCACATGCACCGCCAGGGCTAGGCCAGTGTGTGATTTTTCTCCAACATCAATCTAAGCCTACTGAAGTAGTATTCTTAAGGAGCACTGGCTAATAAATTATAAATTCTGTGAAGTGGTAAGACTTGATATGGATGTAAATCTAGGAATGGATTTTCATGAAATGTTTCTTCTTCCTTTTCCCTCCCCAGTTCAATACGTAGGTATTGTAAACCAAGCTATACCTCTTCAAGAGGAATCCTGTTCTGTAAGATGAGATGTTTATAGTGCAGTTTAGCATAGGACTGCCAGAGAAGTACTTCAGTGCCCCTTTCTGTTTGTGACATGGTGAGAGTTCCCCTTCCCCCAAAAAACATTGTACTTGAATAATTCTAGTCAGAGGTGTATAACTGACCTTTTTGTTGTTAAAATAAAATGTATTTATGAGAAGCTTTCTATCAGCAATTCAGTTTTTTTAATTGTTTTTGGTTCAGACACCCGTGTCCTATATTTACATATTCTGTAGTTTGTTCATCCTCTGCACAAGAAAAGTATTTATTATATCCTTTAATCAGTTATCAGAACTTAAAATCTTTTAAGTTTATAAGTCAGATTTTTTTTTTAAGGACAGTTGCTTCATAAATAAAATGTAATACACTGTCATCAGTTGTATATTAGTGTACAAGGTTGTCAGACATGTTTTGGGGGAGAGAGAAGAAGGGGCAGAAGATGGCAGAGGTAAAAGGGAAGTTCTGTCATTGTTTCTGGAGTTTGTTCCACATTCACCTGTACCATTTTTTTCAGAGAGAAAAGCTGTAGTGCTGTCAGTATTCTGGTGGCCTTGAGATCCAGCCCAGAGAAATCTCAATCTATTTACTTGTGAGTGTTCTCCAAATACGAGTGCAAGCATATCAGTGCAGACACCTCATTTTCTGTAGCCATGGTGTTGCATGTGTGGTCCCATGCATTTTTTCATCCGTTTTGACCAATAATCTGGACTTAAAACAGGCAGTCCTTGCTTTGCATGCGTCAGTTATACACAAATTCCAATTCACCACAGTTTACTTAAATAACACCAGTGCCTCTTCAACACTTCACTGGGAGCTTTCAGTCCACAAGACACTATGTAAATAACAGATGCACATTGTGGTAGGCAAAATAATGCCCCCCCGCCCCGCAATGTGCACATTTTAATCCTCCCAAACTGTGAACATGTTACATTACCTGGCAAAAGGGACATGGCTGATGTGATTAAGTCAGAAATCTTCCGATGGGGAGATTATCTGGGTGTTTCCAATATAAACACAAGGGTTCTTATGAGAAGAAGGCAGATGGCCAGAGTCAGAGGAGGAGATGTGACTACGGAAACAGTCAGATTGAGGTTTGAAGATGCTCCACTGCCGACTTTAAAGATAAAGGAAGGGGCCGTGAGCCAAGGAATGCAGGCAGCCTCTAGGAGCTGGAAAAGGGAATGGAATGGAAATGGGTTCTCCCCTCAGCCTACAGAGAGACGTAACTCTGCCAACACCTTGATTTTAGCCTGATAAGACCATATTGGACATCTGCCTTCCAGAATGGTAAAATAATAATTTGTGTTGTTTGTTTCTTCAGTTTTATTGAGATTTAATTGACATACAACACTATATAAGTTTAAGGTGTACAGCCTGACATGACTTTATTGTGCAACGATTATTACAGAGAGTTAACATCTCATATAGATATAAAAAAGAAAGAATAAGTTTTCTTCCATGTAATGAGAACTTTTAGGATTTACTGTCTTAACAACTTTCAAATATGCAATCCAGTAAATTAACTAGTGTCATCACGATGGACATTACGTTCCTCAGTACATATTTATCTTATAACTGGAAGTTTGTACCTTTTGACCGCCTTTATCCAATTTCCCCACCCTCTACTCCCCACCCCCTGCTTCTGGTAACCACAAATCTGATCTATTTTTCTTGAGTTCTTTTTTTTAAATATTCCACATTTAAGTGAGATCATATAGTATGTGTCTTTATCTTATTTCACTTAGCCAAAGGTTCCCCCGTGTTGTAACAAATGGCAGGATTGCCTCCATTTTTATGGCTGAAGAATATTCCATTGTATGTGTGTGTGTGTGTGTGTATTCCCAAACTTCTTTATACATTCAAACCATTGATGGACACTGAGGTTGTTTTCATGTCTTGGCTATTGTAAATAATGCTGCCATGAACATGGAGTTGCAATATCTCTTTGATAAGTGTTTTCCTTTCCTTTGGATATTTACCCAGAAGTGGCACTGCTGTGTCATAAGGTAGTTCTGTTTTTAATTTTTTGAGGAATCTTTACACTGTTTTCCATAGTGGCTGCACCCACTTACATCCTCGTCAACAATGCACAAGGGTTCCCTTTTTCTACATCCTCACCAACACTTGTTATTTTTTGTCTTTTTGATCATAGCCATTCTACCGTTTCCCTGAAAATAAGACCTAGCTGGACCATCGGCTCTAATGCGTCTTTTGGAGCAAAAATTAATATAAGACCCGGTCTTATTTTACTATAAGACTGTGTCTATAACATAACATAACATAATATAATATAATATATAATATAGTATAGTATAATATAGTATAATATAATATAACATAATATAATATAAAATACTGGGTCTTATATTAATTTTTGCTCCAAAAGACGCATTAGAGCTGATGGTCCAGCTAGGTCTTATTTTTGGGGAAACAGAGTAACAGGCATGAGGTGTTATTTCATTGTGGTTTTGATTTGCATTTCCCTAATGATTAGTGATGTTGAGTGCTTTTTTATGTATCTGTTGGCTACTTGTATATCTTCTTTGGAAAAATGTCTATTCTATTCAGATCTCATGCCCATTTTTAGAAATTTGATTTTTTAATTAAAAAAAAATTTTTTTGGCTATTGAGTTGTATGAGTTCTTTTTACATATTGGATATTAATGCCTTATCAGATAAAAGATTTGCAAATATTTTTCCCATTTTATAGGTTGTCAATTGTTTATTTTGCTGTGCAGAAGTGTTTTTTTGGTTTCATGTAGTCCCACTTGTTTATTTTGTTGTGGTTGTGCTTGTGCTTTAGCTGTCCATATCCAAAATATCATTTGCCAAGACCAATGATGTCAAGGAGCTTTTTTCCTGTGTTCTCTTCTGAGAGCATAATGGTTTCAGATCTTACATTTAAGTCTTTAATCCATTTTGAATTAATTTTTGTGAGTAGTGTAAGATAAGGGTATAGTTTTATTGTTTTGCATGTGAATATCCAATTTTCCCAGCACAATTTACTGAAAACACTGTCTTTTCTCCATTAAGTATTCTTGGCTTCCTTGTCAAATATTAGTTGACTGTATATGGGTGGGTTTATTTCTGGGCTCTTGATTCTGTTCCATTGGCCTACATATCCATTTTTATGCCAGTATCCTACCGTTTTGATTACTATAGCTTTATAATATAGCTTGAAATCAGAAAGTGTGATGCCTCCTGCTTTGTTCTTCTTCCTCAGGATTGCTTTGCCTATTTGGGGTCTTTTGTGGTTCCATACAAATTTTAGGATTGTATTTTCTACTTCTGGAAAACATTGGAATCTTGATAAGGATTGCATTAAATCTATAGATAGCTTTGGATAGTATAGACATTTTAACAGTATTAATTTTTCCAATTCATGAACTCAAGATACCTTTCCATTTATTTGTATCTTCTTTGATTTCTTTCATCAGTGTTTTATAGTTTTCAGAGTAGAGATCTTTCCCCTCGTTTAAGTTTATTTATAAGTATTTTATTATTTTTGATGCTTTTGTAAATGGGATTGTTTTATTTCTTTTTTAGATCATTCATTGTTAGTATATAGAAATGCTACTGATTCGTGTATGTTAATTTTGTACCCTGCAGCTTTACTGAATTCATTGATTAGTTCTAACAGTTTTTTGGTGGAACCTAGGATTTTCTACACATAAAATTATGTCATCTGCAAATAGAGACAATTTTACTTCTTTCTTTCCTATTTGGATGACTTTTATTTCTTTTTCTTGCCTGACTGCTCTGGCGAGGACTGTGTTGAACAAGAGTGGTGAGAAGTGGGCACCTTTGTCTTGTTCCTGATCACAGAGGAAAAGCTTTCCACCTTTCACCATTGTGTGTGGTGTAAGCTGTGGGCTTGTCATATATACCCTTTATTATGTTGAGGTAAGTTTTTTCTATACCTAGTTTCTTAAGAGTTTTTATTGTGAACAGATATTGATTTTTTTCAAATGCTTTTTCTGCATCTATTGAGATTACCATGTGATTTTTTTCTTCCATTCTATTAATGTGGTGTATCCCATTTATTGATTGGCATATGTTGAATCATCCTTGTATCCCAGGAACATACCCTGCTTGATCATGTTGAATGATCCTTTTAATGTGCTGCTGAACTTGGTTTGCTTGTATTTCACCAAGAATTTTTGCGTCTATATTCATCTGGGATATTGGCCTGTAGTTCTTTTTTGGTTTTGTTTTTTCTCTTACAGTGTCCTTTTTGGCTTGGGTATCAGGGTAATACTGGCCTCATAAAATAAGTTTGGGAGTGTTTCCTCTAATTAGATTTCTTTAGAAGAGTTTGAAAAGGATTGGTGTTACTTCTTTAAGTTTTGGTAAAATTCACCAGTGAAGCCATCTTGTCCTGGGCTTTTGTTTTTTGGGAGGTTTTTGATTACTGATTCAGTCTCCTTCTTAGTAATTGCTTTGTTCTAATTTTCTATTTCTTTTTGATTCAGTCTTGGTAAGTTGTATGTTTCTAATAATTTTTCCATTTCTACTAGGCTTTCCAGTTTGTTGGAGTATAGTTGTTCTTATGATCCTTTGTATTTCTGTGGTATCGGTTATAATGTTTGTTCTTTCATTTATAATTTTGTTGATTTGGGTTCTCTCTTTTTTCATTGGTTAGTCTAGCTAAAGATTTGGCAATTTTGTTTATCTTTTAAACAACCAATTCTTAGATTTAAAAAAAATCTTTTCTATTGTTTTCCTCTTCTTTATTTCATGTAGTTCTCCTCTTAATATTTATTATTTCCTTCCTTTTGCTAACTTTTGGCTTAGTTTGTTCTTTTTCTAGTTCCTTGAGCCATATAGTTAATGTAGGTGTTTATTGTTATGAACTTCCTTCTTAGAATCACTTTCACTGCATCTGATAAGTTTTGGTATGTTGTGTTTCCATTTTTGTTTGTCTCAAGGTACTCTTTTACTTCCTTCTTCATTTCTTCTTTGATCCATTGGTTGTTTAGGAGAATGTTGTTTAATTACCATGTATTTGTGAGTTTTCCAGTTTTTCTCCTATTATTGATTTCTACTTCATACCATTATGGTCAGAGAAGTTACTTGGTATGATTTCAGTCTTCTTGAATTTGCTAAGACTTGTTTTGTGTCTTAATCTATGGTCGGTCTATCGTAGCAAATCTCCCATTTGTGCTTAATAAGAATGTGTATTCTATTGTTGGATAGAATGTTCTCTATATATCTGGTCCATTTGGTTTATAGTATTGTTCAAATCCATTGTTTCCTTATTGATTGTCTGGATAATCTATCTATTGTTGAGAATGGGGTATTAAAATGCCATTATTGTATATGTTGTTTATTTCTCCTTTCAGTTCTTGGTTTTTGTGATATATATATGTATGTGATATATATATATATATATATATATATATATATATATATATATGTATTCCAACATGTGTGTGTATGTGTATATATATATATATATATATACATACATATATATATTCCAATATTAAGTGTATAAATATTTACAATTGTTATATACTCTTGATGGATTGACCCCTTTATCATTATATAATGATCTTCTTTGTCTCTTTTTACCATTTTTACTTTAAGTCTATTTTTTTGTCTGATATAAGTATAACTACCCCTTCTTTTTCGTTTGGTTACCAGTTTGCTTGAAATATTTTCTTTCATCCATTTACTCTCAGTCTATGTGTGTCTTTAAGGCTAACATGAATATCTTGTTGGCAGCATATCATTGGATCTTGTTTTTTAATCCATTCAGCCATTCTATGTCTTTTGATTGGCGAATTAAAGACATTTACATTAAAGTAATTATTGATAGGTAAGGACTTACTATTGTCATTTTGTTAATTGTTTTATGGTTGTTTTGTACATCCATTGTTCCTTGCTCCTTGTCCTGCTATCTTTGTGTGTGTGTGTGTGTGTATGTGTGTGTGTGTGTATTCTGATATATTTTTATATCAGTATGCTTTTATTTCTTTATCATGTACTCTGTGTAATCACTACAGGTTTTTCCTTTGTGGTTACCTTGAGACTTATATAAAATATCTCAAAATCATAATACCCTAATTTAAACTGATAACTTAACTGCAATAGCATTCCTTAACTTTACACTTTTATTTCTTTTTCCCCTCACATTTTAGATTATTTATGTTACCATTTCATATTTTTTGTATCGGGCATCCAATAACCAATAATTGTAGTTAGGGTTACTATGTTTATTATTTTAACTTTTAAACTAGAGTTGTAAGTAAATTATACACTTCCATTACATTATAGAATCTGACTGACTATATTTACCATTACCCATGAGTTTTATGCTATCTTTTCATGTTTTTATGATGCTAATTAGCATCCTTTTACTTCCATTCAAAGAACTCCCATTAGCATTTTTTTTGTAAAGCAGGTGTGGTGGTGATGAACTCCTTCAGTTTTTTGTTTGTTCAGAAAATCTTTATTGCTTCTTAATTTCTGAAGGACAGCTTTGCCAGGTATAGAATTCCGGGTTGACAGTTTCTTTCTTTCAATATTTTGAATACATCATGCCCTTTTCTCCTGGCCTGAAAAGTTTCTGTTAAGAAACCCACCCATAGTCTCATGGGGGCTCCCTTGTATGTAACTTGTCTCTTCTCTTGCTGCTTTCAAAATTTTTATTTTTGACTTTTGACCATTTAATTATAATGTGTCTCAGTGTAGCCCTATTCAGGTTCAACCTACTTGGAGTTCTTTGTGCCTCATGGATATGGATGACCATTTTTCACCAGATTTGGGAAGGTTTCAGTCATATTGCTTTAAATATACTGTCTGTCCCTTTCTCTTCTCTTTCTGGGATTCCGATATTGTGGATATTGTTTCTTTTAATCATGTCCTTTAAGTCCAGTAGGCTTTCTTCACTCTTTTTTATTCTTTTTGCTTTTTGCTCTCTAATTGGATAATTTCAAATTTCCCGTCTTTCCGGTAACTGATTCTTTATTTTAAATGGTTGAGTCTGCTGCTGAAGCTCTCTATTGAATTCTTCAGTGCAGTTATTTTATTTTTCAGCTCTAGTGTTTCTGTGTTTTGTGGGTTTTTTTTGATAGTTTCTATTTCCTTGTTGAACTTCTCATTTTGTTTATGTATTGTTTTCCTATTTTGTTTAGTTGTCTATGTGTCTTCTAGCTCATTAAACTTCTTTAAGAGGATTATTCTGAATTTTTTGTCTGCTTTCCATTTCTTTAGGGTTAGTTATTGGAGCTTTATTAGTTTCCTTTGGTAGTATCATATTTACCTGCTTTTTTGTGTTCCTTGATTCTGTATGTTGGTCTCTGTGTATTTGAGTAAGCAGATCCCTTTTCCAGACTTTACACGTTCACTCTGATAGAGATAGTTTTTCACCAGTCTGCTTGGCTTGGTGTCTGGACATGTCAGCTGATAATGTCCTTGTCAGTGAGGCTTGCAATTAGGGTCTATTTTGGGGGAAGGTCATAGTCCATGCTTTGAGGTCAAAGGGGGAGGGGTGCTGCAGGCTGAGAACATTTGGATAGGGCTGTGGCTTGGTTCCCTGCCCCAGTGAGGCTACTGGATGGATTCTGGAGGCTACTGGAGGCTACTGTGGTTGCCTGGGTTCTGTGGTTGGTCTTCCTAGGCAATTGGGACTGGGTACTATACACAGCAGCAGGTGTGGCTATGAATTAACTTCCCTGTCGTGGCAGGGCAGCAGAATGAGCCCCAAGGCCTGCACTGCTCATTGTTTGGGGACCCAAATCAGGCTAGACTGCTCATTAAATTTTTTGACCAGGTGAAATCACCAGTTTTGCTCTGAGGATAGGGAAAATACCATGCTATGTTGTCTTTTCAAGTGCCCCTGTAAGTAGGGCTGTAGAATGGGCTCTGAAGCTTCTTATGCTGTGGTTAGGTCCCCTGGTGGGGGTGGGGGTGAGATATATGTGTGAAGGATATTACAGTAGTGGGTGGGGCTAGGAATTAGTTTCCCTGCCTGAACAGGGCCCAATACAGACCTCAAGGCTGGTAAGGCTTTTGCTTGGAAATCAAATCAGGCAGACCTGCAGGGCCCATGGCAGATAGGGCCACCATCTTAGCTTGGCAAACACAGAGTCACTGGTCAGATTCTTCATTAAAGTGCCTTTATAATCAGGGCTGCAGGGTGGGTGGGCTACTGAGATTCCCAGGAGCTCTGGTTAAATTTCCTGGTTAGCAGGATTGGAGGCTGTATTCAGCAATGGACAGGGTTACAGATTATCTTCCTTATACAGGGGGAAGGGCTGCAGAGCAGCCCCTATGGCTGATAAGTCTCTAGTTTGGGGAGCTAATCAAGCATATCTGGCTAGACAGAGTCACCAATTTGTCTCTGGTAGGTGGGCAGAACTGCCGGCTGGGCTCTCTGCTTAAATGCTGCTGGGCTCAGCCATTTGACAGGTTGATTAGGCCAGGCTTCCTGGTTGGGTGGGGCCAGAAGATACCCTTAGCAGTGAATGAAGCTGTGAATTAGCTCCCCTGCCCAAGCTGAGTGGCAGAACTGGCTCCATGGCTGTCAAAGCTCTTTGAGGTCTTGACTCAAGCCAAACTGTACCCTAAGTTCTCTGGCCTAATAGGACCACCGTCTTTTCTGCGATAGTACTGTCAGCCAGGTTCTCTACTTGAGTGCTGCTGGGTTACGCAGCTTCCCAGGTGCTACGGCCAGGCTTCCTGGTCAGGCATGGCTGGGAGCTCAGCGGGGGTGCCACTGGCTTTGCTCTGCAGATGATCAGGTCTGCTGACTGGACTCTCCACTGGTGTGTTGCTGGCTGTGCTAGGCTTTCTGGTTGGGTGGGGCCTGGATATACACTAAGTAGTGGGTGGGGCTATTCAGCTTCCGTGCCCAGACAGGGGTGGGGGAGAGCTGGGGCCAGGGAGTCCACACCAGGCTCCAGGGGCAGACAGAGAGGCTCTTCATTTGATAGCCCAAATCAGGCAGACCTGCACCCCACTGAGTTCCCTGGTCAGAATGCACCCCTATCTTGGCTCTGCAGATCAGCAAAGCCTCTGATCGGGACTACTCTGGGTGCTGCAGGTGGGACGTTGGTCTGCCCAGATCTGAGAGTTGATTGTTGCAAGCCCCTCCCCGATTCTGTGTCATAACCCAATCCCCAGTGGTCAAGCCCTGCAGATTCCCTTGTGCACATTCCACAGAGATCCCTATGAGGCAAGGCCAGAGTATGACTCCCAAGAAGGGATCCACAACTTTCAATGTCCACCCTGGGCTCTCTTTTCCTACTGAAGGAACCTTAGGCTCAGGGGAGACCTTTCTGTGTGGTGCTGCACTTGCCTGGGGAAGAGAGTGCAGTCAGCGTGTAGCCTTCTAATGCAGTCTGTCTCAGTCTCTGTGGTGCAGGGGATGCTTCTATCTGACCCCCATGTTCTAGGATTCTCTCAGCAGTGTCTTGTCCCTGAATAATTGTTAGTTCTTCTTGTGATGGGGAGTGAAGTAAGGAAGGACCTACACGTTGCCATCTTAGTGATCTCATCCTTCAATCTGTGTTGTTTTAAGCCAGTAAGTCTGTAGTACTTTGTTACAGCATTAGTAGGAAACAAATACATGCATCATGATGAATTACCGATTATGTCACTTCTTTCAAAGTCTGTCCATGATCGGTCACTTCACATTTGTCATTTACTTTACACACAGACAGTAAAGCATGTAGCAGTGTTGACTCCTGGTCTCCCAGTGTTAAATCCATGTGACATTTTACCAAATTGGTAATCAAAAGAAGTTGGCTAAAGAAGATGTAAGTGCATCAGAGAAATGAAAAATGATACCACTATAAGTGTAACCCAAATTGAATGTCGAGTTGTAGAGGAAGTAGCTGATTGTGGGGATACTGACACTGAGGCCATTTGAGATACTCTGTATATGCAACTTGGAAAACTTGAAGGCCAAATTTATCAACATAAATGAGGGAAATGGTTGTGACAAGAAGGATGAAGATGTCATAAAGGAAGTGATGCCAGCCAAAACACCATTATTTATTAACCTATAAATTCACTATGATTTCAGTAAAAGTCTCAACAGGGATTATTTTTGAGATCAGTGATATCCTAAAACTCACCTAGAGAAAAAAATCAGTATCTAACAAACTTGGAAAAGATCAAAGATATCCATCAGATACTAGGACATTATAAAGATATAATTTAACTGGTAAGGACACAGAAATAGATAAATAGATTACTTGAGAATTTAGAAAACAGACTTATATGTATATGTCTATATGAAAATGTCATTTCAAATTAGTGGTGAAAAGATGAGTCATTCAAAAATAGTGGTGTAGTGAAGTTATCCATTTGTCAAAATAGCAAGTTAGAGGCCTACCCCAAAACTCCAAATGGATTAAAAGCCTGATATAAAAAGTAAAACTATGAAAGTAAGGGAATGTTTATTATTTTATACACATAAAGCCCTTTAAAACAAACTTCATAAGTTAAAAAGATTGTAAAATTTAACCACGTTAAAAGAAAAAAATCTCAATATGAAAAAGTGACATCAAGACACTGAACAGTCTAACCTATGGGCCAGAGCATGATGAAGAATGCAGAAGAGAGCCATCGCCTGGAGGAGGCTGAGTTACAAGCCAGGACCACTGGGCCCTGCCCCCAATACTGGATGCAGACATGAAGCGTGAGTGATTGTAATTCAAAGGTGAGGAGGTAAATGGATCCTTTTGAGAAAGTTTTTGAAGGGAATCCTGGGCATATGGATTTTACAGCATCTATTTTTATATTTGTACTTTGAGTCCAAAAACATTTTTCAGCCTGGGGTTGATTGCTTGTTTTTTTTTCCATTTTTATATAGAACCAAAAGTAGGAGGGGAATCGTGGTGGTGGGAAATTTTTCCTGAGATAATTAGCATTTGGAAGAATATTATTAGTTGGCTAAGGCCACAATGTAGCTAATTATAAAGAAAAGTGCCTGGTGAGGAATTAACTGCAGACAAAAGCCGGAGGAGCAGGAGAGTGCAGTCTTTCTGGGGGACGTTTACAGGTATTGGGTTAATGAGTGTGATTACAACCACTAGGTGGTAGTGTAAGCCCATAATAGCTTATTTTTTGCCTGCATGGAGATTAAAGCCTGAGGTTTAAAGAAGTGAGGAAGTAAGGTATGGATGGTGAGTTGGTAAATACATCTTATTTAGCCTCAATTTCTTAGGCTGCCCTCTCACCAAACTTAGTATTAACTTGTACTTCACCAAAGGTGAAATCAGTCAACATCCTCAAAATTGTAAAGTCTAACAATAAAAAGTTACACATCTCCCCAATTTGATGGAAATTTTGAATGGCTATTTCTACCCTTTTGGAGTTTGGGAAATATGTTTAGTTCTTTTTCCTTTCTGTTTTTCAGTTCCAATATTTATTATGTACATTGCTCGCCCACCCACCTCCCTGCCTTTTAAAAACAATTATACTTGGTAAAACCATGGTTCACCTGTTGCAAATGAGGGTCTTACCTCTGTCCATATTTAATCTCGGCAAAAATCTTAGTAGTGCATGACATCATAACATAAGAGAGCATCTATGTACAAACATATACAATTTTATTGGTATCTCTACAGACTACAAGAATTTTAAGTATAGTCACAATTGCTGAGTGCAACAGAAAAATAGTAATTTGTCATTTTCTGAAAAGATGCAAAATTCTGAAGATGAAAGAAAGATACATCAATGATCATTGTTTCTTATTTCCTAGAACAAAACATCACATAATTAAGTACTAAAAATTATAGGTTATTAGAGATTTTGATCCTGTGTACACTTGTCCTTAACCACCATCTACTTTATTTTCTGGCTTTGCAGTTGAGAAGGGTGGGCCAGTACGAGAGGGGAGCAGTACGATAGAGAACCCGCTTGAGTTTTCTCATTGAGTATTATTGCCTTGGATAGGCAGACTCTCCTGTTTTGATAGTGAGAGCACTCTTTCCGGGCACTGGAGGCCAGATAGTGAGTTACAGCCATTCTTCTCCCCTTAAACACATGTGTAGTTACTAAGAAAATGAATCCAAGTGGCCCTGGGAGCTAAGACAACAATTGAAAAGGAAGAGGTGTTCTCCCTTCTTGCTAAGATCAAGTCCAGTAAAATATACCTATACCAGAACAGGTACCTGGTACCCACGTCTCCTCTGAACGAATAATGAATAATTCATTTGGACCTGATTTAGTAAATGATTGTTTTGAGTATTTCCACTATCCAGCTATTGAGAATTAGTTTTCCACTTAGTTTTACATGCTGTTGAAGTTCTTATAGTTCTGGTGTTTTGTAATGTCACATGTATTAGATAATTAAAACATAGATGTTTGACTTGGAATAATTAATGGCCAAGTCGCATAGGAGAAAATCACAAAGACAGAGTTACTAAGGGTTCATGGGGCACTGTTTGGTCATCAATTTATACAGAACATTTGTTTTGGATGTGACACAGAATAAATATCATCCAGCCAACACTGTATCTCCTCCATCTTTGCCTTCCCTGACCCCTCAGAAGCGGGGCTTGGACACAAGCTAAGGTAGATAAGCGTGTCTTCCTTAGTTGGCAATAAAGCAGTGGTTATCAAGCTTGGCTGGACATCGAACTATAGTGGGGCATGCAAAAATACAGATGTTTGGTTCCCACTCTGACAGATTTTAATTAGGAATTTTAAAAGCTCCTTAGGTGATTCTTATGAACAACCAAGGTTGAGAATCACTTCCCTACATAAATTTATTAGGTTGGTGCAAAAGTAATTGAGGTTTTTCAATTTTTCTTAACCTTTTAAACCTCAATTAGTTTTGCACCAACCTGATACAAACGCAAACTTCAGCACCTCTGGTTCCTCATCAAAGCCTCTTCCTCTTTCCTCTGGCTCCTATGTCCCTCCCACCCCAAAGCTCTTGCCTCAAATTGGCACTTCCACTTCCTTTCCCAACTCAACTTATTTATTCTGCATTTCATCCTCTCAGGGCTAGATTGTCTGCAAATATATACACTACACCTGCCGCATGACAACCATGCTCCCTGGAATGATGCAATCCAAATACATGACTTACTGGCAAGTATGTATTGCCAGTGTGTATGTGACATAGTACCTAGTCACAATGAGTTTGGGACTACGACGGACAGAAGTGAAGAAGCTGGGCAGGCTACTATGTTTCTCCTGAGGCAAAGAGCAAGCCCTGATAGGAATGTCTGACTCCTTTTGGCATTGCTCTTTCTCAGCAAAAGTGGTCAAGTTATAATGTCTTCCCACAGGAGCAGGCTGTAATCACAGAGATTTACTCCAGGGTTGTCGCAATGATCCTAAACCAAGGAGAGGATTTTTAGTTTACTTTTGTAGACCCTCTTCATTTTCCCTTTTTCCAAACATTTTACCATCATATAGCTCAAAGAGCTAATCTTAATATTCAGTCAACCTAGGGCATATCTTTTTTTTTCTCTTTTTCAAAGCCAGGGTCCTTCCTTAATGCAGATAGCAGACAAATGGTACCTTTAAAACTGGACACATGGGTCACATAAAAGGACTCCAATAGTAAACTTGTTCCTTTGCAATCCCTTAGGATCTCTGAAGAATAGAGACCTGGATTCTGATTTATTAACTTGAGAATCATTCAAAGGCTATATAAAAGGTTTGAAAAATTGTTTTTGTGACTGAATTCTCAGAAAGCATCTCACTGAGTTCTGTCACTGTCCTTCCAAAATTAGTCAGACAACAACCCTAATGATGACTGGGACTCTAAGTCTGGGTCTCAGTGAAGTGAAGGAAGCAAAATTAGTACTACTGCTTTTGTAGGGGATTAAAATAAATGATAAATCACTCATCCTTCCTTCCAAACGCTGAGGTTAATGGCTGATTTCATGATAGGGATTATTGCTTATTACTAGAACCAGAAAAACAAACACTTCTAGCTTCTCATTGATGAACAGAATGCAAAGGCCCATTTTCTCCTGGGACATTAAGAAGGGGTTGGCTCTTGAGGGAGTCATAGAGAGATAAACTCAACTTGTAGAGACTGGTTTTCAAACCTTCTGATGCCACCTTATCAGGTATAATGTAATTTTAACGACAACTAAGGCTCAGTCATGTTCTCTATTATTGTCCAAGTGACTGGGAGTATTTTTCTTATGTTCTTAGAGGCAAGGTATTTAAATAGTATAGAGGAGAGATGAAAAGAATTACATGGACTAATAGTACTCGTTTGCCAAGGATGATGATAAGATGGTGGTTGTGGTGTGTGTGTGCGCGCATACGCACGCGCTAAGGTGAGTGCAACAGAACAAAACTGTTCAAAGAGAAAAGTCACATGCACATTACATTCTTGTTATTGCTATCTCTTCGGATTATAAAAATAATTTTGATACAGTAAAACCTCATTAATTTGTATTCCACTAGTCAGGAGTTTGTGGGATAAAGTTATCCTTACATTAAGAAAGGGTTTATAAAAACAATATTGAAAGACACATTTAAAAAGAACCTATTCTTTTCAAGCATTTCAGAAGCACCTGTTTACTTCCAATTGCTGTGCTAATTATAAACCTTTGATCTATTCATTAGAGTTTTAAGCACTTCTACTGTGAAATGCTATAGTGTCCTTTTTGGTATTTTCTCTGTATGCTTTAAAATATTCTGTGTTAATTTTTACTGATCCATATAAGCTTTCTCCAAAACAGTATTGTATTGCATATGAAGTGTAATTTTTGGAATAATAATTTATCTTGTTATGACACTGCAATTATTATGCTTAATTTCATATAAGACTTATATTACATATTCACACTCAATCTGTCCTTAAATGATGTAGAGCAGTAGCTCTCAATTGGGAGCAATTTTGGCAATGGCGGGAGGCAGTTTTGATGTCATTACTTGGGGGTTACTACTAGCCTCCGGTGGGCAGAGGCCAGGGATGTCGCTGAGCCTCCTGTGATCAAAGGACAGTCCCCATAACATAGAACGTTCTGTTAGTAGCGCCACTGTTGACAAACCCTGATGTAGCACAAATTAAATCAAATCTTATTAGGGACTTCAGAGATATTTCTTGAACTTAAAGCCACTTTGGACTGAATTTCATTGTTGCTAAAATAAACTAATATTTTGTGGGTTTTTTTTAAATATAGAAATGACAAAGTATCTGTTCAGAAAATCAGAAAACTGGGTCCTTGAAATTGATGGTACAAATAAATAGTGCACTGCAATTTGACCACCAAGGCTTTCCAAATCCTGGTCTCAAGTTTCTTTACTATATTTACTATACAATTTTATGTATTGTGTTTGTATTTCCAAGTCAGGTTCTGTTCTTTAAGGCTGTTCACAGGAGTCTGGAGAGATTTGTGGAGAGGCTTTTATGAGAAATAAGGAGAATTCAAGGACTCTGAGAAATGCTATCCTGGTTTACATTTACTGACTCTTTCAATCATCTTTGCTCTTCTCAAAATTACTAAAAACATTTAAAGAAAGTACCACTTCAATCAAATTCACTAAAAAAATCCTAAAAAATCCCAAGAAATACTATCTTTGGCTATTAAAATAACTTGAACTTCAGGAAAATGGTGATTTCTTAAAAAAAACACAAAAGTAGATCTAGTGAGATGTTGATTAATCAAAATTGAATATGCCAAATCCATTAATTTAAAAAAATATATTTTTTTGAAGGAAAAACATAGGATGGGTCCTAGAATCTGCATATATTCATTTGTATGACTTTTGACTTCTAGATTCATGTTAAATAATGATAGCAGGTGTCTTTGTTTTGCCTTTAGCAGTCCTCTGAGAGATACCTTTTTAGCATGATCATGTTAAGGATATTCTTTATTCCATTTTAAAAGAGTTTTTAATAAGGAATAGGTCTTTGGTACCTATTGACATAATCCTATGGTTTGTATTATTTAGCCTGAGTGACAAAATTATTGATTGTGTACCATTAAAATCTCTGTATTTCTATTGTCCATAATGGTGACTGAGGCCAAGACAGCAAAAACACCACTATATTTTATAAAGGTTTTCAAGAGTAAGTACAGAACCAAAAGTATTTCTAACGAAAGCCCTTGTTAATCAGAAATGTAATAAATCAGAATCCCTTTCTCAAAACATTTACTGAGGTTTTACTGAATCGTGGTTAAAGAGAATGACCAGTTTGGTCTGTGCGTGTCAGGCTGCAAGAGCACCTTTGGATTAAAGACCCCACTGGGTTTGAACAGTAATATACTGTGTAATTGGCAGACAAGGATACGAATGGAGCATTAAAAATATATCACTTCAGAAACTGAAACCAGTGTGTGTGAAATCAGTTCTCAAAGCTAACTGCATTGTTCTATAGTCTAGTTTCCCCAAACCTATCGTTAACTCCCCTGCAGAGAACAAACAAGGCTGAAAAAATGCTTTGAGGTGACCCACCCTGCAAGGTTTGTGACTAAAAATAGCAACTTGTTCTGACGGTGATAGAAATGGAAATAATTGTGTTAGGAATAATTTATTATACTGGCAATACTTGATTATGACTGAGAACTGTGAATGATCTAAAATATAATGGAGAGGAATATTAGTCAGACTCTTGCCATAAGAATTCAATAATGTTTTAGTATAATGAAAGTTAGAGATGAGCCAAAAACTTTGGTTTTGTTTTCTTTTCCTTTTCAGTTGGGTATGGAAATGTACTTGAAATGCACTGATAACTTCTAATGTAGATTTTTTGAATTGTCAGGTGTGGCCCAATTTATAAAAATAGTTTACCATTAATCTTTTTTTCTTCTGTCACAACATGCTTTTGTTTCTTTTCCTCTTAAGATGTTAATTTATCATGCAAAGATTGTTTTTTTCATTAAGTGCATTAATGCTTTTGTTTGTACAGGATTTTTTCACATCAGGAGGACTCCTCGTAGTTCCTAAATGTAAATTCCTTAGCAAATGACATGCCAAGATGGTAGCTCCATTCCACGTGGGAAAAGGCAAATTCAGCCATACCTTGGGATTTTAACCGGGGTTGCAGCCTTTCGGTTGAACAGTGTCTCTGACAAGTCTCTTATGATCACTTCAGATGGACTGTAATGGAACATTTTTTTGTAGAAGAAACTGGCTTCTAGCAGTTGAATAGTGATGCTGGGAATAAATTTGGTTTCCCTGAATAATGGTTTCTCAAAGCAGTCACAGCTTCTTTAGAGGTTTAGAATTGGTACCATTTCTTATCCTTATATTTCAGCATTAACTGCAAAGAAAAAAGTCACCATACGATGTTAAAAAAATATTTAAAAGTGCTAATCAAAGCAAGCTCATATGAGTGAATCATGAACAGCTAAGTAAATCTCAAACCTTATAAAATTTCCTTTATTTTATAAAAAAGTGCATATGAAAAAGATTTAAAAAATACACAAATCAAGCTATAAGGACTCAGCTGACAGGAAAGATTTTTAATGATTGAGAGAAAAAGGACTGTGGATTCCAGCCTCTACTGCCCCTCAGACCTTCTTGGGAGATCATGCAATGTAATGGTACTTAAGCACCATTTCAGCAGATGATGCCCAATATACACCCAATGTATCAGAATGAATGGGCAATTTTATTTTAAGTTATCCCCTAAGATAAAGAAGTATCAATATATTGTGTTTTTTCCAAAATGTTTTTATCCCAAATGCTGGGGTAATATAATACTTATACCATAATGAGATCCAGGGTAAACTCAGGATGAGTGACAGTGGCATCTGTGTTTAAGCTTTCTTGTGCAGGACCTAAATGTTTAAGGTTATTACTGGATGATGGCACCTATAGTTACTTGGGCAGCTTACCTCATGTGCATGTTTGGAAAACGCCTCTGCACTGGTCATCATGCCTGCAGTTTTGTCTTCCAGCTCTCCTAACCTCTGTCCTCTCTCGTCAAGTGCGATCCGTGCCCGAGTCAGCTCTCCCATCACCCCTCCTGCAGCGCCCTTCATCCCTTCTATACCACCTGGCCCAGGGATGTGTTGTGCAAGACTGCGGGATGCTTTTCCTGCAGAAGCTTCCCCAACTGTAAATTCAAGCCATAGCAATTTAAAACATTTGTCAGGAATTCAAATAATTACAGTTAAATTTATCACCAAATTACTCATGTTAAATTTTACTGTCATCATTCTCTAGTAGGAGACAGACATATTTGATCCTATCATACATATGTATTTGGACAAGTTAACAAGTACCCAAGAAAAATGCCTACAAAAGAAACTGTGAAAGATATTGTTACCATAGGCCTTTTCGTGTGTGTGTAGATTCCATATAATATGGACTAATTACATTTTTAGTTATTTTTTTAATTACAGTTGACATACAATATTATATTAGTTTCATGTGTACAATATAGTGATTAGACATTTATATATCTTATCAGGGAGTAATCACCCTGATAAGTCTAATGCCCATCTGACACCATACATAGTTATTATAATGCTATTGAATATATTCCCTATGCTATACTTTACATCCCTGTGACTATTTTGATAATTGGTAATTTGTATTTAAGCCCTTTCACCTTTTTTACCCATCCTCTCAACCCCCTCCCATCTGGGAACCATCAGTTTGTTCGTTGTATCTATAAGTTTCTGTTTTGTCTGTTCACTTATTTTGTTCTTTAGACTCCACATATAAGTGAGATCATACAGTATTTGTTTTTCTCTGTGTGAATTATTTCATTAAGCATAATATTCTCTAGGTCCATCCATGTTGTCACAAATGGTAAGATTTTCATTTTTTTTTTACAGCCATGTAATATTCCATTGTATATATGTACCACATCTTCTTTAACCAATCTTCTATCAATGGACACTTAGGTGGCTTCCATATTTTGGTTATTGCAAACAATGCTGCAATGAACATAAGAGCACATATGTCTTTTCAAATTAGTGTTTTGGATTTCTTCAAAGTGGAATTGCTGGATCATAAGGTAGTTTTATTTTTAATTTTTAAAAGAATCTCCGTACTGTTTTCCACAGTGACTGCACCAATTTGCAGTCCCACCAATAGTGTCCAAGGGTTCCCTTTTCTCCACATCTTCGTCAACACTTATTCTTTGATGATTCATTGATGATTTATTTATTGATGATAACCATTCTGACAGGTGTGAGTTGCTATCTCATTGTGGTTTTAATTTGCATTTCCTTGATGATTAGAGACGTTGAGCATCTTTTCATATGTCTATTGGCCATCTGTATGTCCTCTTTGGAGAACTGTCTATTCAGATCCTCTGCCCATTTTTTAATCAGATAGTTTGGGGTTTTTTTGGTGTTAAGTTGTATGAGTTAATTTATATATTTTGGATATTAACCTCTTATTAGATGTGTCATTGGCAAATATCTTCTCCCATGCAGTAGCCTGTCTTTTCATTTTATTGATGGTTTCCTTTGCTGTGCAAAACTTTTTAATTTGATGTAGTCCCATTTGTTTATTTTGTCTTTTGTTTCCCTTGTTTGGGGAGACATCCAAAAAAATACTGCTAAGAGCAATATCAAAGAGTTTACTGCCTATGTTTTCTTCAGGTGTTTTGTGATTTGGGGTCTTACATTTCATCTTTAACCCATTTTGAGTTTATTTTTGTATATTGTTTAAGAAAATGGTTGAGTTTCATTTTATTTGCATGTATCTGTCTAGTTTTTACAGCACTATTTATTGCAGAGACTGCCATTTAATCCCATTGTATATTCTTGCCTTCTTTATCATAGATTATTTGACCATATAGGAATGGGTTTATTTCTAGGCTCTCTATTTTGCTCCATTGATCATGTCTGTTTTTATGCCAGTACTATGCCATTTTGATTACTATAGCCTTGTAGTATAGTTTGATATCTAACTTTGTTCTTCATTCTCAAGATTGCTTTGGTTATTTGGGGTCTTTTGTTGTTCCATCTAAATTTTAGGATTATTTATTCTGGTTCTGTGAAAAATGCCTTTGGTATTTTGATTGAGATTGCATTGAATCTGTAGATTGCTTTGTGTAGTATGGGCATTTTAACAGAGTTAATTCTATCCATGAGCACGGAATATACTTCCATTTATTTGTATGTTCAATTTCTTCC
Organism: Rhinolophus hipposideros; assembly: GCF_964194185.1. Taxonomy (NCBI): domain Eukaryota; kingdom Metazoa; phylum Chordata; class Mammalia; order Chiroptera; family Rhinolophidae; genus Rhinolophus; species Rhinolophus hipposideros. Next base: position 47,535,761 of record NC_138048.1, on the reverse strand, counting down.
TTCAATGTCTATAGTTTTCTGAGTACAGGTCTTTTAACTCCTTGGTTAAATTTATTCCAAGGTATTTTATTTTTTCTTGATGCAGTTGTAAATGGGATTGTTTTCTTAATTTCTCTGATAGTTCATTAGTGCTGTATAAAAATGCAACCTATTTCTGAACATAAATTTTGTATCCTGATACTGTACGGAATTCATTTATTTGAATTGTTTTTGGTGGAACTTTAGAGTTCTCCCTATATAGTATCAAGTAATCTGCAAATAGTGACAGTTGTACTTCTTCCTTTTCAACTTGGATGCCTTTTCTTTTCCTTGTCTGATTGCTGTGGTTAGGACTTCCAAAACTATGTTGAATGTAAGCGGTGAAAGTGGGCATCCCCGTCTTATTTCTTATCTGAGAGGAATAACTTTCTGCTTTTCACCATTAAGTATGATGTCAGCTGTGGGTTTGTCATATATAACCTTGATTATGTTGAGATATGTTACCTCTAGCCCCTTTGCTGAGAATTTTATCACAAATGGATGTTGGATTTTGTCAAATGCTTTTTCTGTGTTAATCAATGTGATCATACGGTTTTTTATCTTCATTTTGTTTCTGTAGTGTATACTGTTAATTGATTTGTGGATATTGAACCAACTTTGGGTAAAATATCCAAATTTGGGAATAAATCTCACTTGATCATAATGTATGATCTTTTTAATGTATTGCTGAATTTGGCTTGCTAATACTGTGTTGAGGATTTTTGCATCTATGTTCATCAGGGATACTGGCCCCCAGTTTTTTTTGTAATGTCTTTGTCTAATTTTGGTTTTAGGGCAATGCTGGCCTCATAAAATGAGATTGGGAGCCTTCCCTCTTCAATTTTTGGGAATAGTTTGAGAAGCATAGGTATTAATTTTTCTTTGAAAACATGATAAAATTTGCCTTTGAAGCCATCTGTTTCAGGACTTTTTTGTTGCTGTTGGAAGTTTTTTGATTATTGGTTCAATTTTGTTAGTAGTTATTGGTCTGTTTAGATTTTCTGTTTCTTCTTGATTCAGTCTTGGAAGATAGTACGTTTCTAGGAATTTGTCCATTTCTTTCAGGTTGTTCAATTTGTTGGCATATAGTTGTTTGTAAAATTATAATAATCCTTTGTATTTCTGTAGCGCTGGTTGTCACTTCTCTTTCATTTCTGATTTTATTTATTTGTGCCCTCTGTGTTTTCTTCTTGATTAGTCTTGCTAAAGGTCTGTCAATTTTGTTTATCTCTTCAAAGAAGCAATTCTTGGTTTTGTTGGTATTTTGTTTTCTAGACTCTACTTCATTTATTTCTGCTCTGCTCTTATTATTTCCTTCCTTATACTCACTTTGGGCTTTGTTTGTTCTTCTAGTTACTTTAGGTGTAAGGTTCAGTTGTTTATTTGATATTTTGTTTTTGTTTCTTAAGGTAGGCCTGTATTGCATGAATTTCCCCCTTAGAACTGCTTTGGCTGTGTCCCATAGGTTTGGGGTCTGTGATCAGAGAAGATGCTTGATATGATTTCAGTCTTCTTAAATTGTATTTCAACTTGTTTTGTGCTCTGTATGTGACTTGTCCTGGAAATATTTCTATATGCACTTGAAAAGAATGTACATTCTGCTGCCTTTGGGTGAAATGCTTCAATATATCAATTAAATCCATCTGGTCTAACATGTCATTTAAGACCACTGTTTCCTTGTTGATTTTATGTCTGGATGATCTATTCATTGATATCAATGGGGTGTTAAAGCCTCCTACTATTATTGTCTTACTTTTGATCTCTCCCTTTATGCTGTCAATATTGGCTTTATATATTTAAGTGTTCCTATATTGAGTGTTTAGATGTTTACAAGAGTTATATCCTGTTGTTGAATTGATCCCTTTATCATTATGAAATGCCTTCTTTGTCTTTTGTTACAGGCTTGTAACAAAAGGCTTTAAATATACTTGATTTAAAGTCTATTTTGTCTGATATAAGTATTACTACCCCATCTTTTTTTAAATTTCTATTTGCATGAAATATCTTTTTTTCCATCCCTTTACTTTCAGTCTGTGTGTGTCTTTCAATCTGAAATGGGTCTCTTGTAGGCAGCATATGTACAGATCTTTTTGTTTTTATCCTTCAACTACCCGTTGTGTTTTGATTAGAGTGTTAAGACCATTCACATTTAAAGTATTTATTGATAGGTATATAGTTATTATCATTTTATTAATTGTTTTCTGGTTGTTCTTGTAGTTCTTCTTAGTTCCTTTCTTCTTTTCTTGCTTTCTTGTATATTATGACTTTCTATAGTGTTTTGTTTGGATTCCTTTCTCTTTATTTCTTGCATGTCTCATAGATTTTTGGCTTTTGGTTACCATGTGCTTCATATATAGCAATGCTATGTTTATAGCAGTGTATTTAGAGTTAATGGTCACTTAAGTTCAAACACGTTTTAAAATCGCTAGAATTTTTACTCATTCTCTGTACGTTTACATTTTTGTAATCTTTTACGTGTGTGTGTGTGTGTGTGTGTGTAAATATCAGAGAATGAGGTATATGCATGATGGTCATTAACATACATATGTTAAAATTTGGTGACTTTATAACAGACTAAAAATTTCCCCAAATCTTTCAAATCTGTTTCATTTAATTTTAATGAAGTACTTTTTTTTAAATTGAAAAACAGCTGTCTTGGTAAAAATATAGTGAGCATTCCCAAAGATGTTTTATTAGGAATGGAATCTAGATTTATTTTTTTTTAAAGAGCCTTATTAGGATATAATTCACATACCATAAAATTCACCATTTTAAAGTGTTCAAGTCAGTGATTTTTTTTAGTGTGTTCACAGAGTTGTGCAACTATCATCACTATCTAATTTTAGAACATTTTCATTATCCCATAAAGAAACTCTGTACCCATTAGTAGTCACTCCCAAATCCCTTATTGCCCCAGTTCCTGGCAACTACTACTCTACTTTCTGTCTCTATGGATTTGCCAATTCTGGATATTTTATATAAATGGAATTATACAATATGTGGCCTTTTTAAATCTTCCTTCTTTAACTTAGCATGATATTTCAAGGTTCATCTGTGTTGTACCATGTATCAAATTCATTCCTTTTAATGGCAGATTAATGTTGTATTGTATGGAATTGCCTAGATGTTTTGCATAGTTAAAAGTTCAAGAGAAAAGAACTTTGATCTGCAAGACCAAATGATGATGAAGTATTCTGGAAAACGTTTCTTTTTTCTTTTCTTTTCTTTTTTTTTTTTTACCCAACCCCTCCTCTTTGGCAACCATTAGCTTGCTGTCTGTATCTATGGGTCTGTTTTTGTTTGTTCATTTGTTCTTTTTTTTTTAAGATTCCACATAATAAGTGAGATTATATAGTATTTGTCTTTCTCTGTCTGACTTATTTCACTTCACATAACACCCTCTAGTTCCAACCATGTAGTTGCAAATGGCAAGATTTCATTCTTTTTTATTGTTGAGCAATATTCCAATATATATGTAAAATAGTAAATTTTATTCCTGTTTAATAAACAGAAATGATATATATATAATATATTAGATATATATTATATAATATATAATTATATATAATATACATATTATATAATATATATCTATATCTATATATCTATATATCACATCTTCTTTACCCATTTATTTATCAATTAACATTAAGGATGATTCCATATCTTGGCTACTGTAAATAAAGCTGCAATGAACATAGGGGTGCATATATGTTTTTGAAATAATGTTTTTCTTTTCTTTGGATAAATACTCCAAAGTGGAATTGCTGGATCATATGGAAGCTCTGTTTTTAATTTTTAAAGGAATCTCCATACTGTTTTGCATAGTGGGTGCACCAATTTACAATCCCACTAATAGTGTACAAGGAAAATATATTCTTAACTTCTTTTTGAAAATGTTCCCTAGTATATTCCTACTGATTTTTGACTATTGTTAGAGTATCACTGGTAGATTTTAAAAATAATTTATTCTGTAGCATTAATAAACCTGGTGTTCTGAATAAAGAATCTGTTTCCCAGCAGTGGTTAAAGGTAGGCAGATTTAAAAACATTTTTTTCCAGACTTTAGTAATCAAATATATTCACCCTGTCTTGCAGGTATGATCTATTTGTAAATGACACATTTATTAGCTTACTAATTATTTGTATTAATTTCATGTACTGTTTTTGTTGAATTATTTCTTAATATGAGATGATCTTTTTTTTCATATTTAATAAACAGAAATAATTTTCATGGTATCGAAGCAAAATAATCTACTCCAGAATTTGAAATCACATATTACACTAAGTACACACACACACACACACACACACACACACACACACGCGTCTTCTATTTGGTAATACAGTTTTATAACCAGAAGTTTACTTACAGAGTTCTTCTCTGTCAAATGTTTGTCCACTTCCACCAAACAGTCCCTTTAGAAACCCTCTGTTTTGAGCTTCTGGAGTCTCTATGGGAGTAAACAAATCTCCCAACATGTCCTGTATCAAATTCAAAGAAAAAAGCATTAGAGTAACTGAAAACAAATTAATAGATAAAATGATAACATGGTTTGTGAGAGTACATTATGAAAAAACAGTCTGTTTTCCATATTTTCCTGGTGATTTTTGCTTTGATCCCAGTTCTATCTCTGGCATTTCATTCTCCACCTGCTTTACCTTTCCTTTTCCAGTAACCGACACTCTAAAATTTTCATTTTTATACCCTCTTCTCCCCTTCACAATTAGAGAGCATGGCAAGATGACATCATAAAAATGGCGACATGAGGTGAGCCTCTTGAAATCTCCCCTGGAATTTACAACAAATTGAACAACTATAACTTCACAAAGGACTCCCTGAGCAGTGGACAGGCAAGACTAAGAGGCACACTACTGAAATCAACTAAAAGTGGGCAGATTGCGTGTACAAAAGTCCATTGCATTCCTATATATTAACAATGAAATCTCAGAAAAAGAAATAAAAAAAACAATTCCTTTTGCAATTGCAACAAAAGAGTAAAATACCTAGGAATAAACTTACCCAAGGATGTGAAAGACCTATATGCTTAAAACTCTAAGACATTTTTAAAAGAAATTGATGAAGACACAAAGAAATGGAAAGACATTCCATACTCATGGATTGGAAGAATCAACATAGTCAAAATAGCCTTATTATCCAAAGCAATACACAGATTTAATGCAATCCCCATCAAAATCCCAATGGCATTTTAAAAGAAATAGAACAAAAAAATCATCAGATTTGTATGGAACCACAATAGCCAAAATAGCCGAATAGCCAAAGCAATCCTAAGAAAATAGAACAATGCTGGAGGTATCACATTCCCTGATTTTAGCTTGTACTACAGGGTTATAATAATCAAAACAGCATGGTATTGCCAGAAAAACAGACACACAGACCAATGGAATAGAACTGAGAACCCAGAAATAAACCCACATAAATATGGACAGACAATTTTTGACAAAGGAGCAAAAGAGATATAATGGAGAAAAGATAGCCTTTTCAATAAATGGTGCTGGGAGAATTGGAAAGCCACGTGCAAAAGAATGAAACTGGACTGCTATCTGTCACCATGCACCAAAATTAATTCAAAATGGATCAAAGACCTAAGCATAAGACCTGAAACAATAAACTGAATAGAAGAAAACACAGGTACTAAACTTATAGACCTTGAGTTCAAAGAGCATTTTATGAATTTGACTCCAAAGGCAAGGGAAGTAAAAACTAAAATAAATGAATGGGACTATATCAAACGTAAAAGCTTCTGCACAGCAAAAGAAACCATCGACAAAATAAAGAGGCAACCAACTGAATGGGAGAAGATTTTTGCAAACAGCACCTCCGATAAGGGGCTAATATCCAAAATATACAAGGAACTCATCCAACTCAACAACAAAAAGCAAACAACCCAATTGAAAAATGGGTAGAGGACCTGAAGAGACATTTCTCCAAAGAGGACATACAAATGGCAAATAGACATATGAAAACATGCTCAACATCACTAATCATCAGAGAAATGCAAATAAAAACCACAATGAGATCTCACCTCACCCCAGTCAGAATGGCTATCAGCAACAAGACAAATAGTAACAAGTGTTGGTGAGGCTGGGGAGAAAAAGGAGCCCTCATACACTGTTGGTGGGAATGCAGACTGGTGCAGCCGTTATGGAAGGCAGTGTGGAGGTTCCTCAAGAAATTACGAATAGAATTACCATATGACCCAGCAATCCCTCTCCTGGGTATCTACCCCCAAAATCTGAAATCATTTATCCATAAAGACATGTGTGCTCCAATGTTCACTGCAGCTTTATTTACGGTGGCCAAGACATGGAAACAACCAAAATGTCCTTCAATAGATGAATGGATAGAGACATTGTGGTATATATACACAATGGAATACTAATTGGCAGTAGTAAAAGATGAAATAGTACCATTTGTGAAAACATGGATGGATCTTGAGATTATAATGCTAAACAAAATAAGTCAGAAAAAGTAGAAAACCATATGATTTCACTGATACGTGGTATATAAAACTGAAAACAACAAAAGAAGAAGACAAACAAATGGAGGAACAAAAACTCATAGACAATAGTTTAGGGGTTACCAGAGGGTACGGGAGGACTAGAAGAGGACAAACAGGTTCTAATAGATGGTGATGGAAAAAGAACTGTGTCCACTGGGTGGGGAACACACAATGTGATATATAGATGATGTAATACAGAATTGTGCACCTGAAATCGATGTAACTTTACTAACAATTGTCACCCCAATAAACTTTAAAAAAAAAGAAGAAGAAGAAAAAAGAAAGCATGGGAAAATAATAGATTCACCCTAGGATTAATTTTTACCTGATCAATGACTATAAATCTAGACTTCTGATCTCCTGAACTGAGCATGGAGTGCTTTATAAAATAGGAAGCCTTTTGCGGTATGTGGAGAAAGGTTAGATTTATTTTTATGTCAAATACAAAATTATAAAATGGCTCATGAAAATTTAAATGACTCAATATAGGCAGCTACTGAATGGTGAGGTATAATTGTTCTCAATATTTGTGTGCTTTAAAATGACTGGAGAAAAATCCTGTTAGAAATACAGATGCTCAAGCTTTACTCCACACACACTAAATCAGAATCTACAGAGATGTGCTCTGATTATCTATATTTTTAACTTGCTCTCCAGGTCTTTCTAAAGCAGATCAAAATTTCCTATCAGTATGGAGAAAGGAACTTCAACAAAAATTCAGGAGATCTGTGACCTAATATCAGTTTGTCTGTGAACCTGCAGCATGACTTTATCTTCACTTCCTCTCACCTCTGCTCATCAGACCTGTGCTCTTCCTCCTTAATCCCTCCTCTTTGGAAATGGCAGCACCATTCTACTTAGTTCCCCAAGCCAGAAACCCAGGAATAGTTATTAATGTCCTCCTTTCCCCGATTACACTTCATAACTATTGAATCTGCTAACTTTTCTCCATTTCTCACTGCTGGCTGCCATATTTCAAGTCACTGTTACTTTGGCCTTAATTATTTTTAAAAAGCCTCCTAATTGTTCTCCCTACTTTCAGATTCTTGAAAACCAATTGCCATACTGCCACCAGAATATTAATTTTAATAAATAAATTTACTCAATCTTTTCAATGACTTTTTGTTGTTCTTGGGATAAATACCAATTCCCTTAAGGAGCTTACAAAGTGCTCCAAGATCTATTCTTGACTAATTCTCCAGCATCATCCCTCCACTCTTTCCAATTCCAAATTCTGAACTTTGTTGGCAATTTCCTGAACCCCTGGGCTTTCACATGCCATGACTCTGTCAAGAATATCATTACCTTTTCCATTCCCAGCCATCCATTCCGGTGGATAACTTCTACTCACTTTTCATAGTCCTTTTCTAACTAGCCCCTCCTTCTGTTCCATCAACCCAACTACCCTTCTTATATGTCTCCCCAGTATGGGCACAGCCATATATAGATAGCATTTCCACAGAGTATTGTGGTTGTCTGTTTACTCTCCCTCCACACTAGCAGGTAGGAACTTGTTTTATTGTATTCCTAGAGCCTAGGAAAGTCCAGACATAGTAAAAACTCAATTAAGTATGTTGTTGAAGAACAACATTTATTATTATTTATTATAAAAACTTACTATATTGCAGGCACTGTGCTCAGTGCTTTATATGAATTCTTTCTTAATTCTCACAACAATGCTCCAAGACAGAGCACACAGGTGGTTAAGTAAATGCCCAAAGTTATACAAGTGGGCAAAATACAATTTAAATAGTTCTGAGCTTGTACTCAACCGCTATATTATAATGAATGGGTTTCAGTTTTTTTTATTTGTAAAATGAGGGGGTTGAACCATTTAAATTTCTAAGATATTTTTTAAAATTTTGCGACCTCTTTTACTTACTCAAGGGTTAGATAGGCTTTTATATTTATTCTGTTTCTAGGCCCTGCTTATTGCTATGATCAAAGACAAAAGCCCAATTCTAACCCACAGAATAAATGTGTATTTATTGTGTATGGCTTAGTCAAAAATTGAGTTTTCTTTAAAAAATGTCCATGAACTCTCTGAATTGTACACATTTTTTTGTGTGCACATACATATTCCCCACCCTGGAGGGAGAGTTTATAATCTTTCAGAGGATTCTCCACAGGCAAAAAATAAATAAAACAACAAAAATCATTAATATGTATAATCTTCATATTGCCCCCTTTCTTATTTTTTCCATGTGTACCTAGAACTACACTAGAACGTGGTAGAATCAATGATGAGAGTAATATTCAAAATATATTCTAGGGAAGACATTTTTATTTTCTGGCCCAATAATATGTCAGCTTTTAGACATCTCTTTCATTCTCTGTCTGTACAACCATGTCCAATGTTTTGTTTTTTCCATAAATATGCCTGACCTACCTGTAGGTTATCACACATCTCTTGGCTGTATGTTAACCGCTGGATTTCAGTAGGAGAGACGAGGTATAATGCCTGTCCTTCATTGGTGAAACAAAATGTCCGTGCTATCCTCATGTCTGTCAGTGGCAAATAATTAACATCCAACATTGGGCGAAGACTAGGTAGGCTGAGGGGAAAAAAAGTAAATCCACATTTCATATTTGAATTGTTGCAAGCTTTTAATTTCTCGGTATAAAATTTGCAGATCCTTATAGAAAAACAGTAATTTTTATACCACTATTTTATTTTTTTTTATCCTCTTGAAGACTCAGTTCTAGTAAACTAACACTTTGATATAAAACTGTATACACAAAAATTCATGGGCAGAGTTCTTCTATTTTAATCCATATAGATAATAAGCAAATGTCCTTGAAGGATGGATTGAATGCAGAGATCAGCAATTTCAGGATACTTTTTGCAGCATTTCGCAGGTTCCTACAATATGGTTATAGTCTTTGGTTATGGCAGAAACACTACAGCTAGAAAGTGCCTAACTACATACCTGGTCTGTTGTCTCTTTTTAAGGAAAAGCTCCTGAGTCTAAGGAGGTTATGCACTCATGGAAATGTGCAGAGGGTCCAGTTCACTGTGCCTGGGAATGGAGTGGCTTTGCTCCCCACTCCCTTACTTCCTCTAAATACAGGAAATGAAAATTACCTAGGACTCAGGGCACCTGCGCTGAAGGCATGATTAATAGATAAACACAGCTAGAGCTATAAGGAAATGAGAATAAATTATAAATAATAGATGAGAATTTTCATATCCAAATGAATACTACTCATCTCAATTGTCTTACCAAATGGATATATGCTTATCCTAATGTTTTAGCCAATGATTTTTCTTAAATTCATCAGCATGTCCCTTTGGATACTGTCATTAGAGCTAGTTTTACAAACTATGGAAGAAAACCAGTCTCACTGCTTTTAAATCACACTCTAATGCCAAAAGGAGAAAAACAAGCTTGTAATTAGATCTGAGGCTGTGAAATCATTCTATTAATTCCAGTATGTACAATGATTTTAAATGATCCCAGATTATAAAACCAGCACCTTGAAAAAAAAGTACTATTTCTCATATCAAAGTAGTTTGTAATTACAATTTAAACCCTAGAACCTTACCATGTGAAATGGGGCCTGAAACCTGTGCATTGTAATAGGCTTTTCATGAGGTTCTTTCTAGCACTGTGCTGTCCAATATGGTAGCACTAGCCACCTGAGCCTACTGAGCAGTTGGTATGTGGCTCATCTGAATTGAGATGTTCTGTAAGTGTAAATTATATAATAGATTTCAAAGGCGTAGTATGAAAAAATATCTAAAAGTATATGTTAAGGCATTTTAAGTAACTAAGCTTTTTAGGATATGAATCCAAAACAAACTTAGGGAAACAGACATTCATGATAGATTAAATCAAATTAATGGGTGGTGGTAGGAAAGAGGTTAATCTACTATTAATACCATATGTAAAATGGAGGATGAAAATAATACTTTATTTTCCTAGAGAAAGCTATAAGAATCAAATTAAATTTTGTATGCAAAATTCTTATTTGTACTATGAAACGTAGTAAAAGTAACAGTTCTTTTCTTTTCCTTGTAGTTTATTCATCCTTGTATTTCTAGTGCCTAGCATGACTTCTGGGAGATAATATGCTCAATAAATGTTTGCTGAATGAATGTGTGAATGACTGGGAAATCACTCTTTCCTTAGATTCCTTAGTGTCAATTATTCTGTTCACAATGCAAAGAATTTTTAGCAAAAACAAAAATAAAAAAACTAAACTCTTCTCAAATTGTTGAACAATAAAACATTCACAAACATAATGAAACAACGATCTCAGGTTGCTTCTTGATAACATGTTGCACGTTATACATCCTCGTATACTGTGCGGAATTGTACCTTGTTGGCACTGCTGTGATTACCAGATAATTTATAAAGAAGGCAAGTACCTCATTATCATGATATGCCCATTGGCACAAAAGCACGCCAAGCAGGCACTGTTACACATGACCACCACATCTGCTCGCAGTATAAAAGATGTCTCGGTGATGTTATGAACATAAAGGCAAGTCTGAGAAGGCAGTGAGAAGACTTTGGCTTGTTTTTCTGAGCAGATTATTGTATATTGATGATCTCCTATTTCTTGGGATGGAGAGGGGAAGTTCATGACCAGTTTCCTTCTCCAAGATTTTTCATTTTCATCTATGTTGTTTGGATCCTTCCACACTTCATATGGCGGTTGCACTAATCCACCAGTTCGATCCATGCAGGAGAATGTTAGCACAGCTCCTTTCAATGAGAGGAATGTACCTATAAAAACAATTTCATATCACTGGCATGTGAAATTCTTTCTAAAACAGCTGTTATTCATCTATGGGCAATAAATGTTTATATTATGATAATTTATATCTTTAGTATCATAATATTGTGGTAATATACATAAATCAGATTTGTGAGTTCATCAGTTGCAATACCTTGGAATCATAGAATGTTAGTTCTAAAAGGAGCCTAAGACATTAACTTGTCAAATCCTCTCCATTATATTAATAAGAAAATGGAGACCCAGAAAGATTAGGGGACTTGGGCCAGGTCACATAGCAAGGTAGTGCCTGAGCCTGGACTAGAACTCAGGTTTACTGATTTGTCATTCCTTTATGCTACATAGTCCCCCTTAAAATTCTTTTTGAAAAGCATATATTAGAAAATGTATACTTTTTATTTATTGAAATAACTTGAACTGAGAAAATAATCATGCCATCTTATTTCATTTCCTTATTTCATAGGCTCATTTGCTAGAAAATGCTTTTTCTTCCCCTGAAATTGAACACTCAGAATAAATTTCTTGAAATTTTAACATCTAGAGTTCATGCTAATAATTTGGATTATATGGGGAAAAAAACAAACAAACAAACCAGAGCACCTTTGGCTCTTAGGCAGACTAATGAATCTTTATACAGAAAAGAAGTTTACTCACCTGGATTCTTCAAGGTTGAATATCCATGCTAGATTACTGCCTATCAGTGATTTTTACCAGTCCTGCAGGACCGGATACTATAAAGCTTAGGAGGGTAACTTGGAATAGATTGACCTTTGGACATTTCTAGACTCTCCCTTAAGCTGTGCCCCTAGCAGCCTTTTCTTTCCTTTGTCCTTAGACACCATGTCAAGAGAGTAAGGATTAATCAGGCTGATATGCCTCAAGAGTATACATGTGACAGAGACATGAAAAGGGAAGGGTGATATATAAAAATGCATTCCATTTAGATAGTGCTTTATAACTTAAAGTACTTACAATTTATCAAATTCAAAATAACATCTTTAGATGATTTAACATCTCAATTGTGTTTTTAAACTCATTTTCAAGCCAGAATTAGTGGCCTGTGAATGTCTTACTGTTATCAAGAATAAGGATTCTCGGTAAATGTCACAGGGAGGAATTCCAGGACCTACTGGAATGATCAACACAAACAAAGCCAAGCACGCAGTGGGTTTACTAAAAGAAAGGAAGTAGTATACCGTGTTTCCCCAAAAATAAGACCTAGCCGGACAATGCGTCTTTTGGAGCAAAAATTAATATAAGACCTGGTATTATATTAATTATATTACATTACATTACATGATATTGTATATGTTATGTTATGTTATATTATAAACCCAGTCTTATATTATAGTAAAATAAGACTGAGTCTTATATTAGTTTTTGCTCCAAAAGATGCATTAGAGCTGATTGTCTGGCTAGGTCAATCACGGTAGTACACTCTCAAGATGGCGAGAGAGGGGGCAGACACAGAAGAAGAGCAATTGCCCTGAAGAACAAAGAAATTTAGGATTATATTTGAATGAGGGCACAAAATATTCAGGGGTGGTGTTACAGGTGTTTCCAGGGCGGGTCTTTGCTGACCACTCCTTCCTTTCGGGAGGAAAAATTTTTGTTCATATTTGGCCCTTGTCAAACTGTCAGGGCAACACGTAGGGTGGAGATTTTTCCCTGCCTATTAGCAATGCTAATAGTATTATAGTCTATTACAATTAGCTGTAGCTGCACCTTTTCTTAAGAATGGTCTCATCTCCTCTCTTTTCTTTGTCTCCCCTCACATCCTCCTACTTTTCCTACCCCCTTTCTCCCCATGGCCCTGTGCCCTGTTCTTTCTGCCTACGGGAACAGTACTAGGATAACTGAAGAGGATAGGAGAGGAGGAGTTTAGGCAATTCAGTCTGAGAGTCCAGGTATAAAAGGACAGCACTCCCAACCTCCCATGAAAAAAAATAATGCCAAAAGGTATGAGGAATGATTTAATTAGAATTCACTAGAATTGATCCTTTCATAAAACCACACTTCCATAACTACCTGCCGCATCCTTAATTTAGAGATAGCCTAAAGTGGGTTAAAAAAGATAAGAAATTTACAATTTTGAAGCCATTTTACTTATACATGATGTTTATAAGAAGTCAGCATCAAAATGACAATTTTAATGGGCTGCCTTTGCTGAAACAGCTGCTTTGTTTCCTAATGTGTGGTCAAAAATGCTTTGTTTATATTCTGTTCATTAGGTTTACATAGGGTTTTAAGTTTTCTCAACAATGTATTATTAATTTTTATAACGCTATCTTTAATTTTTCCTAACTTAAAACAAACAAAAAAACCTTAAGTCCAAATAATAAGTTACCAGTATTTCAGAAATACACTTCACTACAAAGTTAGCTTAAATTTAAGGGCTTCTATAATAAGATCTTAACAATTTAGTCTACAGTAAGTAATTGACCGTACAATCAGTTAGGACTTTCCTCTTAAAGGAGGTCTCACTGGCTAGAAGTATACCTTACTCCAGCTTTCCAAATAACCAACCCTCCTCACTACAACCTTCATTCATTCAATCAATAAATATTTATTGAGGGCATACTATATGTTCTAGGCTATTTTAGTCATAGGGGATATAATAGTGTTTAAAACAGACAAAAATCTCCACCTTCATAGAACTTACTTTCTATGATAGAGACAGACAACATATATGATAAATAAGCATATATATATATAAGATATTAGGTAATAATAAGTACTAAGGGGAAAAAATAAAGCAGAAAAGGAACAGGATCTCTTGGGAAAGGGGGGCTTAAATTTTAAATAGAGTAGAAGATGTTATGGACTACATGTTTGTGCCTCACCCTGCCCCCAAATTCATATACTGAAGCCCCAACTTCCAGGGTAGATATATTTGGAGAAGAGGCCTCTAAGGAAATAATTCAGGTTAAATGAGGTCATAAGGGTGGGACCCTGATCTGATAGAATTAATGTCCTTATAAGAAGAGACACCAGGACGCTCTCTCTTCCTCTTTGTGGGGACAGAGCTCTCATCAGATACCCACACTGCTGGAATGCTGATTTGGGACTTCCAGTCTCCACAAGTATGAGAACATTCTGTTGTTCAAGCCACCTAGTCTGTGGTATTTTGTTATGGCAGCCTTGGCAGACTAACACAGAAGAGAAGGCATGATGCTCTGGGAATTCGGGCTCATAGTGCTGATATTCTGGCTAAGGTGATTATCCTTCACCTCTGACACAGGAGTCTCATGTTTTCTATCAGCATCCATGAAACTGGCAGTCTAACTTTATTAGTTTGCAAGTAAGGTAAAATCTCAAACTTTCACAGACCTTGCCTTTCTAAAGCAGTAAAGGGCAGACTAACAGGAGATAAGACCAGCGAGATAATATGGAGCCAGGTCGTGTAGGACAAGGTAAAGACTTAGACTATCCTATTAGAGATGGCAAGATTTTGAGAATAAAGTGATATAATCTAATTTTCATTTAATGGGATCACTCTTCTTGCTGGCCATATCCTATAGGGAGTGAGGTTGGAAGAAGGGAGAGCAGTTAAAATGTTGGTACAATAATCCAGGTGAGAAATGGATACCGGCTTGATTGAACCAGGTGGTAACAGTAGAGGTGGTGAGAAGTGATCAGAATCTGAGTACCTCGGTTTTTGAACACCTACATTGAGGAACATTTTGGTTTATGAACGCCATAAACCTGGAAGTAAAAGCTTCAGTTTTCGGACACGACTCAGAAATCGAACATGTCACACGGCTTCCGCTGAGTGCAAGATCCTGAGGCCTAGCTGTCGGCTGTTTTCGAATGTTTTAGAACTGTGGATTACGTTAGAAAACCGAGGTGCCACTGTATATTATAAAGGTTGAGCCAACAGAATTTGCTGCTAAATTGGATTTAGAGTATGAAAGAAAAATAGTTGTCAAGGATGATTTTGTTTTTGACCTGAGAAATCAGAAGGATGGACTTGCCATTAACATACGTGGGAAAGATTATGGGAGAAAACAGAAAGGCTTCTCAGGAACTCGGTTTGGACATGTTAAGTTGGAGATGTTTAGTAGGTATCCAAGTGGATGTCAAATTCCTGGAGGAGTTTAGGCAATTGAGTCTGAGAGTTCTGGCATGGAGCTCCTAAAACCCTGGGAATTTCCTAAGTGATGAGAGGGACACAGGTATCTTTTATTATGTTAACAAGGTGACTTCTGGACCTCTTCTAAGGATGGGGGCTGGTTGCCAGGGGAACCAAGCACATGATTAGAGGGGCTAAAGATTGAGTTCAATCACCAATGGCTAATGATTTAATCAATCATGCCTGTGTAATGAAGCCTCCATAAAAACCCAACAGGAGGGCAGTGGGAGAGCTTCCGGGTTGGTGACGGGTGAAGGTGTGAGCGAGTGGCGTTTGTGCGGAGGGCAGGGAAGCTACGCGTCCCTTCGCACACACTTTGCCCTGGAGTCTCTTCCCTTTGGATGTTCGTCTGCATCCTTTCACAACAGACTGGAAACAGTAAGTAAGCAGTTTTACTGGTTTCTGTGAGCTAATGTAGCAAATTAATCATGAGAATCTCAGATTTATAGCTGATGGGTTAGAAGCACAGGTGACAACCTAGATTTGAAAAGTGTTGGGGGACAGTTTTGTGGGACTGAGCCTTTCATCTGGGGGGTCTGATGCTATCTCCAGGTAGATAGTGTCAGAATTGAGTTAAATTGTGGGACACCCAGCCAGGGTTACAGAGAATTGCTTGCTGTGAGAAGAAAACCTCCATACATGTGGTATCCGAAATGTGCGTGCGGTTGTAGTGTGGAAGTAGAGGAGACACACAGAAGGAAGACAGACTAGATTATGTCCTTATGTGAGAGGGAAAAGCGGTAGGTTTTTCCATCTCAGCATATAAAGTTGCATTTCCATGATCAGTATCACCTAGGAGCTTGTTAAAAATGCAAATCTTCAGATCCCAGCCCAGATGTTTTGAATTAGAAACTCCCGGGTTTGGGCCCAGTAATCTCTGTTATAACAAACCCTTCAACTGATTCTGATTAAGGCTACAGTGATAGCTACTAGAATGGATAAACTCTAGATGCTTTCCTATTTTGAAATTCAATGATTTAGTGCATTTCAAATTTCCATATCATTGATTATAATTTGTTGTCAAGACAATCAATACATTTATGTGAAAAGATTCCTTAAGAAAAGAGAAGTGGGCTTTTCTTTGTTAAGAGGTTTTTGGTTACTGATTTACTCTCCTGTTCAGACTTTCTATTTCTTCATGATTCAATCTCAGTAGGTTGTATGTTTCTAAGAATTTATCCATTTTTTCTAGGTTATCCCGTTTATTGGCATATAATTTTTCATAGTAGTCTCTTTTAATCTTTTATGGGGTATCAGTTGTCATGGCTCCTCTTTCATTTCTGATTTTATTTATGAGTCTTCTCTCATTTCTTAGTCTAGCTAAGAAATTTGTCAGTTTGGTTATCTTTTCAAAAACCAATTCTTATTTTTGCTAAAAAGTGGGCTAAGGACTTGAATAGACATATCTCCAAAGAAACCATACAGAAGATAATTTTGCATATTTCCTTAAAATTAGGAATGTAGTAAATTATATTTTCTCATTGTGAAATATATTTACAATTAAGATAAAATAATTCTCTGTATCAGTTTGTTTCTGTTTTGTTTGTTCATTTGGTTATTTTTCAGATTCCACACATAAGTGAAATAACATAGTATTGGTCTTTCTCTGTCTTACTTATTTTCACTCAGAAATAAACTCGTAGATACCAAGAACAAACTGATGGTTGCCAGATGGGAGAAAGGTAGGGGGATGGGTGGAAAAAGTGAAGGGCACTAAGATGTACAAACCGTCAGTTACAAAATAAGTCACGTGGCATAGAGAATATACTCAATAATATTGTAATAACTATGGTATCAGATGGTCACTAGACTCATCATGGTGATCACTTCATAAGGTACATAAATGTCTAATCACTAATGTTGTACACCTGAAACTAATATAATATTGTATGTCAACTACAATTAAAAACAAATTTTAAAAAATGATCCTAACAGATTAACTTTTAAAATACAATGCATTTTATGGGCTGAATTGTTCTCCCCCACCCCAAATTCATATGTTGAAGGCCTAAACCCCCAGTACCTCAGAATGTGATTGTTTTTGTGATAAAGCTTTAAAGAGGTGATTAAATTAAAAAGACACTGTTAGGGTGGGCCCCAATCCAAACTGACGGGTGTCTTTCTAAGAAGAGAAGATTAGGACTCATAGGGAGACAGCAGGGATACCTGCATAGAGAGGGATGTCATCTGCAAGAAACCACAGAAGAAACCAACCTGCGGTCTCCTAATCTTGGACTTCTAGCCTTCAGAAGGATGAGAAAATGAACTTCCTTTGCTTAAGCCACACAGGCACACAAATTCACATTTATCTGAATTTGACACACTAGTGGAGAGCTAATTATTCCACCTACAATAAGTAACAATCCATATACATGAATTTAGCACACCTGTTAACAAAGAAAACAACTTCATCTAACCTGCCATACCATATATATGTATTATTTTAACATAAAATCCCTTATGCTATATATTAATAAAATTCTTTTTTTACTTAAATGTTTTTCAGATAGTTTTTACCATATATAGGAGACAGTGAAAGTTATTGATAAGAACAGATTGAAAAATAAAAAATTAAAAATTAAAATTAAGAAATAACAGGAGGAATCACATTCATCTCTTTTTTGAAAGAAACAAGATAATTCATGTAGGAAGAGCATATACCATATGCTTTAGCAACAAGACTCATAATTTAGGTTGAATGTCTAGGCACTAGTATAAAAAGAAAAGAAATTGTGTAACATCTCTTAGAAACAACATGGGGAGATTATCAAAGACTTTGGAAACACATGTCAGGTCAGACTACTTCTAGCTTAACTGGTCTGAGTTCTTCAAGGATGATATGAAAATATCTGGCATGGAACTTTGGAGAAATGCTTCAATTCATTAAAAATAATTTCTTTTGTATTAAGGTTTTCCTCAGTGCTTTTCAGAAACTCATTTCCCACGGCATTGTTTAGGTCAGCAGGTCCACAGTTTAATACTATGGAAACGGTTGTACTATTTTACCCTAAAGGAAAGCTAAGGTTGCAATATGATTAATGTTGAAATAGTATATGACTTATGAAATTCTCAATAGTTCCTATTACATAGAATACTTATAATCTTTACATATTAATGTTTTACAATACCTTATATCTAAATTTTAAAAAGCAGTAATGGAGATAAAGAAAAACTCTTACCACTTGGCAATACCATGACTGGTTCTGTAAGTCTTTGTTCATCTGCTGATGGTAGGTTCAGGGAGATGATTAACACCATTCCCAGACTAGTTCCAACAAACAAACAAGGGGAGATAGTAGAGTCATTTTTCCGAGCAAAGGACTCCATGAAGTATAGCGCTGTAATTGCTTCTTTAGAATCTTTGTCAATACTAGAGATGCTAGAGCTTCTAGAACGATTATATGAATTTTCTCGGCTTTCTATGGAAATTTAAAAAAACAAAAATTAAATGTTAGTGCACTTTCAGAAAAAATAAAGTCTGACTTAGTAAACGAAAACCAGAATTATGAGAGGGAAGTAGAATTTGATTCTTTGTTAACGGAGCTGGAAGTCACCTTATCCAGTTCACCAGCTTATTTTGAAGATGAAGAGACTGAAGTCCAGAAGTGTAAGCCATAAACCTAGGCAGACCTGGGCCAAAACTTGATTCTCTGGAGGTCTAGTTAACCATGTTTTTCTCTCTACATTGCCTCACACGTTAGTTGAAACTCTCTAATCTGGAAAGGAAATATTTAGTCTAAATAGTCAAGGTTACAAGCATTTCTGGTACCTTTTTAATTATGGTTTCCTCTTATCCATCAATTGTTGGAAGTATTCTTAATGATTTCTTGGCAATTCCCACTTACTGACAATGTTGTGGCTACTGACCTGAAGAGTCACAAATGTTCTGTGGCGAATACATTCCCCTAATACAATTTTTGATTTTTCTATGTCTGGAGTAATTACAGTTGTAAAAACTGAATTATTTACCAAGGCCAAAAAGCAAATGTTATCTTCTTGAATTAGTTTCAAGCTGCCTACCTTGAATCCAAATTCAGTCCTAACTGTGTAGGGCCAAACAAGGAGTTGTAGATAATGCCATCCCATTGAGAGTGGTAATCTTTCTGAGAGGGTCTGCGCACTTAAAGGAAACAGGATGGTTTCAGGCTCTCCTGCTCATCAATACTTACACATGAGCACACTCCAGCAAGCATAAGTTAAGTGGTACTAGGAAGGTTGTATTATTTGTATAATCACTCCAGGGTTCAAGTCCCTCATATTTTTTCTACTCCCTCATTTTCCTTTCCCTCTAGATAGGTAGAAGTGTGACTCATTTTTATAACAAGAAGCTAAATATAAATTTCTGACTATCCTTTTTGTAGAAAACAATATAGTGTTCCTAATTTTCCCCCTTATATCCCTCAGCAAGTTTATAAATGCTTTTTAATAGAATTTAGAGATGAGAGTAAGTTTGTATATAATCTATATATTTTATAGATTTGGAGACAGAAACATAGAGTTAAGTAATTTTCCCAGAATCTAGCACAAGTTAGAGGCCAAAATATCTGAAACTCAAAATTCCCAACTCGCAATCCAGTGATTGAGTGCTACTACTTTTATAACCTTTACATTTTTGCTTCTATCGTTACATTCCTAGCTAAAATGTTCCCCTAATTTTTCCATGGTTTATTAACATTCAACGTTTCTACTCGTAGATACCTGTGATAGAGATAACATTATCTACATGTCCATGGACCCTATTTAGTATGGCATAATATTAAAGAAAAATTTAAAAAAATATTTAAAGATTTAAAGAGTATAGCTCATTACCATCAAAAATTTTGAGGGGTGGTAAATGGGAAATTACTTCATAGCATAGAATTACCACAGCAAATCTTCCTAAGATTTTTTTTTCCCTATCTTTCTCCCCTAAGTTCTTTATCAGCAAGACAATAGCAGCAAAGTTATCCAGTTCCTTCTTTTTTTTTCTCTTTTCTAAAGAATTTTGGCCTTCTGGCTCTTGTACTTGACTCCTTGCACCCACACTCATTCCATAAATTAGCAAACAATCTTCTTTAAAAACATATGATGATGAAGATTGCAAACTTTAGAACTCAACATCCTCCCTTTTTTTTAGTCACATGAACTTGACAGTTGAGGAAATTAAGGTTGCAAGCCATTAAATAACTACAGCTAGAAACATGAAGAGGCTTACCACTGAGATGGAAAGAAACTTGCAATTACTACTTGGAATGTGTATAACAGATTAAGGCATAATTTTGTACAGAGGAGGTGGGAACCTACCAATGAGCAGAGCCATTCTGGTTTTAGAGATAAAGAAGGAGGTGAAGTGGGGCATGGATTTGGAGTCATGGCCATAGCCCGACCAGGCTCTCAGTTAGTTACTCATTGCCTACAGTTTACTAGTTTTTTAAGAGGTTTTACACATGACCTCCATCCATTGTCCTCCAACTCCCGTTACCATATCAAATTATAATTGTATTCACAAAAATCTGCATGTTTAACCCACCTTCTGTTGTAACTGGTAAAGAAATCTCCATGCAAGCAGCAGACTGTGCTTTTCGAAACGGTGGTCTTCCAGGACCCCAGCGGTTTACTTTTGAAACGTCAGCACTAGAAAGACGTTTTCCAGAACTGCAGCTCTGAGAAGTTGGACTTGTGCAGTGTCCATTCACATGATCTGTACCAAGAGGAAGGCAGCATAAATGTCATAATTAAATCTTAATATTAAGGAATCCAAGTATGTAGATTAATGAAGAAGAGAATTATTTTTTTCAAACCAGATGGCTTAATCCTTGCTATTTTAAAATTGAGTCACGATTTCAGTAATTAGCCAAAAATTTCATATTTATTAAATATAAGATTCATTCTTTTAAATTTGACTAGTTAACATAGTTTAATATTCTATATTCCCACTATATAGTCTACCATTTAATGGCCATACAAAATAGGTTATAATACTGAACTCTCTTTTGAATAATTTAAATAAACACCTATTTATGTAAGTTTGGGAAGTACTTCACATGCTTGGAGATTAAGATATAGAATGGAAGCATCTTACTGTGCAGTTGAGGATGGTATTTAAGAATATTGACTCGAGAGCTAGACTGCCTGGGCTCAAATACAAATTCTACCACTTAATAGTTTTAGGAATTACTGAAGTTTTCATGCTTTAGTTTCCTCTTCCGTAAATTGGGAATATTATCCGCCACATGGAGTTTTTGTAATAATACATGTCACAAACCAGAACATTTCCTGGTATATGGTAAACTCTGAACAAAAGTTATTGTCATTCTATTCTAGGGTATTAAAATTGTGCACGTCTAAGAAAAACAGTATTGTTTATTTAGAGCTTATGAATTTAGCTGTTTTGATATAACTTGAAAACTTGTAAGTAACTGCACAAAAATGTCTTATTTTTCTTAATAAGGAAAATTATTAAGATAATAAAAAACAATATTTGAAATATCATCTCATAGTGTAATATTCAGAATGCATTTTAAATGTTATTTAGTCATTCAAAGGACAATAGAATTAAATGGAGAAGTCAATGTTTAATATCCATGTTGGACATAGGGAATTGGCACTCAGTGTCCAATGCATTATAGCCTTTATGCATTGTAGAGTTTGAAAACTTATAATTGTACATTTCCTAGATTCCCTTGCCACTTGTGCAAAGAGAATTAGGTTTCACTATTTAAATGCACTAATGTTGTTTAAAATGAAAGTTGTTTAAAATGAGAGTTAACATTTATTGAATACTTCAATGTCAGGTTTTATACACATTCATTTAATCTTCACATCAACTTTGCAAAGTAGGTGCTTTATATTTCTGATTTTGCAGATTAGGAAAGTGAAGCTCAGGAAAAGGATTCAGAAAATTGTTCAATATTACATAAGTAGTATTCTAGGAGGCAGGATTTTAATCCAGATTTTTCTCATTGTCTGACTGCTTTAAAACTGGGCCACAGGTTCAGGTAAAATAATTGATAGGGTTTAGGAGTGGCTCGTGTGACGGTGATGCACATTGAGATCCAACGCTTTCGGGCCAGTTACCTTCCATACTAACATAGTAGATCTCAGAAATCCCAGATTTCCCAGGTGGAAAGGCAGAAATATCCCATTATGAGTTAGCCATGGGGAAGCTGAAATCAAGAGCTCTACGCCTTTTTCACTATCAAATATCATCTCATAAATAGGGAGAACACTGAGGGCAACAGCTGGCACTAAGGATGTAGAGTGAATTAGAAAATGGTGACACTTCGTGGGTACAAATTGCAAAAATAAGCCCTGTTCTGGGTATGTCAGGACACATTGTCCCTTCCTCAGATGTAATTAATGCCTGTCCTATGGCTGCTTGTCCAGAGGACTGTGGGATGAATTCACAGCCTTTTTAGCCGGGTACAACAGTAAATGGCAGATCCCAAGAGTAGTAAAATTTGTTCATTTAGCCAGGACCCCTTGCACTTGCTAAGCCAAACCCCTGCTGAGCTATTACCATTTCTTGGTGGCTGTTTCATGTGAATATTGTTTAATTTCAGCTCATAATAGGGGAGTATTAATTATTAGATTGCTCAATATACTAGTCTCCTTCCCTTCATTCCCCATCCACTGTGGTGAGCAAATTTTCCTCAGGTTCTCATGTTGGAGTCATGAGGTCCAGGTGATATTACCGTACAAGGGCAGCCCAGAGTTTGGGGCCATATATTTGTTTTCAACAGGGCTGATTAACTTAAAGGATTTATGTTTGTACTTAAATCTTTAAAATACATGGAATTAAATTTGCTTTCTTTAAAACTTATTTTTCTTTACCATGCTAAATATTCAAGATAGATATGAGAATTGATACAAGACACTTAGAAATTTGGTCATAGCCAAGACATTCATTCTGGAAATTTATGATAAAGAAGTAATGCTAGGGGCTGGCCCGGTGGCTCAGGCGGTTGGAGCTCTGTGCTCCTAACTCCGAAAGGCTGCCAGTTCGATTCCCACATGGGCTAGTGGGCTCTCAACCACAAGGTTGCCAGTTCAATTCCTCGAGTCCCGCAAGGGATGGTGGGCTGCGCCCCCCAAAAGAAAAAAAAACAACAACTAACTCAGTTAAAAAAAAAAAAAAGAAAAAAAAAGAAGTAATGCTAAATATAAAAGAAAAACGAAAACCTCTATTGATAAAATTATTCACTGTTGTTTTAGTTATTATAGATAAAAATTGGAAACCAGCTACCCTTTAAAGCTGAGCATAAAATTTTAGGTAAATTGTGGTACATAATCACATAGCAGTATTATAACCTTTAAACATGTTTCTGAAATGCTTGTTGAAATATCTATGATATTATGTGTTTTGATTAGCTCTTGTTGCATAGAAAAACCACTCCAAATGTTAATCACGTAAAATAATAATCATTTGATTATATTCATAGATTCTGTGGGCCATGATGTAGGCAGGTGAAGGCAAAGTGGGTGTACTATATCCATGAGGCCTTGGGACTTATTTTGGAATGCATGAATGGCTGGGGGCTTGGAATCCTCTGGAGGCTTCTTTACTCACATGCCTGAGCTAGAATGACGCAAGGGCTGAGTTCAGTTGGGGCTCTCAATGGTGGCTTCTTCAGGAGGCTTGCACTTCCTTGTAGTATGATAATCTTTTTTACATAGTGGCTCAGGGCTTGAAAAAGCCTGGCAGTTAATTTGAAAATCAGATGGAAACCATATTTCTGCTGCTTTGGTGTTATTGCAATGGACACTCTGCTTTATTTTGTTTTGTTTTGAAAGCAACATTCCAATGTCCAGTCACAAAGTTTTTGTACGTCAAGAGGCAGTTGTAGTAGATTCCTGATCTTATAACAATACGCTCTTCAGTTCAACAATTGATGGCAGTGGTCTTCTGATTCCTTGTTTCTAATAGTAGCAAAGTTATCTGCCCTTCTGATCTGCCTGTTTGGTGGCCTTATTCTGAAAGTCATACCTATAGTAAAGCTTAGAGTTTACTCCTCCAATCATTCAGTGGTTTCATAAGCACCTACCGTGTTTCGCTGAAAATAAGACCAGGTCTTATATTAATTCTTGCTCCAAAAGACACATTAGGGCTTATATTCAGGGGATGTCATCCTGAAAAATCATGCTAGGGCTGATTTTCTGGTTAGGTCTTAGTTTTGGGGAAACATGGTAGTTTCTTGCATTAAATCACTAACTGCATAACATAACCAGAATGGTTTCTGTTCCTCTAACTGCTCCCTGATTACAATGGTTCTTTAGCCCAGGTGTGGAGCTCTATGCCATGTAGAGAAAATACAACACGGTAAAAAATTCAGTCTTAAAACAATAAGTAGATGCAAAAGGGACATGGTTATTCTTTAATTTACAGAAAGATTCCCAAATTTTAAATACTTACAAGCTGCTTTAAATTAGCTGATTCTCTTGTGCCTTTAAACGGAGATTTGATTTAGTGTATTTATTGTATAAATTAAGGTACAATAATGATTTACTGAAAAATGGCTTATTGAATACAATTGAAATTATTTTAACATAGTCCTTGCCAAAACTTTATAGAAGACTATAAATGAAGATTTAATACTTCATAAACTAGTTTTATTAAACTTTTTAATACAGCACACAACTCCAGAAAGTGAAAAATAGTATTATGTAGACACAGACGCATAGATGTAGGCATAGATGCCATAGAGGGTGATTCTATGGTGAAATAAATGTTGAACATAATTTTAAGTCAAAATAAGCAATAAATTTTAAAAACTAAAAATAAATAAAACAAAGACTGCATTTAACAATATAAAATACAGCTGATATCAAACAATTGATTAAAATGTTTGAAAACCCGCATTACTTTACCTTTGCTTACTTTCATCGTTAAGAGGTAACTTTTCCTCTCTCCCTTCTTAATCATTGGTTATGTAATCCTAGTTGGAGGACAAGTTGGTTTGTTTATTGATTTAATGTTGGTTGTTTGCTTGATTAATTTGTTTAAATAGGAAAAGAATTTATTAGAAGATATTAGGCAGCTCAAAATCTCAGGGAGAACCTGTGAGGTATACTCAGAAGCTTTGCCACCAGAAACAATGTCCAACCACGCTAGAGTGAGTTCTGTTTAGTTTAGACACCGCTCTGCCAGTGGCTCAGCCCTAATGATTCTGGGGCCTAAATGCTAGAAGCTGTGATACTGCTCATTTGGTACAGCAGGACATCTCACCAAAACTTGGGTTTGTGTAATTTTTAATTTGTATTTATTTCAGTGTGTTTGACTATCAAACAAGAAATAGTCTAAATACACTAATTAAAAGACATGTTACCAGAGTGGTTCAAAAAATAAGGCACACTCACTTATATGCGGAATCTAAAGAAAAGAATAAGTGAATGAACTAATCAGAAACAGTTTTGGGGACAAAAGGAAAAACAGAGTTGTTAGATGGGTGGGGAGGGTGGGGATAAGGGGAAAGGTGAAGGGATTAGGAAGCAGCTGGTAACCACAAGATGGCCTCAGGGTTTTTGAAAATTAATTTGGGGAACGTAATCAATAATGTTGTAAAGATTTTGTTGGGTATCCGATGGACATGTGTCCTATTTGGGAGACCACCTCAGGGATACTATAGATGCCTGATCATGGCACTGTACACCAGAAGCTAAACAATAATGAATGCCAACTATAATTTTATATATATAATGTGATGGTTTGGTGCGAGGTCGGAGGGATAATGGATGGGGGAGGGGGGTTCACAGTGTGAGGGATATAAATGATGGACGTCTAAGTATTACCTTGTCTTGTACACGTGAAACTAATAAAAAAAAAAAGAAAAAGAACATTGACCAAAATAATCAAATTATTGGTTGATTTTTGTAGATAATTTTAAGTTTCTCATCTTTAACTTAAATCAAGATTTCAGAAATATTATTCTCTGAAGTATTTGAAAATACATAAAACATTGGATTTTACTTATTGAATATTCAGAACTTTAATATGATTAGGATGATGTGTATTATTGTAATAGAATACTATTAATTTATAACATGTATTAATTACTTATAATGTATCAGATACTGTTTTAATAATTTTGAAGAATAGATCTTTTAATCTTCATAGTAAGTATCCTCATTACTTCCTATTTCAGGACCTCCCCTCAATGCTATTCTGCTTGTCAATAAAAACACAGCATTTTGGGGGAAAAAAAAATAAGACACAACTATATGTTGCCATAAGAAACCCAATTTAAGTATAAATTCATATGTAGATTAAAAGTAAAGGAATGGAAAAAGATATACCATGCTAACATTAGTCAAAAGATATATATCTCCATATCTTGCTTCAGGATAGTGGGGTACATGGTAAGGTCAGTGAATCCCATAAGTATTGGCTCACTGCCACACTTCATTTGTTGTGAAATGAGTTCCTTGATGAACAACAATGGTTTGTGGAATATCATGATGATGAATGGGCATTCTGTAAGTCCATGAATGGTAGTTTTGGCAGAAGCATTCCATGCAGGGAAGGCAGATCCATATCCAGAATAAGTGTCTATTCCAGTAAGAACAACATGAGATAAAAGTGGTCCAATGTAATCACCCTGCCACCAGGTAACTGGCTAATCACCAGGGGAGTGGTTCCACATTGGAGACAGTGCTGATCTCTGCTGCTGTCATATTGGGCGCTCAGCAGTGGTTGTACCCAGGTCAGCCTTGGTGAGTGGAAGTCCAGGTTGCTGAGTCCATGCATAACCTCCATCCCTGTCACCACGGCTACTTTGTTCATGAGCCCATTATGTGATGATAGGGGCTGGTAAAGAAGCTAATTGGTATCCACTGAATGGGTCATTCTATTTGCTTTATTGTTAAAATTCTCCTCTGGTGAGGTCACCTTTTGGTGAGCACTCACATGGGACAAAAACTGACTGTCCCGTATACTAGCAATGGAACTTGAAATTAAAAACAATAACATTTACATTAGCACCCTCAAAAATGAAATACTTAGGTATAAATCTAAAAAGTATTACAAAATTTAGATGAGGAAACTATAAAACTAAAAAACAAAAAAATATCAAAAAACTTTACCAATGAAAGAAACTGAAGAACAAATAAATGGAGAAATATTCCATGTTCTTGGATAGAATTAAATATTGTCAAGATGTCAGTTCTTCCCAACTTGATCTATAGATTCAGCATAATCCCATCAAAATTACTTTGTGGATATTGACAAACTGATTCTAAAGTTTATATAGAGAGACAAAAGACCCAGAATAACCAACACAATATTGGAGAAGAAGAACAAAGACAGAGGACTGATACTACCCAACTTCAAGACTTAATATAAAGCTAAGGTAATAAAGAGAATATGGTATTAGTGAAGAAACAGTGTCATTGTGGATAGTACATTTCATCATTATAAATATAAGCACTTTTCTAATGTAGTGTACTTTTGCCTTGAACTCAAATTTGATATTAACATCATTACTCCTGTTTTAGTTTTTCTAGTAGTTGCCTAATATGTCCTACTACTAATCTTTGAATCACTGCTTTAGATGTTTGTCTTGTTGGATTTTGTCTGTGTTACATGCTGAAAGCCTTTTTCTTATAAAAAAGTGAATTACTTTACTTAGATCTAGTGACAATAGGTACATCTGACAATTACTTCATAAAATGCTAACTACCTAAAGGTTCTAACTGCCTAAGTGTCAATGTATGTGGTTTTTACTGCTATTACTATTTTTTTATTATGACTGTTATACTACTCCATTAAAGGCTATTGTAACAAAGAAGTTACATCAGTATCCAATGCTCTTCAACACATTGTCATTTTTCCTTGGACTTTAGTGAACAGCTCATATACACAGTCACTGATACCTTTATACAGATGAATGCTATATATTATTTTGGGCTTGAGAACCGCCCTTACACTGCAGTCCTACATTTCTAATTGCTCACTGAATGGTTAACATGGGTGTCCCTATAGCAACTCAAACTCATTTTCCTTTCCTCCCAAACCAGGTATTCTCCATGAGAGCTATTCTAAACACTCTGTAGTCATCCTTGACTCATCCTATTTCATATGCCTTACCAGCCCTCTTCCCCCACTGTTTCCAATCCCATCAGTTATAAAGTCTTCCTTGGTAATTCCCTCTGTCCTGTTTCATTGTTGTTATTCTACTTCAGGCCCTCATTTGGCCCCCTGCAACAGCTTCTTAAACATCTTCCTCTTTCACTAATGAATTATACACTACTAGAAAACATCTTACAAGCAACCCAGGGTACATTTTACACCAAGGTTTTACATTGGAAGAATTTACATACATACATATATTTATCCTCTTTCAGAAGCCTTATGATTTTTTTCCTGGAAATTTGTGGGAAACAAGTTTTAAAAATGAAATTATATTAATTACATATTTAGAAATACATATTTAATAAAATTTTATTGTGAATCCTTTTATGTGCAAAAAATCCTTTAGTAAAGTGACAAGCATGACTATTTTATCATTCATATATGAGTTTTCATAATTCATCTTTACTTAAGGTGTGCATGAAAATAGTGAGAATGAATCAACTGACAGGGAGATAATTGGAGACTTTAGAGACTGACATTTACAGAAATTGTTTATTAATATGTTTATTAATAGCAACCATGCCTAACTGACCTCCAGATTAGAATTTTAACCTAGAGATTTCTTTGCTACTTTTAATACATATAGAAGTGGGCTGGAAATCTTTTTTATTTTTCCTTTTCAACATTCTAGGAAAAATATTAGAATTGTGGAAGTTATGAGTATAAATATCAGAATGCATATTTTTCTAGATAAAAGTATTATTCTTTAAATAGTCTTCATTTGACATTTATCACAGTGCATCCTACACAAAATGATATAAAGTAGTTATAAGATTATAAGCTTTGCAATGATATATACTTGGTTTAAATTCAGTTTTGCTACTAGTTGTGTGACTTTAGGCCAATTTGGATTTTTCGTAGCCTTATTTTTTAAATTTGTAAAGTGGGAACAATATCACCTACCTTATCTCAGATGATATGTACAAATCATATAGTATAGCATCTGACACGTAGGAGGTCAATAAATGGAACTGTAATGTTGACTCTTCCTTTGACGTCAATTATACTTCATAATTAACTTCAAAATTTCTTTATTGAACTAATGATAATATTGAACTAACAATAATAAGTAATGATAGTTTACTATGTCAGTGCTTTGCATTTAAAAATACTATAACTATCTAATCAAATACATATAAGATCATATGTAATTTTAAATGTAATAGACTATCTAACAGTTATTTAACTTAGATACAATTAAATGAGGTATGTGAATATGCTCCATAAACTTTAGGTACCATATTCTGTGATCTAGGTTCAAATCTTAAATCTACCATTTATTAACAACATATATGAAACAGCTTTGTAAACTCTACAGAAAAATGCAAAGACTAATTATTGTATTTTTTGTTATTTTAATCATGATGTTAGTAGGATTGAATGGCTTTAAGTCAGAATAAAGGTAATTCAATTACATTTCAAAAAAGAAAAACCATGCTGGTATAAGCAGATAAAAGTTCTGAAATGAAAATTTATGAAGGCCTATTTAATAAAGCCTTATTTATTTCAGGGTTAGAATCATGTTAAGACTGTGACTACAACAAAAAAATAAACTAAAAGTGAATCAAAATTTTTATAACTTCCTTAGAATTAAAAAAATGCCCAAAGCTCCATTCTTTTATATATCAGACTCTTTTTGTTGTTGTTAAATAGCATTAATTCTAAATGATACTAAGATAAAAAATAGGGAAAATAATTCCAGAAAAAATGATCCTTATTTACATGATAACAGTCACAAAGGGCCCATATGAGTAACTATTCAATGTTTAAAAACATTTTCATGACAAAAAGCAAACAAAACATTATATACCTTGGTGTGTAATGATTTATAAAACATAATTTTGTAAAATGATTGTTAACAAACAAAATGTTGAATGCTGCCAACAGAACTGTATGGTGATTTTTAGAGAGGCTTTTTGGAAAGACATCAAACACTGTGATCTAGGAAACTTGTGTTATTCATGGACTGGTAAAATGTTCAGCCAAATGAATGTAAGAAAACTTAAAATTGTTGGCTTTTGCCTACCGTACCAAGACCAGCTTTAAGATCTGTTGGCAGACTTAACTTTCTTGATCCTTTAACTGAAACAACAGAAAAAGGAAAAAGGCAGTTGTTAATTATATAAAATTAAAGAGGAGTGTGGGGGAACAGTAGTATGTCTTACAATATAATTATTAAAATCCTGATGAACATTACATTTAATGAGCATGTATGGAAGCAGAAATTTAGTTTAATGTTAGTTCATTGCCAGTAGTAAATATTTAATACACAAACAAACTCAGTAGTAAATATTTAATATGCAAACAAACATGAGCAAAGTAATTGTTCTTGCAGTAAATATTTAAGTGTATCTTTGCATACTTTTTTTCTCATGTTGCATAGGGAGTGATTTCTTACTTAATTTGGAAAGAACCAAAAATCAATTTTAGATATATTTAATAGGTAAAGAAGTATTGCAATGTATTAGGTCATATTATAAATACCAATGATAAGGGTAAACAATGGTGAACTTTGTCAACATTTTTTTGAAATAGAGAAAATTCTATTATAGATTTATACAATGTAGTCAAGGAAACTTTGCCATGCCTATCACAGGTGAAATGATCACTATTGAACACTACAATATTAAATTCAGTAGATAAGAAAATTTGAAAATACAAAATATGTGAAAATGAATTTAATTATAATAAATCAAGCTATCAGAAAATGTTTGACTAAACCAAGAAAACTCCTGCAATTTATTGAAAAATATTCCTCATTATTAATCTGTTAATAAAAATTTTACATTGGGCATCTCACAAAATATTTAACTGGAATGCATGTTATCATAGAAAGAAATGCATTAGGGATATCATGTTAGAAATCTTTTCTGTCAATTACTACTTTAAGACTCAAATTGATACCACCAATTAATTTATACTTTCTAATGAGTAATTTTTTACAACTAAGGAAGTAATTTGAAAATAAAGAGCCAGATGACATAGTAGAAAGAATACTCAATTTAAAAATCAGAAAACATCTCTCATAAATTTCTGAATTGTTACCCCCTAGATATACAGCTCTGAAAAAAATCACTCTATCAATTTGCAGCTTAGTCTTATCTGTCAACTAACATTCTTGATACTATCTCTAATATTTCAAATGGAATATGTTTAGAATACATTTTGATACATTTTATAAAACCCAAATATAATATAAACCTAAATGTAATTTTTTTGTGTCAATAAACTATTACTCATATTTTGTTTTTTTCCATAACCATTAAAAAATTAAAAACCCATTCTTAATTCACAAGTCATACCAAAATAGGTGGCAAGCTGGCTTTAGGCTGTGGGCTGTAGTTTGCCGAATACAATATGCTATGCTAAACTACTTATAAACAGAAACTAAGCATTATCATTCTAATAAAAAAAAATAGCAGCAGATAGTTATCCCTGAAAAACATTGAGAAATAACTATGAAGATTAAGGGGAAATCAAGAAATCAAATTGTAGTAATTTGGGTTTAGAATTAGCAACACAGACAAAAAGATGTTATTTATATCAAAATATGTCAAACTATACAAATATACATAATAATTATGCATTAGAAGAGGTTGCAAATAAAATATATTTTAAAAATTGATTCATAATTCCGATGGACTGAGGAAGTGGGGTATTGACTATTTAAAATAGTCTTTAATTTTTTAAATAGAAACTAATTCTTTATGATGTAAAGATTTGTTTCAGAATTTATCGTTTAATTGTTTCTATTTTGTTTTTAAATACGGTACTTCAATATATCTACATGGTATTATTTCAAAAATGAATTACAAAGATGCTTTTACAAAGAGGGCAACCAGCCCCTCCCCATTGGCAAAAAGCCCAGAAGCGTGCAGTGGGTCAGTGACCACAGTATCAGATGCCCTCCCACTTCCCACTATTTGAAAGTCGAGTATCTAACTTACTATAGTTCTCAAAACTGCTCCACTTTGGGGGATCCCCCCTTCCACTTTACCACCTACCTCTGTGGCTTCCTGTTTCTATTTCCTACCTGAAAATTGGGGCCCTCTCACAAACACCATCCTCAATTGTGTAACTGAGGGAGGGAAAGGGATAATTAAATGGTGGGATCCATGAGGGAACTTGAATAACAATGTGAATAACAGTCCTCTGTTACTTAGGTACAGAATGATCATCCTTTTCCCTTGTCCAAATAGTAAACTCCTACTTGTCCTTTAGGACAGCTAAACAATCACTTCCTTTCTGAAGGCAGCCTCAAACTTACGGCTTCATTTGGTGCTATTACCTTAACGTTCATAGCACCTTGTGCATATCTCCCTTATAATACTTAACACATTTTATTATACTTGCTTTTTAAACTCTGTCTACTACCCACTAACATCCTGAAACTTAGAGTTCTCCAAAGGGATTGTATTACTAATACTTAATTAAGTATTGGCATAGAGTACACTGTTTCCTCAATGAATGTTGAAAAACAAAACACACACACACAGTAAAGTCAGACGGTAGAGGTGAAGGGTTACTCTGAACGGGGCTAAGCAGACTGAGAAAGTATGTTCAAATGTTAGAGGAATATGTTCTACATTAACATGTGAGAAATTTAGGTTGGAAGATGCATGAGGCAAGAGGGAGGTAAGAGGCAAGTAGTCTTGGAAAATATAGAATGAAAACAATACATATTAACCTTTCCAATGTGCCCCTGGGAATGCAGCTCTCTGAACTTCTTCATTTTTACCATTATCTAAGCTAAAGCACATGTACCACTATCGTGTCATATTGTTAGCCAAAGGGGAGAAAATGGGAAACAGAGACTTCTCACTACACACTGGCTTAGCACACTGCGCAGAGAAGAAAGATGCAGAGTCCTGGCTCAAAGGAATCTTAGAGGTCATCTAGTCAAACATCCTCTCGATGAAGGTATTTCCCCTACGACATTCTTGGCATCCTACCTGTTTGAATAATACCACAACAGAAATCTTCAAACGTATTTAAAATAATCCAATTTTTGGTTTGATATAATTGCTACAGTATTTCCTTCCTTTGAGCTCAAAGTACTTTCTTTTATCACTTACCAATTTGCCCCAGTTCTAACCTTTGGAGCAATAGGAGTACCTGATACACATTCTCACATGCCAGAATGTAAAGTACCGAATTACACACTTGAAACCTACATAATTTTACTAACCAATGTCACTCCAATACATTTAAAAAACATTTTTAAAAAAAGCGTTACAGGTAATACCGATGCCAAGAGGTTGGCAGATCACATTTTGAGAAATACGGTTTTTGTTTAAAAACATGTTTTATGGTTTTATGAACATTAACCAACCTATGGGACTTTTACTCAGGACACTTCCACAAAAACTACTTCCTGAGTTGCATCTCAGGTTTTCCATACAACAGATGCTATGTTGTCCTTAGTTGTTAAATTAGATATAGATACAGACATAGATATCACTTTGCTGAGCTTCTTAAGGTGATTCTGATTAGTTATACATATATTTAACAGATACTTTTTTGAGTAATTAAAATAATTTTTCATCATATCTATCTTTAATCTTATATTTTCTCATGAGGAATAGAAGGTGACAATTACAACGATAGTAATGTCCCCATTAGAAGAGGCTAGATATCTTTTTCCCCCCTTTGTAAAGCTTCATAAAGTCTTTTGCTTTTCTTCAAAGCAAGTTTCCTGGTATTTGAGGAAGTGAAGCCCAGTAATCAAGAATACAAGTAAGCTGAATTCAAATCATGACTCAACTATTTGCCAGCTGAGTGACCCTGGGTTAGTAGTTACTTAATTTCAGGAAGATTGTTTCTCTTCCTCTATAAAGTGAGGGATAAAAATAGTCCCTACTTCATAGGGATTTTTGTCAGCATTAACTAAGGGAATACGTGTAAAGCACTTAACACGGTGTGGTATATAACAACCATCAAATATTAGCTATTATTTTCATTATTAAACTTGGCAAGAAAAGATCGTCATCTTATGGTATTCTATACCAGAAATGACTTATCTGGCAACATGTACTACTTAAAATATACTGTAAAGGAATAAACACAGCACACTTGATAAGGCCTCCAATTGTATGTAGTACTATTATTTCTTTGCTCTGCACAATAGTACTTCCTAAGTGGCCACTGTCTTTTCAAGAATGACAGCGTCACACACTTGATTCATAGCGGGCTTATTCTCTATAAAAGTCTCTAAGTCATGTTGTGTATCCTCAGATAGAATAATATCTTCAATCCTTCACATCTGGAAAAACTGCCGGTCTTAGCTAACAGACAGGAACACAGCAAACAGCACCATATGTAATCCAGCTGTGGGCAGGGACTAGAGCTGCAGCAAGTGTTTGATTTCTTAGGATTCTAGTCCATTAGATTCTGGGCAAATTGTCTGGAAATTCTTGTTACTTTAACATTTCATGGCATACATTTTTGAAAGTAAAAATAATATTAAAACAAAGGAAAAATAATTCATAACTGTACATTAAAAAGTGAATTTTATTCTATATAAATATATCTCAATAAATCTGAGTTTAAAAGAAGAAAAAAATTCAAAGGAAAGCATTCCCACAGATAGGGTTAATCACTTACCTAATTAACATCTATCACCTTCTGGTTTACCTAAAAATTGTTAGGTAGGATGGCATACGAGACCAAAGATGATGCAAATGAGTAAACGGATTGGCTGATGGCAAAATACGTATTAATATTTACCGATAAATTCAGGCCTAAATATCAGATGATGGCTAAGCCCTACAATAGCAACAGATTATAAACTTTTCAAGAGTACTCATCTCTATCCCTAGATTTTCTGCCTCCCAAACTCAGGTTCAGTTATAGTAATTAGTCTGGTGGCTTACCATAGCTTGTGCCAGAATGAGGTCACATGCTCAGTCCTGTGTTTGGTTTTTAGCCCTAAATATGACTAGAACTTCAGGCATTACAACAGGCTTTTTGCCTTGGGGGCTTCATGTATTGTTTGTATCATCTCCTTCAATCACCTATATATTCAGATGCTCTTTTCCTAATTCATGATTTAATTCATAGTCAGTGGACAGACGGTGCAGCCTAGCTCATCAGAGGGATTTTGAATTGGCTTCACTTAAGTCTTAGTCAGATCCTGGTTCCACATTTGAATCACTATTTTAGGAATAGAGTGAACTCTGAATCAGTCTGAACATGGCTACTGCTTTAATGAGAAATAATATAAAGAGTTAGGTTAGAAGTTTCTAATTCAAACTTCTGATTAGTTGATTCTTGATGAGAAACAACTGGATTGAGTTTTGGTTTCCAATGAAGGATTTCTACTTTGTTATGAAAAAGCTACAACTAATACTTTAAATATAAATTGGTCAAGGAGACCAAGCCCAGTCTCTTTAGGCCCTGGATGTTCATTGCTTTTATACTAACTACTTGTATATATTACTGAGAGTCTATGTTCTGGACACTAGCACACAGGTAAGGTTAAGAAACTTGGCTAACGTTATAATGGTAGAAAGTGGCAAGGTAAGGTCAAATTTCTCTGACTCCAAAGCTATATACTCTTTCCACCAAGCAACAGTATTCCTGATATAGAAGATACCACCAGTGTGGCCTAGATATCTTCTGTAAAATGAATAAATCTAACACTAAATTAAAATAAAAATTGTATAGGTTAAGACATTTGTAAAGTTTATCTATTTATAGATTAACTGACTGGCTGAAATACAGTAATGAATTTCATTTTCTCTATCTTCCCTAAGCCAGAAACTGAGATAGGACAAAAACATCTGGTGTGCATATAGGCAAAATTACACACACATACACACACATACATTTTGGGGTCACCATGCCATTGTGGAGCCCTGAAACGCCTACATGCCTCTAATTTTGTTGCCATTTTCCCTTTTTTGTTC
Organism: Rhinolophus hipposideros; assembly: GCF_964194185.1. Lineage (NCBI taxonomy): Eukaryota > Metazoa > Chordata > Mammalia > Chiroptera > Rhinolophidae > Rhinolophus > Rhinolophus hipposideros. Next base: position 47,499,332 of record NC_138048.1, on the reverse strand, counting down.
TTCAGAAGTAGCTAAGATACAACCAGGCAAAGAGGTATCTTTATTAGAATTTCCCCCAGCATAAAAATGTTTAATGTTATGACTCTACTATTCTTGCTACCTTAAAATATGTATTACATAGCTATCTAGATGTTGTTAATGAATCAGTGATTTTTTTATTAGTGTCATATGAATAAGTGTTAAATAATTGTGAATCTTTATTTCTGTCCTTGTCTATTGTGAATTATAAACTACCGGAGAGAACTAGGTTCTTCCACACACTTTTTAAAGTGCAAATAGGGGGTAAATAATTTGGGGTCAGAGGACCTTGAAGTCTGAAGAATAGCATTGGTTCAGACTAAGCCATTTTACTAAACACATTATAGAATTTTTTTTTCTTATACACATGAAAAATACCTTGTTTGCGTTGAAGTATTATACCAATGTTGATTATAATTTTTAGCAAACAAGCCTTAATAAATTCAAAATGTGGTTATAATTTGTTGATTTTATGAATTATAAAAACTAAAAGATATTTTCAAAACTAGTTTTTCCTGGAACTTAAATGATACACTTGTTTCTGATATTTCATGCAAAATATATTTAAGTTTTTTTGAATTTCTTTGTTAAAACATTGTCTCTTCATGACTCAGCAGCTTCTCACTTTCTCACTGGTTGGATGTCATAATTTCAATTGCGATTATTTTTTGTTAATTCTCGTATTTTTCTCATTTTATTAATGAAAACAAGGAAAAAAAGCATAGAAATACAACAAATGTAACTAAGATAGTTAGTTACAGCTCTACTTAAATACTCTGTGCTTCAGTTTTCTCCTCAGAAAAAGGCATGTTATAGGAAGGGGTGTTGTATTACACAAGAAAAAAAAGAAATTGTCTGGAAAATTGTTGGTTATAAACATCTGTAGGTTTCTTGGTTATTTATTTGGGGTCTAGAACATTGGCAGTTCACGTTGCTTAAACTTGCAAGTCTGGTCACAACCATTTTGTAATGGTTTCCCAATTTAAGGAAGCTGCATAATGGGTGTTTGATTCTGATTTGGTCCCTATGAGCAGCATCAAATATTCAATGACTGCATAAAATTTATAGGACTTTCCTTTTTGTACACTATTTTTGATAGAGAACATTGCCCCTTTGAGGCAATTCTTTGGTGGAATTTCCATGACCATCATAGTTGTTTCTGATGATAGAAAATATTTAATTTTATTATGAAGAATTATGGAGAATTTTACAAAACCACTCTACTTTTTGGCTCTTAAGTTTTCTCTGAATTTTCTGTTGGCCCTTCCAGATTCTCTTATAGGCTTGATAAAAATTATTCAGGTCTAGAGGAGAATAACACTATCAAAATTCTGTGGAACACTTCAAAAATCTTTCACAAAAGCCTTAGGAATTCCTGTTTTATATCTCATGAGGTCAGTGCCTATGGTTTTAACCATTGCTTCAGGAAATTTGTCTTCATTCACCCTGTGTTTTCAGCACAACAAATAATACAGCTTTTGAGATAGATTGAAGGCTAGAAAATTGTAGAGACATGAATAACTTCTTTGTTCATAAAAGAGTTTTTCACTTTCACCTGGCAAGTGATGCACTTGATTCCTCTGTCTCACAGCTGGAATTTCATTCCTACAAAAGCCTGCTGCTGCCTCGGGAATTCTGGTAGCAAGTCCTAAAGGAAAGGAATAAAAAACTATTGGCATGTCATTTCTTAGCCAAGTGAACCAGGCATTTTTACCTTAGAGCTGAATTTCATGGTAACTATTTGGAAGGGTCTCTGTTCTATGTCTTTATCTGTATACTCTGGTATTGCCCCAACAGAAGACTGTTTAGAGGGAAAAAGTTTTCTTCTTTGGAGATTGTAGTTGAGTTTTAGGCACATCAAATCACACAGAAGGAGCATTCAGACTAGGTGATAAGACCTAGTTGTAACCCAAATTTGAGAGCAGAGCTAGTTACTTCGTTGTTAGTATTTTGTGACATTCACCTCCATGATATTTTAATAAAGATATCTTTACTAAAAATACCTAAATATTTTTAATGAAGATAAATATTTTTATCACCCTAGCCTTAGCTTGAAATCGATAGCATAATCAATCTATTGTATATTGTAGATAGGGAGAATCATGAGGATGGATATATAGGTAGCAGCAGGATTAGAACCTAATGCTAGGCTAGACAAAGACGTTCATCTGAGAAAAATGATTGTTAAAGGAACAATTTCAAGGAGGACAAATTAGAAAAACACACACTTTGTGAGTAGACATAACCCTACAGTTGAAGGCTTGGTTAGTTTTCAACTCTTTGTCTAAAGAAAAAGGTGCTGTTTCCTTTAGGGGATTGTAGTTCTGTGCCAGAAGCTAATGGTGGAGCTGGGACTGAATGTTGGCTCCGGCTCACCGCCTTGGGAGGTATATTTATGTAGTACAAATTGCACGACCTTACCTGGTAAGCAAAAAAGGGTTGCTCAGCTTTAAGAAAAAAGAACTAACAACTTGTAAAATTATTAGTTTAATGTTGGTTTCTGTAGTCGTAGACTGTCCGTCCGTTCCATTTGGCATCGAGTATGTTTTTGTTCGTTAATTTATTCTCAGAGGATAGCATAATATTTATCTAACTGTAGATATTGAAAATTATTTTTTGAACAGCTTGGTGAATGAATCAATAATATGAAATGATTATATTATCCTGGAAGCTGAGAACATCAGCATTCTGGTTGGCTCACTGGAATTCTTTCAGCTCCCAATTCCTACTCTGTTCTTTCTCATTATCCTCAAGGAAATATTGAATAGTCTGTTTTACTTGTAGTTTATTGGGCTAAAAGGGAATTTAAGACCCATGTAGACAATCAGAGTTATAACATAATCACTGGCCTCTAGCTTCTATAATTCCCAACCTCTCTTAACTCAGAGATATTTGTGTCAATGTTTTGTTTAAAGGGGTGAAGATCTGAGATCCCAAAATAGGTGAAGTAACTACTGAAAAAAAAATATTTAAAAAAGTTTCCCAGAGCCACGTTTCTCAAGCGGTTCAGAGAGCAGAAGCATTAGCATCACCTGGGAACTTGCTAGAAATGCAGACTCTCAGGCCCCACTCTAGACTTACTGAATTAGAATTTCTCTGGCACTCACCAATCTGTGTTTTAACAAACTCTTCATGTGATTCTGATATAGGCTTAAGTTTGAGAACCACTGCACTAAGAAAAAAAAAAAAGTGAAGGCAAGAATAGCATTGGATCCTAAATGCTATATATGCATGAAAAGGGGATAGGTAACCAGATACAAACATAATAATTGCCATTATTAGTCAGACCCAATGAACTGTTTCTAAGCATATAAATAAAGAAGACTTATTAGGAGGCATGGCTGCTTTCTCATTTTTTCAAAAGTTAGAATATATTACAAATATTCTAGTTTCCTTTAATTATATATATTAATCCTGTCATTCAAAAATTATCTAACATTTTAATTGTTTATATTTCATTCTTTTCTACTTCAAGAGATAAGCTTCATGAGTTTTATAAACTACTACAATCTTAAATTTGCTCTTTTCATAGTTACATTTCAGTTTTATGAAATTAGGCTAAAAAGTCTGCATTTACCCTAACTTGCCTTTCCTGATAATCTAGATTGTATGCAGCAATTCCTATAACAATAGCAAGAGATTGAAGAAAGAGTTTTATGTATATGTGTTGCTATGGTATTCTGCAAATAGTATCGGGCACATTCTCCTTTGTGGGCTTAAAAAGTCCTCTTAACACACACACTTATTTTTCTTTTTTCATGGGAAATGAATGGAATAAGCAAATATTGATTATTTCCAATATTCTTAAGATAAGTTAGTGTTGGCATTTTCCCCAGAAAAATATTTTTCGCATATTTTAACAAATTAATGATTAAAATGCTTTTAAAAGAAAAAAATCTCTCATTCCTGGATTATGATTATTTATAATTTAAAGTTGCTGCTAAAGAAGAGTAGAACCTGCCCAGCAAACTAGTATCAAATAAGCCACTGAATGATAAATGAATTTTCTCTCAGTCAATCATTTCTGTCCCAAGGAATGTAATACAAAAGTAATCAAAACCTTCCTAGGTCGAAGCAATCTACTTGATTGTATGTAAAGTCCTCTGAGTCTGCTTTGCCAAAAAAAGGAAAAAAGTGTGGCGATGGTGTTTCCAGAACTTCTCTAACATTAATAAAAGAAGAAACATCATCTAAGCAGGATGTCTACTAGAAACCAACAGCAATTATTATATTTATGATACAAAGTGGAAAATTCAATATTGTTGAGTATGCTAATTCTGCCCAATTGATTTATAGATCCAATGAAATTATAATCACCATCCAAGCATATCTGTGTGCAAATTGACAAATTGTTTCTAAAAGTTATGTGGAATCACAAAAGACCTAGAATAGTTATAACATTTTGAAAAAGAACCACAAAGACAAAATTAGAGAATCTGCACTATCAGCAATTCTATAAAGCTACAGCAATTAAAAGTGTGGAGTTGGATAAAAAATAAACATGCCAATGAAATAGAACATGAAGTGTAGAAACACATGCAGTAAAGCATACTAATATGTGGCAAAAGTACACTTTAATACTCTGAGGGAAATGATAGTTTTCCTATAAATGGATACCTAAATGTAAGGAACCTTGACTCTTTCCTCACATTATGTACAGAAATATATTCCAAACAGAACTTGAACTTAAATGTGAAAGATAAAACAATAAGGCTTCTAGAAGATAATATAAGAAAATAGCTGTATGATCTTGGGATGGACAAAGATAAAAAACAAAACATAAAACACTAACATTAAAAGAAAATATTGATGTTATATCAGCATCAAAAACCTTCTGTTTATCAAAAGACCAACTTTAAGAGACCAACAAGGCAAGGTACAGAATAGGAAAAGCTATTCCACACTATCTACACCCAACAAAAGACTTACAAGTATGTATCTGAGTACATACACAGAATTCCTACATATTAAAAGAAAAAGTTGGCAACACAACTACAATACGTAAAAGGTTTGAATACCTTATAAAACAATATTAAAAATAGTCAATAAACATTAAAGAAGTTCATCAAAATCATTAGATATCAGAGATATGGAATTCAATTTAATTCCACAATGAGATAACACTACATACACCCTAGAATTACTAAAATTGAAAAACAAACATTGGCAAGCTTTATTTATGGTGGCCAAGACATGGAAACAACGAAAGTGTCCTTCAATAGATGATTGGATAAAGATGTGGTGTATACACACACACACACACACACACACACACACACACACACACACACACACACACTGAAATACTATTCTGCCATAAAAAAAGATGAAAAAGTGCCATTTGCGACAACATGGCTGGATCTTGAAATTATTATGCTAAGTGAAATAAATCAGACAGAAAAAGTTGAGACCGTATGATTTCACTGATATGTGGTATATGAAACTGAAAACAATAAAGGAATAAGACCAACAAACGAAGAAACAAAAACTTATAGACACAGATAATAATTCAGTGGTTACCAGAGGGTAAGGGGGAAAGGGGATGGTAGATGAGGATAAAAGGGATCAAATATATGGTGATGGAAGGAAAACTGACTCTGGGTGGTGAACACACAATGTGATATATAGATGATATATTACAGAATTATACCACTCCAATAAACTTAGAAAAAAAACCCCACAACTTTCATATACTGTTAGTGGAAATAAAATTGGTGCAAACACTTTGGAAAACTTGGTAGTATTTAGGAGAGCTGACCATATGCATATATGTATATGCATAAGTACCCTATGACCCAAAAATTCCACTGTCAGATACATGTTCAACATAAATGAGTTTATATTTGCATTAAAAATTATTCATGATTGGTCATAATGGCTTTACTTATAATAGCCCCAAACAGAAAACCACCTAAATGCCCAGCAAAAATAAACCACATATACAAATTGAGATAAATTCATACATAATAGAATATTATACAACCAATAAAAATCATTCAGCATCATAGATGAATATCATTACATATAATGTTGAGCAAAATAAGCAAGAAACAAAAAGAAATAAATATTGCATGATTTCATTCATATACATCCAAAACCAATAAAACTAATTATTGGTGGTAGAAGTCAGAATTTTAAATTCCTTTGTGGGGGTTTGTGGTTGAGAAGAGCATGAGGGAGGTTTCTGTGGTACTAGTAACAGTCAATATCTTGATTTGGATGTTGTTTTCATGGTATATTCATTAGCAAAATCTAGTCTAGTTGAACTCTTAAGATTAATGCACTTTGAGGTTTACATATTATACCTCAGGTAAAAAAAGTTTACCTTAAAGGAGGTGAGGCCAGTGTATATAAGAAAATTCCAAATTAAAAAAATGTAATAGCTATTGTATTAACAATATACAAGGTAGAAATCAGGTGAAGAACACATAATGTGAAATGAACCATCATGATTAATGGTAAAGAATGCACTTTTGTGGATATGTTTCTGAATATCTACACATGAATATTCTTAAAAATAAAAACATAGATGCATGGAAAAATAAAAGCACATTAAGATGAATGATATTTTAATTCGCCTTTTCTCCATACTTGACAAGTGAAGTAATCAAAATATAAGTAAGGACATGAAAAGAGCAAACAACCCTATAGAGAATGGGCAAAGTATATGAATAGATGATTTACAGAAAAAATATTTAAAGAGATCTCAATCATATGATGAAAAGGTATTCAACACCACTTATATGTGGAAGGCAAATTGAAACTACATTGACATATCCATTTTACCCACTAGACAAGCAAAAAAAAATTTTTTAATTGGTAACCAATATTTGCCTGGTATTGCTGGAAGGAAAGAAAATTGTTGCAAACCCTAAGGAGAGCAATTTGGGAGTATCTATAAAGATTAGACAGGCATATATGCTTAGCCCAGAAACTCCAATTCAGGAATTTATCCCAAAGATATACTTCCACACATTTAAAATGAGGAATGTACCAAGGTTTGTCACTGAAGCGTTGTTTAACATAGCAGAAGACTGATACTAAACTAAGTGTCCTTTAATAGGTGAAATGATTAAATAAATTATAGTACATCATGTAATTCAATATCATGCAACGGTAAATAAGAATGAGGAAATACTTTATGTAATAAAATGGAAAGACAGGATACAGTGTAACACGAAACAAGCAAAGTACAGTGAAATGCACATAATATACTACTTTCGTATAAAATAGGAAGCAAAGAGAATTTATGTCTTTGGTTTGTTTACAAATTGTCTGAAAGATTAAACAAGAAACTAACAATATTTATTTTTCAAGAGGATGGAAACATGTATGAGGAAGAAAGGAAGGGAAAATTTTAAGTTCCATTTCTTTTTGATGTTTGAACCATATAAATGTATAACTATTCAAATTCAGATTATAAATGAGAATTTAAAGTGAGTCAGGTTATTTAAATTTGATATAGGATGTTGAATGACATTTTATATTGGAGATTTCTGTCATGGGAAAGTATCAAAGTAATATTTTAAGGAGATTAATTTTGCAACATGATATGCACAATGAATTCTAGGAAGGAAAAATGGAAAACAGAGAAACCTATTGAACATTTTTATGATACTCTAGGTATGGGGTAATAAATACCTAAATTAGAATGGTGTCAAGAGGAATGCAAAAAACAGGGTAAATGTATGAGACTATATTTAAAATAAAAGCAGGAAAATAAGGATTAAATAGATACAATTAAAACAAAAATGTACAAAGGACACAGGATTCTACTTAGTCTACATTTCTGAAAAATAAGGATAAACAACTGACAACTCTTAAGAGACAGAGTAAATTCAAGAACTGTCACAATTCTAAATGAATTTCTAAAAGTCGAAATTCATTGCTTTATAAAATTTTGTATGAAGTTAAAATAAAAATAGTTTAAATAAAAAGAAATTATCATTTTTTGTACTCTGTGAAAATGGATCTACAGTTCAATGTCAAAGATATACCTAATATTTTTGGTGTAATAATTTGTTACCATAAATGCATTATAGAAAAATCAGATAAATGAAAATTGGAAAAATAAGCAAACCATTCATAATCCCATTACCCAACAATTTCTACTGTTAACATTTTTTTTTTAGATTTTAAAAACTTATTCTAGGAATCTTTATACTCACATTTTAAAATATATTTTAATGGGTTTATGCTTTACTTTGATGTTTTACTTCCAACACATTATACTATCATTTTAAAAATTTCTTTTGCCAATGAATATACATTTTCCAAACTATGGTTCAGAGGCATGGTATCTACTACTGTACCTATGGCATGTATTTCCCGTTAATTCAATACTAGCTATATGAGGAGTTTCTGTACAATATTACCAATTTTTGCTTAGAATTATTAATATACCTGCAAAATAACCTTCAAAATGTCTTTAAAGGTATTGCACTCATACCTCTGATTTGAATATTTTTGGGAGGCCAAAAATATTTTTAAATACATTTATTTCTATTTAACTTTGGAATTAAATTTGCTTATGGTTAAATTTCAGAAACTCAATTACAACTTTACTAAAAATATGAATTGTACATTATAAGAATTAGGAAAATAAAGCAGTCGATTGCTACAGTGAGTTACCAGAAGCCTGAGAAATACCACTCATGTTTACCTGAAGTTGGAGACTTGCAGCGCTCAAGTTCCAGGGGAACTGGACTGTCATTCAGCTCAGTTAAACCTGAAAATAAAATCACAAAAAATTAGATGAATTTTGCTAACTCTTTGTAGCTAATTCTTATTTTTTAATTCCTATAAGTTTAAAAAGGTTTTTTTTTTCCCCTGTGAAAACTACTTTTCTAATGCTCATGGTATGACAATTATTCTGAAAATTTGTTTTAAAATCTTTTTAAATTAAAATATAGTTAGCATAAAATATATTACTTTCAGGTGTACAACATAGTGATTGGACATTTATATATCTTAAGATGTGAGCACCACACTAAGTCTAGTACCCATCTGTCACTGTGCAGTTATCACACTAATTGACTATTTCCCCTCACCTTTTTCAACCATCACTCCATCACCCTCTCTTTAACAAGTGATACAGAAAAAAATAAGGAGCAATAACTAGCTGATATACAAAGGGTAACTGAATATGATGGTGGAAAGATATAAATCCTTTTAAAATATTTTTCATATGAAATATCTACTTTAATAAATGAGCTAGCTTCATCTGAAAATAGACCAAGAATAATATGAATTAGAAGGAGTTTTTAAAAAGACTTAACCAAAGCTTCCACTTTCAAGAGAAAATGGTTATTGGCTTTTAAAAAGACTTTTAAGATGCTATGCATTTTAAATATACTTATAAAAATGCAGTATTGTATGGTACATACAACAGTATAACATTCATTCCTATAAGTACACCATTTTTATTTTTAATATTTCTTGTTTTCTATTCTGTCATTTTCCTGACAAATACAAGGATAGGCACAATAGAGTAATAAATATTTTGTAATTCTCACTATCTGCCATTCTGCATTCCTACGGCATTCACAAAATATCCTTAATTATGGGTTTCCTGTTTGTTGGACAATCTCACATACTTTTTCTTTGTAAATAACTATTAAATTTCTATTTAATGTAAATTCCCATACCCAGAAGTACTTGAGTTATTTTCAATTACCAAAACCATCTTTGTTCATATTCCTTCCCACTATTCCCTTCTTTATATAATTTGTATCAATAAACTTGCTGTAGGTTCAACAAATCATTTAGAAAAGGACTGTTGTGACACTCTAGCCCAACCCTTATGTTTTATATATAAGTTCGAAGTGTTTAAACTATTTGTTTAAGGTTACAGAAATAAGTGCCAAAGCTTGAACAGAATTCTTTATATATTTTGTTAAAAGTCTTTTGTCAAAAGTAGGTATTGTGAATATTTTCTTCCAGTATGTATGACTTTATTTTTCTAATGAAAATGAAATGTCTTTTGGTGAGCAGAAGATTAATTTACTTGAAAGACAATTTATCAATTTATTCTTTTGTGATTTTTAAAATTCCTGTATAAGTAATCATTGCTTACTACATGGTCATAAAGTTATTATACTTTGTTTTCTTCAAGAGCTTTTTGGATTTCACTTCTAGGACTACAATCTATCTCAATTTAATTTTTGATTATGGTGAGATAGGGATGAGGTCCATTTTTCTCTTTATGTCTGCCCAGTTGTTCCATCATTATTGGTTAGGAAGATTTTCCAGTCTTCATTGATTTTTATTGGTGCCTTAGTAAAAAATAAATTGGACATATATATGTGGTTCTGTTTCTGGACTTTCTTCTGTAATCACTGGTCTTTTTGTCTCTTTTTTATTTTGACTACCACACTATTTAAATAATGTAGGTTTATAGTACATCTTGAAATCAGATAGTGAAATCCTCCAACTTTGTTCTTCTACAATAGTGTTTTAGATATTCTAGAATTTTTTTGCATTTCTATATAAATTTTAGAATCAGTTTGCCAATTTCTAAAAAAAGATATCCTAGATTTTATTGGATTATGATAAACCTATAGATAAATCTGATAGACGAAGTATCCTAATAGTCTTCTAACTCATATGTATGGTATTCCCTTCCATTTAAATGGTTAAACAATTTTTTTCTTTCTTCACTGTTTTGCATATTTCAGTATAGAGGTCTTATACATAGCATTCTTCAAGACTTGTATTTCCTTTTTTGGTCTTCTGCCTAGTTCTTGTATCATTATTGAAAGCTGAATATTGAATATGAAATTTTCAGTAATGTTTTTTCACATTATTCACATTTATTATTATTAGATCTTCAGTACCTGCAAGATATAAACATGGATCAAATGGAAGAAAATAGAAACAGAAACCAAACTATCCCAGATGCACATAAATAGACTGCCTTTTGTTCTGGTGTTCAGTCTCTCTAAAGGGAACATCAGGGACAGTATTTCTGATATGGAACTGAGTTGAGAATATTTCTTTCCTAGAAGAAATTCCTAGGGAAAGGTCACAATCATTGGAATCTTAAATGGACAGAGGGAGGTATGCTTGTAAGAAGTCAAGATTCTAATAAAGAAAATCAGCTAGGCCACAGACATAGTAGATGGGGACTTTGTTGGGAGACTGGGAAGGAAAAATCCATAAACTAAAGAAAAAAAGATTTAATTGTTTATTTAGTAGCCCAGTATAAGAAGTGATTGCCAATTTCTTGTGGACTATTGGACCAAAAGAAGTTACATATACTTGTTTCCTCTAAGTTTCTCACTTCTCCAAATACTAAAGAAGACATGGAAATAGAAAGATATTAGATGCTGAGAGGAAAGAACACTAGAAAGTTATCTCAAAGTCAAGAAGGTGGGTTACAACTTTATGGGTTTCTGGGGCCAGTTGGTGATACAGAAATAATACTTCTTGTTGACTAGTAAACATGTGCATGAACCGAACCTTAGAAATGTTGGTGATCCTGAGCAGGAAACATGAAAATTCTTCTTGTGCCAGTCAGAGGGATTGCCTTTCCTGATTTTTTCCCCCTACTTTCAATGTCTTAATATCCCTTGCATAGACCTTGCTTGGTTCAATCATTTTGTTGAATTGTTGTATAAATATGGATCAAATAGAAGAAAATAGGAACTAAAACCAAACTGTTACAAGTGGAACTTTTGTTCTGCTCTTCACTGTCTCTGAAGAGAGTTTCAAGTTGTAGTTGTATCTGGACAGTTAATTACCTCTACGTAATGATTCAAAGAAGCTAATGGAGTCTCCCTAAGCTTGACTGTGGCTACCATTTTTTCACATGCACACTGCCTCAACTCTGCAATCTCTCAAAAAAAAAAAAAAGCCTTTCCATCGAGGATGGTCACACAGTCTCTGCTTCTTAAGCTGGTGAAATCTATAATTATATCAAACAATTCAGAGGTGTAAGAGGCTCCATCATTCCACAGCCGGGCCTTGCCACTTCCTTTGTGGTATAGCCCTGTCCAATATGGGTAGAAAAGCTCAGTGTAGCTCTAAGACTTGGCAAACTCCTGCACTTCTTGTGTGTTTATCTTCAGCATGGTTGAGTTCTTAGCAACACAGAAATATTCACAGCTTTGCCAACTCTTGCTCTCTGTATAGAATTGGTAGCATTTGTCTTCATGCCACTTCCATTTTTCTGGGCATGGGCTACGTTGTGCTCTCCAGTTCCGTTATAGAGCTTTTTCAGCCACACACTGCAGAGTTACTACAAGTTTCCTGTTCTGAGCTTGGAGAGATTGCAGCTGTTGGGAGAGATTCCCCATTTTTTTTTCTTTTTCAGAAATCCTGTCTTGCTGACTAATGGAGAGCTGGTAGTACTGAAAAAATACAAGCCCCTGTGCTGCCAGGCTAATCAGCAGCAGTAGGCACAAAGTAAGAAGGGTAGGGCCACTGGATGCCAAATGGAAGAGGGAGGCTGGTGCCCTGTGTGCCCAGGCTCTGGCAGATGAGTTGAAATAGAAGTTTGAGAATGCAGGCTCATGGTGGTGTCCTCATTGGCATCCAGCATTGCAGCATGTTCCCCGTGCTACTGTATTTGGCCTACATCAATCTCACTGACAGAATCACTTGCTTTGAGCCCCAGTGTTGGGGCAGCAAGCCAAAAGGTGCCAGGGACACATGGGGAGAAACCAAACCAGCTGACTTTAGGGCGAGGGCTGGAGGGGCAGCTTCCTCCCAGACAATAATGCTGGCAGAAACCACTGTTCCCCGATGAACCTCCAATAATTATTGTTGAATTGTCTATTTCTCTATTTGATTTTATCAGGTATTGCTTCATGCACTTTGTAGCTTTGTTGTTAGATGCATTTATACCTATAATTGTTATGTCATCTTGATTGATTGACAATTTTGTCATCTTAAATGCCCTTCTTTATTTCTAGTACTTTTTGCTTTAAAATCTATTTTGTGTGCTATTAGTATAGCTCCTCCAGCTTTCTTATGGTTGCTGTTTGCATAATCTTTCCCATCCTTTTATTTTCAACCTATTTGTATCTTATTGTGTCACTTTTGGTGAGCACATTGTTGGACCTTGATTTTTAAAAAAATTTGGCTTGGCAGCCTTTATCTTTTGATACTATTGTTTAATCTATGCACATTTAATATTCATGATATAGCTGGATTACATCGGTCATGCTACTTTTGGTTTTCTGTGTGTCTCATGTCATTTTTTATTCCTCTAATACTCCTTCACTGCTTTGTTTGGCATTAAGTAAAGTTTTCTAGGGTTAACTCTCTGATATCTTTAATGAATTTTTCACTATGTTTTTGAAGTTTTTTGGGGTAACACTAAGTGTTAATATATATATCTTAACCTATCAGAATGTACTTCAAATGTACACTAACTTAATTTCAGTGAGATATACAAGTGTCACTATTTTATTTTATTTTTTATTTTCTATTTTTTTTAAGCTGTGTGACTTTTTAAAAAAATTTATTTATTGGGGTGACAATTGTTAATGAAATTACATAATTTCAGGTGTACAATTCTGTATTATATCATCTGTAAATCCCATTGCGTGTTCACCACCCAGAGTCAGTTCTCCTTCCATCACCATATATTTGATCCCCCTTACCCTCATCTCCCTCCCCCCAAGCCCTTTAACCTCTGGTAACCACTAAACTATTGTCTATGTCTATGAGTTTTAGTTTCTCATTTGTTTGTCTTGTTCTTTTGTTGTTTTTGGTTTATATACCACATATCAGTGAAATCATAGGGCTCTCTGCTTTTTCTGTCTGACTTTATTTCGCTTAGCATTATACTCTCAAGATCCATCCATGTTGTCACAAATGTTCCTATATCATCTTTCCTTAACACTGAATAGTATTCCATTGTGTATATATACCACAACTTCTTTATCCATTCATCTATCGAAGGACATTTTGTTTGTTTCCATGTCTTGGCCACCGTAAACAAAGCTGCAATGAACATTGGAGCACACGTGTCTTTATGTATAAATGATTTCAAATTCTTTGGGTAGATACCCAGGAGAGAGATTGCTGGGTCATATGGTAATTCTAGTTGTAATTTTTTGAGGAACCTCCACACTGCCTTCCATAGTGGCTGCACCAGTCTGCATTCCCACCAACAGTGTATCAGAATCCCTTTTTCTCCACAGCCTCTCCAACACTTATTACCATTTGTCTTGTTGATGATAGCCATTCTGACCGGCGTGAGGTGATATCTCGTTGTGGTTTTCATTTGCATTTCTCTGATGATTAGTGATGTTGAGCATTTTTTCATATGTCTATTTGCCATTTGTATATCCTCTTTGGAGAAATGTCTCTTCAGATCCTCTGCCCCTTTTTCAATTGGGTTGTTTGTTTTTTTGTTGTTGAGTTTCATGAGTCCCTTGTATATTTTGGATATTAGACCTTTATCGAAGGAACTGTTTGCGAAAATCTTCTCCCATTCAGTTGGTTGCCTCTTTATTTTGTCGATGGTTTCTTTTGCTGTGCAGAAACTTTTAAGTTTCATATAGTCCCATTTGTTTATTTTAGCTTTTACTTCCATTGCCTTTGGAGTCAAATTCATAAAATGCTCTTTGAACCCAAGGTCCATAAGTTTAGTACCTGTGTTTTCTTCTATGCAGTTTATTGTGTCAGATCTTATGCTTAAGTGTTTGATCCATTTTGAATTAATTTTGGTACATGGTGACAGATAGCAGTCCAATTTCCTTCTTTTGCACGAAGATATCCAATTCTCCCAGCACCATTTAATGAAGAGGCTGTCTTTCCTCCATTGTATGTTTTTAGCTTCTTTGTCAAAAATTATCTGTCCATATTTATGTGGTTTTATTTCTGGGTTCTCAATTCTATTCCATTGGTCTATGTGTCTGTTTTTCTGCCAATACCATGCTGTTTTGATTATTGTAGTACAAGCTAAAGTCAGGCAGTGTGATACCTCCAGCATTGTTCTTTTTCCTTAATATTGCTTTGGCTATTCGGGGTCTTTTGTGGTTCTAAACAAATCTGATGATTTTTTGTTCTATTTCTTTAAAAAATGCCATTGGGATTTTGATGGGGATTTCATTAAATCTTTATATTGCTTTGGGTAATATGGCCATTTTAACTATGTTGATTCTTCCAATCCATGAGTATGGAATGTCTTTCCATTTCTTTCTGTCATCTTTAATTTCTTTCAAAAATGTTTTATAGTTTTCAGCATATAAATCCTTCACATCCTTGGTTAAGTTTATTCTAGGTATTTTATTCTTTTTGCTGCGATTGCAAAGGGAATTGTTTTTTGTATTTCTTTTTTTGAGCTTTCAATGTTAGTATATAGGAATGCAATGGACTTTTGTACTTTGATTTTGTAGCCAGCAACTTTACTGTATTCGTTGATTGTTTCTAACAGCTTTTTGGTGGAGTCTTTAGGGTTTTCTTTTTTTATTGTTATTTTTTATTTATTTTATTTTTTTATCTTTTGCTTTTTTTTTTAGTTATATTTATTGGGGTGACAATTGTTAGTAAATTTACATAGATTTCAGGTGTACAATTCTGTATTACATCATCTATAAATCCCATTGCGTGTTCACCACCCAGAGTCAGTTCTCCTTCCATCACCATATATTTGATCCCCCTTACCCTCATCACCCCCCCACCCCCTTACCCTCTGGTAACCACTAAATTATTGTTTGTGTCTATGAGTTTTTCTTTCTCATGTGTTTGTCTTGTTCTTTTGTTGTTTTTGGTTTATATACCACATATCAGTGAAATCATAGGGTTCTCTGCTTTTTCTGTCTGACTTTATTTCGCTTAGCATTATACTCTCAAGATCCATCCATGTTGTCACAAATGCTCCTATATCATCTTTCCTTAACGCCAAATAGTATTCCATTGTGTTTATATACCACAACTTCTTTATCCATTCATCTATCGAAGGACATTTTGGTTGTTTCCATGTCTTGGCCACCGTAAACAAAGCTGCAATGAACATTGGAGTACACGTATCCTTACAGAGAAATGTTTTCAGATTTTTTGGGTAGATACCCAGGAGAGCGATTGCTGGGTCATATGGTAATTCTGTTCGTAATTTCTTGAGGAACCTCCACACTGCCTTCCATAACAACTGCACCAGTCTGCATTGCCACCAACAGTGTATGAGGGTTCCTTTTTCTCCACAGCCTCTCCAACACTTGTTACTATTTGTCTTGTTGATGAAAGCCATTCTCACTGGGGTGAGGTGATATCTCATTGTGGTTTTCATTTGCATTTCTCTGATGATTAGCGATGTTGAGCATTTTTTCATATGTCTATTTGCCATTTGTAAGTCCTCTTTGGAGAAATGTCTCTTCAGGTCCTCTGTCCATTTTTCAATTGGGTTGTTTGTTTTTTTGTTGTTCAGTTTCATGAGTTCCTTATATATTTTGGATATTAGCCCCTAATCAGAGGAACTGTTTGCGAAAATCTTCTCCCATTCAGTTGGTTGCCTCATTATTTTGTCAATAGTTTCTTTTGCTGTGCAGAAGCTTTTCAGTTTCATATAACCCCATTCGTTTATTTTAGTTTTTACTTTCATTGCCTTTGGAGTCAAATTCATAAAATGCTCTTTGAACCCAAGGTCCATAAGTTTAGTACCTATGTTTTCTTCAATGCAGTTTATTGTGTCAGGTCTTATGCTTAAGTCTTTGATCCATTTTGAATTAATTTTGGTACGTGCTCACAGATAGCAGTCCAGTTTCATTCTTTTGCACGTAGCTATCCAATTCTGCTAGCACCATTTATTGAAGAGGCTGTCTTTCCTCCATTGTATGTTTTTAGCTTCTTTGTCAAAAATTATCTGTCCGTATTTATGTGGTTTATTTCTGGGTTCTCAATTCTATTCCATTGGTGTATGTGTCTGTTTTTCCGCCAATACCAAGCTGTTTTGATTATTGTAGACCCGTAGTACAAGCAAAAATCAGGGAGTGTTATACCTCCAGTATTCTTTTTTTTTTTTTTTTAATATTGTTTTGGCTATTCGGGGTCTTTTGTGGTTCCAAACAAATCTGATGATTTTTTGTTCTATTTAAAAAATGCCATTGGGATTTTGATGGGGATTGCATTAAATCTGTATGTGGCTTTGGGTAATATGGCCATTTTAACTATGTTGATTCTTCCAATCCATGAGCACGGAATGTCTTTCCATTTCTTTGTGTCTTCTTCAGTTTCTTTCAAAAATGTCTTATAGTTTTCAGCATATAAATCCTTCACATCCTTGGTCAAGTTTATTCCTAGGTATTTTATTCTTTTTGCTGCAAATGCAAAAGGAATTATTTTTTCTATTTTTTTTTCTGAGATTTCATTGTTGGTATATAGTAAAGCAATGGACTTTTGTACGTTGATTTTGTAGCCAGCAACTTTACTGTATTCGTTGATTGTTTCTAACAGCTTTTTGGTGGAGTCTTTAGGGTTCTCTATATATAGCATCATGTCATCTGCAAAGAGTGACAATTTAACTTCTTCATTCCCAATTTGGATGCCTTTTATTTCTTTCTCTTCCCTGATTGCTCTGGCAAGGACTTCCAACACTATGTTGAAAAGCAGAGGTGATAGGGGACAACCTTGTCATATTCCTGAAAGTAGAGCAAAGCGCTTCAGTTTTTCAGCATTAATTATGAGCTTAGCTGAGGGCTTGTCATAGATGGCCTTTATTATGTTAAGGTGTTTTCCTTCCATACCTATTTTATTAAGTGTTTTAATCATAAATGGATGTTGTATCTTGTCAAATGCTTTTTCTTGAACAATTGATATAATCATACGATTTTTGCCCTTCATTTTGTTTACGTGATGTATCACATTGATGGATTTGCGGATGTTGAACCATCCTTGTGCCCCGGGGATGAACCCCACTTGGTCATGATGAATAATCTTTTTAATGCACTGTTGTATTCGACTTGATGGAATTTTGTTTAGGATTTTTGCATCAGTATTCATCAGAGATATAGGTCTGTAGTTTTCTTTTTTTGTGTTGTCCTTACCAGGTTTTGGTATCAGGGTAATGTTGGCCTCATAAAATAGGTTAGGGAGTACTGACTCTTCTTCAATTTTTGGAAGAGTTTGAGCAGGATTGGTATTAGATCCTGTTTGAAGGTTTGGTAGAATTCACTAGTGAAGCCATCTGGTCCCAGACTTTTGCTTTTGGGAATGTTTTGGATGACTGATTCAATTTCTTTACTGGTGATTGGTCTGTTTAGATTTTCCAGTTCTTCATGGTTCAGCCTAGGAAAGCTATATGTTTCTAAGAACTTGTCCATTTCTTCTAGGTTATTGAATTTGGTGGCATATAGTCCTTCATAGTATTCTTGAATGATCCTTTGTATTTCTGTGGTATCCGTGATAACTTCCCCTTTCTCATTTCTGATTTTGTTAATTAGTGTCTTCTCTCTTTTTATCTTAGTGAGTCTAGCCAAGGGTTTGTCAATTTTGTTAATCTTTTCAAAGAACCAGCTCTTTGTCACATTTTTTCCATTGTCTTTTTGTTCTCTATTTCATTGAGCTCTGCTCTGATTTTTGTTATTTCCTTTCTTCTGCTGACCTTGGGTTTCACTTGTTCTTCTTTTTCTCGTTCTTTGGGGTGTAACATGAGATTATTTATTTGGGATTTTTCTTGTTTCTTGAGATAGGCCTGTAATGATGTAAATTTCCCTCTTAAAACTGCTTTCGCTGCATCCCCCAAATTTTGGTACAATGTATTTTCATTGTCATTTGTTTCTATGTATCTTTTGATCTCTCCTCTAATTTCTTCTTTGACCCAGTCGTTCTTTAAAAGTATGTGGTTTAATCTCCATGTATTTGTGTTTTTTCCTGCTTTCTTTTTGCAGTTGATATCCAATTTCAAAGCCTTGTGATCAGAGAATATGCTTGTATGATTTCAATCTTCTTAAATTTGCTGAGGCTGCTTTTATGCCCCAGTATATGGTCTATCCTTGAGAATGTTCCATGTACACTCGAAAAGAATGTATAGTCTGATGTTTTAGGATGAAGTGCTCTATATATGTCAATTATGTCCATTTCATCTAATGTGTCATTTAGGGCTGCGATTTCGTTATTTATCTTCTGTTTGGATGATCTATCCATAGCTGTCAATGATGTATTTAAGTCCCCTAGTATAATTGTGTTTTGGTCAATTTCTCCCTTTAGTTCTGTTAGTAGTTGCTTGGTATATTTTGGTGCTCCCTGATTGGGGGCATAAATATTGATGACTGTTATGTCTTCTTGTTGTATAGTCCCCTTTACCATTATGAAATGTCCATCTTTGTCTCTTGTTATCTTTTTCACCCTGAAGTCTGTTTCATCTGATATCATTATGGCTACACCTGATTTTCTCTGGTTACCATTTGCTTGGAGTGCCAATTTCCACCCTTTCACTTTGAGTCTATGCTTGTCCTTGTAGCTGAGATGTGTCTCTTGGAGACAGCATATGGTTCGGTTTAGTTTTTTTGATCCAATGTGCTACTCTGTGCCTTTTTTATTGGTGAGTTCAGTCCATTTACATTTAGGGTTATTATTGATACGTGAGGATTTCCTGTCATTCTATCCTTAGTTTTCTGGTAAGGCTGTGACTCCATTGTTTCTTTGCCTTTTTGTTGTTGTCTATTATTTCCGTGTGGTGGTATTCTATGTTGTTTCCCTCTGTTTCTTCTTTTATTACAGTATATATTTCAGTTCTGGATGTTTTTTGAGTGGTTACCCTTGAGTTTATGTAAAAGAAAGTTTGATATTTAGAGTATTCCAGTTTCTTCAGTACGCTTACTTTCTCTATTCCCATATTCCGGTTCAGGCCTTTACGCTCCCCCTTTACATGTTTCGGTTGCCACAAATTGTCCCTGTTCATGGTGGTCGAATAGCCTCCTTTAGTATTTCTTGTAGTGCACGTCGTGTATTAGAAAATTCCCTCAGCTTCTGTATGTCTGGACAGGTCTTTATTCCTCCTTCATATCTAAAGGATATCTTTGCTGGATATATTATTCTTGGCTCATAATTTCTCTCTTTCAATAGTTTGAATATTTGGTTCCACTTCCTCCTGGCTTGTAGAGTTTCTGCTGAAAAATCTGATGCTAATCTAATGGGCTTTCTTTTGTAGGTTACTGTCTTCTTTTCCCTGGCTGCCTTGAGGATTCTTTCTTTGTCGTTGATTTTAGACAGCTTCAATACAATGTGCCTTGGAGAAGGCCTGTTGTGATTGACGTAATTAGGTGTTCTATTTACTTCTTGGATTCGAGGATCCAGTTCTGTCCACAAATTTGGGAAGTTCTCATTAACAATTTCTTTGAATATATTCTCTGTTCCGTTCTCTCTTTCTTTTCCTTCTGGTATGCCCATTATTCTTATATTGCTCTTTCTGATGGAGTCAGAAAGTTCTTGTAGAATTCTTTCATTTATTTTAAGTCTTAGGTCTCTTTCTTCTTCCATCTTAGTAATTTCCAGGTTTCTATCTTCGATGTCACTGATTCTTTACTCCATATGGTCAACTCTACTACCTTAGCTGGTTATTTCATTCTTAATTTCTTTTATTGAGTTCTTAATCGCTAGATATTCCATTTGGTTCTTTTTAAAAATTTCAATCTCTTTCGTAAAATGCTCATGTTGTTCTTTGATTGCGTTTCTGAGTTCATTAAATTGCCTTTCTGCATTTTCTTGCATCTCGTTGAGTTTTTTCAGAACTGCAATCTTGAATTCTCTATCATTTAAGTCCCATATTTCCATATCTTCAAGTTCCTTTTCTGGAGACTTTTCACTTTCTTTCTGAGCTGTCTTGTTGCCTTGGTTAATCATGGCAATTACTGATTTATTATTTCTCTTCCTAGACAGCTACAGGAGTGGCTTCTGCAACAGGTTGGTAGGAAGAGGTCTTTCTTTTGTTTTCTAATACTTGTTGGTAGAATATTTTATTTTCTCTCGGACTGCAGCCTTTTTTTTCCTCTCTGACACAGTAGTGCTATGTTTTCTCTGCACTATTCCAGCTTTTCACACAATGGGGGGATTCCCTGGGAGGCAGGCCTCTCTTCTGTTAACAGTTCACCTGGGTCATAGGGCGCCATGTCCCTGTGGTTGTGTGGAGAGCTTTTGAAGTTCCAAAGCTCTTTCTGCACCCGATTCAGAGCCCGTATGTTTCAGCAGTTGTTTACTCCTGAAGGGAACCACCCAGATAGGTGGGGCCAGGGGCGGGGTGAGTTGTGAGAGGTGGCCCAGAGCAATGGCTGAGACCACCACCACAGCTGGTCCTGCTTCCACAGCTCCCACCCCTTTGCTGGAACTAGTTGGGCTGCGAATCTGTGTTTGCGGTCCACAGTTCTCAGAGCAGCAATTATCCTGTCCTTTTGATCTGACTCTGCTACTTTATTGCTTCTAGCACCTGGCAGTTGGGGTTGGAGCGAGCTCTGGGAGGGTAGGGCGGGGGCGGCTAGTCTCAGTGCCTAAGGCTTCTGTTCTCTGCTCGGCAGTGAGGGCTTAAACCACCGTTTTCAGCCTTCTTCCCTCAGTCTTTGCTCCGAGGTCTCTGCCATGAGTGTTGGGTTCAGCCGTGTACTATGTTTCCCCTTCAGTCCTGTGGACCATAAGCGGAGCTCTAGTAGTCCGAGTTCTTCCCTCTCTCGCAGCTGCAGTTGTTCCGGGATGCAGAGAGCTCGGAGAACCGAGCTAGGTTTGCGTCCTGCACCCGCACAGCTCCATCTCCGTACTTCTCCCTTCCCTCCTCCCCCCGCTCGCGCGATTCGCCCACCTGCAGGTGAATTCAGTAGTGGGCCTCTTTGTCTTGCCTGTCTGCTGTGCAGGGAGTCCTTTGTGGAGTTATTGTTGTCCCATTAGTTGTCAATTCCAGGGAGCTTTACAGAGGCTCACCTCAAGTCGCCACTTTGATGACGTCTCAAGTGTCACTATTTTATAGTTCTATCTTCTCTTACCCAGTTATGAGCTATTTTTGGTATATATAGTACATCTATATGTGTTAGAACAATATATTGTTATAATTAGTACTTTATGTAATTTTGTTTTTTTAAAAAACAAAATTAAAAAAAAATTTTTTAAGCTGAGAGAAGAAAGAAGAGCAAACGTATATTTATCAAGTTTGTATATTAACTTCTGATTTACCATGGCTCTCTTCATTTGTTCTGTTATACTCGTGTGCAGTCATCTGCTTATGCAAATACAACTTTGGTCCCACCCACTTCCTTCTTTGTTCTGTTTTTGGAAAAACAATATGAGGTCAGACAATTAAATTTACGAACTCCTAGAAAAAGTGCTCCATATCTCATTGCTGAATATCAGTATGGTCACCTTCGAAGTACTCCTCTTGGAAGCTATGCACTGAAGCCAGCCCCTAGTCTACCATTCAAAGCAATTTTGAAACTCTTTTTCTGGAATGGCCATCAGAGCTGTCATTGTATTACTCTTGATGTCCTGACTGTGATCAAAATGCCTTCCTGACAATATTTCCTTTATCTTCGGGTAAAGAAAGAAGTCACTGGGGCCAGATCATGTGAGTATGGAGGATGTTCCAATACAATTGTTAGTTTATTGGCTAAAAACTTCCTCACAGACAGTGCCATGTGAGCTGGCACATTGTCGTGATGCAAGAGCCATGAATTGTTGGCACAAAGTTCAAGTCGTCTAACTTTTTCATGCAGCCTTTTCAGCACTTCCAAACAGTAAACTTGGTTAACTGCTTGTCCAGTTGGTACAAATTCTTAATGAATCATCCCTCTGATATCAAAAAAAGGTTAGTTAGCAACATGGTTGCAACAAGTTCGCGAACTTAATTGTCACACCTTCTATTACATTTTTCTATGTTATATGTAGGCCAAACAATATAATTTTATATTGTTTCATAATTTGCTTTTTAAATCAAGTAAGAGAAGAAATATGTATTTATACTGTTATGTTGTAGTTATATAACTACCTTGTGTTCTTTTTTACTTTGAGTGGATTCAAATTACCATCTGGGGTCACTTTCTTTCAGCCTGAAGAACTTTAGTATTTCCTATAAGGTGGCTCTGATAGCAACCAATTCTGTGTTTTTGTTTATCTTGGAATGTCTTTATTTCACCTACATTTTTAAAAAATAGTTTTACTAGATATAAAACTTTTGTTTGGTAGTATTTTTCCTTTGAGCACTTTGAATATGTTATCATACTGCCTTCTGGCCTCTGTTGTTTCTGATGAGCTGTAAATCCTATTGGAGTGCCCTTGTATGTGACAAGTCATTTTCCTCTTATTGCATTCAAGATTTTTCTCATTGTCTTTCAGTATTGTTATTGCAATGTGTCTTGGTGTGGATATCTTTATACTCATACAACTTGGAATTTGTTGAGCTTGTTGGATGTGTACATTAATATTTTTCATCAAATTTTGTGTTTTCATCCAGTATCTCTTTAAATATTTTTCTACTTCTTTTTCTTCCTTCTACTTATTCTGGAATACACTTATTATTAATACATTACTTATTGGGGATACACTTAAGATATCCCTCACTTCTCTGAAGTTTTGTTATGTTTTCCTCTTTTTTACCTCTTTATTTTTTTATACACATAGTCTCTATCATCCTACCTTCAAGATTGCTGATTCTTATTTCTACCAGTTCAAATCTACGGTTGAGTTCCTCAAATTATATTTATATAATTATATATATATAAAACATTCTAATCAAATTTAGCTTAGGTAGGTGTCATATTTGAAGCCAATCTTTGAGATTTAAATCCTGGAGAGGTCTTCTTAGCTGTGTGTTTTCTTGGTTCTCTCTAGTGAACCAACTCACCTGTGGTCTAGCTGGTTGCTCTTAATTAAAAGGAGCTACCAGTCTCTTATTTGATTTCTCTCAAATACTTCATTGGTTTTGATGTCATCCTTAGGCTTGAACTTCCCCAAATTGTGTTTCAAATAAAGCTAGTTCCTGTGGGGAGAGCTTCAGAGTTTGCTAAGACTGCCTCTTCCCCTGGGCAAAACCTCTGAGCCACTAGTCTGAGCCCTGGCAGGGTGGTAACCTCTATTTTTCTAAGCTAGGCTCTTCTGGTATGAAACGTCTGCCCTGTGAGCAAGTGGGGGTGAGAGTATCAGGGTCTCAGTATTTCTACCTTGCTATGCCTGGGATAGACTTTCTGTCCTATAAGTAGAGGATTGGCAGGGAGTGGAAGCCTCTAATCTCTTGGCCACACTCACCAAGAATTTGGCCTTTTAAACATGGAAGGGATGAGAAATACTGGCAACCTGAAGGCAGGAGAGGTACACAGCAAATTGTGGCTCAAAGCCACAAACTCTCATTTTTCCCCCCAAGTTTTAGTTTATTTTTTTGAATAAATGTTTCTTCATTTTCTGTATCCTCTTAGAACAATTTCTAGAGACTTTAAGTGATTGGTTTTTTAAAAATAGCTTTCACCAGTTAGGCTTTTTCCTTTAGAAAATATTTCCATGGTGCTCTTTAGTTTGCCATCTGGAAGTCGATCATGTACATGGTATTCTTAAAATATATACATTTCTCAATTGTTTGCTGTTATTATGCAGAAATATGACTGATTTTTGTATACTGACTGGTATTCTTCAATTTTGCTAAGTACACATATTTTCTGTAGCTTTTTTTGTATATTCCTTTGAATTTCCTACATACACCGTAATATTATTAGCAAATAAAGAGCTTTAATAATTTCTTTCTAATCCTGAGGCATATTATTTTTAATTTTGCTTTTCACCCTTACAAGTCATCAAGTACAATGCTGAACAAAGTTGATGAGTGGATATCATTCTCTTCCTACCAATTTTATTAGAGAAACATTCAATATTTCACAATTAAGTATAATGTTATCTGTAGGTTTTTCATTGATGGGCTTTCTTCAATTGAGGAAATATTCTTCTATTCCTGATTTTATGAGGATTTTTATCATAAATATATGTAAAAGTATGACAAATGTTTTTTGTTTGTGTTTTTTGCATGTACAGCTATACACCACATAATGACAAGGATATGTTCTGACAAATGTGTTGTTAGACAGTTTTGTCATTGTGCGAACATTATAGAGTGCACTTACACAAACTTAGATGGTATAGCCTGGTACACAGTTAGGCTATATGGTATACACTGTTGTATACATGGCTCATCATAGACTATCGTTATCATGTTATTTTCTCCTTTATCATATTAAAAAGGTATTTTGAATTGATTGATTTTCAAATATTAAACTTATATAATCCACCTTGGTTATGATGTTTTACCTTACATATGTCTGTCTTCCATTTGCTAGTATTTTATTTATGATTTTTGCATTTATGTTCATGAATGAGACTGGCCTGTACTTTTACTTTAATCTGTCTTTGTCAAGTTTTGTGTTTCAACATTGTACTGGCCTAAGATAACCAGTTAGGAAGAATTCCCCTTTTTTCTATTCCCTACAATTGTTTGCATAAGAGAGCCACAAACTCTCATTTTTTCTCCAAGTTTTAGTATATTTTTTTGAATAAATGTTTCTTCATTTTCTGTATCCTCTTAGAACAATTTCTAGAGAATGTTTCAGATAATTAATCAGTGAAGATAATTAATGTTTCAGATAATTAATCAGTGAAGATATTTGAGGCCTACAATTTTCTTTGCTATCAGTATTTAATTTTGAATTCAAAAAATTTTAAAATATAGGTAGCTATTTATATTTTCCAATGTGCTTAATGTCAGCTTTTGTATTTTTTATTTTAAGAAATCTCTTAATTTCATAAATATTGTCAATCTACATGCATATAGTAGTTCATAACCTTATTTTTCTTTTAATGTCTGTAGAATCCTTTTCATTCCTGGTATTAGTTATTTATGATTTTTCTTCTTTCTTGATCAGCCTTGCTAGTGTTTTATAAATCTTTGTAATCTTTTAAAGAATATCTTGTGGTTTTGTTGATCTACTATATTGTTTGCCCTTTATTTCACTGATATCCAATCTATATTTCCTTCTTTCTGTTTCCTTTAGGTTACATTCTTTTTCTTTTTGTTAGTGTCTTAACAAAGAAGATTAGATTATTGATTTGAGATCTGTTTTTTTCTAATATAAGCATTTAATGTTCTAAATTTTCCTTTAAGTACTACTTTAGTAACATCTCACAAGTTTTGACATTTTTGTTTATACTTTCAGTTAAAAAATACTTTAGAATTTCCCTTATGATTTATTTTTTAAGCCATGAGCTATTCGTAATTTCCAAATATGTATTTGGGGATCTTAAGACATAGTTTTGTTATTGATTTCTAACTTATTTTGTCATCAGAGAACATATTCTGCTTGATTGCTATCCTTTATAATTCATTATAACTTGTTTATGACTCAGTCTGTATTTGTGAATGTTCCATGTCTACTTGAAGAGAATCTACATCTTCACTTGTATGATGTAGGTGTCTGTTTATGTCAGATCAATTTTGGTAAAAAGAATTGCTTACATTTTTTTATATCCTTACCAATTTTTGTGTATTCTATCAGTTACTGAGTAGAAATGATGAATCCCTAGATATGATTGTAGATTTGTCAATTTCAGTTTTTAGTTTTGACAATTTTTGCTTTATATATTTTGAATATTTCTTATTAAGTCTATACAAGTATAGGATTTTTATATCTTTCTGATAAAGCTATTGTTTTCTAATTTTGAACTGTCTATCTCCTTGTCTTGACATCTACTTCATCTCATAATATAGTTACATCAGCTTTACTGGGATTAGTGTTTTGATGGAATTCTTTTTCCCTTCTTTTACTTTCAATCTATTTGTGTGTTTTTATAAAGTGCATCTCTTATAAATAGCATATAGTTGTATCTTTTGTTTTCATTCTGTCTCACAATCTCTGCCCATTTTGGGGGTAATGTTTGCTCTGTTTACATTTAATGTAGTCATTGATGGAGTTAGATTTATGTCTATCATCTTCCTATTTGTTTTCAGTTTATCCTCTCTGTTCTTCTTTTCTGTCTTTTGAGAAAATCAAATATTTTTTTAGTATTCCATTTTATCTTCTCTTTGCTACTTAACTACACCCCTCTGTTTTATTTATTAGTTGTTCTAGGAATTATAATATGCATCTATAATTTATCATAATCTACCTTTAATTATTATTGTGTATATATATATATATTTCTTTTATGATGAGAAAGCTTTACTACTGTATAATTCTGTTTACCTCCCTCCTATCCTTTGTTACTATTGTTATATTTTTCTTCTACACATTATGAACCCCATGATACATTGTTAGTTCTTAATTTAAAGAGTAAATTAACTTTTAAAGATTAAGAAAAGATAAAATAATCTTTTATATTTATCCACATATTTATTATTTTTAATGCTCTTCATTCTTACTGTATATCCAAATCTCCACCTGGTATAATTTTTCTTCAGCCTTAAAAAGCTCCTTTACCATGGTTTGTAGTGCAGGTACTCTGATGAAAATTTTATTTACCTTCATTTTAAAATATTTTTGCTAGATATAGAATACTGAATTTACAATTATTTTTCTCTAGCACTTAAAAGATGTGATTCTGTTGTCTTCTGACTTCCAGTTATTTCTGATGAGAAATCACTCATTATTCATATCATTGTTCGTGTGTGTGCACGCTTGCGCATATTTATTTACTACTTTTAAGATTTCTTCTTTGATGTTGATTTTAGTGGTTTTACTATCAAGTCTTAAGTGTGATTTATTTGTGTTTTTCTAGTGTAGGGTTTTCTGATCCTCTTGATTCTTGGAGTTCATGTTTCTCTTCAAATTCAGTAGAAAATTCAGCCACAAGTTACTGACACTCACTTAGCTTTTATTTATTTATTTTTAAACCTCTGCTTCTGTTTGGATCATTTGTGTTGACCTATATTCAAATTCATTATCTTTCCATGGTCATCCAATGTATTGTTAAAACAATACTGTAAACTTTTCATTTCAGATATTTTTTTTCAGATAATAGTTTAGTGGTTACCAGAGGGTAAGGAGGGTGGGGGGAGGGAGATGAGGGTAAGGGGGATCAAATATATGGTGATGGAAGGAGAACTGACTCTGGGTAGTGAACACACAATGGGATTTATAGATGATGTAATACAGAATTGTACACCTGAAATTATGTAATTTCATTAACAATTGTCACCCAAATAAATTTAAAAAAATAAAGAAATTTCTATTTGATTCTTTTTTAGAGTTTCAGTTTCTCCTGAAATTCACCAACATATTCATCTATTCTAATCCATCTTATAAGTGTTTAGAAGTTCTTATCTGCTAATTTCAATTTGGGTCATCTATGGGTCTGCGTAGATTGACTCCCCACCCCCAATTTTCTGTTTCTTTGTATGTTTTTAAATTTCTGATAGATACATGTATCTCCTGTTTTAAAAAAATTACTTTGTTATTCAAGTGAAATGCTAACTATTCAGATTCTAAAAGTATTGAACTGAGCTGCAGCTGACCCTCAGCTTTAATTAGATTGTTTCCCTTTAAAACTGAACCAAGATTTCTCTTTGCTCTTCAGTCCAACACTCAAATATTCACACTCCCTTTGCCAGGGGACTTCTTTTTTTTTAATTGGGGAGTACTAGGGAATGGTGTGCTTTTTCAGGGCCCATCAGTAGTCCTTCAACCTAATTGTGGAGTGTGCAGCTCACTGGCCCATGTGGGAATTGAACCGGCGACCCTATTGTTCAAAGCTCATGCTCTAACCAACTGAGCATCCAGCCACCCGCCAGGGGTCTTATTTCTAATCTTCTTAGTATTTGTTTTGGGAGACAATTGGAATGCAGTTTCAGATATTTTAATTCACCTTGGGTCAAATTCTATAACCCCAGAATGCAAGCACTTTGACACCGCATGAATTCTGTCTGCTATCCAGTCTACTCACACTGCCACTTTCTCAGAAAAATTCATGGAGTGGTGGGGGTTAGGTGGGAAAATTGCCCAACTGAATAATACATTTTTCTGTTTAGAGCTATTTCAGATCCCATTCACTAAGCAAGTCCAGTTATTAAAACTCACTGGTTTTTCCTATTTTTTGCTGTCTATCTATGAAGAGTCCATTCCTTCCCCCACCAGTGCTTAGGTTATTCACTTGCCCAGTCACGAAAGCAGGCACAGCTTTCTACTCATCTGTGTATGGCTCTTCTGTCTCTGGAATTCAGTTAATCAATGCTTCTTTCAATCTAGCACTCTTCAGTAGCCCCATGGAAGGTATGATTTTAATTTTATAATTGTTATTATTACAGGATTTTATTGTTGTTGTCATTTCCATGGGGAGGAAGGATTTTCATGTCTTTTAACACCCAACTGGAAACAGAAAGCCCCTCACTTAAATTTTTATTTTGGAAATACTGTGATAGCTGGATTGAAAACATGAGAACCAAAGCAACAGAAATCCGTTAAATTGGTTAATCCATTAGTGACACTAAGAGGTATTCATTAATGTGCTCAGTGCATGCCAAGTAATTGCGCTTTTCCTAATAAATGATGAGATTTCTCCAAGATTATGTGGAGATATTTATGTCTGATATATGAATAAAGTAAAGCAAATTGACTGCTAAACTTGGAAGATTTGTGTAGCGATTCATTATAAAATATGTATGTACTAAATCCTGGTTGAGAACAGATACAGAAATTTTATGGTAAATAAATAATTGAATATCAGAAGACAAAATCTCCTCTGGGTACGGTGATTATATCAACTGTTATTTTTCTAAGGACAATCCTATAATTTCTAAGGCTATATGCCTATAATGTATCTTAATTGGTAACATAATTAAGAGAGTACTTGATGTAGCAACTTGTGAATGTTAAAATGTCAGCATTCTTTAGGAGACTAAATACCCAGTACAGAAATGTCTCTATGCATATAAATAGTCTATAATTTGGGGGATATTCTTACCAAATTACCATTTACCATATAAAATGTTCTGTTCTGAAGGTTTTCAAATTTGATTCATATTTGGGCCATATAATCTTTTCTTCTGGGGTGGTATGATGTAGGAGTTTTAGTAGCATCTGTGGCTTCTACACACTAGATGCCAATAGAACACCTCTGCCACCAATTGTGACAACCAAAAATGTCTTCAGACATTGCCAAATGTCCCACAAGGGACAAAATCATCCCTGGTGGAGAACCACTGCCCTAAGTTATATTAGTGTGTGTTATTTGTTTGACTCACATTGAGATTACTGTTAACTGAACCCTAGAAAAATCAGACAGATTTCTAAGTATTACCTCCCCTAATTTTTATTTCTTAGTTCATTTTTTTAATTCAAAGGTGGAACCTTTTATCTCACCTACTAATTGCAGTTGAATATAGTTTCTTTTCAACTTTTCAACACAAAATTTTAGAATAAGAAAATTTACACTGTAAAACTGATTTCAAAAAGAAAGGAAACCTATTAAAATATAGAACTGAAAATCAGAGATATAAAAATCATTTGTTTCATTTCTCAACCAAATCATGCATTTTCAATTTATCCCTCTCATTCTGTAGCTCTCTCCTTTTCTTCTATGTCCCTGTCTATTACAACAGAGACAGCCTCCTATTAAATACCATCTTTGTACATACGCTTTGATCCCCTCACCTTCTTAAGGACTTTGCTCCTTTAGTTATCCCACTTGTCCCTTATTAACAATCTCTCTTTTGCTAAGTCTCTCTTTTGCTCTCTTAATCTCTATTCTGCAGTATTCACATTAACTTTAAAATATGCTCCTTATCTAAAATGAAAAATACATCCTTGACTTAATACTTTATTCCAATCCAGGTACTGACCTATTTTCTGCACCAAATATCTTGGAAGAATTACCTAATTGTGTTGTTTCCCCGCTTGCCTGCCACTCCTTAATCTAATACAATTTTGGTTTCTATGCCAATATTTTTCCAAAACTACTTTTTAAAAGATCACTAACAACCTTCACCGGGCAAGACCCACTAGTCACTTTTTTGAGAGTATCCTACTTATCCTATCTGTAATATTTGATATGATTGTCCATTTCTTAAAACACTTCTCTTTATGATTGTCCATTTCTTAAAACACTTCTCTTTATTTTGGCTTATGCAACAATATTCTCATGTTTTCTCTTCTCTCTATCAAGCCATCTCTGTAAATCCTCTGGAATTTAAATGTTGTCTCTATGTACAGTCTTCTTCCCTCCTTCTATTCCCCTCCCCACCTAGGAAATTTCATTTCTTTCTTTTTTATTTTATTTTTCCAAATGTATTTTTTTTTTACTTTTAATTTATTAGTTTCAGGTGTACAAGACAAGGTAATACTTGTAATACTTAGACTTTCATCATTTATGTGAACCCCCTACCCCCATCCACTATCCCTCCGACCTCGCACCAAGCCATCACATTATATATATAAAATTATAGTTGGCATTCATTATTGTTTAGCTTCTGGTGTACAGTGCCATGATCAGGTATCCACAGTATCCCTGAGGTGGTCTCCCAAATAGGACACGTGTCCATCGGATACCCAACAAAATCTTTACAACATTATTGAATACGTTCCCCAAATTAATTTTCAAAAACCCTGAGGCCATCTTGTGGTTACCAGCTACTTCCTAATCCCTTCACCTTTCCCCTTATCTCCCCCCCCCCACCCATCTAACAACTCTTGGTTTTATCCTTTTTGTCCCCAAAACTGTTTCTGATTAGTTCATTCACTTATTCTTTTCTTTAGATTCCGCATATAAGTGAGATCATATGGTACTTGTCTTTCTCTTTCTGACTTATTTCACTTAACATAATGTTCTCTAGATC
This sequence comes from Rhinolophus hipposideros, assembly GCF_964194185.1. Lineage (NCBI taxonomy): Eukaryota > Metazoa > Chordata > Mammalia > Chiroptera > Rhinolophidae > Rhinolophus > Rhinolophus hipposideros. Next base: position 47,467,588 of record NC_138048.1, on the reverse strand, counting down.
CATCCATGTTGTTGCAAATGATAAGATTTCTTTCTTCTTTATGGCTGCGTAATACTCCATTGTATAAATGTACCACAGCTTCTTAATCCAGTCATCTACCGATGGGCATTTTGGTTGTTTCCATATCTTGGCTATTGTGTAAAGTGCTGCAATAAACATAGGAGTGCATACAGATTTTTGAATTGGAGTTTTGGATTTCTCCGGGTAGATGCCTAGGAGTGGAATTACTGGATCATTACTGGGTAGTTCCATTTTCAGATTCCTGAGATACCTCCATACTGTTTTCCATAGTGGCTGCACTAATCTGCAATCCCACCCACAGTGCACTAGCGTTCCCTTTTCTCCACATCCGCGTCACCATTTGTTGTTTGTTGATTTATTGATGATAGCCATTTTGACTGGGGTGAGGTGGTATCTCATTGTGGTTTATTTCTATGCCATTACTTACTATCCATATGCTAAAGACTCAAATCACAGCCCTGAGATTTGTTTACCTCTTCACTTGACGTCTTCTCTTCGTTAAATGACAGACATACGAAAATTTAACATGTTTAAAAGTGAACTCTTTATTCCCTACCACCATGCCCCAACCCTAGCTTCTTCATCTTTGTAAATAATATCATGACACAATCAGTGGCTCAAGCCCAAACCTGGGAGTAATATTTGCTTCCACTCTCGATATCCCACACTGAATTATAATTAGTGGTTTTGTAAGTGCTAATGGCTCATGGACCGATCCTTTTCTCTCAACAACATCGGTATCACCTTAGTCAAAGCGACCTTCCTTCCTTGCCAGGAGTACAATATTGGCCTCCTAACTGGTATGCTGGCTTGCTTTCTTTTTTGGCCTTACAATATTTTCTTCATTCAGCAGTATGGATGATATTTGAAGACATAAATCAAAGCATATCATTCCCCTGCTTATAATAAAACTGAATTTCTTATATTTGTTTCAGAAGCTATATAATTTGTCCCTGCTCACCTAGATATCAAAATCTTAATCCATTTTCCCTCTTGACTACACTCCCAGCTTCCTCGGCTTTCTTTTTATTTATAGAAGATAGTTAAGTCTGTTACTACCTTAGAACGTTTTTATCAGAGGTTCACTCTGCTAGGAATACACTGCTCTCTGCCCTTCATATGTTTGTTTTTTTTAAAATACCTTTATTAAGGTTTTATTGACATTTCTAAAGTATATAATTTGATAAAGTTTGATATATATTTACTCGCACGTATGAAAAAAATCTCCAAAATCAAGTTAATAAACATATCTATCGTGCCTAAGAGTTTGTGTCCTTTTGCAACCCTCTCTTCCAGTCCTCCCCATAAGGGCCTCTCCCCATCCCCAGGCAACCACCTATCTGTTTTCTGTAACAATTCATGAGTTTTCATTTCCTATAATTTTATGTAAATGAAACCATACAGTATGAACCCTTTTTTGTTTGGTTTCTTTTATACAGTGTAATTATTTTGAGATTCATCCATGTCGTAGATATAGCTGTAATGCATTCTTTTGTATTGCTTAGTAAACCATTAAATGCATATACCAGAATTTGTTTATCCATTTACCTATGGAGACTGTCATTGTTTCAGTTTTTGACTATAAATGAGTTTCTAATTGCTATGAATGTTTTAGTATAGACATATGCTTTCATTTATCTAGGGTAAATAACTAGGTATAAAATGGCTATATCATATTATCAGTCTTTAAGAACCTGCCAAATGGTTAGTTGTACAAATATACATTCTCACCAGTAGTGTGGCAGAGTCCTGTTTCCTCCACATTCTTACCAATACTTGGCATAATCAGTCTTTTTAATTTTAGCCACGATAATAGATGTATAATGATATCTCACTGTAGTTTTAATTTGATTTCCTAATGATGTTGTTGATTATATATTTATATGCTTATTTATTATCAGTATGTCTTCTTTTGTAAACTATTCAGATCTTTTGACCATATTTTCATTAGGTTCATCTTATTGAGTTTTGAAAATTAAAAAATATGTATTCTAGATACAACTCCTTTATCAGATATATGCTTTGCAAATATTTTTTCCTATTCTGTGGTTTAACTTTATTCTCATAACTGTCTTTTGAAAAGCAGACATTTTTACTTTTGAAGAAGTCCAATTTATCCAAATGTTCTTTTATGGAACATGGTATTCTTATATAAAAAACTTTCACCTATCTCAAAGTCACAAAATTTTTTTCTTTTTTTCTAGATTTATATAAGGCTCATGATCCATTGTAAGTTAATTTTTTAAAAAGTTGAGGCAAAGTATGAAGTTTTAAAAATTACAAAGTTAATTTTTTATTCAAGGCTATCCAATGTTTGAGTACCTTTCTCTACTTAATTGACTTTGCATCTTTGTCAAAAATCCATTGTCCATATGGGTTTATTTCTGGTGACTTTATCGAGTTCCATTGATCTATTTGTCTTTGAACTAATATGAGACTACCTCAAGTTTTTAAAAAGGTATTGAAATTAGGTAGTGTTAGTTCTCCAACATTGTTTTTTCTTTTTTAAATGAAGTATAGTTGGCATATATTAGTTTCAAGTGTACAACACAGACATTTGACTATTATATATCTTAAAATGTGCTCAACACAGTAAGTCTAGTAATCACCTGTCACCATGCAAAGTTATCACACTATTATTGAGTATATTCTCCTTCACCTATCTCACCTATTCCTCCACTCTCCTCCCCTCTGGCAACCATCAGTTTGTTATTTATTTCAACTTTGTTTTGTTTCTTCATTTGTTTTGATTTTTAAAAAATTCTACATGTAAGTGACATCATGTGATATTTGTCTTTCTTTGCCATGACATAAGTCTATCTGACTTAGCATAATATCCTCTAAGTCCATTCATATTGTTGCAAACAGCAGGATTTTTTTTCTTTTATTTATGAGTAATATTACATTGTATATATGCCCCATCTTCATCCATTCATCTATCAGTGGACACCTAGGTGCTATCATATCTTGGCTATTGTGAACAATACTGCAATGAACATAGAAGTGCATATATTTTTGAAGAGTGCTTTTGTTTTCTTCAGATAAATACCCAAGAATGGAATTCCTGGGTTAATGATAGATCTATTTTCACCTTTCTGAGGAATCACCACACTGTTTTACATATTGGCTGTACCAATTTGCAGTACCACCAACACTACACAAGTGTTCATTTTCTCCACATCCTCGTCCACACTTACTATTTGTTGACTTTTTTGTGTTTCTTTTTCTGAGATTTCATTGTTAGTATATAGGAATGCAATGGACTTTTGTTCGTTGATTTTGTAGCCAGCAACTTTACTGTATTCATTGATTGTTTCTAACAGCTTTTTGGTGGAGTCTTCAGGGTTTTCTATATATAGCATCATGTCATCTGCAAAGAGTGATAATTTAACTTCTTCATTCCCAATTTGGATGCCTTTCATTTCTTTCTCTTGCCTGATGGCTCTGGCAAGGACTTCCAACACTATGTTGAAAAGCAAAGGTGATAGGAGACAGCCCTGTCGTGTCCGTTTTTCACCATTAATAATTAGATTAGCTATGGGCTTGTCATTTATGGCCTTTATTATGTTAAGGTATTTTCCTTCTGTACCAATTTTATTAAGTGTTTTAATCATAAATGGATGTTGTATCTTGTCAAATGCTTTTTCTGCAACAATTGATATAATCATATGATTTTTGTCCTTTATTTTGTTTATGTGATGTATCACATTGATGGATTTGTGGATGTTGAACCATCCTTGTGCTCCAGGGATGAACCCCACTTGGTCATGGTGAATAATCTTTTTAATGCATTTTTGTATTCAATTTGATGGAATTTTGTTTAGGATTTTTGTATCTGTATTGATCAGAGATATTGGTCTGTAGTTTTCTTTTTTTGTGTTGTTCTTACCAGGTTTTGGTATCAGGGTAATGTTGGCCTCATAAAATGAGTTAGGGAGTACTGTCTCTTCTTCAATTTTTGGAAGAGTTTGAGCAGGATTGGTATTAGATCCTGTTTGAAGGTTTGGTAGAATTCACTAGTGAAGCCATCTGGTCCAGGACTTGTGATTTTGGGAAGGTTTTGGATGACTGATTCAATTTTGTTACTGGTGATTGGTCTGTTTAGATTTTCCAGTTCTTCATGGTTCAGCCTTGGAAGACTATATGTTTCTAAGAAGTTGTCCATTTCTTCTAGGTTATTGAATTGGTGGCATATAGTCCTTCATAGTATTCTTGCATGATCCTTTGTATTTCTGTGGTGTCCGTGATAACTTCCCCTTTTTCTTTTCTGATTTTGTTAATTAGTGTCTTCTCTCTTCTTAGTGAGTCTAGCCAAGGGTTTGTCAATTTTGTTAATCTTTTCAAAGAACCAGCTCTGTCACATTAATTTTTTCTATTGTCTTTTTGTTCTCTATTTCATTTAGTTCTGCTCTGATTTTTGTTACTTCCTTTCTCCTGCTGACCTTGGCTTTCAGTTGTTCTTCTTTTTCTAGTTCTTTAAGGTGTAACATGAGTTTATTTGGGATTTTTCTTGTTTCTTGAGATAGGCCTGTAATGATATAAATTTCCCTCTTAAAACTGCTTTTGCGGCATCCCAAAAATTTTGGTAGGATGTATTTTCATTGTCATTTGTTTCTATGTATCTTTTGATCTCTCCTCTAATTTCTTCTTTGACCCAGTCGTTCTTTAAAAGTATGTGGTTTAATCTCCATGTATTTGTGTTTTTTCCTGCTTTCTTTTTGCAGTTGATATCCAATTTCAGAGCCTTGTGATCAGAGAATATGCTTGGTATGATTTCAATCTTCTTAAATTTGCTGAGGCTGATTTTATGTCCCAATATGTGGTCTATCCTTGAGAATGTTCCATGTACACTCGAAAAGAATGTATAATCTGACGTTTTAGGATAAAGTGCTCTATATATGTCAATGATGTCCATTTCATCTAATGTGTCATTTAGGGCTGCTATTTCGTTATTTATTTTCTGTTTGGATGATCTATCCATAGCTGTCAATGATGTATTTAAGTCCCCTAGTATAATTGTGTTTTGGTCAATTTCTCCCTTTAGTTCTGTTAGTAGTTGCTCGGTATATTTCGGTGCTCCCTGATTGGAGGCATAAATATTGATGACTGTTATGTCTTCTTGTTGTATAGTCCCCTTTACCATTATGAAATGTCCATCTTTGTCTCTTGTTATCTTTTTCACCCTGAAGTCTGTTTCATCTGATATCATTATGGCTACACCTGATTTTCTCTGGGTACCATTTTCTTGGAGTGTCAATTTCCACCCTTTCACTTTGAGTCTATGCTTGTCCTTGTAGCTAAGATGTGTCTCTTGGAGACAGCATATGATTGGGTTTAGTTTTTGATCCAATGTGCTACTCTGTGCCTTTTTATTGGTGAGTTCAGTACATTTACATTTAGGGTGATTATTGATACATGAGGCTTTCCTGTCATTCTATCTTTAGTTTCCTGGTAAGGCTGTGTCTCCATTGTTTCTTTGCCTTTTTGTTGTCTATTATTTCTGTGTGGTGGTATGCTATGATGTTTCCCTCTGTTTCTTCTTTTGTTACAATATATATTTCAGTTCTGGATTTTTTTTGAGTGGTTACCCTTAAGATTATGTAAAAGAAAGTTTGATATTTAGAGTATTCCAGTTTCTTCAGCACGCTTACTTTCTCCATTCCCATATTCCGGTTCAGGCCTTTACTCTGCCCCTTTTTATGTTGCCACAAATTGTCCCTGTTGATGGTGGTCGAATAGCCTCCTTTAGTATTTCTTGTAGTGCACGTCGTGTATTAGAAAATTCCCTCAGCTTCTGTATGTCTGGACAGGTCTTTATTCCTCCTTCATATCTAAAGGATATCTTTGCTGGATATATTATTCTTGGCTCATAATTTCTCTCTTTCAATAGTTTGAATATTTGGTTCCACTCCCTCCTGGCTTGTAGAGTTTCTGCTGAAAAATCTGATGCTAATCTAATGGGCTTTCCTTTGTAGGTTACTGTCTTCTTTTCCCTGGCTGCCTTGAGGATTCTTTCTTTGTCGTTGATTTTAGACAGCTTCAATACAATGTGCCTTGGAGAAGGCCTGTTGTGATTGACGTAATTAGGTGTTCTATTTGCTTCTTGGATTCGAGGATCCAGTTCTGTCCACAAATTTGGGAAGTTCTCATCAACAATTTGTTTGAATATATTCTCTGTTCCCTTCTCTCTTTCTTCTCCTTCTGGTATGCCCATTATTCTTATATTGCTCTTTCTGATGGAGTCAGAAAGTTCTTGTAGAGTTCTTTCATTTCTTTTAAGTCTCAAGTCTCTTTTTCTTCCATCTGTGTAATTTCCAGGTTTCTATCTTCGATGTTACGGATTCTTTCCTCCATCTGGTCAACTCTACTACCTAAGCTGGTTATTTCATTTTTAATTTCTTCTACTGAGTTCTTAATCGCTAGAAATTCCATTTGATTCTTTTTTAAAATTTCAATCTCTTTCGTAAAATGCTCATGTTGTTCTTTGATTGCGTTTCTGAGTTCATTATATTGCCTTTCTGTGTTTCCTTGCATCTCGTTGAGTTTTTTCAGAACTGCAATCCTGAATTCTGTGTCATTTAAGTCACATATTTCCATATCTTTAATTTCCTTTTCTGGAGACTTTTCACTTTCTTTTTGAGCTGTCTGGTTGCCTTGGTTAATCATGGCAATTACTGATTTATTATTTCTCTTCTTAGACATCTACAGGAGTGGCTTCTGCAACAGGTTGATAGGAAGAGATCTTTCTTTTGTTTTCCAATACTTGTTGGTAGAATGTTTTATTTTTATCTGATTGCAGCCTTTTTTTTTCCTGTCTCACATGGTAGTGCTATGTTTTCTGTGCACTATTCCAGCTTCTCACATAATGGGGGGATTCCCTGGGAGACGGGCTTCTCCTCTGTTAATAGTTCGCCTGGGTCACAGGGCACAGTGTCCATTTTGGTATGCGGATAGCTTTTGAAGTTCCAAAGCTCTTTCTGCACCATATGCAGAGCCCATATGTTTCAGCAGTTCTGTTTACTCTTGCAGGGATCCACCCAGATAGGTGGGGCCAGGGGCACGGTGAGTTGTGAGAGGTGGCCCAGAGCAATGGCAGAGACCACCACCACAGCCAGTCCCGCTTCCACAGCTCTCTCCCCTTTGCCGGAACTAGTTGGGCTGCGAATCTGTGTCTATGGTCCATAGTTCTCAGAACAGCAAATATTCTGTTCTTTTGATATGACACTGCTACTGTTCGGCTTCTAGCAGCGGGCAGGTGGGGGCGGGGCGAACTCTGGGAGGGTAGGAAGGGGGCAGCTAGTCTCAGTGCCTAAGGCTTCCGTTCTCTGCTTGGCAGTGATGGCATAAACCACCGTTTTCAGCCTTCTTCCCTCAGTCTTTTCTCCAAGGTCTCTGCCGTGAGCGTTGGGTTCAGCCATGTTATATGGTGCCCCCTCAGCCCTGTGGGCCATAAACGGAACCATAGCAGTCTTGAGTTCTTGCCTCTCCTGCAGTTGTGGTAGTTCCAGGATGCAGCGAGCTCGGAGCACTGAGCTAGGTCTGCATCCTGATCCCGCGCAGCTCCATCTCTGCACTTCTCCCTTTCCCCCACCCCCGCTCATGCGATTCGCCCACCTTTAGGTGAATTCATTTGTGGGCCTCTTCATCTTGCCTGTCTGCTGTGCAGGGAGTCCTTTGTGGAGTCGTTGTTCGATTAGTTGTAAATTCCAGGGGAGCTTTACAGAGGTTCACCTTACACCGCCATTTTGATCAAATCCCGATCCAAACTTATTTGTGGATTTTTTGATAATAGCCATTCTAACAGGTGTGAGGTGATAACTCATTGTGGTTTTGATTTGCATTTCCCTGATGATTAGTGATGTTGAGTATTTTTTCATGTGTCTGTTGGCCATCTGTATGTCTTCTTTGGAGAAATATCTCTTCCTGTCCTTTGCCCATATTTTTGATAGGATTTTTGTTGTCGTTAAATTATATGAGTTCCTTATACAACCCTTTATTGGATACATCATTTGTGAATATATTCTCTCATTCAGTGGGTTGTCTTTTCATTTTGTTGTTGGTTTGCTTTGCTGTGGAAAGCTTTTTAGGTTGATGTCTTCCCATTTGTTTATTTTTGCTTTTGTTTCTCTTGCTCAAAAGGATATATCCAAAAAGATATTGCTCGGACTGATGTCAAATAGTTTACTTCCTATGTTCTTTTCTACAAGTTTTATGGTTTCAGGCCTTACATTTAAGTCTTTAGCCCATTTTGAGTTCATATGTGTATATGGTATAAGAGAATGATCTAGTTTCAGATTTTTTTTGGATGTATCTGTCCAGTTTTTCCACCACCATTTATTGAAAAGACTATTTCTCCATTGTATATTCTTGCCTTCTTTGTCACAGGTCACTTAACCATATAGACATGGGTGTATTTTGGGGGTCTCTATTCTGTTCATTGTTTATGAGTCTGTTTTTGGGCCAGTGCCACACTGTTTTGATTATTATCGCTTTGTATAGTTTGAAATCACAGCGTGTGATGCCTTTGCCTTTGTTATTCTTTCTCAAAATTGCTTTGGCTATTGAGAGTCTTTTGTAATTCTATATAAATTTTAGGACACTGTTCTAGTTTTGAGAAGAATGCCATGGGAATTCTGATAGAGATTGCACTGAATCTGTAGATTGCTTTGAGTATTATAGTCATTTTAATGATATTAATCTTTCAAATCCATGAGCCTAGTACCCTTCCATTTATTTATGTCTTCTTCAATTTCTTTCTTTAATGCCTTATAGTTTCCAAGTACAGATCTTTTACCTCCTTGGTTAAATTTATTCTTAGGTATTTTATTTTTTTGGTGCAATTATAAGTGCAGTTTTTAAATTTCCTTCTGATTGTTATCTGTGCATAGCAACATAATGAATTTATGTATACTAATTTTGTGTCCTGAATTCTTTTAGTCTTTCATTTGTTAATTTGTATTTTCTTATCTGAGAAAATCTTTCTCTCTCCTTCAATTCTAAAAAATAGCCTGGCTGGGTAGAGTAGTGTTTGTTGTAGGTCTTTCTTTTCATCACTTTGAATATCATGCTAATCCTTTCTGATCTTCAAAGTTTCTGTTGAAAAATCATCTAACAATTTACTGGGAGATCTCTTGTACATAACTAATTGCTTTTCTCTTACTGCTTTTAAGATTTCTTTTTGTCTTTAACCTTTAGCAGTTTAATAATGATGTGTCTTGGTGTGGTTCTTCTTTGGGTTCACCTTGTTTGGGACTCTCTGCACTTCCTGGATTTGTACGTCTAGTTCTTTTGCCAGTTAGGGAAGTTTTCAGTCATTATTTCTTTAACTGGGATTTCAGACCCTTGTTCTGTCTTGCCCTGGTATCCCTATGATGCAAATGTTGATATCCTTGATGTTAGGGCTATTTAACAAAAGGTACTGGGCATGCTGTGGCTAGTCATTGCTTATTTGGAGTTTGGGGACCTTGATAAATTTTAGGAAATTCTGCACTATGAGGTAGGTATCTAGTATAGAAAAGACACTGGAAGCTGCTCAGACCAGGCATGTTAATTGGGTGAGGCACGTCTCCGGGAATCTCGGGGGTAGGGGCGTGAAGAGTGTTAGCAATGTTAATAGAGAGATCAGACTTGGGGCCCACTTGAGCCTGCTGGCTGGGTAGGGGGAGGACTCAGCAAAGGAGCAATGGCACTTCTCAGTGCTTCTGTTTCTAAGCAGAGCTCTCCTGACCCCTGCCACTCCCGACGTCCTCCTGAAGGCAGTCAATTCAGTTCCTCCCAGTATGTCCCTGGCTCTTTTCAGCTGATGCCCCTGCATTGGATCCCACGGCAAGTGAGTTTGTGAGGGAGTGACTTCGAGCACGGGCCCCTGAAAAGGAATGCCTGAATCTCCCTCAGCCTTCCATCTCACTTGGATGAAATCCCCACTGGTTTTCATAGACACATATTTTGGGGATTCCTCTTCTCAGCACTGGTGCCCAGGCTGGAGAGTTAGGTTTGGGGTGGGACCCCTCACTCCTTAGCAGGGACCTCCACAGCTGAGATATCCTTCCCAATCTTTAATCGCTACATCATGGTTATGGGATCTACCTGTTCCTCGTCTACACCCCTCCTACCAGTTTTGTCATGGCCTCTTCTTTAGATCTTTAGTTACAGGACTTCCGGTCAGGTAGTCTTCAGGTGGTTCTGAAAGATGGTTGCTGTATAATTTAGTTGTAATTTTGATGTGGTCATGGAAGGATGTAAGCCCAGTGTTTATCTACTGTGCCCTCTTGACCGGAAGTGTTGATCTCTTTCCCTTTGATGTACTAGTTTTCTTTAATACTTTGTTTCTCTTTATGTTTTGTATATTTTTGTGTATTTGTGGTTACCATGAGGTTCATATACAAGTATATTCACCTGTATCTATAGCAATGTATTTTAAGCTGCTAGATATTTAAGTCAAATACATTCTAAAAGCACTATCTTTTTACTCCCCCTCCACACTTTGTTTTTGACATATTTTCTATCTTTGTTTTGTGTATCCCATTACTATTTATTGTAGTTATAATTAATTTTGTTACCTTTTTCTTTTAAGCTTCACAGTAGCTTTTTATGTGGTTGATTCACTGTTTATTATACATTTGCCCTTACCAGTAAAATGTTTTCTTCCCTGTATTATCTTATTTCTAGTTATGGCCTTTTCTTTTCTGCATTAAGAACCTTTATGATTTCTTTAAAGCTGGTTTAGTGGGGTGGACTACTTTAATTTGCTTGTTTGGGAAACTCTGTCTCCTTGAATTCTGAATAATAACCTTGCTATGTATAGTATTTTAGGTTATATGTTTCTTTCTTTAAATACTTTAAGTATTTCTGCCACTTCCTTCTGGCCTGTAAAGTTGATACTGAGAAACTGGCTGATAGCCTTATGGGATTTCCCTTCTTGCTGCCTTCAGGATTGTCTCTATATCTTTATCTTTTGCCATTTTTTACAGTATGTCTTGGTGTGGTCCTCTTTGGGCTCATCTTGTTTGGAACTCTGTGCTTTTTGGACCTGAATGTTTGTGTCTTTCCCCATTGTAGGAAAATTTTCAGCCATTATATCTTCAAATATCCTTTATCCCCCTTTCTCTCACTCTTCTTCTGGAATCCCTACCATACAAGTGTTAGAGCACTTGATGTTTCCAAAAGTGACTATCATCTTTAAAAATTTGTTTTGTTTTGTTTTGTTGTACTGACTGGGTGATTTCTACTATTCTGTCTTCCAGGTGGCTAATCCATTCTTTTGTATTAACTAATCAGTTGTTGATTCCTTCTAATGTATTTTTCATTTCAGTTGTTGTTCTTCAGCTGCTGAAGAATCCTCTCTGATTGGTTCATTATATTTTTTAACTCTTTTTGAATTTCTCTGTGAATCCCTCTATTCTCAAGTTTATTGAGCATCCTTATGACCATTTCTTTGAATTCTTTATCAAGCAAATTATTTATTTCTGTTTCATTAGGGTTTTTCTCCTGGATTTTTTTCTTCTTTATTTGGGCCATATTCTTCTGTCTCCGTATTTTGTTTGACTTTCTGTGTTTGTTCCTGTGAGTTAGATAAAATAGCTATCTCTCCCAATCTTGGAAAAGTGGGCTTTGTGTAGACTGCATGCTGGATGACTTTGGCAGACCAGTTTTAATTAGGCTGGGTGTGAACAGTGCCTGGTGTGCCATGTGGCCAGAAGATGTGGCTTCTTGATGGAGCAGCCTGGTGTACCCATGTGTGCAGTAACTCCCTGTTGTTTTGGCTGTCCATGGCCAGCAAGAAGTCAGGGAAGGCCAGCCTGATGTGTGCACATTTCTTTGCCCATCTGATCCAAGTTGGACTGTCCGATGTGTTTGCAGCATGCCCTATTGCTCTAATAGTCTGTTACCCAAGCTATGTCTGGGCAGGGCAGTCCTGTGTACCTGTACCACAGCACTTTGCTAGTTCTGCACTTTCTCCAGGCAGGGAAGTCCTATGTAGTTTCACAGTAGTGCCCCAAAAGTTCTGTACTCTCTCTGTGTGGCAGTCGTGCATGCGCTGGCAGCAGCACCCCACTAGTTCTACACTTGCTTTGGACAGGGCAACCCTGTGTGCACACACTGTAGCACTTTGCTAATTCTATACTTTCTCCAGGACAGAATTCTGTACTTTCTCTCATGTGCATTTGCATCAGTACCCTGCTATCTCTGCTATCAGTACTCCACTATAACTTTCATTGGGTGGGGCAATCCCATATGTGGGCACAGCAGTGCTTTGGTATTTTCATACTCTTCTCCGGGTGGGAGAGCCCCATGTGCACATCTTACTGGGCTGTGCAAAGCAGCACCGTGCTGTACCTGACAGATCAATCTCAGGTTGGAGCAGCCCCATGTTTGTGAGCTATGTTGCCCTCATTTTCCTGCTGGAGGCAGTCCAGGAAGGTTTGCTAGTGACACACTGCAGCAGCCCTGCAGATCAGCCAGAGAACTTGGATAGAGCTCCTGCCCACTATCTAATTGCAGGGGAAACATAAGTAATGGTGTTCATTGGTTCCTCTGGTCCTGGAGAATTTCCTAGCTCCTGGTGGCTATACTGGTTTCCCAACTTTCTCTTCGTGATCTCTTGTTTGTTGTACAGAAGCTGTTCAACTGGTCCTCAATTGTTCTTCTCAGGAAGAACTGTTCTAAGTGTACATTCCATGCGTTTTTGGGAGGGGGCAAACTCATGTCCTCTTTTGCTGCCATCTTGGGCCTGTATTCCAACATTATTCCTTTGAAAAGCGGTTTTGGTTACTCTAAATCCTTTGCATTTCTGCATGGACTTTAGAATAAGTTTGTCAATTTCTATTAAAAGTCTGCTGAATTTTTATTGGGATTGTATTGAGCTACAGATCAACTGGCAGAGAACTGACATCTTAATACTATCAAATCTTCTGAAACATGGTATATTTTTTTCACTTTTCTCAGAAAAGTTTCCTGGTTTTCAATGTATGGGTCTTTCACTCTGTTGTCTAATTTATGACTAAGTGTTTCATATTTTTATGTCAGTATAAAATTTCAATTTCATATTGTTTGTTGTGGATAGATAGAAATAAAATTGATTTCATATATTGACCTTATATCCTGCACTTTGTTAAACTATTATTTCTAGTAGCTTTCTTGTAGATTTCGATTAGCTTTTCTTCATAGATTATCATGTTGTCTATGAAAAAAGATGACTTAACTTCTTTTTCAATCTAGATAACTTTTATTTCTTTTTCATGCCTGACTACACTGTTAAGAATCTCTAGTACAATGTTAAATAGATGTGGATGTGAATTATAATTTTTTTTCTAGTCAGCCTGTTGGGAATAGGCACTATTTCCTTTATTTGAGTGTTGGAGACTGTTTCCTTTAATTCTTTCAGACAGGTCTTTACCTGTCCTTGGTTAGTTTCATCATATGTGTGTGTTGATCACTACATTGTTTGAGGAGGAAACTGTAGATCTCTCATAGTGAAATGTAGCTGTTTTGGTTTCCCTGGTTTCTCATCTCCATTTCCTCAATTCAGGGAGTTGACTGGTTTTCCCTCCTCTCTTTGCAGCAGTCTAGAAACTCTCTCAGGGCAGTAAGCAGATGCAATTGCACAGTTCACTTCTTTCCCAGCTGTCAGAAATTACTGCTTTTTCATTGCCTGATGTTCTCTGTCTTAAAATATATAGTTTCATTTATATCTGGGGTTTTTTTTGTTTGTTTGTTTGTTTGTTTCAGATAGAAACTTAAATCTGGTCTCCATTTCTATATCTTGGTCTGAAGTATAAATCCAAAGCTTTGTCCAAACTTTCTTATCTTACAAAGTATCACACAAATATTTCTTCCACAGATAGGTCCTTCCCTCCACAGATAGGTCCTTCCCTCTCAAAAACAGGTCCATGTTTTCCCCCTTATTTTCCTCTTTCATAGCATTGCTACCTTTTTTCCCCAATTATAATAATATACCTATGGAATAAATGAACTTTGTTCATTTCTTGTTTACCATAATTTTTGCTGGTTTTTCTTCCCTGAGGTATCCCTTCCTTTCTCATTATTTAACATTCCCCCCGCTCTGAAAAAAGACAGGCAGTAAAAGAGGGAAAATATAGATAGGACTGAGACTTTCCACAGTCTTTCACAGATTGGTTGCGATTTTGGTATTTAACCTCTCTGTGACTTGGCTCATCTTCTATTACAATGACAATGTCTAATATTTATAGAAGTGCTTTTACAAACATTAACCCAGAAAAGGTCCAAAAGTCTCTAAGGGAGGTAGAGATTATGATTTTTACTTTATATGTAATAAAAATAAACTCAGAACAGTTAAATAACTTACAAAATATTACAAATGTAATGAGTAGATAATAAATAGAAAAGGCAGAAACTGATGAAAAACCCTTTTGACCCTGCAGCTCTCTCCAAAGCATTTCATTGCTTCCACAAATCATAATCTGTAAATTACAGAGGTTTCCTTTGAGTTATAAAGTTTTATTAGTCTATGATGTGAAAGATTTGCAGGTTAGAATTTAAAGATTTAGGGAAGGCAACTCCTTGGAGCCTAACTTACATTACAAATTGGCCAGTGAAATAGTCTAGGAAAAGATTGAAATTGAGATGTTTAAAATGAAAAGTATAATGTTCAAAATAGAATGGCATATCACTTTTAAAGCAAAATTGATAAAATAAAATGTAAAAATGGATTTTTGAGGGCACCTTCTCCAATATCCTCAATTGTAAAAAAAAAAAGTTGTTTCATTTTTGAATATACTATTTCATAAACAAGGGGTGAAAACTGAAAAAAAAGTCTTATTATAGAATAATAAAATTGGTTTCCTATGTACCTGAAACTTTAAGAGACACAGGATAAAACAGTGGAAAGTATATGAATTCATTTTTCCAGGATAAAACAGTGGAAAGTATATGAATTCATTTTTCCATCAGATAGGTCTAAGTTCCCACTTATTCTGTGTGACTTTGAGAAACTTATTTAATATCTTTCAACTTCAATTTTCTTATTTATAGAGGAATCTATTGATAAATATCTTCCTCAAAGAGTTATAATGATCATTAAATAATATAACATTGAGTCAAATTGCTGAGCACAATCCCAGAATAGAATAGACACTCGATGGAAGTGGGTTAAATTTTTCCAAATAGGGACAAAGAAGATAACTTTTCTGAAAGCTAGGAAACAATTCATGAAAAGGCTGTACAGTCTCTACTGTAATAAAATTGTAGAAATGTAACCAGATTATATGATCCAATAGTTAAACTTAGAGCCAAATTTTCATAAAACTTATTTTTAAAAGCAAAAGCACGATATGTCTTCAAGTCAATAAGGAATCAATCTCATCAAAATATATGATTATTATCATATATTGATTATCAAGAGAAGACTTTAAGAAATCTTATTTAAAATCTCAGGGCTTGTCTGATCCCTGATGGAGCCTATTGATAGAAACAGGGAGGATGTCTTTATGGACTTGTATGGACTTCATTTTACTTCTGCCTTGATACTTTAGCTCTTTCTTTAGAAAAAAACTATGATTTTTTTTACAAAATTCCAGTGAATCCAGTAATTACAGAAGCTATTTCTATTCTCATTTGTCAAGTTTGAAAAGTCCTCTGGCTGTTTGTGTGAGCAAAAAGAGCCAGCTGTCATTCTCTATCCCACTACCATCAGCATTTACTTACTGATCTCATACTTGTGCTGGATGTAGAAGATATGAAAATTTTAGATATGGTCTTCAGGTTCTTGTCATGCATTTGGAAAGGTAGAGTCTATGCAAAAAAGCAAGTAAACATAAACGAATCTACTGTGTACAAGCCTGTACACTGTAGGCATTTAAATAAAGGAGCAGGCATAACAGAGAGCAGCAGAAGTCAACATAGATGTTTTATCACAAGGCACCAGGAACAGATGCGGGGTTGCTCTGCTATGGTAGAAAACTAGAGAATACTTCTGAGCAAAGATAAGTCACCCTCCGGACACTCCCAGAAAAATTTTAAGGATTTCACAGAGACTGACTTTCTTTAACTAGAGGAACACAGTTTTAGGTTTTTTATTTATAAGGATGTGATTCCATTAGTATCTATAAGCTGGTGAGGCGAGGTCTGAAGAAATTCAAGACACAAATAACAATGTTTGTGTATGTATTTTTATACAAATATGAGGCCATTTGTATATATATAGTTAAGAAATATAGTTTTTAAACATAACATACTGATTTACTTATTGTAAATATCTCATATCAATAAATATTCGTAACTGTAAATATCTCATATCAATAAATATTCATAACATCACTAGCATCATCTGCACCTCCAATCATACTCTCACTCCCCACTCTTTCTGCATCCAATTTTTAGAATTCCTTACTCAACCATCTTCAGATTTGCATTTTCTGCCATAGTAAATGTTAATATTATTGACTTTTATTTGTGAACTTTATTCCCCAACTTTGTAGTGTTTGGTACCTAAAATCACTATAGAAATATGTGTTTATGTATTCTATTTTAATAAAAAGCAATTAGGACTACTTAGCAACCTCTAAGAAATCTAATTACTTAGAGGAAGCAAATATTGTTGCCCTGGTTAGAATAATTTTATAAAATGGCCAAAGGCACAAGGTTTCCAAAATAAGAAAGCATTCAATTATTATTGATACTGGTATATCAGATTTATTATTTACAAGGACACCAGGGCTCTTCCTCAAAACACAAGCCAGCAACTCTTGGATTAATAGGACATGGTGTGAATGGTTTAAAAAAACACTGAAACAATGGATATGAGTAAATGGGTCTATGGTAATAACTATTTGAAATATTTTTATTTTTATAAATGTAATTAAAATTATCAGGTTTCAGTTCCATAACAAAACAAAAATTTGCATGCATGCTGAATGTGTTGTAAAAAACACATTACCAAGGACAGATGTATGGATTTAACTCAAGCATTATTACTTAAAAATGCTACTTTCCTAACCTTTATAGAACTTACTCTGATAGGAAGTACGGATCCGTTTCGTTAAATCAGGATAAAAGTTAGACAGGCCACGCATGCAAAAGTTGTCTTTGGAACATGCCAGAACACCAGCATCAGCAGCAGGCAGAGGAAAGAGAGAAAAATAGTCTAAAGTGAAAGGAGGTGATATCATACCAGGATCTAGAACAGCCAAGATGAAGAAATTGCAGCAAGTTTAAGTAATCAAATTAGAGAGAAGATATTAAAAAAATAAATCAATCAGAAAGTAAAAGGTGATAGATGAATGATGAGAATGCTGTAGTAATTTTATTTAATCAAATATCTTATAAATATAGATGGTTTATTAGTTTTTTACACAGTAAAGTTATTTGGCTTGCAAATAATATGCATAATTTGCCTCATAAATATCAAAATGGTTGTTTTAAATTTTCAGTATTAAAAAAAAGCTTAGGGGTTTAGTCTTTAAATACTTTGTATTTATAACAAAGTGAGTACTCATGTTATATATTAAATACAAAATTTACGACTTCATCGTGATTTTTCCTGATTTTAAAGTCATCAGAATTCTAAGCTTTAATCATAAATATTGAGGCTCAACAAGTTTAAATTCAGTAACAGCTGTATTACCTTTGTCAAAGTACATACTTTGTCACCCCTCTGTTGTATATCCAGCATGTAACTTAGTTGCTGTCATAGGCTCCAAAGCTTTTCTAATTGAATTGGTGCTTTCTGTATGCTAACAGTGCCTACTATCCCCTAACATCTTCCTACTCTAGAGTCTTTCAAGAATCAGTTTCCTCTTTCCCAGTCTTTAGGGAACATTATGGTACATGCACGCACAATTTCTCTTATTCTGCCTTCCTTTCAAAAGCCAGTAGTGGCTGAGGCAGAACCTGGAGAATTTGAAATTTCCTAAAATGTTGCTATGAGGTATGATTCCTAACAAAACACAAAGAAACTCCAGGTTCTAAAGCACTTTTGTGCTTCTGAAAAGGGTCAAAACTAGAAATTTGGAAAGGTTGAGGGTTTTAAAGAAAAATAAACAAAAAAGGAGAATTTCAGTATATCCAATAATTTTTCATTCGTCCAAAAGAAAACGTCATTGCCATATTCAGATGTTAAATTTGGCATACCTGCTATTTAAAAAATAACACCTATCATCATGTAGTCCTTTTATTTTAAAATATTCATGTGTGGGTATATTTAGTAAAGTCTTCAATGTTTGATTGATTATTTTAAAAAGAAAATGTAAAAGACCTGTATATTATATATTTTCTCTCCACTGACATAATACTACAGATGTATTTCCATCCTTGAACCTTTTGGCCCAACTAATTTTTACCTAAATTTTTACTATGTCAGTGGACAAAAAAATATGCAAAGTTTTGACAATGTTTACAAAGCTAACTATTGGATATATACACTGAAATTTCAGTAAAACTTTGAATGGTTTGACAGATCAAAGCTTGGCATCATATAGAAAGTATTTCTGTTATATTCTGATTAACCGTATATGTATTTTTACAGGTAAATAAATCAACTTATTGATCCTGTCAAGAACGATGTCATCTTTCATAACATTTTTAAATGTTAATACTTTTTATTGCATTTGTTAAAATACCTCCTAGAAAGTCACCATCCAACAAGAAAAGATGACAGCTAAAATATGGAGTGAATTTAAAAAAGTTAAAAGTAGTTAATGACTATTTTTAAGTTTTAACTACATGAATAAGTACTTTTAAAATTATATTTTTAAAGGGGCCAGATATACTAGAGAAGAAAATTATCCTTTTTAACACAATTGTTGCAAGCATTTTTTTCAACTAGAGAGCCTATTTTCATATCATTTTTTTTATATTTAATGGATTTTCTGTTATTTTCTAGGAATTCAACCTAAGATATTGGAGATGCTTCCTAACTTTAACATCAAATTTAACATCAAATTGAAGTGTAAACACCTTGTTTTCCCTTTCAAGGATTTTCACTATGTTTCTGCCCAATTTTGCTTACATAGTATTGCTTACATAGTATTGGAAATTATGTTCACTTTAGATTGTCATGCATTTTAATAGCATCACAGAAGAAAGACAAAAAATGTAAAGGTAAGGAAACAGATGAACTAATAAAGTTCATAAACATTTTGTTTTATCTCCTACCTGCAATGAACTGCTTGTTTTTTCGAGGAGACCGGGGTTGTCGCTGATATAGGTCACTTGATCTATATAGGTCAATAGTCCCCATGCTTAACAGTACTGTCTTCTGTATAAAATCCACCACAGCCAACCCATTGCAGTTCCCAAATGCAACTCTGAGAGGAAAAAACAAAAGTAAGTAGAATGTATCATACCAACCATTATTATTTTTACCTTTGAATTAAAAGTAAGATTACTAGATAGTAATGCTGTGGGGTTGAGGCTGTCAGGCAGCAATTAAAGTCAGGAAGGATATTGTGCTTTTACGTAGGCTAGGTTGGCTTTATAAATAGCCATGACTACTGCAAATAAGAGGAATGATATGCAATAACATGTTATCATCTATTTAAAAATGTAAGTAGTGATTACCCAATCTGGTTTTTAACTTGGTCTTACACTTTTGCAGAATAATCCTATAACATCTTTTTGCTATGCAATGGGGAAATAATAGGTCAAGAAATGTCACAATTTTAAAAGCTACAGATGTTTAGGTATATAATTAGATGCCTTTGGACAATAAAATTAGAGTTATTTAGCTCCAAATTAGTTTTCTTCTTCAACAGAGTATATTTTAACCCAAAATCTTACATAAAAATTGACATAGCTAAGGTTTTGATATAGCTAAAGTTTTCACTGTAGTAGATATAAATAGATATAACTTTTATTTACAAAAATTAAAATGTTCTCATTCTTTTGTCTTTATTTTCCCCCATTTATTAAAAGACAAATACCATTTATTTAATTTCATAACTAAATCTTCTGAGAAATTAAAGCTGCTCTCCTAAACCGTTATTTTGGTCACCTCAAACACTAGGCATACAATAACTTCTTTTTCCTCCATTTACAACATATCCTCTAAATAAAAAATAAAAAATTGTAAATCTGTGCTTTTTGCTTCCTAAATGAAATATACACTAGTTGTATGAGTGCTGTTTTGCTCATTTTATATAAATTCCATGTTGTTTTATTGCTTAGGTTGAATCTAGTTGGCATATCATCTATATACTCTGAAATTAGTTCTTTCCACTCCATCACATTCCGTTCATTCCGTTCCTCACAAATTAACAGTTCTAGGATACTAGATGTTTTACTATTTCACAGACTTATACACCTTCCAGTAGACAGATTTTGGAAACTGGAAAAAATAATGACAGTCAAAAGATCCCATCTTTATCATTTTATAGGTTACTGTATTTTGCTGTGTATAATGCACACTTTTTTGTCCAAATTTGTAAGGGAAAAATAAAGATGCTCATTATACACAAGTAGTACCGATTCCATATCTATATAAATGTTTTTAATTCTTTTATTTATGCTTATGAGTTAAAAGTGTAACTCTAGAAGTCAATAATGATATCCACATGCAAAATAATGCCCTGGTATACAATAACAGGTTTTGTTGAACTTAGAAAGAACTTGCAACTAAAGTAATTTCAGCCAATGATTCAACAAAATGCAATGAAAAGTGAGTGTTGATGTTCAGAGTAAGTGATTATGACTTGAGAAGATGGGTGATGCTGACTTTATTACCATAGGGTAACAGCGCGTCACTTTAGGTGGAAGCTAGCAATCTAGTTGATAGTTTTACAAAAATTATTGAAAAATCTCTTGAAAAATTAAAAAGATTTTTCCCCCTGAAAATTTGGGCCAAAAACTTGGGTGCGCATTATACACTGGAATGCATTATAGATGGCAAAATACGGTATGTGATTTTGGGAAAAATTAGTGAATCTTGCAAGGCCTATTTCTTTATAATGAGAATTATAATACCAGATTTATCTAGTTCACAGGGCTTTTAAGAATATCAAATCAGAAATTTGTTGTTAACATACTTTGAAAATTTTCCATAAAAATGTAATCTCAATATTATTATATATAAATGCAATATTACATATATTACATACTGTAGCAAGTTAATATTTTTAAACTTTTTATGTTAAAATGTAGTTAATTACAGGCATGATAGAGTTGCTAAATGCAATACTGACAGGGAAAAAAAGGCAACAAGTCTATCTGACAACAAAAATAATTATTTTTATCTTTGAATTAAAAATAGAACTATTGAACTGATGTCAGCATAGGAGTACAGTAAGACTTCCTGATTTCTCTCCTTGAACTTACAACAAATTGGACAACTATAATCCAACAAGTGATTCCATGCTCAACATATCTGAGAGACCGTGTATTGAGATATCTGAAGGGGGGTTTGTAGAAGTAAGCAGGGAAAGCAGTATGGTGGGGAAGACAGAGACAAAAGCCCTAGAAATAGTCCTGTTCTTGCAGCAGCCCCAGCTGATGTGGTAGCAGTAGGAGGTTGGTTGAAGCCCTAAGTCAGCAGCCTGGAGAAGCCTACAAGAAGCATGTGACTCCATTAGAAAGAGCAATATAAGAATAATGGGGGTATCAGAAGGGAAAGAAAAGGGAACAGAGAGCCTTTTCAAATAAATAATTGATGAGAACTCCCCAAATCTATGTAAAGAGCTAGACCTGGAATCCAAGAGGCTGACAGAACACCTAATTATCTAAATGCAAAGAGATCTTCTCCAAGACACATTACATTAAAACTGTCTAAAGCTAAGGACAAAGAATTCTCAAGGCAACCAGGGCAAAAATGACTGTCACCTATAAAGGAAACCCAATTAGATTAATACCAATTTTTTTAGAAGAAATCTTACAAGTCAGGGGAGAGTGGAATCAAACATGTAAATATATAAAAAGAGAAATCACCAGCCAAGAATAATATAGCTAGCAAAGTTTTTCTTTATATATAAAGGAGAAATAAAGGCTTTTCCAGACAGACAAAAGCTGAGGGAATTTACCACCACAAGACCTGCATTACAAGAAATGTTGAAAGGTGCTCTTAAACATGAAACAAGACGAAAGGATACAAAACTGAGTATGATGATAGACAGAAGCAGGAAATTGTAACTATTTCAGAACACAGTATTAAACAATTATAACATAATGGTTAAATTGGGTAAAAACATTTTTAAAAACTATAGCTCTATAATTTGAAAATGAATGTGCATCATAAAAGGGATAATTTGCGACAACAACAAAAACAAAAGGGTTGGGGGAAAGGACTGAACTTGCTCAGGTGAATGGAGAGAAGACAAAGGACTAGGGTATGTATAAAGCTTTTTATTACATAAACCTCATAGCAAATATAAAACAAAAATCTAGAAGAGAGACACATAAAATAAAAAAGAAGGAACAGAATCATAGAATACCACTGAACTAAAATAGAAATACAGAGGAAAAAGAAAACAATGGAGATACAGAATAACCAGAAGCAAAAGATAAATGGTTGTAGTAAATCCTCATATATCAGTAATCACCCTAAATGTAAATGAACTGAACTCACCAATCAAGAAGCAGAGTAGAGGGATGGATTAAAAAACAAGACCCAATTATATGTTGCCTTCAGGAGACCCATCTCAGCTACAAAGACAAACAGATTCAAAGTGAAGGGGTGGAAGATGATACACCAAGAAAATGGCATCCAGAGGAAATCAGGTATAGCAGAACTTATAACAGACAAAATACATTTCAACATAAAAAAAATGTAACAAGAGAGAAAGAGGGAGCACACATTTAGTTTCTACTAGTGGCTGCATTTCCCAGGCCTTAGCACTCAGACTAGAATTAAACCATCAGCAATCCTGGGTCTCCCACTTGATATTAGATCTTGGACTTCTCAGCCTCCATAATCATGATTTTCACATTTACTTTTTGGTGTGACATGGCATTAAATTAATGGCATTAAAAGAAATCTGAACTGGGCTTCCACTCAAGATAGCAGAGTAGGTAAAGGCTGTACAAACCTCTTCCCACAAACACATCAAAATTACAACTAAACTACAGAACAACTACCAATGAGAATCATTTGAAGTCTAGTTAAACAGAAGTTGTATAATATATATAGAAGAAGCCATGGTGAGATTGGTAGGAGGGATGGAGACACAGAATGGGCTGGTCCCACACCTCTGTGTGGTAGCTAAAATTTGAGAGGAATATCTCTGCTGAGGAGTCCTAACCCCAAAACAGGCTCTCCAGCCCAGGGTTTCATTGATAAGAACCCCAAAACAGTCTCTCCAGCCCAGGGTTTCATTGATAAGAAGTCCCCATGACTTCTGTCTGTGATAGTGTGGTTGAGTGAGAGTTGCTGAAGTCCCAACCATTCTTAAAGGTGCCATGCATGGAATTTCTTGCTGACAGACTCACTTGCTCTGAGCTCCAGTACTGGGACAGCAGCTTGAAAGGTGTTAGTGACACATGGGGAGGAACTGGATTGTCTGGCTCAGGACGAGAGCTGGAGGGGCTGCTTTCTTCCAGATAGAAGTGCTGGAAAAAGCCATTGTTCCTTTGTTGAGCCCTCCCAACCCCCCAGCTTGCACAGACAGGAGGGTGCCATATTAGAGTCTCCATCAATCTAAATAACACCTTTCACACTGCCCTAGTGATTACCTGAGACCCTGCCCCAAAGCAAATTCCAGTGGCTTTTCCATATAATCGGCCTATCTTGACTCATGCTGTAGACTTTCTGAAAATTCTCAAAGGCCCACAAACCCCAAACAATCAGGATCTAGCCTCGATGTGCCCCATTCCTCTTGCTAAGCAGCCCCAAGACTGACACCTCAGTTCACAGCTTAGCTTCTCCTAGGCACCTCCAAACACAGCACAAGTGGCAACCATCTGCAGAAAACTTTGTTGCTCATACCAAGTGGCCCTGGGGAGGGCACAGACAGTAGCTGACCTTGACCTGCAACAAAGCCCCATCCAAAGAGGCCCCAGACTAACATACCTGGTGGCTAGCTTCAGACTGCACCAGAGCACCACCCAACCACCTCCACAAATGACATACTCAAAGGGCAGACTCAGCAGGCACCACAGCCCTGTTAAAGTGAATACTGGTTCATAGGGTAAGGCCTTCCACAATAGCTCCTCCACTGTAAGCATGACCAATCCTCTCAACCACCCTGATGGTCAATTCCTCCCACTGATGTGCTAACAGCAATCAAGGATCAACTACAACTGAAAGGAACAAGCCTGGAGCACCTGGCTCAGGAGACCAGGGAGACTGTGCCACTAGGTCCTACATCTAAGGCCTTACTACATAAGGCCACTCTACTAAGACCGGGAAACATAGCAGCACTACCTAATACATAGAGACAGAGAGGCAGCCAGAATGATACAAAAAATCATGTCCCAAATAAAAGAACAGAACAAAACTCCAGAGAAAGAACTAAACAAAAGAGAGACAAGTAATCTACTAGATGTGGAGTTCAAAACACTGGTAATAAGGCTGCTCAATGATCTCAGTGGGAGTTTCAACAAAGAGATAGGAAGCATAAAAATGGTGATAGAAAACATAAAGAACCAGTCAGGAATGTAGCATACACTAACTGAAATGAAGAATACAACAATTTAGATGAAGCAGATCTAATCAGTGATTTGGAAGATAAGGTAGCAGATAACACCCCATCAGCAAGATAACACCAAGGACAGCAAAAAAGATAAAAGAATAAAAAAAAAAATGAGGACAGTTTAAGAAGCATCTGAGACAACACCAAAAGCAGTTAGCTATCTAAAGGGAGCTCCCATAAGACTGTCAGCTGATTTCTCAACAGAAACTTTGCAGGTCAGAAAGGATTGGCACAAAATATTCAAAATGATGAAAAACAAGGACCTACAACCAAGATTACCCAGCAAGGCTATGATTTAGAGTTGAAAGACAGATAAAGAGCTTCAGGAACCATTTGTGACAACACTGTTGGTGGAAATGCAGATTGGTGCAGCCACTATGGAAGGCAGTTTGGATGTTCCTTAAAAAATTAAGAGTAGAATTACCATGTGACCCAGCAAGCCCTCTCTTGGATATCTACCCAAAATATCCGAAAACATTTATTTATAAAGACATATGTTCATTGCAGCTTTATTTAGGGTAGCCAAGACCTGGAAATAACCAAACTGTCTTCAATAGATGAATGGATAAAGAAGTTGTGGTATATATAAACAATGGAATACTATTTGACCATAAGGAAAAATGAAATAATACCATTTGCGACAATATGGATTGATCTTGAGATTATAATGCTAAGTGAAATAAGACAGACAGAAAAAGTCGAGAGCCATATGATTTCACTGATGTGGTATATAACACTGAAAACAACAAAAGAACAAGATAAACAAATGAAGAAACCAAAACTGATGGATATAGACAATAGTTTAGTGATTACCAGAGGGTAAGGGGGGAGGGAGTAGTAGATGAGGGTAAAGGGGATCAAATATATGGTGATGGAAGGAGAACTGACTCTGGGTGGTGAACACACAATGTGATATATAGATGATTTATTACAGAATTGTACACTTGAAACCTACGTAACTTTACTAACCACTGTCACCCCAATAAACTTTAATTTAAAAAAATCTATGTATGACTATAAAAAAAGAAAACAAAGAAACCCTAAGAGTTCATCAACACCAAACCAGTATTACAAGAAATGTTAAAAGAGAAAAAAAGAAAAAAGAAAAAAATATGTATAATAAAATGGCAATAACTACATATCCAGTATTACAAGAAATGTTAAGTAAAAGAGAAAAAAAAAAGATATATAATAAAATGGCAATAACTACATATCTATCAACAATTAGTTTAAATGTAAATGGGTTAAATGCTCCAATCAACAGATATAGGGTGAATGCATAAGAAAACAAGACCTTTACATATGCTGCCTACAAGAGATACACTTCAGATTGAAGGACACATACAATTTGTAAGTAAAGGGATGGAAAAATATATTTCATGAAAATGGAAATAAAAAGAAAAGAATCTGGGGTAGCAATACTTATACCAGACAAAATAGACTTTAAAACAAAGCCTATAACAAAAGACAAAGAAGGACCCAGTAATTCCACTTCTGTGTATTTATCAGAAGAAACCCAAAGCACTAATTCAAAAAGCCATATGCATCCATATGTTCATTGCAGGATTATTTACAATAGCCAAGATCTGGAAGCAACCTATTTATCAATAGATAAATGAAGAAAGAAATAGTGGTACATATATAGAATAGAATAATACTCGGTCATAAAAAATAATGAAATCTTGACATCTACAACAACATGGATGGACCTAGAGGATATGCTAAGTGAAATAAGTCAGACAGAGAAAGACAAATACCATGTGATTTCACTCCTACAGTATGTAGAATCTAAAAAACAAAATAAATGAACAAACAAAATGGACCCAAACTTATAGATACAGAGAACAAACTGATAGTTCCCAGATGGGAAGGGGTTTGGGGGATGGGTAAAAAGGTTAAGGGATTAAGTACAAATAGGTAGTTAGAAAATAGTCACTGATATGTAAAGTGTAACATAGGGAATTTAGTCAATAATATTGTAATAACTATGTGTAGTGTCAGATGCATACTAGATTTATAGAAGTGATCACTTTATAAGTTACATAACTGTCTAATGACTTGTTAACTTGAAACTAATATAAAATTATTTTAAAAAATGATGAGAAACAAGACAAAGATGTCCACTTTCACCACTCTCATTCAACATAGTATTGGAAGCCCTAGGCACAGCAATCAGACAGGAAACCAAATAAAATACTTTCAGATTGGAAAGAAGTAGTAAAACTGTCATTATTTGCAGATGACATAATACTACATATATAGAGAACCCTAAAGCCACCACCAAAAAACTTTTAGAACTAGTTAATGAATTCACTATAGTAGGATACAAAATTAATATTCAAAAAACAGGGTTTTTTTTGCGTTTTTATACACCAATAACAAACTATCAGAAAGAGAAATTAAGAAAAAAAATCCAATTTATAATTACCGCAAAAAACCCCCCACAGAACCTGGGAATAAATTTGACCGAGTAAATAAAAAACCTGAACTCAAAAAACTATACACATTGAAGAAAGAAATTGAAGAAGATTCACAAAAATGGAAGACTATACACTGTATATACTGTGCTCATGAACAGAAAGAATTAACTTGGTTAATGTCCATACTACCCAAAGTAATCTATAGATTCAATGCAATTCCTATCAAAATACCAATGGCATTTTTCACAGAAAAAATAATCCTTAAATTTAGAAAAAATAATCCTTATATTTGAATGGTACCACAAAATACCCTGAATAACCTAAGCAATTTTGAGAAAGAAGAACGAAGTTTGGGGTGTCATGGTACCTGATATCAAACTATACTACAAGGCTATAGTAATTAAAATGAAATTGTACTGGCATAAAAACAGACACATACAGCGCAGAACAGAGAGCCCAGAAATAAATCGACAGCTAGCTGGTCAATTAATTTATGACAAAGGAGGCAAGAATATACATCGGGGTAAAGACAGTGTCTTCAATAAATGGTGTTGGAAAAACTGAACAGATGCATGCCAAAAAAAAAAAAAAAAAGGAGAAGGAGAAGAAACAACTGGACCACTTTCTTATACCATATATATAATCTCAAAATGGATTAAACATTTAAATGTAAAACCCGAAACCATAAAATTCCTAGAAGAAAACATAGGCTGTAAATAAACTCTTTGACATCGCTCTTAGCAATATTTTTTTTGGATATGGCTCCCCAGGCAAGGAAAATAAAAGACAAAATGAACAAATCGAACTACATCAAACTAAAAAGTCTTGCACAGAGAAGGAAGCCATCAACAAAATGAAAAGACAACCTACTGAATGGGATAAGATATTCGCCAATGACACCTCCAATAAAGGGTTAATCTAAAACATAAGGAACAATACAATTTAACATAAAAAAGTCCCATTAAAAAATGGACAGAGGACACAAATAGACGTTTCTCCTCTTTGGATGGCCAATAGACATATGGAAAGATGCTCAACATCACTAATCATCAGGAAAAAGCAAATTAAAACGACAGTGAGATACGAACTCACACCTGTTAGAATGGCTATCATCAATAAATCAACAAAAGACACATGTTGGTGAGGCTGTGGAGAAAAGGGTACTGTCATGCACCGTTGGTGGGAATGCAAATTGGTGCAGCCACTATGGAAAACCGCATGCAGGTTGCTCAAAAAATTTAAAAAAGAGCTATCATATGACCCACAAATTCCACTTCTGAGTATTTATCCAAAGAAATTCTAAACACTAATTTGAAAATATATATGCACTCCTATGTTCATTGCAGCATTATTTACAATAGACAAAATATGGAAGCCACCCAACTGTGCTCAGTAGATAACTAGATAAAGAAGATGTGGTACATATATAGAATAGAAATTTACATAGCCATAAAAAATGAATCTTGCCATTTGTGATAACATGGATGGATGTAGAGGGTATTATGCTAACTGAAATAAGTCAGACAGAGAAAGACACATTATCATATGATCTCACTTATATGTGGAATCTAAAGAACCAAGTAAATGAACAGACACAACAGAAACAAACTCATAGACACAGAGAACAGACTGATTGTTCCCAGATGGAATGGAGTTGGGAGGCTGGGTGAAAAAGGTGAAAGAATTAAGAAATACCAAACAGTCACAGTGATGTAAAGTACAACATAGGGAATATAGTTTATAATATTGTAAAAGCTATTTATGGTGTCAGATGGGTACTAGCCTTATTGGAGGATCAATTTTTTAAGTTATATAAATGTCTAGTCACTGTGTTGTACACCTGAAATTATTATAATATTTAATGTCAACTATAATTGAAAACAACCCATAGTTAATTCAATCAAAATGATGTGAGAATAATCTCCAAGAAAGGAGGGAGGAAGAAAGGGAGAGAGGGAGAGGGGGAGAGAGAGAGAGAAATCTTTCTCTTTCTCTTCCCTAGAGAAGATTTGCTTATACTCCAGAGTAAAGATATAGTGTCTCTCCAGATTGTAGGATAGGGAGGTCACCAGTAGACCTACTTTCAGAGCTGAGCTTTTCTGTTTGTTTATTTGTTTTTTAGAGCTGAGTTTTTAAAACTTGGAGTTCTTTGCTTGTAATACTACTGTACACACAGGTACCATCTCTTCCTTGCCATGTTACTCTGTTGTGACTGAGGCTCAGCGAACTGGTGCAAAGTGTTTCTCTAGCTGTGGTTTTTGCTGTCAATAATAAACTATCTTTGTTTCTGACCCAGAGGCCAGTTTTCTGTCAACATATATATAAACGAAAGTGTAATAGGCTGTTAGCTTGTAAGAGGGGAAAAATCTCAGATCCTGCACAGTGTCTGACTTAAGAGTTGCCCCTTGGTAAATTCTTCAAAAGAGTAGAACAATCGATTATTATGAGAAAATAGAGCTACTCAGTTAGCTAAACTTGATTACACTGATCCTTGGGATATATTGTCCTGGTTTAGACTTAGGCCAACTAGGATATTGGACAGCAAGTAATTTCCAAATATTTTTAACAGTAATTGTGATCGCTCTTATGTTTTTCTGCTTCTTTGACATCTAATATCCAGGTATTAAATGTTGCTACAAAGCCATTATCCTGGCTATTATTCAAATAATGATATTCTTCATCAAGTGACTGAGGACCTTGTGGTGCAGACCTGGCATAACTCAGATGGATGTATTCTCAAATGATGATAAACATAATACACAAATGTCTTTAACATATGTCACAAATTAAGCTAAGGTCTTCTGGAGCAGTCATAAATAACTAAAACTGGTTTAGTTGATGATACAGGAAGCTGCCCAGAAACAAATACCCCGACTGGTCTCAATACAATATCTTACTCAGTGAAAAAAAAAACACAAAGTTCATTTTTTAAAAAGGATCTGTGTGTTTTTTTCCCCCTCTGCTTTTTCCTTTTTCTCATATATAAATTCTGTCTTTGTATTTGTTAGGTAAGATCAATCTATTATTGGTTTACTTTGTGTTCAAGTAAATAATGTGGTAATAATTAACTACGTCTTCCAGTTATTCTTTGACAGGTGGTAATAAAGCACTGTGGATACTCTACTATCTCGTGTTGTTCCTCTATACCCTAGATAAATAGTCCACTTATTAAAAACTCCTCAAATTATCCTATCTTAAATATGTCACCCTGTTCTAAACCTAAAAGATTTTATATGTAATAATACATTTTCTGTTTGTTGGTAATCCTCTCAAACAACAGATTATCCTCATTTTAAAGATAAGGAAATAAAGCACAGAAATTTAAGTTACTTTTCTAAGATCCAACAGGTAGGAAGAAGCAGAATTAGTATTTGAATACCAGAGAATCTGACTCTAGCACTCCAAAGGCAACACAAGGAGGAAACCGATGGAAAATACAAACAAAACCAACAGTGTAGAAGTATATAAACAAACAAAAGAGTATAAGTGTAATCATTTCGTAACAACTTTCTAACAGTAAAAGTGGAAATACAATCACAAGTTTGACATCAAGAAAGAACAAATAACCATAGTATATGTTTAAACTATTGTTTTTCTTATACCATTTTTTGTCTATTAGAAATCCAGGTAAGGGCTTTTTCACATTTTTAGAACTTCCTTAAGTATTTTAAAGAAAATATCTAAATATATCAAACAGATAAGTCACAAATGAGAAAGAATGTTAAACTACTTACATTCCATATGCTGAGCTTACAGCAAGACTCGTAATCTGTTGGGGAGGTTCACCGTCCGCCCACACCAACTGAATAACGAGTTCTGCTTGATACCCCGGAGGCATCCGCACTGGTCGCGTCTTAACACTAGAAAAAAGGAGAAAATGGAGTTCTATTACATACAGTTGAAACACGTATGTTCATGCTTATCTTCCTCATTTACACAGAATCGTCAGACAGAAATAGTCACCACAGGCCTTAGGGGCAGTATGCAGGTGGACAGTGTCTTCTAAGTTTCTCAAAGTACACCACGCCACTTGGGATTGCTGAGGTTTTTCTTTAAGCAGCTGTTCACTCAGCCAGGTCCACAACTTCACCTTGTCTTTACCACTTCCTTTTTTCTTTTGAGAATAGTATTTTTAATTATTTGTACTTATTTGCTTTTCTTATGAAACATTTGTTATATATTTGTAAGTTATAATACGCAAAAATAAAATAAAAAATTCATCTACCACTCCATGTAAGATTTCAACATATCCAACACCTGAATTACTGCTCTTTTCCTCTAAATTTACTCCACCTGCACCCTTCTCTGTTCCAGTTGATAGCAACTCTTATCCTCCCAGTTACTCACTTAAAAAAAACTTATAATCATTCTTGACTAATATCCTTCTCTCGTATCTCACATCCAACTATCAAATGCTGACGGTGCTACCTTCAAAATATATTCAGACTATGATCACTGTTTATTCTCTACGGCTATCATCCTAGTTACAGTTGACAAATAAAAATATTGGATTCCATTTAAATCTGAATTTCAAATAAACAATTAACAGGTTTGTTTTTTTTACTCTATGTAGGTCCCATGCAATATCTGAGATACACTGATACTGAAAAAAAAACGTTCACTGCATATCTGAAATTCAGATTTAAATGAATACCCTGTATTTTTATTTGCTAAATCTGCCAGGCCTCAACATCATCTCTAGTTAGGTGCAAAAAGTCCCCCGACTGGTTTCCTGACTTCTACCCTTCTCTCCCATCTCAAAATCCATTTTTAACTATAACAACTCCCCATTTAGTTAGAAATAAAAGCCACGGTCCCTAGAGAGCCTATAATTGGCTCTCTATTGCCACTCAGACTTCTGCTCCTACTACCCTCTCCACTAACACCCACCTTGCTCTCTTTGTTCTAGCTATACTGACCTCTTTATATACTAGGTGATTTAAGGCCTTTGCTCTAGCTGTTCCTTCTGCCTAGAACACTATTCTACCAGGTATTCTTCAGCAAACTCTCTCAATTAATTTTTGTTTAAATCTCGTCTCTTAGTGAGGCCTATGATGACCAACCATTTTATACTCCAGGAAGCACAAAGGCAAAATAATAAATAAATATAAAATCAATAATTGCATAAATATGTGTACATTGATAAGAATTATAATATTACTATCATAAAAATGAAGAGTGGGCTTGTTGAAATGCTGATTTATCAGCCAGTGTATATGGTAATCTAAATCCAGCAAAGGAAAAGTTATTTAGGGATGGATGCCAACATATAATTTATCAAAGCATGGATTATACACAACTCAAAAATCATTATTAACATAATGTAATTCATAGAATAATATGTTTAGATCAGTTCTTCTCGGTCCCTAGGACCTTATATACATAATACAGGATTATACTGGTTTTCCTCCCTTTGATTCTCTTGATTATCCTTAAGATGTTTCTACTACTTCTGAAGTTAACATTAAATGCTGTTATTATGCTTCAATACTGTCACTGCTTGCTTCATCTCCATTACCAGATTTTTGTTGTATTCACTGTTTTTTTTCTCTTTATCTTTTAAATTTTTCAAATTTTATTAAAAACTATTTAGGTCATTGGAGGACCCACACTTTAATGATGGGTCTTCTTAGTTAATAACCAATCTATATTGCTTTCTTCAGCTTTGTTGAGCTTTTTGTTCTCTTTCTGGTTTACATTTTAATAGGAATCAATTAAATGAAGCAAAGTTATATGAAGGGAAAATTAAATGTATAACATTAAGAAAATTTTCCATTTGCTAAAATTTTATGATAACGTCTTCTGTTTGTAGATTTTCCTCCCATAATGCCTGTTTATATATTTTTTACTTCACAAGAAAATATTTGGAGGAGAAACAATGATTATAAAAGTGTATCAACTACTAATTGTGTGGCAAACTGATTTTGCTTCTGAACTCTTATCTTTAAATTTTCCACAAGTGTTTTCATAAGAAATGAGGAAATTAGTTGTCTAAAATTCCTTGAGTAGCAGATTCAGATATTTTCATATGAGGCTCAAAGAAATTCCTTGCTCAGGCTCAATTCTTCAGCCCACTAATACTAAAAATGTTTGGTATGACGACATAGAAGCAGTAAGTAGTAATTTCAGGAAACTGCATTCTTTTATATCCAATTACTAAAAGCATAAAAACAATTAAGTAAATATTATTGGCTTGACTAACTTACTTTTATTTGATTATGACACTAAACTTTGTTTAGATATACTGAGAGAACATAGTTTACTACCAAATGTCATCAGTTAAAAAAGAAAAAGTCATACAATATCCTAGCAATCACAAAAGAAATTCTTTTTTCTAACACGGTATTCTTGTAGTAAATAGTAAACTTGGTTTTCTTTTTGATTCCAAGAAGGCTGAAGAAATTCCCTAAACATAGTTTTCATTTGTGAAATACAAAGCAAGTAGCCATGTTTGTACCCTTCCAAAGTTATCCCATTCTATCAGAACCACATTTTCTTTTGGGTCCTTCTGGAAAGGAAATATATGAATTAGTAAGTGAAGGATGAAAATATTGTGCCTTCTCTAGGGATGTTCAAAAAGATCAGGGTACCCTATGGTGGATTATAGATCACTTAAGAACTTAAGAGAGAAGAATGATTTTATTTGGCACAGTTATAAAGAATTATATTAATTACATGTAAAATTGTTTAAAAATTTGGTAGCAACTCTTACTTGAGGCATGGGATACTGTCCTTTGCTCCTCCTTCACTAGCCACAGTGTTAGTGCTCCCAGAAAGACTCCTTGAGGAGGGAAGCTGGGATGAGAGGTCTGGAAATGGAGGACTTGTTTCTGGTTCTGGGGTAATAATATCTTCAACATCATACTGAAGTCGTACCTCTAATGACTTAAAAAAAAAAATCAAGTTTAACTTAATCTAAGTCATGGTAATAAAAACAACCACGCTAAAATAGCTGATAATTTTTGGTATTATTTTGTCTGATTAATAAGTTCAATTTCAATTTATAGTAAAGCTGAGATATCCCAAACTGAATTAAATAGTGAATTATATTAAATGACCAATGACATCCACAAAAAATGTAAGATACTTTTTAATTCTTCAGACTTAAAAGAAAAATACCTATCAGTGGAGATAAAGTTTTTAAATAATAAATATTCCTTAAGATAAAGTATAAATTACAATCCCATATATAATAGGAAAAATGAGTCATGTTTACTCCAATGGAAGAAATTAAACTGGATATGTGTATGTGTGTGTTTACAAATTATTCGTACAGGCATTTAGTTTAAAAAAGAACAACACAAAAAACCTTCCTTAAATTTTGACTTTAACTCAGTAAAAAGTTTCCAAAAGAAATTCCATATTTCTTTTAGTTTGTTTCCTTAGCTTACCCCTTATATAATTTCATTAGCATGGTCAAAATTAGTTAATGAAAAACATGATAATTCATATTGAAATAAAAACATGTAGCAAAAACCTTTTTTTAAAACTAAAAATATGTTAAAATTAAGTACTTTATTGCATTCATTGCTTTAATTGAAATTGATTTTATACCATAAACATTTTCTTTACAATGTAAAAATCAGCATTTTTGAGACTGAAGACAAAAAAAAGTCATTATGGGGTGGTGAATATAGCAATATTACCAAAATAACTGTTTAAGATAACTGTCATAGTTATCTTAAAACTACAAAAAAACCTCTAGTGATAATAACAATTATTAATTAGTGAGTGTTTACTACACTTAGACACTGTGTTAATAATTTTATATAATCATCCCAAGAACTCTGTAAAATTGGTATTTTTATTTCTAGTTTATTATTACTTTCCATTTTATTTACACAGGAAATTCGATAGGTGATGAAATTAAGTTACCTACACTCTGCTACTGACTAAGAGAGTCTTGTGACTTAGAGTCACATTGGTATTCACTGGAAAAGCCAGAATTAAAACCTGGGTTTATCTGACTCCAAAGCCTAGGATTTTAACTAACATACTTTAAAAGGGCAATACTTTAGTTGTTAAGGTAACAACAGTTATTCACAAGCCTTTAGTGGATAATCTTTAGTAGGCCTTTAGAAGAAAATCTCTATTTTCTGATAAAATAGTAAAATGAACTGGGTAGAAAAGGCCCATTTATCCCATGAGAGCATCATTATTTTGAATTATTAAATTATTACATTAGTTAAAAAATTAAGATTAGGTAAATCAACCCCATAATTATTTCTACCTAATTAAAAATGTTGCTATATAGAAAATCATTAAAAATAATCTTGGGGGCGGCTGGTTAGCTCAGTTGGTTAGAGCGCAGTGCTCTTAACAGCAAGGTTGGCGGCTTGATCCCTACATGGGCCACTGTGAGCTGCGCCCTCCACAACTAGATTGAAACAACTACTTGACTTGGAGCTGATGGGTCCTGGAAGAACACACTTAAAATAAATAAAAGTTGAAATAATAATAATAATCGTATAGTTGAGAAATAATCATATATGGCAATTAATTGACAAAAAAAGACAAACTAAGAAATTTAATAAAAGTATAGAACAAAGCCTGATTAATTTGACATTTATACATAAAATAAACCAATATCTGTATAAAACCTATAGGCATAATCTATCCTATTAATCATACTAAGTTTTGACAGAGAACTGCTTTTGTCATATTAAGCCAAACTATTTTTTAATAGGATATATTAGTGTAACAAGAATAATTTGAAATCCTATGAGTTGTCTTATTGGCCACATACTGTAGTTTTCGTGGCTTAAAACCATACCAAGTACTAACCAAAATCTATGATAACTGCTTTCTTTTAATAACTCTAAGTGTGAAAGTTAAATTTTAAATGACTTACCACTATTTCTGCTGTAATTTCATGTCTGCTGAATTTATAAATTATGACATATGCAGAGACTCCTGAAACACAGAATATTCTGCTCTCTGGACACCAGTAAATCATCTGAATGGCATACGGATCTTCCTCTACAATTTCACATGTTTGTTTTCCTTCTCCTACCTTCTGTTTTTCAAACACTTTTGAGGTTTTTAGCTTGTACAGCATCTGCAGAGTTACTATAAGATATTGAAGCATAGTTATCTTCTAATATAAATTTAATTCTTAGATGTTGTTGAAGCTTTTAAAATATATTTGTTAAACCACAAAAATAAAACCCAAATAGACAAATTATATTTTAACTAGTAAGCATGCAATGTTATGCTCTCACATCAGTACAGTTTAGCTGGAGGAAGACTATGGGGAAAAATTAAACATTTATTGAACACACACTATACACAAGGAATATGTAGATTCTTTGTATGTATTGTCTCATGTGATCCTCAGAGAAGTCCCATGAAGTATTTTTATACTCATTTACTGATGAAAACGCTGGAGCTCAGAAAGTTTACAATGGAAATACTGAACATAATTCTCCTAAGGGAGACCCGTCAACTCTTTTTCACAATTTTCCCCTTTGATTACTAGATAAGAGGTTGATGTTATTCTTAGAGGGTTTACTCCTCTCAACTTATTTTTAGACACTCCTTCAGATGAGAAACATTTGTAATTTACCAGCTAGCAATATTGGGAATCCAATAACTTATAATTATTTTAGAAAGAATCTTTTCTGAATGGCTTAGTGTTAGGAAAGGGTCAGTTATAATTTTAAGAAATTCTGAGTTTGTTAATTGTTGTGAGGAATATTTATTTGGGAGAATTTTTTTTCTATTTTAGACCCTGATGATAACTCCCCTATGAAAAAGCTCTAATTCTATAAAGGATCCTTATAAAAAGTTCTAAAAATCTGGGAGTTCCTGCCAAAAATGCATAATTTGAACCTAATCTTGAGAAACATAAGTCAAACGCAAATTGAAGGAGATTCTATAACTGACCTGAACTCCTCACAAATGTCATTTCCATGAAATAAAGACTCACAAATCATTCCAGATTAAAGAAAACTCAAAAAGTATAACTAAATGCAAATAGTGATCCTAGATTTTCTTTTAACATAAAAGATGTTATTAGGACAATTTGAGAAAACTGAGTAAGACTGGAGGTTAGATAATAGTAGTGTATAAATATTAATCTCCTAATTAATTTTGATAACTATAATTTGATTATGTAAAAGAATGACTGTACTTGTAGGAAATACACACTGAAGTATTTAAGGACACATAGTGTTAGAGGAGTATCACGTCTGCAGTTGACTCTCAAGTGGTTACAAAAAAGTATGTACATAAATATGTACATATTTATATATGTAGGTGTGTGTAAATATATGGAGGGGAGAGAGTAAGGGGGGAGAGAGAGAGAGTACACCCATGAACGAAAGCATTAGAGAAATGTAGTGTATTTTGACATTTGGGAATCGGGTAAACGTTATACAATACTTCATAGTATTTTTTTGCAATTTTTTGGCAAGACTGAAATTATGTCAAATTAAAATAGTCTACAAAATAGGAAAGGTAGGTGCTCTATCCTTGCTTCCAGGTCAAAGAGGAAAATCACTCCCGTGATTATTTTATGTGACATGGCAATGGTAAAAGGATATTGCTGACATAATTAAGGCCGTTAATCAGTTGACTTTGAGTTAATCAACAGAGATCCTTAAGAGGGCTGACATAATCAGGTGAGCCCTTTAAAAAAGGGACTCCCTAAGGTTAGAGAGGTATTCCCTTGCTGGCCTTAAAGAAACAAGTAACCATGAGTTGTAAAGTTTTAGAAAAATGAATTCTGCCAACAACTACATGAGCTTAGAAGAGGACCCTGAATCACAGATGAAACTGCAACCCTAGCTAACATCTTGACTACAGTCTCAGGAGACCCTGAACAAAGAATCCAGCTAAACTATACCCAGATTCCTGACACAAAGAAACAGTGAGATAATAAACGGGTATTATTTTAAGCTGATAAATTGAGGTAATTTTATTACACAGCAGTTGAAAACGAATACAATAACAAACTCAATTATTCAAATGCAGGATAACCTCACTTCCCGTGCTGGGCAGTATTCCACAAAATTGGCAAACTAACTGATATTTCTTCAATGACATCCATTAAATTGGAGATTTGTTCTTATAATTGATTACAGTAGAAATATTTAATATGCTGCAAACTTTTGCAATATATGTTCTGAATGTGACAAAATAGTATTTTACTTAAAAATTAACTTGTTAAAATATCACATATGCTTAAGGTTGAGTATGTACTCTATCATTAGAGAGTTAAAGTATGTTCTCATAGTTTAGAAGCTAAGGAGTGACTTTGAGGTGGTGGGAAAGGAGCAATGACATATTATGTGATCAATTTTAATCCTGGAACAAACTTGGATTTACATGAAAAGGTTCATCAAAAGAAAATCTGTTGCCCTTTGGAATTTCCCCCTGCACAACTGTTTATTGTGTGAGGTCATAAAGAGGCCTCAGAATTCATGGCTTTAGATCTTAATTATTCTCTCTTGCTGATGGTTTTTCCCATTGCTGGAGGATTCCAGCTTACAGGCTAAGAGTATCTCGTCAACCTTCTCCCTTCTGCTTTTCTATTTATCATAATCTTTCTCAAAAGCTGTTCACTTCTATAGCTTTGAATATCACTTTTAAGCTGCTTCTTCATTAGTTTCCATTCTTGACTATTCTTCTTAACTCCTAGACATTTTTACTTGAATTTCCTGGTGTTACTACAAAATCCAAACTTCCAGAACTCTCTTATATTCCTCAGATGGTTACTCATCCTCAAGAACTTGGGAGTCATTGTTCACTTCTTATTCTATTCTGGACTGTCAAAATCTTAACTATCTTCCAAAACTCACAGTAAGTGTTACCCATCAACATACCCTTCCTGGGTCTACCTGGTTCAAATAAATCTCCCATTTCTGCTAACAAATAGAATTTGGGTTGTACTACATTTGGAGTTCTTACATTATTTGCCCTGTAGTTACATACATGCATTCCTTTATCTGTTTTAGTGACTATAAATTTTCTGAAGGGAACGTATGATAATAATCAAGTCTTAAATATCTTTCTTTGCATGCTCTTCCATGTTGATCACAATACCTTATTTTTTCCTTACATTATGTAATTCTCAAGAATATAAAAAGAAAATTTACATTTATCAAATCACTTCTTTTGATTCTCCCAGGATTTGGTAGACAAATGGTGAAGAAAAGTGAAGACTAGTGGGATAAAAGCATTTTTCAAAGTCCACAGAGCTAGAAGGTGAAGGAAATTACTTAAACAGAGTTAATCTGAAAAATTTTGATACTTTTTTGAAAGTACCTTGCCTCTTGTAAATCTGATGGTTGGTGATAAAGAATGATTGCAGTCCTGTCTGTTTATACTATAAAAGCAAAGTGCAGTAAAGATAATATTTTAAGTTGATTTAATAATATAGGAAATAGATTTTTGTAACAGAACCATATATGTATGCTAAAAATGTACCTAAAATGCTAATTGTCCAAACTACAAAGTGATGAATGGCTATGTTAATATTAACCAATTGTTTTCTGTTATAGAAGGAGAAACTTAAAACTTACTTGCAGAAGCATCCCAAAATTTTATTGATCCATCTGCATGACTATATGAGAAATAAATTAGCATTAATTATAGTAAATAAAAATAATCATTCTGAAAGTATAAAACTTTAGTTACTGTTTAAATTTGATTAAAAATACCATTCCAATGAAAACTAGTGTATGCTAAACCATTTCCAAGTTCAAAACAATGGTTTATTTTTCAAACAGTACACTAAAATCTAAATTTTAGATTTTATTGCAAGAAGATTTTATGAGAGCAATGAAAATCGGCCTGTGGAAAATAACTAATATTTTTATATAAAATTGCTTCCATTCAATAAATAAGATACCTGAGTTAATTTTGATTATGTTAAAATAATTTTGAAGTGAATATCTTAGTGCAATTAAAGGTAAGCTTCAAAATATGACAAGCAAATCCTTAAATCTATCTAGAGTTGTATATTATTTGGTAATTACATAATGGCAATTTTATAAGAACTCATATAGAAAATAAAATAGGATAAAATGCTTCCGAATGCATTTTATGAGGTCAGCTTTATTCTGACACCAAAATCAGAAAAAAAAAAAAACATTACGAGAAAAGAAAATTACAAACCAATATCTCACAAGCATGGGTGTAAAAATTGTGAACAAATACCAGCAAATCAAATCAAGAAATAAACAGAAAGGATAATATATAGCATACTAAGTGGAGTTTATCCCAGGAATGCAAGGCCAGTTAAACATTAAAAAAGAAAAATCAATCACCATATTATAATTCATCTTACTGACAGATTAAGGAAGAAAAACCACATGATCCTCTCAATAAATGCAGAAAAAGCATTTGACAAAAATTTACTATCTATTCATGAAAAAAAAAATACTTAATAAATTAGGAGCAGAGGAAACCTCTTTAACCTAATAAAGGGCATCCCGGAGCAACCTACAAATGTCTTAAATAATGGTGAAAGAGATGAATACCTTCCCTCTAAGATCAACAACAGAGCAAAATTGTTCACTCCCACCATTCTTATTCAACCTCATATTGGAGGTCCTAACCACTGCAACAAGGGAAGAAAAAAAAATAAAAGGAATAAATATTGAAAAAGAATAAAATTCTCTCTATTTGCAGATCACATAACCAGCTATATAGAAAATTCCAAAGAATCTGCAAAAGGGATACTAGAACTCATAAATGAGTTTAGCATGATTGTAAATTACAAGGCCAATATACAA
Organism: Rhinolophus hipposideros; assembly: GCF_964194185.1. NCBI lineage: Eukaryota > Metazoa > Chordata > Mammalia > Chiroptera > Rhinolophidae > Rhinolophus > Rhinolophus hipposideros. Next base: position 47,426,815 of record NC_138048.1, on the reverse strand, counting down.
AAATTAACTGTATTTCTATATAAGAACAATAAATATTTGGTAACATATAGATGATGTATTACAGAATTACACACTTGAAATCTATGTAACTTTACTAACCATTGTCATCCCAATAAACTTTAATTTTTTAAAAAAGATTATGAAATGCTTATATATAAACTAATACAATTTGTACTAGACCTGTATGCTGAAAACTATAAGATGCTGATCAAAGAAATCAAAAGCTTAAATAAATAGAGAGATATAACATATTTTTGAATTGGAAGATCTACTAGATGTTGGTTATCCCCTATGATATACAAATTCAATGTTATCTCAATTGAAATATGCCAGAAAATTTTTTTGTAGAAAGCAACAAACTGATTCTAAGATTTATGTGGAAAGGTAAAAGAACTAGAATACACAAAAGCAATTTTGAAAAATAAAAAAAAGTTGGAGGTTTCAAACTACCTAACTTTACATCTCATTTGAAATCTCTTGCAAAGTTATTAATATTGGTGAAAAAAATAGACACATGTATCAATGGAACATAGTAGAGAGTCCAGAAAAAGACCCATATATATATATATATATATGTTATGATATATATGATATATATATATTATATATATATATATATATGATAGCTTAATTTTTTTGAGAGATTGGTAGTTGCTGACCAAGAGGTTTTATTTTGCTAATAGCTTTATTGAGTCATAATTTCATAAAATTCACCCATTATAAGTGTATAGTTTGATCATTTTTAGTAGATTTATACAGTTGTCTCACTGACACCATAGTCCAGTTTTAGGACATTCCCATCACCCCCAAAAAGTTACCTCATGCTAATATACAATCCTCTTTCCCACCTCCAGTAAGTGGAACCCACTCAATATTTACTCTTTGTGTCTCTATCTGTCATTTAGTATGTTTTTGAGGCTAATCCCTATTTTCTTGCATGTATCAATAATGTGTTCCTTTTTATTGCTGAGTACTATTCCATTGTATGGATATACCACATTTTGTTTATCCTTTTACCAGTTGGTGGACATTTGCGTTCAGTTTTTGCTATTATAAATAAAGTTGTTATGAATGCTTTACATGTTTATGTACTTTAATTATTAATTTATAGATATAACCAAAAAAAAACCCCAACAATCTTTATTACTGAAAAATTCTACAGGATGATGGTCTGACACTATATACTCTAACAACTTTTAATTCTTTTGTCTTTGATTTTTCATCATGCAATATTTTATATGCAAAGAATAATATATGTAACGTAGACTTAATATATAAAATATGATTATATTGAAATTCTGTGAACCAACCACCCAACCAAAAAACTAATCTTCCTAATAACTTGTATCTACATATGTGCTCTTTTTTTTAAATTGAGGAATTGATATACAACATTATATTAGTTTCAGGTGCACCACATAATGATATAATATTTCTAAACATTGAGAAGTGATCACCACAATAAGTCTAGTTAACATCTGTCACTATACATAGTTACAGAATTTTAAAAAATGTGATGAGAACTTTTAAGGTTTACTGTCTTAGCTACTTTCAAATATGTAATACAGTATTAACTATAGTCACCGTACTGTGCATTATATTCTCGTGACTTATTTATTTTATAGCAACTTGTTTCTTTGTTAAGCATTCCCCTGGTTGTTACAAGTTTTCTATTAGATTCTAGAATTCTAAAAAAATTGATTTTGTTTTTGTGAGCTTACTCATTTTTTTAGTGGTGGGACCAAGTGCTACTCTGACATTTTCAGTGATATAAATTCCTGATATTTTAAAATAAACTTTTTATTTAACTATAACCCATATACAGCACAAATCGTAAGTTTATATCACAAAAAAATGTCATAAAGTGAACACATATGTATTATCATCACCCATATCAACATCACCCCCCAAAACCCTTTCATCCTTCCCAGTCACTTTTCCCATCTTTTCCCCAATGGTAGCCACTATCTTGTTTTTTAACACTACATTAATTTTACCATTAATTTTTACCATTAAGTCACCACACAGAATGACTTATTTTGGGTCTAATTTCTTTTGGTCAATAATATGTATTGTTTTCTTAATTTTCTTTCAGATTGTTTGTTGTTAGTGTACAGTACAGAAATGTAACTGATTTTGCATGTTGATTTTGTATCCTGCAAATTTGTTGGATTCGTTTACTGATTCTAACAGTTTTGTGTGTGTGTGGGTAGGGGGGACTTATGAGTTTTCTACATACAAGATCATGTCATTTAAAAACAGATTAATTCTTTTTTAAAAATGTAGATGCCTTCATTTTTTTTATCTGATTGTGCTGGCTTGGTTTTCCCATATTATGTTGCATAGACGTTGTGAGAGTGGGCATCCTTCCTTTGTTCCTAATTTTGGAAAACTCAAGTTTTTCACCACTGAGTATAATGTTAGCTGTGTGCTTTTTATATATGCTCTTTATTATGTTTTAGCAATTTTCTTCTATTATTAGTTTGTTAAGTATTTTTATCATGAAAGGGTGTTTAACTTTATCAAATGATTTTTCTCCATCATCTAAGATGGTCATGTAGTTTTTATCCTTAATTCTGTTTACTGTATCACATTGATTGATTTTCTTATGTTGAACCATCCTTGCATTCCAGGAATAAATCCCACTTGGTTTTAATGAGACTCACTTTATATCTCACTTTACATATAAAGTGACTCTCATGTAGACAGCATACAGTTAGATATAAAGTGAATCTCATGTAGACAGCGTACAGTTAGATGTTGTTTGTTTTATCCATTTGATCACTCTATATCTTTTGCTTTGGTAGTTTAATCTACTTACATTTAAAGAAATAACTGATACAGAAGGACTTACTATTACCATTTTTAAATCGTTGTAGTCTATCTTGTATTTATTTTGTCCTTCATTTCCACTCTCACTGCCTTCCTTTGTGTTTCATTGATTTTTTTTCCCTAGTAACATGCTTTGATTTTCTCTTGTGCATATTCTGTAGATATTTTCTTTGTAGTTACTATAAAACATCTTATAGTTATCCCAATCTATTTTAAAGTGATAAAAACATCAGTTAAATACAAAAATTCTACTCCTTTATATCTTCCCCCTCACTTTGTTATTGATGTCACAAATTACATCTTTTTATATTTTGCAACCATTAAAATAGTGTTACATAGTTTTAAAAAATGTTTTTGTCTTTTAAAGTCTATACCTGAATTTAAAGTGATTATGTACCAGCGCTACAGTGTTACAGGATTCTGTTTTTGTCTATATATTTACCTTTATCCAAGAGCTTTATATTTTCAAATGCTTTTGTTTTTTTACCTAGTGTCCATTCATTTCACTTTGAAAGATGCCCTTTAGCAATTCTTGTTAGGTAGGTGTAGTGGTGATACAATTCTCAACTTTTGTTTATCTTGGATGGTCATCATTTCTCCTTCATTTTTGAAGTAGTTTTCCAGATATAGTTTTCATGGCTGACTTATTTTCTTCTTTATGCACTCTGCACATATCATGGTAGTACCTTCTAGCCTATAATGTTTCTGCTGAAAAATCTATTGATAACCTTATGCAAGTTTCCATATACATGATGAATGGCTTTTCTCTTGCTGCTCTCAAGATTCTTTGCCTTTGATAATTTGATTACAATGTGTCTTAGTGTGGGACTCTTTTTGTTTATCCTCACTGAAGCATTTTGAGCTTTTTCAATTTGGATGCCCAGTTACTACCTAGGATTTGGGAACTTTTCAGTAATTATTTCTTATTTCCAGTCATTATTTCTTAAAATCTGTTCTCTGCTCCACTCTCTCTTGTCCTTCTAGGACTTCATAATATTTACATTGCTCTACTTGATGGTATTGCAGAAGTCCTTTTGGCATTCTTTATGAATGAAGTCCTTTACTTGATTTTTCTCGCCCCCTCTGACTCTCTAATTTTATATCACCTATCTTAGAGTTCATTGATTCTTTCTTCTGATTAAGTCTGCTGTTGATCCCTTCTAGTAAAAATTTCAATTCAGTTATTGTATTCATCTGCTCCAGAATTTCTTTTTGGGTCTTTTTTTTTAAAATAGTTTTTATCTCTGTTCATATTTTCATTTCACTCATGCCTTATTTTTTATTTCATTTAGTTTTCTATCTGTTCTCTTGTAGTACATTGATCTTTTTAATGACTATTTTGAATTGTTTGTCAGGTAGTTCACATATCTTCATTCTTTGAGGCTCAGATTCTGGAGGTTTATCTTGTCCCTTTGATTGGACTATGTTTCCCTGTTTCTTTGTGTATCTTGTTATTTCTTGTGAATTTAGCATTTGAAAATACAACCCCCTTTTATGAACTGGCTTTCTACAGGGGAAGATCTTCATCACTCAGGCTAGGTAATGATCCTGGGAGCCTCTCAAAACTTTAATGGGGTATGTCTTCTCTGGGCTTGTGCGGGTAATTTCCCAGTTAGGTTTGCTGGTTTCTTTTTCAGGAGCTTGTAGTCTCATGTTCCCTTATTGTCCTTCTTCAGTAGTGAAAGTTTTGTTTTGTTTTGTTTTGTTTTGGCACTTCAACAACCACTGAGTTCTCTTTTGTTTTGTTGTAGCCCCCCAAGCACCCAGGTTCTATCAGTACTTTGACTTCAGTGAGACAGAATCTAATGTCTTGGGAAGTCCCCTGAAAGTAGGAATATAGGATGTATATTTTGCTCCTCTTTTTCCCTCTCATGAAAGAAGATGCAAGTTGGGCTTTCTTCCTGAACAAGAGCAGTGTCAATTTGGGGGGGGACTTGAAATAAACTGAAACGGCTATTTTTACCCATTCCAGTGTGGCTCTTCTTGGCTTTGAGCTTGCCTGAGTACTACAATTTTTTACTGGCTTCTGGAGTTTTCATAAGGCTTTTTGGACCATATATTGTTACATCAGTGTCTCTCTGAGAAAATGAGATCTGCAGCTACCTATTCTGACATCTTGCTGATATTACCCTCCATCAATTCTTTTATAGAGCATTTTTCCATCCCTTTTCTCTCAACCTGACTATACTATTATATTTGAAGTGAATGTATTATTAAAAACAATAGAGTTGGGTCATAGTTCTTAATCTACTATGCGATTATGTGAATTTGAATTGGTGTATTTAGAGCATTTACATTTAATGTAATTATGGATCTGTTAGGGCTTAAGTCTCATTTCTTTCCTTTTCTGTTTTTTTCCAATTAATTTTTTGTCACTGTTTTTCTCTTTTCCTGCCTTCTATGGGTTACTTGAACTATTTTTGTATATCCATTTTGATGTGTCAATAATGATTCAGTGTGTCTGTTTGCATAGGGCTCTTTTAATGGTTGCTTTAAGTATTACATAACTTGTCACAGTTTACTGGTGTCATCACACTACCATTTCAAGGGAAATATAAAAATCTTATTTCGCTTTACATCACTTTACCTTCTCCCACTTAGAATTGTCCTAAATATTTCCTCTATATATGTAGAACTACATCAGACAATGTAACTATATTTTCAACCATCAAATATAATTTTAAAAATTCAAATGAATCATCTAAATAAAAATAAATAATAAAAGTATATTTACCTATCTTTTGCTTACTGTATTCTTCCTTCCTTCCCTATATTTTAAGGTTCTTTCTTTTATCATTTGCTTTCTGTTTAGAGAACTTCCTCTGGCCAGTCTTTTAGGGTAGGTCTGATTTGACAAATTCTTTGTTTTCTTCTTCTGAGAATGTATTCATTTCTCCTTAAATTCCTGAAGGACATTTTTGCTGGGTACAGGATTCTGGGTTGCAAGTTCTTGTCTAGCAGCACTTGAAAAAGATTCAGGTTTTCTCCTAGCCTCCAGGGATTCTAATGAGAAATCCATTGTCATTCACACTGGTTTTGCCCTATAGTTATGCTGTCATTTCTCTCTTGTACTTTTCATATTTTTTTCTTGGCATTTAGTGTTCAGAGGTTTGACTATGAGGTGTCTTGTTGTGGATTTCTTGTGGTTCACTCAGCTTCTGGAATCTTTAGGTTCATGTCTTTTGCCAAATTTGGAAAGTTTTCAGCCATTATTTCCTAATGTACTTTTTTTAGCCTTGTCCTCTATCACCTCTCCTTCCTCATTGGACTTCCATTGACACAAAATGTACAGGGAGTGTGTAGCTCCTCATTACTGCTTGGCAGTCATGGGAATTATGGCTCCCCACATGATCTCCTCTGATACCACAGGTGATGGGTTTCATTACCACCCAGTAGGGTTAAAAATCCCAGCTTCCCACTCAGCCTTTGCTCAGTGTGGAAGACTGATACTCCCTTGTGGGGAAGCTGAGGAACCTTGTTACAGCGTAATGAGAGTGAAAGTCTAGGCTCCCCTCTCAGATTTTGCTTGAGTGGGTTGGGATGGCACCATAGTTTTTTATCTGTGGCGGTTAGCTACAGTAGAGAGATCATTTTATAAAAGTTTTCTGTCTTGATAGGCTGTCCCTTTATATCATCCTTTGGCTAGAAAGAGGTAGCTTTTGTTGTTTTTCTTTTTTTCCTGTGCTCATTGGCAGATCAAGGGTGCCAGCTTCTTCAGCTCCAATTCTGGGATATATGAGGCAAAACAGAAACCTAGGAAACTCACCAGCATGTCATTCCTTGAGTCTTGGGAGCCTTGCCAATCTGAATTATCTCCATATTTTCCAGTTATCTTGTGTTTATTTAATATATAATATACAGGGGTTTAGTTATACTCAATAGGTAGGAAAAAGTAGATCTACTCTATTGTCCCATAAGTAGAGCCCCTTCCTATCTTTTAAATGTCATCCTTATCTGTTGCTATTTCTCTATTTTCATTCCTAATATTAGAGTATGAAGTGGGTTGCTACAGGAAGTAGTGACATTTCTGGTGCTTTATGTTTTGAAGCATACTTAAATAACTACCAGATGGGGAAATAAAACCGTGATTTGGTGGGATACAGGAGATGCTAGGAAGGGCCTTTCTAAGGCTAATAATCTATGATTTCCACAGAAATTCTTCCTTGATTAGTCTCTCATGATTTTTCATCTTTTGAATTTCTTCTACTCTTATAATCTACACTTAATTATTTTTGTTATAAGTCTATGTTTTTAATTGTTTCATTCAATCTTCCACCAAGTTAACAGTCTTTGGATAGAATTTATGTCTCATATTTTAACTTTTAGTTAAACTGTCAGTCTGCCTAGAGCACAATTATGGGAAAATGTAAAAAGTCAATGAAATATTTTTGACGATGAATTGATAAACTCACAAATCACATCCCACTTACCCAGTAATAATAATTTCTGGGTATGTTTGTGTTCCAAGGTTCCAAGCTCCTCCAGTGATTGGCCACTCCTAAAGAGATTATCCAGGAAGAATTTATGTTTTATTTTTTTTAATTTGAATAACTTAAACATTTAAAGTAAAAATATTTTAAAATAATGGTTAAGGTTTCCTTTAAAACATAATAGCTATAAAGTAATGGAGGATAAAATATGTAGCTATCTTTTAATTATTTCATTGAACAAACAAGTCAAAATGCATAATTCCTTCACCTTTAAAAATATCAATTTTAACAAATATTACCATTCATATAAAAAATCAAAAAAGTATTTTTAATCATACAAAAACAGTGTTGCTACATTTGCCACATAGTCTGTGTACCACCCAACTATTGTGGTGCCATTTAACACAGAATACTATGTAAATCATGCTGCCCTGAATTTGTTCATCCCAATAGACCTATACAAATAGTAACTATCATAATAGGTGGTCTATTGTAAGTATTTGAATCCCATTGTTAAATATAACAAAGTGGAATTCTAGAAAGTTATTTAACAAATGATTTTTGATAATTATGTCTTGTCAACCATTGATTGATATGAAATGTTAACTAAAAAGAGTTGACTTCGATTTCGTAAAACATAATCTTTCATCTAAAATAATTATAAATTACATCTTATGATTTAAACATGTTAGTTTAAATATGTATTTAGTGTATACATGATAGATAAGTATATATTAGTATGTAATGATACACTTATTATATAAGTAATATAAATTCCTGGAATTTAAGAAATATAAATTCTTGTATTCCAGTATTCAGGAAATTTGAACTTCAGAAATTATATCTTTTAGAGATGCCAGCTTATTATGATTTCAAAATAATTTAGTTCAAGTATTCCTATATGGAATATCAGAAAATAACAGGAAAAAAGTATGGTCATATGATATGAATATGAATACAAGACAACTTATTTTTAATTGTTATTTTTACCTTATTACTGTATCCTTGTTTTTTATGCTTGACTCCTATAGAGTAGAGTACTAGAATCAAATCTGGCGGGCAGTCAGCAAAGTAGGCTGTGCATGTAACTGGTGATTCATGAATGTCCATGGGATACGGATTTTCAAAGATTGGAAAACTAATAAATGAAGACAATATATTAGTGTCATTTTGTAATAATAAAAAATGAAATAACTTTTATAAAACAAATCCTAAAATCTTCTAAATATGAATTACATGTTTCACTTCATTGCTTTTTAAACATCATAAAACAAGGAACATATGAACAAGAATGCTTTTTAAAAAATATTTATCTATAAAATGTATAATGAATACTGGTAGAATTTTACTTTAATAAATTAATTTTTAATTTCTCTCTCATTAAAAAAATGCCACAGTGACATCATTTTGCTAACATAGAATGAACTATGTTAAACTGAAAATATTATGCAGCAAGTTGACTTATCAGTCAGTATATTGAAAGATAGCAACTAGGTGCTTTATCTATGTACAATTTAAATATTTATATTACATACTTATAAGTATTAAAATGTCTTAGTAAATTTGACATGTTTATTCCAAGGGAGGTAATATATAAGTATTTTGATTTTGTTTTTTGCAGGAATAATTGAAAAGTGAGTATGATTATACATGCATAAGATGATTTCCTATGTAAACTAGAGAACATAGTAGGAATGCACACGTATGGATGCAGTAAATTTCATATCCTCATGCCTACTATAATTTTAAAAAGGAGTATCAGTACAAAACCAAATTAAGAATTCTAACAGCCATAATATACAGTGCACTTCTTAGGTACCAGATGTACCAGGCACTGTGGAAGGAAGTGAGTACGATTCTATGCTGCATCTGATCTAGGTTTGTGTGATCATGTTCCTTCCCATACAATATGGCTTTTTGGGGGAGGAGAGGCTATTAAAAATACTTTTCTCTACCTATTAGTGGGAACTTAATTAGAAACTTAGTCCAATCTCCAGAGAGCTTGGTGTGTGTGTGTGTGTGTGTGTGCGTGTGTGTCTGTTGGGAGGGGTTCTTCCCTCCAGTTTGAAATGCTACAACCATATCCCAGATAAAAATAGCAGTATATGTAAAATCAAGGCAAAAGGAGCAAGTTGTGTTTGAAAAATGGCAAGTTGGTTAAACTGGATGGATCAGAGTGTCCCTGTTGCAGAGTAGAAATCATGAACATTTCTCAGATTGAAGAATTAGAAGTAAAATAAATGGATCACCTTAAAGAACAGATCAACAACTTGGGATTTGATAATAACAAGAGGTTACAATGATAGACTCCTGACAATGTTAACAATATTGCACAAACGTTTTGGGAAAATTATTTTAGTATATTGGCAGGGTATGGAAAAAGACATTTAAGAAATAATAACTAAAAATGTATTAGAGGAATTTAGATGTAAAAGCGTAAACTGGTTGCCATGGAAATAGAAGCAAAGACATAAATCCAAGAAACCAAGAAGAGGAAAAATTTGTAAGCCCTAATACTTGCTTTCAAGTAAAGGATTAAATGGAAAAAAATGGAAGGAAGGAAGGGAGGAAAGCAGGGAGGTGGTACAAAGGGAGGGAAGGAAAAATGAATAAATAAATGAATTTGAAAAGGAGTCCAAATCTACAATTTAATGTTCACATTAACATGACTGAAAGGTAACTATTTGGAGGGAAAAAGAATATATTCAGTTTGTGACATGTTAAAATTCTTGTAATAGACAATGAAATGGGAATGTTACATAGATTTTTAAAGATGGTACTAGAAATGCTAGATAAAAATTTGCTAACAAAAATGTCAATTCACATACTTACATAAGGTAAAGAAAAGCATAAGAATAAATGTATTAAAGTGGGAACTTTTGTTGTGTGTATTTTATACAATTAAAAAAGTTTAAAACAAAAAAATAAATGTATAGACTAAAAAAAGTGAGTATTAAGGGTAAAGTATAGTGGGCCTTGGAGGTTGTTAAAGAGTTTAAAGAAAGTATGAGGAACTAACAAATATGGCACAGAAAGATGAGTTGAATACAAATGAGATCAGAAGAATACATTTTAATAAAACCTATATTAGAATTTAGAGGAAGAGGAATAAATCCATACATGTACCCAAAATTTAATCAGGTTTAATGTTGATAAATGTAGCAGCTAGGCAAAATTCAGTTATGATTACCATATGGCCCAAATCTTGTATCCTTTTCAAAATATTAAATTATGTGCTGCAAATGGTCATAAAGAAGAACTTCGGCTTTTACATTTATAAACTACATTTATAAACTTCACAGAAAGTAAAACTCAGACTGTAATTCATTCAACAAAAATTTATTGAGAACCCACTTCAAGTAGAGACAAAGCCCCCTCTTTATGAGGCCTACAATTTAGTAGGGAGACAATCTTTAAAAAAATAACAAATGGAAAATTTCATCTTTGTCAAAAGCTATGAAGAAGAGGAACACTGGAGCAATGAGAGACCTTAATAGGATATTTGACCAAATTATACAGATGATGAAAGATTTTTTTAAATGAGGAAATGATATCTGAGTTGAGATTCTTATGGATAAGATGTTAATAAGGAGAAAAAGGAAGGGAAGATTATTCCATGCAGAGGAGAGAGAATATACAAAAGTTCTAAAAATACAAGGGGCTAAAAGAAGATCAGTAGGTCCAGAACACAGAATGAGGGAAAAATCAGTTTTATGCCTATCATCATTTATAATGAAAATGTATAGTAGGAAGACAGTGTTCATAAATTTCAAGTCTATGTTTTACTGTCCATGTGTAAAAAGGAGTGGAGAGCACCACTCCTACAGCTATATTTTGTATTTGTTTCCATTGCCCACAGCATAATGAAAGAGCAAAGAATATAAAAGAAGGCCTCCAACTTCTCACCCCTAAGATCCTCCTCTTTTGTACTGACTACTGCAGGAGTCCAATAATACTTTTATCATGTGCCATTTTCCTTTAGTCAATAGACTAGCAGATGGTCACATAGTATATTGTACATGTTTTCATAATAATTGCTTTTGCTTAGGAAAACAGCAGAAATTTGGTGCGTCCTGAATCTCCAAACTACCTTTAAAAATCTTTTTGTTTTTTAATTTTTTAATTGAGGCATACTGGGGAACAGTGTGTTTTTCCAGGACTCATCAGCTTCAAGTCAAGTCATTGTTTTCAGTCTAGTTGTGGAGGGTGCAGCTCACTGGCCCAAGTGGGAATCGAACCGGTGACCTTGGTGTTATGAGCACTGCGCTCTAACCAACTGAGCCAACTGGCCACCCTAAAATTCTTTTTTATTTTCTTAGTGTCCCCTGAATTTTTCTGGTTAGTTTTCATTATTGAACCAAAATACATGTCTGTAATTCTAGCAAAACAATAGTCCACATAAAAAATATTTACCATCTATGAATAACTAATGCCAATTATTTATAATGTCCTCCAGTATTCTAACTGTAATGAATAGAGTTTAAAAATAATTTTTAAAAGTGGTAGTTATTCTGAACATGGATAACTTACTTGCTTTGTGTCAGATCAACTACAATGAGATCTTTCTCCAGAAGTACTACGACTGCATAGGGTTCTTGAAATTCTGAAGTGAAAAAAAAAGGAAAAATTTCCATATTCCACATTTTATAAAATCATCAGACTTACATTTCCTTTATCTGCTGTACAAATGTTACTTAAATGTTTTAAGAAGACCAAAACATGAACCAAAGTAGAAGTAATGAGAGCACTTTTAGAAAACACATGTTGTGTTTCTCAAACTTAATGTTTACAACCATTACAGGGCACAAGGAAAAACTGAGAAGCTGCATAGCACAGAGCTAAATATATCCCCAAAATAATGAGATGGTGATAGATTATTTCAAGAGAGTGAGTTTGTCATCTCCATCTTACAAACACATATCTATTCTTCCATAACCTGATATTTTAAATTTAATTTCATGTCTACAAGGAGATATACTAAGGAAATAGTAGTTCTGCTTCTCTCATCTGTGATACATATTCACCTCCCTATGAGAGCAACAGTCATACTAAAAAGTTTACTTTCAATTCAGTGTAATTTAATATGTACTTAAAGATTGCCTCCTATGTGCCCAATGGTATGTACCTTACAAAACCAGAGAATCTGAGGGTGGTCTAAGATTTTCAAGTTCTTAAAATTCAACTTTCTCCCCTTTCTTCCCTTCCCTCCCTTCCTTTCTTCAATATGTTCCAGAAACTTTGTAAGAAGAAAGGATATATGGAGAATAAGGTGGACAAGGTCCTTGTTTTCATGGAATTTACATTCTAGGGATGCATACAAACCATGAACAAGTAAACAAATAAGATTAATTCAGAAAATAATGTGAGCTATGCAAAAAATAACACGAGTAATGGTACAAGAAATGACTTGTGGTTGGTGGGGGAGTACTAATTTAGTTATAGTAGTTAGGGAAGATATTGCTATAAGAAAGGATTAATATGGGAAAGCCACAGTAAAGCGTTACTCTCAATTTTAAAAAAAAGAACTTATAAAAACATTTTACATATATGATATTTGATTCTCAGTAACTAGAGCAGGTATTACTATTTTTTCCATTACATACCGTGTTTCCCCGAAAATAAGACCAGGTCTTACATTAGTTTTTGCTCCAAAAGACACATTAGGGCTTATGTTCAGAGGATGTCATTCTAAAAAATCATGCTAGGGCTTATTATTCGTTTACGTCTTATTTTCGGGGAAACACGGTAGAAAGTAACTGAGGTCGATAAAGGTTACAAGATTGGCACAAATTTATAAAGCTAGCAAGTGACAGAGCAGAAATTTTAACCCAGGATTTCTGACTCTAAATTCTATCCTACTTTCATTATACCAGCAGTTTCTACTGGCCAGTTAAAGAGGTGTTTAATCCTAAAGTCAATAATCACTTGGCAGGATTTTATTCACAGTATTCAAGTCTTGGATGGAAAATTGGAATAGATGGCCTTCCGTCCTGAGAAGATATAAAGCCTATTCTTAAGTCACGTGCTATGAGACAAAAACTAAAACCAAATCCCCCCCAAACCAAGGAGAATGCCATTTGGGTGCATACCTATGTGACATCATGCAGTCCCACTGCTTGCTACTCAAACTGTTCTCAAACTGAAGCTTTTACCCCCTTTTTCCTTATGTCTTAGAGCTGTTTCTAACATTGTTTCCATACTTCTGGGTTCTTTTTGTTTGATTATTTGTTTTTCAGTTATTTGTTTTTCAGCTAGATGAACACTGGGGTTCTATACTAGCAGTTTCCTTTTTTTCCTTCTCTCCCCTCTTTAGGAAAATTATTAGTTGGGAAGCATACATTATCTGGGGGAGACTACATAAGAAATTTGGTAACAGTGGTTGCCTCTGGAAGGGCAGAGAGAAAGTTTTCATTACATATTGTTGTGTATCACAGGGTACTTTTCTGGCATTGTCACATATTAATTAGAAACAGTTAATAAAGTACATTTATATTTTACTGAGTAAAGTTAAACTACTTCCTAGACCCTGACAAATAAGAAGTTCCATCCTCATTATCACTTATCTGAAAAACAAACACATATGTGGCTTGGAAGTGATTAGACTTGGTTACAGTACATTTATCACTCATTTAACATTATTAGAAATTGTCCTAACATTTCTACTGATGTACAGAAATTTATCCACACACAAAATGTTTGATCTTTGCCACCACACATTTTCAGTTTCTATTACTGGCACACATGTCTTCTTTCACTAGACTCTTTAATAGGAGGCATTTTCCTAAGCTCAGCTTTTGGTCCTCTGTTTGTTCGTTCTTCTTTTGTTTATTATTCATTCTCATAACACCAAAGTAAATTTGAACATAAATAATATTTACTTATGTTGATAAGTAAATATTAAAGACCTTTCTCCTCTCTTTTTCTGTTCTCTAAACAACTTCATAATCAGACTTATCTCTCTTTCCAAAAACTGTTATTACTACATATGAAACCACTATTCTTAAAAAATGTTATCTTTGACTCACCTATCATGTCACTCCTAATCCAATTGTTGACCAAATTCAGTGGGTTTTCCTCTTTCCATTCCTATAGGCAGTACTCTGTTTTAGATCTTGACCATTTTAATGCACATTATCACAAAAGCCTCCCAGCTGGAATCTGGAATTTTTTAGGTTTCAGTGTCTCTCTCTTCAAACCCACACACTCCTTTTGGGCAAATCTTATTAAAAACACTGCTTTCTTTCATTTTAACATTTCCTCGAAATTCCCCTGTAGCTCACTATTTCCAAGTATCTACAAAAAGCTTTCACTTTTTTCTCTAAATTGATCTCACTCTAACAAACTCACGATTTCTAAAACAATTAGTCAATATCCTTTTCAAGGCCCAAGTCATTCTTCAAAGCCTATCTAAATTCTATTTTTCCCCCACAAAGCTTAGTATGAATATTTCGGTCATTGACTATCTGACCAGCCTTAAATTAGTACATTTTAAAACTCTGACCCATATAACTCAGCACTTAAGATGTCTTTTTAAAAAATTTTTATCAAAGTTTTTTGGGGTGACAATGGTTAGTAAAGTTACATAGGTTTCAAGTGTACAACTGACTCTGGGTGGTGAACACACAATGTGATATGTAGATGATGTATTACAGATGTCATATTTTTTTTAACTTAGGTCATAATTATCTCCCTCGTCTGACCAGATTTTATATGATTTGACATCAGACATCAGTTTTATACTTCATCTGTATTCTCAGCAAGTTCTTACAGTACTGAGGTAATAGAAGCATCCAATAAATATTTGTTGATTAATTAACAACACAAGTAATTTGTCCCCTGCAACTCTGGAAATAAAGTGCCACATTAATTGTTATCCTCTAACAACTTATCCCACCTTTTAAATATGAAACTAAAGAATTAAAAAAAATTAATACATATATAATACAACTCGCAACTTATTATCTTTATAGTTTACAAAGTATGTTCACAGTCTACGGCCATACCCCCCTGAACGCGCCCGATCTCGTCTGATCTCGGAAGCTAAGCAGGGTCAGGCCTGGTTAGTACTTGGATGGGACACAAAGAATGTTCACTTTGGCCATCCAGGAGTCATGTGGAATGAATATTATTATTATTCGCTTTCTACAAATAATAAACTCATAAATATAAAGTGACTTGCCCAAGGCTATACAGCTCGTAAATGACAGAGCTAAATCATAAACCCAAATACTCTGTCTCCAAATCCAGTACTCTTTTTCCTATATCTGTATGTTCCCTCTTGAAAATGTGGTAAGGTGTGTGTGTGCGCATGCTACTTCCCTTTTTTTTTTGATGTTTCACCATTTTCAATGTTTAGATTTCATTATCAAAACATTTCATTATCATTAGATTCCAGTATACGATTTGTATATAAGTCTAGGCTAGTCTTTATGTTTACAAAAAGTCTATATTTGGGATGTTAAAAAATAGATAAGCATCCGTCCTCCCAAAGACCCTTCTGACTCCTTATTCTCAAAATTGAAATAACTCACTAACCACACATCAGCAATCCTTGAGCAGTCAGAGGCAATGCAGTTGCATATAAAGCAAAGCCAGATGTGAAACAGATGCAGCACTACCCAAGTTACAGATCACTGATAATCAGGTAAGTGCTTTCACTTTGATTGGCTTTGGAACGGGATGGGTGGAGCTGGTGTTGGAGAGGCTATTAGGAGACCTCTGTTTCCCCATGTGATTTCCTCTGAGAGCCCCATGGGTCCTTCCCAGCTCAGCTGCCACCATCCTAATCAAAGTTTAAAGCACTTATCTGATATTAGAACCTGAAACTCCAGTACTGCTGCACTACATCTGTTTTACTTCCAGCTTGTCAAGTAAGTACAGTTGCAGAACCTGCTCCACCACCTGTAGCTGGATGTCAGCTGCCAAAACGAAAACTATTTAAGCTTAATTTTGTTAGGAGCTCATTTCAAAAATGATTTTTCAACATTAATAGTTTCATTTCAGTTACTTACCATTTGGATAGGGTGTTTCACATAAAGTTAGAAATTCAACAATAGGATGATCCATTTCAAGTACTGTAATTGCTTTTCCATGCATAATGGTTAAACTTGGTCTTCTGCAAGCTTTGTCATAGGACAGTCCACCAGAAAATATTATGAATGGTTCACTACATAGGGGGAAAAAAAGACAGTAAGACTGAGAAGTCTTTTAAGATGACACAGTGTCACAGGACTGAGCCAATAAAGAACAGGCTTGATGGGGAGTATATGTAATTACACAGACTGCAAAAGTCTTTCCTGGCCCAAAATATTGCACCCAAAAACTTACTATTCTATCATTTTCCTTTTTCTGGATGTACATTCTCATCATCAAAATCACTAATGAATCCGCCTTCAGGTGTGGAAGTGGGTAAAGGGAATGGCAATGAAGATGAAGGGAGGTGGACATGGTCACTGACTCAAAAGGACAGCTTTACATATATTATTAATTGGTTCCCAAATTCTAAATCACTACACTTAGAATATACGCTATGTTAGTTGTTCATATTAACTATTTGGCATGTGAGGCCCCAAATCCCTAAGAGATAAAAGAGGCAAATTTCCATATGAAATGAAATGTGATAGTGGCAAACCCAGAATGGTAGACGGTAACAGGAAAGTTCTGTGTAACGGAGTTTCTGTGAAAAAAGGGTTATGGTAAAAAGGTGGAGAAAACTAATACATAAGGGGAAAATAGTTCACCAAAGGTAAATGTGATATTATTCTCAATTTTACAATGGACCAGGCTGTTCTATTTAGCTTGTAACTTTAACTTCAAACAAATTTTTTAGACTGTTAGCTGCAAGATAACAATTAGATAATAGAGGGGGATTGAGATGACTACAAAATATTACAGCTGTTAGAAAGTTATGAAATAGCTTCATAATTTTTCACTTTTCTCAAATTAATACCTATATATCTAGTATATGAATATGTACATTAAAATAAGTGCTGATATAAAGTATTTTCAATAAATAAATATCAAATTGAAAATATTCATCTCCAAAAATATTTTTTTAAACAACTAGTCACTTTTATTTTACCAAATTTTTTAAAATTAGATTTATTGGGGTGACAATGGTTAGTAAAGTTACATAGGTTTCAAGTGTACAATTGTGTACTACGTCATCAATATATTGCATTGTGTGCTCACTACCCAGAGCCAGTTCTCCTTCCATCATCATATATTTGACCCCCTTTATCCTCTTCTACTATGCCTTCCCCCCTTATCCTCTGGTAACCACTGAACTATTGTCTGCGTCTACGAGTTTTTAGTTTTTATTTGTTAGTCTTATTCCTTTGTTGCTTTCAGTTTTACATCCTACATATAAATGAAGTTCCGGCTGTTGTCATAGCCTTTCCAATTTTTTATTTCACAAAGTTTCTACATTATACTAGAATGGAGCAGAAATACAGCTATTTATTTTCCACTTCCACACTACGGGCCATTTTGCTGGGCTAATACCTTTCAGTACTCTTAACTTTAGTGCTCCTCTGCTTTTTAGTTTCCTTTTCTTAGTAGTAATTACAACAAATAGATACAATGTACTAAAGTATACAGTAAGTGGGATGATAGTAATTATAATTAATAATGTATAATTGTTTCACATTAGAAATCAGATGTATTTCTACACAAAGTTGGATTACCAATTATTAGAACAAATTATTAATTTTTCTCTGTTTCTTACGTATTTTCCCATATCCCCCAAAAGTAAAAATGCATACCTGTTTCTACAGGTCTTGTATTCTACTTTAAGAATTGGTTTACAAGATTCAGATTTTCTTCCTTCTTTTTGACTTTTACCTAAGGAAAGAAAAAGGATTTTATTAACTCTGATTTAAATTTTACTCATCCATGAGAATTATAAAGTTTGACTGAAGCAATATAAAGAAAAAATAATGTAATTATGTGTTTTTATATAATAGGATAAACACATGTATGCATTTTAACATTTTTATTGAATTTGTAAACAATTTATTAATTCCTACTTATTTGTAAACATATCAAATCTGTATTGCTTTACATTCTCCACATTTCGGGGGTGCCAAAAAAATGTATACAAGTGGACACTTTGGTCAACTTTGCTGTAGCAGTAGTTCACTGTAATCAGAAATGTCTGGACGCTGATGGTAACCACTCTGAGCACCTCTTGTAATTGCAGAAGTCAAACATTATTTGTATTCATCTTTTGTTATTGGTATGTATTGAGTATTACAACTTTAATACAGTTTTCCTTTCTTAAAATGTGTATACATTTTCTTGGCACCCTGTATATAAATCTAGTCTCATGTAAGGTTATTTTAATTATTTAAGCTTCAAGATAAAATAAACAATTTTTGAATTGAAGATACACATAGCCATATTTATCTACATAATGAAATATATTATGATGAAAATCCACACTAGGCTCAAAATTTTATCTATAGTACAAGCAAACCCCTTTAATAGGCAAAAAACCATGCTATTTAAAGCTTATGATAGACTATCAAAATAATTGCATTTACATGACATTCATTTAAAGGAAAGTCCACTAAACAATGAATACATATGGTTCGTTTCATGATTTTAAAAAGTAATTTCAATGATGTATTCTATTTGCATAAGAATTGTCTTATAGGGGAAAAGTTATATTGTTTAGCTTCCATAAAATTTTGAATAAGGAATCAAAAAGATTATGAAATAGAAGTGAAGCTACTTTTGCATCTAACATACTTATCTTCCTATTTATGATTTTGCTTATAATTCTGTCTCATTTTGATAAAATTGATGTTTTTGATGTTTATTTCTTTTTTTAGTAAGTACTCTTATTTATTCTTGTACTGCTACTTTTGTTTATAGATACAGATATCTATTAAATAAAGAGGTGTTTACATGCATATATGTTTACATTTTCAGGGTAGTTTCAGAATGGCACAGCCAAATTCAAATAGGATATCAAGATAGCTGCATTTAATCTGTTTAAAGGGCAGGGTATTAACATACAACATACCTTATCTGCTCCATGGCATACTTTCTAAAATTGCCTTCTCTTTTAACCTATGTCAACTAAAGAAGCAACCAATAATAAAATATTGGTCATAATCATTCTTATTGTAAAAAAGATAAAAAGTATCTGTATTATATATAAAAAAGAATTGCAGACATTATATTTAGATCATGATGCCTTACAAAGAGATACTTTGGCTCAAGGAATCACTCTGAACAGTGGTCTTAGGGGTGAGGAACAGCTAGTTGGTGATTACTGGTTTGGGTAATGACTGAAAATAGAGAGAACTGAAGGAAGTGACACAACCAGGAAAGAGATCCACCCTTTCCAGAGGGATGTCTTTCTCATCCAGTGCTTCTCTAATAATTGCCAAGCCATTAATTAATGAAAATGGTATATGTGATGTTTCTATATATGGAATCAATTACTATTTTTCAATCATTATGATGCACTGATTTTAGTGGACAAAATATCTAATTAATTACTTAATTAATTATTTAATGGTTTACTTCAATATCTAACTCCAAAATTAATTTTGGGGTAAAGGTTTTCTACTTTGATTAAGTTCATTGCCTGTCAGTAATTGAAATATGCTTAAATGTCATAGTGTGTAAAACATCATAATCAACAATTGCATTTATTGATACTTCTTATGTTCAGAGTACTGTACTAAGTGTTAGGATACAGAAGTAACTGACCATCAAGAAGCTTAAATTTTACTAAATTAAACAAAACAAAATGACAATATGAGGTATCATAAGCAAATGAGTGATAGATATAAGTATTATAAGAGTTGAGAATAAAACTGTTTCCTTTTATAATAGCAGACTTTCTAGAGTTCTACAGAAAACTTTCTAGAAGCTAGACTGAGCATTAACAGATAGAATTTGGGTAGGAGAGCATCAGAAAAGAAATGGAGGCAGAACGTGCCTAGTGTGTCAAAGGAGTAATGGATAAGCCAATTTGGGTAGATTAAAAGACTCATGTAGAAAAATAGTGAAAATAATGTTAATGAGGTATAAAGGAGCCAGACAATGGCAATCTATAAAACTGATTTGCAATATAGACAATGGACAGTTATTGGAAGCTTTCACGGGAAGTGATGTGGGTAAAGTAATGTTTCAGAAATATTAGTATGGCTTAATTTAATAGAGCAATTTTGAGGATATAAGATATTAATGCTGGAAAAATAAGTAGGAGATTATTGCAATAGTGCAGGAAAAACAGAGAGAAAAAAAGAATGACGATAAATGGTCTCAAAGAAATGTAGAATACCATTCATCACACCAACATATATATAATGGAAGTACAATAAGTAGAGGAAAAAGAGAAAGGAACAGAAAAACTGCTCCTCATACAATACTGGTTGAAAAAAACTTGCTAAATTTGATGAAAAGCATTATCTACACATCTAAGAACCTCAATGAACTCCATGTAGGATAAAAGCAAAGAACCTGACTCCCAGACACATCACAATAAAAGTAGATGAGGGTAAAAGGAATCAAATATATGGTGATGGAAGAAGTGACTCTGGGTGGTGAACACACAATGTGATATATAGATTATGTATTACACAATTGTACACCTGAAACATATGTAACTTTACTAATAATTGTCACCCCAATAAAATTTAATTTTAAAAAAATGCTAAAAGCCCAAAAGAAAATCTTGAAGGCAGCAAGAGAAAAATGACTCATCGCATACAAGGGAGCAACAGTAAAATTAACGGCTGACTTTCTTATTAGAAAAGAAAAAAAATGGAGCTAAAAACAAAGAGTACAGTAAAAGGTAATTATGTAGATAATTATAAAAGACAGTATAACTGCATATTTCTTCTCCAGTCTTCTCTTAACTGACTTAAGAAGCCACTGTATAAAATAATATGCACATAATTGTAATGTGGGAAATAGGGGAGATTTGGCTTTGACTGCTGTTTCCTTTCCCCAGCCAGAACCCTTAGGAAAATCTTCTCAGGATTCTTTCTGACTTTCCCTGTGGTTGCTTGGTAGGGTTCATGGAGGACAATAATGCCAGACAGTGCACAGACCTTACATTTGTAGCCTCTGGTAACTTCATACTTTCACATTAGTCCATACTCAGCCTTTAGCAAGTCATCAAAAAAAAAAAAAAAAAAAAAGGAAGAAACTGTTTGCTACAACTTTCTATTCGTGTTAGTGGCATCTAACAATATCTGCCCTACACAAGCAAAGGCTCAGGTCTTATCCCTCCCTACAGGTACCGTTTTTCGCCCAGATTTTAAGTTAGTTGTTTGTCCTGACACCTTATTTCTCTGATGAGTTCAATAAGTTATTAATTTGCATTTTATCCAGCTTTTTGTTGTATGAGTGGTAATGATGTACCTCCCAGCTTTCTATATCTATGTGGAGATTAAATAACACACTTGTAAATAACACAACAATCAAAGGAGAAACCTCAAAAGAAATTTTAAAATATCTTGGACTAAATAAAAATGAAAACACAACTTATCAAATTTGTGGGATGCAGCAAAAACAATGCTTAGAGGGAAATTTATAGCATTGAGTGCATATATTAGAAAAGACATAAAATCAATTATCTAAATTTTCCCCTTAGAGAAGAAAAAGAGGAGCAAATTAAATCCAAAGAAAGCAGAAAAAGAGAAATAGTAATAATTAGAGCAGAAATAAGTGAAATAGAAAGCAGGATACCAACAGAAAATCAAGGAAAACTAAAGCTGATTCTTTGAAGAGATCAATAAAATAGATAAGCCTCTACTCTGTTTAACTAAGAAAAAAAGACAGAGGACACAAATTACTAATATCAGAAATAAAAGAGTGGCCATCACTACAGATCCCATGGACATAAAAAAGATAATAAAGAAATACTATGAACAACTGTATGCTACAAATTTGATAATCTAGATTAAATGAACTAATCCTTAAGACACAATCTGCCAAAACGCACACCAGAAGAAAGAGACAATCTGAATAGGCCTATATCTATTAAAAAATTAAATCAATAACCTTCTGAAACAGAAAACATCAGGCCCACATGGGTTCTTTAAAACACTTAAGAAATTATACTAATTTTCTACAACCTCTTTCAGAGGATAGAAGAAGAGGGAATACTTCCTAACTCATTCTACGAGGCTAGGATTACTCTAATGCCAAAACCAGAAACATTACAAGAAAACTACAGACCAATATCTCTCATGAACATTAATGTAAAAACATTTAACAAAATATCAGTAAATCAAATCCAACAATGTATAAAAAGAATTCTGCACCATGACTATGTGATTTATCTCAGGCATGCAAGGCTGATTCAAAATTCAACAACCAATTAATATAACCCATCATATCAATGGGCTAAAACAGAAAAAGCACGTGATTATACAAATAGATGGAGAAAAAGCACGTGACAAAATCCAACAGCCATTTATGATAAAAACTCCTAGTAAACTAAGAACAGATGCTAATTAAGATGGTAAATTAATCAACTTGATAATGAATCTCTACAAAAACAAACAAACAAACAAACAAAAACACCCTATAGGTGATATCATACTTAATGGTGAAATTCAAATCTTCCCCACCAAGATTAGGAACAAGGCAAGAATGTCTCCTCTCACTACTTCTTTACAACATTATACTAGGATCCTAGCTAAAGAAATAGGAGAATAAAGTATAACAAAAGGCATACAGATTGGGAAGAAAGAAATAAAATTGTTAGCAGATGACATAATCACCTATGTAGATAATCAAAAAGAATCAACAAAAAGTCTCCTGCAACTAAGATATGATTATAGAAATGTTGAAGGGTAGGTACAATGTTCACATAAAAAAGTCAATTGCTTTCCTATATACCAGCAAAACTAAGTAGAATTTGATATTAAAAACATAAAACCATTTACGTTAGCATCTGAAAAATGAAATACTTAGGTATTTCTTCCCTTCTCACAAAGCACTAGTATTAATGCAGGCAATCAAGTTTTCCTTTTGTCCTCTTTTTGAAAGATAGAACTTATTTCTAGTTAACTAGATGCATTGACTGTATAATCACTTTGAGTATCAGCTTTATATTAGATTACCCACCTCAAATAGGCCAGGTTTTATCTACTCCCCTCCATCCAACCCCATGCAATTGTCAGAAAAAAAGTTCAAGTTTGCAGTTAGAGTACTCACACTTGCTGTTTTCAAAACTTACCAATAAGCTACAATAATCAAGACTGTGTGTTGTGGCATACAGATTAATGAAATGAAATTGAGAATACAAAAATAAACTCTTACATTTTTGGTACATTAATTTTCAAAAGTGGTGCCAACACAATTTAATGGGACAATAGAATATCCTCATGCAAAAGAATGAAGTTGAACCCCTTCATTACACCATACATAAAAATTAACGCAAAATGAATCCTAGACCTAAATGTAAGAGCTAAAACTATAAACTGTTAGAGGAAAATATAGAAGTAAATTTTTGTAACCTTGGGTTAGGCAATTATTTCTTAGACACTATTTTAAAAGTACAAACAACCAAATCAAAAATACATAAATGGAGGTTTATCAAAATTAAAAACTTTTGTGCTTGAAAGGATACCATTAAGGAAGTGAAAAAGCAACATACAGAATGGGAGAAAATATTTTCAAATTATATCTAATAAAAGATGCCTACCCTGAATATATATATGGTGAACTCTTGTAACTCTGTAATTTAAAAAAACAATTTGTCAATGGGCAAAGGAACTGAATAGATGTTTTCCTAAAGAATATTCAGAAATGGCCAATAAGCAAATAAACAGATGCTCAACATCTTTACTAATTAGGAAAATACCAATCAAAACTATAAGGAAATATCACTCTACACGTGCTAGGACGTCTATAATAAAAAAAGACAGATATTAGCATGTGTTGATGAAGATGTGAAGTTGGAAAATTTATGCATTGCTGGTGGGAATATAAAAGCATGAGGACTCTGGAGAAACATTTGGCATTTCCTTAAAATGTTAAGTATAGAGTTATCATATGGCCCATCGTTTCCATTCTTGGGTATATACCCAGGAGAAATGGAACCATATGTCCACATAAAAACTTACACATAAACATTCATTGCAGAATTATTCAGAATAGTCAATGTGAAAACAACACAAATGCCCATCAAGTGATGAATGGATAAAAGTGATATATCCATACAATGGAATATTATTCTTCAATGAAAATGAATAAAATAGACTTGCTTTAACATGGATGAATCTTGAAAACACTATGTTAAGTGAAAAAAAGCCAGTCATGAAAGACCACATACAGTATAAATCGACAGAGACTGAAGATCAGTGGTTGCCTAAGGCCTGATGAGTGGGGATGGAATGACTGCTTGAGTATAGGGCTTCTTTTGGGGGTGACAAAAATGTTTTAAAATTAGATGGTTTTGATGGCTGCAGAACTCTGAATATACTAAACACCATTCAATTATACATTTTAAATTAGTGAATTGTAAATTATATCTGAATAAATCTGTATTTTTAAAAGAACTTTAAGTTCTCCAATGTGATTCAGAAAACCTCAGAAGAAATTCTATCTCTGCCACTTACTTATATTTCAGGGTTTCTAGTTTAGCAATGTCTTTTTTTTTTTTTATTAGTTTCAGGTGTACAAGACAAGGTAATACTTAGACGTTCATCATTTATATCCCTCACACTGTGAACCCCCCTCCCCCCATCCACTATTCCTCAGACCTCACACTGAACCATCACATTATATATATAAAATTATAGTTGGCATTCATTAATGTTTAGCTTCTGGTGTACAATGCCATGATCAGGTATCCACAGTATCCCTGAGGTGGTCTCCCAAATAGGACGCATGTCAAGCAATGTCTTTTGAGATCTTTAAGTTTATCATACATTTATGCCTGTCAGCTCAATGACATGTTTGAAAATTAATATATATATGTATACATACATACATATATATATATATATATATATATATATATATATATATTCAGAAGTTTGTTTATTTCAGTAAGACATTTCTCCAAAGAGGACATACAAATGGCTAACAGACATATGAAAAATGCTCAACATCACTAATCATCAGAGAATTGCAGATAAAAATCACAATGAGAGATCACCTCACCCCAGTTAGAATGGCTATCATCAACAAGACAAATAGTAACAAGTATTGAAGAGGCTGTAGAGAAAAAGGAACCTTTATACACTGTTGGTGGGCATGCAGATTGGTGCAGCTGCTATGAAAGGCAGTGTGGCGGTTCCTCAAAAACTTAAGAATACAATTACCATATGACCCAACTATCCCTCTCCTGGATATCTACCCAAAAAAATCTGAAGACATTTATCCATAAAGATACATGTTGCTCCAATGTTTATTGCAGCTTTACTTACAGTGGTCAAGACATGGAAACAACCAAAGTATCCTTCAATAGATGACTCAATAAAGAAGATGTGGTATATATACACGACGAAATACTATTCTGCCATAAGAAAAGATGAAATAGTACCATTTGCGACAACATGGATGGATCTTGAGATCATTATGCTAAACAAAATAAGTCAGACAGGAAAAGTCGAGAGCCATATGATTTCACTGATATGTGGTATATAAAACTGAAAACAACAAAACAACAAGAAAAACAAATGAAGAAACAAAAACTCACAGACACAGACAATAGTTTAGTGGTTACTAGAGGGTAAGAGGAGAGAGGGTGATAGATGAGGGTAAATGGGGTCAAATATATAGTGATGGAAGGAGAAATGACTCTGGGTGGTGAACACAATGTGATGTATTGCAGAATTGTACACCTGAAACCTATGTAACTTTACCAACAATTGTCACCACAATAACTTTAATTGAAAAACAAAAAGAATCATTTGGGGCATCTAACCTTCCAAACTGCCTATAATTCACAATTATTCTTTATTTAAATAATTTTCCTATTTTTATGTCTCTTTTTGCAATCTCCTCATCCTTGGAAAATCTTTTGAAGTCATGGTGAACCTCTTGAGTGTCTTATTCCCAATGCCATTCATATATTCTGCAGTGCAATCTCCTCATCCTTGGAAAATCTTTTGAAGTCATGGTGAACCTCTTGAGTGTCTTATTCCCAATGCCATTCATATATTCTGCAGTGATATCACCAAGCCCAAGCATGGTTCTTGATGCAGTCATAGATGTAATCCTTCCAGAATTGCACTGGTGTCTTCTCAGTGTCTTCCTTGATTGCAGTAATAACCTTGGCAAAGGTACTCCAAAGGTAGTAGGCCTTAAAACCTGCTCTAACTCCTTGATTTATTGGTTGGATCCAAGAGATGGTGTTTGGAGGGAGAAATACCACTTTGATATTGAGATGAAGATCACCTTTAAAAGAGGATGTACATGCTCAACGTCACTCATCATCAGAGAAATGCAAATTAAAACCACCGTCAGGTATCACCTCACACCTGTCAGAATGGCAATCATCAATAAATCAATAAACAACACGTGTTGGCAAGGATGTGGAGAAAAGGGAACCCTTGTGTACTGTTGATGAGACTGCAGATTGGTGCAGCCACTATGGAAAATAGTATGGAGGATCCTCTAATAAAAGATTAAAAATAGGACAACCTTATGACCCAGTAATTCTACTTCTGGGTATTTATCTGAAGAAATACAAAACAATAATTAAAAAAGATACATATACCCTTATGTTCACTGCAGCATTATTTATAATAGCTATGATACTATAGAAGTAATCTAAGTGACCACTGATAGACGACTAGATAATAAAGATGTGACACATACTGGGGG
Organism: Rhinolophus hipposideros; assembly: GCF_964194185.1. Taxonomy (NCBI): domain Eukaryota; kingdom Metazoa; phylum Chordata; class Mammalia; order Chiroptera; family Rhinolophidae; genus Rhinolophus; species Rhinolophus hipposideros. The sequence continues at coordinate 47,399,744 of NC_138048.1, read as the reverse complement.
GGTGGTGCCAAAAAATGTATACATGTGGACACTTTGGTCAACGTTACTCAAGCAGTAGTTCACCATAATCAGAAGTGCCTGGAAGCTCATGGTAACCGCTTTGAGCACCTCTTGTAATTGCAGAAGTCAAACATGACTTGTATTCATCTTTTGTTATTGGTATATATTGTGTATTACAATTTTAATAGTTTTTTCCTTTCTTAAAATGTGTATACACTTTTTGGCACCCTCTGTATACACAATGGAATATTACTCAGCCATAAAGAAGAATGAAATCTTACCATTTGCAACAGCATGAATGGAGTGGAGGGTGTTTTGCTAAGTGAAATAAGACAGTGAAAGACAAATACCATATGATCTCACTTATATGTGGACTCTAAAGAACAGAATAAATGAACAAAACAGAAACAGACTCATAGATACAGAGAACAAACTGATGATTGCCAGCTGGGAAGAGGGTTGGGCGACTGAATGAAAAAGATGAAGGGATTAAGAAGTACAAATTGGTAGTTACAAAATAGTCACAGGGATGTAAAGTATAGCACAGAGAATATAGTCAATAATGTTGCAACAACTATGTATAGTGTCAGATGGATATTAGACTAATTGGGGGAATAACTGCATAAATTATGTAAATGTTTAACCACTATGCTGTATAACTGAAACTAATATAAAATAATACTGAATGTCAGCTATAATTTAAAAAAATAAAAATAAAATAAAGGAGAATTTCTGGGAGTATTATCAACAATGAACCAAATCTTGAAAAGTATGTTATTTTCCAAACAGTACTTTTTCATTTTTCTGGCCTAGCCATTCAGGTGGGTATATCGGAGGAGGAGCTGGGTCATCCATGCTTTCTTATTGCTCCTGTGGTACTCGGGCTGTGTGTGCTTATAGATCTGCTTGAAGGCCGTGGGGTTCTCACTGCGCCAGATCACAGAGGGTTTCAATGTGTAGCCTGCAACAGTGCCCCCAAGCCTTGAATCCTGGCATTGACTTGGACTCCTTATGCATAAAAGTACTTGCAGGCATCTGATTCCGAAATAGGGAGATTTCACCCCTATTGAATATTTTCTCTTGCAAATGATTTTCCTCTATAATCAGCTTCAGAAATTCTGAAGAATTTCTAAAATTTCTTCATCTGCTTTCACTTTGGTATTTGCAGACTCACCACTCACTTTCACGTTATGTAATGAATAATGATTCTTGAATCATTTAAACCACCCAGAGCTAGCAGTAAATTCAACATCGTAGTCTGGTTCAGTCTTTTCTTTCAACATTGTAAACAAACTTTTTGCTGATGGTGATCATCACGGTGCTGAAAGGGACATGGTCCTGTGTCTGGTCTTCAATCCAGGTCATTACAAGTTTCTCCACGTCTGACATGGGCCCTTCTAGAATTTTTGTTAGGCTCATTGCCTTCAATGAAGCAGATCCTTTAACAGCGTCTGTTACTTTTGTTCTTGTTCTTCCACATTGTAGCTATGGTGGAATGGAGTATGCCTAAATGGTGAGCAATGGCCATCACTGATTTTCCAACTTCATAGTCCTTAATCACTTTAATTTCACTTCCAGGTCAATCACTCTACACTGGCCTCTCCCTGGCAACACTAGTGGAGGATTTTGTATACTTAGGGGCCACGATGAATAAAACAACATGAGATTAAATCAAGCACAAGAGAAAATGGTGCAATTAAGAGACACGGTAAACAAAAGGTATAAGACTGCTGCCAGGGTATCACGGCACACTGTTTCACAGCAAACTTTTTTTTTATAAGTAGAAAGAATACACTCTAAATTAACAATAAAATATATATTATGGTAAGTATATAAACTAGTAACAGTCATTTATTATCAGTATTACATAATGTACATAATTGTATGTGCTATGCTTTTATATGAATGGCAGCATGGTAGCTTTGTTTACACAAGCATGACCAAAACAACATGAGTAATGCATTGAGCCATAATGTTGCGATGTCTACGATGTCACTAGGCGATAGGAATTTTTCAGCTTCATTATAATCTTATGGGACCACCATCATATATGCAGTCCACTGTTGACCAAAACATCTTTTTATTTATTTATTTATTTTTTTCCCAACCAAAACATCTTTAAGCAGTGCCTGACTGTAGTTTGTTTTATATACAGAATTCTCAAGTTATACTTAATGGTATTCCTAATTAGTTTTTGTTTTTTAGGTGTGCAATTACATTATCAAAAAAAAATTATAATTTTGAACTCTCTAAATTTTTAAACATACTTCTTTTTCAAGTCTAATTTCATTGGCTAGCATTTTCAGTAAAAATTTAAAGAACAGTGACAATTATTGATAGCTCTGTCCTGTTTCTGATCAACAACTTCACTATGAAGTATTTGACGGGATTTCGTTTAAAATCGTGTGTGTGTGTGTGTGTGTGTGTGTGTGTGTGTGTGTGTGTGTTTAGCTGAGGGCTTTGTGATTGACGAATACACACTGGAAATCACTATAATTTATTGTGAAAGAAAATGAATATCTGCAGCACCAGCGAAAGCAGCTACAAAAAGGGAAATGTCATCACAAAACTATTCTCAAGTGAAACAGGAACTAATCTAGCCTCATTGGTTGTGGCCATCTTCCCTTCTGTCCCACCATTGTCAAATAACCTGAGTTTCAGACAAAGCTTACTTTTGTAGTATAGAAAATTTTTGATTTGTTGAAAAATAAAGAATCTGTATAAAATTTCTCAGCTTAGGAGACACAATGCCTAGAGAGGAAAGAGACAACAAAACTATATTCTAAAGTGTACACAGCATAATGTCCACAATATGTATGATACAGTCCAAATTATTGTAATTATGAAGAAGCAGGAAAATGTGAGCTATTTTTATGAACAGAGGCCAACTTCAAGGTAAAGCAGATGTTGGTATTATGAGAAAAAATTTTTTTAATTAAAGTTTATTGGGGTGACAATTGTTAGTAAAGTAACATAGATTTCAGGTATACAATTCTATATTACATCATCTATAAATCCCATTGTGTGTTCACCACCCAGAGTCAGTTCTCCTTCCATCACCATATATTTTATCCCCCTTACCGTCATCTCCCACCCCCCACCCCACTTACCCTCTGGTAACCATTAAACTATTGTCTGTGTCTATGAGTTTTTGTTTCTCATTTGTTTGTCTTATTCTTTTGTTGTTTTTGGTTTATATACAACATATCAGTGAAATCATATGGTTCTCTGCTTTTTCTGTCTGACTTATTTCGCTTAGCATTATATTCTCAAGATCCATCCATGTTGTCATAAATGTTCCTATATCATCTTTTCTTACCGCTGAATAGTATTCCATTGTGTATATATACTACAACTTCTTTATCCATTCATCTATTGAAGGACATTTTGGTTGTTTCCATGTCTTGGCCACCGTAAACAAAGCTTCAATGAACATTGGAGCACATGTGTCTTTATGTATAAATGTTTTCAGATTTTTTTGGGTAGATACCCAGGAGAGAGCATTTTTTCATATGTCTATTTGCCATTTGTATGTCCTCTTTGGAGAAATGTCTCTTCAGGTCCTCTGCCCATTTTTCAATTGGGTTGTTTGTTTTGTTGTTGTTGAGTTGCATGAGTTCCTTGTATATTTTGGATATTAGCCCCTTATCGGAGGCACTGTTTGCAAAAATCATCTCCCATTCAGTTGGTTGCCTCTTTATTTTGTCAATGGTTTCTTTTGCTATGCAGAAGCTTTTAAGTTTGATATAGTCCCATTCATTTATTTTAGCTTTTACTACCCTTTCCTTTGGAGTCAAATTCATAAAATGTTCTTTGAACCCATATCCATAAGTTTAGTACCTATGTTTTCTTCTATGCAGTTTATTGTTTCAGGTTTTATGCTTAAGTCTTTGATCCATTTTGAATTAATTTTAGTACATGGTGACAGATAGCAGTCAGTTTCATTTTTTGGCACGTGGCTATCCAATTCTGCCAGCACCATTTATTGAAGAGGCTGTCTTTTCTCCATTGTATATTTTTTGCTTCTTTGTCAAAAATTATCTGTCCATATTTATGGGGGCTTATTTCTGGGTTTTCAATTCTATTCCATTGGTCTACATAGTTAAAATGGCCATATTACCCAAAGCAATATACAGATTTAATGCAATCCCCATCAAAATCCCAATGGCATTTTTAAAAGAAATAGAACAAAAAAATCATCAGATTTGTTTGGAATCACAAAAGACCCCAAATAGCCAACACAGTCTTAAGAAAAAAAGAACAATGCTGGAGGTATCACACTCCCTGACTTTAGCTTATACTACAGGGCAACAATAATCAAAACAGCATGGTATTGGGAGAAAAACAGACAAAATTTTTTTAAAAGCTATTTTTAAAATGCCTAATAAAGGAAAGGAAAATGCTCATAAAAAATGAAAAGAGGAAATCTCAGCAGAGAAATAGAAGATATAAAAAAATAGCAAGTACTCCTTGCATCACCGTGTATTTGCCCCCCTTTATGTTCTTCTACCAGCCTTCCTCCCCCCTTAGCCTCTCAAATATATGGTGAGAAAGGAGAACTGACTCTGGGTGGTGAGCACACAATGTGACACATAGACGATATATTATGGAAATGCACACATGAAACCTATGTAATTTTACTAAACATTGTCACTCCACTAAATTTAATTTTAGAAAGTAGCAAGTATTAGTATCTGATTAAAAAATAACTTATGGGCTTAATAGCTGAATGAAGATTACAGAGGAAAAGAACAGTTAAATTGATAATAAATAGCAATCATCCAATTTGAAATCCAGAGGGGAAAAAATTATTGATAAGAAAAAGTAAATGAACAGAGGGTCAGAGACATGTAGAACAATACCAAAAATCCTGTATATGGTAACTGGTGTCCCAGAAAGAGAGAATGGAGCAGAAAATCATATTTCAAAAAACAGAAGGCTGAAATTTCCCCAAGTTTTGTGAAAGATAGAAATTTATAAATTTAAGAAGCTCCATAGCTCAGTAGAACCCTACACAGAATGTTGAAGAAAACAAGCATGGGCATATCACATATCATAGTCAAATTGCTGAAAAATAAATAATACCAAAAAAATTTTTAAACAGCCAAAGAAAAATGACATATTATATACAGAGGAACCAAACATCAAACCTCTACACATTTCTCATTCAAAAATTACATAAGCCAGAAGACAGTGGAACATCTTTAAAGTGTTCTGTACCTTAAACACACAAAACACACACACACACACACACACAGAGTCAATCCAGATATCTACATTTAACAAAAATGTCCTTCAAGAATGGAAGTAAAATAGGGAATTTTTGGATAATGAAAAGCTAAGTGAATTCATTTTCACCATATCTACACTACGAGAAATGCTAAGTGATGCTTGTGTATCTTCAGGAATAAATGAAAGCACTGAAAATAATAATTAAGAAAATACAAAAGAATATTTTCCTCTTAATTAAAAAATACGTAAGGCTACTTAAAGCAAAGTTATAACAATGCATGTAGATGCAATACATATAATAACTATTGCATAAAGGGCAGTGGGTGAAGATAAATAAATCTACAAGGTCTGATAAAACTATTATGAATGTTTAAATTTTAAAAAATTTATCACAGTAACAGACACAGTACCATTAACCCCCCTCAAAATACTCCCTCTTGCTTCAAACACCCTTATCCCATCTTTCTTCCCACTTTCTGAAGCAGTTCTGGAAGTCCCCTTTTGTGAGTGTTTTTAGTTGTGCTTTTGTGGCTGTTTCAATGTCCTGAATGGATTCAAAACGTTTACCTTTCGTGGTCATTTTGACTTTGGGGAAGAGCCAGAAGTCGCATGGTTTCAGTTCCAGTGAATAAGGTGGATGAGGACACATCATAATAGTTTTATTTGACAGAAATTGCCATATACCAGAAGTAATGTGTGACTCAGAGCCTTTCCGTTGTGAACACAAAATACAGTGAATGCTGCTGCCGAATGCCATCAAACGGAAAGGTAGGGATCTTCAATATGGGAAGGTGTGTGGCAAACCTTAGTAACAGTGTGTGACAACTTTCAACTTGTTTGGTGCAGTCAGTCAGGTGTAAGCCACAGTTGAGGGGTGAGTTTTAAAGTGTTCCGTAAATCATCCTCCATCATGACAGCGTTCCGTGTCACACATCGCTTCTGGTATATGGCAATTTCTGTCAAATAAGAGCATTAGGATGTGTTCTCATCCATCTTATTCATTGGATCTGGCACCGTGCGACTTCTGGCTCTTCTCCAAAGTCACAATTTTTCAGGACACCAAGGTAGCCACAACAGCGCAACTGAAGACACAAAAGAGGACTTCCAGAACTGCTTCAGAAAGTGGCAAGAATGATGGGATAAGTGTGATAGAAGCGAGGATGAGTATTTTGAGGGGAATTAATGGCAATGTATCTTTTACTGTAATAAATATTTTTAATTTAAACATTCACTATATTGTTTGATCACAACTCATATATAGTTGTGAGATTTCTACACTTTATGTAAAGTGTTACAATGTTAACTCTAATATACTGTGAAAAGTTAAGGAAGCATATTGTAATCCCTAGATCAACTAATTTAAAAAAATGTGAAGATAAAAAAATGCCCATATGTAAATTAAAATGGAATTCTAATAAAAACATTCAAATAATCCAAAAGAAGGCCAAAAGGGGGGTGGGGGAGGGAAGGAACAAAATAAATGATAGGGTGGAAAACAAAAAATAAACTGATATACCTAAATCTAACCCTTCAGTAATTACATTTAATATTAATGAACCAAACACTCCAACTAAATCATGTAAGACTGGATAAAAAAAGCAATACCCAACTATATGCTCTCTACAGGAGACATAAGGAATGCCTAATAATAAAGCCTCAAAATACACAAAACAGATTTTTTGTGTGTAGATACCCAGGAGAGGGATTGCTGGGTCATATGGTTATTGTATTCTTAATTTTTTGAGGAACCTCCACACTGCCTTCCATAGTGGCTGCACCAATCTGCATTCCTACCAACAGTGTATGAGGGTTTCTTTTTCTCCATAGCCTCTCCAACACTTGTTATTATTTGTCTTGTTGATGATAGCCATTCTAACTTGTGTAAAACATTTATCTGTAAAGATAAATGTGCTCTGATGTTCACTGCAGCTTTATTTACGGTGGCCAAGACATGGAAACAACCAAAGTGTTCTTCGATAGATGATTGAATAAAGAAGACGTGGTATATATACACGATGGAATACTATTCTGCCATAAGAAAAAATGAAATAGTGCCATTTGCAAAAACATGGATGGATCTTGAGATTATTATGCTAAGCAAAATAAGTCAGACAGAAACAGTCGAGAACCATATGATTTCACTGATATAGAACTGAAAGCAACAAAGGAACAAGACAAACAGAGAAACAAAAACTCACAAACACAAACAATAGTTTAGTGGTTACCAGAGGGTAAGGGGGCTAGGGAGTGGTAGATGAGGGTAAAAGGGATCAAATATATGGTGATGGAAGGAGAACTGATTCTGGGTGGTGAACACACAATGTGATATATAGATGATTATTACAGAATTGTACACCTGAAACCTATGTAACTTTACTAACCATTGTCACCCCAATAAACTTTAATTTTAAAAAAGAGAAGCTTGAAAAAAAATACGTGAAACAAAAAAGGACAGAATTAAAGTGAAAAGTAAACAATTCTATTATCATGTTAGGAAATTTTAATATCACTCTCTCAGAAATTGATAGTACTAGTCAAATATCAGTAAAATCATAGAGGATTTGATTAATGCTATCAACCACCTTGACCTATTTGAATTTTAACATATATAAAACAGAAATAAACAGAATTAGAAAGGAAAGCCATAATAATAGAGATTTTAACACATTTCTCACAATTTAAAAATCAAACAAAAACTTAAGCTAAAATTTAAACAATACAGAATAAAAAACACAATTTCAAATTTGACTTTTGTGTAGCAGTTAAGAAATGTACATTCTTCTCAAGCACACTTGGAACTTTAGAGCAATTATCTATGTATGTCTAATTATAAAGCATATCCCAGTAAATTTTGTAGAACTAGTATCAAGCCACTTTCTCTGACTAAAATTAAAATTAAAATCTACAAATATTTTTTAGAAGTTAGAAATCATATGTGTAAATAACGCATAGATAAAAAGTAGAAGTATCATAGGGATTAGAAAACACCTCAAACTGAATACTAATGAAAATTATATATTATTAAAATGTCAAAATTTATGGAATACAGTTGAAGTGGTACTTAATTTTTTTTATTTTAGAAAATAAAAATAGCTGAAATGAAAGGGAACAAAATGACTACAAAGGATATAGATAGAAATGACAATGGATGCCTCTGCTGTCAAAAGTCACTGACACTGGCTTAACGATGTCATAGTGACCAGCAGGAATTTAATTTGACTTATATGTTATCAGAGACACAGATGCTGATGTTTTCAACAACCTGTGAAAAAGAACTTCATCTTTTTCAAAGGAAAACAGAAGTATAGAAAAAAACCCAAACTGATAAAATAAATATGGATAGGGTAAAACATATGAAAGCCTCAAATATCCAAACAAGTCCAAAAGAACTTGTAAAGAAGTTGACTGTTGAGAAGAATAGAAGGAATAGAAAACTTATGAGTAAATCATATTACACATTTGAAAATAAAACGTATAAGAATTTTTTTGGGGGGTGAAGAGGAGGGGAACCCACCACAGAAACCAATAATTAAACCTAAGTGGACATATAGCAATGCTTATCCAAGGTTTTCATAACAGCAATCTTTAAATAAAGCCTCTCAAGTAAGTGTTTAAATGTCATCTCTAGGTAAAGCAGCTAGATTACATGTATTAATCCTTTGCAGACGGAATATGCAACTGTGGTACAAAAAATGGCAGACCAACACATGACGAAAATTCCATTTTGTGATTTATAAGTCACCCTTATTTTAAAAATACCAGTATTTTCTAAATGTGATACTATAATAAATGCTTACAAAGTATAAAATAGAATATGTTTGGTTAACTGCTAGGTTTTGACCTTTCTATTCTTAGAAACAACCAATAGTGCCATGTACTGGTAAACATGAAACTCAGATCATCACCAATATTCTTGAAAATAATGTAGTCATCTTGAATAAAAGCTATTCATACATTTATACTTTTTATTCTGCCCAATTCAGTATACAGGTCCAACATAAATGCTAAATCTTTCTTTTCAATGAGAAAGATAAGATAAATACAATATATAATAATACCACAGTCTTCATTCGGTAATTCAGTGAAATCAAATGGCAGAAATGGAAATAAATGGGAGAACTAGAATACAGATTACAAGCAGTACAGAAATTAGGTCTGAAAGTCAGATCTAAATAATGCCATTCTCTCACTAGCTCCTTAACACTTAAAATTGGACAAATTTCCTTTATTATAAACTCTGCTTGTACATCAACCATCTATCATCCAATTTTATCACTTAATACAAAGTAGGAAAGTTGATAGACAGAAAAAAGGAAAGTACAAAGTTTGGGGCATAATGTGGGAGATCTGAAGGAGGTATAAAAGGTATTTAGAATCAGAAGCTATGTCCTATCACCTCTTTCTACCGAACACACGGATACTCTCTCTGCTAACTTTAAGTCAAGGCACTGTAACTCCAGAGTTTGTTTCTTTTGAAAGCATATATCTTACCATGTGGAATTGTGGTCTGGAAAGGACGACTTGGGCTTTTCAAGTTCCATAAAGTCAAGCTACCATCTGAATGGCTGCACATGAATTGTTTGCCCTCATGATGCCAATCAATTGAATGAATAGCCTAATGAAATAATAACAAAAACAAGTAGAGGGGGGAAGTTGGTATGTTATATCATTCTACATTCTGAAAGAAAAATATTCTGACATAAAATTAGTATAACAATAACACTTAAGAAACATATGTAATTTTTCTGACCCAGATCATACTATCTTTGGTTCAGTCCTTTATAGGCTTATGAAAGGCTACAAAAACTCATCTGCTGAGATAAAGAAAAGTAAATTTCCTCATACCATTAGACTCCAGAATTTTTTGTTGTAAATTCTATGTCTTCCTTGTATCTTATAATGCCTCTTTGAAAAATCATTTATATAGAAGTAAAAGCAAGGTTATCAGAAGATAATTTCTGGTAAGGTAAAGGCCTAGTTTCACTTAAAGTAGCCAATTTAAAAAATAATCTACATAAGAGCTACCATCTGAGGGCTTACTATGTGCCAGACCAATGGTAAGCACTTTATGTACATCATTTCATTTAATCCTATAAAATAGGTATTATTTTTTTCCAATTTGCACGTGGCAAAATAGGCCTAGAGAGATTGAGATACTTCCTCAGGTCACACAACTCAAAGCCAAGGTCTATCTAACTATACAACCATATTCTTAATCATTGTACTATATTGCTTCTAACATAAACAATTTAAATTGATTTGAAGCAAGAAGGGTTCAAATATTTTTAAACCCTTGCGAAGTAGATAAAATTAAAAAGTATTATTACATATTCCTAAATTGTTTTATTCCCAGTGGTAGCACAGTGTCTTGCATCAAGCAGGTGCTCAGTAAAATCTGTTGAATGGATAAGCAATTGATGTCATCACATATGTCCACAACGTTGATATTTTTTCTAAATCAATAAAGTATATGTGGAACTTGGGTAATGTACTAAACACTACAAGAGAAGCTCTAGTAGACATAAAAGCTGAACAGATATATACAACATGATACTTTCCTTAAAGGAACTTAAAAAAAAGTAAGATAGGGAAGACTGATATAATTGCACTTCCAAACAAGTATTATTAGTTACAGATAATTGACAACTATTTGTAATCATTAGACATATCATAAAGTAAATAGGATATAAGCTGTACCTCAAAACATAAGTAAGATTTTATTAAGTGAAAAAGAAAACATGAAACCCTAGATTTAGGTTTTTCTCTCACCCTGGTCTATATTACTAGGCAGAGAAGACTTCTTTTTTGCCAGCGTTCAGTAGAGGCAGTTAGAGGGAGAGAAAAACTCACTCTTCATTGTCTTTTCCTTTGCTTATTTCTTCTCACTTTTATAGCTAGCTAAAAGGAAATGTCACTTCTTGCCTCCTCTATATGTTAACTTTGATGAACCTCAGTCAATTTAAAGTTCTCTCAGACTGCCTTTCTACAAATGGTGGGAGCAGAGAGCCCTAACCCTTCTTCCTATCCCAGTGAATTTCTACCTACTGGAGACGACAGATATAAAAACAATAGCTACAACACAAAACTGAAACTAATAATTGCTGGAAGTATGCTTATTGTAAACAAGAGTAGGCATGTAAAACCAACTTGTTATTAGAGAGCAGGATGTCAAATAGTACATTAAAGAGCTGGCATTTGAACAGACTTAGTGAATAAACATTCTGTTTATTTGTTTATAGCCTACTCTTTTCTTTAAAAGGACTTTAAGGGTCTACTGAAGAACCAAATATAATACAACTAATTCAGGAAGAATTTTAAAGGATAGAAAACAGAATATGGAAAATAAATCACTAGCCAGTTCGGTGGTTTGATTGAATTTCCTGAAAACAAAAGAGAAAAAGAAACCTAAAAAGCTGGGTAACGATATGAAAAAAGGAGAAACGGAAGTTACTCAAGGAATTAAAAAGTTAGCGTCAGGTCAAATTCTGAGGAGTTTCTCTGTGACAGATTTTTTTTTTTTAAATATTAATATAATAAAACAAAACTTTCACAGCTAATGTGGAAATAAAATTCACATAGTTATTTCTCAAAATAAGTTTGGATTGAGAAAACCAAATTCTCAACTCATCAATGGCTATTAATCAAGGGACTAGTTAAATAGTCCAAATAGTTTTGCAGTGACTAAAGAATTAATAAGATTTTGATATGCAAAAGAAGATAGAAGGGAATTCATTGTAAGAAATTAGCAGGAACAAAAGCTTGCAGGAGGTAATAAATAATATGTTTAGGAGATACTGAGTAATATGTCTGAAGTGAGAAGTCTGTAGAAAGATGCTGGAAGTTGACTAAAGGGAAAAGATGGTACTGGGGCCATAAGTCTTATATCAATAAATAAGACTTCGTACTGTTGACAATTAGAAACCACTCCTAACATTCAGAGATAGAGAAGTACATGACTTAACTATGTCTTAAAATGATAATCTTGTTAGTAAAAGATATACTGAAAAGTTAAGATACCAAAGGAAATGATACATATACCATATAAATCAATATTTTAAGTGACTTCTAGGTATAAAGTAGATGTAGTGTAGTATTTTACTGACTTACTTAAACATTCTTAATCCTTACTTACACATTTCTTTGCAAAATTACTTTTGCTTGCTTTTTAAGGTTAGAAACGATCCTTCCACACTATTTAAGGCCATAAGAAAACAAGCTAATTCAGCCTTTTCCTCTGGATTTTATTTTTAGCTCCTCTACTCTAGTTCTAACTGGCTAAATTCCCAGATGGTATTTGGACTCTTATTTCAAGACTGCTAGTCTTGAGAGACGAAGCAATCTCCATCCTCATCTTTATATTTTGTGTATTTAACAAAAGGAAAATCCTAGCTTAGCCCCCTAGTTAGTACCTTCTATCCTTATGATTCAAGATGCTCCAAAAGTTAATTATACTTGTATACAAGAGCATACTTGTATAACATCACTTCACCAATCATGACCAAATTACCTATAAACCTTCAGCTATCTTTAAGCACCAAAACTTAAAAAATTAAATTGTTATGAGGGGATGGGAGGAAGCGCACAAAGGAAGTGTTCTAAAAGAAATGTGTCCTTTTGTTGTTGCTTTTCAAAAAAATTTTTTTTCTATTAGCATTGTCTTAAATTATTTGGCACTCTTCCCATATTAAGTGTGATACCATACAGTGGTTGTTGATCTGTATTTTCCTATTTCTCCCCACTCTACCATTTTAAAAATTTAATTAAGAACATAGATGATCGATCACTATCATTTTCACAGCTACAACAGGTAATTCCCGTTTCTCAACTTTTGCTCCTAGTCTCACTGTCTTTAAATTAGCCTTTTATGAAGAGGGAAATAATTAATGGCCTGGAGTCAATCTGTAAACAACTGAAGTATCAATTCAGAGACTATTCCTTGATAAATAGGAGTTCATTGCTTTCTCTAAATGAAAACCTAATCTTACTGACTCTTATTAATAATTATTACTATTTACAAAATCTCTCTTTATTCTCAGAAGGCAAGCATTAGAAGATAAGACCATTCGAACAGACCACTTAAACTTTCTGCCACAGCAAAAGAATTTTCTAAGGAAAGTGTGAATAGTGTCTTTAGAGACCTAAAGAATAATCAATTAAGACAAACGTATGGACCCTAAAAAAAGAAAAAGGAGTACAAATGAAGGTGGAGATACAGTACAGGTAATGGGCACCAAAGTACACAAAATGCCAAAAAGAGCACAAAAATGGGTAATCAAGACAGAATTCCCATTCAGAACAACCCAGAGTTGGAATTTGCGCAAATACCAACAGGCAGTGTGAGGCATTGAGTCAGACCAGGCAGTTTTCTAATGATAAAAATATTGGTAACATACAAAATTTAAAAGTTGAAAACAGGCACAAAGTCACAATACTTTTTCAAATATTTCAGTAGAAATCACTTACCTCATCATAATAAACTCTCAGTTCTGCTCTTTTAGATTTCAAGTCCCAGAATACTACAGTACCATTTTCATAACCTATTAGCAGCTGGAAAACATTAGAACAATCATTTTTGTAATACTAACATTAATTTTAACTTGCTCCAAATAAAGTTTAATGTTAATATGATAAAGTAAAATTATACTACATACTACAACTTTATTTTGAATACCAGTTTTTGCAGATTCTGAATGTTTCCTACATTTTAAAAAATTAACAAGCTACTTCAATATAAACATTTACCAATTAAATCTGCCTCATTCCAAAGAGGAATTGAGGAAATATGTAAATACATGTGACACAACATAAAAATAAATAAGAAAATTGGAACAAAAGAAAAAAGGGATAGAAACAAAGGATGAAGTTTAATAAACTATGTATAATGAATGCCATTCAGCCCTATGTACTTGAATAATGTGGCCACAAATTTGACATCAAGTTTCATTATATAAAATTCTATTTTTCCTTTGACTTATAACAGCATTTCAGACTCAGAATTATGAACCCTCAAACGTTCACAAAAGTATTCTAGAAAGTCATGTTATTAAAAATGGCTAATATCTGTTTATAAATGAATAAATAAGACAATTAAAACATGTCCTTCATTTTAAAGTATAAGAATCTGAAAACAGACGATTATGAGATCACATTCAACAGCCAGTCAATCAGCTAGCTAGCTAGCCATGATGATTTTTACTATAATATGTTTCTGAGTTATGTTTCATTAAATAATCTTTCATTGGTTAGAAAAAAACAGGGAGGATAAAAATAGGCTAATGTTCAAACAATGATATTTCCCATGGGTTTTCCTTAAGACAACTTTCTACACATCCATTGGTAGTGTTTCGCTGATGAAAATTCTTACACAAAGCAATGTTTCAGTAATGCCAAAAAGACAGTGGTAAAACAGAAAATATAGTAGTAGTTGTAAGCTACTCCTACATAGCATCCTACTAGGATGAGACCTAATTACATATCTCAACATTTTATAACAGAACAGAAAATATAACAAACAAGCTAGTCATTTTAACAGGAAATAAACAAAATTTCAAATACCAGGTCAGGAAAGCAATGTAAATCTATTTTTGAAGCTATAACATATACTCCAGTGTTTTGTTATTAAACCATACACAATAAATTTTAAAATTGAGTTGACAAAATATTTGAGTTTAATTATAAAGTAAGTGGCATAATGACTTGCTAAAGTTAAAAAGTCAAAATTAAGTGTAAATTTAAAGAATATTTCTTTAAAAATATTTACATAAAGTGATATATACCATACTAAGATGTGTTTTAATTTCACATCAATTCTTTTTACATTCCAGAGAAAATGGTGAACAATAAAACCAATTCTTATATAAGGTATGAGGAAAAAAATCCTATAGAGTGTATGGAAACGAGATTTGTAAATCTACAAAGTTCGGAAAGTCTGACTTAAGCAAGAAAAGGAATAATACAACCTTTCATAATTTGAGTCCAAACATTTAATAGAATAGGATTTTAAAATGCCAATATATTTTTTCAAAACAAACATCTGGAAGATGGAGGTTGTAAAATATTACTAGCAATAGCCTCAGTAGATCACAAAATATAAAATACTGAAACTCCAAATGTCATAAATTATTGAGATAAATATACAAGATTATAATACAAGAAGTATGAAAAAAGACATTAGAATCACTTAGAGAACTGGGACAGAGAAAAGCAGCCCCTGATACCCAGTAGATATCAGACAAGGTCGCTCTGTGACCATGATGGATCAAGACAAAAACAAGATCCTTCTGCAATCATGTCTAACCATACCAAAAAACAATAACCCAAACTACAAATATGTATCATATGTTTATATATTTTTACATAATTATATATTATACATATATGTATTTAAAAATATATATATCTCCCATAATAGAATGTAAGTACCATAAAGGTACAGAAGTAGGGTGACTTCTTCACTATTAAATCATCAGAACCTGAAACAGTAACTAAAAATAGGTATCTGATAAATATCTGTTAAATTAATTACTATTAGATACCAAAGAATCAAATCATAGATACTGTTCCTTAACAACAGCGAAATAAAATTAGATATCACTGACAAAAGTATTTTGTAAACTAAAAAGTATACTTCTAAATAATTAATGGTAAAGAAGTCATAATAAAATATATGAAATAGAACTGAACAAAAATCT
Source organism: Rhinolophus hipposideros (assembly GCF_964194185.1). NCBI lineage: Eukaryota > Metazoa > Chordata > Mammalia > Chiroptera > Rhinolophidae > Rhinolophus > Rhinolophus hipposideros. The sequence continues at coordinate 47,383,821 of NC_138048.1, read as the reverse complement.
TCATATTGAAACTTGTGAGATATAGATGAATCTTCAAGAGATAAATTTAGTTTTATAAATACATACAAAAAGAAGGAAATTTTTTGTTTAGTGATATAAGCGTTTAACCCTAGAATTTTTTTTTTTTTTAATAGTAAACTTCAGGACATAGAAGAAAAAATGAGTCATCATATCCAAGAGCAAAGAATGCCTTTCACTTATACAAGTATACTTTTACATCTTTTCAGGAAGTTTGAAAGTCTTCCGTATGTAGATTTTCTTGTTAACCTTATAGTTAATTATTTTGAATTTTTGGTTGCTGTTTTATATGGGATCTTCTCTTCACTGTGTCTTTTAAAAGGGTATTATTTCTATGGTTGGATTTAGCATGCTATCCTCTAAATTCTTTTATTGTTTGTATTCATTTTAAAGTTGCTTTTCTTAGTTATTCCAGATACATTGTCATATAATCCAAAAATAGAGACGATTTTACTTCTTCGTTTCCAATTTCTATTCCTTTAATTGTTTGTATTTGTCTAAACACATTACTAAAAATCCAATAGTGTTAAAAATAGTGGAGGGAGTGAGCAACCTCACTTTCTTCCTGACTTTAGTACTAATGCCTCTAGTGTTTCCCCATTCAAAAAGGTCCTGGATTCTACATATTTTAACATATATATAAAGAAGTCTGAATTGATTTATTTACATAAATTTCTTTTGTCATGAATGGGTGTTTAATTTTCTAAGAAATATTTTATTGAAGTATACATAGAGAAGATACACAAATTATAGCTGTGTCTTTTATGAATTATGATGAAGTGAACATAGCCATGAAACATCTACCTAGGTGAAGAAATACAATAGAAAAACAAGAAATAGAAGAAAAACAATACAAAACACTCAGAAACCTATATCCCACCTTTACCCAGTCAATATCCTTATCCTCTTCTCTAAAGGAAACTACTATCCTGACGTCTAACATTATAGGTTACTGTAATATGTTTTTGAATTTTATATAAGTTGAATTATACATAATATACTCTTTTCTGTTCAGCTTCTATTTCTAAACATGGTATTTGTAGCAATAGAAAGTTCCTTCACTTTCTTTTTTATCTCTTTTTTTAAAAAAAAAAATTTTATTATGTAATTTTTAGGTATAATTCGACAACTATATACACTACAAAGGGATCAGCACCTCAAGTCTAGTTGCCATTTCATTCATTTTCATTACTGTAACAGAATTCCATTGTTTGGGTATGACACTATCACAATTTACTTATTCACTTTTACAGGTGATGTTATACGTTGCTATGAATAAACTTGTATATGTCTTTTGGTGAACACATATAGGCATTTCTGTCAGGTATATACTTACCCACGGGGTAAGAGTATGATGAACTTTAATCAATATTGCCAAGCAGTTTTCCAAAGTCTTAAGTTAGTGCAAAAGTCATTATAGTTTTTGCAGTTATTTTTAACCTTTTAAACCGCAATTACTTTTGTACCAACCTATCAGTTTTCATTTCTACAAGCTCATATGAGAGCTCTATTTCCTTCTCATCTTCTTTAACAACTGATACTGTCAATAGTTGTACAATGTTAAATAGAAGATACACATGGTTGGCATCTTTACCTCATTTCTTATTGCAGCACGAAAACTTTCATTAATTCACCACTAAGGAGGATACTGTCATAATTTTGGATAAATTAACAAAGTTCAGATTAATGAAGTTCCTTTTTTTCCTAATATAAGAAGAGATTTTTATTTATCATGAAGGGAAGTTGGATTTTATCAGCTGCTGCTTATGTATCTTTTTATTGTCATACATTTTTCTCCTATTTCTGTTAATATGCAAGTTAGATGGATTGATTTTCAAAAGTTAAAACAACTTCATATTCCTGGGATAAGCACAAATTGGTTGTGTTCCTTTGTGCCTTCTCTTTTTGATTCTTGATCAGACTTGCCAGAGATGTATCAGTTTTATTACTCTTTACAAATTCAACTTTTGTTTTTGTTAATGTGCTACTCTTTTGTTTTCTATTTCTTTTAATTGCTGCTCTCATCTTTTATATTAGTTAGAGTTCTGCAGAGAAATAGAATCTATAGGATGAGTGAGTGAGTGTGTGTGTGTGTGTGTGTGTGTGTGTGTGTGTGTATAAAGAGTTTATTATAAGTAATTGGCTCACATGATTATGGAGGCCAACAAGTCCCAAGATCTACTTGTGAAGTGGCAAGCTGGAGACCCAGAGAGCCACTGATGTAGTTCCAGTGTGAGTCCAAGGGCCTGAGAACCAGGAGAACTGATGGTGTAATTCCAATCTGAAGTCCAACAGGCTTAAGATCCAGGAAGAGCTGATGTTTCAGATCAAGTCCAAAGGCATGAAAAGCTGATGTCCCAGTTCAAAAGCAGTCAGGCAGGAGGAGTTCTCTATACCTGGAGGACGGTCAGCCTTTTTGTTCCATTGAGGAAATTGATTGGATGAGGCCTACCCACATTAGGGAGGGCCATCTGATTTACTCGGTCTACTGATTTAAACATTAATTTCATCTAAAAACACCCTCACAGATATACCCAGAATAATATTTGATCAAAATCTGGGCACCCCAGGGCTCAATCATATCAACACATAAAATCATCCCATCTTTATTATCTTCTAGTTTTTTTAGTTTAATTCACCGTTTTTCAATCTTTACACTAAAATCATTGATTTTCAGCCTTTCTTCACTTTTTAATAAATGCAATAAAAATATATAAATTTCCTTCTAAGAACATCTTTAGCTATATTCCATAAGTTTTGACATACGAGGTCTGACAATTAAGCTCACAAACTTTCCACCGGGCACTTACATTGGCAGCACTGTACAAGCAGCTCGGTAAGGTTTCATAACCTTGGTATATCAGTGTCTCACAGCTGTGTTCATGTTGATGTGTGGTGGTGTCTTATTGAATGGCGCTCATTATTGTTGTTGCTTGTTTTTGTGTGCTTTCACGAGAATGTCTGAACTTCAATTAGAGCAACAAACAAACATTAAATTTCTTGCTAACCTTGGCAGGAGTTGAACTGAAATCAGAGACACGTTAGTCCAAGTTTATGGAGATAATGCCACGAAGAAAACAGCTGTGTACAAGTGGATTAAATGTTTTTCTGAGGGGAGATAATGCGTCACTGATGAAGAGAGGCCAGGGCAGTCAATAACGAGCAGAACTGAGGAAAACATTGCAAAAATCCGTTGAATTGTGCGTCAAGCTCATTGGCTGACTGTGAGAAGCATAACAGACCAAGTAAACATCGATAGAGAAACAGTTAGGAAAATCTTAACTGAAACTCTTGGCATGAGGAAGGTGTGTGCAAAAATGGTCCTGAAGAGGACCAAAGGAGAGTTGAAGTTTGCTAAGACCTTTTGGAGAGGAAAGATGATGTTTTGGGCCATGTTATCACTGGTGATAAAATATGGGTGTACCAATATGACCCTGAAATAAAGCATCAAAGTGCACAATGGAGGTCAGCCAGTTCTCCACGACCAAAAAAGTTTCGTCAGTCCAAATCAAGAGTCAAAACGATGTTGCTAACCTTTTTTGGTATCAGAGGGATTATCCATTATGAATTTGTACCAACTGGACAAACAGTTAACCAAGTTTACTATTTGGAAGTGCTGAAAAGGCTGCATGATAAAGTTAGATGACCTGAACTTTTCGTCAACAAGTCATGGCTCTTGCATCACAACAATGCACCAGCTCACACGGCATTCTCTGTGAGGGTTTTTAACTAGTAAACAAATACCTGTATTGGAACACCCTCTCTACTCATCTGATCTGGCCCCCAATGACTTTTTTCTTTACCTGAAGATAAAGGAAATATTGAAGGAAGACATTTTGATGACATTCAGGACATCAAGGGTAATACGACAGCTCTGAGTGCCATTCCACAAAAAAGGGTTCCAAAATTGCTTTGAAGGGTGGAATAGGTGTTGGCATCAGTGCATAGCTTCCCAAGGGGAGTACTTCGGAGGTGACCATAGTGATATTCAGCAATGAGGTATGTAGCACTTTAGCTAGGATGAGTTCACGAACTTAATTGTCTGACCTCGTATGTGGGTTGGAAAGAAGGCATTGTTGCAACAGCTTAAATTCTGGGATTCTCATTTACCTAATTTAGTTATGCCTTTTGGGCAGCTCAAGGCTGATTTCGTGACTACCCCTTCCATTGTAAAATGGATTGTCACTTCCCTCAATCACACCACTCAAAGAATATAACATCTAACTCATGCTGAGCAACTCAGGTTACAGTTATTTGGTATCCCATGATTAGTTGTTCAGTTGCTACAGGGCACGTAAGCATGCTAGCAATTGCTGTGAAAATGAAGCGTAGTGTTGTGACTCTCTTATTGGGCTTTCCAATAGAGCATTCTTGTCTACTAGATACACTAAGCTCCATCAGATGTACTAGATTACAGATACCAAGTGGTGAAGTACCTTGCAAAGCAGCTTGAAGGGCTCTTTTTTTCTCTAGGCCCCATTAAAAACTGTCAGACTTTTGGATAACCTAAAAAAATAATCTGCAACAGTAATTTCAAGGGCATTATATACTATTATCCAAATCCGAAAAGGCCCACCAAGTGATATGACACTTTCTTAGTAAGGAGAAGTACAAAAGCTTGTGCATTACCTTAGAGGAGGTGCCCTTACACACCCCAGACCATCAGACACTCAAAACACATATCACATATAGGGCAAGGTCCTGGATCTTTGGGGGATTTTCCTCCCACCCCGACACATGAGTCTTATGAACTATATAGGTACTTGCCACTTCTGCTCACCATATCCAATTAGTACCATATAGTAAAGAAAGTGAACACGCCGTATCCTGCCAAGATAAGCAAGGTTCTTAAGGACTATATTTTGACAGAGAGAAAGAAAAATAACACAGTCTCAGGAAAAGATTGTAAAGTTATACTGCTCTCCCTTTCTATAAAAAACAAGCTGTTTTTGATCCTTCCTGCTGATGGATATTGAGTTCACTAAATCAATAATTGTTTATCAAGTGACATGGGCTATGTTAATCTGCACCTGTAACAGTATCAATAGCAAGGCATGTGGAATTGGGGCTATCGGTTGGTTAATTTTTATAGGAGTTTACTAACCACAAGCTCAGTCTGTTGTTTTTTGCAGAATGAAGATAATGAAATTCGACAAAGGTGTATCAGTGCCCACTACCATTGCATCATTTAAGGGTAACTGTGTTAATCTCTGTTACTCGTCCAGGGATATTGCCTGGCTTTTGTTTATAATCTTGGCAGGGAGAGAGTCTCAGGAGTTTTCATTTGTCCCTTCCAACTGTAATCATTCTTATTCCAATGTCAGGAAACCAATATGAAGATTAAGCAAGCAAGCTTTTTAGCACATCTGCACAAATTATACAACTGGAATGTGAAACAACTGGTGTGTCTGCATATTGAATCTACTATGAGATACACTGGGCCCAAACTCCATTTATCACGTAGTTACCTAGTACCATACACCAAACTAGAAGATCACAATTGCTTTTTGGATCTTTTGGTATCAATGTCTGCCCTGAACCTATAGCTAACACTGGTGAGAAAGTAAACAGTTATTCCTGCAAAAAACCATGCACGCTTTCATAATTACTATATGTACTTATGGGGGGCATTTCAGGGTCCTTCTTCAGGGCAACTGGCCTCTCCCGTCCAATCAATAGCCTCTAGGTCTGTGAGCTGATTTACATCTGGAAACCTGATGAGGTATTGTGATTTTTCATTTTGGTGTTCAATGCCAAGAGCCAAACTGTTCTTGATTTTTTTTTCTGATTATGAAAATCAAACAACACACCAGTCAGCTGCCCACATAATTTTGCTCATGATATATTAGCTACTGCCACAGATTTCTGCATTACCACCTCAGTCTTGCTGCTTGTTGTGGTAATTATGTTAATATTGCCAGGTAACTACCTGTATTGCCATCTGACTGCTAGCAATCCATGAGAGTTAATCCTTATAGATATTATGCAGCCTGGTTGTCGGCCATCATCTCCTACTGTTAATGAAAGCCAAACAAGGACAACCATTACCAAACTTCTCAAATATGCTGTTACTCTTCTTTCCAGAGCATTCTTTATTAGGTTAGGTGAAGACAGTGTCCTTAGGAGCCTCCTAGGGAACACAGTCAGGAGTTAAGTTTCCAGGACAAAGAATATGTCAGTTTTAACATTCCCATCTCCTTGTCTTCTGACCCCTTCTTTAATATCATACCAAAAGGCTCTGGCATCTTTGTTTGCTATATGGCTCTTTGAGTCCAGACTTCAAGGAGTCACCCCCAGTAAAAGAGTAGAATCAAATTCTGGTGTCCTCCTTGAAGTATGAAAGCTCAAATCACGGTGGAGTGACCCCATGCAAATAAAATGTAGCTCCCAAATTCAAACCCTTAAAAACAAAAGCACTCCTACATACTGAGGGGTATTCTCTTTTTTTCATATGTAGTCCATTTCTTCCTGGAGGAATATTCTGCTATGTTAAGCTGCGGTGAGACCTGAGATCTGATTCTGATTATTGGCCTGGAGGTAATGAGATTGGAGGTCAGTGTTGTGAGGATAAACATCATCAGGCAAGAAAACTACCTCAGGTGAGGTCATTTCATAGTCTCTTAGAAAAGGGAAACTTATGGAAACAGTGAAAGAGGTACTTTTGCTGGTCAAGAGGGTTTGAGGAAATTGGAGGAGGTGGAGTTAATAATATCCTCAGGCTTATCTACATAAGTTTCCCTGCCCCATGTGTAGCGTTTGAATAATGTCCCCCCAATTTATGTCTACCCAGAACCTCAGAATGTGTCCTTATTTGGAAATGAGGTCTTTACAGATGAAATTAGTTAACAATTTTGAGATGAAATTGTCCTTGATTTAGGATGGGCCCTAAATCCAACTCTGTGTCCTTATAAAAGAAGAGAAGACATAGAGACATAGAAAAGAAAGCTATGTGAACACGGAGGAAAAAACTGGAGTTATGATGCCACAAATAAAATTATAAGGAGCCACCAGAAGGTGGAAGAGGCAAGGACGGTGTCATGTGGGGTCTCAGCTCCTGCTCCCCGCACCAGAACGCAGGACATGGTGAGGTCAAAAAGGAACACCCACAGAGCCATAGATAGGGGAGTCATACCACTATATTCTCGCCGGCGGCTGGGTTGGAGACACAGGAAGCAGGAGCCACATGATCCGCAATCCGCCTTCTGCTTCTCTGCCAACCAACTAACCAGCATAGCCACGGCAGTTATATCAGTGGCCAATGGCTAACTGGTTACAGCTAATGGCCAACTAGTTACAACGGATGGCCATCTACTACCCAAGCCATCACATTTCCATGTGAGGCTGAGAGCCTGGAAACTGCTCTATGGGACTCTGTCCCCACAGAAGGATTCTCTCCTAGAGCCTTCAGAGGGAGCATGGCCTGACCAAGACCTTGACTGAGGACTTCTGGCTTCCAAACTGCGAAACAATCAATTTCTGTCGTTTTAAGTCACCCAGTTTATAGAATTTTGTTATGGCAGCCCTACGAAGCTAGTATACGAGGTGTCCAGGTCATACTCTCTCCTCATTAGCGCTTTGACTTTAACAAACAAGACCTATCAAATTATGCATTTACTCTCCTTATAAACACATCCTTGGCCTATTTTTAGCACAGTCTTCCATAGAGCTGTAGTAATTAACTGTTCTGAGTTGAACGTTTTATTTTCACAGTCTCCAGTGCTTTGGAAGGCAAAATTATAGCCTCCAATAGATGTCTATGCCCTAATCCTCAGAACCTATCAATATGTTACCTTATATGACAAAAAAAGGCTTTTCAGATATATAAGGTTTGTTGAGATGTGGAGAGTATCCTGGATTATCATGGTGGGCCCAATCTAATTATAAGTCCTTAAGAGTGGAGAACCATTCCCAGCAGTGGTTAGATAGAAAGAGATGTGATGACTGAAGAAGGTCAAAGAGATGATATATTGCTGTCTTTGAAGATGGAAGCTGCAAGCCTAGGACTGTGTGTATAGCCGATTAAAGCTGAAAAAGACCATAAAACAGGTTTTCCTCTAGAGCTACTAGAAAGGAATGCAACCCTGCCAATGTCTTGATTTTAGCCTAATGAGACCTACCATGTTTCCCCAAAAATAAGACCTAGCCAGACAATCAACTCTAATGCATCTTTTGGAGCAAAAATTAATATAAGACCCGGTCTTATTTTACTATAATATAAGACTGGGTATAATATAATGTAATATAATATAATTTAAATAATATAATATAATATTCCAGTCTTATTTTACTGTAAGACCAGGTCTTTTATAATATAATATAAGACTGGGTCTTAATTTTTGCTCCTAAAAGAATCATTAGAGCTGATTATCCAGCTAGGTCTTATTTTTGGGGAAACACAGTATGTTGGGCTATGGCTTACAAAATTATAAGATAATACATTTATATCGTTTCAAACTGCAAAATTTTTGATAACTTATGTTGGGATAGATAATAATATAAATGGCACCAAAGGAAGTTATTTTATTTCATTATGTTATAATTATCATTGTCTTTTATCAATTAAGCACCACAAGTATATGATTTCTCATTGTCTTACCTTTCCATCAGGCCCTCATCCCAATTATTTATAGGAGAATGTTCAAGTAACTGTGATGTCACTGCATGATAAGGTTTAATACCACTTCACTTGGCACCTTCAATGGGTTCTTTGATTTTAGATAAAAGACAATCAAACTCCAAAATCCCATCCTGAGGGTCTACAATCTAGAACACATGTACACAAATTTTTAATGTAAAGGGATAGATAGAAATATTTTAGGCTTTGCAGGCCATATAGTTCTTTCACAACTGCTCAGCCTTGCTCTTGTCATAAGAAAGCAGCCACAGATAATATGTTAATGGATAAACATGGTTTTGTTCCAATAAAACATTTTACAAAAACAGGCAGCATGCCAGATTTGTCCCATGGGCTGTAGTTTCCAATTGCTGATCTAGAACAATTCTGACAACTATTGTCTTAACCAAGGTTCTGTAGAAAACCCTGTGAGGTAAGGCTTAAATGCTAATGTTTCACTGAGAACTGCAATTTCAGGGCTGCAAGAATAAGGAAAAGTGAAGTAAATACCATGTTTCCCCGAAAATAAGACCTAGCTGGACCATCAACTCTAATGTGTCTTTTGGAGCAAAAATTAATATAAGACCCAACCTTATTTTAATATATGTCTTATATTATATATAAGACTGGGTCTTATATAACACAACATAAGACCAGGGATAACATAACATAACATAACATAACATAACATAACATAACATAACATAACATAACATAACATCACATAACATCACATAACATATAATATAATACTGGGTCTAATATGAACTTTTGCTCCAAAAGACGCATTAGAGCTGATGGTCTGGCTAGGTTTTATTTTCGGGGAAACACAGTAAATAAAAATAAGGTGATTCATTATCACACTAACCACTATTTCATGGAGAGAAGCAGTGGAGTGTGTGCTAATTACTTCGCAAGTGTATCTGCTGGGAATTGCAGGATGTCTAACAGTTTATGTGGAAAAACCATGATTCAGAATAGCCTAACCATAGGGAGGGAGAGAAGGAGAAATTATTTCATGTGTCTTGTCTAATATGTGTCAAGGTTTTCTCAATGAGAAGTTAAGCTCCCCTTCACTTCAGAGTTGTGTCATTTGACCCCTGTGGCAGCTGTTAGGGAAGCAAGATCTCATGCCTTATAGTATGGCACATTATCTGAATCCAGAGTTAAAGGATGGAGCCAGAGGCTCTGGGCATAGCCAGTCAACTTCAGGAAGTAGTACTGCCTGAGGTTGATTAATCCTGCCAAAACTGAGGTGAAACAAACAGCCAAGAGTTCAGGAGACAAGCAATACTGAGAGAATCTGGGGAGACATACACAATACTATATCCAATACAAACATCTCTCAATTCAAGAGCACCCTCTTCCAGTTGGAAATTAACGTACAGTTTCTTTAGTAAATGTTATCTTAGGGAGAGGATGATCTATTTTCTGATTCTATAATACAGTCTTGTTTCAGTAGGAACCTTAATATCAGCAATTTGTACCTTCTTTCATTTCACCAACAAGCCTCTGTGGAAGTTTTCCCCTTCCCAGTTGAATTATCCCAGAAATGCAAAAATGTTAACATATTTCAACAAAATAAAAACTTAAGAAATAATCATCTTGTAATATTAGAGCCTGACAGCTTTTTTTTTTTTATCGTATTGTAAATGCCTGGTAAATTTTTAAGTGCTGAGGCAATCACTTTGAAGATATCCATCTCAAATAAACACATTGACAGCTACAGGACTAAATTAAATCCCTTGTTTTTAGAAAGCCCTGATTGATTTAGATAACTGACTATTTGACTGATGGCTAGCTTTCCCTTTTCTGCACTTTAATTACTGCTCTTATGTTTTAAATTCACCAATAAAGAGTAAACCTACTAATCACAGGCGCCCCACCCTCAACCCCAAGAACGGCGGAACCCCAGGCCTGCAAGCATGTTCTCTGTCTGGACACATGACCTCACTTTGTGGCCCCAGGCATACCCTGTACCCTCCGGGACCTGAATAATAAACCTGGTTTTTAAAAGCTCCCTGGTGTTGCTGAGGTACATCTTGCAACCATAACAATACCCACAAGGGCCAGTCCAGCCATAACATTGGCTTCAAAAGGTGCAATGTCTACGGAGCTCACCTTGCACCCCAGTGATTGCCCCCAGGTATTTCTAACCCATTGCAGCTCCACAATAGGCTGAGACCAGCACAAAACACATCTTGATGCATATGGAATAGCATTCAGTACCATCCATAATTTAAAACTCAGAATATTGGAAATAGGTGGAAACTTTTTAACGTCTTAAAAACCAAAATCAACCAAAGACTTGAAGCAAACATCTTACTTAATGTTGAAACCTTGGAGGCATTTCCTTTGTGCTTAATTAATTAATACCACTTATATTCAACATTGCACTGAGTTCTTATGCAACAAAACACATACATAAAAAACTATAAATATTGGAAATGAAGAAACAAAATTTGTCTATATTTGCTATGCTTTTATATAGAGAATATTCCAGATAATCTAAGGACAGCTGTTAAAAACAAACCATTCAGAATACAAAATAACAAAAATCAGCAAGATTTCATACACTAAAAATCAATTATGAAATTGATTTAAAAAATACACAGCAATAATATCTATAAGGTACTTAGAATTAAGTCAACAAAAGATATGTAAGACTTTTGTGAGAAAAGTTATAAAGTTACATATAAAGACATAAAAGAAAGCCAAAATAAATATATCATGTTTACAGATGGAACACTCATATCTTAACGATGTAAATTTTCTCTAATCAGCATATCCAAGTTTCAAACAAAATCCCAACAGGGATTAACACAGAGCTTGTTAAACTGATTCTAAAATTCATATAGTAGAATGGTCAGAAAAAGCCAAGATAGGGGAGGGAGAAAAAGGGGGCCTACCAGATAACAGGATATCTTGTAAAGTTATTAAAGTGTGCTGTTAGTAAAATAATAAATATATTAGTTCAACACTGTAAAAAGCCCAGAAAAAGACCCATCCAAATATGGGAAGTACACACAAGTGAGATATCCTCATACATCAGTGGAAACTGAATTGACTATTGGATAAGTGAATTAGTTATACGTAAATATAAAAGTATACCCTTACCTCAAATCAACATAAAATAAATTACATATACAGACTAAAATCTAATTGTAAAATGGAAAGACTTAAAACTGATAGAAAGAAACGGGATTATATTTTCCCTCAGGAAGGGAAAGATTTACTGAATAAGGAACAAAATGCAGGTATCAAATTAAAAGACTGATAAAAATGAATACAATTAAAATAAAAAACTTCTTTATGATACAAGGCTACTGGATGGAAAAACCAATCTACAAGAAGTCAAGTGATTTATTCTAGAATATATACTAATAAGTAGGAGAGCCATATTTAAACACATGGTCTTCTGACTTTAATACTAATTTATTTTGCATTCTTCTCCAATTTTAATTATATAATTATCACACATTATATTCCTTCATAAAAATTTGCACAGTATAAGTAAATAAGACTAACTTTGACCATTTCCCCACTTCCAATCTTCAGTATCCTCCCCAGATTTGTACATATCCTTTCAGAATTTTTCCTTAGGTATTTGAATATATAAGTAAATAAATATATGAATGCATTATTCAAGTGGTTTTACACTACACTTATTGTTCTGCAACTTTTCTTTTTTAAAAACATGGCTTAAAGAACTTTCCATATCAGCACAGCGTTCCACAGTATGGATATGTCACCATTCATGTATTCAATTTTCTATTAATAGACCATTAGGTTGTTTTTAAGCATTTTATCCCTTGGTATGGATATGTCAGCATTCATTTATTCAATTTTCTATTAATAGACCATTAGATTGTTTTTAGTATTTTATCCCTTGGTCATATAAAGAGGACAGATATCTGAAATGGATTTTCTAGGTCATAACAAATATATGTTTTAAATGTTGACAATGCCAAATTGCCCATACTGATATATGTACCTATTATTACTGTATCTAGGTGGCAATTTTTCAATGCTTTTTCCATTATTTGATATTATTAATATTTTTAAATTTTAACTTTTTGCCAGGAGGATGGGGGAAAAATAGTATATTGCATTTCCCTAGTATTACTAGTGAGGCTGTTTCCTCCTCATTGCCAATCCCTGCTCTCTAGAGGTAAAAGGTAGCAAGCAACTTATACTCTTATAATTGTCTTTTCTAGTACACTTACTTTCTATATTACTAAATATATTTATATTGCCACTTCTTGATTTTTTAATAAGACATTAACTATTGATTTCCTAGTATGAAATATAAGGATTTAATACAAGTTCTTAACATACTTTGCATGTTCATTATTTGCCTGCTGTATATGTACCACCTTGTTGCCTGTCTCTTATGATTGTCTTGTTATGGTATATTCCTTAATTTTTAGGTTTTAAGTCTTGTCTAAGGATGTCCCTACGCCATAGTAACAAGCTATTTCCTAGTTTCTTGTAAAACTTCCCGAGTTGTCATTTTTGACATTTTGATAGTTATGTATTTTCTCTATCTGGAATTTATTTCTGTGAATGGTATTAGATCTCACTATTTTATTCAAAATAAATCGCCAATTGTCCAACACCATTTATTCAACAGTTTATCATATTCTAAAACATCTTCTCTAAAATGTACAAAATTTGTCCAAATGCCTAAACCTTTTCTGGAATATCTATTTAGATCTATTGGTCTTCTAGTATACCCCTGTACCAATATCACAACATAATTCTTTTTCCAAAATGTGTTGGCTGTTCTTAAACATTTTCTTTTTCTTATGAATTTTAGAATCAGCTTGTGAGCTTTTTAAAAATAAATTCTGATAATATCTGACTGGAATCACACTGTTTTTGTGGATCAATTTGAAGAAATCTAATGTTCTTCCTATTGCCATCAAGTGGACTTGGCTTTTGAGTTCTAAATCTATTAGACTAATTCAGTTTCCATCATTTAAAAATAAACAAAGAACCAAACCTATACTACATAATTTATTGAAGTGTTTTCTACAGTACTTAGCAAAAATGATATACTTGAAGTGACATTATTTCAGTGAAAGTGACACTTTAGATCTTTCCATGTTAACAACTTTGTATTCTCATCATCAAAAGAAAAGTATGAATAGTCAATATGAATAGGATTATTTCTTAATAATCTTAGAACATTTTCTATATTATTACCTACTTATAAAATCAAGATTGGCTAATTTATGATTATTTAATATTGTTATTTATCATTACCAAAACTGAATAGCAGAGGCCAATGGTTAATGATACTGATATTCATATTGTTAAGTTCAAGGATAGAATATTTGAAAATTAAAATTGTTCCACATGTTACATGCCTTATTTGAAATTTTAGAATTAAATATCAACTTTAGTTCTAGGTAAAACTAAATATTTAACTTGGGACCATTATTAGTGTGAATAATTCATTCATTCATTTATTTGCTCATTCATTCATTCAACATATTTTAATTTTAAATTACATTAAATGCTATGAACTGTGCTATAGATGTTATGTATCAAATAACAATAAGAAATACTTTTATTCAAGAATGAGGAAAATAAATGCAAGAATAATGGTATTGTAATACTCACTTTCCCTTCATCTCTTGGGCTATCACTTAAATGTACAACTGGACCTGGATGAGTCTTTGTGGATCTGTTAAATCAATTCAAAACAGTAATTAAAAAATAAACATTAAAACACCTTGCCATTAAAAATTAGAACAAAGAAATTAAGATTATATTGGAATACATTCCCAATATTCTGGGGTTTAGCTTACATTCATTTGAAGTTGGTTGTTTTACTTTAAGACTACTTTTCTCTCTCTTACTAAATCCATTAAAGTAGGTGTAACTTTTTAAAAAATCAGATTTAAGAACATAGATCCACAAAACAATGGGATTCTTTATTATTGCATATGTTTATTGACAGATCTGGGCCTCTGAAAATTTGAAATTGAACTTTTACATATACAGACAAAGGAAAACTTATACAGCCACAAGGCTGATGATATAAACCTGTTTCAACCAAAGTAAATACCTGATTTAAAATTTCTTTCTGACATGAAATCTCTGATTTTGCTCCTACAAACTAGTACACACGTTCCTTTAATTTACCAGAAAGCTCTCTCTAGTGATAGCCAGCATACAGAAAACTGACAAACTAGGGAAACCTAGTTCGCTGGTTTTGTCTCATTTATCTGGTTATCCAGGGTAATCGATAGCAGATCATTACGAGTTAAAGGGATCTGTGTTCTGTCAATCTAACTTTAAATTCATTCTACTCTGATATCTGGTATGTTTCTTTTGTATTTCCTACTTTAACTTACATCATTGTTGAATGTGATTATGTCATGCTTAAATATGATAAGGCCTTATATGACCATTGATTTATTATTGCTCAGTTTTCCTCATCCTTTCTGACTTAATTGGGCCAGATTAATTCTATTATGATTATATTGAAATAGTTATAATTTCTTAAGTACATATGAAAATCATCAAAGATTCTGCAGAAAACAATAAAGATTTAAATTTTAAAAACTTTTTGGAATCAGAGAAAAGTGACTAAGTAACTCCAGGTTCCTGAGTCCTCAGAGTGACTTAGGAGAATAAATACAGATTTACTAGATATTGTTAGTGGTTTAAACCTAAATTTTCTCATCTAAAAATGGAGATAAAAGTACTGACCCTACTGAACAATTGTGAGGATTAGAATATACATATAGCACCAAATGTAATGCAAAAACATAGTAACTTCAATAAATAGTATGTATTATGGTTGTTGAAATCATTGGAATATCTGCAAATCAGAGTTACTATTTGCATTCTAGAATATATGCAGGAAAAAAGAAACTAAACAAGGCTTCATAAAAAGTGTACAGAGCTTTTTGCAATTATATCATTTACACATAAATGCAGTGTTTTATTTCAATATAAATGCCTCTGATAAGGGACAGTGTCCTTTAATTATCTTTTGGGAACTAAAAATACGCAATAAACCACAAACTCCCATCTGTCTCTTGAGTTTGATTGCAACAACAAATACTAAAGCATACTCCATGATAAACTAGTGAACATATAAGGTATTTTACATAGCATTTCTTATCTAAAAAGTCTGGGAAACTCTGAATTAAATAAAGTTAAATATTTTTTCTCCTATACAAATTCTTGGGGCTATAATATGCAAATAAGCATTGCAAATCTTTAATATTTTCGAAAATTATTGGGCAATAGAATCCTTTTTCATTGATTTATTAAGGGAATCACTGAAATATACTTTGAGAAACACTAATTAGACCATATGCAAGACTCTTCATTTCGATTCTCAGACTACAAAAACACTCAAGATCAGAAAATAGTCTAGCATTAAACTTCACTTATTTCTAATGACTTTTTCAGACTATAGAATAAATTTTATTTATTGTAAAAAAAGAGAAAACTTATAAAATACCAAAAGTGAAAAATCGTTCATATTATTTCACTGCCTCAACATAATGACTGACATTTTGATGTATTTTTTCTGACATTTCCCTAACATTAAACTTCCAAAAACCACCAAGTGTTCCTTACAAAGCTTACAGCATCAGAAATGACTTAAAAATAATAAAGCATCTGTATATTTTGGATTCTGTAATTCCCACAAAAATTACTTCAGATAGAATTATCAATGAACTGAAATTCATGTGATACCCATTTAAATAATACCCATTTTCTAAGTATACCTATTTGTTTCTCCTCCTCCCATTCACCACAATGGCTTCTTGATAGTGTCCTTTGTAGACATATTGTTATTCTTTTATATTCTATCCTAGACTGCCACTTATTCCCATATTAGTGGTCATGAATTCAACAGTCCACAGGACCCAGGCAAGTATTGCAAATAAGTTAAATAAGCTGAATAAGAACTGTGCCAAACTGGATAGAACATTACCCATCTACAAAAGTAAAGTTACAGTTAATAACTGACTGCCATGCAAGAATACTGAACTAGGATCATCTAATCATGAATTGTTTGTCATGAAAAGATGGAAATCCAAATTTTTATTTCTACTCAACCAATTTTTAAATATTAGAAACTAATAACTCAGAATATATTTAAGTATTCTGATGGCCAAACAAAACATAGCTGCGAGTTAGAATTGACTGACCTCTTTTCTACACATTCTTCATGTACATCTCATCTATTCTCATAGTTTCAATGGCAATATAAATTCTGATCTCATTACCTTCAGATCCATATATCCCACTTCCTACCGTTCTTCCACACCAATTTCAGCTGAATGTCTTATAAACAAAACTCAACCTACCTAAAATTGAACTCATTGTTTTATTCCCAACCTATTCAATCTCTTGAATTCTTTCACTAACTGGCCCGCTTATCTACACAGTTGTCACACCAAACACCTGGGGGAACTCTTTAATTCTTTTCTATTATTCTCACATCTTCCCACAACTCCCAAGTTTTGCCTCTTCTAACTACTCCTTTCATGTCAGCTTATCTCACTCCTAAATTTACCACCATATTTTTTTATCAATAATACAATCTTTTCTTACTTCAATCATTTCTCCATATCTGCATTCAGAGTAACTTCCTAAATGTAAATTTGATCTAGTCAATTCTCTGCTTAAAGCCCTTCAAAACCTAGCTCCTGGTTTTCAAGTCCAAACTTCCTCATAAGGCCTTTCATATTACATACCCTGATTACCTCTTTACCTTTTGCCATCCTCTCCCCCAGCCATTCCAACCAACTAAATTACTTAAAATGTTGGGGCATAGAACAAAAACTCTCCCAAATCCCATCCTTTAAACCTTCTGTTCCCTCTTCCTGGAACACCCTCACCCTTCTCCCTCAATTCTTGACTAATCTAACTGAAACTCATCCTTCAGATCTCAGCATAGATGGAACTTACTTCACAGATACTTCTCTGAGAGCCCATGTCTATATTAGGTGTTCTTCTTATGGAATTGCCACATTATATTTCCAATACATTGCAACTGTGCTTTTACTTAATCTCAACTTTATTAGAGTGGAAGCCCCCAAGAGGACAGAAACTATGTCTTCCTAGTTCATAGCTGTTTCCTGTATTTACCATATCATAGTGCTCAATAAATAATTTGAATGAGTGTTATACAAGTCTTACACATATTTTTTAATACTCTTTTTACAATGTTTTTTAAATTAAAGTTTAGTTGTGTGATGGTGGCCAAGACATGGAAACAACCAAAGTGCCCTTCGATAGATAATTGGATAAAGAAGATGTATACACACACAATGGAATACTATTCTGCCATAAGAAAAGATGAAATAGTGCCATTTGCAACAGCATGGACGAATCTTGAGATTATTATGCTAAGCGAAATAAGTCACACAGAAAAAGTTGAGAACCATATGATTTCACTGATATGTGGGATATAAAACTGAAAGCAACAAAGGAACAAGACAAAGATACACATATTATTTAATTCTGGATTTCAGGCTCAAATTTTAATCACATGTAGAAAAAATAAGTTACACTTTTTAAAAAGCTATGGCTGCCCTAAAGAAACAGCTATTTCTGTGATATAACCTGGAATATATTTTCCCATAGAAATATTTTCTGTCAGTTTAGTTCTATACCACTATTTTATGCGGTGTTCTACAAATATCACTGTATGGAAAATGTGTTCCAGTTTCCAAATAATCAATACATACACTTTAGGAACACAGATTATTTATAATTTAGGAAATTCCATATAATTTAAATTATGAGACTTCACTAAAAATAGAAACAAGCTGAAAAGTAAAAAACATTAAATGAAAAGTATTTCAAGTAAGGAATTAAAAATTATTTCATATATCTCTTAAAGAAAATTTTGCATTAATTATACTTGAAAAAGTATTATTAAAATTTGTGTCTAAAATTCTATTTGTGAAATTACTCTTTTTAATTAAACACATATTTTATCATTATCCCATATACTTGACACATCAACAGGAACTAGCATGCATTTTCTTGTGTATCTCAAGAGGTAGAGAAGCACTGGAAAGACTCTGGGAGTTTGAAGTTGGTATTTAAAAATATATCTATCATAATGGAACTATAATTCTATGGAATACAGTTTTGGCAATGTGATCTAAATAAACCAAAAAACAGTCAAGAGGTGATGTTGTCTACTAATAATTTCTTGAGAATATTTGAAGGACATTTTTAGAGGCATGTACAACTCCACAAAACACTGAATTTATATGAATGGTAGATACTATTCTGATGCCAAATTACATGTGTAAGATCATACTATGAAAAATAAACGTGCCTTATTTTACTCTTTAATTTCTCCTGTTTACCATCCTTTATAATATACATTTTTAAACTCTTCATTAGTCCTGAAATCATAAAGTGTAGACCATATGTATATGCTATATATATATAATACATACATATAATGTACATATATATTATACATATGTATATATATATGAAGTATAAGTCACTATTTCAGGTAGTATTAATTTGAAATATAAAAAGGACTTGTTAAGTAAATGAATATGGAAACAACATTGCAAAAGTGGTAAAACATTTTATCTGTTTAGATAATAAACTCTTCTTAATTATGTTAGCATTCAACTGAACACAAATGATAAATCTATTATAATTTATATTAATCTTAATTTGTATAAAAGCTCTATAATTGATCTCTCAAGTTTATTTGTGTTTTAGTCAATATCCTATAACAATATTATGAAAACAAGCATTAAGTTTAACCTATTTAATGATTTTATAGGACTAAGATTATAAAGGGAAAAGCTTTTCTCAAATAGCTAAAAAAAGCCAGTAACTTTTTGGGGGAGACATAATTGTCTATAGGATAAATATTTTTAAAAATACACATACAGAATGATAAAATATATATGATCAAAATAGCTGATACCAATTATAATTATAATTATAAATGAAAGCTGTAAGTCAACAGTAGTGTGTGACTATCATACCAATTTTTCAGTGTCATTAGTCATTTAGTAGCCACTCTGTGGAAAGCACCAAAATAAGCCAAGTATGAAGAAAAAGAAAAGAGCAATGAACAAAGATTCTGCCCTGGAGTAGTTCTTAATCTAATGAGGGGGAAGAATTATCATTAATAAAATACCCATTAGGACATAATACAAATGGAATATTATGACAAGAATGTAACTAGTAACCACCTACCCTATCAAGTAGTACATATGCACATTGAAACATTGGGAACATGGAATAGTAGATTTACTGCAAAGACGAGTCAAGCTTCGTCAAGCTTCCATAAAAACAGGCTGTTTTAATTAGAGTTTCTTGAAAGAATAATTATGTAACTTAGAATGAATATATATGTATATAAATATATATGTTAATATATATGTGCATGAATATATTATACATATATATCCATACATATATATATATATGTATATATATATATATACACAAATAGATATATATGTATGAGCCCGCCTTAAGTCAAACGTATCTTATCTTATTAAGGACCTAATATGTACAGAGCATAAACATTTATTAAAGAAAAATTGTTTTTCTGATTAATGTGGAAAACTGTATATACTACAAATAGATGGCTTGGAATTCCATGAAATTTCACACTTGGGGGAATATCACATTAATATGTGCAGAAATGTAAATATCAATGTCAAAGTCAAAGTGGTAACTGCTATCAACCACATAGCCAAATAGCTGTATACGTCACAACATAAAAAATATTAATAAATTGAACCCAGAACAATATGTTAATGAGGCAAGTGACGAATAAGCTACCAGCATTAAAAAATATGTGAACGGATCATGATTATTTTTACATAAAACTAAATGTGGTCACAATTCACTTGCCATTCTTACTGAAAGTGATTATTTTAAGGTTGAGTATAAAGAAATGAGATGATTTCCATGTATAACTTTTAGAATGAGCCTTACTATTTTATCATCAAATTGTGCATATATCACCCTTAACCATTTACAGTATTTGGAAAATCTAAATTTAGCATATGTTGATACTACAATATCTATTTTTAAAAGACTTTATGGTTTCAAATTATTTTGGCTGAACTTTCCACGTATATGAATCATAAATTAGCTATAATATTTCAAATAACTCTGCAACTTGACATGTATGTTACATAACCATATGAAATGTTGAAATCAAATAATGTGATATTCAATTTCAAACTTACAGTTCAATTGCCTTGTTCCACATGATAACATATCCAGAAAGAATGAAAGATTCAATATTTACAATATGTGTATTTCCTCTTTCTGTTCCAACATAGAGCCATTTACTCTGGAAAGGTAGATGACAGTAAGTAATTCTGAAAGAAAGAAAATTACAATTAAAATATCTAAATTTTATGTCTGGTCAGCATTTTATTTTTCTTATACTTATTATGTAGTGATAGCTATATAAACAATGTAATTTAGAATATACTCAAGTAGCATTTAGTTATTAGTGAGGGTATGGGATAAATAACAATATATCATTAAAACAATGATAACAGCCACTGTTAAGTATCTAACATAGGCATTAATACATATTATTTCGAATTCTGAAAACAGTACTCTGTGTGTGTGTGTGTGTGTGTGTGTGTGTACACACACACACTTTTTTCTTTTACAAAGAGTAAAATGAGGTCAAGAATTTTTATTTTCACTTGTCTAGAACTGAAAGCTAATAAGTGGCAAAACTGAGTTTAAAATCCATTCTTATTTGTTTGCAAAATTATCATCTTTCCCCAAGCTACACTGCTTGCCTGTTTTATTCAGTTAACATTCAGTTCAAATAGAAATTACGTACATTTGAAACATAAATTTCAGAGTTCTCAGAGAGTTTGCAGCTATGTCTATACAGACGGTAAATTATCCATCTACTTTTTATTCAGATGCTTGGCAACTAAGTAGTATAAAGAAAACTTATAAGGTCAGAGATCCACTGTATTATTCCCTCATTTGTTTTTGTTCTGTCTTCTTCACAATGGGCTTTCTATCTCTGGGAACCTGCTCTATGGCCAGAGCAACTATGACTCCTATTTATGAAATCTGGGAAATTACCAGAATCTTCTCTTCATGGCATCATCACTCTATCTAGTTTGCCCTATTCATACTCTTTAATCACTCTTAAGAAGGAAAATGGGCATAAGTTCACAGTTATCCCTTGCCAGAACCTGTTGTTCTGGCACACAATATTTCCTGGAGCTTACTGAGAAAAGGAACTAGTAAATTGTTAGAAGAGCTGGACAGAATTCTGATGCCAGAGAAACAGACCAATATAAAAAAAGAAAAAGGAATGTGAATAGTAAATTCCCAACAAAATTCCATTATATAACAGTGAATATTCAGTCCATCAAATTTATATTGTTAGTCTGGGTCACTGAGTTATTATTCAACAGCCTACCTCTCTAAACCAAATTTCATCTATTCGAAAGCATTCTGCTGAAAGCACCATGCATACTGTATCTGAAAAACTAGAAGCCATGCTATTACATACACATTTACAGAGTTAGTTGACAATTGAATTGAAGTGTAACTAACCTACATGATATTGGACAATTCTGATTAAAACCTAACGTCTAGAATTTCTGTTGTTAAGAAATGTTTAATAATGCCCCACAGGAAATAACTTTATGGTCATGTTTCTAGGTAATGAAGGACCAATTTTCAATTCAATCTAAGTAGAAAGAAGAAACTCATTTTAAAAGGATTTAAGATCATCCTTTGTGAATCATAGTAAGAGTAGAAAAAACTCTTATGTCATAAAAGTAGACACAAATATAGAAGTTCAGAACATAGAAAATAGAATAAACGTCAATATTACATAGTCATTTCCAAGGTGAAATAGAAAAGGCTAAGAACTGCCTGATTGTAGTAATGAGACCTGAAGCAAGAGGCAGAATTCCAAGATCGACAGACATTATAGCATAATAAAAATAATGGAATACATGAAGAAGATCCAAACAGGATTAGAACTACTCTGAACCAATATCACTTTTTTCCTCATTCTGACTGACAAGTATCTAGACCCTTGATGACAAAAGGGTTTCATCTATGTCCAATGTCCAACTGATAAGTAGTGGTTAAACAACTAATTAAGAAAGATTCCCAGACTTTATCTGAATCCGATAAAAAAGGGTAATATAAAATAGTTAAGATGATTGATAACAGATGAGGGAGAGGGTGTGATTACACTTGTGCTGTATATTTGATGACCCTAATAAGTGACTAAATTGATACCTTAATAGAACATCACTTATTGTACATAATAGTTATACTTTCATTTGTAACATATTTCTACCAACACCTCCTGCAAGATGAAAAATTTTCAGTTATATGTAAGTCTTTAAAAAATAATCTTGTTCGTACATCCATATTCACTATCATTCTTCTATAGTAAATCATCTAAGACGTTCATTGTCTTTCACCCATTCATTCATTTATTCAACCTTCACTGAATGTCTTTATTAAAAAGCACTGTCCTTTGTTATAACATACCTATTCTTTTTCCCTCAAAAAAATATACCATCTAATAGGAAATAAATAAATAAATAAATAAAGTAAGAAATATACCATCTAATAGGAGAGATAAAATATACCATCTAATAGGAGAGATAAAACAAATAGACAAGTAATAAAACTGTTCATTGCTATAAAGAGTTCAAAGGAGAGAGGAATTAATTCCAGTAATGGAAATCAAGGAAAGCTAATGTGGAAAACTGTATTTGAATTGGCCATTAGAGATCAAATAACTCTGTAATTAGATATATATCACATAGCCATATGAAATAAACAAAATAAATGTGTCTCGAGCTTAAATAATATACAGATCTTTAAAACATTTTTGCTGATCCTCACTTTTGACTTACTTTTATAAATTCTTAGCTTATGTATAAAAATACATTCCTGATACTTATGGTTCATATATGTACATAAAATAATAAAAATTAAAGAAAATACAAATTAAAGACAAGCAAAACTACAACTAGAATTCAAATTAATGACATTAATTTAGATGACAGATGAATTATTTTACAGAAATACAATAATCTCACAATATGGATATGGTCTGGACTGCACAGGTTCTTTTGAATTTGGTGTGTCTATATTTTGGGCTTCTCTTTCACCACTTGCCTCTACTTGAACAGCTTCAAATTCTGTTCCAAAGTATATCATCACATAATTTTACAATCCTTCAGCATGCATACATAATACATGTGCATAGTCCATTTCTGTTATTTCATTAATTGATAACAATAAAAATAACACTACTTGGTTTTAACACAACCATAAATGCAAATTTAAATTCACATATTCGACCTGTGTGGTAGTATATTTTGTATGGTTTATTCAAATTATTCAGAATGTTTCCATTAGTCTTATTATAAAAATAAAAGTATTACAGTTAAATTACTAGGGAAAACTCGTAACCCCAAGACTATGCTCACTGACTGTACTTTAAGAAACACTGTCACTACATGAGCCAAAAATATATTTTAAAAAGTAAATGGTTTAAAATTACATAACTTATGCTGTATAAAATTTGGTGGGATATTTCAACTTTGGAACTTTAACCCCTAAATTCTAACAGAGTTCAATTTCAGTCCTATTTTCATCTGGATTCCAGGTGAAATCTCTAGTACAGGCATGATGACTCTGGCTCCAGTCCCTTCTCTAATATTTATAATTACGTTGTATAACCTGCTAACACTAAGAATGAGTTGGATAATGATTCTAGATATTAAATATTAAAGATATTAAATATTAAAAATATATTTAATATTTAATATCTAGAATCATTTTAGATATTAAAATACAAATGCCAGAGATGACAATTCAGTAGTTCTGAGGTAATTTCTAGCATTGCTGTTTTATAACTCTTTCTGGGTGTTTTTTATGCACAACCACAGTTGAGAACCATTAAATTATAGTAACATCAAAAAATCCAAAACACTAATTCAAAAAGATATATGCACCACTATGTTCACTGCAGCATTATTTACAATAACCGAGATACGGAAGCAACCTAAGTGTCCACTGATAGTCAAATTGATAAAGAAGATATAGTACATATATACAATGGAATATTACTCAGCCATAAAAAAATTGAAACCTTACCTTTTGCAACAACATAGATGAACCTAGAGGGTATTATGCTAAGTGAAGTAAGTCAGACAGAGAAAGACAAATACCGTATGGTTTCACTAGAATGTGGAATCATACAAACAAAATAAATAAACAAAACAAAAATAAACTCATAGATACAGAGAACAAATTGGTGGTTGCCAGGTTGGGTGGGGGGTGGGGAGTGGTTGGAGGGATGGGCGAAAAGGATTAAGAAGTACAAATTACCAGTTTTTAGAAGCAGTCACAGAGGTATAAAGCATAGAATAGGAAATACAGTCAATAATATTGTAATAACTATGTATGGTGTCAGATGGGTACTGGACTTGTCAGGGTGATCACTTCATAAGGTATATAAATGTCTAATTATTATGTTGTACACCTGAAACTGATATTATATCACATGTCAAATGCAATTAAAAAATAAATTTTTTAAAAAGAAGAATAAAAGAACCATTAAATTATAGCAACAATTCTTAATCTTTGGTACAAATAAATATCTCATTAAAATACATATTACCCAAATCCAGGTACACATTGTGACACCATGGATCTGGGATGGGACTTATGATTGATATTTTAACAAAAATCATCAATACTTCTTATTCAAAATGAAGTCCATAGACCAGGAACATGGACCTCACCTGAGAGCTTAGTAGAAATTCAGAATCTCAGTTATTACAATAACTATGCTCTACCCCAGAATCAGAAACTGCACTTTATGAAAAACCTCCAGGTGAGTCATATACACATTAAAATTTAGGAAGCAGTTCTCTAGGTGTTTCTGATACAGATAATCTATGAATTACATTTTAAGAAACACTGTTCTATGGTTGAATGACTGCTGCTTACTTTATTTACTATCAAGATTCAGAATAAGAACCTAAATTACTAATTTAGTAGTAGGGATAAAGCTTTACAACTATGTAGCCCCTCAAAAACAGTTAATGATAATTACAGTAATAACAAAAGACCCACAACAGCCAGATAAAGGGACTTAGATAGCTACTCTAAGATTCCCTCAGCATCTTAAGTCAAAGACTGATATTTAGGAATTTTAGTGGAAAAACTCAAATCACAGAAAAGATAAAGAATTAAAATTTCTTTAAGGAAAGAATGTAATAATTTTGGACAACCTATACCTAGCTAGAACCAAACACAAGAGGCAAAATTAAACAGATAAGTGAACATTTAGATGAATTTCAGTCACAGTCTTAATGGGCTTTAAATCAACTAACCAGAATCTCTCGATTCTGTTGTGTATAATTAGTTGAAAAACTATGAAACATAAGTCAAATTTAAAAAATAAGTCTAAGCTCTGCAGTTCCATAAGGAATAACATCGTGATTTCTAACAAATGCAATTCTGAGAAGCTCATTCTCATTTTCCTACAGCAAAATAAATAACATTTTCTACCTTCATTTAAATTCATAGAATATTTTAATTTCTGAAAGAGAGAATTGAGTTAGTGGAGGCCACGTGGAGGGCAGAAATAGGCACTAGTCTCCTCGGGGCGATAAAAATTGAAGTATAATGGGGAATCATAATCCCACCCTACCAAGCAGTAATAAGTGCCTCTACCTATCCCAGGTGTTAGAAAGAACAACTATGGAAACTGAACTTCTACTCCCACCTGTTAGTATCAAGATGACATCTATCCTTCCCCTGCCAGAACAATGTGAAAACAACCCAACAAAAACAGAAGGCTTAAATAAGACCTAGGGTATCAAAACATAATATCCCAAATGTCTATAGTTTTAATTTAAAAAAATATCTAAGCATACCAAGAAATAGGAAAATCTCACTTTGATTTTGAAAAGACAATAGATACCAACACCAAGATAATACAGATATTGTAATTCACTGATACATATTTAAAAGAAGCTATCATAAAAATACAAGCAATTATGAATAAAATGAAATAAAAAATAGAAAGTCTCAGCAAAGAAACAGGAGATAAAAAAGAACCAAACACAAATTTTACTACTGAAAAATATAATAAAGGACATTTAAAACCTATGTTATACATAGGTATATTCTTAACAGCAGAATTGAGGGGACAGAAGAGTCAGTTAACTCAAAGATGAAACAATATAAATTATCCAATATGAAAAACAAATGAAAACAGATGTAGAAAAAAAGCCAGAGACTCATAAACCTGTGGGACAAAAACAAACCTAACAGATCTAACAGTCATGTTATCAGGGTCCCAGAAGGGAAAAAAAAAAAAAGAGGAAGGGACTAAAAAAGTAGTCAAAGACAATCTGGAAGAAATGGACAATTTTCTAGAGGCGCACAACATTCCAAGGCTAACTCAAGAAGAAACAGAAAGCCTGAACAGTCTGATTACCACCAGGGAAATTGAATCAGTAATCAATAATCTCCCAACAAACAAAAGCCCTGGACCAGACAGACGGCTTTACAGGTGAATTTTTCAAAACGTTCAAAAAAGAATTATCACCTATTCTCCTCAAGCTCTTCCAAAAAATCCAGAAGGAAGGAAGACTCCCAAACACTTTTTACGAAGCCACTATCACCCTGATCCCAAAAGCAGACAGACACCACAAAAAAATAAAACTACAGGCCGATATCTCTAATGAACATAGATGCAAAAATTCTCAACAAAATATTAGCAAACAGAATTCAGCAATACATTAAAAAGATCATACACCATGATCAAGTGGGATTCATCCCTGGTATGCAAGGGTGGTTCAACATCCACAAATCAATTAATGTGATACACCACATTAACAAAATGAAAAATAAAAATCACATGATCATATCAATAGATGCAGAAAAAGCATTTGATAAAATACAGCAACCTATTATGATAAAAACCCTTAAGAAAGTGGGAAATAGGATCATATCTTAACATAATAAAGGCCATATATGACAAACCCACATCTAACATCATACTCAATGGGGAAAAGCTAAAACCATTCCCCCTAAGATCAGGAACAAGACAAGGTTGCCCACTTTCTCCACTTCTATTCAACATAGTGCTGGAAGTCCTAGCCACAGCAATCAGACAAGAAAAAGAAATAAAAGGCATCCAAATTGGTAAGGGGGAAGTAAAATTATCATTATATGCAGATGATATGATACTATATAGAGAGAACCCTAAAGACTCCACCAAGAAACTATGAGAACTGATAGATGAATTTAGTAAAGTAGCAGGATATAAAATTAATATTCAGAAATCAGTTGCATTTGTATATACCAATGATAAAGTATCAGAAGGAGAAATTTTAAAAAAATTCCATTTACAATTGCTCCAAAGACTATAAAATATCTGGGAATAAATCTAACCAAAGATGTAAAAGATCTGTACTCAGAAAATTATATGACATTGAAGAAAGAAATGAAAGAAGACATAAATAGATAAAAACACACTCCATGTTCATGGATAGGAAGAATTAATATAGTTAAAATGTCCATACTGCCTAAGGCAATATACATATTCAACGCAATTCCTATCAAACTACCAACGATGTTTTTCGCAGAAATAGAACATATAATCCTAGAATTTATATGGAACCATAAAAGACCCTGGATAGCCTCAGCAATCTTGAGAAATAAGAACAAAGAGGGAGGTATAACGATACCTGACTTCAAACTATACTACAAGACTACAGTAATCAAAACAGCATGGTACTGGCATAAAAATAGACACATAGATCAATGGAACAGAATAGAGAGTCCAGAAGTAAATCCATGCCTATATGCCCATCTAATCTACGACAATGGCAGCAAGAATGTACGATGGGGTAAAGACAGTCTGTTCAATAAGTGGTGTTGGGAAACCTGGACAGACACATGCAAGAAAATGAAGCTGGACCACCTCCTTACACCATATACAAAAACAAATTCAAAATGGCTTAAAGACTTAAATGTAAGATCTGAAACCATAAAATATCTAGAAGAAAATATAGGAAGAAACTTCATGGACATTACCTGGAGTAAGATTTTCACTGATATATCCCCTCGCATGAGGGAAGTAAGAGAAAAAATAAACATGTGGGATTACATCAAACTAAAAAGTTTTTTCACAGCAAAGGAAACCATCAATAAAACAAAAAGGGATCCTACTGAATGGGAAAAGATATTTGCCAATGATATATCTGATAAGGGATTAATATCACAAATCTATAAAAAACTTACTCAACTCAACTCCAAAAAAACAAACAACCCAATTAAAAAATGGGCAGAGGACTTGAGGAGACATTTTTCTAAAAAGGACATACAGAAGGCAAGAGGA
Source organism: Rhinolophus hipposideros (assembly GCF_964194185.1). Classification (NCBI taxonomy): domain Eukaryota; kingdom Metazoa; phylum Chordata; class Mammalia; order Chiroptera; family Rhinolophidae; genus Rhinolophus; species Rhinolophus hipposideros. Next base: position 47,354,770 of record NC_138048.1, on the reverse strand, counting down.
CATATGAAGAAATGCTCAACCTCACTAACCATCAGAGAAATGCAAATAAAAACCACAATGAGATACCACCTCACCCCAGTCAAAATGGCTATCATCAATAAATCAACAAACAACAAATGCTGTCGCAGATGTGGAGAAAAGGGAACACTAGTGCATTGTTGGTGGGACTGCAGATTAGTGCAGCCACTATGGAAAACAGTATGGAGGTATCTCAGGAATCTGAAAATGGAACTACCCTATGATCCAGTAATTCCACTCCTAGGCATCTACCCGGAGAAATCCAAAACTCCAATTCAAAAATCTGTATGCACTCCTATGTTTATTGCAGCACTTTACACAATAGCCAAGATATGGAAACAACCGAAATGCCCATCGGTAGATGACTGGATTAAGAAGCTGTGGTACATTTATACAATGGAGTATTACGCAGCCATAAAGAAGAAAGAAATCTTATCATTTGCAACAACATGGATGGATCTAGAGAACATTATGTTAAGTGAAATAAGTCAGAAAGAGAAAGACAAGTACCATATGATCTCACTTATATGCGGAATCTAAAGAAAAGAATAAGTGAATGAACTAATCAGAAACAGTTTTGGGGACAAAAAGGAAAAAAACCAAGAGTTGTTAGATGGGCGGGGGTGGGGATGGGGATAAGGGGAAAGGTGAAGGGATTAGAAAGCAGCTGGTAACCACAAGATGGCCTCAGGGTTTTTTGAAAATTAATTTGGGGAACGTATTCAATAATGTTGTAAAGATTTTGTTGGGTATCCGATGGACATGTGTCCTATTTGGGAGACCACCTCAGGGATACTGTGGATGCCTAATCATGGCTCTGTACACCAGAAGCTAAACATTAATGAATGCCAACTATAATTTTATATATATAATGTGATGGCTCGGTGTGAGGTCGGAGGGATAGTGGATGGGGGTAGGGGGGTTCACAGTGTGAGGGATATAAATGATGAACGTCTAAGTATTACCTTGTCTTGTACACCTGAAACTAATAAATTTAAAAAAAAGAGAAAAAAAGTAGTCAAAGAAATAATGTCTAAAAACTTCCCAGATTTGGCAAAAGACAAACAAAAATATTCAAAATGCTGAGAAAAACCAAACAGGATAAACCCAAAGAAATAAAAACAACACAGAGCATACCCAAACATCTGAAAACTAAAAAAGATAAAAAAGAAAACATCTTGAAATCAACAAGAGAGAAATAATACCTTTAGTACAGGGGGAAAAAATTCAATGATACCAGATTTCCCGTCAGAAAACAGGAGGCCAGAAGGAAGTAGAACACTATTCAAGTGCTTAAAGAGGAGAACCCTCAACCCAAAATTCTATATCTACCAATAATATCCCTCAGGAATAAAGGAAAAATCATGACATTATTAGGTGAAGGAATACTAATAATTTGTCACTGAAAGATCAACTCTAACAGACGAGTTAAAGGGAATTCACTAAACAAAGAGTAAATGATAAAAGAAGGAATTTTTGAGTATCAACTATGAAGAAAAACCAACAGAAAAAGTAATAATGTCAGTAAATAGAATATATTTTCCTTCCCCTCTTAAGTTTCCTAAATTACATTTGATAGTTGAAGCAAAAATTTTAACACAGTCTGACGTGTTCTAAATAAACAGAGAGGAAAATATAAATAAGGGAAGTAAAGAAAGGAAAACTCTCTATATTTCATTCAAACTGGGAAAATGCAACACCAGTAGACTGCAATACATTATCTATATATAATGAAATGTCTACAGCAACCACTAAAGAAGAGATACATTAAAAAATAAACTATACAGAAATCAAAATGGAATTCCAAAAAGAAAATGTTCAATTAAACCACAGGAAGAAAAAAACAAATAAATGAAAAGTAGGACAAGCAGACAACAAATAATAAAATGAGAACTTAAGCCCTAACATATGAATAAGTACATAAAATGAAAGCAAAATACACATATTGGGAGAGTGAATTTAAAAACATTACCTAACTATGCACTGTCTACAAGAAATTCATTTTGAATATACTGGCATGAGTAGACTGAAAGTAACAGGAAAGACAAAGATATATCATACAAACATTAATGCAATGAAAGCAGGAGTGGCTATATTAATATCAGATTTTAAAAACTTCATAAGAGGGAAGAAGAGTGGTAGTAGAGAGGGGAGGAAAGTGGTAGTACAGGAAAAAGGGGGTCAAATATATGATGATAGAAGGGAACTGACTCTGGGTGGTGAACACACAATGAAATATATATATGATGTATTATAGAAATGTACCCTTGATACCTATACAATTTTACTAAACAGCATCATACCAATACATTTAATAAAAATTTTAAAAACTTCAGAGAAAAGAAAATGCTGAGTGACAGACAGAGACATTATGTAACGATAAAAAGGTCAATCCACCAAGGAGATGGCAATTCTAAATGTGCATGCACCAAACAACAGGTTGCAAATATGTGAAGCAAAAACTGATAGAACTAAAAGAAGAACAAGAAAATTCATGATTCTCGTAGATTTCAACACCTGTCTCCAGCAAATCAGTAAGGATACAGAAGGACCCAACACAACCATTAACCAACAGAAACTAATCAACATTTATAGAACAAACTGGCAAACAACAACAAAATTCTAGCATCCACAAAACATATATGTAGACGACAGCCTGAGCTAAAAAAAACAAGCCTCACCAAATTTAAAATAATTCAAGTCATGTAGAATGTGTTCTCTGAACACAATGGAATCAAACTAGGGATCAACAAAAGAAACATAATAGGAAAAATCTACAAATACTTGGAACTAAGCAATATACTTCTAATTGAAATATAGCTAAACCAATGCCAAGAGAGAATTCATACCACTAAATACATTAGAAAGTGGGAAAAGTTTCATAAAGAAGATGTGGTGTATATACACAATGGAATAGTATTCTGCCATAAGAAAAGATGAAATAGTGTCATTTGTGTTGTGTCATTGGAATTAACCCCTGATCATTCGCAAAAGGAGAAAAGAATTCACAGAATAAGCCTGAAATGAGGAGAGCAAGGATGTAAGTTTATTCAAGAAGAAAGAAGCCGGCCTAGATGTTGCTGGGGCAGAGGACGGCACCTAACTTTAAGTTAGCTTTTTCTTACATAGGAAAGTGTAGGTAAATTTCCTTATGGCAGGAGATGTGACGTATAGACTGAGGTCATTTGATTGACATATGTTGGTTATATAACTAGATGTTTTCAATGCATGCTCATATCCAGAACGCATACAGAAAAATCCACCGGGGTGAGGAAGTAGAGAGGGTAGAGGGGAGTGGGGGGCGGGAGGGGGGGCAAGCTTACTGTTTATTCCATTCTAACTGCATTATAATTTGGCTAGAGTTGAACTAAAGGGCAGGTTTTGGCAGTTTGCGCATGTGTGAAGAACCAGATAAAACCAGTTGGCCTTTATCTCCTCTTTTTATGAGCGTTTAAACATCTTAGATTTATTTCTAGGGGATAAGCCTGGGCAGTTTCTGGGGAGGGAATGCAGGCCTGGGCAGTCCCCCTTCAGGTTCATTTTTATTAACCCTTTTCTGCCTCATCAATTTGCAACAACATGGATGGATTATCATGCTAAGCAAAATAAGTCGGACAGAAAAATTCGAGAACCATGTGATTTCATTCATACTGTGTTTCCCCGAAAATAAGACCTAGCTGGACCATTAGCTCTAAGGCACCTTTTGGAGCATTATTTTATATTACATAAGACCCGGTCTTATATATATTAAAATAAGACCGGGTCTTATATTAATTTTTGTTCCAAAAGACGCCTTAAAACTGATGGTCCAGCTAGGTCTTATTTTCGGAGAAACACAGTATGTGGGATACAAAACTGAAAGCAACAAAGAAACAAGACAAAGAAACAAAAACTCATAGACACAGACAATAGTTTAGTGGTTACCAGAGGATAAGGAGGGAGAGTAAGTGGTAGATGAGGGTAAACGGGGTCAAATATATGGTGATGGAAGGAGAACTGACTCTGGGTGGTGAATACACAGTGCGATATATAGATGATGTATGACAGAATTGCACACTTGAAACATATTTAACTTTACTAACCATTGCCACCCCAATAAACTTTAATGAAAAAAATAAAAATAACAGTAAAAAAATAGTTTCAAATCAGTAACTAAGCTCCCACCTGAAGAACCTAGAAAAATAACAGCAAAATAAACCCAAACCAAGTAGACAAAAGGAAATAATAAAGAGCGGAATTCAATGAAATTAAAAACAAAAAAGCAATGGAGATAAACAATGAAACAAAAAGTAGGTTCCCTGAAAAATTGAACAAAATTGAAAAATCTCCAGCAAGACAGACAAAAAAGATCATTTACAAATAGTAGGAATAAAACAAGGAATATTATTATAGATCATAAAAACCTGAATATGATAATAACAACTCTACATAAGTATATCTGACAAATAGACCAATTCCTTAAAAAGTAAAAATTAGCACAATTCTCCAATTCTGAAATGGATTGAATAGTCCCATAACTATTAAGAAAATTTAATTAATAATTTTCAAATTTGCAGGAAAGAAATAAATCTTCAGACCCAAATGCTTTCAATAGAGAATGCTATCAAGCATTCAAAGAAGAGTTAACAAGACTAACACTCTTCCAGAAAACACAGAAGGGAAAACTTCCTAATGCATTCCATGAAGATAGGATTACTTGAGAGCAAAATCAGACAAAGACAGTAAAACAAATAAAAACAAATTGTGTAAATTAAATATATACATTTTTGTTTTTCTATTATAACTCAATAAAGTTGGGGGGAAAAGGGAACAAAACTACACACCAATAATCCTCATGAATATAGATGTAAATGTCCTGAACAAAAGTTTAGCAAATAGAATTGAGCAATGTATAAAAAGATCAGGTGGGGCTTATTCCACAAATGCAAGGCTATCTCAATACTCAAAAATCAGTCAATGTAATTCACCATATGAACAAGCTAAAACAGAAAAGTAACATAATCATATCAATCGATACAGATACAGCATTTGACAAAATTTAACACTCATTCATGATAAAAGCTATCAAAAATAGTATTAGAGAGTATCTACAAAGAGTAGCTACAAAATACCTACAACTAACATTACATTTAATGGTGAAAGAACTGATTGCTTTCCACCTAAGATCAAGAACAAGGCAAAATGTCTACTGTCATCACTCTTCCTCAACACAGTATTGGAAGTTCTAGCCAGAACAAAAAAAGCAAGTAAAGGAAATAAAGGCATGTAGATCAGAAAGGAAAAACAAACAAACTTCCCTTTTTGCAAATAGCATGATGGTCTGCATAGAAAATCCCAAGAAATCTACAATGAAATTCTTAGAACAAATAAGTGAGTTCAGCAAAGTTTCATCATATAAGAAAACATACAAAATTCAATTGTATTTCTGTATATTAGAAATGAACACATGAAAGCTGAAATTTAAATGCAATACCATTTACAATCACTCAAAATATGACATACTGAGATGTAAATATAAAAAGTAATTATAGAACTTATATGCTGAAAACTACAAAACTCATATGAAAGAAATAAAATATCTAAGTAAACAGACACACTGTGTTCATGGATTTTAATACTCAACATAGCAAAAATGTCAATTCATACTCACATAAAACCTTGGGAAGATATTTTTGTAAATATCTTTTGTAAATATGCTTATTCTAAAATTTACATGAAAAGGCAAAGAAACTAGAATAGCTAAAGTAATTGTGAAAAAGAAGAATAAAGTGGGAGGAATCAGTCTACCCAATTTCAAGTCTTTCTCTCTCTCTCTCTCACTCTCTCTCCATATATACGTGTATATACATACTTATATATATACATATATATACACACATATATATACACATACGTATACATATATGCAATGGAATATTACTCAGCCATAAGAAAAGATGAAATACTGCAATTTGAAACAATATGGATGGATCTTAAGATTATCACGCTAAGCAAAATAAATCTGACAGAAAAAGTCTAGAACCGATGATTTCACTAATATGTGGGATATAAAACTGAAAGCAACAAATGAACAAGACAAACAAACAAACAAAAACTCTTAGACACAAACAACAGTTTAGTGGTTACCAGAGGGGGAGGAGAAAGAGGGGAAGGAAGAAGAGGGTAAAGAGGGTCAAATATATGGTGATGGGAGAAGAATTGACTTTGGATGGTGAACACACAATACAATATATAGATGATGTTTTATAGAATTGTATACTTTAAACCTATATAATTTTACTAACCAATGTCACCCCAATACATTTTTTTAAATTAAAAAAAAATCAGACTGAAACATGGATAGAAAGACAAACTCAATAATGATATAGAAGATTTAAACAAGATTGACAAAGTTGACCAAATTCAAATTCATAGAGCACTGCACCCAATAAATACAGAACACATATTATTTTCAAGTTCATTGATGTTAGAATATTTACCACAACTGATTATATGCTTGGCTGGAAAGGGCAAAACTCCACAAACACTAATTGATTGGAATTCTATAGAGCATATTATCTGATACAGTAAAATTATGCTAGAATTCAATTTTTCAAAATTAACAAAAAAGTGAAAGAAAATTCCCAAATATTTATAAAAGTACTGGTACACTTCTAAATACCTCATGGGTCAAAAAAGAAATTACAATGAAAATTAGAAAATGAAGTAAATGATAATGAAGATAAAATACACAAAAATTTGTGGGATCCAGCTAAAGCCATAATGAAAAAAGTTTATAGCCTTAAGTGCTTTATATTAGAGAAGAAAAAAGTTAAAATTAATTAACTAAATATCCATGTTCAAAACAGAAAGAATGGAAAATTAAATAAAATAAGGAAATAATAAAGATAAGAAGAGACATCAATACTACATAAAACAAATATGCAATAATCAGCAAAACCAAAATTTAACTTCTTAAAAATCCTAACAAAATTGACAAACCATTAAAGAGACAGATTGAAAATTCCTATTCATTCGTAATGACTGCATGAGTTATTCCTTTCATGAAGCTTCCCTCTTTCCCCCTAGTAAAGTTAGGCATTTCCTTATCCACATTCTCATAATATATTGTGCACTCCTTTGTTATTACATGGCATTATAATCTCTAGAACCTGGCACAGCATATGTTAAATGAATGACCAAATATAGTTTTGCTTCCTTAATATCTCCTAAAAATAAAAATAAAAAGAAATCTGATATTAATTTGTTAAAAAAAATAGAGCTAATACATAGCTATAGTAATCAAGACTGTGTGGTATAGGCAGAGGACAGACATATAGATCAATCACACAGAATAGAGGACACTTAACATGTCAAAGACACTTTTGACAAATGTGCAAGGCAATTCAATGAACGAGATCAATAAATGGTACTGGAGTATTAGATATCTACTAAGACAAAAATGAATCTCCAGCTAAACTTCAAACCTTACACAAAAATTAACTCAAAACAGAACATACATTTATGTGTAAAATAGAAAAAACTTTTGCAAAAAAATAGGAGAAAATCTTTGGGATCTAGGACTAATAAATGAATTATTGGATTTGATGCAAAAGTATGATCCATAATGAAATATTAATAAATTGGGTTTCATAAAAATTTAAAGCATTTTCTCTATGAAAGACCCTATTAAAAGGATGAAAATACAAGCTATTGACTGAGAGAAAATATTTGCAAACTACATACCCAATAAAGGACTAGAAAATTTATCTAGAATAAATTTTTAAATTCTCAAAACTAAATGGTTACCACAAAATACAACAGAAAGGCCTAACAAACTGAAAATCAACTACTTTTACTGGACCCCTGAGAGAATTGAAGTTCCAGGACAAAGTACAAACCAAAATCTCTAAATAAAAAGTTTTTAGGAAAACCAAAAATCAAGGAAGACAAAATCAGGACACTAAAGAAATTTGAAGTAGAACACCATAGAGAAAAAAATAAACTCTGTTATAATAAGTACAAATAATTTAAGGTATGTATATCATAGCCTACATATTGAATTTTACTTGAAAACCATATAAAACAAATCTATGCTTTCCCCAATACACAATTTATGATCAGTGTTAATAAGGCTAAAATGTAAATGTTTGAATTTATTCATTTTACAGATCATGCATTACAGAAATCCAGTTTCTCTTCCATTTAGGTATAAAATCAGATTTGAAAGGAAGCCAAGGATCATCCACCAGAAGCAGCTGAAATATCAAAACCTATTTCTCAACAATCTAAAGCTGGCTGCTGCTTTCAAAGATTGTAAGACCAAAGGCTGAAGGTGCCCTACAAAAAAAAAAACTAAACTAAAATTTACAGCATAAAATATAATAGAAATATAAATATACATACATATATGGTATAAGCATAAGGATATATAGAAATGTACATAATTAAATGGCTAATTTAAGAGAACTTAGGGTTCCAAAAGATGCTCGGTTAAATTTTCCTTTACAAATCCAATTCTCTCATTCATCATACGTTCCCCTCCAAAATAAATTGTGATAGTTAATGAATACTCTGGTCAAGAAAGTTAATAATTATTATCAAATTCAAAATAATGAATTTCTTTTTCAAAAAGATTTATGTCATATTTTTGTAACATTAAAATGTTACAACGTTTGTAACATTAAAATAGGCAATGTTTGCAAAATTTAAATCAAATTTAAATTCCTATGATTTAAATTTGTGCAAAATCTGTCAGCTTGTATTTTATGTTGCTACCAGTTAAATCCACCACAATTGAAATAACAAAAATCGTAAGTGGAAATCATCACTATCAATCATTTCTTCCCCCAAAAAGGGCCATAAAAGGGATCAGAACATTTCCTTCAATATTCCAATGGTGGTGGATGGGAAACCATTCTGTCCTTCTATACTAAAGTGTAGGGTCCAATCTACTCCAATCATTGAAACAAACAAAATATCAGGAAGGCAATCTGAGTAGGTAATATTTTTAGTGTTAAAGTAACAGGAATAATATAACAACTCTTGAATGATCTTTAAATTTAATATCCTGGAATTTCTGCTACATTATATTAAAATGTAAATAATATAACCAAAATTAGATCTAATCTACAGAAAGAAATCATATCTAGTTTTAGCAAATATCTAAAATATAAATATCCTCAGCTCAAAAAATACTGGATACAATAAAAATTTTCAAGGATGATGAAGTCTAAAATACTCATGAATACTACTGAGAATATTGAGAGTTAATAACTTAAATAGTATAGTATGCATATGAAAAGGAAAATGAAAAGCTCCAGGTACAAAAGGATGTCTGTTTAGCTGCCATCCTTTTTTCTCACTATACCTACACAAAGAGGTTTACTTAATTAATTAAGCATTGTCCACATACTGATGATTTTTTATAAACTATTTCCATTCAACAAAATAAAATGAACGTTATTTTGAGCTCTCAGAAATGACTACCTATCTCTATTATCCACCTACCTCAATTTGAATAGTACTCACTAATCTGTGTAAATCTTCTTCTCAAAACATCAAATTTTCTTTCATGAATATCAGATTTTCCTGTGATGGCCCTTCCCATTCACTGCAAATAGTGTGATTGTTCCCCAAATAATAAACAAATATCAGAACATTTTATAGTTAAAGTACAAAGACAGATAATAAAATACAAATCTTACTTCATCTCGAGGTGTATTATCAATTAAGTGGATGTGTGCTACGTTCTAGGCCTCGTTGAATCCAACATTAGGAACATTAACATTTAGTACAATTTGTTACAAATAAAGTCAATAACTTTTCCTATATCCATTCAAGTAATTTTCTCTTTTGGATTATTAATATTTCATTCTAAAATGAGAAATCTGGAAGAGAGATCCAAGATGGCAGAATAAATAAACACTGTTTGCCTCATCCCGTGAACACATCAAACTTAAAACCAAATAATAGAACAATTAACCTAGAGAACCATATGAAGTCTAGCTGAACAGAAGTTTTATAACAAGAATATAAACAAGCCACATCAAGACTGGTAGCAAAATGGGCTGGCCGCAAACATCCGTGTGGTGCTTGAAAATAGTGAGGGATATCTAGGCAATGAAGGTTCACCCTAGAGAAGAGAAATCTGAGTCCCACAACAGGCTCCCCAGCCCGGAGTACTGGTACTGGGAAGATGAGCCAACACAATAACTGGCTGTGAAAAACAGTGGGGATCCTGACCATCCAGGTGAGACAAAAGGCTGCAGGAAAACCAGACGTCCTCTTAAAGGGCCCACACATAGATTCACTTGCTCACAAGCACTCACCCTGAGCTCTAGCGGAGGAACAGTGACCAGGGGGGCATCAGAGACACACAGGGGGGAAAAAAAGAGTTGTGTGCTATGGGGCAAGAACTGGATAAACAATTGCCATTTTCCTGTGTGGAGTCCTTCTCCTTTGCAGCTAGCAGGTGGATGCCATTTTTCCTGTGTTGAGCTCACCCCCCACAGTCCAAATCTGAATCTGAATTGATCTGGTGAGCTCCACTTGCTCCACCCTGGTGACTCACTGAGACCCCACCACACCCAATTCCACACCTCACAAGGATTTATCAGTCACTGAACCTTACAGGAGCTGGCTTCAGGCCTCAGAGTGTCCTGGCTTTTTCAGAGCTATCTGCGACCTGGTACTGGTGACAGCCATCCTCGGTTAACGGCGTGGCCCCTGCTATGAAATTTCAGGTCTAGCCCAGGCTACAACTACCTGTGGATCACTCTGTATCTCCTACTAGGTGGTCTCTGGCTGCTTACAGGCAGGGGGTGACCTTGGTCTTCACCTAAGCCCCTCTCAAGGGGACCCAGAATCAACATTCTTGGAGGTTGGCTAGAGACCACAGCAGATCACCACCCAATTATCCCCACAAGTGGCACACCCAAAGAGCAGTCTCAACAGGCACCAGAGCCCACTGAGGTGAATCCTGCTTAGAGGGTAAGACCCCCTTCACTGCAGCGTGTAAGCTGTGGACATGGCCAAACCCCACAGCGAGTCAGCATGAGGATCAATCACACCCACTGACATCTCAGTAGAAATGGAGGCTCAACAATAACAGGAGGGAACACACAACCCACACAAAAGATACTCCTGCAGCACCCAGCACAGGTGACCAGGGAGGCTGTGCCACTGGGCCCAACAGGACACCTAGTACATAAAGCCACCAGCAATACTAGAAGATATAGCAGATCTACCTATTACATGGAAACAAACACAGAGAGGCAGCCAAAATAAGGAAACAAAGAAATACATCTCAAATGAAAGAACAGGAGAAAATTGCAGAAAAAGAACTAAACAAGATGGAGGTAAGCAACCTACCAGAAACAGAATTCAAAACACTGGTTATAAAGATGCTCAAGGGACTTAGTGAGAACTTCAACAAAGAGATAACAAGCATAAAATAGAACATAGAAACCATAAAAAAGTACCAGTCAGAAATGAAGAGTATAATAACTGAAATGAAGAATGCACTAGAAGGAATCACCAGCAGATAGATGCAGCAGAAGATTGGATGAGCAATTTGGAAGACAGGTAGCAGAAAACACCCACTCAGAACAACAAAAAGAAAAAAAGAATCCAAAAGAAAGAGGATAGTTTAAAAGACCTCTGGGACAACATCAAGCATAACAATTTCACATCATAGGGGTACCAGAAGGAGAACAGAGAGAGCAAGGAACTGAATATCTATTTGAAGAAATAATGATGGAAAACTTCTTTAACCTGGCCAAGGAAATGAATATTCAAGACCAGGAAGTGCTGAGAGTCACAAACAAGGTGAACCCAAACAGGCTCACACCAAGACACGTCATAATTAAAATACAAAAGTTTAAAGACAAAGAGAGAATCCTAAAAGCAGCAAGAGAAAGGTAACTAATTACTTACAAGGGGGCTCCCATAAGGTTGTCACCTGATTTCTCAACAGAATCTCTGCGGGCCAGTAGGGATTGGCACAAAATAGTCAACATGATGAAAAGCAAGAGTACTCGACCCAGTAAGGCAATCATTTAAAATTGAGAGATAAAGAGCTTCCCAGACAAGAAAAAGCTAAAGGAGTTCATCACAACCAAACCAGTATTAAAAGGAATGTTAGGAGGACTTCTTTAAGACAAAAAGAAAAAAAAAGATAAAAAACATGAATAACAAAATGGAAATAATTACATATCAACAATTACTTTCAATGTAAATGGGCTAAATGCTCCAATCAAAAGACATTGTGTGCCTGAATGCATAAGAAAACAAAACCATACATTTGGTGCCTAAAAAAGATTCACTTCAGATCAACAGACACACAGACTGAAAGTAAAGGAATGGGGAAAAATATTTCATGAAAATGAAAACAAACAAAAGTTGGGGTAGCAAAACAGGTAACTCCCGTATAACATAGCACTTCTATAACACGATTTTGCTCTAACATGGTTCGAGAATTGGGGAAACCCTTGGACAACACAGCATCCTAGAACACGGTTTTACTCTAACACAGTTTGAGAATTAGAGAAATCCCTGAACAACACAGAACGTAATAAGAACTTTTAAGAGCAAAAAATATCTCATTTGAAATTGGGGAAATCCCAAACAATACGGAACATAATAAAAGCTTATTAGTGATGACGAAGAAAACATTATTTGATACATATTAATGTTATACTTTTGGTGAAAATTGCTTTAATAAAGATATTTCTCTTAATCATAAAAACATAATAGTATGTTTTTTTAATTTTTGGAACCCAACCCCCTTTTTTGTACTAGTTCTTTGTTTCGTATAACACGGATTCGCATAACACAGCATTTTTAGGAACTTAACAACCGTGTTATACACATGATACCTGTACTTATATAAGACAAAATTGACTTTAAAACAAAGCCTATAAGAGACAAAGAAGGACCAAGTAATCCCACTTCTGGGTATTTATCTGAAGAAACCCAAAACGCTACTTCAAAGGGAAATGGGCATCTATGCATGCATTGTAGCATTATTTACAATAGCCAAAGTATGGAGGAAACCATATGTCCCTGAATGGATGAATGGATAGAGTAGGTGATACAATGGAATATTGCCAAGCCATAGCAGGCAATGGGTTCATGCCATCTGCAGGGGCACGGGTGGACCCGGTGGGTATTGTGCTGAGTGGAATGTGTCAGACAGATAAAGACAGATGCAATGTGATTTTGCTTATAAGTGGACCCTAAAGAACAAAATAATCAAATAAAACAGAAATAAACTCATAGATACAGAGAACATTTTGAAGGTTGCCAGATGAGAGTGGGATTGAGGGGGTGAGTGAAAAGGGGGAAGAGATTAAGAAGTACATATTGGTTGTTATAGTCACAGGAGATAACATAAGAAATATAGTCAGTGATATTGCAGTAACTATGTATCAGATGGGTACTAGTTTTGTTGGGGTGATAGATGGGAGGGTGGTTGGCCAGAAGGGTGATAACGGTGAAGGGATTTAGAAGTACAAATCGGTAGTTACAAAAAAGTTATGGGGATGTAAAATAAAGCATAAGGAATATAGTCAATAATATGATAAAAACTATGTATAGTGCCAGGTGGGTACCAGCATGGTCAGGGTGATCACTTCTTAAATTATATAAATGTCTAACCACTACGCTGTACATCTGAAATTAATATAAAATAATATTGAATGTCAACTGTAATTGAAAAATAATAAAAGGAGAAGAGGTGAAGGGGAATAAGAGGTCCAAATTTCCAAATAAAAAACAAATGAGTCATGGGGGTGTATTACACACCATAGGGAATATAGTCAATAATGTTGTGATACCATGGTATGTTGTCAGATGGTTGCTGGACTTATCATGGTGATCACTTCTTTAGGTGTATAAATGTTGAATAACTATGGTGTATACCTGAAACTGATATAATCTTCTGTGTTAGCTATATTTTTAAATAAAAATCTTCTATAAAATAAAATAGGGATACAAATCTGAGTCAAATGACCACCTTAAACATTAACTTTGGATATGCAGTGTTCCTCAGCAGTTAGTACCAACATTTTTGGATATCTAAACCTTTGCCTCAGTATTTTATGTAAAAAAATATTTAAGCAAAAGGATGAAAGTATAGAAAGTAACTGCTATGATCAAAAGGTATAGAAATATGTTTATTATTTACTTGACTCTTAAATTTTAGGTCAGGGTTTTTAGCATCCTGGCCTAGGGAAAAAATCACATCATTGCTAAAGAGCTGGTTTATAGCAAGGGGGAAAAAAGGTTAGAAATTCCCCATTAGTAGCTGGCTAAATCTACATCAATTATGAATTTTCTAGGAAAATAAATTATAAAAACAAGCATAAACATTAAATTATTTCTAGCTGTTAAGACTATTTTAAAAAGTCTTTCAAAAAAACCAGAGGTTGGGGAAGGGGAGAATGGGGAATCACTGCTGATGGGTGTGGAATTTTTTTGGAGGAGAAAAGAGAGGATGAAAATGTTTCAGAATTAGGGAGTGGTGATAGCTGCCCAACCTTGTCAATATACTAAAACTTACTGAATTGTATACTTTAAAAGAGTGAATTTTATAGCATGTGAATTATATCTCAAATTTTTAATAACATAGAAATTTTAAAAAGTTAGTCCAAAACTTGCTCAGGAAGTAAGTTTCTTGTACATTAAGAAATTTTTTAAGTCATTCATTCTTACCGTTCTCTGTTAAATTTAAGAGAATGAAGAATAGCTGGCCTTTTTTGTCTAAGGTTCCACAAATGAAGTGTATCATCTGAACTTGCACTGACCAAAGCACCCTGGAACAAAAAGAAGACAATTTAAGCAAGTGATTTACTTAATTTAGGGGTTTTTGTGAAGCAAAAACAAGCTAATTTACTGAATTTTTCCCTGCTTGATGTTATTTGTACCTATGTAACCTAGAAATTTAAGGAAGGTCTACTGCACAAACTTCAATCAGGAAGGCAAAGAATTCTGGAGTAGAAGAAGCAAGTAAACTATAGCATACAGATTGGTCAGGATAACTAGCGCAAGGAATATGCATATACCATATTAAGGAAAAATTATTGTAAGCATCACTGTGACTATTAAAATGTTTCTGCATTTTCTTTGGGGAAAACTTGGTTTAATCTTTTTGTTTCTACTATTCATACATATATTAATACTACACAGCAGCTTTACAGAGAAGCAAATATCCAACCCAGTTTTAAAATCCAATCTGGTCATATAAAAATTCTCCATTTCTAAGAATTTTCTATATGCTGTAGTTGGAGGGTATATATTCTTCCTAAAAAGTTTATTTAGTATAATTTAATTTGGTTTTATAGTTCAAGAAGCTTCATCTATGATAAAGAAAATATCTATAATAAAAAAAACATTTCTCCAACTAGAATTCAGTATAACTTCAAAAATAATACTGAGATTCTTTTTATATGCAACCTCCAAATACAATAGGATGTTTTCTACTTCTAAATATGGCAGACACTACATGGACAGATAACTAGCTGCCATATATGACTCCAGATAGATAGATAGATAGATAGATAGATAGATAGATAGATAGATAGATAGATAGATAGATAGATGATAGATATGGTGTCATACATACATATATATAATCATATACATATGTTTAAACTATTTATTTCAGTGAATTCAGTAATATCATCTTAAACTATGTCAGAACTTTTACTATTATAAGTTTCCTAGCTAAAAATGTCAATGCTTGCCCTTTATCAGAGGCTGAAGCTACTCTAGAGTATCAAGTATATTCTGTAAAAGTGATCTTGCAGAATCATGGTTGACCTAAAATTATTTTCATATCTTGCAAAGTACTGTCACAAGTAACTTTTCATAGGGTATAACATCAATCACAAATATCAAAATGATTATCCCATTTAGATGCTATGAAGAACTATATTGAAATTCCTAGAATTTATTTTTTCTGTAGGAATTAGAGGAGAAAAGAAGATAGGAATCTAAATGCTCTTCCATAACAATTCCTAAGACAAAAATACTCATGTATCCTATGATGATTCTCTTTATATTCTGTACCTGTGATTTTAGTCTCAAAGAAGAATGGCTTTTAAAAAAATCAATCATAATCAGAATACATCCATTTTAAAACCTTTAAAAATTTATATAACTTGCATATTTGTATATAAATACAAAAATAAAAAATAAACATGTTCAAAAAGGTATACATTGATATATACACTGTAACATGAACTCAGATAATTACATTGCATGCAATAAATGTAGTTTATACATGCCTTGAGAATTTTTATTTTTGTTTCCTGTTTCATTCGTAAACTACTCCCAAATGTCTCTTATATACAAACTACAAAATTATTAGGACTGCTTGGAAGTGCTTGATGAGCTACAATTATTTTTGATATATAGGATACTGATCTCATTTCTCAGGAAAGTGGAAATTCACTTGAGATAGGGTGAGGATAAAATGTGGTACATGAAATTAATAAAGCATTCTCCACAGTAAATAGTTATTTGCCATACAAAAGACATAATATGCCAAAGGCAATGGAATTAAAATAAAGCAACATGTGTCAATAATATTTTAGTGCAATAGCTGAATACATCTAGGGAGTAAATAGTACTATTACTTCTATGACAAAACTGGGAGGTAACTTATCATTGAAGGGAAGTGAACAGAACCACTGAGCAGAATAGCACCAACAGAGATATAAGACACATGAGAGTAAGCATATCAGTGGGGTGTCTAGGACTCATTTACAAAAGCAAAGTGAATCTACAAGAAAAACTACAAAAGAAGATCTATGAAAAGATTAAAAATTGTGAAGAAAAATACCACTCATGAGGTCAGAAACTGGGAAGTTTAGAAAAAGGTACAGAACTTGTGAGGTACATAAAGGTAAGTAGTTTGGGATAAACAATGTAAACAGTGACAGGATGTTGAAGGCTTGTCTTTATACATTCTTAGTTATGCAACACAGAGGCAAACTTAGGGCCTTGAAGACAATTCTCAGAGGATACAACCCAGAGGAAACACTGGGAAACAATTTATGCCTGCCAGTACACATCCATGCATAAGACAAAAGACAGATCTTTCATCTAGGAGCTACAGAGTAACAGTGAGACTTCAAAAAGGTTGTCATACTAGATACTAATGACTAGTTATTACAATAAAATGTTTTAAGAGTGTTTCCCTTTTCTTGCTTATGTCTCTCTCTCTCTCTCTCTCTCTCTCTCTCTCTCTCTCTCTCGTTTTGGAATCCTATAGCCCTATAGCCAGAATCCCTACAAGGTAAAATATGCTAAGCTTGTCAATAAACAGAATCTCATAGCCTTCTGAGAAAGATTTTAAGCCAAGAGAAGTAAAAAATGGACATCTGTCAATATCATAAATTTTTCATGGCTCAGGAATCTCTGATACAAAGTTACATGAACCATTTCATTCATGCTTACGATTATAAATTTTTACAGAGATATATACACCAATATATGGAGACATGGAATAAAATGTGGAGACGTGTTCTTACCGTAAGAAAGCAACCAGTGGTACCTCATTTTTTTCCCCTCAAGTTACTGGGTTTACTCTGCTAAGTACCTTAGCAGATTTTATATGGCACAAACTCTTAAAGAATTTTTGCACTGACTGTCTCACTTAATACAAAAGAACTCTAGAAGATTCAAGGATCTACTATAAAAATCTGAGTAAAGAAGGCATTAAAGTAGCCTTCAACTAATGGAAGATCTTCAACCTTTCCGAACTTTATAAATGCATAATTTTTCTGTAGGGTGTGCCTCATCACCATAGGTCTATAAAAATAGTGATAGGATTGGCAGCCAACTGTCATAATACCTATGGGCACACAAATAAACACAAATGCATACATATACCAACGAGTCCACATTATATACAGAAAAAAAGAGCCCATAGGTAAGTAAGTGAAAAGATTATTTCAAGGAATAAAGACAAAACATGAAGTTAGCATTATAAAGTTTAAGTTGGTGGGAGAAAAGTGTGTAGAAAGAAAGTTTAGTGGTCAGGCAAGCAACCAAAGGATTTTAGTAAATTAAAAAAAAAAATTTAAATAATCTATAAATTACGCTGCACAATCACAACGCATACATATATATTTTCAAGCATTTAGAATCATAATATAAAAAGATTACATCAACAGATGCAGTTCATGTGTGTGTACGTGTGTGTGTGTGATAAATAGTCAAAAAAAATCCTTACCGTGAAGGGATTTGGAAGCAGCTGGTAACCACAAGACGGCCTCAGGGTTTTTTTGAAAATTAATTTGGGGAAGGTATTCTATAATGTTGTAAAGATTTTGTTGGGTATCCGATGGACATGCGTCCTATTTGGGAGACCACCTCAGGGATACTGTGGATACCTGATCATGGCATTGTATACCAGAAGCTAAACATTAATGAATGCCAACTATAATTTTATATATATAATGTGATGGTTCAGTGTGAGGTCGGAGGGATAGTGGATGGGGGGAGGGGGGTTCACAGTGTGAGGGATGTGGATGATGAACGTCTAAGTATTGCCTTGTTTTGTACACCTGAAACTAATAAATAAATTAATTAATTAAAAAAAAAAACCAATCCTTACCTCGTTGATCAAGAACTGGAGCTGCAGGACCGCTGCACCGCTTTCGTGTTGGCAATAACAATCAACGCCAGGTCTCCCGAGTCTAATGCAAGTAAAAGTCAAGGATTCTAACATTTTACTTCGCATTAATATTAATGAGTAAAGAAGAAACGAACTTAATAGCTGATGTTTTGCTTTTTAGTTATCCTAATTTTTGTAAACGAACAGTTGAAAAAAAATCTTAGTCTTTGTTGATGCAAATTACATTACATGGCAAGGACATCAGCAAAATAGCCAAATAAGACATCCATCACATGGATCCTCCCTCAAAAACAATATTTTGGCATCCATACACAAGCAAATGTGCCTTCATGGGAGCTTCCAGATCCAAGTAGGAGACTGTGAAATCCTGATGCAGTCCAAGAATAAAGAGAGCCATTTTGAGAAGGTAGGCTCACATCCAGGCGGCTGATTCACTGACTGTGGTCTTGGCTACAGAAATAGAAATAGCTCTGTACCCCCATGAGAACTCAGCTATAGCCTTGTTTGGCTTTGCATTTGTAATGAGCAAATGCCATACACCAAGAGACCCAGAGGATGCATCAGGTAATAGGCATACAGACCTGGGTCCCTGCTGTGGAACTGCATGAGGCCTCTGAACCAGCCCCTCTTTGCTGCAGTTCAAAGTCCCTGGAGGTAAGCCTGACAAATTTGGTCCTACTGTGGATTCTGAAATGGCTCTGTAACAGAGCTCAAGACCATCCCAGACATATTTCATGAACAATCCTGCTGGCACACGGACCCCATAGGAGACACTTTCATCTGCAGCCCCCCAAATTTTGAAAGGGACCAGGCCCTGCACCCCATCTATGCTGAGCTGCTCTGATGAGCAGCCTGCTGGCACAGGCACCAAGCATGATAAATTTCCATCTGTGTGCTCCCAGAGATCCGTGGCTCCAGCTTCCTCACAGCCACGGTCTGCCAAAAGTCTTGAGGGTCCAAGGTCATAGCTGGAGCCACTCCCATTTGGAAATCCTGAAAGGGCCCTATACTCTATTCCAGATTCCTTCCAGCCATAGTCCATAAGCAGGCCTACTGGAAAAGGGACCAGGAAGGAAACACTCCCATTTGTTTCCCTGAAGAACCTGAAAGGGCCCTATACATAGCCCTAGCCCTCTCACAGCCATAGTCAGCCAGCAGTCCTGAGGGTCCAGGGTCCCAGGGGGAAACATCCCTGTCTGCAACCTTGGAGACTCTAAGCGGGCCCTAAACTCAGTTCCAGCCCCACCCAACTTCAGTCTGTGAATATTCCTGCTGCCACAGGGACCCAGCAGGAAACACTCCTGTGAGTATTCCTGGAGACCTTCAAAAGGCCCTATAATCAGCTTCAGCCCCTCCAAGCTATAAACCATGAGCATTCCTACCAGCACAGGGACCCAGAGAGAAACATGACTTGTACCACAGGAGATCCTGGAATGGCCCTATGTGCCACTCCAGCCCCTCTAGTCATGGTCAGGGACCAATCCAGCCTATTCAGTGACCTGGAGGGAAAACATTCAGATCCATGCCTTGCAGAGCCAGGTCTGTGAATCTCAGTCTTGGCTGTGGAATCTGAAACAGCCCTGACAGCCACAGTTCAGGGTCAGTGTTGCCCACTCAGGGACTTACTAGGTGATTAAGCAGCAGTCCTCCCAGGGACCTGGAGGCAGATAATTTACCTGGTAATAGGCTCACCGTCTGAGAAACTCATATGTGGACTCTTGTCCAAGTACCACCCTACTGAACAAGGTACTGGAGGCAGTTGCATCCACCCAGGCACTAGAAGGAATCCACCCAGCCTCAGCCCTGGTAACAAACCCACTAACCACAGACCCCACTGCAGACCCAGTGACAGCCTCATAACCATCTCCAACCTAATACAACTGCAATTAAAGAGGTAATCTTATCAACTCAGGGAGCAAACATAGGTCTTTATCACCTGCAACCAGTCTGTAAAGACTGGAAGAAGTGTTTCCTCTCACAAATGCACAGACACCAATGCAATGCTACACAGTTCAAGAAAATTTGATACTACCAATGGAAACTAACAGAACTCTAGCAAATGACTCCAAAGAAATGAAGATCTATGATTTGCCTGACAAAGAATTCAAAATAATCATCTAAAGAAACTGAATGAAATACAAGAGTACACAGATAGACAAATAAACAAAATCATGAAAACAATTCATGAACAAAATGTATTTAATAAAAGGAAATCAAAACCATAAAAAAGAACCAAACATAAATCCTAGAGCTGACGAATACAATAACAGAACTGAAAAATTTAGTAGAGTTTTGATAACAGTCCTAATCATGCAGAAGAAAAAATCAGCAAAACTGAAGGCAAATTATTTGAAATTACCATATTTTGCCATGTATAATGTATACTTTTTAGCACAAATTTGTGAGGGAAAAATAAGGATGTGCATTATACATGGGTAGTACTAATTCCATATCTATGTAAATGTTTTTAATTATTTTATTTATGCTTATGGGTTAAAAGTGTAACTCTAGAAATCAATAACAATACTGTATGCAAAATAATACCCTGGAATATGATCATCAGTTTTGTTGAACTTATGACGAATTTGCAACAACGAAGAATTCTTGGCTTTCTATGATGTGTAAACATTGTAAATTTGCTACTGGTAGGTACATAAAATTTCTTGTACCTTGTATCTGTTCTTGTGTTTTCTAACTATTTGTTACATAAAATTTCTTGTACCATATGTTAAATAATCAATGCTAAAATTCCTTTATAATACAAAAAAGTACCTAAATGTAAACAAATAAAAATTTGAATTAAAAAATTAAAAGTTCAAAGGAACTCAAGCAAGATGAACCCAAATATGACTATTATGAGACATATTATAATCAAAATGTTAAAGGTCAAAGACGAGAATTTTGACAGCAGTCAGAAAAAAACAACTCATCACATACAAAAGAACCCCATGAGCCCATCAGTGGATTTTTCTACAGAAACTTTGCAGGCTAGGACACAGTAGGATGATATATTCATAATGGTAAAAGAAAAAAACCAAGAATACTACATCCAGCAAAAATGTACTTCAGAAATTAAGGAGAGATAAAGACATCCCAGACAAAAAAAAAAAAAAAAAGCTAAAGGAGTTCATCACCACTACACCTACCATTACAAGAATGCTAAAGATAATTCTTCAAGTTGAAATGAAAGAACACTAGGTAACAACACAAACACATAATAGTATAAAACTCACTGGTAACAGTAAATATGTAGTTAAATCCAGATATGCTAATACTGTAATGGTGGTATATAAATTACTTGTACCTCTATTATAAAATCTAAAGGCAATAAAATTAAAAATAACTATAGCTACAATAATTTGTTAATGGATGCACAATATAAAAAGATGTAAAGAGTGACAATACCATAAAATGTTTGGAGAGGGGAAGTAAAAGTGTTGGGTTTTGTGATTGAAAGTAAGTTGTTAGTAGCTTAAAATAGACTGTTATATCTGTAAGATGTTTTATGTAAGCTTCATGGTAACCACAAAGAGAAAACATATAGTAGTTACACAAAAGATAAAGAAAAAGGAATTAAAGCACACAAACAACATACACAAAAAAATAAATCACAAAGGAAAAGAGTAAGAGAGGAAGAAAGGAAAAAAGAAACTAAAACATTTCTGAAAGCAAAGAAATAGCAATAGTATGTACTTACCTATCATTAATTGTTTCAAATATTTACATTTTAAATGGACTAATTCTCCAATCAAAAGATACAAAGTGGCTCAGTGGATTAAAAAACAAGATTCAACAATATGCTGTCTACTAGAAACTCACTTTAGCTTTACAGACACATGTAGGCTGAAATTGAAGGGAATGAAAAATATATATTCCATGTAAATGGTAACCAAAAGCGTGCAGGAGTGCCTATACTTTTGTCAGATAAAATAGACTTTTAATCAAAATCAGTCACAATAGAAAAAATAACCCAATATAGAGATACACATCAATTATATCCCCAATTCATCAAGAGGATATAACAATTATAAATACAGAGGATGTCCAAAAATTGAACACACATTTTAAGAAAGGAAAACTGTATTAAAATTGTAATACTCAATATATACCAATAACAAAAGATGAACATAAGTCATGTTTGCCTTCTGCAATTACAAGAGGTGCTCAAAGTAGTTACTATCAGAATCCAGACACTTCTGATTATGGTGAAATATTACTTGAGCAATGTTGACCAAAGTGTCCACTTGCATACATTTTTTGTCACCCCCAGTATATATATGCACCTAACATTGAAGAGCCTAAATATTTAAAGAAGATGTTAACAGAACTGGAGGGAAAAATAAATAGCAATACAATAAGAGTAGGGGATTTAAATACTGCACTTTGAATGTTGGAGAGATCATTCTTACAGAATAAGGAATGAGTAGATTTGAATGACACTATACATCAAATGTACCTAACAGACATATACAGAACATTCCATCCAACAGCACCAGAATATGAATTCTTCCCAAGCGTACACAGAGCATGTTCCAGGAGAGATCATATGTTGGGCCACATATGAAGCAAGAAGAGTAAAACCACATCTAGAATCTTTTCTGACCACAATGGTATTAAACTAGAAATTACTAACAGGAGGAAAAGTGAAAAATTCACAAGTATATGAAAATTAAACAACAAAATCCTAAACAACAAATGGGCCAAAGAAGAAAGCAAAAGGAAAATTATAAAGTATCTTCAGACAAATGAAAATGAAAATAAAACATATCAAAATGTATGGAATGCAGGAAAAGCAGTCCTAAAAGGAAAGTTTATAGTAAAAAAATGCCTACATTAAGAAAAGAGAAAGAATTCAAATAAACAACCGAACTTTACACCTCAAAGAATTAGAAAAAGAACAAACTAACAACCCTCAGTTTTTCCTCTTTGTCCCCAAAACTGTTTCTGATTAGTTCATTCACTTATTCTTTTCTTTAGATTCCGCATATAAGTGAGAATAGATATTTTTCCAAGAAAACATATAAATAGTACATGAAAAGATATTCAACATCACTAATCAACAGGGATATGTCGATCTAACCCATAATGAGATATCACTTCATATCTGTTAAAATGACTGTCATCAAAAAGAAAAGAGACAAAAAGTGTTTGCAATGTCTGGAGAAAAGAGAACCCTCATGTACTCTTTGTGGACATGTAAATTGGTACAGCCATTATGGGAAACAGTACAGATATTCCTCAAAATATTAAAAATAGAGCTACCATATAATCCAGCAATTCCACTTCTGGTATATACCCTAAAAAATGATATCATGAAGAGATATCTACATCCTTATGTTCATTGCAGCATTATTTACAATAGCCAAGATATAGAAAAAACTAAATTGTTCATTGAAGAATGAATGGATTAAAAAAATGTGGTATACAACACACACACACTGGAATATTATTCAGCCATAAAAAGAAGGATATCTTGCTATTTGTAACAACATGGATGGACAATGAGGGTATTATGCTGAGTGAAATAAGTCAGAGAAAGATATATGCTGTATGATCTGGCATACGTGTGGAAACCACCAAAAACAAAAACAAACAAAACAGAAATCATAGACACAGAGAACAGATTGGTGGTTGTAGAATTGGGGTTCAGGGGTGGGCGAAATTAATGAAGGTGGTCAAAAGGTACAAACTTCCAGTTATAAATTAAATAAGACCTGGGGATATAATGTACAGCATGGTGGCTATCATTAATAATACTGTATTGCACATTTGAAAGTTGGTAAGAGAATAGATCTTAAAAGTTCTCATTACAAGAAAAGAAATTTTTGTAACTATATGATGCCTGTAAACTAGACTTATTTTGGTGATCATTTCACAATATACACAAATATCAAATCACTATGTTGTACACCTGAAACTAATATAATGGTATATGTCAACTGTACCTGACAAAAAAAAAAGAAAGAAAGAAAATGATCCAAGAATATGCTGTTCATAACAAACTCACTTCAAATACAATGACATAGGTAAGTTTAAAGTAAAAGGATGAGAATAGATATACCACGCAAACATCATTAAAAAAAAGCAGGAGTGGCTATATTAATATCAAATAAAGTAGATTTCAGCAAAGAAAATTACTGGAGACAAATAAAGACATTACATAATGATAAAGGGACCAATCCACCAGGAAGACGTAACAATCCTAAATGTGTGCACACCAAACCACAGAACCTCCAAAATACAAAAAGCAAAAACTAATAGAGCTGAAAAGAAAAACAAATACATACAAAATTAGAGTTGGAGAATCTAATTTACTCCATTCTCAAGATTTGATAGAATTATTAGACAGAAAATTAGTAAAGATATAGAGCTCAACAATACAAGCAACCAACAGTATCTAGGTGACAAATATAGAACACTTCACTCAATATGAAAGAATGCACATGTTTTTCCAGAGTCCATCGATCATTCATAGACACAAACCATACCCTTGGCCACAAAACAAACCTTAACAAATTTTTAAAAACTGAAATCATAGAGTGTGTTTTCTTACCACAATGAACTCCAACTACAAATCAGTAACAGAAAGACAAGAAAATATCTAAACACTAGCCAAATAAAACAATTCTAAAAATTCATGGTTCAAAGAAAACATTCAAAGGCGATTTTTAAAACTACATAACTGAATGAAAATGAAAATACACATATCCAAATGTGTATTGTAGGACCCATTGAAGCAATGCTGAGAGAAGAATTAATAACACTAAATGCATACCTTAGAAAAAAGAAAGTCTATCATATCAATAATCTAAGTTACTATTTCAAAAAACTACCAAAAAAAGAGAGCAAAATAAGCTCAAAGATAAGCAAGGGAAGGAAATGAAGTTAAGTCAATCCCTGAAACTAATACAATATTGTATGTCAATTATACCTCAATTAAAACAAGAAAATGAAGATGCAGTATATATATATATATATATATATATATATATATATATATATATACACACAATGGAATATTACTCAGCTGTACGAAAAGATGAAATACTGCCATTTGAGACAACATGGCTGGATCTTAAGATTATCATGCTACGCAAAATAAGTAGGACAGAAAAAGTTGAGAACCATATGATTTCACTTATGTGGAATATAAAACTGAAAGGAAGAAACAATCAAGACAACAAAAAATTCATAGACACAGAGAACAGTTTAGTAGTTACTAGAGGGTAAGGGGTACAGGGGGAGGTAGAAGAGGGTAAAGGGGGTGAAATATATGGAAGGAAAACTGACTCTGGATGGTGAACACACAATGTGATATACAGATGATGTATCATAGAATTGTACACTTAAACTGTTAAGAACAGATACTACACTTTTATCTTAGCCAAAAGGCCGAGAAGTGATAGAATTGTACACTTAAAATCTATATAATTTTACCAACCAATGTCACCCCAATAAATTTAATGTAAAACTGTGTTAAAATCAAGAAAATTGAGAAAATCAATTAAACCAAACGTGGGTTCCTCAAAAAAAAAAAAAAGTCAATAAAATGTATAAACCACTAGTAAGACTAACTACAAACTACCAAAATTCAACTAAGATAAAATAGAAAACCAAAATAACCCTATAACTACTAAATAAGTTGGATTTGTAACATAAAATCTCTCATGCGATAATCACCAGGCCCAGGTAATTTCACTAGAGATTTCCACAAACACTTAAAAAATTAACACTAATTTTACAGAATCTCTTCCAGAGAACAGAATAGGAGGGAACATGTCTCAAGTCACCTTTTGAAGATGGTATTACCCCAACACCAAAACAGACAAAGACAATACAAATAAATCAACTGAAAATAGAACCTGTTCCTAAATATAAAATGTAAAACTACAAAATTCTTAGAAAAAAATAAAAGAAAGTAATTAAGATTCAGGGTTAGGAAAAGTTCTAGGAGGTGATACCAAAAGCACAATCTATAAAGAAAAAGCTGTTAAACCGGTCTCTGAAAGATCCTATTAAAAGGGTGAAAGACAAATTAAAGACTGGAAGAAAATAACCGCAAAACAGTTATCTGATAAAGGACTAGTATTTAGAATATATAAGAATACATATGTAGATATGTGTATATATATATATATATATATATATATATATATATATATGATATGTATATGTATATATATGCATATATGACATGTATATGTATATATGTGTATATATACATGAGATATCACTACAAAATTATCAAAATGGCTGAAATAAAAGAACAAATAAAACAGCACAAAATGCTGGTCATGACGCAGGGCTATAGGATCACTCATACACTGCTGGTGGGAATGTAGAATGTTGCAACCACTCTGAAAAATATTTTGGCATCTTCTTATAAAACTAAACATGAAACTACCGTACAACCCCCTCAACTGCACTCCTTGGCATTTATACCAAAGAAATGAAAACTTATGTTAACACAAAAACATACACACAAATGTTCGTTCATAGTTGCTTTAATCATAATAGCCAAAAACTAGAAACCAGATATCCTTCAATAAGTGAATGGTTAAATGAAGTGTGATATATTGATACCATGGAATAGTGCTCAACAATAAAAAAGAAATGAACTGATACACGCTACAATTTGGATGAATCTTCAGAGAATTATGCTGAGTGAAAAAAAACCAATCCCAAGAGGTTACATACTGTATGATTCCATTTATATAGCATTCTTAAGTTGGTAAAATTACTGAAATTAAGAACAAATTAGTGACTGTCAGCAGTCAGGTGTGGGAGAGGGAAAATTGGAGGGATAGAGTATGACTATAAAACGGCAACATGGGGAATCCTTGTGATGATAGAAATGTTCTGGACCTTGAGTGCATCAATATCAATAACCTGGTTGTGACATTACACTGCAGTTTTATAATATGTTACTATTGGAAATTAGGTAAAGAGTACATGGGATTTCTCTGTATGAATTCTTACAACTACAATTAAATCTACAACTACTCAAAATAACAAGTTTAATTTTAAAAAATGGGAGGACACTAAAACAAAATTTGGGAGGAAATTTACAGCACTACAGATATATTTCAGGAAAGAAGAAAGTTCTCAAATCAATGACCTCAGTTTCCACCTTAAGAAACTAAGAAAAAATATCAAATTAAACCAAAAGTTAAGCAAAATAAGGAAATAAAAAGATCAAAGTGAAATCAATGAAATAGGATACAGGAAAGCAATACAGAAAAACAATGAAACCAAAAGTTGGTTCTTCTGAAAATCAATATAGTTGATAAGCTTCTATCCAGATGGTCAGGAAAAAAGAGAAGATACAAATTACCAATATCAGGAACTAAAGAAGGTACATCACATTTATGTCACAGACATTAAATATATGCCTATAAGTTTGAAAATGCAGGTTTCGCAATTATTACTCACTTCTAAAGAAACAGTAAACTTTATTTGGTCATAATTATTTCACTAACCTGAGTATTTAAGGAAACATAATTGGTATTAATATAGCAAATAATGAACCAAAAATTAAGGATACATTCGTATAGCACCTGTTCTTGTCCCAATAGCCAAGGTTTTCTGAACTGGATCAAAGGCTAATGCTGTAGGTTGATAAGGAAAACCATGCCGAACTGTCTGAAAGAGAGCAGATGGTAAAAATAGTCATCAGCAAAATTAAAATTAAAATTACAAGATACCACTATGCAATGACTAGAATGATAATTTTTTAATTAAAGAAAACTACTAGCAAATATTGTTGGTAGGAGTAAAATGACACAACCACTTTGGAAAAATGTCATTTATCATAAAACTAAACATATACCTGTTGTATGACCTAGAAATACATATATATATCTCAGAGAAAATGAAGAACATATATTCATATATGTATAATAGTTTATATAAGTATGTCCCTAACAACTTTATACATAACAACCTAAAACAGCCCAGGTGTCCAACAAGAAAATCAAAAACCAAAACTGGTATACTCATAGAATGGAATACTACTCAAGAGTACAAAGATTAAAACTACTGACAGATGCAACAGCATGGAAAATTTTCAAAAACATTATGCTAAGTAAAAGAACCAATACACAAAAGAGTGTATATAGTATGATTATATTTATATTAAATTCTGAACAAGCAAACTAAACTATGGTGAAAAAAATCAGAATAGTGTTTGACTTGAGCAGAACTGACTGTGAAGGGATATGAAGGAACTTTATTGAGTGAAGGTAATATTCTATATTTTGATAGAAGTTTGGATTACACAAGTGTATACATTAGTCAAAATTCATCAAATGGTATAACGTGTGCTTTCTCTGTATGTAAATTGTAACTCAAAAAATAAAAAAATTATTATGAACAAATATTGACCTCTAGTTAATGATATGAATACTGAAGTTTTAAAAAATAAAGTGTACTGACACCTGCAACTTATTTTAAAATACATCCCCCAAAATAATACGAATAGCTGGATGAATAGAAGGATATCATTGGTACTTTTCCCTCATATCAATGGAAAAGAAAATTTAAAAGGATGTCTCTGAGAGGAGAGATCCAAGATGGCAGAGTACACACATGCTGTGCTTGCCTCCTTCCATGAACACATTATAAATACAGATAAATCATAGAAAAATCAACCTGGAGCACCATCTGAAGTCTGGCTCAACAGAATTTTTATAACTAAGAATATAAAGAAGGAGCCATTTTCCCCATGTGGGGTCTTTCTCTTGTGCACCCAGCAGACGAGTACCATCTTTCATGTGTTGAGCCCTTCCCCAATGCCCATGACCAAACAAATCTGAATTTATCTGGTGAGCTCCATCCTGGTGACTCCCTGGGATCCCACCCCACCCAACTCCCCCAACACCAGAGGCACTTTCTCAGCAAGCATCCAGCCCTACACACAATACACACTTTCTTGGACAAGTATCAGGCATCCATGAGCCCCAGGTAGGAGGCAGCTGGCCTCCATGTGCTCTGTGACTTTTGTTGACTAGCTCCAGGCTCAAAACTAGCACCAAAAAAGAATCTATATTAACCTGGTAAACACAACTTGTCCTACCTTGGTGACTCCCTGAGGCCCTGCCTTACCCAACTTGCATAGCACATGAGGCTTTATCAGTGGCTGAACCTTACACAGCTGGCAGGTGGCATCAGGCCTTGGGGTGTCCTGGCTTTTGGTGGAGCTACCCCAGGCCTGGTGCTAGGGACAGCCATCCTCGGTTCACAGTGTGGCCTCTCTCATGCACCTCCAGGTTTAGCACAGGCAGTAACAAACCACGGATTGCTTTAGAGCTCCTACCAGGTAGTCCCCAGCCGGTCACAGGCAGTGGCCGACCTGGGGCTGCATCGGAGCCCCTCCCAAGAGGCCCAACCAACATATTTGGAGGCTGACTTCAGACCACAGCAGAGCAACACCAAACTAGCCCTACAAGCCGTACAACCAAAGGGTGGTTCAACAGGCATCAGAGCCCACTGGGGTGAATCACATTCTGTGGGGTAAGATGCCCACACAGCAGTCTATAAGCTGTGGAGGTGGCCAAGCCCCACAGTGAGTGAGCCTGGGGGTTAATCTCACCATTGATGTGCCAATAGCAATCAAGGCTCAATTATAACAGGAGAGCACATACAACCCACACAAGGGACAAACATGGAACACACAGCACAGGTGACCAGCAGACTGTGCCACTGGGCCCCACAGGGCACCTATCACATAAGGCAACCAAGTCATGACTGGTAGATATAGCATATCTTCCTATTACATAGAAACAAACACAGAGAGGCAGCCAAAATAAGGAAACAAAGAAATACATCTCAAATGAAAGAGCAGGAGAAAATTGCAGAAAAAGAACTAAACAAAATGGAGGCAAGCAACCAACCAGAGATAAAGTTCAAAACACTGATTATAAAGATGCTCAAGGAACTTAGTGAGAACATCAACAAAGAGATAGCAAGCATAAAATAGGACATAGAAACCATAAAAAAGAACCAGTCAGAGATGAAGAATACAAAAACTGAAATGAAGAATGCACTAGAAGGAATCACCAGCAGACTAGATGAAGCGAGAATCGAATCAGTGATTGGAAGACAAGCATAAAACACCCAATCAGAACAACAACAAGAATCCAAAAAAATGAGGATAATTTAAGAGGCCTCTGGGACAACATCACATCATAGGGGTACCAGAAGGAGAAAAGAGAAAGCAAAGGATTGAAACCTATTTGAAGAAATAATGACTGAAAACTTTCCTAACCTGGTGAAGGAAATAGAAATACAACCACAGGAAGTTCACAGTCTCAAATAAGATAAATCCAAACAAGTCCACACTAAGACACATCATAATTAAAATGGCAAGGTTGAAGGCAAAGAGAGAATCCTAAAAGCAGCAAGAGAAATGCAACTAGTTACTTATAAGGGAGCTCCAATAAGATAGATGATTTCTCAACAGAAACTCTGCAGGCCAGAAGGGATTGGCACAAAATATTCAAAGTGATGAAAAGCAAGGATCTACAACCAGGAGGACTCTACCCAGTAAGGCTATCATTTAAAATTGAAGGAGAGATAAAGAGCTTGCCAGACAAGAAAAAGCTAAAGGAGTTCATCACCACCAAATCAGTATTACAAGGAATGTTAGAGGGACTTAAGATGGGGGAAAGGGGAGGATAAAATGTATGAGTAATAAAATGGAAATACCTACATTCTATCAACAATTATTTTCAATGTAAATAGATTAAATGCTCCAATCAAAATACATAGGGTGGCTGAATGCATAAGAAAACAAAACCCTTACATATTCTGCCTACAAGAGACTGAAAGACACTTTCAGATTGAAAGACACACACTGACTGAAAGTAAAGGGGTGGAAAAAGATATTTCATGATAATGGAAATGGGAGAGAAATAAAAAGCTGGGGTAGCAATACTTATACCAGACAAAACAGACTTTAAAACAAATTCTGTAACAAGAGACAAAGGAGGATGCAGTAATCCTACTTCTGGGTATGTATCCGAAGAAAGCAAAAATGCTACTTTGAGGGGATGTGTGTGTCCATGTTCATTGCAGCATTGTTTACAATGACCAAGTTGTAGAGGCAGCTTGGGTGTCCATCGATGGATAAATGGAGAAGGTAGTACATATATACAATGGAATATTGCTCGACCATGGAAGGAAATGGTCTCTTGACAGCTGCAGCAGCATGGATGGACCTAGAGGGTATTGTGCTGAGTGAAGTGTTTCAGAGAAAGACAGATGCAATGTGATTTCACTTATATGTGGAATTTAAAGAACAAAAAAACCCAAACAAATAAAATAGAAACAGAGAACATTTTAATGGTTCCCAGAGGGGAGGAGTATTAGGGGGATGGGTGACAAAGGGAAAAGAGTTAAGAAGTACATATTGGTTGTTACAAAATAGTCATGGGGATGTAAAGTAAAGCATAGGGGATATAGTCAATAATACGGTAATAACTATGTATAGTGCCAGGTGGGTACTAGCATGGTCAGGGTAATCACTTCTTAAATTATACAAATGTCTAACCATTACGCTGTACACCTGAAATTAATATAAAATAATATTGAATGTCAACTATAATTGATAAATTTTTAAAAGGGGAGAAAAAGGTGAAGAGGAATAAGAGGTCCAAATTTCCAGGTATAAAACAAATAAATCAAGGGGATGTAATGTACACCATAAGGAATAATGTACAGCACACTGTGACAGCATAGTACAGTGTCAGATGGTTGCTGTACTTATCGTGGTGATCACTTCTTTAGGTATATAAACGTTGAAGAGCTATGGTATACACTTCAAAGCAAGACTCATATTGTATGTTAGCTATAGGTTTAATAAAAATCTTTTTAAAAAATGGAAATATAGTACATAATAAATAAATAATAAATCAATGTCTCCATTGCATTTAAACAGAGTTTGACTGCCTAATCTCATTTAAATTAACACACAGCTCAATATAAGGTTACGTATTGACATTTATTAAATCAATAAATTAAAAGATAAAACCTCATGATCGTATCAAAGGGTTCTGGAAAGGCACTAGATAAAACTCAGCAGTCAATCCAAGTAAACATCTTATGTAAAACAGGATTAGAGGAAAACTACTTAAAGATGATAAATATTAACAGCAACAAAATAACAACACATGATACTAAACAACAAAAAGCTATAATCATTCCCATTAAAATGAGGAATAAGTTATGCATGTTCATTATTCCCATTATTATTTCGCTTTGTTTCACAGATTCAGGTTAATTCAGTAAGATAAGAAATCAAAATAATATATATAAATACAGGAAAGAAACAAAATAGATTACTAAAATATTTTAGAAACAAAAGAACGTGATAAATTGTCTAGAAACAAAGTAAATAAACAAAAGTCTAATTTCTCTCTCTACTAGCAATAACCAATTACCTAAAAAATTGGATGAATATCCCCATTTATATTTTTAGTTATTAATTTGAAGCCTTTCAAATTTTTTAAAAGTATAAAACAAAAGTTTTCTTCAGCAGCACTGAATAATGTATTTCCTAATATGTAAAATGGTTAGGGGGACAAAATATTCTTCACCAGACTGGAAATCTGACTAATAGCAGGATTATGTTCATATAGCTCACTGCTTATTTAGTACTACAGAAGTTACAACCCAACTGTTAGAATTCCATTAGAACCACAGAGCTGATATAATTAGTTTGTGTTCTAGCGGTGACAACAAAATCCCATCAGAGTTCAATATTCAAGAGGCAATTATTTATTTATATACATCAAAAATGTTTTCATTACTGCTCTGTCATTCAAGCTGCTAAAAGCATAAAAGTTATGTTCCCTGATTCAAAAAGACTAACTAATATGGTGTTAGACTTTTAAAGGTGATTTTCTGTTTATTCAGGTTGATTCCCTCATGAGCTACACACTTGCATTTCAAACAGTTCACTTATATATCTGGTACTATTGTTATTTCTATAGGTATAAATAGCCATCAAGTATTTGAGGGCTACCTTTCTTCCTCAGATGGCACCTTCTTAAATCCAATAATAGAAAGAATGGACATTTTGAGTCTCTATTACAAATTAAATAAGACCCAAATTTATAATCTACTTGCAGCATTTTGCTCCCTACCAAAGAAGTAATGCAGAACTGATGGCTTTCTTTCCTCAGCCTATTTACTATCAGTTGCAAACAACTTGAAAATGACCCTTTTCCTCTTGCTACATTAAAAATAAACAATGAAGACAATCATACAATCATTGCCACCAAGACTGCTGTCACCACCATTTGTTTACTATGTACAAAGTACAGTGAAAAACACTTTACCTGAATTATATCATTTAATTTTCATTAATTTCTATAGCCCCATGAGATAGATGGTGTCATTAGAGATGAAGAAATTGAGGCTTAATAAGGTTACAAAAACTTGTCCAAGGTCTCTAAGCTAGTGAAAACACAGTTTGATTGGTAGCTTTGGAAATGAGAGGTAAACAGCCTTTCAGTACTCTAATCTGTGTCAAAATGAAAGAATGAATCATCCTGATTTGAAAAATATTAATTTAAAACCAGAACCAGAAATGGCTTTCAAAAGGATTATAAGAAATATCAGGAAAGTAAAAGCTAAAATAAATGAATGGGACTACATCAAACTAAAAAACTTCCATACATCAAACTAAAAAGCTTCCATACAGCAAAAGAAACCCTCGACAAAATAAAGAGGCAACCAATCGAATGAGAGAAGACT
Organism: Rhinolophus hipposideros; assembly: GCF_964194185.1. Classification (NCBI taxonomy): domain Eukaryota; kingdom Metazoa; phylum Chordata; class Mammalia; order Chiroptera; family Rhinolophidae; genus Rhinolophus; species Rhinolophus hipposideros. The sequence continues at coordinate 47,320,371 of NC_138048.1, read as the reverse complement.
TTTGCAAACAACACCTCCAATAAGGGGCTAATATCCAAAATATATAAGGAACTCATAAAACTCAACAACAAAAACACAGACAATCCAATTAAAAAATGGGCAGAGGACCTGAAGAGACATTTTTCCAAAGAGAACACAAATGGCCAATAGACATATGAAAAAATGCTCAACATCACTAATCACCAGAGAAATGCAAATAAAAATCACAATGAGATATCACCTCACCCCAGTCAGAATGGCTATCATCAACAAGACAAATAACAACAAGTGTTGGAGAGGCTGTAGAGAAAAAGGAACCCTCCTACACTGTTGGTGGGAATGCAGATTGGTGCAGCTACTATGGAAGGCAGTGTGGATGTTCCTCAAAAAAATTACGAATAGAATTACCATATGACCCAGCAATCCCTCTCCTGGGTAGCTACCCAAAAAATCTGAAAACATTTATCCATAAAGACACGTGTGCTCCAATGTTCACTGCAGCTTTATTTACGGTGGCCCAGATATGGAAACAACCAAAATGTCCTTCGATAGATGAATGGATAAAAATGTTGTGGTATATATACACAATGGAATACTATTCAGCAATAAGAAAAGATGATATAGGAACATTTGTGACAAAATGGATGGATCTTGAGATTATAATGCTAAGCAAAATAAGTCAGACAGAAAAAGCAGAGAACCATATGATTTCACTGATATGTGGTATATGAACCAAAAACAACAAAAGAACAAGACAAACAAATGAGAAACAAAACTCATAGACACAGACAATAGTTTAGTGGTTACCAGAGGGTAAGGGGGGTGGGGGGAGGGAGATGAGGGTAAGGGGGATCAAATACATGGTGATGGAAGGAGAACTGACTCTGGGTGGTGAACACACAATGGGATTTATAGATGATGTAATACAGAATTGTACATCTGAAATCTATGTAACTTTACTAACAATTGTCACCCCAATAAATTTTAATTAAAAAAAAAATTCCATATAATTTCTTTGTTAAGGAATGCTCAGATGGCCAAATGGGTGCATCAGAGGGTAAATAGTCTTTCTCTGTCTTTTAACTTCTTAATCTATCTCAAGGACCCTCTGGAATACAGACTATTCAACCAGTCAGATTAATACTATCCTTCAGAGGAATAAGAAATAAAATTGAAATATCTTTAACAATTGAAAGAAACTTCAAAAACATCACTAAAAACAGTTGTCCAATGCTATACTATGTAGAAAAGATTCACTGTGCTTCTTATTAGAAATAGTTTTCATAAGGAAAATATCATATGTACATCATTTTCAAATAAGTAGGGGTAAGGAGGATATTGTACAGAGAGATGTACCCATAACAGGGGTGTTTTCGTCCCTACTGTGCACTTTTCACAATGTTATTTTTCTTTTACTTTTCTTTTTTTTAAAGTTTATTGGGGTAACAATTGTTAGTAAAATTACATAGATTTCAGATGTACAATTCTGTATTACATCTTCTATAAATCACATTGTGTGTTCACCACCCAGAGTCTGTTCTCCTTCTGTCACCATATATTTGATCCCCTTTACCTTCATCTACCACCCGCCTCCCCCCTTACCCTCTGGTAACCACTAAACTGTGTCTACAAGTTTTTGTTTCTCATTTGTTTGTCTTGTTCTTTTGTTGTTTTGGGTTCATATACCACATATCAGTGAAATAATATGGTTCTCTGCCTTTTTTGTGACTTATTTCACTTAACGTTATAATCTCAAGATCCATCCATGTTGTCACAAATGGTCCTATTTCATCATTTCTTACTGCCAAATAGTATTCCATTGTGTATATGTACCACAACCTCTTTATCCATTTATCTATCGAAGGACATTTTGGTTGTTTCCATGTCTGGGCCACTGCAAATAAAGCTGCAATGAACATTGGGGCACATGTCTTTATGGATAAATGTTTTCAGATTTTTTGGGTAGCTACCCAGGAAAGGGATTGCTGGGTCATATGGTAATTCTATTCGTAATTTTTTTGAGGAACATCTACACTGCCTTCCATAGCGGCTGTACCAATCTGCATTCCCACCAACAGTGGAAGAGGGTTCCTTTTTCTCCACAGCCTCTCCAACACTTGTTACTATTTGTCTTGTTGATGATAGCCATTGTGACTGGGGTGAGGTGATATCTCATTGTGGTTTTTATTTGCATTTCTCTGATGATTAGTGATGTTGAGGATTTTTTCATATGTTATTTTTCGATGTCTTGGAGTTTACTATAGGGGGATTTGCCTTTAGAAATTGTTTTACCTTATTACCAACAGAAGCTAAAACAAAGGTGGCACTGGTTGGCTTAGGGTAGCAACTGTGAGTTCAGCACGACCACAAAACTCTCCCAAATTACTTTGTAAATTACCATATTACGTACTATGTTTCCTATTATCATATAGCTCTTCACCTTGTAACCAAGGCACCCTTCATCCAAAACAGAATCCCTCTCATATTCCCTAATCACTTCTTGAGCACCCCCTTTATCACAGAGACAAAGAGGTATCATTTTAAGAAAACAAAAGTAAAAGTTTGCATTAAAAGTTCAAAAACATCTGTATTTCCCTCAAATACAACTTTAGGTCTCCCAATCCTTCACCCAAAGCCCTTACTGGCTGACTGGGTTTAACCATAAAGTTCTCTTACTATTTCCAGCTCATGAAAAGCAGTAGAGTTCATTCACCAAATATTTACAGAATCTTAATTCCTACATCTTAAATTATTTTTATTTCTTTTGCTGAGAAGACAAAAAGAAGAATGCTAACTAGGTTTCCTTTCAGAACTAATTCCAAATATAAAAACCAAGTAAGTAATGATTAAGTTGTTTGCAAAGCAATTATTAGTTGCTAATTTACAATAAAAGGTAAGGTAGGAAGCAGAGAAAGGAAAATTAAACTGATTTACCTTTTCACAGTAAACCTATCAATAATAACTTTCAATGTATTTTTCCTCTTCTCACTTCAAATATCTCAAAAGGCTCAGGTGCCATTTACCTGAGCCACCCACCAAAAGCAAACAGCATGCTTAACATAATACAAGCTGTAAAAAACTAAGTCTTCAGTTAACATTTACAAATCAAATAATTTCTCCTGTGAAATCTGGTATCTTCTGCTGTAGACAATGACATGTGATATATATGGAGTAGATGTTTTATCAAAATGATGAGGTAAGTGCCCCATGACAGTATCCTATAATTTTAAATTAAAAAGTAATTATATTGTCAACAGAATTTTGAAAACATGTCAGTTTTTTATTTTTAAAAACTAAAATAAAAAATTGTTCCAAAATAAAGTTGCTGGATACAAAAAAAAAAAAGGTATAATTAAAGTACAGCTTTATTGAACAGCTTGTTATTGGCAGAGACATATGAAAGCATTGTCTGCATAGAATTGGCATTCAGGAGATTAACATTAACAAAAGGGCATTGATGGGATATGGGAATATATTTGTTATATTGAATTAAGTATTATGAGGTATTCATTAAAATAGAGTTCTAGCTACATCTCTAGTTCAAGAACATAGAATGAGTTAGTTTTCTTTGCAAAAACCTGACAAATATATTTACATGTATGTGCAAAAGCTATCCCTGGAAGGATGTACAAAAGACTAATAACATTGGTTGCCTCCAGGAGAGAAATTGTTAGATATTTTAGCAAGGCATATGTTAACAGAAGACATTCAACTTGTTTTAAAAAAGAAAATCTAAAGTGACATCAGCATCATGGCAGAGTGAGAAGCTTCCTTAGTATCTCCCCTTAAATCTACAACTAATGAGACATTTTTATTCCAACAAAGGTTCCTTTGTTCAAGACACCAGCATACCTGAGAAATTCACGCATCGGTATATCTGAAGTGGTTATATTGGAACACGTAAGAGAGGCAGAATTAGGAGGGGGGAGGGCAAAAACAGTGCAGACACGGTTTACAAGCCACGGTGGCTGAGCCTGTAGCCCCAGCTAACCCAGGGATGCAGCCCCACATTATGGCCCAATAGAGAGTAAGAGGGGCAGAAGCAGCGTTGGAGCCTGAGAATCTGGTTCCCTCCCCCGATAGTTTGTGATGGAGCCTGGTAGCAGCACCTAAGATGCATCTACAGCACAGCAGCACCAATAGCCATAGAGAACGAGGAAGCAGTGTGGCGGGCTCATGAACCTGGCTTCCCTCAACCAACCACATTCTCCCACCACAGTGGTGGTGTCCTGAGACCAAGGACACCAACGCGACCTAGACACAGGAGGGACACCCACCACCATGACCACCCCATGATCACCCTGGCAGTGGCTCCCATGACCAGAGTGATGACCACCCCTACTATGAACCCAGAGGTGCAAGTAGTACAGGTAAGAGAAAACAACACCTATCATATGATCTACTGTAAAAGAAAATAAAGGTCTCTAATTATCCACCTGTTGAACTGTAAAATCAAAACCTTAACTAAATAACAAAGGAGTTCCCTAGTTCAAATGCACCAACAGAGGTGCAACTAATCAAGCACCATGAACAACCAAAGTAACATAGTACCACAGAAAGAAAGTGACAATTCTCCAGAAACCAAATTCAAAGTCATGGAATATTTTGGTCTAAATGACAAAGAATTCAAAATAGCATTCATGAAGAAACTCAACAAAATACAAGGAAACTCAAAAAGGCAGTTCAATGAGCTCAGGAATAAAATTCATTAACATAAGTACTTTACCAAAGAGATTAAACTATAAAAAAGAATGAAACAGAAATTTTGGAACCAAACAACTCAATGAATGAGATGAGGAATGCATTAGAAAGCCCTGGAAACAGAGCATATCATATGGAAAAGAGAATTAGCAAGCTTGAAGATAGAAATCTAGAAATAATTTGGGTAGAAGAAGAGAGAGAATTCAGATTTTTAAAAAATAAAGGAATCCATGAGAACTATCTGACTTCTTTAAAAGGAGCAATATAACGATAATGGGCATCCAAAAGGAGAAGAGAAGGAGAAGAGAACAGAGAGGCTATTCCAAGAAATAATTAATGAGCTCTTCCAAAACCTATGGAAGGAACTGGACATTCAAGTACAAGAAGCTAACAGAACACCTAATTATCTCAATGCAAAAAGACCTTCTGTAAGACACATTGTATTAAAACTGTAAAAAGAAAGAATTCTCAAGGTGGCCAGGGTAAAAAACACAGTTACTGACAAAGAATACCCCATCAAATTATCATCATATTTCTCAGCTACCAACCAGGAATGATATATTTGAAACACAGAAAAGAATAAACCATCAGCCAAAAATAAGATAGCCAGCAAAGTTACCCTTTAGGTATGGAGAAATAAACAGAAGCTGAGGGAATTTACCATGACAAGACCTGTATAACAAGATATGTTGAAAGGAGTTCTACCTGAAACAAAAAGACAAAACGTATACAAAACTTTGAGAATGGTGACAAACAGATGGACAGAACAGGAAATTGCAATTCTATTTCAGAATATAGTGTTAAAGTCTTAATTATAACATAAAGGCTGGGGTGGGGGAAGCATTAAAAATAATGATAGCTGCTGCAATTTGGTAACAAACACACAACATAAAAAGGCATAAATTGAGAAAACAAAAAGATGAAAGGGAAGAAAGAAAAAAAAGTGAACTTGTATAGGTGAATGAACATAAAATGCTCTCAAAAGAAAAAGGGATTATTTTATCTATAAGGCATTTCATACAAACTTCATGGTAATCACAAAACAAAACTCCAGAGCTGAGAAGGTAAATATAAAAATAAGAGGAAACAGAGAAAAGCATCATATAAAACCACTGAAGTAAAATAGCAAAGAGAAACACGAGGGGAAAGAGACAATGGAGAAACAGAACAATCAGAAAACAAAAAATAAAATGGCTGTAGTAAATCCTCATATATCAATAATCACCCTATATATTAATGAACTGAACTCACCAATCAAGAGGCAAAGTGTAGATAGATAGATTGAAAAACAAGACTGAACTATACACTGCCTTCAGAAGACCCACCTGAGCTCCAAAAACAAGCATAGGCTCAAAGTGAATAGGTAGAAGAAGATATTCAAAGAAAATGATATCCAGAGAAAATCAGATATAGACATATTTATATCAAAGTAGATATCAACAACAATAACAACAAAGGTAAAAAGAGAAAAAGATAGATATTTTATGATGATGTAGGTGACAATACATCAAGAATACATAATATTTGTTAATATATATTCACCTAATCTAGGAGTACCAAAATATAAACAACAATTATTAACATACCTAAAAAAAGAAATACAGTACACACAATAATAGCAGGAAACTTTAACATGCCACTTACACCAATGGATAGAACATCCAGACAGAAAGTCAACAAGGACACACCATCCTTAAATAATACATCAGACCAAATGAACTTAATAGATATTTATACAACTTTACATCCAAGAAAGACAGAGTACATGTTCTTCTCCACTGCACATGAAACTGTCTCAAGGATATACCATGTGCTGAGACATAAAACAAATCTCAATATATTTAAGAAGTCTGAAATCACATCAAGCATATTTTCCAACCACACAGCTGAAGCTAGAAATCAACTACAAGAAGAAAGCTAGAAAAAAATCACAAATATGTAGATTAAACAACATATCAATGAATAACTATTGGGTGAATGAAGAAATAGAAGAATAAATCAAAAGACATGTAGAGACAAATGAAAATGAGAAAATGACATATCAAAATCTTTGGGATGTGGCCAAAGCGGTATTAAGAGGAAAGTTTAGCAAATAGGCCTACCTCAAGAAACAAGAAAAATCTCAAATAAGCAACCTAACATTACAACTTAAGAAAAAAATTTAAGCCCAAAGACAGTAGAAGAAAGGAATAATAAAAATCAGAGCAAAAATAAATGAAATAAGAGAATATAACATCAATTAAAAGATTAATGAAACAAAGCACTGGTTCTTTGCAAAGATAAATAAAATTGACAAATCTTTAGCTAGACTCACTAAGGAGAAAAGAGAGAAGGCTTAAATAAAATCAGAAGTAAAAAAGAATTACAACAAACATCAGACAAATGTAAAGCATAACGCAAGAATACTACGAAAGGCCATTTGCCACCAAACTAGACAACCTAGAACAAAAGGACAAATTCTTAAAAACATACAACCTTCCTAGACTGAATCATGAAGCATTAGAAAATCTGAATAGACTGATCACTAGTAAGAAAATTAAAACAGTTCTAAGGATGCTCAATGATCTTAGTGAGAACTTCATTAAAGAGACAGGAAACATAAAAATGAACCAGGCAGAAATGAAAACACAATAACTGAAATGAAGAATACATTAGAGGGAATCAACAGTAAATTAAATGAAGCAGAGGACTGAATCAGTGATTTGGAAGATAACATAGCAGAACACATCCAATCAGAACAGCAAAAAGACAAAATAATAATAAAAATATATATGAGGATAGTTTCAGGGGCCTTTGGGACAACATCAAGCATAACAACAGGGGATATGCTTGGGGGAGAAAAAAGACACACAAGCCCAAGAAGCACAGAGAGTCCCAAACAATATGAACCCACACCAAGACACATCATAATTGTGGGCCAAGAGGCCCACACCAAGACACATCATAATTAAAATGTCAAAGGTTACAGCCAAAGAGAGATTCTTAAAAGTAGCAAGAGAGAATCAGTTACCTACAAGGGAGCTCCCGTAAGACTGTCAGCTGATTTGTCAACAGAAACTTTGCATGTCTTAGGGATTGGCAAGAAATATTCACAGTGATGAAAAACAACCTACAACCAAGAATACTCTACACAGCAAAGCTATCATTTAGAATCAAAGGACAGTTAAAGAGCTTACCAGACAAGAAAAAGCTAAAGGAGTTCATCACCACCAAGCCAGTATTACAATAAATGTAAAAGAGACTTCTTTAAGAAGAAGAAAAAAAGATTAAAAAAAACATGAATAATCAAATGGCAGTAACTACCTATCAACAATTACTTTCAACGTAAATGGATTAAATGCTCCAATCAAAAGACAATGGGTAGCTGAATGAATAAAAAAAAAAAATCCCTTACTCATATGATTATATCAAATGATGCAGAAAAAGCATTTGACAAGATACAACATCCATTTATGATTAAAATACTTAATAAAATAGATATAGAAGGAAAATACCTTAACATAATAAAGGCCATATACGACAAACCCTCAGCTGATCTCATAATTAACAGTGAAAAACTGAAGCCCTTTGCTCTACGTTCAGGAACATGGCAGGGCTGTCCCCTATCACCTCTGCTTATCAACATAGTGTTGGAAGTCCTCGCCAGAACAATCTGGCAAGAGAAAGAAATAAAAGGCATCCAAATTGGGAATGAAGAAGTTAAATTGTCACTCTTTGCAGATGACATGATGCTATACATAGAAAACCCTAAAGACTCCACCAAAAAGCTATTAGAAACAATCAATGAATACAGTAAAGTTGCTGGCTACAATATCAATGTACAAAAGTTCATTGCATTCCTATATACTAACAATGAAATCTCAGAAAAAGAAATTAAAAAAAATCCTTTTGCAATTGCAGCAAAAAGAATAAAATACCTAGGAATAAATTTAACCAAGGATGTGAAAGAGCTATATGCTGAAACCTACACGACATTTTTAAAAGAAATTGAAGAAGACACAAAGAAATGGAAAAACATTCCATGCTCATGGATTGGAAGAATCAACATAGTTAAAATGGCCATATTACCCAAAGCAATATACAGATTTGATGTGATCCCCATTAAAATCCCAATGGCATTTTTTAAAGAAATAGAACAAAAAATCATCAGATTTGTTTGGAACCACAAGAGACCCCGAATAGCCAAAGCAATCTTAAGAAAAAAGAACAATGCTGGAAGTATCACACTCCCTGACTTTAGCTTGTACTATACGGCAACAATAATCAAAACAGCATGGTATTTGGCAGAAAAACAGACACATAGACCAATGGAATAGAATTGAAAACCCAGACATAAAACCACATAAATATGGACAGATAATTTTTGACAAAGAAGCAAAAAGCATACACTGGAGAAAAGACAGCCTCTTCAATAAATGGTGCTGGCAGAATTGGAAAGCCATGTACAAAAGAATGAAACTGGACTGCTATCGGTCAGCATGTACCAAAATTAATTCAAAATGGATCAAAGACTTAAACATAGGAACTGAAACAATAAACGGCATAGAAGAAAACATAGGTACTAAATTTATGGACCTTTGGTTCACAGAGCATTTCATGAATTTGACTCCAAAGGCAAGGGAAGTAAAAGCTAAAATAAATGAATAGGACTATAGCAAACTTAAAAGCTTCGGCACAGCAAAAGAAACCATCGACAAAATAAAGAGGCAACCAACTGAATGGGAGAAGATTTTTGCAAACATTGCCTTTGATAAGGGGCTAATATCCAGAATATACAAGGAACTCATACAACTCAATAACAAAAAAACAAACAACCCAGTTGAAAAATGGGCAGAGGACCTGAAGAGACATTTCTCTAAAGAGGACATACAAATGGCCAACAGACATATGAAAAAATGCTCAACATCACTAATCATCAGAGGAATGCAAATAAAAACCACAATGAGATATCACCTCACACCAATTAGAATGGCTATCATCAACAAGACAAATAGTAACAAGTGTGGGAGAGGCTGTGGAGAAAAAGGAACCCTCATAGACTGTTGGTGGGAATGCTGACTGTCACAGCCGTTATGGAAGGCAGTGTGGAGGTTCCTCAAAAAATTGCCCAGTGGCTCAGGTGTTTGGAGCTCTGTGCTCCTGGCTATGAGGGCTGCCGGTTCGATTCCCACATGGGCTGGTGGGCTCTCAACCACAAGGTTCCTGGTTCAACTCGAGTCCCACAAGGGATGGTGGGCTCCGCCCCCTGCAACTAAGATTGAACATGGCACCTTGAGCTGAGCTGCCTCCCGGATGGCTCAGTTGGTTGGAGCGCGGGCTCTCAACCACAAGGTTGCCAGTTCGACTCCCACGGGGGATGGTGGGCTGTGCCCCCTGCAGCTAGAAAATGGTGACTGGACTTGGAGCTGAGCTGCGCCCTGCACAGCTGGAACTGAAAGGACAACAACTTGAAGCTGAACGGCACCCTCCACAACTAAGATTGAAAGGACAGCAACTTGATTTGGAAAAAAGGCCTGGAAGTATACACTGTTCCCCAATAAAGTCCTGTTCCAGCTTCCCCAATAAAATCTTTAAAAAAAAAATTACGAAGAGAATTACCATATGACCCAGCAATCCTTCTCCTGGGTAGCTACCAAAAAAAACCCTGAAAACATTTATCCATAAAGACACGTGTACTCCAATGTTCATTGCAGCTTTATTTACAGTGGCCAAGACATCGAAATAACCAAAATGTCCTCCGATAGATGAATGGATAAAGAAGTTGTGGTATATATACACAATGGAATACTATTCGGCAGTAAGAAAAGATGAAATAGGACCATTTGTGACAACATGGATCGATCTTGAGATTATAGTACTAAGCAAAATAAGTCACACAGAAAAGGCAGAGAACCATATGATTTCACTGATATGTGGCATGTGAACCAAAAACAACAAAAGAACAAGACACACAAATGAGAAACAAAACTTCATAGACACAGACAATAGTTTAGTGGTTACCAGAGGGTAAGGGGCGTTGGGGGAGGGAGATGAGGGTAAAGGGGATCAAATATATGGTGATGGAAGGAGAACTGACTCTGGGTGGTGAACACACAATGGGATTTATAGATGATATAATACAGCATTGTACACCTGAAATCTATGTAACTTTGCTAACAATTGTCACCCCAATAAACTTTAATTAAAAAACAAAACCCTTACATTTGCTGCCTACAGAGATTCACTTTTGATTGAAAGACATACACAGATTAAAAGTAAAGGGATAGGAAGGGATATTTCATGAAAATGTAAATAAACAAAAGCTAGGGTAGCAATATTTACACCAGACAAAATAGAATTTAAAACAAAAGGTATAAGAAAGAGACCAAGAAGGACTCAATAATCCCACTTCTGGATAGTTATCAGAAGGAACCCAAAACGTGATTTTGAAGGGACATGTGCATCCATATAGTCACTGTAACATCGTTTACAATAACCAAGATATGGCAGCAACCTGGGTGTCCATCAATGGATGAATGGATAAAGAAGAAGTGGTACAATAGAATATTACTCAGCCATAAAAGAGAATGAAATCTTGCCATCTGTAATAACATGGATGGACTTAGAGGGTATTGTGCTGAGTGGTGTAAGCCAGACAGAGAAAGACAAATGTCATGATTTTACTATATATGTAATCTATAGAACAGGGTAAACAGACAAACAGAAATAAGCTCATAGATACAGAGAGCATTTTGACAGTTGCCAGACTGCGGGAGGGGTGCTTGGGTGGGGGGGGATAGGTGAAGGGAGAAGGGATTAACAGGTACAAATTGGTAGTTACAAAACAGTCATGGAATGTACACTATAGCATGGGAAATATAGCTAAGAGTATTGTAATAACTATGTATCATGTCAGATGGGTACTGGATTTATCAGGGTGATCACTTCATAAGCTATATAAAATGTCTAATCACTCCTGAAACCAATATAATATCGTATGTGAACTGTAGCTGAAAAATGAAAACATATTTTTAAAAAGATCACACACCATGATCAAGTTGGATTCATTCCAGGGAGGTAAGGATGGGTCAACATCCACAAATTAATAAATGTTATATGCTACATTAAGAAAACAAAAGATTAAAATCATATGATCATTTCAATAAATACAGAAAAAGCATTTGACAAGATACAATATCCATTTATGTTAAAACTCACAATAAAGTGGGTATAGAAGGAAAGTACTTTAACATAATAAAGGCCACATATGACAAACCCCCAGCTAACAACATACTTCATGGTGCAAAACTGAAAGCTTTTCTCTAAGATCAGGAATAAGACAAGGATTCCCACTCCTGCCATGTTTATTCTGCATAGTACTGGAAGTCCTAGCCAGAGCAATTAGGCAAGAAATAGAAAAAGCATGCAAACTGGAAAGGAATAAGCACAAGTGTCACTTTTTGCAGATGGCATGATTTCATCTATATCTATATCTATGCACATAAACACAAACATACACACACACCAAAAAAAACCACCCTAAAGACTCCACCATAAAACTATTAGAAATAAAACATATGCAGTAAAGTTGCTATGCACAAAATCAATATACAAAAAATCTGAACATTTCTATATACAGTGTTTCCCCAAAAATAAGACCTAGCTGGACAATCAGCTCTAATGCGTATTTTGGAGCAAAAATTAATGTAAGACCCAGTCTTATTTTACTATTTAATATAATAATAATATAATATAATATAGTATAGTGTAATATAATATAATATAATATAATATAATATAATGTAATACAATACCAGGTCATATTAATTTTTGCTCCAAAAGACGCATTAGAGCTGATTGTCCGGCTAGGTCTTATTTTCGGGGAAACACAATACTAACAATGAACTATCAGAAGGAGAAATGAATAATACAATTTACAATCACAACAAAAAGACTAAAATACCATGGAATAAACTTAACAAAGGGAGTAAAAGATCTGTACACTTAAAACTACAAGACATTGTTGAGATAAATTTAAGAAGATACAAAGAAATGGAAAAAATATTCCATATTCATGGACTGCAAGAATCAACATTGTAAACATGCCCACATTACCTAAAGCAATCTACAGATTCAGTGCAATCCCTTTCAACATCCTGATGACATTTTTCACAGAAATAGAATTTTTAAAAAAATCACAAAATTTGTATGGAACCACAAAAGATTCCCAATAGCCAATGCAATCCTGAGAAAAAAAGAACAAAGCCAGAGGTATCACAATCCCCAATTTTAAACTGTACTACAAAGCTATACTAATCAAACAGTACAGTATTAGAAGAAAAACAAACATACAGATCAATGAAACAGAATTAAGCGCCCCCGAATAAACCCATACATATATGGGCAACTGATTCATGACAAAGGAGCTAAGAACATACTAGGGAGAAAGGAAATTCTCCTCTATAATGGTGTTGGGAAAACTCGATAGCTATATGCAAAAAAATAAAACTACATCACTATCTTATACCGTACACAAAACTTAATAAAAATGTATTAAAGACTTGAATGTAAGACCTGAAACAGTAAAATACATAGAACTAAACAGACACTAAGCTTCTAGACATTGGTCTCAGTGATGTTTTTGTGAATTTGACTCCAAAGGCAAAGGAAACTACAGCAAAAATAAACAAATGGGAATACATCAAACTAAAAAGCTTTTGCACAGCAAAGGAAACCTTCAACAAAACAAAAAGGCAATCAACCAAATGGAAGAAAATATTTGCAAATGCTTCCAATAAAGGTTTACTATCCAAACTGTATAAGGAATTCATACAACTCAAAAACAAGGAAACAAACAATCTGAATAAAAACTGGGCAGAGGGGGCGGCCAGTGGCGCAGTTGGTTAGACGCAGTGCTCATAACACCAAGGTCACCAGTTCAATTCCCACATGGGCCAGTGAGGTGCACCTTCCACAACTAGATTGAATACAACGACTTGACTTGGAGATGATGGGTCCTGGAAAAACACACTGTTCTCCAATTAAAAAAAATGGGCAGAGGATCTGAATAGACATTTTTCCAAGGAAGATGTACATATGGCCAAAGGGCATACGAAAATATGTTCAACATCATTAATTATTAGGGAAATGCAAATCAAAACCACAATGAGATATTACCTCATACCTGTTAGAATAGCTATTATCAAAAAGACAAAAAATAACAAGTGATGGAGAGGATGTGGAGAAAGGGGAACTCTTATGTACTATTGGTGGGATTGTGTATTGGTGCAGCCCCGATGGACAACAGTATGGAGGTTCCTTTAAAAATTAAGAACAGAAACATCATGTGGTCCAGTAATTCATCTTTGGAATGTTTATCTGAAAAATATGAAAACACTAAATCGAAAAGATATATGTACTTCTATGTTCACTGCAGCATTATTTTGTAAATAATATAGAAATGATCTAAGTATACATCTATGGATGAATGAATAAAGAAGGTATGGTATAAATATATACAAGTAATACTACTCAGCCACAAAAAGATGAAATATTGTCATTTGCAACAATATGGGTGGATCTTGAGGATTTAAACTAAGTGAAATCAATCTGACAGAAAAGGATAAAAAACCATATGATTTCACTCATATGTGGAATATAAAACAAAAAAGTAACAAACAAACTAACAAAACAAAGCAAAAATAAACTCATAGATACTGACAAAAGAATGGTGGTTACCAGAGGGGATAAAGGGTAGGGAGAGGGCGAGTTGGGTAAAAGGGGTCAAATATATGGTAATAGAAGAAAACTAGACTTTTGGTGGTGAGCACGCAATAGACTATATAGATATCAAATTATAAAACAACTAAACATGCAATTATTATATGACCCAGCAATTGCACTTTTGAGCATTTTTCCCAGACAAATGAAAACACTTTCGTGCAAAACCCTGTACACAAATGTTTATAGCAGCTCTAGTTATAATAGCCAAAAACTGGAAATGACTCAGATGTTCTTCAATGGGTGAGTGGTTAAACAAACTGTGGTGTATCTATACTGTGGAATACTACCCAGGAATAAAAATAAACAAATTATTGATACATAAAAACTCTGGAAGAATCTCCAGAGAATTATGATGAGTGAAAAAAGTCCAATCCCAAAATGTAACAGATTATCTGATATCATTTATATAATGTCTTGAAATTACAAAAGAAAAGAAAAGAAAAGGAAAGAAAGAAGAAATGGAGAACAGGTTAGTGGTTTACAGGCACAAGGGTGAGGGTTGTGTGCAGCTCTGAAAGGGCAACATGAGGGGTCCTTGTGATGATAGAAATGTTCTGTATGTCGATTACATCAATGTCAATACCCTGATTGTGGCATTGAACCTAAGTTTTGCAAGATGTTACCTTTGGAAAACATTGGGTAAAGGATACGTGGAATCTGTCTACATTATTTCTCACAACTGCATGTGAATCTACAATTACCTCAAAATAAAAAGGTTAATTAAATAAGAAAAAATCTAGCTATAATATTTTCACAGGATTAATATCTAAAACAAACTAAAAAATCTAGTAAAAACTAGCAAAATATCAGGTTAAAGCAAAGCAAACAAAAGGAAAATTGGGATTCACTATTAGTATCACAATTCAAGGCAAATAAGATGGCAAATATTTTATATAGCTAAAGAGTATACTTCACAATAGAGATATGATGCTTTGATACAAATATCACTATATATAAATATAAAAGATAAATTAATAAAAAGAAGAAAAATGAACAAACACAATAGTTGTGTGGGATGGTATAGTTCTCTGTTATTAACTAAACTGGTAAGCCAAATACAGAGATATAGAGGCACTGTATATAAAATTAGTAAGATTTACAAATATATTATGAGCTTTGCCTGCCCCAAATAGGAAATAACTTTCTAGTGTTCCTTTCCAGTGTTATTGGAAGATTTACAATAGTTTGTCACATACAGACTCACAAAAGAAAAATCTCATATTCCAAAGAGTATATATTAAAAAGAACATATTAGTTAAGGGCAAAAAAAATTTTTTAATTAAAATGCTTAAGTATCAGCTCCATGAACTGGTTCTTTTAAAAGATCAATGAACAGGCAAACTTTTGGAAAAGTTAATGAAGAGAAAATAGAAACACATAATGTTAGATTGAGAAATATAGCCATAGTTACAAAAGAGATTTTATTATAAAAGAATGTATAACTGTACTAATAAATGTGAAACACTGGATGAAATGTGTGATTTCCTATGAAAACATAAATTAGTAAATCTCATTAAAGGAAAGGCAATAATCCAAAGTGATCAATTAAATTTTTGATCAATAAAATTTTTGTTTCAAAAAATACTTCCTCGATACTTTCGAAAAATATTGATCCCATCCAAAAATGTATCTTTTCAAACCTTTAAAGAACCAGGTACCTTATTTCAGATAGAAAAAAAATGAAGAAATGAAACTCAAATTAAAAAACCTGATCGACTACACACACACACACTCACACACACACACACACACACACACACACACACGAGAAAATTACACATTAATTCTATTTAGAAATATAAAAGGTAAGTCCCAAGTAAAATATTTGAAAAATGATTCTAGTAGCGTATTTTTTAAAGTATAACATGATTAAGTAGAGTTTATTCCAGAAATACAAATTGGCAGAATCTCTTAAATACCTCTCCATAAACCTAGGTATCTCTCTATGCCAGCCTGACTTCAGTAAGATTATGGAAACAGTTACAAAATAAATATGACAAAATATTAGCTTTCTTCTATGTTAGTATTAAACAAAAAATATATTGTAAGAAGAGTTCCTATTCAAAATAGCAAAACAAATAAAATTCTACAACGAAACCTTGCAAGAAATGTGTCACCTATTCAAACAATAACCAAAAAATACACAAAACATTTCTGACCAATGTGAACAAGTATAAAAATAACTAGAGGTATACTATAAAAGCAGAAGATTCAATATTTTTAAAAAATCAAGTTTTCAATAATATTAAATATTAAAATGTAAAGTAGAACAATTAGAATCCCAATTGGATTTTTTACGAACTTTACCTGGACATATAAACCTAAAACTAAACAAGAATTTTGACATAGATTAAATATAAGGGGTGGAAGAGGTATGAAATACAAAAATATAAAACAATCATAATTTTAATATGGTATTAATATAGGAAGAAACAGATTAATGTAACGAAATAAAATATTGAAAAGCAGGTCAAGTAAATAAATTGAATCTATGATTAAAAGCAGCAATCAAATCAATGAGAAAGAAAAGCGTTTTTCCATAACTGGTACTGGAACAAGGAGCTGATCATTTGACAAATTTAGATCCCTATTCATATAAGATTAAGGGAGCCTTAAAGCCTTTTTGCATAACATAATACATGAAGTCTATAACAGTATTTTTATACATAACATAGTAGACAAAGTATTAATATCTCTGCTATACAAAACATTTTTATAAACAATAAAAAAGCTAAACTCCCCAAAATAAAATGCTCGAAAGACAATATCTAATTCACCATAGAAGAAATGCAAATGAGCAATAAATATTTTATGTGCAAAATTCACTACTAAATGATAAAATACAATTTAAAACAATCTTAAGTTACTATCTCTTGTCAATTATATAGTCAGAACTTTTTAAAATAAAAGCAAATCCCAGGTTTTCAAAGATAAAAGAAAACACGCACTCTGATAAGCTTCTTTCCCTCCCCCATCTTTATTGAGGTATAATTAACAAATAAGTATAAACTTCCAATAAAAAATATATACTTGAATGACTTTTCAGTGGATAATTTGATTAAACATATCAAAAACATTAAAAAATATGCTTATTCTTTAGCTATGATCTTGTTCTCCTAGGAATTTATCATAAGGAAAACTTCTAACTACATAAAATGCACAAAGATACTTATTGTAGTCTTTCATGATGATAAAATATTAATATTAGATATAATGGGGGATTGATTTAAATAAGCTGGAATCCATAAATATAATAGAGTCATAGGCGACCACTCAACCATATGTAAAAAAATAATACATAACCAGACAAGGAAGATGTGCATAACATATTGAGTAGCAAAAAGTTACAAAGAATGCATAGATTCCATTTTTATATAAAAATTTTTCACATATTCTCATAAGCATAGAAAAACATCTGGAAATAAATACTGCAAAATATTAATGGTGGTAATATCTGGATAAAATACATTTTTTTCTTCTTGCTCATCTATATTTTCTAGTTTTTTCTATAGGAACTATAAATTACTTGTAAAACAAAAAAAGAAAAAGAAAAAACATTCTGAGTACACCTTAGATACTCACTAAACACTTTCTGAATTTAAAATAACTCACAGCGAATGTTAATAAGTTAAAAGTTAAACTTACACACTTATCAATTTGTTCTTACTAGTGTTTCAAAATCAAATTTAAAGTCTACAAATAGCTCAATAAGTTGTAAATAATTAAATATCATTTACTATTATTAAGATGTTGAAATATTTTCTAATTATATAAATTAATTCCAGTGTAGACTTCAAGGTTTTAAGTTTATTTGTTGTTTTAAAAATACAAAAGTTCTAGTCTCCAGTCTGGTATATAGGAGATTAGAAGTCATCATTCCCCTCTACACAACAAGAAAAAAGCTCAACAAACTAAAATTCAATGATTTTTCTTAGATCCATCAGAGAACTGAGGTCACAGGACAAACCACTTCCCCCAAAACTTGAGGGACAGAGAGGCAGATATAAAGACTCACAATTTACTGGAACAGAAGCCCAAGGGCAGTACCCTTCACATGTGAACTAGTACCAGAACATGAAAACCTAAACCGTAATTGACAAATTGCTGCAGGTTCAATATGGACAAGTTTGAGAGTTAAAACCTCCCAGGGGTTCATGGTTGGTGTGAGGAAGGGAGCCAGAATTTTGTGAGTTTTACCTCCAGGATCCCTACCACGTTCTCACAGTGAATACTGGAGAAAAATCCCTCCAGCTTCTGGGCAAGAAGAGGGGAAAAGTAGCCATTTCGAAATATACCCAGAGCATTCTGTTCTTAACAAGTCCCTCCTTTGAGAGAGAGACTGTTTTACCAGCCTAACTGACAGGGGGAAGGGAAATACTCAATTCCAGCTCCCTCTAGACTTCGAGGTAGGAAAAGGGAAATACCAGCTCTAGCCTTCTTGGCTCACCTCAGGGAGAAAAACAAAACAAAACTGAAAAGCACTTGTGAAAGTCACAGCCCAAGGGCATAGGCTCTCTGAAAGACTGAGTACTAATCATAGAAGTACAATTAATACTTCCTCTCCCCTACAGCTTATCACCATATCAATAGGAATCCACTATAATAACAAATGGAAAGAACTGCACATCGGACTTATTTAAATAGGAGTCTCTAGGGAAACCCAAAGGCAACAGGGGAGACAAAAGCAAGGACACCAGAGAAAATTTTAGCATCTGGCACCTACAGCTACAGCAAATAGAAAGTATAGCCTAGCTCCTAGGCAGATAAACATAAAACCCCACACTAAATGCCTATTTGCCTCAGTTCCTCTTACCCTGTATATCATGTCTGTCCCTCAACAAAAAGTCGTAAGACATGCTGAAAGACAAAAACACAGTTTGAAGCGACAACAAGCATCAGAACCAGCTTCAGATATGGAAGAGATTTTGGAACTATCAGCCTAGGAATTTAAAAGGACTATTATTAATATGCCAAGGGCTCTGATGATAAAAGTGGATAATATGCAGTAACAAGAGGATAACGTAAGCAGAAAAATGAAACTGTAAGAATCAAAAGGAAATTCTAGAAATCAAAAACACTGTAACAGAAAGACAGAATGCTTTTGATAGTCTTATTGATAAACTAGACACAGCTGAGAAAAAAAATGAATAAGCTTGAAGAAATGTCCATAAAAACTTCCAAAACTAAAATACAAAGAGAAAAGAAAATAAAGAAATCAGAAGAGAGTACACAAGAATTGTGGAATAATGACAAAAGGTGTAACACATGTAATGAGAATATCAGAAAGAGAACACAAAGGAACAGAAGAAATAATGACTGAGAATTTCCCAAAATTATGATAGACACCAAATCACAGTTCCAGGAAACTCACAGAACACCAAGCAGGATAAATAACAAAACAAAACAAAATCTGATGTACCTATGCATATCAGATTGAAACTGCAGAAAACTGATAGAACTGCAAGAAAAATAGATGAATGCACTATTACTATTACAGCTGGAGACTTCCACACCCCTCTCTCAGTAATTGACAGATTCCACAGGCCAAAAATCAGTAAGGACATAGTTGAACTGAACAATGTTATCAATCAAATAGATCTAATTGGCATTTATAGAATACTTCATCCAACGATAGCAGAATACACATTCTTTTCAACTGCACACAGACCATTCATCAAGATAAACCACATTCTGGACATCATAACAAATGTAAAAGAATTAAAATCATACAAAATAAAATCACAATGGCATTAAACTAGAAACCAATAAGAAAAAGATAGGTGGAAAACCCCCAAATAGTTAGAGATTAAACCATACCTCTCTAAATAATACATGGGTCAAAGAGGAAATCTTAAGAGAAATTAAAAATTTATTGAAAAGAAAGTTTAATGCTTAAAGACAATTTGGTACCAAAAATTATTCTTAATTTGGAACAGAGGCAGAATATAATTTGGCCAAAACAACTGAGACAACATAAAGAAAGACTGAACAAAGAAATATGAAAAAAATCTAGGGAAATAAATACATACATACATACATACCAGCAGTTCATACAACTAACCTGAGCAGAGAGAATAAGAGACACAAAAATCTTGAAATTTTCTTGTAATGTGAAGTTACAAGAAAGTAGTTTGGTGGTTTCAGCAAACTACTACCATTCCTTTAAAAGTATTGAGTTAGCTTTGGTGCTGGTCCCCCAACTTTCATCTTTCATCCTAGTTCCTCAAGATGAACCTGAGTACCTGGGTTCTTGTCAAATATAATAGTTTCTCCTGCATCACTCTTGCCTCTACTTTTCCAGGTTCTGTAAATTTCATCTTGAATCTTAATCTCTGCCTATATTTGATCATACTAAAGCAAGCAAATACAACCTTTAGACAAATTGTCTTCTGTAACTATGCCCAATGCACTCCTTGCCTGAATCTCCAGACTCAGTTAAGATTCTAAGTATAACTCATTCAACAGCCTGGCCATCCTACTACCAAATGCATACAATGCTCTCCTCAAAATATGTACGAGTATTAGCTAAGGACAGTACTTTACCTCACATACTTTTATCAGATAATCTGTGTTTGCCAGCACAGGAGTGACTAAAAAGGAAGGGTTAGAAAAATAGAAGTGTAGCATTGTGAAATATTTGCAGTGATGCAGGCCAGATAATTTCTCTTCTGAAACTTAGTTAAAATAACTGGTTTGGTTGACGTCATAGAGTTCAGGAGAAAAACATCAGAATATTACATTAACTTACCTCACTCAGACTAATACATATGCAACAAGGCTTCTTATAGAATTTTTGAAAATTAGTTTTGTTTCTATAAATAGTTTTATTTTTGAAAATTCTTTTTATTTCCACAACAAATGAAATTTTGTATATTCACCTGGCTATACAAAAATACTAAATTGATTGCTGGGTTGAACTCTCAGAATATTAAAAATTACTTCAAATCTTCTATTTACCTACCAGAGCTAAAAATGGCTACCTGCTGGGGAATATTATGTGGACAAAATAAAATTTGTATATTTTCTGAAAATGGAGAACAAAAGAAAATGTGAATTGTGAATAGAGAACTCGTACAAATGAAAAGGGCACAAAAAATTTTTATACTTAGTATAGTTGTTTTCAAGTATACTATTTCAAATATATAGTTTTACTAAACAATAGCTGTTGTTTAACAATTTCAAATCATTTTGAATTAACAATTATATAACAAATTCAAATTATATAACAAATTCAAATCAACCAGTATGGATTGTCACCTTTCAATCAACAGGAAAATTTTCTCTTATCACAGTATTGAAGCAGGCCTGCTTAGCAACATATTGTAGCCACTTTAACTACAAAAGGTACTTAAGAAGTAATAAATTGCTAAAAGAGAAAAAAGCAACCTCTGATAGCTATCAGCTAGAGTTTGCCTGGCCCTAACTAAGCTAGTCCATGGTGTTCTCCTGTGGAACATGAACAATTTCACAGAAAATGATCAAACAAGGCCCCTCTATGACCATGGTGAAGACAAAAACAAAACCACTACAGGATCAAGTCGGGGTACTGATAAATGTAAGAACCTTGAGCAAACCACCCTAATGATCAAACATTCCCCTCTTAACTGCTGCTTCTTTAGTAAATAGTTATAGCCCGTGCTATTTGTTCCTCTTGCTTCCTAGATAATTATTCTTAGGATACAAAAATGACAGAATTGTCCCCGCACTCAGTTATGCTTCTGTGAACTTGCTGAAAATCACCTAATGCAAGCCAAAATCCTGTAACAAGCCCTTCCTAACACCCTCTAACTGACATGTCTCATGGTTCCCTATGATGTGCAAGCTCCCTTGTTGTAATAAACCCAACTTTGTTTGACTACAGGTATGTCGTCTTTCGTAGATGGGCACAGACACTTTGTTTCCTTTCAAATATTCCAAAACTCAGTCTACACATTATTTTGACCAGTCTCTTTAGCCTGAAAACTAAGTCGATATGATATTGGCATAACAACAGGCAGAAAGATGGAAGAACATGGTTACCCCAGATACAAATTGTCTAGTACAAAGAGTCCTAGTACATATCAGAAGTTAATACATAACAGAGAAGTATCACAACCAGTGGAAAAGGAATCAATTAATGAATGGTATGATAAAAAACTGATTGGCTATTTGAAATAAAAATAATTTTAGAGTCACACTGTGTACCAAAACAAATTCTGTGTGGATAAAAAGTTAAAATATAAGAGATCAAAGCACCAAAAAAAAAAGGAAATAGGAATATTTAATCAAAATTCTGAATTTTAGAGATATTTCCTTGCTTAAGAGATAAAAAGGAAGGGATCAAAGACAACTATCAAAAAATATAACTGTCACTATAACTGAAATATTTTATAAAGATCATTATTTTGACAATTAAGTAAGCGCAAAAATTCCAATTTTGTCTTACGGGAAAAAATTCAATTTAAAAGCTTACAGTAGGGCTTCTATTTGAAACCTTTAATGGGCATAGTTAAAGTTATTGCTATTAAACTAATATGTAAATGATTTATAGAACTATTATGTGGGAAACCAATACAATCATCCTGTTATTAAAAGTAAACTATGGAATGTAACACTACGATTTTTTGCAGGCACATCTTCAAGTAAAAGCAGAAGAGGGGGGCTAGAGAAATGTACTAAACTTCCAGAAATACAAATTCAATGTAATCACTAGTAATAATCCTACAGAGAAATTTGAAAATTATGTAAGATTTTAAATTAATTCTATACTGAGACATACACAAAGTATGACAGCACTGCATTTTTTTAAGAATATAAAAACTGCCATACTAAATGAGACCAACAACCCAATTTGCTGACAGTATACTAGCACCAAAGGACCTTTTGTGAGAAAATGTTATTGTTCTCTATGGCAATTTAAAAAAAATTATAAACATACTTCCTACAAGTCTATAATCCCTTACTCGAGGCCTCCCTAGGATAAGCAAAGTAGAGAGCCTAGAATACTGAATAATATGGCTTTGGTTTCTGGTTCTCAAAATTTTTTTTATTTTAATTCTTTTTGGTTCTTAGATTTGTTAACATCTCAGTCTTAACAAGGCAACTTAATTCTTCTGGTTTTTATTCATTACTATTCCTAAAGATACCTACCCATCCTCTACTGTCCATTTTGGTGACAGGAGCAATAAAGCAGATGCTTTATCCAAATAAGTTATCCTGCAGTGTCAACTGTACTACCGCTTATGCTATCAGTTTATAAGTACAGAATGAGACAAGGCCACCCATCTCAGGGAATCTTGTATAGTTCTTGGAATGGGTAAAAATTACAGAAATGTGGAACTGTGACAATAGTCTTGTGCCAATCTCATTTACAGAACCTCTCAAGTAAAATGATGTCAAACTTAAAGACAGTGAAGACAATGGAAAATCTGAAGAAGACACAATGGTCAGGAATACCTAGGCACTTAATCTCCTTTCATCTTTCAGGGTCCTGGAAAGCCCAGCTCTCCACAGCCCACATCTATGTTTCTAATTGGATACATATTTATCTGGCAGTATCTGATATTAAGTCTGGTATGAAAATCATGATTACAAATCCATTTCATTGCAGAAGTTACTCTAGCGATCTACACGTTGGCTCTGACACCTTGATCACTTATAAAAATAGTTCAAAAAGTATTAATGAATACTGAACTGGCTAATTTAAGAATTTATTCAAAACTTTAAGGATTATGCCATTTGGTTCTGGTGATATATTTATTTTTGTCTATTTTGTTAATTAGGTCTAGAACATCCCCGTGTGTTTGTCACTGTCAATCTAATACTTTTGAATTATTCTCCTGAAAAGATCATTTGGAAATAAGAATGTTTGTGATATCTTCCTCAATAAAAACTGAAGTAAATTTAATTGAACCTTTCTACAGTCTCCTTTGCCATATCTTTTTGAAAATTATATGCCATGTTCCTAAACCTTTCATTGAGTGGTTTCCGTGTTGTTATGTAATGTAAAATTTATTTAATAAAAGTTTTTCTAAGACACCATTCAAAACAATATCTAGTTTGCTCTTAACATATCACTATATCGGTTTTCTGGCTCTCATTTATTCATTCACTCATTCATTCATTCAACAAATACTTGACTGCCTTCTACAAGGCTGGCACTATGGTAAGCATTGGTGAGATAGTTGCGAACAAAATGAAGCCCTGCCCTCATGAAGTTACATTATAATAGGAGAAGCAAAAAAAATACATAATATAATAACAGGTAGTTGTGCTATCAAGAAAAAGTAATCAGAATAAGGGTAGAAAATAAAGATGGCTTACAGTGGTCAACGAAGATCTCTTTGAGAATTTAACAGTTGAACCAAGAACTAAATGATGCAAAGGGAAGTAGTAATATAATTATTTTGGGGGAAAGTGTTCCATGTAAAGGTAACAACACATGCAAAAGCCTTGAGGCAGGAATCATGTCTGAGAAGCAGTAAGAAAACCAACGTAGTTGGTACAGAGTAAGTAACAAAATAAATAGTTAAAAATGATGTCTCGTCAGGAGACAGATCATTTAGAGCTTTAAAAGACATAGTACGATGTAATACAGAATTGTACACCTGAAATCTATGTAAATTTACTAACAATTGTCACCCCAATAAATTTAATTTTAAAAAAAAGACATAGTAATAGGACTCATGGTCTCACTTTTAAGAGAAATGAAAAGCCACTGGAGAGTTTTCAACAAAACTATATGATAGGATTTAAATTTTAAAAGGATTCTTCTATCTATTATAAGATGAGACCGTGGTTGGGCCTGAGTAAAAGGAGGGAAAATACTTAGAAGGCTATATAGACCAATAGTCTAGGCAAAACATGTGACAGCGAAGAGATGTCGTCAGATTTGGGATATATTTTGAAGGAAGAGTCGACAGAATAGTCTTTATCTACTCAAAACCTTTGTTTCCTGAGGAATTAATCATGTTGCCTTTTCTAATAAGAAAGATAAAGGAGAAAAAGCACTGGATTTGAGAATCAAAGGATAGAGTGTTAAATTTAGCTATATGTCTTACCAACGTGGAGACCTAAGGACACCACTTAAATTCTCTGGCCTCAAGTGTCTTATCAGTAAAATAAAAATATTAACACTTACCTTGACTTCCTTACAGGACTGTTACAAGCATCAATGGGATATCTTTCAGATGATGCTCTGTAATTTTAATTTAACCAACTTGCTAGATTACCAGAAATTCTCCATTCTCTTTGTAAAACATAGATTGATGCTAATGGTTAATTGAATACTTGAAACTAGTAAACTCTCGAGCTACAATATTCACACTCTCCCGCTCCCAGCCTAATTAGGTGTAGGTTAGGTAACTATAGGAATATATACGAGGGTGATCAGAAAATATGGTGAATGTTGAAATAAATAAATTTATTACAGTAAAAGACAAATTGCTATTAATCCTCCTCAAAATACTCCCCCTTGCTTCGAACACACTTATCCCATCCTTCTTGCCACTTTCTCAAGCAGTTCTGGAAGTCTTCTTTCGTGAGTGTCTTTAGTTGTGCTGCCGTGACTGCCTCGATGTCCCAAAGATCATTTTGACTTTGGGGAAGAGCCAGAAGTCGCATGGTGCCAGATCCAGTGAAAAAGGAGGATGAGGACACACCATAATGTTTTTATTTGACAGAAATTGTCATATACCAGAAGCAATGTGTGACACAGAGCCTTTCTGTTGTGATCACAAAATACGGTGAATGCTGCTGCCAAGTGCTATCCAATAGAAAGGCAGGGATCTTCAATACAGGAGGGGGTGCATCAAACCTTAGTAACAGTGTGTGACAATTTCCAACTTGTTCGGTGCAGTCAGTCAGGTGTGAGCTAAGGTTGAGAGCAGGTGTGTTTTAAAGTGTGCCATAAATCATCCTCCATCATGACCATGCTCTGTGTCACACATCGCTTCTGGTATATGACAATTTCTGTCAAATAAAAACATTACAGTGTGTCCTCATCTACCTTATTC
This sequence comes from Rhinolophus hipposideros, assembly GCF_964194185.1. Classification (NCBI taxonomy): domain Eukaryota; kingdom Metazoa; phylum Chordata; class Mammalia; order Chiroptera; family Rhinolophidae; genus Rhinolophus; species Rhinolophus hipposideros. The sequence continues at coordinate 47,293,936 of NC_138048.1, read as the reverse complement.
ACAAGATCTGGCACCGTGTGACTTCTGGTTCCTCCCCAAAATCAAAATGATTCAGGACATCGAGGCAGCCACAACAGCACAACTAAAGACACTCACAAAAGAGGACTTCCAGAACTGCTTCAGAAAGGGGCAAGAACATGGCATAAGTGTGTTGGAAGCAAGGGGGCGTATTCTGAGGGGGATTAACGGCAATATGTCTTTTACTGTAATAATTTTTTTATTTAAACATTCACTGTATTGTTTGATCACTATACAAATATATATATATACTTATGTGTGTATATATATAATTGTATACATAATTATAGATATATAATTATTAATGACTTTCTGCCTTAATTTCTTTTCAATTAATCAACAACCAGGTACATGCTGCTTCATTCATAAAGTATATCAAGTGCCTACAATCATGGTTCTCAGTACTGACTACAGACTGCATGTGCATCAGGGTCTCCTACGAGGAGGCCTTTTTTAAAAACTGCAAGTGCCTAGTAGATCCGATTTCTAGAGATTGATTCTGTAAGACAGGGGTGAAGATAGAAATATTTCTTTTAGACAGAGTTGAGAACCACTGACCTGTTAGGTAATGAGCACCCCAACAATGATAAGGAAACAAAATATATTTGCCTCTCAAAGAGTTTATAGTATAATGACATTGACAGAAATAAAATTTTTTAATCATAACATGGTGCTAAATTCACTCAACAGGAATATGCCAGATGGTATAGGCAAACAGAAATGAAAGAGGGAATACTAACTCTGTCTGGGGTTGGTAGATAAGGAAAGTAGTAGTCTGAGCTGGTTTCATGGAGGTGGTGTTTGAACTATGCAGTAAAGAGCAACTGGGAATTCTCCAATTATACCAAAGCTGGAAGAGGTATTCTAGTCAGAAGCAATAGACTGAGAAAATATAGTGTTGCCATGGAATACAACATGCTTAGGGAATCAAGGAAATAAGAATGGAAAGGTAAACAGGAGCTCCTTCTGAAGGGAACCACATATAGATCAAGTTAAGCAGTTTAAAATTTATTGTATAAAGCAGTGGTTTCAAATTGCGTTTCACAGAATTCAAGCTTACAAAAGGCAGTTCATATATTTCACAAATATCTGAACAACACGGGCATTTAAATGCATACATACCAAACATAAATTAGATTGCAGTAAACCAAGGCAATAAACTGTTTGGTTTGTGGGTTTTTGTTGTTGTTTTTTCCTGACCTTCAGCCAAAATTTCTTCTACCACTTCCGTGTTTTTTTAATTTCTTACAGCTGTGTCACTGGTTACAAAGGGAGCAGTTTTACATTTTTACTTCTTTAAGGCTAGCAAATATCCTACTACCTGCCTATGGATACTATTACACAATAAAAACTAATTATATATATATATATGTGTATATATGTATACATATATATATATACATATATACACTTCATAATTTATTATTATAATTTACTTTAAAATGTATGCCAATAAACTACCATACTTCTTTAATAAATGTTATTTACAGGGGTTTCACATAAGACTTGCTTGTGGAGCGTCACTGCTCTAGTTAAACCAACATAGAATTTTTAGCAGGGAAATGACAAAATTAACATTATAATTCAGAAATAACCATTATTAAAATAGGGTAAAACAAGAGGTGAGAAGATCAGTTAGGAAGTGATTGTAAGAGACCAAGCAAAAAAATATGACGGAATAAACAAGTACTGGAGATGGCGAAAAGGAAATAAATATCAAAAATACTAAGGAAACAGAATACATAGGATTCACTGACCAATCAGATAATAGAGAGAAGGATGTTTTTCAAGAGCAGATTCTAGATTTATACTTTAACTTTGACCATGTTGAAACGGTGGAAGAACCCAGAACGTGCCAAATGCTTAGTACTCAGAATAGAACATTCTTTGCACTTTCAATCAGTGAGTCCAAATAAAGTCCCCATTTTAGTAACAGTTCTAATTTTGGAATTTCCTTAATCCATTTTTACATATTTTATTATAGTTCAGGTAACCTAAATCATAGCTGTAAACACTTTTTAAAAGTCACTATATTCCTATCCAAATATGCCATTGTACTTTCCCTATTTAGTAAGATTTCCGTACTATTAGTGTTCAGCTTATATAGCTATCTATCCTTACAATTTCTTTGAAAATTATTATCTGATATTATTACCCACTGGTTATTGTCATTCTACCAAGAAAAAGATGATTTTAAAACTTTAACAATATATATATTGTATCGCCTTTTCCAATTTATACATTATTTTAACCAAACTGTCTTGTTTAATCTTCCCGATGACCTTCTTAGGTAAGAAAAGGGGTCAAATGTATAACTATGGGTGGTGAGCACACAATGTAATATACAGGTGATATGTTATAGAACTATACCTTTGAAAGTTATAAAATCTTATTAACCAGTAAATTTAATTTAAAAAAAAAAAAGAGGAGAAATACTTATTACCATACTACAGATGAGAAAATCAAGGCTCAAGGCAGATAAACAATTTGCGCAAAATTATATGGCTGGCAAGTAGCAGAGCTTTAAATACAAATTTTCCAATTTTAAGGCCATGCAATATGTTTTTGAAGTAATATTTAACTTCTGCCACTTTCCATGACTCTCTCGTCCTAATAAATAGGAAGATGACTATAATCCCATTTTCCTCTCTGACATTCATTCATTTCCCCTGAACTTTTTTTTATTTAAAACCTTCTCTACCATATTTATAACCTCAAGAGTCTAATGCCATTCAGTCTGAGAAGTCTACTTTTCCTATACCAATTTTGCCTCCACTAAAACTCTCCTCCATCGTCACCACGTTCATGAATTGAGAGGACTTGGAATTTTTTTTCAGAATCTTGAAATGGAAATAGTAATACATCGAAGATTAGAATATCAGGGCATAATTCCCTTGCCTAGCAGTTCAAATTTGGCCTCCCGGAGCCTTTCACAAATTTATCTCATGACCACTATTTAGCCTCCAATCTGAGAAAATATTAGTTAAAATGGAGAACAAAATTATATACAATTTTGTGTACAAAATTGCATTATATACAAACTTCATAGGGTAGGTTAGAATTGAATCTGTTTATCTAACCTAATTTTAAATAAACTCGCTTTTATATAAACTAACTCACAATATTTTAATACTAGATTTTATGTTTATATTAATAGCACTACTGGAAATGGAAACTAAGGTAATAATTGAAATGTATTTTATCGTACATAATTTGTTTACTACAAAAATAATTTTAATAATTTTGAAAAAAATTGTTGAAGTACCAAAAAATTTAGTACTTAATTCCTGTGATTTCAAAAATTTACTGTTTCTTCTTATGTATTCAAACACATTTTAAAACTATATTCATCTGTATCATATGAATGACTTAGTAGTTTTTTATACCAGATTAAAAGCACATTGCTAGCTATCCAAAAAAAAAGAAAGTAAAAATTATAAATCACTTTATTTCAGAAAGTATAACAATACCTCTCATATACTAACGTACTGCTTGTTTTGTAAGTTCTCATCTCTCCCTATCAGAAACTCTTACTTATTCATTAAAAGTTCAACATTAAAATATAATTACCTAACCTGTTTCCTCACTAAACCAGAACACAGGCTATTTTTTTCTTTCAAGTATTACAGGTTCTCACCGGTATTAAACCATGGTATTTGTTTGTTTGTTTAGAGTTTATGACTCTGGGTGTGTTTTTTATTCAAAATTTAAACAATAAATTCAAAACAATGCCATTAGGTCTTTTAAAATGGAGATATTCATCTAGCCATTATCTACTTAATTCTAGCAACATCTTAATAGCTTTAATCATTTTATTAAACAGTGAAATAAAACAGCAATTGATTTCTCTGAATGAGATCATGGGATTAACCAGAATGATGATTTTCTCTTTCAGTATACTACTTATATACAAATATTACCTAAAAAATTTTGTCCACTATTGGGCCTTAACATTATCTTCCAAATTCTACTTTTTATGTTTGCTTACTTTCCGCTTAAACTACCATTGCCATTTAAATTGATGCCTGGAACATCTTTATTCATTCAAACTGACCTTTCTACAGAGTTCTCTACACCAGACTCTGATGCTGGCATCTCAACAATTTCCAGTCCCTACTGGTTTTTGGGGGGTTTTGTTTTTTGTTTGCTTTTAATATTTTTTCCTCACAACAATAAAATAAGGAAACAACAGGCTTTCAGCCAATTCAAAACTTACCTTGCAAATATGAAAATACTCTGAAGTCAGGGTTTCCTGAATCTCTTCTCTGAGGACCCCTGCAGTCCCTCCTGGATGCACGGAACCACTTCCACCACCACTGTTACTGCCACTGCCAGGGGAGGAGGCAGTTAAACCATCCAAAACTTTTCGGAAATTAAACTTCTTCATTTTAAAAGCTGTTGAGAAATTCAAAGGAAAGGGTGACTTAGCACATGGAATTATACCTGAGTAAAAGTGTTTAGTTTTTCATTAGTCAAGGCAGTAGCCAGTCCTCATTTTACAAGCATTGGCTATAAAAGACTAGGAAAAAAAAAAAAGAAAAGAAAACAAAGAGGCTTCATGTTGTCAAATTTAAATTCTAAAAAGCATATCCCTCAAAAAAAAAAAAAAAACCCACACAATTCCAAAAGCAACAGTATTTCCTCCTTAGACATCAAATTTTCCAGGGCTTTATCCCCAGCTGCTGCTGCTACGCTTTATCAGCACTGGGGTAAAAATAAAAGGCCGTGTCATCGTCGTCATTAGCGTTATAGCATCATTATTATACAATCAAACCAGGGTCCAACCGACCAAGACTGTCTTCTCTTAAGGACGGGCTTCCCAACTAAAGACTCAGCTCAGAACATTTTATTTTCAGAAAAAATGATGTGGGGGGAGCCGGTATTTACTCTGCCACCACCTTCTGGCCTCACACCATCATCTCCACCGCTCCCCGTTCCCCAGGAAATGATGGGGGGACTTTTTTTCCATTCCCCACCCCAACAGTCCGGACCCCAAGCATCTGCGGGAGACCCGCAGCAACAGCCAACGGCAGGGGCGAGCGGCCGCGCCAGCTGCCCCCGCCGCGCTCCCCGCCTCTCCACTGCCCTCCCCGCGTCTCCGGCCCTCCTCCCGCCTCCCCCCCGCCACCCCCGCCCACCCCGCACTGCCCGAGCCGCCGCCGAGCTCGCCCGCGGGTCGGCTCGCCCGCAGCACAGCTGCGGCTCTTGGAGGACGCGAAGCGGCGGCGGCCCCAGCGGTGGCCGAGTCCCGCCTCTGCCAGCTGTGCGCGCAGAGCCGCCGCTCCCGCGTCCCTCCCCGGGCCGAGCGCCTAGGCGCGAAGGCTCTCTCCCGGGGGCGCGCCAACACGCAAACACCCTCACGTAGACACTGCGCGCCCAGCCAGACAGAGCGCACACAATCGGTCTCGCGCAGACATTCACGCGCGGGCACTCCTGCTCACAGACGCACACACAGGTGTGAGCGATCCGCGGCTAGACGGCGGCGTCGGCGTCCCAGGGGGACGACTAGGATCCCCGACTTAGGCACCTTCCTCAGCTGCCACTATCCGCCCGCCAGCCCGGGAAGCTCAGGTGCAGAGGCAGGCGGGCTCGCAGGCGGCGGTCCGGCGCGGCTCCGGCGGCTTCTCCGGTCCCTCCGGTCGCAGCGCCCGGCGCTCTCCGAGGTCCTAAACGAGCAGGCAGGCTCCACCTCAGGCTCCGCCCTCCCGCCGTGGGAGGCAAGCCCCGCCTCCAAACCGCCTCCTCGCTGGCCCCGCCCCCTCTTGCCCAGGCCTCCCGGAGCCCGTGGAAGGGGCGGAGAGCGCCGGGACATCAAAGGGACGGAGTAGCTTCCGCCTCAGTCCTAGGCTACTTAGAGCTAAATTCCGCGGTTGCGAGGCGGGAAAGATATTTGGGGATAGGCCGAATAAAAAGCCAATGAAAGGTGGCGGGGAGATTTTAGAAAGGTAGGTGAAGTATTTGATGGACAGCGGTATTGGCCAGTGTGCAGGGCGGCCGAGCTTTAGGGATTGTAATTGGCGCTACCTGTTGAAGGACGCAAGTGTGAATCAATAGAACGCCTGAAAGCGTACGAACTTGGGCTCCTTGAGTCCGAGGCTTTAGGAGGGATTTCCCTAGGTCTGGCTCTGGACAAGATTGTGAAGTTGGCAAGTGTTTTGCAGTTTATCACCTCTTCCCGCTCTCCAGGTGCATCTATTGAGCTCTCCTTGCTGCCCTTCTACTTGCATAATTGCTTAACGGGTCACCTCTGACGAAGGCAATTGTATTTCAGTAGAGTTTTGGGATATACTGTATAGCCTTCCAGATACTTAGGGATCAGTTGTTCACCTTATTCCCTCTAATACGTAGAATTACCCCTTCTCCCTATTTTCACAAATATTTTTTTAAAGAAACATTTCTCTCTCTTAAACCATGTCAAGAATATATTTTTAGCTTTTTCTATGAGTCACAATAATCAGTATGAAAGATGTACTTACTATTCCGTGCAGAATTTTTTTTTAAAGTACATCAGGATAAGATTTGGTTCTGAGCCTTGACTTGTTACTGAATTGGGGAAATTTTGCACCTGTATTTCTTAGTCTGTGAAAATGAAGGACAACTCGGGACCATAGCTAGCTGTAGATTTCAAGCTGGGCAACACAACAGAGCTCATTAGTAATCATCCCAAATAGTCTTAGATTTTAGAAGTCTTCTAGGATGACCTCTTCTTTTTTTCCTTTGTGTGTGGGGGACGGGAGGGGTCCAAAGAGAGACCTAAAAGAGAAATGAGTTGCTCAAGGTTACATAGCGAGGAAATAACAAAGATGGAATAGACCCCAGTTTGTTGTATCCTCAGCTCAATGTTCATCTTCTCCTTTTGAATTTTTCAGTACTTAGTGTCCTCCCAAAGACTCCCAATACTTCCTGGTAGTCTTTCATTGCCACAGCTAGATAGTAACACTCTTGCAGGCAGGCATAGAATTTTATATTTCTCCTATCGTGGTTAGCAACTGGCACAATGTTTCACATATAATTGGCACTTAAAGGGTTTTGAACAATTAGTTTATTAATCGTTATTAGTAAAAGATTTTTGAGATGGTACCCAATTATATCGTGTTTGGGAGGGGTAAAAATAAGGGTGGAAACAAATGCCATGTCTGATGTTAACTAGATCTCATTAGGGTTCCAAATTCTATACTGGATTCCTAACAACATGTATCTTTGTCTTATTTTTATTTTTTTCTTCTCTTCTTCCTGGCCCATATCACCTCCAATCATGGGTGCCCATTAGGGCTAAAGACTTCGCTTTCCTCTTTTCTATGCCTGGCTTTTCTTTAAATGTGGGGTGAGGAGAGGATTGCTTTAACTCTGAGAAGTAGGCATTGTTTTCTAAAGTAATGGATTTAGATGTCCACTTTCCCTTCATCAGAAAATCTATCAGCAACTCCTTAATTTTCAAGAAAATGAAAAACAAACCTGACCAAGTGGTGGCTTGGTCTTTTGATGAGAGTGAAGAAAGAAGATACCTTGATTCAGCAAAGTGAAATGTAACTTTTGCAAGAAAGCCCCTTAAATCACCCATCACCAACACTATCTTAGCAAACTACGTGGTGCTTTTTCTAAGAATTAAGAGAGAACTGAGAACTAAAAAATACACAAAACAGATTGACAAAGATTCTACTTGAGGACCCTAAATGAAACTCATTGGCCCACTTGAGTTAAAAAAGAGGTGACAGAATAACTATCCTTTCATATGGGACAATAAGTAGAAATGAAAGAAAAGTCTAGTCAGAATATATAAATGTTTACAAACAAATACAAGAATCCTGAAAAATAAAACATGATTAGAATGCTGAGATTGTGAACTCTTTGGGACTATTTAAAATATCTTTGTTGTTCCTCCACAATAGAGAGCACAGTGCCTTATACATAGTAAGTGCCTGGTAAATATTAGTTTGAATAAATTATAGCAAGTAAAAACCTTGACATGATTGCAATTTCATAGAGAGAGAGAACCTGTGGACACAGGGCATTGTGATGTCTATTCACAAACTGTGAGCAAAGGATAAAAATGAGCAAGAGACAGAGTACATTATGTACATGAGGAGACAGCATAAACAATTGTAGCCTAAAGCTTTTACTAGATGAGAGAAGCACAATGAAATATCTATCAAAGCTAATTCTATTCTTAATAAATTAATGAAAAATAAGATGTTATACTATAAACCATCTGTAAAGGGAATGAGACCAGACCATGAAATATACCTGATAAATAATGTAGAGCACTTTAGAATTGGGTCAAATAATAATATTGGAGAGTTTTGTTCATTTTATTGCAAACTAGAAGAATACCACATGGGGAGGAGTTTCTGATAAGCCATGATGTCTTCTGAAAAATGACAAGTATGAATAACTGCAAGACAGGAAAACAGTCTAAGCTTGGTCCTTGGAGCAAAATCATCAAATCATTCAAATAAATCTAATACATTGGAAGAATTTTTAGGATATATGTTAAAAATATATTACAACTCACTTTAAGGAACTGTGATCTTGTATTCAAGTCAACAATGGAGCTAATAGACACTGCTTTTTAACATCCTAAAAATAATCAAATAATTATAGAAAATATGTGCATCTGTGGCACTTTGCACAGAGGAGATTTGCTAAATTGACTAGGCTTGGAGAAAACAAAGCCAAATTGAAGTATTACCTTGTCTTGTACACCTGAAACTAATAAATTAAACAAAATACATGTAAATGGTTCATCATATATAAAGATAATAATTTCTACCAGTTATTTAGCACCCATGTGCCAGACACTACACCATGAAATTTACAACATCTCTTTTAATTTGCTCCATGTTATAACTCTATGAGCTAGCTGTTGTCCCATTTTACAGGTGAGGAAATCTGAGACTGAGAAACAGTTGAGAAATTCACCCAAGAAGACAGGTGGATTGCTCAGTCTTCAAATTCAAGGCTAATATCTAAGATCATGCTCGTAATCACTGCATTACTAATTAGTGTATTAAATAGAAATTGGAATAGGAAAAAAGTACAGGTTAATTCTTCTGAAATAATGAACATACATGTGTTTGTTTGCCAAGACTGCCGCACCAAAATACTATGGATTGGGTAGCTTAAGCAACAGAAACTAATTTTTCTCATAGTTATGGAGGCTCATAGTCCAAGATTGAAGATTTGGGTTTCTTCTGAGGCCTCTTTCCTTGGGTTTCATATGACTTCCTTCTTACTGTATCCTCACATGGCCTTTCCTCTTTGTGTGTGCCTCCCTTGTGTCTCTGTACGTCTAAATTTCCCCTTTTTATAACCTGTCAGATTAGATTAAGGCCCACCATAATGGCCTCATTTTTTTACTTAATCACCTCTTAAAGGCCCTATCTCCAAATAGAGTCACATTCTGAGGTACAGGGGGCTTAGGGCTTTAACATATGAATTCTGGGGAGACACAATTCAGCCCATAACAAATGACAATTAAATTCATCATTCTTTGAGGAGAGCATCTACAATAAACTGAAACTGTGTAAACAATTTTACATTTAGAATCTCATTTAATCCTCACAACAATCGTGTATGGTAGCTATTGATAACTCCATTTCACAGGTGAAAAAAAAGCAAAGAAAGATTAAGTAGTATGCCCAACAGCATACATCTAGTAGGTTGTGAAGTAGGAATTTCAACTCATATAAATTATATCCCAAAGCTCTTTTTCCTCATGCTATTAGTTTTCTTTGGAGAAACAAAAGAAATTCCATTATATAGATATTTGATATAACAAAAGGAAATTATTACAGGATAAATATTAGGATAAAACAGAACAGAAAAAAGAGAGAATATCTGCTAAGGAGGAGTTGGGGAGTGAATACTAGAAGCAGAGAACTTTGGGGATGGCAAGCTACTAGGAGGTTCTTATCTGACAAGATATCTCAGTATATGCATACTTTAAAATACGAATATATTGAGTCCCAGGCAGTATCCCACTAATATAGAAGAAAATCAGTTATTCAATACCTAATTAGACATAGCAAGGCTTTTTCAGATGTTGAAAAAGTTCAAAGAGAGTTTTAGGATGATAAGAATTATCCTAAGTACTAAGTACTAAATTGCTGATAAGTACTAAGTACTAAATTGCTGATAAGTACTAAAGTACTTATCCTAAGTACTAAATTGCTGACAAGTACTAAATTGCTGAGAGAGGCTATAGAGTCAGGGAATATCAAAACAACTGGAAGGAGAATTTGGGTGGAGGCAGTGTAATGATTGGCGCTTATTGTAAGGCCAGCTGGCAATTATTTACATTAACAAGTGTGAACATTTCCAATCTGCTTGCTGTGAGGTACCTGGTCTTGGACTGAGCAACCTAATTTATCACTCACTTCTGACTCCTCAATCAAGTTATAGCACTATCCTTTATTATTTGCTAGTCTAGGAGTTACAATTTTATTCAGAAAACACATTTGAAGAATAGATTCCACCTTTATTCATTCTGGCAAAATTTTCAAGAGGATTAGGAATTACCTTTCCTTCCTAAATCTTCATCTGACTTTTTTTGACTCTATTATACATCCTTTAGGACGGGTACTGGGTGACACTTGTCAGCCTCTGTCATATGGCAGGAAATAGCAACCAGCATTAAAATACCTTATTCGGCCTACTCCAAGCCCAAAAGGGGAGAAACCACAGGGTTAATTATATAACATCATGGCTCTCATGGGTTTCAAATAAACAGGCAAGGTCATTAGGATATACCCAAAACATACAAAGTATGGCCCAGCACACAATCAAAGACAGAGCTGCAAACAGAATTCATCCCTTGTAGGGAAAAACTCAAACATTTACTATTAAACATATGATTAAAATCAGCACTTTGTGCATCTTTTAAAATAGATTTTCATATATCAATCCATTACATTGGGATGTGGTAAGAGAAAGGGATTTAGTGTTGGGACAAGACTGTTTTCTAGCTGAGGCACTAACATGCCCTTTTAACCTCTAAGCCTCACTTTTTCATATACATGCTATTATGTAGGCTATTATAAGGAACAAATGAGATTATGTAAAAGTTTTGTAAAATGCAATCCACTTCATAAATATATTCTTATTTTATTTATTATTCTTTTGCTTTAGTGAAATAGTTTATAGGAATTGACTTTAGAGTTGAATTTATTTTCCCATTATTATTGGTATAAAAATCACTCGCGTCTATGGATTGACTTGCTGAAATTGAAGGAGAGGAAGAAGATTTGGACAAGATGACTTTTGGGGTTCTTTCCAATCCCAAATTCTGTCTTCATACGATTTAGTCAAAGTTCCCAGTATTCTCTTTCTAAATACAACAAAGCCTCACTGGAAGGTAATTAAAAGAGCAGCCATGTAGATGCTGATCAACAGAGATGATCCGCAGCCTACAGTAGGCAAAAAATACATGAACCCTAAGAAGTGTCTAGCAATCTCTAACTGGATATAAATATTACTTAAAAATGTAACTGGACATCACATTTTTTATTACTGTTTCTATTTATACATTTACACACTCATGTGCATGTGCATGTATATCTGTTATAAAAGTAAGGTGTGCTTATTATAGAAACTTTATAAAATCTACACATTTATTTCTAGTCCTCTTCAAGACATTTTTAAACAAATTAAATGTGTCCTGTATGTACCATTTTGATTCCTGTTTCATTTTTAACTAAACATTTTTGTTGTCAGCTTTCCCCATTCATTAAATATTCTTCAGAAATACCATTTTGAATGTCAATATCATATTTAATTATATAGATATTTATACAAGGTATTTTGTCATTTCCATATTCTTGGATTTCTATTTCTAATTTTACAGTATTATAAATAATAATGGGAGAACTTTTATACTAAATCTTTGGCAAAGTTTCAGATTTTTTTTCCATAAATGTGCCTTGTATATTAAAAGTTTGCATAATATCAATTCCTCAGACAGGAAATCCTCAGTCAAATTTTTTTCTAGGGGATAGTGCTATGTCAAAATAATATGTCTTCACACTTAGTTTTAAATTTTATTTTTAAAAGGTTGTACCAATTTATACTCTCGTTAAGACCTCAGGTCTCTGTGGAGAACTCATGCTATGAACCTTTGTAAAGTGATGTCCCATGCCACCTACATTGACTTCTTTTGTTCAGATGTTGAAAAAGTTCAAAGAGAGTTTTAGGATGATAAGAATTAGTAAGCATAATCAACTAAACAGAGCAAAAATGTGGCAAGATAAAACATATAATTTAGGTAAAGCTGTTTCAATTTGGAGGAAGAAAATATAAAAGTTTTCATAGAACTTCAAAGTTAGAAACTCAGTAATTCGCATGTTTGATTTCTAAATGTAAAAAGTGTAACACAAACCTCCATTCAATTATATAATCGACAAATTAAAATTATAATTTTGTCATATGTTATTGTCATTTGAAGGGGGAAATGAAAAAATAAGCACAGGGACTGCTTAAAAGGTAGAGAAAGAAATGTAGACCTACGCATGGATAATTTCATAGGAAAACAACCAAATCTTAAAAGAATATTTAAGACTTTTAAAACCAGTTTGGGTTTTTGCCACTAAAGACTAAATAGAGATGTGAACCCTTGCTATTTTAAAGCTTAGAGCAAGATTCAGACACAGATCACAGATTCTCTATCCCTAATCTAGATGATAAAACTATAAAGGGTTCACAGCCTTTCTTGGGTTTAGAATATGGAGACAAGTGGAAAAATTTCTTTTGAGACCCAGCCTCTCCTGTTTTCTGAAGCTTTGATTCACCGTGACTTGTGATGATTGCCCTAGTTTAAATAGGGATATGCATTTGTTTTCATGATGGCAATCATGAAAGTTAACAATGCCATTACTGAACTAATTATTTACAAAGGCTAACAAAATGTTAAGATGTTAAGAGTTTGAAAATGTTCATATTAATTATTAGCTCTCCTAAAATTGGCACATTAGAGTTTTAGAGTTTTAGAGAATAAGCCAGGCTGCTAGCATGACTTTGTTTTACAATAAACACAAGTTCCCAAAACAGAGTCATGAGAGTAGAGGATAAGTGACTTCTTTCCTGCCCAATTGCAGAACAGGAGACAAGAGAAAATCCTTTTAAGTGAGTCCTCTCTGGCCATGCAGGATAAGTTTTCTATTTCAGTCATCTCCTTGGCTAGCTTGGGCTGACAAAACATTGTTGTTCTCTTAACCTTGCCAAGCTGAAAATCTTTACAAGTACTTTTTCAGTAACAGCCAGTGATTTATAGCTTCTAGTAGATCTCCTCAGATAGAAAAACAAATTTTATTTATCTGCCTCATTCTTCCTCCTCATTATTCCCAGTCTCTGTTGTCTTTAGCCATAATCCTTTTTTATTTAATGCTAATATTACTTTGCTTTGCATAGTTTTTCAGGTGTGTTTGTGTTTAATATGCTTTAATTATGGAGACCAAATTTCTTGAATTTTCTGGGAAAGTTCCTATTTGAAAGATTCTGTATCATTGTTTTCATAAACCATCAAAGCCATCTCAAAAACCGTCTAAGTCCTCAGCAAAATACAACTGTTTTCCATGATGCTGTTTTTAAAATTGAGTGGCAAAACATATGGGGAAGGAAGATACACAATAGTGTATTTTTAAGAGCAGGAACCCTGATTTCAGATAGACCTGAGTCTGCTACTTATTTAGTATATGACCTTGGACAAGTTATTTAATTCTCTGTGTTTCAATTTTCTTATTTATAAAAGGAAGATAAAATTACCACCCTCACTGGATTGTTGTGAATATAAACTGAGAGAATTCTGGCACTCAACACACTGCCTGGCACATAGAAAACCCTCCACATATGTTAGCTATTATTATTTTTCAGCACCAAGTCTCATATGAATATTGGTGATCATAAAAGAGTTGTAAGAAAAAGTACTTTTACCACTAAAGTAAAAGACCCTAAGATGAAAACAACTAAAGTCCCATTTGTTATACTTGGACCTTGGGAAGTAGATCCTGGGTATTTGTATGTTAATAATTAACTAGTCCTTTAGAAAGGAAATCTTCATAGAAACAAGCTTTGCAGGGTTCAGTTGGGGAGGCCCAGAATGGTAAATCTTAGAATATAGGCAATTAATTTAGTCAGATTATCTGTTAAGTAAACACTGTGTCCTTAAGTCATATCTTAACGAGAACTTGCTATCAGAATGGGAGAAAGAAAAATGTGTCTATAGGTCAAAGATGGTTGAATATGCTTAAAGATTTTCCACATGGAAACATTAGTTTTCCAAACAGGAAGAACACATGTAAATTCAGTATCTCTCTCTGTCCAAACTCCAGGATAAAAGAGAGTTATTCTGTTGTTATTTGCTAACTTGTTCTTTGATGTTTGGTAGATTGGAATGAACAATTAACAATTTCCTGATTAACAGTTTTTGGAGATTGGAATGAACATTGGCAGCCAATGATGCTGTAAACTCTTTCCTGAAAATCCACAGGAAGTACTCAAAGACTTGCCAAGAAAGGCTGGAAAAAAACTGCAAAGAATAAACAATTATGAAGCAAGCTGAGTTCTTTAAACAAGTATGAGAGGAATAATGTGCCATCATTTCAACAGCAGATGATGAAAATGATGATGCAAATATTGCATTAGCTAATATATGTCTTGGCTGATTTTTAAAATTTCTCTTTATGTAATTGTATAGTTTTGGATGAAGGTTATTCATGACATGTGTAAGTAAATGTGGTTTAAATTTATCATCACTGTGAGACTTTTGAAATATCTTATTTTATAAATAAGAACAAAAGAAATCTTTTGTAAGAATATATGCCCTAATTTGTAAATTTTAAAATGTGGTTACCACATTTATAATTCATCACTCTTATAGAGATTTCCACAGTCCAAGAAAGGAATCAAGGACAGCAACTACAAAAGCAATTATTCCACAGGATGTGAGAAGAACATGAGGAAGGAGCCTTATTCCCTTTATGCTACCACACTTAATGAAGGCTTTAGGCTTCGATAGTACAAGATGAGAAAAGAGGGAAAATACCAAGAAGAGAGATGAGTCCATTTTATAACCTGTAAAAAGCTTGCAAACATCAATTTTTGTCTATTTTTGTTCCAGTATGTCTAGTATATGGTAGGTATTCAATAAATATTTGCTGAATGAATAAATACTAGTACCTAATATTCATGTTTCATACTAAAATTTCAGGTCTGAATTTAAATATATAATTAAGCCACAGATTAAATAACATGCTTCATCTATTTGACAATTATGCATTGTGTGACTATTTTGCATTAGGTAGAATGCTAGATGTTATCGGGTGTTATAAGGAATGGGGGGAGGGAAGGAGGAAAGAAGAAAGGAAGAAGGAGCAATACTGACTTGAGAAGCTGAATACGGGGGGTGACAGACATGCAAACAATTAATTATACAACACTTATTAGAGTAATGTGAATGGTATAAGCAGAACAACGTGATTGCATTGAAAGAATAACTAATTATTTCTTCCATGTGCCTCAGTGAAGAAGAGGTGAATGAATTGAGAAGGTTGGTTTTAGCTCTTTTTGAATCTTTTCCTACGTTTAGCTTCCTCAACACAGCTTTATGCTGATTTTCCTTCTACTTCCTGAGGTCTCTTTCACCTCCTTCATTTTCTTTTTCCCAAACCCTAAGGACTTAAGGAGCAAACAGAATATAAGCAAGAATTGGTGCTTATCATAAATTACTATTTCAAGAAGTTTGGTAGTAAAGGAAAAGGAAAAAAACAGAGAAAATAAAGTGAAATTGGTGGGTCTGAAGGGGATAGGAATGAATAATATTCGGGGGGCAGAGGTAAAGCCAGAGAACAAACTATTAAAGATTCAAGAGTAAAATAAGATAACCAATGAGACAAGATCATAGTCTGTAACAACTATTTCATAACCTTCCTACCTTTCCCAACCCTCCAACTTCTCCCCTATCACAGCCGCAGCTTACAGCTTTGGGCTGAATAGAGAAAATGGAAACCATTAAATGAGAGTGTCCCAGTCCTCCTACCATCAAATCTTAAAGACAACAATAACATCAACAGCCTTTCATGCCTTCCCACTCTCACTCCACCCCTTTGTCAGTTAAAGAGGGCTTTCTCCTGCTAACAGCCCCTACCTCCCACCTTCTCCTACTTAACCACACTTTCCTATTTCGACCGAATTTCACTTGTCTCTGTTTATCAGCATGACAATTAAGAATCCTTGGGAATCTCTCACCTTCTGTGCCTGTAAAATTATGATCATGTACTCTCATTCTCCAAGTTATGATAAATTTAGGGTACAAAAATATCCATTAGAAAGAGTCCTATACAGTTATAAGTGAACCCAAGATACTCGTTTGATAATAAGAATGGTGATTGGTATGGTGAAGGAAAATTATCTTCTTTCTTTTGCCATACCATAGAGCATGCTTTTATCAGGAAGAATTAGAAGATTCCTACCTAGCAGAGTTATAATAGTAGGTTCAGTAAAAACAACAATTTTCTCAGCATATTTTTTTTAAATCATTTAAACTTCTTTAAAAATCCCAGATTAGTACTAAATTAATTGCCTTAGAGTTTGCATGGTGTTTCGATTTTTTCCAATAAAAATAAACAGAAGCCCAGTATTCTTTTCACTTTGGCATTTAGAGATTTTTAATACGACAAAAAAGCAGGCTTGCCTCCTGGGTGTAAGGCGAGCTTCTAGCTGTAAGAGTCAATCAATTGGGAAGGGCATTTGTGGGTAGGAGTTGTGAAAAATTGCCAGCTTGACCTTGAAAATAATAAAAAATAATTGAGACTAGTGGCAATGAGCATTTATTTCCCATGTGCTGCAGTCTCTGTCACATTTTTTTATTTGGTTGAAATTTCTGTCCCCTACCACCTACCCACACATATTCATGTGCACTATTAACATCATAATATATATTAATGAGCCCTCACAGCTGGTTAAGAAGCTTTTTCTAGCAGGCTAATAACATCACTTTGACTCAACGATGCTGTGCATAGTGTAATCTAATAAAATGGTGTCATGTGCACTGAAAAGCAGAATAAAAGAACAGTTCACTCTTCAAAGAGGCAGCAACTAGGAATACAGCTATACTAGCAAAATCATCCTGGTTTATATAGCTCAATAGAATTTTGTTTGTATATATTTCTTTCATTCATATATGTGCATTGTGGTGGGGAGATATAAAATGATAGAATCTCAAGGTTGAGAAAGATATAAAAGTCCATTACTTCAATCAACTGTTTAATATTTAAATTACTCACAACATTTGGCTCCAAGTGGCCATCTAACATAAATCTGAAACACCTCCCTCCACCCCAACATCCTACGCTTACCTGTCCCCAATAATGCAAGGAGTGAAATACCTCTAAAGAAGAGGTTTTCAACCTTGGCTGCACTTGGAACATCCATGGGAGCTTTTTAAAAAAAAATCCCCAAACTGAAGTTATAGGCCAGATGAACTAAAGCAGGATCTCTGGGGTTGGGACACAGAAATCAGAATATTTTAACAGTTCTCAAGGGATTCCAAATGCAACCAAGATTGAGAATCACCTTTCTAGAGGCAATAGGTCCTAAAAATAATAAAATTGTTTTCATTGGAAGACAAAATCAGCCACTCTGCAACTTTGACCTATGGGTCCTAAAAGAAGTTTTCTTAGGAATTATCAGCTGAAGCTCAGAGAAAGACTCTTTTCTCCTTTTTATACCAAAGATTAAATAATGGA
Organism: Rhinolophus hipposideros; assembly: GCF_964194185.1. Taxonomy (NCBI): domain Eukaryota; kingdom Metazoa; phylum Chordata; class Mammalia; order Chiroptera; family Rhinolophidae; genus Rhinolophus; species Rhinolophus hipposideros. Next base: position 47,276,183 of record NC_138048.1, on the reverse strand, counting down.
TTATTTTATAATGCATGAATGAAAGGTTCAGAACTATAAGTGACAGACATCACTTATAACTCCCATTTGTTTTTTAGCCCTTGAAGGAAATATCCCTTTCCTTAAACTTTACACATCTGAGCAAAACAGAATTGAACAGAAAAAAGTTTTATGTAGAGTCTCGCGTAATGATTCTGTCATTGCTTCTCTACTTGTGAGATGCCAGCCCATGTCTTTCTCATATGAGATATGACGACATTCAAGTAAACATTTTCTTTTAGGATACTGAATGATGGGCTTCCTCTATATTCTAGTAGAGATATCATAAAATAATAATCATGTAAAAATCATCAGGACATACAGCAAGATATTAAGACTAAAAAACATCTGAAGATATTGTTTCCTTCCCTTTTTGTTATCTATATCTGTATCTATATCTATATCTATACCTATATCTATCTTGAAAACTAAATGGCCTAAGTCTTGCATTATCATGTTCTCCTAGTGGCTGATTATTAAGTCTGTCCACTTTCAGAAGAAAGCATTGTCATATCTCTAATGGCCTAACTCGACCAAGATGGATAGTGGTAGTTGCCCTTCCACATGAAAGATTCTAGAAATATATAATAACTATCACTTCTTCTTTTTTTTTAAAATTTATTTATTAGTTTCAGGTGTACAAGACAAGGTAATACTTAGACGTTCATGATTTATATCCTTCACACTGTGAACCCTCCTCCCCCCATCCACTATCCCTCCGACCTCACACTGAACCATCACATTATATATATAAAATTATAGTTGGCATTCATTAATGTTTAGCTTCTGGTGTACAATGCCATGATCAGGTATCCACAATATCCCTGAGGTATCACTTCTTCTTTAGTTTCTTCTCTAATTTAAATATATCCTCAATTCCTTCAACTATTCCTCATAAAACATACCTTTACTTTTCCTCAATATCTTGGTCACTTTCCTCCCACTACTCTCCAGATATATCTAGCCCTCTTAAATTATGGTTCCCAGAAATATGGAGATTACCTTCTTGGTCCTAGATACCTTAAAATAGAAGTCCTCTTACTTGAAAGACTGAGATTAGTAGGTGACCATTGATAGAAAAAATTTACTAATATGAAGAACTGTTAAATCTATTAGTGCATAATGATACACTATTACCAGAAGTTTAGTGTTAGTCCTGAGAAATTAAAAGAATGGAGTTGTAGTAAATTATCAGGGGAAAACTTAGGAAGGAGAAAGTTTTGGAGGAAGAGCAGATGAAAATTTAGTTTAATATTTTGGTGTCTGTTAGTTGGTAGTTGGATATTTAAGTTCGGTATTCAGGGAAGAGGTATGAGCTATAAATATTAGAAAGGCATAAATTTGTGAATCACCAGTGTTTAGATGGGACTTAAAGGCATGATTTTGGGTGAACCCACCAAGGAAATGAGTATAGATAGAAAAGAGAAGAGGTACAAAGACTGAGCCCTAGGGCATCGACATAAAGAAGGGAGGAATAACCAAAAACAAGAATGAAAAGGGGCAGTCAAGGAGGTAGTTAAAAAACGAATAAAGTATGTTTTGCATGCCCAGTGAGGGGAGGGAGGGTTCAACTGTGTCAAATACTGCTGAAAGACTAATAAGATGAAGACTTGGGGTAACGGATGATATTGACAGAAGTGGTTGTTGTGTAGTGGCAAGAGCAAAAGCTTATTTAGAATAGATTCAAGAAAGAATGGGAATGGAGGAACTGGAGACCAAATGTATAAAATACCTTTTTCTTTGAACTTTGCTGTAAAGGGAAGAAGAGAAGTGGCACATAGCTTGATGGGATGTGAACTCAAGAGAAGTGTGATTTGTTTTTTGGTGATAAAATAAAAACAGTATGTTTGTTTACCATTAGGAAAATCCATTAGAGAGGAGGAAAATCAATGATACATGAAAAGTGGGGAGAATAACTGGAAGATATCCTTGAGTGGGAGAGAAAGGAAAGATCTGGAACACAAGTTGAGGGCCTGGCCTTATCTGGAAGTGCATAGAGTTTATCCATAATAACAGGGGAGAAAACAGAGTATACAGTTACAGATGCATTAGGGTAAATAGAAAAGGTGGTGTTGCTTTTGTAAGTTCTTTAAGTATTGCTATATTTTTTCAGGAAAAGAGCAAGAAAGATCAGAAGCTAAGAGTAAGGATGAAGGAGGTTTAAGGAGAAAGAAGAAGGAATGAAATGATTACGTCTGACAGAGTGGGATTGTAACAGCTAGGCAGCATTAAGGGCCCACTGAAGGTTAATGATCATGAACATAAAGTGAGACCAGTCAGCATGGTTGCATGTTTTTCTCTAGTCATTTCACCTAAACAAATACAGGCATACAAGAGACATAAAATTGATTTTAATCAATATTGAAAACAAGTGAGAACAATATAATAAGAAAGTGGAAACAGGCTGAGAGTATTGGCAAGGAAGTTAGTACAATGACTGACTACAGAATTCAAGCTGAATTACAAAGGAAGTGAAGACATAAACAACGAGATCGTGAAAGGAAGTAGGCTAGACACTTTATTGGTCCTAGTGTGTTCAAAGGATTGTTGGGATTGAGATACTGGAAGAAATGAACTAGAAAGGTTAGCAGAGTAGTAGTCAGTGTGGAAAGCTTGACATTGAAATCAAGCAAGGTTTAATATTTGACCTATAGTGGCCGAGGTAATGTGGAAGACCAGGTCATTGGAAGAGAGAAGGTCAGGAAACTGAAAAATCAGACAATTGGAAGGATCATCTATGTGTATAAAGAAATCATCAAGAATCAAGACAGCTGTATCATTGGACAGGGTGACAGAAATGAGGAAGAGTGATTTCTGGGGGTCAGTACATGATTGCAAATAGGTGGAGTTGTGAGTGGAATAGACATCTGATAACATAAGAATCAAATCTCGGGAGGGAGATAGGTTAGACATTGTTTTGGATATTTCTTCTTTATGAAACATACGTGGTTTCACTTTCAGCTTATCATTGATGTATTTGTTTAACACGTATGCTACATTCTTACTTGTGAATTGGAAGAAATTATAGAACAAAACAAGTCTAAGGATAGAGTTCTGAACCCACGCCACTAGAAATCTCCCTCCAGTATGATACTGATCCATTAATAAACATCCAACTAATTATGCCATGGATTAACAAATTCATTATCTTGTCCATAAAGGTGTTTAGTATTGTGAGACATATCTTGCCTTATTGAAATTTTGATATTTTATATCAAATGCAATATTTCTCAGACTAACATATGCTGCCCTTAATAGTCCACAGATGTGGCTTCAAAGGTCCTCAAGTTCCATAGGAGAATTATTCTAATGTTGTCCTTTTGTTTTAATAAAAGCATTTTTTAAATCAATACAGTTATATTCAATATAATTTGGATGACCTCTTTATAATTGAGAACTGCCACACCTCTTTTGTTTCTGGGACTGCATTTATCCTTACATTGGTACCAAGAACTACTACTTTAATTGTTATTTAAAAAAACAGTGGATGCCTTAGTACTTAAATGATGCATGCACACAGAAAGCAGGACAAATGACGTCATCATGTCCTCTGTAAGTGATGATTTTGCAGTGTTTCAAATAAAGAAAAGACGTGGGTGACCTGAATCATCCCATGGCATGTGGTAGAATTGGAAGAGCAAACCCATGGAAATCAGTACCACAGTTACATCGCTAAGTAGGAATGTTAGTTCATCTGAACATCAACTGTCAGGTGAACTTAATGAGATGAATTTAAATAATATTGGTTTTATAGCTCTATTAGCATTCATGTTGGATGATTTTGTATATAGTTCTATTTATAATTATCATTAAAATAAAAATAATTTAGGTAGATTCTATCCATTTATTCTATTACAATAAATGTTAAAGGGACTTCTTTAAGATGAAAAAGAAAAAATGATCAAAAATATGAATAATGAAATGGCAATAACTACATATCTACCAATAATTACTTTAAATGTCAATGAATTAAATGCTTCAATCAGAAGACATATGGTGGCTGAATGGATGAAGAAAACAAAGCCCCTATGTATGCTGTCTACAAGAGACTCACTTCAGATCAAAAGACAGACTGAAAATAAAGGGATGGAAAAAGGTATTTGATAAAAATGGAAACAAACAAACTTAAAAGCTAGGGTAGCAATAATTATACTAGACAAAATAGACTTTAAAACAAAGACTATAACAAGAGACAAAGGAAGACCCAGTAATTCTACTTCTGGGTATGTTTCTGAAGAAACCCAAAACTCTACTTTGAAGAGACATGTGCATCTATATCTTCATTGTAACATTATTTACAGTGGCCAAGATATGAAGGCAACCTGGGTGTCCCTGAATGGATGAATAGATAAAGATGAGGTGACACATATTACTCAGCCATAAAAAAAAAACAACACACGAAATCTTGCCATCTGCAACAACATGGATAGAGGCTATTATGCTAAGTGAAATAAGTCAGACAGAGAAAGACAAATACCATTTAATTTCACTTATGTGTGAAATCTGAAAAACAAAATAAATGAACAAACAAAACAGAAACAAACTCATAGACACAGAGAACATTTTGATGGTTGCCAGATGGGAGGGCATTGGTGGGAATGAGTGAAAAGGGGGAAGGGATTAAGACGTACAAATTGGTAGTTGCAAAATAGTCATGGGGGTGTGAAGTATATCAAAAAGAACATACTCAGTTATATTGTAATAGTATGTATGGTATCAGACAGGTACTAGATTTATCATGGTGATCACATGTTTTATAAATGTTTATAAATGATCACAAGTTTTATAAATGTCTAATTACTATATTGTGTACCTGGAACTAATATAATCTTGTATGCCAACTGTACTTGAAAATTATTTTTAAAAAAGCAATAGAGGGGGTTTACAGTGTGAGGGATATAAATGATGAACATCTAAGTATTACCTTGTCTTGTACACCTGAAACTAATAAATTAAAAAAAAAAAAGCAAGAGAGTAAAATATCCAGCATGTCTTGTCCATTATAGCTCGATGCCAGCAACCAGAGAACTATCCATTTTCCCACATCCTCTAAAGTCACTCTTGTATTAATTAACATCCTCCCCCACTGCCTATCTCAAAAGATTTACAAAACTTTATATCTACCTCATATTTCAAGTCTCATGAGGATCCCAGAGAAGTTCTCCTCGTCAGTCACTCAGATAGCTGTTCTAATAGACTTCATCTAGACATGAGTTTCCCTGATCACCAGAGCACTGAGTGGCAAATTGCACACTGGTTTTTTTTTTTTTAAGGTTTTCACCTAGAAATGTTACATATTGTTTCCAATCAATTTCATTGGCTAAAATATATCACATGGCCATGGCCAGATCTGAAAGGGGACCAGAAAGAGAAGTCCTACCACATAAGTGGTTAAGGGAATTGGACAGATTTGGTGGATAGTACTAATGACTACCCATATTCCTTAAACCTTACAGGATGGATACCATATTTGCTAATTTAGAATTAACATTTGTGACAATTAGCTTTCTTAGTTTGTAAACAACAGAAATTCACTCTGGCTAACTTAATCAATAAGAAAGAACTCATTGGGGGTAGCAGGTTGGCTCAATTGGTCAGAGCGCGGTGCTCTTAAGAACAACGTTGCAGATTCGATCCCCACATGGGCCAGTGAGCTGCGCCCTCCACAACTAGATTGAAACAACTACTTGACTTGGAGCTGATGGGTCCTGGAAAACCACACTTATACTAAATAAAAGTTTAAAAAATATAAATAACTCGTTGGAAGGACTAAAAAGAGAGCATTAAGTAACCAGTTTCAGAAAGATAAAAAACCAGAGCACTTACAGAGCATTCACTTAGTAAGATTAAGTGAAGGGTCTCTTTAAGGTGCCTCTAATGGGATTGAAGGAAATTCATACAAATTCAGTCTTTTTGATGCTCATACAGGGAGTGAGGATTGGTTATATTGAGTCACATGCTCACCCCATGGATACAGGACATCAAGCACCCCATTATCTAATTCCAGTGGGGAAAGAGACAATTTCCCAAAAGAAAAATCAGTGTTGTTAATGAAAACAAGGAAAGAGGGGCAATGGAAAGCCAAAATGCAACCTTTCTTCCCTTTTGAAAATTTGAATTTTATTAAGCTGTCTCCTGGCATTTCTTCCATTTTTGATTCCTCAGAAGTTTATTGTTGTTCTCATGACCATAGAATAGGAGACTGACAAGAGAAAGATCCTGTCTGCCCACAATTATCTTTTCTACGGACATGCCACATAGGTGTAGTCTTTCACCATTATAGATATTGTTTTATGTGGTCCTCATCTCCAGGAGGGATTTAACACCAAACAATCATCACTAACGCAATTCATGGATCAAGTTGTAAGATTATATAACAATAATTTATCAGAGCAAGACTGTGTGGGAAGTAAATGAAGGACCATGACGACATATTTAAAAGTCTGCATCATGGGGAACTTCCTCATGGAACAATCATTTGGGGGTGGGGCAGTTCTTGAGAGAGATCCTGGCAGTCTTAAACACTAGTATTACAATTGGGAAAAAGAGCCACAGGCAAACATTTTTTACAGTAACAGTATGAACACAAAATGCTTTCTCTCATTCTACACTCACAATTTGACCTTTGAAATTTGGCTACTATTGAGTTCTTCATGAGTACCACCTGTTTTTCCTACTTTGGAGAATCAGTTATAAATAAAATGAGTTATTAATATTTGGCAATGCAGCTTCCAACACTGAATAGAAAGTTTTACTGACTACTCTGCTGAGTCCTTGAAGACAGATGGACCAAGCATGTGTGCATCATTTGAAATGGCAGAAGTTTGCAATGGAGGGCCAAAATCTCGTCCTGTCCACCCCGCCCCCACACACACTGCTTCTGCAGGCTGAGCTCTCTGGATAGTCAGAGAGAATTCTGCACATTCGCGAAAAAGGCAATAGCACAAGTCTGGGGTAGGGTTGAGTTATATTTAGTTACTTTTATTTATTTAATTTTTAAGCAGAGATTGATGCCAAAGAGACTCTAGATATGCTTATAACATAGAGCATTTTGTAATGAACCAAATTCTCCCAGTAGAATTTCACTGGTCATAAATCAAGCAATCTGGATGTTGCATTTACTCTCTCAGGCCTTAAATAACTGCCACTTTGCAGAATGGTCCAAATGGAGAAACAAACACAAAGATAAGGAAATGAGCTTCTATGCCAGCTTGCCAGTAAATTGCCACTTCAGTTCCCTAAATGAACTCCTAGTCACCTAAAAGAGTTGACATAGATTCTGAACTCTGTCAAACTTCTAGAAATGAGCTTATGAGCTAATAGAAAAATTGATAAACTATTTAGACTTTAAAAGATTGAAGATGAAATAATGAAAAACAATCACTGTATTCGTTCCTTAGGTGGGGAAGTTAAAGTCAATTTTTCTAGGAGGTAATGTGGGATACCATAAGCCTATAGTTTAAGGGCTCACACCAAGTATGCACTTAGAAATACATTATATACAATGTTTATACAATACAGATTATGGTATAGAAATGCATTATAAGGAATGCTGCTGACTGTGGTATAGTGAATTGAGGCAGCTACTTGCTACAAGCTAATTGTGGGGGATAACTACATCGTCATGGGCTCACTATAACTAGAGACTAAATCTAAACCTAAATCTAATCATGTCAGTCTTTTGATTAAAATACTCCAATGGCTTCCCACTGATAGGACAAGTCTGGGATGGTAATCATAGAGTAGTCTAAAATCTGTGACATGGCCTGCAAAGTAACATCCTGCCTGATCTGGCCCTTGCCTGCCACTCCAACCTTAACTCGTGCTAATACGCTGTAGCAACACTGGCCTCCTTTCTGTTCTTTCAATATTCCAAGCTCCTCCTCACCTCAGATTCTTTGCAGATACTGGCGCTTTTAACAGGAGCATTCTTCATTTGTTTAAGTGGTTAACTCCTACACATTTTCAGGCCCCAAATTAGCCTTCCTTAGTCCTTCCTAACTCCCTGAGAAGGTCAGGCCTCAATATTACTCTTTCTTTTTTTTTTAAATCAAAGATATTGAAGCCAGAGTGATTATAAATGAATGATAAGCAATAATGTATACTAGTGAGAGAGCAAAGATTTTTCCCAAATTCACAGACAGGTTTGTTTCCCAAATCTCATTTGTACATAGATTTTTTTTTTTTAAGTGTAGAATACATTTTGCAATTGTACTGGGAGCCCCAGGCTAATTAAAAAAGTTTGATCCACCCAAAAACATGCTCAAGTATGGTGCTTTCAGTACTATTTCGGCTACATTTAGTCATAGTTTATAATATTATTTATATTGGAAAAGACATTCTGAATTCTACATAAAGATACTAAGAATACATTTATCCTGTGACAGCAACTTTTCCTTGACACTCCCCATCCCCTGACAGAGATGGTAGAGAGGCCTAGGGAAGAAGACGTGGGAAGAGGAATACTGCTAGAGAGCACTCACCTGAGATGAGGTTGATACATCTAGACACCCATAACATTTCATTCCCCATCTCTGTACTTCACTTCTCATGTGACCAGCAACAGAAGAACAAAATAGTAGGGGTATCACATATGTGAAGAAAGATATATGGAACAGGGTTGTGAGTAATATTGAGAATATGTTCCAAAAGTATCAGTTGTTTGTAAATCAGATGTTCTTACATCAGGGAGTACTTATCCTCATATGTATTACGTAAGACACACTCTTCGCAAAATAATAATTAGCAAATTTTTCTTAAGCATGAAGCTAAAGAGAAGGTATTTGAATCATTTGTGCCAAAGCCAAAATATTTACACCTGCTCTGTCCAGAGAACACCTTGCTAATGGCTGGAATTCTTGTGTCTACCTGCCAGACACATAGTGTCTGTTTGCCTTGGATGCTGCTAGCTGGGCTCACAATTTTTTAACTTTCCTTCTCTTCCTTTTTAATATTCCCCATTAGTCCAAAAAGTGCTTCAGTCATTACCGCCTTACATTTCAACACAATTTCCAAGGTTACAGAGTTTATCCTTCATTGTTATATTTTAGTTTGGCTTCCTGATGAGATATTAAGAAATCAGACAACTTAATCTCACCAGAAACACTCTATAAATCATATTTAAAGTGGATGTCCTCTGTGAAATTATTTTGAAATAATGCTGCGTAGCATGTATCGATTCCTATGCTTCACTCCTAAATTTAAGGCTATCGCTTACGTTGGGAGTGTTTTGACATTTATCCTTTTCCTATATTTCTTTTGCCTCATTTTCCTCACTCATTGACAAAAGTCTATGTTAAAACTACATATGAATCCAGACAAGGGAAAGAGGCTGGGGATTGTGTGTCTTGGTGGGGAGGGTTGACCAGTGTACATTTTTATAGAAGACCTTAGAGTCACCAATCTGATTCATAAAAAAAAAAGGGAACTTCTCTTCAAGTTGTGATTGTACAGTGCGAACACTGTTTTTCCTAGGCTCCTGGGTTAATCTGAGGGTACATTTAGAGTGGCTGTGGCCCTTGAAAAACCTTTTCTCTCTACCACAAGAAGCATCGCAATCCAAGTATGATAATAAATGGCAATTGACATTGGTTTTAGTCTCAAGGAGGAAAAAGGAGTGATAGGAACATGGTAAAATGGAGCGTGCCCATCTAAAAGAGGCAGCTGCTACTTGGTTCAAGTGGATTCTTGCCCTTTAGGAACATGAGCACTGTGTTATCAGTCTTTCTTTTTCTAAAGAAGCCAGAAATCCAAACTTTTATGTGAGCTTTCCCAATTTTTTTCAGTATTGGCACAAACTAATGCTGGTTTTGACTTTACAAGACAGTATGGCATCTTCTTTTCAGGAGACGTTGACATCCGTTCTATCCTGACTGACTCATTTGGTGGGAACAAAAAGTCCACACCAATGCAAATCAAAAAGGGGGAAGAGGTTCAGCAAGAGGGGAGGGGTGGGAGAGACGTTCTGCAATGTATAAAGAGAATAAGTATTGGTGCTTTAATAGATATATATATTTATAGATATATTATATATTATAGATATATTATAGATTTAATAGATATATATATATATATATCACTAAACAGTTCTTGAGATGTCAAAAACATGTATGATAGTGAGAAACTAACAATTTTAAAAGGAAGTGCTATAACCTTTAAAACAGAGATGAAGGAATATTGGAATATAGAACTGTGATAAGTCTAGGAAGATTTGTTCTTATAAAAAATTGATGTCTGTTAGTAGCAAAAAGAGAAAAGCCTTGTGTGATAAATGACAAAATTCAAGATACTGGTTACCTGAGGTGCAATCTGGGAAGGGTACCAAAGGGCTTTAATTGTATTACTGGTGTTTGATTTCTTAAGATGGGTGATGGGTATGGGAATGCTCAGTATAAATTTTTGTAAATTTTTATATATCTGAACTGTTTTATAATAAGCACATTTTAAAAGAATAAATGTTAGGCCTTTGTCAGACCTGTAAATGGTTTTTCTGCCAAACAATTACATTTTCTTTTCAAGGGCAAGAAGACTAAAGGCTCCTAGAGTTTTCTTCCCTCACTAAAAAACCTCTCAGCCTCTGACAGATGACAGGAGTCGGTATGCTAAAAAGTATACCTCAGTTTGGCAGGAACATGGAGGGGTTACCCAAAATGTGCTAGCTACTAGCACAACTATGACTCCAGCAACTGGGCCCTAGGTTTCTGTTTTCTCTCTGAACACAGCGAAAGATCTTTATAGAATGACAAGGCTCAGGAGTCTGCTGTGATTTCTACAAGAAAGTAATTAAGAGAGATTGTAATTCCTGAGTAATAACCACTGGGCACATGAATTGCCATCATCATCACCATCATAACAATTAACATTCACTGTAACACTTAACAGCATACAAAAAGATTTTACATACATTATCTTATCTTAGCCTAGCAAAAACCCTGGAAGGAACAGAGGAAAACTAATATATTCATGGAGAATACTGAGTATCAGAGTGATTTTCTCAATGAGCTATTAAGTATCAGAGCATTGACCTCAAACCCAGCTTTTCTGATTCCAGACATTTACTCTTTCTACTATGCTGTGGGTCAGCTCAATGGTTGAGCTTGACCAACTTCTAATAGCGAACAGTATTTGATGAGGGGTTTCCAAATTCTAACCCTCAAAAAATTAAAAATTAATCAAATATCTCTAATCCCCATGATAGGTTTACAGGGATGGATAGCCATGACTTTATCAAAACTCTTTCTGGACAGTTATCTGCCAGTGACTTACTTTCCTTAATCTCACAGTTTGAATCCACCTACTTGGCTAGGACTATGGGTTTAACCATGTTCCAGACATAATGACCAATCCTGTTCTCCATCATTGGTCAATTAAAAAACAAAACAAAACTGATATGTGAGAATAACAGCATTCTATTAGGTTAGTGCAAAAGTAATTGCGGTTTTTGAAATTATTTTTAAACTTTTAAACCACAATAACGTTTGCCCCAACCTATTAGCATTATCTGCCTGACTGCTAGTTCCATCAAATATAGTACCTACATTCTTTGTTTGTTTTTTTTCAATTTTATTAAATTTATTAGGGTGTCATTGGTAATAAAATTATATAGGTTTCCAATGGACAATTCTATAATACATCACCTGTATATTACATTGTGTGTTTACCACTCAAAGCCAAATCTTCTTCAATCACCATATATTTGACCCCCTTTACCTTTTTCTACTCCCCCCCCCCCGACCCCTCTTTCCCTCTGGTAACCACCATACTGTTGTGTCTATAAGTTTTTTGTTTGTTTGTTTGTCTTGTTCATTTGTTGCTTTCAAGTTTATATCCCACATAGGAATGAAATCATATGGTTCTCAACTTTTTCTGTCTGACTTACTTCACTTAGCATGATAATCTTAAGATCCAGTCATGCTGTCACAAATGGCAGTGTTTCATCTTTTCTTATGGCTGAGTAGTATTCCATTGTATGTATGTACCACATCTTCGTTAGCCAATCATCTATTGAAGGACACTTGTTTTTGTTTTTGTTTAAATGTATTTATTAGTTTCAGGTGCACAAGACAAGGTAATACTTAGACGTTCATCATTTATATCCCTCACACTGTGGGCTCCCCTCCCCCCATCCACTATCCCTCCGACCTCGCACCGAGCCATCACATTGTATATATAAAATTATAGTTGGCATTCATTACTGTTTAGCTTCTGGTGTACAGTGCCATGATCAGGCATCTACAGTATTCCTGAGGTGGTCTCCAAAATGGGACACGTGAAGGACACTTGTTGTTTCCATGTCTTGGCCACCATGAATAGTGCTACAATGAATATAGGGAAACATATATCTTTACAAATAAATGAAATGCAACTGATTTTTGTATGTTGATTTTATATTCTGTAATTTTACTGAATTTGCTTATTCGTTCAAACAGTTTTTTGTTTGTTTGCTTTTTTGTTGGTGGACTTTTTAGAATTTTCTATATAAAAGATCGTATCTTCTGCAAGCAGAGACAATTTTACTTCTTCCTTTCCAATTTGCATGCCATTTACTTGTGTTTTTTTTTTTTATTGCCTGATTTCCAATACTATTTGAATAGGAATGGTGAGGGTGGGTCCTTGCCTTATTCCTGATCTTAGCAGGAAAGTTTTTAACCTTTCACCAGTGAGTATGATGTTAGCTGTGGGCTCGTCATACAGCTTTTATTATGTTGAGGTATATTTCTTTTATACCCAATTTGTTGAGAGGTTTTTTTGTTTTACGGGTTTTTTTGTCATGAAAGGATGTTTAATTTTGTCAAATGCTCTTTCTGAATCTATTGAGATAATCATGATTTTTTTCATTCGATTAATGTGGTGCATCATATTTATTAATCTGTGTATGTTATACCATCCTTGTTATACCATCCTTATCAAGAATCTATCCTTGATAAATTTCATTTGATCATGGTGTATGAGTCTTTTAGTTAAATTAGGTTTCCTAATTTTCTTTAAAGAATTTTTGCATCTATATTCATTAGGGATATTGGCCTGTAGTTTTGTTTTTTCTTGTAGTGTCTTTATATTTGGCTTTGGTATCAGGGTAGGACTCACCTCATAAAATCAGTTTGGAAGTGTTCCTTCTTCAATTTTTTAGAAGAATTTAACAAAGACTGATGTTAATTCTTAAATATTTGATAGAATTCACTAGTGAAATCATCTGGTTCTGGGCCTTTTATTTGTTGGGAGGTATTTGATTACTGTTTCAATCTCCTTACTCATTATTGGTCTGTTCAAAGTATACATTTTTTTGTGATTCCGTTTAAGACTTTTTTTTTAATTTTTAAATTTTTTTGTTTTTGTTTTTTAGTTTCAGTATACAAAGCAATGTAATAGTTAGACATTTACACCCCTTAGAAAGTGAAACCCCCACTATGTACTTTAAATAAAAAACTCACAAGCTTTTTCTTAAGTAAATGGCAACAGCATTTCTTAGCTAAATGATCTGTACTCATTTTTTTCCATCCTCACAATTCTACCTTTAAACTGAACACCCAAATGTATATGTCTTGTTTCCCAGACTCTATTTTAGCCAATCAATGAGAGGAAGGTATGCATTGGAGAATCTGATCTGAGTTTTAAATATTTGTCACTATGTTTTCTACTCTTCTCTCTGTATACATTGGTCAAATTTTTGAATGTTTATGAAAATCTGGATAATGAAAGCTTAAAGAAATAGGGGCTTATTTTTCTGATATTACAGATAGCCAAGAAATAAATGTTTATCTGTTGATACTAGTTCATCTACTCAGCAATGCCAAGGATCTAGGCTCTTTCATTTTTCTGCTGCATCACCCAAACTGTGTTGGATTTTATCTTCATATTTATTGCCTCATAGTAACAAATGGCTTCTGAAGCTCTAGACTGCACACCTGCATTCAAAGTAGGCAAAATGGGGGTGGGAAGTGGGAAGGAATGAAGGGAGAACAGTGTCAGCAGCACATGTCCCTTTTTATCAGGAAAAAAATTCCCCAGAAACTCCATAAGCAGATTTCATCTTAGGCCTCATTGGCTAGAACTGGATGACATGGGCACCGTTAGCTATAAGACAGACTAAGAAAGGAAAGTTGTCATAATTGGCTTACCAATCTTGCTTCATCATCTGCGGCTGGTCATAAAGAAAGTCAGGCTTCTGTTAGCAAGGAAAAAACAGGAATAGATTTAGAGCAGGCAACTAATGGTGCTTGCCTTAATATCCAACCTGAAAGCATGTTTTCTGCATTCCTTTAGCAAACAGGTGAGGTGGAGATCTAAGCATTTCTTAGCAGCACAAGAAATATAGAACTATAATAAATTATGAATACTACTTTCTCTCTACCCACTCTTATCTAAGACATGAATAATTATAGTGAAAATCAATTGTATGATTTCTATTAAGTTGAGGGAGATCCATGAAATACAAAAACCTTAGGCTTTCTATTCAAACAGAGAATATTCTAGCATATGATCTCTTTCCCTTTTTTTTTCTCTTTCTCTCTCCCTCTCAGAAAGTTCATTCATAGTGCCATTTCCAGGATCATTTCTATAGGCCACTGTTAAGCCCAGCACACCCTAATTAAGAGACAGCCTGATTAACACGCACAAAGATGGAGATCCATTTTATCCAAGAAGTACAAATTGCTTTATATTAATATTACAGAGAAGACAAGTTTCTTTCTCCTGACAACATTTTCCCGATAAGTAGATGACTATTATTTTATGGTCCTGTAACAAAGTGCTCCAACCATTACCGGACATGTCAACTGCCACTTTGAATAGGTTTGAAATGCCTGGAGCTCTAAAAACTGATTAAAAAAAACCCCAGAGTCTATTTCAGCTTGTCAAAAGCTTCTTTACACTCCAGGAGATGTATATCCTTATCATAGTTTTCTCTTCGAAGATCAAAAAGCAGAACAACGAGAGTGCCAAAGTGAGGCACTTTGTATTAATGTTCTTGTCCCCTATATGAGAATTTGGTCTTTTGTTTGCTCGCGTGGATGCAAGAATCTTTCAGGTTTTCATGATTTCCTCTCTGTTCTATAAAGGAATGGAATGTACTTTCCCAAATTTAATCTTATATGTTTAACTTGGGAAAACTCAAATTTGAATTTTCTGAGCTTCAAGATGAAGCCCATTAGTTTAACATTCAACAGATATTTTTTGTGGTTCATACATTGTGTACAGACACTGTAATAAGAACTGAGGATACAATCGTGGATAAGTTAATGGTCCCTTTCCTTAGAGTGGAGAAGACAGATATTGTCAGTCAAAGAAGGTTTCCCAGGGAAATTTAAAACTAAGCTATGATTTTGTGTTGCTTAAGGAAAGTAATGCCAACTGCTAAACCAAACAAACCCATTTTCTCAGCAGCTGAAGCACTAATGATTTACTCCCTGTTTGTGTTACAGTCAAATGAACGTCTCAGCCACCTTCATCTTAAGCTTCTGTCCTCCTAGAAGTCCTCTGAATCCTTCCCAGTCAGATGGTGGATGGAGAAATAGAGTGAGGTTTTCTTGTGGCAGAGTTTTATGGGCCAGGCCTGATGTGGTACATCAATTTCACCACGTTTTATTTAATTCCATGGTCACACCTAAGCTCAGGGGAGTTTAGGAAATGTAGTCTAGCCATGTGCCGAGGATGAAGACACAAAGGTGGGTACTGGTGAGCAAATAGTGCCTACCCAAACCTGAAGGGCTAGTACTAACTAGCCATGAAAGTTGAAGGGAGAGAGAAGTGGGAGAGAGTTAGTGAGGAATTTACAGGCAGAGAGAAAATGAGATGGAAGACCCAGTGGTGAGAAAGTATGGTATGTGGGAGCTGAAAGTTGTCCAGTGGGGCTGGAATATGGAATTCAAATTGGTGAAGTGAATGATAGGTAGGACATGAAGATTTTTGTAGACCATTTTAAAGAATATGGTTTTTATCCCAAGGAAAGTGGCACTTCATTAAAGGTTTTAACTAGGGAAGTGAAACGATCAAGGTAGATATTTAGAAAAGCCATAATTCCTAGAGTTTGAAAAAGAAATTGGAAGAAATGAAGGAAAGCAAGACTGAAGGTCAATTAAGAAGCTGTTTTAATAATCCAGGTGATAGTATCTAAATTTAGGATAATGTTACTGAAAGGACTGGAGGGGGGAGAAATGTGGTTTTATTTGGGAGATATTTAGGAGGCAGAATTGAAATAATATGATTTCTGATTTAATGTGGGTCGTATGTAACATCAACCTGCAATGCTTCAGATATTTTTCTGTGTTTTAGCTATGTATACTTACTTATTTATCTAGGTAAACTAGAACAAACATTCCTAGTTTGTATAACAACCCATTTGTCAATCTGCATTATGGGGCAGGGTGTTTCCAACTCAGAGAGCAAGGCATCATACCAATATATTTCATTTAGAATTATACGTATAGTTGCGTATAACTTTTATACGCAACTACATGTGCCTGAAATTATTACATAAATCAATAACTGAGATGACTTAGAAAGCCCCCAATTGACTCTGTGAATCTAATATCTTATTTTTACCACTTCATAGACTTTTAAAAATTATAGGATTGCCCAAATTGAAACAATTTTCTGCCTCATCATGAATCAGGTTCTATCCTGGTTTGGGTGGATGTTTAATTTTGTCACTGTCTTAAGAAGTCAGGGACATCTTAGTCAGACAAGAAGCAAGTGGTGCCAATATTCTTGCTGTGCAAAGGCCTTTTCAGCATATTTCAGGACATATTTGTTTGGCAGAATCCCAGACTGTATTCTGGACCTACTACTGAATACATTCTGTTTTTACAATATCAAATCACAAGGATGCTTCTTGCCAAGATTCACACTGTTGTCCACCTGGCCATGCCTGACCACTGTAAGAATTGAGAATAGCAGGAGGAAGGTCCTGGCTGACATTGTGGGAATTAGATTGTGCCCACAAGCTCATCTTTAGAAATAACTGCCTGCTGGATTCTGAAGCCCCACAGTGTGTCCCCTACTCTGCTCCTGATCAGTGATTCTGAGTGATGTCATGCTGTTCCTGGCTCTATTTCTTCATTCCTCTCTCCCGTAAACATACCCAGCTCCTTCTTAATTCTACATTAATCCCATTTATTTTCTTGTACATTACATGTGTTCTTGTGCCACATTCCGACCTTCAACCTATCTGAACCTGGCATCTGTCTCCTTCCCAGGAAGGAGGTAGGAGTATATATTTCTTTTAGGTACTCTACTTCCATTCTGGAGATTCCCCATTCTCTGGAGAGTTTCTGCCTTACAACTGCTGTTGTAACTTCACCCCAGTCATCACGATTGTTCTCTGCAAATGGAATTATCCACTGGATCCCATCTATCCCTCCAGGGTGATACCACTTGCTCTTTTTAGTTTGGTAAAATATAATCATAGTGCTGACTTCATAGTTCTCTTTTTTGAATTTGGATTTTAAGAAATTTGCAGCAATAGGAATTGGCTATTGGCAATTATTTCTGTTTCTTAGTAAAACTCAATTCCTTATGTTCTTTGGTTCTTAAAATTAGAAATACATTTTGAGTTTTTAAAATGTATTTTAAGTTGATTTTACCCATCATTTAGTCAACAAATATCTAACAAAATTGCACTATTTGATGCAGATGCAATAATGGCTAAATACCATGGTTTTAAAATATTCTAGAGTTTGTAGTTCTGTAGAATATACTACTGTAGGTGGTTTGTCCCTGTATTTCTGAGTACATTAAGATCATCAACAACTATTGCTATTTCTTGAAGGTTTTTTTTAACTCTCAAAAGCAATTACTACTTCACCTTATCAAGTTTTACTACAAGATTTTAATTCTTTGCATTCTTTTTTTCTCTCCTTTGTTTCTTTTTATAACAGAAGAAATTCTTTAAATAGGCTTTAAAAAATAAACTGCTTTTTCTATGAGTAGTTTTAAGGTGTTTTATAACTTCTATTTTTCTATAAATCTTTTGGTGACTTTCAAGTTCATGATGATGAGAAACAGGAGGAAGCAGATTTAAGCGATAAGACATAGTCTCATGAAAGAAAAAGAACACATGTATGTTATCTCCCAAACAGCTTTTAAAGTTATTATTATTCTATAGAAAAAATGTTATATTATTATTATTCTATCAAAAAAAATTATTCTATAGAAAAATTATTATTATTATTATTCTATAGAAAAAAATGTCTTTCTATTCTCTGTCCACTGAAGGAGAACATATATTTCACAATTAACTCAATGTACAGGTGTTGTCATCTTCTATTTCAGGGTCTCTCCCTCCTAAAAGAATCCTTGGACACATTTTTGATAGTTTCATGATTTTTTTATTCCTGAATATCTACCCCTTCATCAGTAAGTACTAGAAGATACAATGCTTCACTAGTTATTCCTTTCAGGATCCCATTACCTGTTTATATTCTGACTCCAAAATAAGCCTTGATTAAAAATAACATGTGACAGAAAAACGAAACAGGTCTTAAGAATGAAAATGCCCTAATAATAGCTACCACTTACTGAGTACCTAATACATACAGTGCATGGTGTTAGGTCCACTTACAGAGATTATTACTAATTTTTATAATAAGAGGTATTTCATATTATCTCCCTTTTGTAGATAAGGAAAAATTGAAACTCAGAAAGGTTAAGTGATTTATTTAAAGTCATACAGTTAGAAAGTGGCAAAACCATAATTTTCTGTCAAATTTGCCTTCAATGCTCATGCAAAAATTAATACATTACACCATGCTGCATTTAATGCATGCTCAGTCTAAGGTTTGAAGTGGTGGCAGAATGGATTATTGGAGTAAACTTAGGACTAAAGGAACAGAACTTTCAGGGTTATCCAAAGACTGATGTCTAAACCTAAGGACTTGGCCAGGGGTTTCTGATTCTTAGGTTTATTAGTGTTTTATTGTTGCTATAACAAATCACCACAAACTTAGTAGTTTAAAGCAATACAAAGCTATTATTTTATAGTCCAATAGTTCAGAAGTCTGGCACGGGTCTTACTGCGCCAAAATTAAGGTGTCAGCCGGGCTACGATCCTTTCTGGAGACTCTAGGAAAGAATTAATTTCCTTACCTTTTCCAATTTTAGAAACCACCTGCACTCCTCGGCTCACAGCCCCCTTCCTCCATCTTCGGAGCAGCAACAAAGCTTCACTTTGATCCTGATTCCATAATCATATATCTTTCTCTGACTGTCGTTTTTGACCTCCCCATTCTATATTTTTAAGACCCTGTGATTACATTGGGCCTATCTGGATAACCTAGATAACCTCCCTATTACAAGGTTAGCTAATTAGCAACCTGAATTCCACCTGTAAGCTCAATTCCTCTGCCACAGAAACTAACATATTCATAGGTTCTGGATGTTAGAATATTACCCTTAGTAATATTTTTACTGATATATCTTCTCAGACAAGGAAAACAAAAGAAAAAATAAACAAAGGGGACTATATCAAACTAAAAAGTATTTTCACAGCAAAGGATTCCATCAACAAAACAAAGACATCCTACTGAATGGGAGAAGATACTTGCCAAGAAGATACATCTGATAAGGGGCTAATATCTAAAATTTATACAACTCATACAACTCGACACCTAAAACACGAACAATCCAATTACAAAATTCAGGGCAAAGGACCTGAATAGACCTTTCTCCAAAGAGGACATGCAGATGGCCACTACACATACGAAATGGTGCTCAACATCACTAATCCTCAGAGAAATGCAAATAAACACCCCAATGCGATGTCACCTCACACCTGTCAGAATGGCCATCATCAATAAATCAACAAACAGGTGCTGGTGAGGATGTTGAGAAAAGGGAACACTCGTGCACTGTTGGTGGAATTGCAAAATGGTGTAGCCACTATGGAACAGTATGGAAGTTCCTCAAAAAGTTAAAAATAGAACTACCCTATGACCCAGCAATGCCACTTCTGGGAATTTATCCGAAGAGGTCCAAAACACTAATACAAATAAACATGTGCACCCCTATGTTTATTGCTGCACTAGTCACAATACCCAAGATACAGAATCAACCAAAATGCGCATCACTAGAAACTTAGATAAATAAGTTGTGGTACATTTATGCAATAGAGTATGACTCTGCCAGGAAAAAAAATGAAATCTTACCATTTGCAACAACATGGATGGCCCTAGAGGATATTATGCTAAGTGAAATAAGTCAGACTGGGTAAGACAAACACCATATGATCTCACTTATATGTGGAATCTAAAAAACAGAATAAATGGCAAACAAAAAGAAATAGACTCACAGAAACAGAGAACAAACCGATGGTTGCTAGATAGGAGGAGGATTAGAGGGTGGGTGAAAAAGGTAAAGGGATTACGAAGTACAAATTTGTAGTCACTAAATATTCATGGGGACATGAAATACAGTATGGGGAACATAGTCAGTAATGTTGTAAAGATAATGCAGTGTGTCAGATGGGTACTGGATTTTTCATGAGATCACTTCATAGATTACATAAATGTCGAATCACTGTACTGTATACCTGAAACTAATATAAAATATTATTGAATGTCAACGTGTCAACTATAATTATACATATATATACATTATACACATATATACATATATATGTACATATACGTATATACATATATATACACATATATATGGCCAAAAATATATATATACATTTTAAAAAAGGAAAACTGTATTAAAATTCTAATACTCTACTGATATGTGGTATATAAACCAAAAACAACAACAAAAAAAGACAAACAAATGAGAAACAAAAACTCATAGACACAGACAATAGTTTAGTGGTTACCAGAGGGTAAGGGGTTGGAGGGAGGGAGAAGAGGGTAAAGGGGGATCAAATATATGGTGATGGAAGGAGAACTGACTCTGGGTGGTGAACACACAATGGGATTTATAGACGATGTAATACAGAATTGTACACCTGAAATTATGTAATTTCATTAACAATTGTCACCCCAATAAATAAATTAAAAAAAAAATCTAATACTCAATATATACTGATAAAAGATGAATACAAGTCACATTTGACTTCTGCAATTAAAGGAGGTGCTCAAAGTGGTTACCATCAACATAATTTTAGTATATGTGCTGCTGAAGCGAGCACAATCATCAGCATAATTTTGATACAGTTTTTTCCTTTCTTAAAATGTGCATATATTCATCAACAAAACAAATAGTAACAAGTGTTGGAGAGGCTGTGGAGAAAAAGGAACTCTCATACACTGTTGGTGGGAATGCAGACTGGTGCAGCCGCTATGGAAGGCAGTGTGGAGGTTCCTCAAGAAATTACGAATAGAATTACCATATGACCCAGCAATCGCTCTCCTGGGTATCTATCCCAAAAATATAAAAGCATTTCTCTATAGAGACACGTGTACTCCAATGTTCATTGCAGCTTTGTTTACGGTGGCCAAGACATGGAAACAACCAAAATGTCCTTCGATAGATGAATGGATAAAGAAGTTGTGGTACATATACACAATGGAATACTATTCGGCGTTAAGGAAAGATGATATAGGAACATTTGTGACAACATGGATGGATCTCGAGAGAATAATGCTAAGTGAAACAAGTCAGACAGAAAAAGCAGAGAACCCTATGATTTCACTGATATGTGGTATATAAACCAAAAAGAACAAGACAAACAAATGAGAAACAAAAACTCATAGACACAGACAATAATTTAGTGGTTACCAGAGGGTAAGGGGGTGGGGGGTGGGTGATGAGGGTAAAGGGGATCAAATATATGGTGATGGAAGGAGAACTGACTCTGGGTGGTGAACACACAATGGGATTTATAGACGATGTAATACAGAATTGTACACCTGAAATCTATGTAAATTTACTAACAATTGTCACCCCAATAAAATTAATTTAAAAAAAATGTGCATATATTTTTTGGCACTATATATATATATATTCACGGGATACAAAGTATAACATAGGGAATAGAGTCAACGCTATTGGAATAGCTATGCACCATGTCAGATTGTTAGTAGACTTGATAGAGTTATCACTTTGTGAGAGATGTAAGTGTCCAATCATTATTGTTTTTGTACACCTGAAACTAATCAGAAAAATTTTTAAAGGAAACCACTCTGCTAACAACTTGATCTCAAACTTCCAATCTCCAGAACTATGACAATAAATTTCTGTTGTTTAAGCCACCTAGTTTGTGGTACTTGTTACAGCTGCCCTAGCAAGCTAATATACAGAGGGTATCAAAAAAAATGTATACACATTTTAAGAAAGGAAAAAACTGTATTAACATTACGTGATGGTAACCACTTTGAGCACCTCTTGTAACTGCAGAAGTAAAACGTGACGTGTATTCATCTTTTGTTATCCGTCTATATTGAGTATTAAAATTTTAATACAGTATTTTCCTTTCTTAAAATATGTATACATTTTGGCATCTTCTGCATTAGATTCAGAGAATAGAGAAAGATGATATTTGGAGAAACTGGCAAGAAGCTCAGTCAGTTATATAATTAGGATATAGGAAACGAACCCAACCAGGAACAGTCAGGATAGGCACCAGGGTTCAAGAGGAGCCATCAACAAATCCAACTTGTACTCAAATCAATGAGTTGGGTAACACTTATTCTAAGACCTGGGAGAAAGCTTGGGCTCCAGGTGGATTTGCAAAGGAACAGCCACGTGAGTTATGGGAATCCGAGGACAGGAAGCCTGGCAGGTGAACTGTCAGTAAGCAACACAGCCCTGTGACAAATACATTCTTTTTACAAGTGTTTGGTCAATTTATTTATTGATTCTCTGTGGTTACCTTGCCTACAAATGAAGGTTTTTGTGTATTGACTTGTTTTAAATATTTGGTTACTCAAGGAAGTTAATGGGGTACCTCTCTCTGTTCACTTTGCAGAAGTAGCAACAGAACATGTGGCAATAGAATAGTGGGAAAAGCACCTTGTTTCTGCTCTTTATAATTCTTACTCTCTTAAAACCATGAAGGATTCCTTAAAAAACAAAAAACAAAAAGCAAAAGAATGCAGTACATTTCTTACATATGAAAATGTGCTTGATCATCCTGGTAGCATTGGAATTGTACATTTTATTGGACAGTACTTGTGAATCTTTTTTGTCCGTTAGAATTGCAATCCTTCTTAGAATTATACCTGCAAGAAATTGGTTCCAGCATTCTGCTGTATGAGAAACAAACAAAAAATAAATAATTGGCTAGTTTATATGTAAATGCCAACCTAGAGCATGTACCAATATAGGGATGGGTACCCACAGAGTTAAATGTAAACAAATTTTGAATCCTGTAGGCTCACTTTATTGCCAAGGTCAAGCAGGTGATTATGCAATAACCCCAGATAAATAGAACTCCAACGCTGATTTATATAGGTTAGGAAAATATGCCAATGTTGTTAGAATATGGTCTAGTATTCTCATTCATATATATTTAAACTTTTACTTGTCAATGATGATATTTCAACTCCTTCATGGATCAGGAAAAGCCATATATTTATTACTATATATTTAGATTTCTCTCTCTCTCTCTCTCTCTTACTCTTTCTCTCTCTCTCTCTCCCTCATTTGAAGATTTAGGGCAATGTGCTTCTTGATTCTAGTCTCGAAGGGGTAGATGTTTGTTGCAACCACTGTTAAACTCCAGGCTACAGTAGAATAGGAAAACTCCCCAACTTTTAAATTAGAAGTCTATGAACACATAAAGCCCTTAATTCTTTCATTTCTTCAGCTTGGAAGAATGGAAAGATATCTTAAAATGTATTTTATTGTTGCATTTTAAAACTATGCTGTGTTGCTTACCACCTGACACTGTGTAGAGCATTAATATACTCCTTTTGAATTTGGGAAATGCAAAGACCAGGCATCAATAGAGGAAAGTCTCTTTCTGAACATTTTGTTTATTTTTAAAGCAGTTTTAATATCAATATTTTTTTAATCCTGCATTTATAAGATGATTATTCAATTATCCTCTCAGTCACTCCTTTACCCTGCCTCAATTCACCCACAAATCGTGTGAATATTCTCTCTCTCTTAAGGGAGAAATAAAAACAAAAATAAGGAGACTACATTCCTCCAACATTTTATCCAAGGAACTGGGATCTCTATGTAGGAAGAGCTATCTGGACACATCACCCCAACTGTCTTTTAGAGACTCACCTTTCCCCTCACACCACCATTTTAAATCCTCAGGAGTCTGCAGGTAAAGCTCCAACCTAAGTGGGATCAACTCCCTTTTCTCGATTCCCTTTGTCAAGGCATAAGGAGGATAGAACTTTCAACACAACTCTATGAAATTGGAAGGAAAGAATAAAAAGGAAAATAAACACAGAGTACAAAAGCATAAAAACAAAGCAGTTTACAAAACAAAGGTTTCTGACAGTCTTGTAACCAGTTTGCTTTCTGACCTTTTCCATCTGTTCTCGTTCTCTGAAGACATACTTAATTTCAAAGCCTTCTCTCAATAACCCCCATAAAGGTACCTTTTTAACCCTCTGTAGCTAGACTAAACTAGACTGGTTGCCTTCTGCTTTCAACCTGTCATTGTTCCAACTTGCAGTCTGAAAAACTTTTCTCATGCACAATTACAAAAACCTGCAATAATCTCAACTTTCAGATGAGATCCCAATTCCTTACATGGCAAGATGTTGCTAAAAGTACAACCATATTTTATGAGACACAATGTAAACTTAAAGTTTAAAACAAATTACCTTCCCCAACAGGAGACTTTCTCCTTACACGCTCTGTATAACCATCTGAGGTGATTAACAAAATGCCAAATGTGGAGTTAGGAGACCCAAGCTTGAATCTCAAATCCATCATTTATTAGTTGTTTCACTCAGAGCAAGATATATAACTTCACAGGGCTTCAGTGTCCTCATCTATACAATGGGGATAATTATGTCACCCCCACCTGCCTCACCATAATATCCTACCAAAAAAATGATGTATCAAAACAGTTTTATAATTACAAAATTTTAAACAAGTATAAGCTCTTAGCATTACTGTTGTCTGTGAGCTGCTTAAAAAGAGCATTTTTAGAGGAAGACGGGGGATTAAACAAATAAATATACAGATACTTAACCTAAATAAAGTTCTGTTTTAGCATGGCATCACTGTGAAAGAAACAATAGTTCAACAATCAAAATAGTAATTATAGTGATAATAATCATTTAAAAGGAATTTAAACTTTTACAGAAGTCTCTCAAAAATGCCAATTTTATTCGAAAACATAACAAAAGTTCTTAAAATTTTCTTTCTCTGTCCTCTTCCTACACTAACTTTTCACATGCCTCATTCTGTCATCAACCCAACACAATTCTATCATCACTTTCAAAATTCAAAATAAATCTCTTCCCCAAACCAGCCTATTCTAGATTTTATCCCACATTCCTTTCACTTTGGAGATATATTGTGTTATCCTTCCGATAACCTTCTTACGCCTGTAGAGCAAGCCCTCCTACCTGGGTTCTTTTAATCCTTTTCTTCAACTCTCACACTGATTCTGTAGGAAAAAAAAAAAAAGACCATTAACTTAAATGGTGAACACATAACTCTCATTCTGGATGAAAAGAAAAGATGTTTTGGATACTTACAAGTTATTTTTTTCCTGTCACAATAAATACCATGTCTATCAGAAAATAAGACCTAACCAGAAAATAAACCCTAGCATGATTTTTCAGGAGGATATCCCCTGAACATAAGCCCAAATGCGTCTTTTGGAACAAAGCTTAATATAAGACCCAGTCTTATTTTCAGGGAAACACGGTAGTGTATTTATTACTATCACATCTTGCTGAATTTAGAGTGAAAAATATTTTCTAGAGTCTCCTCCAGAGCACTGTTCATGGATGAGGAATCATCTGGCTCTCCATAAATCCATCAGCACCATTCCATCTGCACTTGTTTTTTACTTTGACCAATTGGACTTTTAGCTTTTCAGTAATTTGGTATAGCTAAAGTTTGGTAGTTTCTTCAGATCACTTGTTTGCATTATATTTATCAACTCTGTCTAGAAGTGAGATCATAAATACATGGCCTACTCATTGCCACCCCTCCCTTCTTCCCATATTCATGGTAGATATCACGAATGGTAGGTATACATTTTTTTCTCCACTGAGCTCAGACTAGAATCCTTCTTAACATGGTACTCTAGACCAGCTGCTCCCAAACATTGGTATGCATCAGAATCATCTGGAGGACTTATTAAAATAGAAATTATTTCAGCGTTTCTAATGCAGTAGGTCTGAGGTAAAGACTAAGAATTTGCATTTCTAACAAATTGCCAGGTCATGCTATTATTGCTGGTTGGGGAATCACACTGAGAAACACTGTTTCAGTCAATTACTACGTATTGAACACAGTTGGCTCAAAACATGGAACTTATTCACTATTCCTTATTAATATACCTGATCTCCATGGGCCCTCATGTAATAGCCATTCAGAGCAGATATGAACCTTTAACAGTTCATATTATAGATGTCCCATAAAAGCTCTCTTCCTTTTGATTCAGGAAACTTCTGGGTTCTCCTTCCAAGACACTTCCACTTGGTATCATGTATTCTCCATTACACATCCTTTGCCTTGGAATTAGTTACAGCTTTTGAACTACATCTTTGGACATAATTCTATGGACTATCAAATTGATTTCCAATCTTATCTTTGATCAGAAGAAAGCAAGTGAAGGGGTTTCTTCTTAATTTAGAAAATTGGACAGGAATCACAAGGTCTCCTTATTTGTGGCGGGGCAGAGGGAGCAGCAAATAGGACCCATATTGACTATGAAGTTTTGCTGGACTTTTTTTGCTTTTATCCTATTGAGTATTCAATGTGGAAAACAGATTAAATGGTTAAAACATAGAGAATTAAATGTGTCGCTCTTGGGAGGAAGGAAATGAGGGGGAACACTCAAAGTAAGAAGGGACTACTAAAGAAGCAATTAATGTCTTTTCTCAAATAAGTTGCAAATAGATAGTTGAGGGCTTTTAATATGTCTCTCAAGCACAGATGTGCCAGGAGGTATACTTACCCCCACAGATATATGTACACAAAGACTGATTTAAAAAAAAAAACTATATCCAACACACAATTAAACACATAAGAGGACTAACACCGAGTGCCCACTTTGTGCCAGACTGCTAACCGGACACAATTCAAGTAGAGACCAGACATCAATGACAACTGACCAGTTAAACTGATATAAAGATCTATTGAATACAATTAAATAATCACCCAGTGGTTATCATTTAGTGTGCTTGGTTAGCCAAATCTCACACATAGCATAATGCAGAGATGACTCAACAACATTCAACAAATATTTATTGAGTACCGAGTTAATAAACATCAATGTACAAGACAAAAAAAAAAAAAAAGCAATGCTGCCTTTGTGGAGCCTATATTCTAACTAGAGGAGATAGAAAACAAGCAAGAAATGTAATGAATAAATGAACAAATTAGATGACATGCTAGAAGGTGATAGGTGCAATGGAATAAAGAGAACAAACAGAGCAGGACACAGGACACAGATCAGGAACTCTGGGGACTGGGAGTGAGTTGCAGTTTTAAATAGGTCAGGAATAGATCTTCTTAAGAGCATGACATGTGAGCCAAGATTCGGAGGAACGTCAGCATTGGTAACTTCCTCAGGTAACTTCTACCTTCTCTGCCTTTTGTATGGAATGCCTGGCTGAATTTACTGATGGCACCAGTGAATCTCTGCTGGCATAGAATGCATGTAGGTTCACCATGGATCTTTGTACAGGAAGGCTGATTTAAGTCCTTACAAGCTCCAGGAAGAAACAGGTCTGCTGTTTGTCTAAGTGAAGCACATGTTGCTTCCCCATCCAAACCTCTAGATTTTCAAATTCATATTTATTCAAACTGTTGACTTTTGCTGGTTTGATATAGTCTCTTGCATTTTATTATTATAAATAATAAAAGCCAGAGTTAAAGTTTATTGGGTATCAAGCTAAATGTCAAGCTCAGTACTCTCTCTATATTATCTCATTTAATTCTCACAGTAATTCCATGAGTTAGAGGATGTTATTACAGTTGACCCTTGAACAATGCAGGAGTTAGGGGCAATGGGCCCCTGCACAGTTGGAAATCCATGTATAACTTTAAAAAAAAAGGCTTTTATTTTATTAATTTCAGGTGTACAAAACAATGCAATAGCTAGACATTTAGAAATATACACCCCTGACAAAGTGATAACGCCCCTCTCCCCCAAGTCTACTATCCTTCTAACATCGTATTAGGTTGGTGCAAAAGTAATTGCAGTTTTCGCATAGTTGAAATTTGTCATTTGATATTGAAACACATTCTTAAATAAATGTGGTTATGTTATACATAATTTTAATGGACATTTCTTGCTTTACGTTTTTCACTAATGACTTATTACTTGCTGTTTATTTTATATGTATTTTAAACTATGGAAGTGATGTTAGACAAAAAGCAAATTTGAGCAATTTTCTTATTCAAGTTCAAAATGGGTCATAAAACAGCAGAGAAAATTCGCAACAACCACTATACATTTGGCCCAGGAACTGCTAATGAACATACAGGGTGATTCAAAAAGTTTTGCACAGGAGATGAGAGACTTGAAGATAAGGAGCATAGTGGCCGGCCATCGGAAGTTGACAAGGACCAATTGAGAGCAATCATCGAAGCTGATCCTCTTACAATTGCATGGGAAGTTGCTGAAAAACTGAACGTCGACCATTCTATGGTCATTCAGAATTTGAAGTAAACTGGAAAGGTGTAAAAGCTAATAAGTGGGTGCCTCACGAACTGACCACAAATCAAAAAAATCGTTTTGAAGTGTTGTCTTCTCTTATTCTACGCAACAACAGTGAACCATTTCTCGATCGGATTGTGACGTGTGATGAAAAGTGGATTTTATATGACAACCAGTGACGACAGTGGTTGGACTGGGAGGAAGCTCCAAAGCTCTTCCCAAAGCTGAACTTGCACCCTAAAAAGATCATGCATGGTCACTGTGTGGTGGTGTGCTGCTGGTCTGATGCTCTATAGCTTTCTGAATCCTGGCGAAACCATTACAGCTGAAAAGTATGCTCAGCAGATCGGTGAGATGCATCGAAAACTGCACCGCCTGCAGCCGGCATTGGTCAATAGAAAGGGCCCAATTCTTCTCCATGACAGTGCCTGACCGCATGTCGCCCAACCAACGCTTCAAAAGTTGAATGAATTGGGCTACAAAGTTTTGCCTCACCGCCATATTCACCTGACCTCTCACCAACTGACTACCACTGCTTCAAGCATCTCAACAACTTTTTGCAGGGAAAACGTTTCCACAACCAGCAGAATGCAGAAAATGCTTTTCAAGATTTCATCAAATCCCAAAGCACGGATTTTTAAGCTACAGGAATAAACAAACTTATTTCTCATTGGCAAAAATTGTTGATTGTAATGATTCCTATTTTGATTAATAAAGATGTGTTTGAACCTAGTAATAATGATTTAAAATTCACAATATGAAACTGCAAGTACTTTTGCACCAACCTATTTATAGGTGTTACAATTTCATTGACTATATTCCCTATTCTGTACTATAACTTTTGCTTCATAAAAACTTAACTACTAATATGCTCCTGTTGACTGGAAGCCTTACTGATAAACAGTCAATTATACGTATTTTGTATGTTTCATATATATAACATATATTATATACTCTATTCTTACAATAAAGTAAGCTACAGAAAAGAAAAAATTATTAAGAAAATCATAAGGAAGACAAAATATATTTATAGTATTTATTGAAAAAAGTTTGTGTATAAGTGGACCCATGCAGTTCAAATGCATGTTGTTCAAGGTTCAACTGTACTTCCATTTCACAGGTGACAAAACTGAAGCCTAGAGAGGGGGGGTTAGATAACTTACTCAAAATAACACAGATAGTAATTGTCAAAGTCTGGATTCAAGCCTGTCTAATTCCAGAGACATTTCAGCCTCCATTTCTTAATTAAATTTAGCACTGAATTAAATGTATCCCTCAAAAGAAACTTTAAAACGTATGGCAAAATCATTTATGTGAATGGTTTTTTTTAAGACATTGCTTCAGCCATCTTGGGTGATTCATACTCACAAAGAATGTGACATTTGTTCTTACAACACTTCTGATTGATCCAGTGTTGTGGTTTTCCAAAATTTATTTAGCAGTAGACTCCTTTACTAAACAAATTCTTATTATAGAGGACTGAATCAGTCTCAGTCCTAACATGGAAGATTCAAACATAGATGGAAAACTCAAAAAAGGTGAGTGTAGAAGGTTTAATGAGGGGACTATTCACAAAAGTTGGGAAGGGTAAAGGAAACCAGTGAGGGAAGTGAAAGTAGCACAAGGGCCAGCCACAGTGGGATGGCATGGCCACCTGCAGGCCTGAAGGGATAAGGGAATGGGAAGAGAGGGTAACAGAACCTGACAAAAACTGTAGCTATAGGAGGGGGCCACCACCAGCTAGAAGTTGTGAACTTTGATAGAGGAATGTAGCCATTGTTGAGCCACAACCTAGAAGGGAAGGAGTCGGGGGGAATAAATGCCCCTGTTTCTCTCTCTTTTTGCCCTTCAATTTCCTGCTGCTCTTCCTATTGGCTGACCCCAATGGAAAGCTAGAGGTCAAGAAAACCCAAATGACACAGTCCATAGAAGTCAGCAAGATGGAGAAGGGCAAATAATCGATTTAAACAGGAAAACAGGGAATATCCAGCACAAAGCAGAATATGCAAAACTCATAAAGCAGAGAGTTTCTCTTGTTGAATTGGGGTGGGAGGGTTCACAGGCTGCCAGCTTGCCTACACTCACTGACACCACAGCAATCTCTGGGGCACTTTTGTCAAACTCTAGTGCTCTGTTCTAGTCTTTGTTATAAATGTCTCAGTCACAATCAACAACAGGTCTGTGTGCTTTGCAAAAAATAATATTCATGTAGATAATGTCACCTGAATGCAATAGGATAACGAGAGGCACCAGACATGTCCCTGGTTCAGGCTCCCAGTCTCTGGAAATAATAGTCTGATTGCACACATGATTCAGGGACCCCTGGATCTGGGAACCCGAGGGCTGAACGAAATGTCTATAGGATATACAGGCCAGCTGCCGACCCTCATTTACCCCTGGACAGATGTTGAGTTTGAGGGCTAAGGGGCTTCTTTTGGGTAGCCTCATCTATTATGAAGTAGAACCCTCCCAAAGGGATTCACAATTAAGCTTTGTTGTCCATCAGATTAGAGAGAGGACTTCATATCCAAATACACTGAACTCTTCAGTTATTCACAAGAACAAATAGGAGATGGATGAGAGGGAAAAGAGGAGAAAAGATACGGGGCAGTTGGGAAGAGAGTTATGTGGTAGACAAGAGAACTAATTAATTTGAAGAGTGACCACAGAATGCCCATCACTAACAAAATAGAAAACCTAATGCTGTTACTGGCAGCTGAGGAGCAATACCCTCCAAATGAGCTCTGACGTCTGAATCACAGCCTGGCCTCCTCAGCGGGGGCTGCCGCAGGGCCGTCAGTCATTGGGCAGAGCTGCTGAGCACACCCTCTGCTGCTATGCAGAGAAGTCTGACCAGAAAAGCCAAAACCAGGATGGAGATGGGTGGGGGTGGAGAGGCACCAGCACACAGGAGCCAGACAGCCAGGTATTCTGTCACTGGTGCTGCCACTAAATCTCTTGGTTCACTGAAGAGAGGGTTTTGTTGGGGGGTGGGTTGGGAGGTTTTTTAATCTCCAGAGCTAGAATGGCCTTCACAGAGAACAAAAATAAGCTGAGCAGAGGAGAAAGGCACAGCTGTTCTTTGCTTTCTGGGGAGTCTCCAAATCTCTTATTTTATTACATGTTGGTGCAGCTGCCCTGCCCGAAGAGCACGGGTTACCTCTGTGACAGGTGCAGATAGAGAACAAGGCAGTGTGAGATGCAGTCTATACCTACCCTATTACCCCACCATGCTCTGCTCGGGCCCTCACCTCTAGGTTGGTGAGTTTTATATTACCAATATAAAGCATGTGTCACACATGAGATGGAACCAAATCATTTTACATCTGTTATCACAGTTAGTCCTCAAAACAACATTATGAGGGAGGTACTATTATTTCCATGGGTCTATTCCGATGGGAAATTAGAATTCGGAGAGCTCAAGAAACTCAGTAAATAAATGGCAGGCTGGAATTTGAGCCCCAGCACCCCGATTTCAGTGCCTGTGCGCTTAACCACTAAACCATCCTATCGTATCCTTATATGGTTATTGCTTTGCTTCTTCTGTTCTCGGAGCCAGCCTAGCCTCCGCGTTTCTGACCCTGGACTGATCACTTAATCATTGATTTCCCACTATTTCCTTTGTCACAGCTGCTGAGAAGGAAAGGCCAGATCCCCCTTGCCTAATTTCTCTCTCCTCCTTATGAGGGTCAATTGGAAGGCGGTCCTGAGGGGCAGCCGGTCCCAGGTCAGTAAGGAGGAAAGCGCCCAGGCCTCTCCCTCAGAGGCTCACACCTCATCAGATTAGAATCCCATGTTCAGATCCTAATTTTGAACACAGAATCCTGCTTGGAATTGTTCTACCAGATCCAGAAGGATAATAAAGAGGAGGAAGCTGAGCCATTAGCCTGAATCTATGGCAATGCCCATAAAAAGCAAGCCTCATGTGACAATACTGAGTCAGAGAGAAGAGGAAAATGAATCACACCCCAGAAGCACCTCACCAAGTATTCTCAGAAAATTAAGAGTGATTTAAATGTTCACATACAGGAATTTGAATATAATTCAGAAAGCTACTAAAATTTCCCTTGATTAGAATAATACACGGGTTTAGAGAAGGTCTTTAGTTGGTTACCCATTAACAACTAAAATTGCTGAAGAAAATGAAAAAGTTAGGCATCTATTTAGGGTTTCTTGAAACAAATTGTACAACGTTTCTGTTTCATGTGTCCATTTTAGTATTATAGGAATAGATTTTAAATTCTTTGCTTTCTATGTCATGGAACTTTATGCTTCAATTCCATGTCTTCTCTCTGCCTTCTTTCTTTTCTAAGTAACACTCTATCCATTATTCTGGTGTATTTGGCATATACACATATTCATACATATCTACTCACTCAGACATAAATGAAGATATCATTTTAAGAAGAATCAAGAGAAAGTTTATATGAATCATGGAAGCAGCTACCTTAATCACTTTTGTTTTTCTTTCTCTACTCTGCCCCTATATATGATATAGACTCTGTCCTCTGCTTTAAATAATAAAAGGTTATGTGAAATTATACGTTTGGGAGTATATCAGTGGTTATTGATAATTTGGGTCTCTAAAGCTTAATCTCAGCCTTAGAATTCATTTTGTCTTTTGTATTATGGCGTATCTGGTTATAGGGAAGACAAACTCTACTTAAAATAGCTCAAGTAAAGTGGGACATGAAGTTTGTTGTAAGGCTGTCGCTCTCCTACAAACCAAGAAGCCTCAGAAAACTAAACCAAGAAACCATACCAATAACCATTCTCAGTTTTCAATCCAGGATTCCACCATAAACATTATTCAGCTACCAATGCCCTCAACTTCTAGGCTTCTTCCTAAACCGACTGATCCTTTTCTAAATGACTAGTCCGATTTTGTCCTTTCCTGCTTGAAGGACCACTCTAGATCCACAACACCACAGCGTAAAAGTCCAAATGCCTCCCACTGCACGCAGAGCTTCTCACAACAAGCTCCAGCCACTCTTCCCAGCCTCACCGCCAGCCACTGTTATATCCCAGGCACACAATGCCCGGACCCCTTACTGATAACATGTTGAGAAATTTCTGCACCCTCTATTTTATGTTCTTATTTATTCTATGTGTTTAAAGATGGAGATTGTTCTACATCATTGCTTTCTACCATTCATGACCTGTATATATTTCAATTACATAGTAAATTCAGCAGGGTTCTGAACTAATCTGGGCACCTAATCTATTGTGTCTGACTAGTTCCATAAATATTTGTACCATACGTCAGGCACTCTCAACATTTATTACGTAAAGATGAAAAGCGAAGTCCCTGATTTTAGGAAGTTCACGGTCTAGCTCGGAAAGAAGACAGGAAGGAAAATAACTGTAATACAATGTGACACGTGCAGGAATAGAAATATACATGTAGCACTGTAGGAATGTAAGATGGATTAATTTTACCTGAGGTGGTCAGGGAAAACTGCAGCGAGGAGAGTTGAAATCTGAGCTCGGAACTTGGTAGGAGGGCGAAGGGAGTTTCGGGCACAGAGCAGCAAAAGCAAAGGTGAGAGTCACAGACAGACACCTGCCAGGACATTAGCTCACCCTGCACCACGATCCCTTTTTTCTCTTTGAGGATCTGTAACAAAGGGTTGAGCAGACTTTTCTTTTGAACTTTCAAAACCCAAAGCATCTAACCATGTCCCTTTTTCTGTAGACAGTAACTACTGAGTTCAGACTCCAGGGGCTTCTGTACTCCTGCCTGTCTGAAAGGAACCACTCTCAGATTCCAAGGTAATTTCCCTTCTAAAGGAGAGTCTTACCCGATTCCAAGGTGCTTTATGGTACTCTTTTTCTAGAGAAAAGAAAAAGAAACTTAATCCCTGCAAAGTTTTCCTGTACACATGAGCATTTCTTTTCAGAACCTTGGTTCTCATCCTGGACTCTTAGGTAAGATTTAACAAGGCATATTTTAAAAATATGAACAGTCAGGCAGCACCGCAGACCAATTAAATCAGAATTTTTGAGAGTGGGATGCAGGCATCAGTATTTTTTAAAGCCCCCAAGATGATTCCAATGCGAAACCAAAGTTGAAAAGCACTGATTCAGACTTTATGGGAATTTTTCCCCCTTAATATAGATGTTTAACTCTCATAACTCTTAAACTTCTCTGACTAGCATTGGATTACTTGTTGATTCAGAAGTGGAATGGAAGAACAGT
This sequence comes from Rhinolophus hipposideros, assembly GCF_964194185.1. Classification (NCBI taxonomy): domain Eukaryota; kingdom Metazoa; phylum Chordata; class Mammalia; order Chiroptera; family Rhinolophidae; genus Rhinolophus; species Rhinolophus hipposideros. The sequence goes on along the minus strand of NC_138048.1, from coordinate 47,241,225 downwards.
GCCTTTATTCATCCCCAAAGCAAAATTTGTCTCTTCCTATTTAGGTTTATCTCAGTCATACAGTCTTTCTCAGTGTTCCTTTCCCTGACATGCTTGCATTTGCATCTCTCAGGCTTGTTATGGCCTCAGGTCAGGAGACGGGTTTTGGCCAAATGGGTTTAAGAGAAAGGTCTGCAGCCTATCCCATCTCTGGGTCATTATTTCTGTAGCCAGGAGGTCCCTTTGGTTTAAGGCTGAGGACTCCTGTGTCTTCACCTGACTTGAGGATATTCTTTAGAACTAAGTCGCTGTAGTTCTCTCTTCATGTCCAGCCTGATCTGAGGCCCTGACCCATAGGTTGAAATCAGGATCTGCGCAGGTCTTTCCACGTCTAATCCTCCCACGTGATGCTGAGGGAGGGGATGAGGGGAACATAAAAATCCTGACCCTGGAAGAGAAGGGAAGAATTTCAGGTTCTGAGAAGATGGACAATCGATCCTCATCCTGAGACAGGAGGCCTGATCTCTGCCCCTCATCTCTCTAATCTGAGGGGAGAGATTGTGAGAAGGCAGAGTGCAGGGGGGCTGGCAGAGGAGACAAGAGTGAGCCAATTACCTAGCCCAGCAGAAAGTCAGCGGCAGAGTGGGGAGAACATCAGAGCACCAGCATTTACGATGACAGTGACAGGAAAACAAAGCCCAGACCAGACAAGAATGCTGATGCTGCAGCCCATTGAATCAGTAAGAACTGGTTTTTCATCAGATTAACCAGCTAACGCCTGTGGATGAGGAATCCCACACAAATGTTGGCTGTAGCCAGGCTGCTCATTTGTCAGCACTGAAGTGACATCATGTAAATTCACAGGCAGATGCCAAACTTGATGAAAACTCATGATTCACTCAGTGTCTATTGGGCATACACAGCTAAAAGAATGATCTCTAAGCCTCCTTCTGGCTTTTTAATTCTAAGATTCTGCGATTCCCAAGTGACTGCCATGAATCCGGCACCTCCTAGAGAGTGCCCTTGGAAGAATTTCCAAGGAGTTTTGTCCAGGTGCTAGTGTGTCTTATGTGAAAAATGAGGGGTCACCATGCCAAGGGAAAGAAATTGCCCAGAGGCAGTTTCCAACTAACTGGCCAATGGCTGCTTCTGTGTGCCCATGTATTCTAAATAGTCCTCTAAACAGTATATAAATGCAAGGCCAGTGTCTCTGATCATTCCCTATCCAGGCAATGAGAGTGTTTTCTGGTAGAAATCTGGTTCTTCTTCTTCCTGGTTGCCCATAGACAGTATTCCCTGAGGACCATTCTATAGAAGGCATCCTCACCTCCTGTTGCTATTAGCAATCTGTCCACCCTTCTGTGGCTTTCGAAGCTTATTTGTTCAAAGGCACTATGGGGGGTCTTGGTCTTTATTTCTGATCCCTCCAGGTAGTAAACATTGTGCCAGTTCCTTCTGGACTGAGAACTTGAGTCAGCAGAGAACTCAGTGGAAATAGGGGTTCTGTGAGGATGGAAGTGGACCATGTGACCCCCCATGTGCATAACAGGTCTCTGTTCTCATGCTGAGGTAGCAGCTGCAGCACCGCACCCTATCCCCATCGGACCCTTGACTCATTCTCTTTTTAATCACTTATTCTGGCTGTTCTTTTTCCTGCCAACAATAATTCATAATGATTTCACATATAATATTCCTCTCATCATGGTGCAGCATAAACAGTGAGATTACGATTAAAAGGATAAACAGAAAATCCTGCTCACACAATTCTTTGTCTACATATGAAAATCGGGAGGAAGACTTAAGATATTTCACTTCTAATCTTGAGTTTGGAGCTTTGGCACGATTTGGATCATAATCACTTTTTTTTTCAAAAAATATTTTCTACTTCATGAGTTTTCTTACGGTAAAATCTCTGTTAATATGAACCCGACTACTGAGGCTGGATTCACTTGAGGATGTTTTCTGTGGCTCTATATTTTTAGGAGACAAAGTAACAACAACAACAAAAAACTCAACATCATGTATTTAATATTTTTAAAAGAGTAACTTTAAAGCATATCCTGAAGTCCATAATGAATTTGTGCAATCTTATACAAACTGACAATTGAGTTCCTGAACTTGCCACCGTGCCCTTACATTGGCAGCACTGTGCAAACAGCTCAGTAAGGTTTCATAACCTTGGCGTATCAGTGTCATACAGCTGTGTTTGTGTCAATTAGGGGTGGTGTCTTGCTGAGTGGCATTCATTATTGTCATTGCATGTTTTTGTGTGCCATCACAAGAATGTTTGAGCTTGAATTAGAGCAACAAACAAACATTAAATTTCTCGTTAAACTTGGCAAGAATGGAAATGAAATCAGGGACATGTTAGTCCAAGTTTATGGGGATAATGGCATGAAGAAAAGAGCAGTGTACAAATGGATTGAATGCTTTTCTAAGGGGAGAGAATGCATCACAGATGAAGAGAGGTCAGGGCAGCCAGTAAGGAGCAGAACCACCAAAAACATTGCAAAACTTCATTGAATTATGCATCAAAATCATAGGCTGACAGTGAGAAGCATAGCAGACCAAGTAAATATCAATAGAGAAACAGTTAGGAAAATCTTAACCGAAAATCTTGGCATGAGAAAGTTATGTGCAAAAATCATCCTGAAGGAGCTCACCAATGAACAAAAGCAAAGGAGAGTCGAAGTTTGCCAAGACCTTTTGGAGAGGCAAGATGATGTTTTGGGCTGTGTTATCACTGGTGATGAAACATGGGTGTTATCACTGGTGAGGAAACCAATAAGACCCTGAAACAAAGCGTCAAAGTGCACAACAGAAGTCAACCAATTTTCCACAACCAAAAATTTTCCGTCAGTCCAAATCAAGAGTCAAAACAATGTTGCTAAACTTTTTTGATATCAGAGGGATTATTCATTATGAATTTGTACCAACTGGACAAACAGTTAACCAAGTTTACTATTTGGAAGTGCTGAAAAGGCTGCATGAAAAGGTTAGATGAAACAACCTGAATTTTTCTCCAACAATTCATGGCTCTTGCATCACGACAATGCACCAGCTCACACGGCACTGTCTGTGAGGGAGTTTTTAGCAAGTAAACAAATAACTGCATTGGAACACCCTCCTTACTCACCTGATCTTGTCCCCAATGACTTCTTTCTTTACCCAAAGATAAAGGAAATACTGAAAGGAAGACATTTTGATGACATTCAGGACATCAAGTGTAATACAACGAAAGTTCTGATGGTCATTCCAGAAAAAGAGTTCCAAAGTTGCTTTGAAGGGTGGACTAGGCACTGGCAACGGTGCATAGCTTCCCAAGGGGAGGACTTTGAAGGTGACCATAATGATATTCAGCTATGAGGTAGGTAGCACTTTTTCTAGGATGAGTTCACGAACTTGTCAGACCTTATAAATCTTTGCTGGGTGCATCATTTGCAATAATAGGCAGTGGACAGTCAGAAAGATTCATTCATTCTACAAAATCCTCAAACTTTGGAGAAACATTACATTCTCTAATAATTCCATGTCTTCAAATTAGTCAGAATTGTGAGAATCAATAACCTGAGCTCAAAAGGTGAACACATTAACTACTTTTGTCATGCCTATAGCTAAGGTATATCTTTCAGATGAAAATTTCAAGTTAAACTGTGAGGACTCAAAGAATTCTGGGAGTTTTGAGCCAACAGAAAAGAAATTTGCTCTGAGGGGGACTGAGAAAACCAGTTAGGCCATTTCATAGAAAACAATATAACCAGACCCCGAGAGTTCACATAGCAAGGCAAGGCTGGAATTTGAGAGAGAAGGTAAGGAAGACATGAAACTGTACCATGCCTTATACCAAAGTATATTTTAGGATAAAAAGATTTGAGGTTCAGATAAGTTTTTACTACCTCTACTAGAATCATTAGGACCAAAAATATGTGCTGTACTTTCAAAATTAGATCATCGTACAGGTCTTTATACTCATTTATTTTCCCATTTCATAAATTACAGAGTCACTTTCATCCATTATCTTTTTTAAAAAGTTTTTCTACCTGTATAATGTTACTTCTTCATTATAGCCCTTGACTGTGGACCATATCTCCCGGTCCTACTTGGTCCATTCTTATGTGATTGCATTTTCTAAGATGGAAAAGAAGACTATCATGTAAAAAGTCATATGTAAGGTTGAAAATATTTCCTAACTAGAACAAAAAAAGAATGAACAAGTAAAGAAGAAAAGAATTTCACAGAACCATTACAAATCTATGTTTAGTAATCACAGAAAATAGTAAAGGAAGCTGGATAATTTTGTCCAATTCACAATAGTGGAACGGTAAAAGAGAGAATAACTCTCCTATGACTAGGAGCTATGGACAAACAAGCACAAAATTGCAAGCAGATTTATTTACAATGGTTTATAAGCACACAGATCAAGAAGTGGTGACCATCAGGAGCCAGCATGGGATCCCAAAACAAAAACATTTTCTGTAATTAAGATTAGAGGTTTGCTTAATAAAAGGAATTCTAAGGACAAATGGTAATTTCAATAAGTTTCTTAGACTGTCATGGACAAGATGATTTGGTGTGAGATAGGATGATGGTTTAGTGAGTGGGTTGAAATTTCTTTAGAATGTGTCACTGTCTCTCGCTAAACTGGGAGCTCAATGACAGAAAATAGCATGTTTTATGTTTCTTTCTATCTATGGTACTTAATTCAGTGCCTGATCAATACTAAGCACCTATTCCATTATTCCTGAATTCATAGGGGCTTAAACAAGTCTACTCAAAATGAACTTTTTAATGGATACAGGTCAACCACAAAAGCATTCCTAAGTGGCATGTTTTAAATACTCTGTGCATGACCATTATCCTGTTCAACATTCTAATACTAGCAATTAATAAGTAAAATTTTAAAGGCAAAGGGTCCAGTGCATAAGAATCAGAAACTAATAACCAGATAGAGGACAGTAATCCCATATCTCATAATGCCTAATACAATACTACATATGAATAAATGTGCAGAAGCTATTTTTCTTACCTTTTAAAAAAATTAATTAGGCTATTCTCAAGGTTTAACATCTATGGTGGTTAGGAAAACAGGATATCCACATTTGGACCCCTATCTCACACCATATATTAGGTTGGTACAAAAGTATTGCAGTTTTTGCAATTATTTTTAGCCTTTTAAACCACAATTATATTTGCACTAACCTAATACAAAAATTAATTTAAAATGGATCAAACATCTAAATGTAAGAGCTAAAACTATAAAACTTTCAGGAGAAACCATTAGTGTAAATCTTTATGACCTTGCATTACAGAATGGTTTCTTAGATAAGACAGCAAATGCATCAGCAAAAAAGAAAAAAAACTGATTAAGCTGGACATCATCAAAATTTAAAAACTTTTGTGCTTCAATGGACATGAACAAGGAAGTAAAAAAACAAGCCATAGAATGCGAGAAAATATTCCCAAATTGTATATCTGATAAAAGACTTGTATCTATTTTATAAAAAAACAAATAAAACTCAATGATAGAAGGACAAATAATCTAATTTTTAAATGATCAAAGGATTTGAATAGACATTTATCCACAGAGTTATACAAATGACCAATAAGCACATGAAAAGATGCTCAACTTGATCAGCCATCAAGAAAATGCCAAACAAAACCACAAGGAGATACCACTTCATACCAGTGGAATAACTATAATTAAAAAAAACACAGACAATAACAAATGTTGGTGATGACATGGAGAAGTTAGAACTGCTAGCTCATAAACTGCTGGTGGGGTATAAATGGTGTAGCCACTTTGGAAAACAGTTTGGTAGGTGCTCAGACAGTTAAATATAGAGTTATCATATGATCTAGCAATTCCACTCCTAGGTATATATCCAAGAAAAATTAAAGTGTCTGTCCACACAAAAACTAATCCATGAATATTCATAGCAGCATTATTCACAATAGCCAGAAAGTGAAAATAACCATCATCTGATGTCCATCATCTGATGAATAGATAAATAATAGCCGTACAATGGAATATCTTTCAGCAACAAAAAGAACTGAAGAATGGACATGTGTCAGCTACAACATTGATAACCCTTGAAAAGATTATGCTAAGTGAAAGAAGCCAGTCACAAATGACAACATATTGTATGATTCCACTTATGGGAAATGTCTAGAAAAGGCAAATCTATATAAATAGAATACATTAGTGGTTGCCTAGGGCTGGGTGTGATGAGAGGATTGAGGGATGACAGCTAAGGGGTTTCTTTTTGGGGTAATGAAAATGTTCTAAAATTGTAGTGATGGATAAAAAACTGCGAATATCCTAAAAGTCACTGAATTGTAGACTTTAAGTAGATGAATTGTTTGGTATGTGGATTACATCTATAATGCTATTTGAAAAGAAAACCTCGGGTCGGCTTCCTGTTTGCGGTAGACATGGAGATATACTACCCAGATCCTCCTTCAAGGAAGGACAGGCTGCCTAGCTGTGAGCAGCAGCTGTCAGCTCCGTCTGGGTCGGACCTCAGCTTCAGAGAGCTGCCTTGCTCGATGTGAGAAAATAGAACTAATATCTGTAACGGTCTCTGTCCTCACTTCCTGGCACAGAGCTCCTAAAACCTCTGTACTTTCCTAAGTGATAAGAATACTAGGAGCATTTCTTGTTTAAATATTTGATCTTTGACCCTGTCCTTTACACAGGGCTCCTAAAACCTTGGAAATTTTTAACTGATAAGAATACTAGGAGCATCTTTTATTCTAAAGAGGTGGCTCCCAGATGATCTCCTGGATGAGGGCTAGTCAACAGAAAGACCAAACCATGATTAGAAGCTTAGAATTTTCACCCTGGTTCACTCACTCCCCTATGCGTGCGCGCGCGCGCACACACACACACACACACACACACACACACACACACACACACACACACTTCTCCAGAGACAAGAGAGGGGCTGGAAATGGTGTTAATAATTGATCATGCCTACGTGAGGAAGCCTCCATAAAAATCCCAACAACATGGCTTTTGGGAGAGTTTCCAAGTTGGCAAACACACCCACCTATCTGGAGGGTGACACACCCAAACCACGAGGACAGAAGCTCCTTCACTTGGGACCCTCCCAGACGCCATCCTGCATATCTCATCATCTGGCTGTCCCTCTCTATCCTTTATCACATCCTTTAACAAACTGTTAAACGTGTTTCCTCAAGTGCTGTGAGCAGCTGTAGCAAATTAATCAAACCTGAGGAGGTTGTTGTGGGAACTTCTAATTTGTAGCCAAATTGGACAAAAGTTTGTGGGTAACCTGGGGACCTACTGTTTGCGATTGGCATCTAAAGTGGGGTAGGAGCAGTCTCGTTGGACTGAACCCTTAACCTGTGGGAGCTGACACTATCAACTGTTACACAGATAGTAGATAGTGTCAGAATTGAGTTCAATTGTAGGATACCTAGCTGGTGCTGCAGAGAATTGCTTGGTATACAGAAAAATCCCCATACACTTGGTGACTAGAAGTGTCAGAAGTCAAGTGTTCTGTGTGAGTAGTAAAGCAGACACACAACAGAAAAGCACAGGTGGAAACCTGAGTTTTTCCTTTGCATTCAAGGTCAAACCCTCCTCAGGGCTGCTCACACGCTAGTGAGGTAGGGCTATAAAGGCCCAGCCATTTCAGCTGAATGAAGGACAATTCTGACTAGCACGGCTCACTACAGAGCCCCTTTCTGGGTTAGCTGAGGCTTTGTCAGACCTGTATTGTGGTTTATCTTCTCCCTCTGCTCAACCCTGCTTCCTCCTCTTTCCTTTCACAAGTATTGATCTCTAACCTTGAACCCCAAACTATTTCAGTATCTGTTTCCAGGAAACCCAACCTGTGACAATACTAAACATGGCAGATTAGACATAACTTATCTTCCATATCTTAGTAACCCCACTAAAATGAAGGTAAAGTAATTTTGCTTATGTTTTTTAACTTGTTAGGTCAAAGAGAACAAGAAAAACTAACTTGGTGGATGAAGAAATAATAGTTGTCTTAGAAAAAACAAGGCAGCAGCAATAATCCTTGTAGTGTGAGATGCCAGTAAGAAGTTGGGTGATTTCTTCCATAGACCCTCTGAAAGCTCAGGATTTGGAAGGACGGGAGGCCCTGGAGACAGATGAAGGATAACGGGAAACTGAAAGCGATATGCCAAATGCTTACAGCTCCTAGGTCTCTTCCTTTATCCTTGCATGAGATTAGAGATTTATTTCCTGGAAAAATGGTGTAGGGAGACTCTGAATTTGGGGATACTAAGATAACCAGAAAAAGAGTGAGGGTTGGAGCTGAAAATAGGGGAAATAAATGAAAATCTGAATGTTGAATAGGAAGACTGCTCCCCTCCCCTCTGCTTCCTCCTATGAGCTCTCTTTACAAAAGTTGGAGTGTTGGCCCCAAACAAAAGATTGGGGATTTTTTTCTGTAGAAACTGAATGACTTCAGACAAAACATAACTACCCAATATTAGCATTTGGAGGTCTTCATTGAAAAAGCTATGTGATTGTTCTGTCACCCTAGATTGCTCCCCCACACAAAGCTTCCAGTTTCATAATTCCTCATTCTTTCATATGAATGGTCAGGCAAGATGACCAGACGTGAAGATAGCCTTCAATATGAACAATAGACCAAAATAAATAGAAAAAGAAGCATAAAAGAAACAGTGAAGATGCAGGGAAAAGAAAAAAATTTCTAAAAAAAGATTATTCATAACCTAACATCTTTGGGGGGAAAAAAAAGAAGTTATTGCACCTATGAAGCAAAAATGGGGAGGGAAGAACAAGTAGAGACTAAGAGGGAAATTTTGATAAATAAAAAATATAATAAAAATTAAAATGCAATAGAAAGCCTGGAAGACAAAGAAGTGGAAAGCTCTCAAATATAGAATAAATGACAAGATGGATAATAAAAGGGAAAGGATAAAAAAAAAGCCCTGGGAACCAAGATTTATAGAAAATAACAGCATAAAAGATAAGAGAAAATTCTGGGGGGAAAAATCATGACCAACGGATTGGACTTTTCAATATCAACACTGGAAGCACTAAGATACAGGAGAAATACCTTCAAAAGTTAAGATACAGGAGAAATGTCTTTAAAAGTCTAAGGGAAATTTTAACTTTGAATTCTATAGTAAGTCAAATTATCAGTCAATTACAAGAATAGACTAACAATACTTTTAGGTATTCAAGGACTCAAAATTGGGTCTTCCATGTATTCTTTTTTGGGACACTTCTGGGAGACATGTTCTACTAAAAACAACAGACTAAACTGAGAAATAAAATGATACAGAATTCAGAAAACACAAACTCCAACACAGGAGAACAATGAAAGACGACAGTAGAGCAACTGGTCCAGATTGGAGCAGGAGACAAGAGCAGAGAGAGGGTCTCAAGGATAAAAAAAGAACTGATAGGTTATCTGATGCATTTGACCATAAGGAAATAGTATTGTGAGATGTTTTCAAAAATCTATGGAGCATTTAGGAAGAATGAGCAATAGGTGTATAGAAAGCAAAGTCATTAAAAAATCAAAACAATTTCTTACTCAAAAAAAAAGCAAAAAGCTATATAAGAAAAAAACATAACCAGGGTGAATTACCTAGCTAGGTAGTAAATGGTATTTATATCATCGTCATAATCTAAACATTGAATATTAATTTATCTCCCAAAATTATGTAATTGTTGGGAGGATGGCGTGGAGAAAAGAGGTGGAGGAATATAAAAGATACATTTTCCCCTATAAAAATAAGATATCAATAGATAATGTTTAAAAATGATAAAACAATAAGTAATTAGGCATATCATTTTGAAGTACAAAAAAATGGAATAGATAGAAAAAAACTAAAAGAAATGGACCTGGTTACCTCTGAGGAGCAGTATCTGGAAATGAGGAAGGAGGCGTGGACAGCGAACTGCTAAATTTTGTTGTGTCTTATATTTGACCTTTAAAATTATCTGTACATGCTACTCTGACAAAAATAAAATTCAATTGACAAATAAAATCTATAAAGATTCCTAACTTCCTAGAATCGTCGAAGTAAAGTACTTGTTATTCAAGTTATGAAAAGGGAAAGAGCATGAGCTGCAAATTCAAACAGATATGTCACTTATTAGCTTTCTGACTTTGGTCAACTTTTTTAACCCTTTTATTATATCATCTAAAGCAGAATTAATAACACTTCATTGTAAGATTGTTGTGAAATTGAAATAAGATAGTGCATTATGACATCTAACACAGAGCCCAGCAAATAACCGAGGCTTGATAAATGTTAACCATTGTTATTATTACTCCGGTATTCAGGAACCTCCATTAATGCACCCTTCTTTTCCAATCTCCATTTTCTTTTCTCTCTATAACCTGATAGGGCTTTTCTTTTGCTTTAGCCACATCTCCTTTTTTCATACTTGTTATTGGCTTTGTACAAATCTCTATCTCCTACTAGAAAAATTCTCTCAAACCTTTTCTCTAAAATGCTATACGCATCATTTTCTTTGAAACTCGCTTCTTCTCAGTGCTACTTCAGGACTTCTAAATATGAAGAACCTATGTGTTTATGTGGCAACCTTATCTGAGGAGATTAGCTAGGGGTCCTAGGGGTCTTATTTTGAAGCTGCGATTGGATAGAAACCTAATTTTTCTTAACCTGGACTGTATGTTTATTTGGGGTACTTTGGGAATGAGTGTTGATGCAGATTATTGGTTCTAAGCCCACCAAATCACCACTTGACACTGTTTTCTCTTCTTCCAAAAGCTACCCCTATGTAACCCCACCTGTTTCCTTTATTCAGGGGTTCCTTGACTCCCTTCTACATGCCATCACATATACCATTGGGCATCTATGTAAAGGTTGCTTTTCTTAGGTGACCATCTTTTACCTTCCAAACCAATTGCAATGATAATTGAGGGCAGGTACAGCTTTCTAGTTGTTTTATAAACTATTATGACATCTGATGTGTAGCCTCCTCAAGAAATCCTGATGACTATGTTTTTTGCTTCTTACTGATGCATGGAGTGAGCTAGTCCATCCTATAGAGGAGAAAAAAAATAGGAATTTAGCTATCTCCTTGGAAGAAATCAATTTTCAAGAATCCAAGGAAAAACAATATGCCCTTCAAATAAGAAAATATGGCTAGGAATAGGAAGGAATGAAGCAATACAGGTATGGGGACAGCAGGGATTTGGCTGGAGACACTGCATGAATGACAGAAAGAATGTGTAATCAGCAAAATGGCCACAGCTCTCCTGCAAGAGAAGCTCAGGTACTGCAATAGTACTAGGGCTGGCAGCATCACCATCACTATTATTATTTAGATCCTTAAAATGTGCCCATCACTGAGCCCTGAGGCACATGTACAGAAACAAACACATGTTTCAATATTTACTCACGAGGGCCTAAATCCATGGTAGTACAGTTGTCGATCCTCCCACAGCCATCAGGCACATACTTGATTAAACAGATGGCCTTGTCAGAATTTTTTACTTGGGTAGGAGGGTGGAGGCATGTACAGCCAGAATTCTTGATTCAATATGTCTTCCTGAGTACATTCTCTTAACAGTCTACCTTAGAGTGCTATGTGGATGGGGGAGGGAAGATGATGGGGTGGGGCAGTGAGGGAAAATAAAAGCAGCAGCTATGGTGTAGCATTAAAAAAAATACAGAACGTAGAGACCAAAAATCGTTTCAAGAAGGTTTTTGCCACTAAATTGTTATGTGACTGTGCAAAAATATTTTTACCTCTCTTAGTCTCAGTTTCCTCATCTGTGAAATGGGGGTAATAATTTTTTCCTGCTTACTTTTCATACTTTTATAAGGATTAAGCAAGTTTTACTTGGGTTAAAATACTTTCTAAACTGTAAAACTTTATATCCTCATCTCATGATACCCTAGTATCTAAGATAACTCTAAAACCTTGTTTTATCCAAAGAAGAAAAATAAGTGCTTTCTTCTATTAAGACTTTGTATTAGGTTTAGGGTGGTGCAAAAGTAACTGCGGTTTTTGCAATTATTTTTAACCTTTTAAACCACAATAACTTTTGCACCAACCTATAAAACATATTTATTTACATAAAAAATATTTATTTTCTACGAAAAATTATTTAAATTTCCACAATTACTCAAGATTAAGGAGGGGAAAATAATTTATTTTGAAAAATTCAGAATGATATTTTAGATCAGTATATTTTTCAAAAGGAAATGGACACTGGGATTTATAGATGATGTAATACAGAATTGTACACCTGAAATCTATGTAATTTCACTAACAATTGTCACCCCAATAAATTAAAAAAAAAGGAAATGGGATATGGATAAAATTTTATGTAAGACAAAATTTTATTCCCATTTCAAAATTTTTATAACTAGGCCCTTTAAACTAGTAAAAGGTCTATATGTGAACATTTTCATCTATGTATTTATTTTTAAATCATCTCCCAGTTGAACTCAGAAATGAGAAGAACGAATAAAAACAGATAACGAGAGACTGAGTCATATTAGGAACGGCAGGAAACAGATTATGGAAGAAAAACTGAGGGGCAGAAAATATCCTTGTAGGCACACATTATTTAAAGAAGCTTTTGAGGGGGGTATTTATTCTACAATCTGTATTCCCGGTTGAATGATAATTACATCTAAAATTTCAAAACTGAAAAGAGTGTAATCCTCTTCTGTACCCTAAAACTGAAATGAAACCAGATTCTTAAAAATATGGTATCGTATACTAATGAGGGATGGCATTACTGGATTGCCTGGGCTCCCATTACCAACTCCTTGTGTAATGTTGAATGAGCTATTTCACCTCTGCCTCCTCACCTATAAACATAAGGAATTGCACATGATGATAATTAGAATTTCTTCTACCTAAAACTACAGATCATGCAGCTTCTTTTGATTTGTGAGAGTTTTCCAAAGTATTAGAAAAGAGTAACAATGTTACGTTAATGCTTCATTTCTGGATGAAAAATGGATTGTCCAGATGTTCCTGGGTTGGTATTCTGTAGACAAAGAGCCAATTGGGCTTTGTCATTTAGAAGTTATTATGTAGACACCCCAAGGACAGAAAAGGGCCATCAACAGGTCATCCTATATACACCAGTTATACTTGGGATCAAACTGTTTGGCTCTTGTCTTTTTACTCCGTGCATTAACTCACTCGCCCCAGCCAGGTCAGGTTTCAACCAGTCAAAAGAGTCTTGTTAGAAAGCAATTTTTAGTTTTATCTTCTGTAGACCACTGAAACTTTTGAGAATGGAAGCAATTCACTTACATAAATACTGTTTGAAATAGTATAAGATAAATTTTGGTCACGGTATTGAAAGAACAACAAAGTTTAGTGGTTTTTCTTGTATTAAGGAATAAATGGAGAACTTGAATCTAGTTTAAATATGTTTGATTTGAAAACTATAATCTTCTATTCTTTATTGAGTGTATTTCCCAATATTGAATAGTTATGACAAGAAAATAAGTAAAATTTTCAAAACAGTGTGCAAGTGGTGATTTATAAAATGCCTCACTGAAGATGGTGACTTCCTTTTCTTCTTTTTTATCCTTTCCTCCTCCTTTTTTCTTTTTTCTATCTACTTTCAGCCATGTATTCCTGACAAAGTCCCCAGACTGTGTAAAACTTGGGTACTCTGTGATGGACAGGCTGAGGAAAGATGGTAGCTATTAAAGAGAGAAAGTCTAGTAGCTCTGTCACCAGAAGAAAGGGATAAGGGCTGACAATATATGATGGGATTTCTTTTTGGTACAGCCACTTAGAAGCCAGTATGGAGATTCCTCAAGAACATTAAGAGTATAATTACCATATGACCCAGCAATCACTCTTCTGGGTATCTACCCCATAAATCTGAAAACATTTATCCATCAAGATACATGTACCCCTATGTTCATTGCAGCCTTATTCACAGTGGACAAGACATGGAAACATGATATATATATCACATCTTCTTTATCTAATCATCTATTGAAACAACTTTGGTTGTTTCCATGTATATATATGGTTGTTTCCATGTATATATGTATATATACATATATATACATAAAACACACACACACACACACACACACACACACACACACACATATATATAAAATGGTATATTACTTGGCCACGAGAAAAGGTGAAATACTGCCATTTGTGACAACGTGGATGGATCTTGAGATTATCACGCTAAGCAAAATAATCCAGACAGAAAAAGGCAAGAACCATATGACTTCACACATGTGAGTAAAATAAAACTGAAAACAACAAACAAACAAGACTAACAAAAACTCATAGATAGACACAGTCAACAGTTTAGTTGTTACCAGAGGGTAAGGGGGGAGGGGAGGAGTTAGAAGAGGGTACAGGGGGTCAAATATACGATGATGGAAGGAGAACTGACTCTGGGTGGTGAACACACAATGCAATATATAGATGATGTATTATATAATTGTACATTTGAAACCTATATAATTTTACTAACCAATGTCACCCCAATAAATTTAATAAAAATAAATAAATAAAAGTAAAAAGTTAAAAACAAAGGCTCTTACTACACAAAAAAAGATTTCTTTTTTTTTTTAATATCTTGTTTTCCTTGCTTTAAAAAAAAATGCTTTCTTTCATTCTCACTCTTTTCATTTGGGTCTAGCCATTCAAATTACTGCTCCTTGTTCCTCTGTTAAATTTTCAAGATACCAACCAAAAAAGATTGAAGCAGGGAGAAAAAAGAGTAACAGTTTGATAGTTGGGAAAATAGAGAATACTTAGTGTTAAGAATTATCTTTTTTAAAATTAATATATAACATATACTTATGGAAAAGTACAAATGTCATAAGTACACAGCTTGATGGATTTTCACCAACTGAACACAGCCACTTAACTAATATTCAGATCAAAAAACAGAAAGTTAGCACCTTCCAGAAACCCTAAATCCCAATGCCTCCTTTTAGTCCCTACTTTCCTCTTCCAGGGTAACTACTACTATTCTAATTGCTAACAGCATACATTTTCCTGTATTCATATTTTATATCATTTGATTCATATCATACATAATTTTTGTGTCTGTTTTTCTTTTGCTCAATATTACATTTGTGAAGTTTTTTCATATTGTTGTATAGTTTTAGACCTGAATTCTCCATGGCAAGATAGTATTGCATTTGTGTGAATATATCATGATTTATTTTTCTTTCTATTTTTATTGTATATTTGGGTAGTTTCCAGTGTGAGCCTCTAATAAATAATGCTTCCCTATGTATTCAAGTACATACTTTCTGGTGAGTATGTGTATGCCTTTCTATTGGGTATATCCTGGGAGTGGAATTGCTGAGTCATATGGGAGGCACATATTTAGCTTTAGTTCTATGAAACACTTTTGGAGTTCTACTGGTTTCACACTCCAGGGAAAGAACTTTGGTTTTTGCTGTGCACACAAAGAATTACTTTCCTCTTCCTCCCTTCTTTTAGTTACACTTACCCACATTCATATATGTGGTATTCTTTTACATGAAATTTATATGCTTTTCCCAGGTTTAAAAAAGTTGAATAGTCTAAGCCTAATAAAGCCTTCTTCTAAGAACAGAGCCTGAAAATGTTGTATAAAAACCTTTACTAGGCTCTTGTTTTCCCTTCTCACAACAATGACAGAAAATTGTTTTAATTTTCTTCAGTACTCTATTCAATGAGTTCTAACCATATATTTACCATTTCTAAAATCACGCAGAGTTCCATTCCCTAATCATACCAGGCTATATTTCTCTCCATTCACCTTTTAATTCACCTAAAGAGCTCCTTGCACCTGTTTTGTTTTGTTTTTTAACTGTACTGAAAGAAAAATAAGTGATCATCTTTCCGGTCATATACAGGAGCTACAGCAAATAATTTAAGGACTGAGAAAAAACAATAATCTTTAAAGGGACAATCTAAGAGACTATGAATGCCTTACATTGGCTTTTTAAACCATTTGAGCAATGAGGCATCATTAATCCTTTGTATGTTAATCCAGTAATTGATTATGTTTGACGGACTTAGGAGGGATTTCAGCAAAAACTAGGTCAAGGGAGTAACTGTGCTTGATTGCTAATTAGCCTTGAAGTCTATTTGGGTATTCTGGAATTATAGAACTCCACGGGAGTCTATTTCAACTCAATGTTCAGTCTATTTCAACTCAAAGTTTTGGGCCCCCACTGTCACTGTCACTGTCACTTTTGGTCGAGTTAATGCTGGCATATTTGTCTCCTACCAAAGTTAGATCCAATTCAAGCCTCTAGTCACCAGGTATTTATTGAATGCCTACAACATAGCATGCTGATATATATTTATTTAAATCAGCATGCTGCTGATTCAATTTTGGACTATCCAGACCCAGTTTCTATGTCCTTGTAGCCTAGTGAATAGATAAAAGTAAACAAACAAACAAACAAACAAACAAATAAATAAGAGATGAATAAATATATACTGATAAGCACAACTTGTAATTAGGCTAAGAAAAAAATAAACAGAATAAACTATTTAAGCATAATGGCAGAAGAAGGTGGAAATTTCTTAGGTAGGACCTCAGGGTCTCTGGAAGGTGATGTTTAAGCTAAGACATAAATGATGAGAAGGAACCAGCCATGTAAAGAACAGTGTGGGGAAGTGCACGTGCAAAGTAGAGGGAACAACATATGAAAAGAGGCCAGTCCAGTTGGGGAATAGTATATTCCCTCTAAATTTATTCTGAATCTATAATACAAAATTTAGAATTTTCAACTCTTTTAAACATTAGTAAGGACAGTCAGTTTGTTATAAGTAAATACTGTACGAAGATGAGAGGTGGCACCGATTGCTTAATGCTAAATACTTGTTTGGTAGCAGGTCCGTAGATTGGAACTGGAAAATGCGGATAGGGACAAGGAGTCCAAAAGAAGTGGCAGAGAATAATCATTTCCATGGCATACTCAAGCAGTTGACTAAGGCATAGTGTAAACACAGCCAAGGTCCAAAGTACTTGTCAGGAGCCAGAGCTGCAGGCAAGGGGAGCAAAGTCAAGTAATATTGGCAAGGTCAGCATTCTAAAACATCTGAAAGATTGCTGTCAAGCCAACAGAGTTTTCTGGCTCCTTGCCTCCTGGGAGGAAGCAAAATGATTTGTTGGATAGGTTGGAGGAGCCAAAGGACCAGAAGTAGGAAGTCAGTCAGAATACACAGGAAATGAGAGAGTCATAAGAAGGGGTATCGCATATTGGAAAGCAACCAAGGAGGAAGGTCTCCACACCAGAGAAACAGGGAGAAAAAAACAGATAGCAGGTGTGGGGAACCTAGAAGAAAGTAGGATTTTGATAACAGAGGAAAGAGATTTTAGACATCCATTGTATCATCTCTGAAGAAGGTAGCGGCAGTTGCAAAACACAGATCAGGATTTTAAGAACTTCAGTCTCTAGAACTTCCTTATGTTTATAATTTTTATTATAAACCACAGTAAAAACAGTGTTTTGCCAAAACGATTAGAAGGAGCACCCTTAAAACTAATACGGCCTGTGGGCCTCAAGAGGCTATGATACTGGGACACTAAGGAGTCTGTATCACACCCTGCAGCCAAGCAGGGAGGAAAACAGATCTCCACAGGTGGCAATAGCTGCATAAAACAGCAGGAGAACACAGAAAGGTGCTTTGGAAACCTTGGGGCAGGAAAAGGGTCCTTGTGAGTTTCCCTGTAATTTGGTGACCAGACATGAGGATGATTCCACTTGGACTCGTGTTGAGTCCCCTGAGCAGCCCAATTGGAAGTTCAGGGATGCAGGAATGTGGGTGAAAGGAGGCCTAGTTGGGCCAGGCAGATGCAGTGGTGACTGCCATCTTGTCTTTCGATGAGGTTGCTTACCTAGACCTGAGCTAGCGTAGACCCCCAAGAAGAAAGTCTTCAGAACCTTGCTACTTTAAGGTGTGATCCATGGACCAGTAGCACTGGCTTCACCTGGGATACCATCAGAAATTCAGAATCTCAGGCCCCAGTCCTGACCTACCAAATTAGAATCTGCATGACCTCCAGGTGATTCCAATGTACGAGTAATTTAAGGTTTGAAAAGCACTAGTTGAGTACATACCTGGAGTACCCAAAAGAGCATTACAGATTATATAAAGAGAAAATAGGAGGAAGGGGCTAATCTGTGGAATTGGAGGTAGACGATGTGCTACAGTTTGAACCAAAGCTAGACTTGGGAAAAATCTAACCAGCATTACTACAGGTGGCAGGATGGCACCTCTTGGTGAGAGAACAGAATTCTTTGTGGCCAGCAAAGCAAATAAGGGGGGGAGGGGAAGGAAAATCAGGCAGTTCTAAAGACCCTCTGAGAATTACGTCCCAAAGGCAATGTTCAGGCCTAGAGATAGGTGATTGGGAGATTAGCTAACCATGAAGAGCTAGAGATTATATTGATGAGAGGCTGTTACCAAACAAAAAGGAAGAGAGAGATGGAGAGTCCAAAGAAGGCAAATGGCAGCATTCCATCAAAGGAAGCTAGCCCAACTCATACCAAAAGATTTCCAAGTATACAGAACAAAGAGATCTGTTTGCTTGTCTTTGTTCCTCTGAACAGCAGTCCTGTGGAATATTCCCATGAAGCTAGGCACCATTTCATAAAAACAAGTTATGATGAAATCTTCCAGAAGTCAGAATGGTCCAGTATGGACAGCTGACTTCTCCCTGCTCGACCAGTCTCATGTCCTACTAGGCATCACTCCATACTTTATATAATAGCAATACTGAAATAGATTTAGATCCAGAATTTTCCATGTATCCTAGTGTGTAAAAGAGATGCCATATGGTAGCTGAGAGAAGACATGTGACACTTCTAAGGAGTCCTAAATTATTTCGGAGGCTTTTGAAAGGGCTGGATTTTTGCTGAGCTGGTTGGAGACAGAACTAGAGACAGTTTAGTTTCATGATGAATTTTGTATCCTGAATTTTACCCTTAAGCAAGGATAACTATGTAATCTGGATTTCACTGGTAATTATTGTATTTTTGTAACTGTTTAAATGACTACTAAAAGGTCACCTTTTCATCTTTGTGTCTACAGCACTCACTCAGCATTGCTCGTGACGCAGAGAAGTTACTCAGTTCATATCACTTGGAAAAATGAGTAAATGAAAGAATTGCCTTATCTCAGAAACTTGTACAACTTCCCTATAATAGGCAGGGGTCAGTCTTAAATTTGGTCCAAGACAGCAAATAAAACAAATAGTAAATCATTCCTGAAGTAGAGAATCTATCAGGCTGAGAGGAAGGAAGATTAAAAAAATCAGCCTTGACCTCACCTCATTAGTCCAAAATTTCCAGTTACTGCCAGACGTAGCTATTTTAATGACACCAAAACTTAAAAGGTCCAAAACTGTCCCCTTCAAAATATTGTATCTTCTTGATGTATGACATATTATCCTTAATGACATATGTATCCTCAATTTCCCCTTACTCACAATCTCAAATTTACTTTTCTTTGTTCCATGTATACATTCTGCTACAAAGTTCTGTGGTTTATTTTACTGAATGTCTTTCATATTCCTGTACAGGCCCTAATCACCTCACCTTCATATCATCACAGTACCTCCTGGCTGGAAGTTCTGCTCTCCAGTTCTTCCTGGCACAGCTTTCAAAATTTTTTTTGATCTTGTCATTCTCTTGCTTAAGAACAACAAATTTCTTCCAATTGCCTATTGACTTAAATATAAATAGGTAGACAGATGTGTATATATTATTTCCTCATCTGTTAGTATTCTTTATATGGCATAAGTCAAATTGATATCCTTACTATCTCCCCCTAAACTCTTGATCATTCTCATTTTTATTGATTTTTTTGTGATTTTTCTCTTTGTGTGTGTAGCTCTCAGCAACTCCCAAAAAATTCATGGCTAATTATTCAGTTAAAATCAGATTCAAGTTTCACTTCTATCCTCCTTGGTTAACCTAGGCCCCACCTTTGGTTAAGATGATCACCTTGATTTTCATTCCCATGTATAATACTATCATATAAATACATAAACATTATGTATATATAATTATTTTTACATATTAATATTATTTATTTTATCTTCTAAACTAATGTATGTAAAATTAAGGGACTTTATTACTTTAATGTTTCATCAGTGTAGAGTAGAACTAGATTAGTATTAATGATTTTAGAATAAATGAATAATTTTGCTTTGAAATATTAATACTGCCACTTATTTGTCTTCATGAATACATTACCTAATTAACTCATTTATAGACTCACTCATTTACTGACCAGCTACTTGTTGAATACCTTTTGTTCTGAGCCTTGGTGATCCCAAGATGAATAAGACAGAGTCACTACTCTCAAGGAGCTTACAGACCAGCAAGGGAGACCGAGAATAAATGAGATAATTGCAGTTATATCAGACACCTGGAATTGTGATCTGCTTTTTTTAGGACTTTCCCTTTCACAAAAGGCAGTTTTACCCTCCCCTTTCTTAACCAAGATGATTGATCCATCAGTAAGCAACTGACTCAGAAATATTTTACAATTTAATTGAAGCAATGATTCATCAAACAAGTGGGAAAAGGTTCTATTCACTTCAGTTAGTGTTTTATTTGGTGCCCAGCAAGACAACAGCAATTAGACTGACAAACTCACCAATAATGGTATTGGTCTTAAAGAAAAAAAAGAGTAGAAGAGCCTCTGGGACCTGAACAAGATTTACTCTCCATTGTTCTCAAAGACAAGTCCTCAGAATAAAAGAGCCCAAACTGAACTATTCTACACTGGACAGGCAGGGGACTTCTCAATAGCCTACTTATTGAGATGACCTAGATATATAATTTAACTTGGGATACCTAGGAATCATTTTTATTTTCAATAAATTCTGTCTTTTCCTCTTCCCTGGGGTCCTGTGGTAAGTGGCTCCGATCTTATTTTCAGTTATTGACTTCCTCATAATCTCACAGTCTTTGTTACTTCTCTTTTATGTTCTTCAGTGGAACCTGGTTTCTCTTAGTTCCCTACTGGAACATTTATTTTAGTAGCATCATGGTTGATGGCATTCTGATCCTGCAGGTTCAGAAACACATCTATTTGGTAAGATGAAGTGAAACAAAAAACATTGATAGTGACCTTGATAAATGAGAAATAGAACAACAAAACTGAATTCAATAAATAAAATTCAAGGTAGTTGATTTATAGAGAGAAGAACAAAAATGTAAATATAAGGTAGGGAGCAATACTGTGCAACTGTGTAGAGCTTTGCAGCTAATACAATGGTTTGGTGAAGGGAATAAGAAGAGATGAATTGCATTCAAACTTCTTAGAGTATACTTGAAAAATTTTAAGAGACCAGTGCTCATCAGTTGTTCTCCATGGAAAAGGCATTGCAATGCAAAGAAAAGAAAAGAAAATTAGCTTAGAATAACGCATACTTTGGGTTGTATATCATAAGGCTTTCTTTACTATCAAAGGGATGGAATACTGAAATGGGCTCCTAAGGGTGATTGCAGAATTTCTAGTACCTATATAAATATTTATTGCTACATATACATAACTGCCACAAATAAATAAGTATTTATTGCAATCTTTGGGGAATCATCATACAGAGAACAGAAATCTCCATGAAGATTTAGTTCTTTGCCTGCTTTAAGAAAGGTAGTTGAGCAATGTTTCAGCATTCTCCCTGGCTCCCGAATACTTTCAAAAAACATGATTCAGGGGAAATCAGGATTCTCGAAAGTGAATTGTTTAGAGTTATATTTATATGTTGAATTGGTCCCATGCTATACCATTATTTTCGGAAACAAAACAAAACAAGAAAACCCAAGTGGTTCTTGTATTTTACATAGGCCTTTCTCCTAATTTTAAGTTTGACTCTCCAAAGTTTGTTGACTCTGAGAATAGCTGTGGTTTGGAGAAATGTTCCTGTTTTATACTAGCATTACCCCCATTTACCATTTGTGGCAGCTAATAATTTCTGTCATCAAGTTCAGAATGAAGACTAAAGATAGAATTTACTCTAATTAGCATAATAATTAAATCAAAATGGACTGTCTTAAATTTCATTTCCTCCCTGCCCCTCCAAATTGTATCTTAATTATAGGCCTAAAGTATCCTGAGTTCTAGAAGTGTGAAGCCTATGATTGCATTCCTCCACCCAGAGACCACAGGGAGAAGACTTTTGAAGAACACGGTCAAAAGACATTCAGCAAAATGAGAGATGATTTACCTAGCAAGGCAAGACTGACAATTAGTCTAATAACAAAACCCCCATTTCAAGTTCTGGATATCAGCTGCCCAATAGAAATATAATGTGAACTACATGTATACTTTTGAATTTTCTGGTAGCTACATTTAAAAAGTAAAAACAAGCAAGTTAAATGTATTTTGGAAATTTCAGGTATACAAAACAATGTAATAGTTAGACATTTATACCCCTCACAAAGTGATAACCCCCCTCATCTACTACCCTTCTGACATTTTATGTAGCTGTTACAATTCCATTGACTCTATTACCTATGCTGTACTCCATATCCCGTGAGTGTATATATATATACATATATATATACATATATATATATATATATATATATATATATACACATTTAATTATACTTGACATTCAATACTATTTTACTTCAGCTTCAGATATGTAGTGCAGTGGTCAGGCATCTACACAGTCTGTGAAGTGATTTCCCTAGTAAGTCCAGTGCCCATCTGGCACCCTACATAATCTTTACAACATTATTGATTAGAAAGCACAAATTAATAGTCACAATATTGTTATGGGGATATGAAATACAGTTTGAGGAATATAATCAATAATGTAAAGTCAAATATATTTTTAAAATATATTTTATTTAACTCAACATACACGTATTATCATTTCAACATGCAATCAATGTAAAAACATTAATGGGATATTTTATATTCTTTGAAATCTGGTTTGTATTCTGTATATTACAGAATATCTCAATTTGGACTAGCCACATTTCAAGAGCTCATTAGCCATATATGTCTAGTGGTTTACTATGTTGGACAGAAAAGCTCTATGTATCTAACTTCAACTACAAGAAAAGGAAAGAACAAAGCAAGGAAAGGTTGTGCTATCTCTGTGGTATTTCCTCTAGGACTTCTCTAATTCTTCTCCCTTTACCACACAGGAAAAAATACACAAGAGAGTATTGGACAGGGTATTGACAAGTCTTTGCTTAAACACTATCTCAGTCCCACCTGACCACTCTATAAAATGTGTAACTCTTCCCCATTCCATACTTCCGATTCCGCCTTACATTATGCTCTTTATACCATAGGTCTACAACCTTTTAATATACTAGATTACTTATTATTGTGTTGTTTATTGTCCCCTATAGCATGTAAGAGAAGTGGGCAGGAATATGTGTCTGTTTAGGTCACTAAGGTAACCCAAGTAACTGGACCAGTCCCTCACGCGTAGTAGGTCCCCTAACAATAGCTGATGAATGTCGGAGGAACAAGCCAAACTTTAAAGCTTGGAAATTTACATTGGAGAACATTGGAGCCCAGAGAAGTAAACTGACTTCTTAGGTCAAACAAGCTGGTCAAGGGTGGAGCCAGGCCTAACACCTAATTTCTGAACAACTCATCTGAACCTTTTGATACTACTCCACGTGTAAAAAGAAAGGCAAAAACATAATTCAGTTATTATGTAATAAATAGAAATTATGGTATTGATAGTGCAATAAATACAGAAACTGCCAAAAAATGTGTACACATTTTAAGAAAGGAAAAAACTATACTAAAATTGTAATACTCAATATGTAGCGATAACAAAAGATGAATACAAATCATGCATATACATTTTTTCAAACCCCTGGTATGTGTTGGATTATGAGTTCCTAGGGGACAGAGACTGTTAATTTAGCTTTGAAACTTCCTCTCTATCCCCCATAATAGAAAAGAATATTTTACACACTGTAAGTGCTTAATTAATAAAAGAATGAGTGGTCAATGGTATCTGGTTTGTGGTATAATATGTGGTTTTCTTTTATTGGGAAGGCAGTGGAAAGAAGTTGCTGTGTTCACCACAGATTGAGCCATATTTTACAGATTAATTTGATTAGACATGTTAAAATGTCATTTGCCATAGCTGGGTTACAGGTTTCATCATGGCTTGGAGAGTTTGGAATGACATATCTTCTGCTGCTATTAAGTTACTAGCCTCTGGAACAAAAACACTAAAATCTAAGAAAATAGAAGATTTTTCCAGAGGCAGATTTTGACAACTATCTAGTTTCTAATTTTCCTTAAAGATCTGTCAGGGCCATGAGTGTTGCTAGTTTGAATCGAATTTGATGTTTATTCTGAGAATCTGGCTTTTCAGACTGAAATCATTGCAGTAATGACTAATTAATGAGGCTGACTAACTGAGCAACAAAAACTGCCCATTCGATTTACCTGCAATAAAACTTGGCTGTCACCATGATTATATTATATTAATGAGTTTTTATGTAATAAAATATAAACTCTCTTTTAATAATGTTCACAACGTCATTAATCCTTTGATATCCCTGGGAGAATGGAAAAAGAAATTGTTATTATACCTCCCTTCACTGGAGAAGGAAATGGAGATAGAGAAATAACAGCTGTTGGTCATTCAGCAAGCTAACAGCCAGATCACAATCCAGACCTCTGCATCCTGAGGACCCCTAAGAAAGACTTTGAATAAGATTGTAGTAATCTTTGATATCATTTGAACTAAAGATCATGTCCTCATTTAAAATCTACACTAGCCAGAACCCTGAGAAGTGCTATTTGCACAGGAAATCTAAAATCAAAGTTTACAGAAACATACTATTGGCATCCTAGTAGCTTGCTCAGCTTGAACGTATGCTATCTTATTCTTTTTTAGAATCAAAAAAAAAAAACAAAACACAAACAAACAAACAAAAGAAAACAGTGCTGGAACTTTGGGTGCAGCTTAAAGTACAAACCTAGAACAATTAGGAGCAATGCCCCTATGATTGAATTTGAATTTGAGAGTTTCAGTAACTTCAGGATAAACTGCGGTCATCCTACTATCATTAAGCATTTTAAGTTTCTTTTAAGGAACTACAGATACGAGGTAGAAAAGCTATTAAAATTGAGCCATATTTTACAGATTAATTTGACTATACATGTTAGAATGACATGTGCCAAAGCTGGGTTACAGGTTAAGGGAGATAGTCTTCAGGGATGAGTGCTATCCTGGGCTTTTATTGTCAGGCAGGTGCTACACAAATGTAATTTGAGTTTCCATCTATGAATTCCATTCTATCTGATTTCGAAACAAGCAGTTGTGGCTAAAGAAAGAAAGCACTGTCTTGAGGATCAGAAGAATAGGTATAAATCTAGCTCAATCACCTACAGTACAACCTCAGGAAAATCACTCAACGTCTTCTGAGCGTTGGATTTTTTCATTCAATAAAAAAACAGAAGGGAGAAAATTCTAGATGAAGGGAAACCTTCTGAACAGAGACCTGTAGGCAAAGGTGACACAAGACTCTGGGCTTGACTAGGGCAGAAACTACATACTGGGGGTGGGGGGGTAAGAGGTGGCATGGATAGAGTTAGATAAATAGGGCCAGAATAAGGATATGGGCTTAATTCAGTGGGACACTGGCAACCGAAGTAACATGACACAAGGATGTGTAAATGCTTGGCCAAGGGTGGAGGCAAAAGCAAAGTGCCTGGAATTGGGAAGCCCCGCCCCCCACTTTCAAGAAATGAGCTGCTGTAATTTGTATGTGAGGTGAGGAGATCTGAAGTAGCAATGGAATAGAGTGAATAGAGGGAAGAAAAACATAAGGCAGACAAGGAGCTCTCAAAGGAGAGAGGCATGCATGGTGAACTTCAGCAGTTCCCTTCTCTGATTAGAGTGTAGTTTTCATGGCTGGAGAGTCAGGCCTCAAGTGACAGTGCCCCAGGGCTCCCAATGATCACCTTCCACAAAACTCCTTACCAACTATAGAACAGAACCAAATATTAACAACTTTGTAGTTGGGTTGAATTTCTCAGAGGTAGATTAATTGATCATTCAGGCATTAGCTGGAAGTGATATAAAATGCCACCCAGAGATCTGGCTCCGTTTTTTTAAGCCAGAGTTTGTAAGAGTCTACCATTACTCTTCTCCTAGCCAGTTAAAATCAACCTTGGGACCAAAAAGTGTGGGTCAAAGTGTTCTTGCTTGGGTTGAGTCCATGGGCAGTTAGCATCAACTGGAACAAAGACGTCCACTTTGGAGTATCCCCCACCTTCGTGGCCACTTGACCTCAGCTCTGTATACCCGGACAGCTCTCTAATCAAGCAGCCCTGACATGAGGCCCCTTAAATTCAATGGTACCCGTGGTACCCATCGAGGCAGACACTACTAGAAAATCATCTGTTTGTTAGTATATGTTGATCCAGGTACAATGTCATCCACACTCAAAAAAAAAAAAAAGAAGATTCAAAAAAAAAAATGTAAGTCAAGGAATAGATAGGAATGTGTACAGAAAATAATTTGTAAGGGCTGAAAAGTGATACAAACTGTTAATAAGATGCCACAAAGCATTTAAATCTTCATCCGTCTTTATAAAGTCTTTCCACTTTATAGCAGAAAAGACAATTAGATGTGTAGTCTACTCAATCCTAATTTCTGTATTCAAGAAATTACTGGTTCCAAAAAAGGAGAGTTTTTCTACTTTCCTACAGCAATCAGCATGAGCACAAATGTATCTCTGTTAAAGCTAGGGGGAGAAAAAGGGAGGGAGAATATGATTACTGCCAGAACAAGCTCAACAGACAGGAACAGAAAAGAATTTTACTGGCAGAAATTAGAAATTGTTCTTTCTCACTCCACCAACACATAAGTAATAAACGCAGACCTACCTTCTGCTGCTTTTATACGCTTTGTTACAAAAATGATGCCTCAAGGGAAACAAGAAGAATCTGCCATTCAGTAAGACTGTACTGCCCCACCTAGCACACCTGAAACTGTGTTAAAATGTTTAATTTTTGCTCACGATATTCTTAATATAGACCCAATAGTCTAAGTTAGTTCATACATGAGGCTAAAACTTTCTGGCCAGATGCCTTTGCAAATCTTCCAGAAAAGATTGAAAAGTAGATGACGCAATCTTTAGAATTAATAAAAACTGTCACACACACGTTTCATGCATGAGACATCTAATGTTTCAAAGTGTATTAGACATGTGTAATGAGATGTTAAAATTAGACTGTCTGCCTTTGGACAAAGCCCCTAGGATAATGAACACCAACCACTCCCATATTTCAAAGTGAGTTGCTAGAGCCCCCAAGCAGGACTTGCTGTTTTATAACCAATAGTTGATCACCCATTTCCTGCCTAGACAAATAAGGTTGGCGATGCTTAAAGAGTTTTTCGTGTGCTTGCTTCAGCAGCACATATACTAAAAAACTGGAATGATATGGAGAAGATTAGCATGGCCCCTGAGCAAGGATGACACACAAATTCGTGAAGCATTCCATTAAAGAAAGAAAGAGAGAGAGAGAGAGAGAGAGAGAGAGAGAGAGAGAGAGAGAGAGAGAGAGAGAGAAAGAAAGAAAGAAAGAAAGAAAGAAAGAAAGAAAGAAAGAAAGAAAGAAAGAAAGAAAGAAAGAAAGAAAGAAAGAAAGAAAGAAAGAAAGAAAGAAAGAAAGAAAGATATAATAAAATTAAAAAAGAAAGAAGAAAGGGCCAGCCCCATGGCTCAGGTGGTTGGAGCACCACTCTTCTAACCCCAAGATCGCCAGTTCAATTCCCACATGGGCCAGTGAGCTGCGCCCTCTACAGCTAAGATTGTGAACAACAGCTCTCCCTGGAGCTGGGCTGCGGTGGGCTGCTGTGTGCTGCTGTGTGCTGCCGCGAGGGCCCAGCAGCCAGCGTGAGTGGCCAATCATTGAGAGCGGCTGACTGGCAACCGACTGCCTCAGCTGGGGAAGCGCAAGGCTCATAATACCAGCCTGGGCCAGGGAGCTGTGTCCTACACAACTAGACTGAGAACAACGGCTAGAACCAGAGTTGGGGGAGGAGGCAAAAGAAAGGGGGGAAAAGTTTTTGGAGGTTGAGAAAAGGATTTCTCCCAGAGGGAGTTGTGGAAGTAGGATGGCATCCTCCTCCCCCCTCTCCTCGTGTTCCCCTCCTCCTCGGGCCTACCTTGCACCAACCTGGAGCTCTGTATTGCTTCAAGCCCAATGAGAGGGGTGTCAAGAAAAACATTGGGGTTCAGTATGTTTCCAGGTTAACCATAAGGAATCTAAAGGGCTAGAGACTGCCTAAAGTAACCTGAGGCAGCAGAATAAAGCACTGCAGCTCATAGGTAACTACAGCTCCGCTGACAATAGAGCCGAGGTGCTTGTTGCATTAAGTCAGTTGTAGACAACACAGGTGAGAGGCTACTGACTTGGAACTGGTTGGAATAGTGTCCAGGAGGGCTTTCTGTGAGGGACAAGACAACCTTCAGCAGAAAGAGGCCCAGGAGTATCACTGGGTAGAAAAGGTACAGAGAGGTGCAGTGAGGGGTTGTCAGGAGCCAAGGCATGGGGCTACAGTTGAGTACCCATCAGGGAGATCTCTAAGGAGGCCACAAAAGCACCATTAGACAGTTTGCTTGCAACTACGCCTCAGCCAGAGGAAATTAAGACCACTACAGTGGTGCTGGCCTACACCTCTCCTGCCTCCTCGCATTTAAGTATTAAAGGAGCAGGAGTGAGCTTAGTGAGTGCTACGGAAGAAAACTCACCCTCACCTGCACAGTGAACTTCCAGTTGAAGCAGCTCCAAGTTACGGGGAAAAAGATTAACTTTGAATGAAGTTCAAAATATTTACTGTTACACTGGACTAGACATATTAATCACTGAACTAAGACTGTTTTAGGAAATCAAATGACCAAAGGAGACAAGATTTCATTATCTAATCATGACCATGTAAACTCTGTGGTCTACCCAAGACTTCATCTGGGAGCAGAGGAAGATGTAACTGCACAGAGGGCAGGAAGTGAAGGGAAAGTACCAAGTTGTTTTCTGATTGCACCCTACTCTTTCCTAGATGTCCACAGCTCCTGCTGAAAGGACAGACTCTAGAGAGCCATGTTTTGCCCTTTGTGACTCTATTTCACTCCCAATTCTTGTCCATAGTCGATTAGACAAGGGAAGGGTATCTGGCTGACCAAAGTCAGCCAAATAATGGCTCAGACAGATCCTGTGACATGCCCTTGAGCAAAAATATAAGGGCAGTTTCCTTTACAGTGGAATATAGGGGGGGGGGGAAAGAATGAATATACTTGATCATGGGAGTTGAAGTTAAATATCATTTGTTCATTCAACAAATATTTAGTGAGAGCACTACCATTGTTATAATAAAGAAAAAGAAATGTAAAGTCTCTGTTATCAAGTTGCTAACATTCTAGTGGGAAAGCAGGCAGAAAACCGTTCAAGAACTAAATGAATTAGATAATGACAGATTATTATCATTGCCATGAAGGAAGTAAATAGAATATTTGAGTAAGGAACGGCCAGGGGAAGGGGCCTACTCTAGATAAGGTGGTCTAGGAAGGGCTTGCTAAGGTCTGATATACAAACTCAGACCTGAAAAATTACATAGATTCAGATTTGTGAAGTCTGGGAAAGAGTGTTCCAAACATAGAGAAAAACAAATTCAAAGACCCTGAGGAAGGAAATTGCTCGGCATGCTCCCAGAACTGACAGACGGCCAGGGTAACTAGATCAGAGCGAGCAAGAGGGAAAGATGAGCTCAGAGAGGGAGACAGGAGCCAGACCATGCTGAGATTGGGAGGCCACGGTGAGCACAATGTGACCTAATGAGACAGAGTTTAGGCCAGTGTGGACTATGTGAAATATACCTTTAAAAAAGAACAGAGACTGCGCAGTAACTCTGAGCTATTTAGTAAAAATTATAGCTAACAAATATTCAGTTCTTTAACATCTGTTAATGTACTTACTACATTAGCGGTCAGAAAACATTTCCTAAAAATGGCTAGATAATAAATATTTGAAACTTTTGTAGACCATACAGTTTTGTCACAACTATTCAACTCTGCTGTTTTAGTGCAAAACCAGCCATAGACAATATGTAAATTAATTAGCATGGCTCTATATCAATAAAACTTTATTTAGGGACACTGAAATT
Source organism: Rhinolophus hipposideros (assembly GCF_964194185.1). Classification (NCBI taxonomy): domain Eukaryota; kingdom Metazoa; phylum Chordata; class Mammalia; order Chiroptera; family Rhinolophidae; genus Rhinolophus; species Rhinolophus hipposideros. Next base: position 47,211,103 of record NC_138048.1, on the reverse strand, counting down.
TGAAAATCATATAATTTTCATATGTCAGGAAATATTCGTTTGATTTAAAAAATGTAAAAACCATTCTTAGCTCATGGGCCCTAAAAAACAAAATAATGGGCATGATTGTTCCACAAGTCATAGTTTGCTAAACACTATTCGACATGCTTTACTTGTGATTAACTCATATAATACTCTCAATAAACCCTATAAGATAGGTACTATTAATATACTTACCTCAGGGACCCGTTCAGTGGCTCAGGTGGTTGGAATACCATGCTCCTAACACTGAAGTCTCTGGTTCAATTCCCACATGGGGCAGTGAGCTGCGCCCTCTATAGCTAAGATTGTGAACAACAGCTCTTTCTGGAGCTGGGCTGCCGTGAGCAGCCGGCAGCCAGCAAGAGCCGCCATGAGTTGCTGTGAGCGGCTGACCAAGGACCAGAACCAGGCTCATAATACCAGCATGGGCCAGGGTGCTGTGTCCTACACAACTAGACTGAGAAACAACGGCTTGAACTGCAGTGGGGTGGGGGGAGGTGGAAGAAGAAGGCAAAAAATAAAAATAAAAAAATACTTCATTGAAGAGGAAAATGAGACAAAAGTTCTCACAACTAGAAATTGGCAGAATCAATATATAAACCAAGCAAATCTGGTTCTAGATTTCATGCTGTTAATTTTTCAGTCCTGCCTTATGCCAATAAGTGTTAATAGATGAAAGACTTAAATGTAAGACCTGAGATTTTAAAACTCCATAAAGAAAACATAAGTTGTAAGCTTTCTGACATTGGTCTTAACAATAATTTTTTGGATTTGACACCAAAAGTAAAGGGAATAAAAGCAAAAATAAACAAGTGGGACGACATCAAACTAAAAAGCTCCCGCACAGCACAGGAAACCATCAACAAAATGAAAGGATAATCTACAGAATGGGTTAAAATATTTGCAAACCACATATCCTATAAGAGTTTAATTTCCAAAATACATAAGAAACTCATACAACTCAATAGCAAAAAACAAGTAAACCAATTAAAAAATGGGCAAAGGACATAAATAGACAAATTTTGAAAGAAGACACACAGATGGAAAACAGGTACATGAAAAAGATGCTCAACAACATAAAACATCAGGGAAATGCAAAATAAAACCACAATGAGATATCACCTCATACATGTTAGGATGTCTATTACCAACGGAACAAGAGATATGAAATGCTGGTAAGAATTCAGAGAAAAGGGAACCCTTGTATATTGTCCGTGGAAATGTAAAATGGTACAGCCACTATGGAAAACAGTATGGAAGTTCCCCAAGAAATTAAAAATAGAACTACCATATGATCCAGCAATCCCACTTCTGGGTGTATATACAAAGAAAATGAAAACAGGATATCTGCATTTCCATGTTCATTGCAACATTATTCTCAGTTGTCATGATATGGAAACAACCTTCTAAGTGTCCATCAGTGAATGAATGGATAAAGAAAATGTGATACACACAAACACAAACACACACACAAACACACACACACACAATGGAACATTATTCAGACTTAAAAAAAAAAAAAACCCAAAAACCTCTTACCTGGAACAACATAGATGAAGCTGGAGGGCATTTTGCTAAGTGAAATAAGTCAGAGAAAGACAAATATCACAATATGTGAAATGTTTAAAAAGAAAAAGTCAAACTCATAGAAACAGGCAGTAGAGTGGAGGTTGCCAGAGGCTGGGGAATAGAGAAAATAGGGAGAGGTTGGCAAAAGATACAAACATTCAGGTATAAGATGAATAAGGTCTGAGGATCTAATATAGAACATGGTGAGTGTAGTTCATAATACTGTATTGTATAATTGAAATTTCCTCAGAGTGTTCTCATACACACACAAAATTAAATATGTGAGGTGATAGATGTGTTATTTAACTTGATTGTGGGAATCCTTTCATAATGTATACGTATATCAAATCATATGTACTTCAAATATAATACAATTCTATTTGTCAATTATTCTTCAATAGAACTGAAAGGGGATTAAAAATCACAAATCAGTAATCTAAACTTCCACCTTAAGAAACTAGAAAAACTCAATCTAAAGCAAGCAGACTGAGGAAATAATAAATATTAGAGAAGAAATAGTAACAGATGTTAACTAGACTTATTGTAGTGGTCATGTCATAATATACACAAATATCAAATCATTATGTCATACGCCTGAAACTAATATAATGTTATTTATCAATTATACCTCAATAAAAATAAATCAAATCAAAACAAAATCTAACTCAAAATGGATTAAAGACTTGAATGTAAGACCTGAAACCAAAATAGAACTAGAAGAAACATAGGGGGTCAGCTCCTTGACATTGGTCTTGGTGATGATTTTTCGGATTTCACACCAAAAGCAAAGGCAACAAAAGTAAAAGCAAACAAGTGGGATGACATCAAACTAAAGTGCTTTTGCCCAGCAAAGGAAACTATCAAGAAAATGAAAAGACTGCCTACTGAATGGGAGAAGATATTCGCCAATGAGACATCTGATAAGTGGTTAATTTCCAAAGTATATAAAGAACTCATACAACTCATTAGCAAAAAAAAAAAAAAAAAAAAAAAAAAAAAAAAAAAAGATTAAAAAGTGGGCAGAGGATCTGAATAGTTTTTTTTAATGTAAAAGAACAAATAAGTGAAATAGAGAATAGAAAATCAATAAAATTGCAAGTTGATTCTTTGAAGAAAATTCAACAAATTGATAAATCTTTTGTTAGACTAACCAAGAAAAAAAGAACATACAAATTACTAAAATCAGGAATAAAAGAGGAGACATTACTGATGACCTTACAAAAATAAAAAGGATTATAAAGGAATACTATAAACAATTCTATGCCAGTAAAATACATGATGTAGATGAAAATGGACAAATTCCTAGTAAGACACAAACTACTGAAATTGATTCAAGAAGAAATAGAAAATCTATATAACGAGTAAAGCAATTTAATTAGTAATCAATAAAATTCCCCCAAAAGAAAAGTCCAGTACCAATCCTTCAAAAATTCTTCCGAAAAATAGAAGAGGAAATACTTCCCAATTGCTTCTATGACACTTGGAGTAGTATCCTAATACCAAAATGAGACAAAGAAATGCCTCCAAAAAGAAAGCTACAGACTAATATTCCTTATGAATACAGACACAAAACTCAGCAAAACACCACGAAACAGAATCATACATCACAACCAAGGGGGATTCATCCCAGGAATGCATGAGAAGTTTTATATGAAAACTGATCGATGTAATAAACTATATTAATAGACTGAAGGACAAAAGCACATGAGGTAGCAGAGCATCATGGTTCAGAGCATGAGCCCTGGAACCACGATGTAGGTTTCTATACTAGCTTTACCACTAGCTGTATGTTCTAGGGCAAGTCAGAAACTTTTCTATGCCTCTTTTCCCCTAAGTTGTTTTGAGGATTAATAGAACATATAGGACTTAGGATAGTGCCTAATACATAGTAAGTGCTAGTCAAGTATTATCTGTTGTTAATTTACGATTTTCTAATTACTAAACTTGCTAAAGATCATGAAAATTATGGCTTACCTAACTCCAAGTTGGATTTGCTGCTATGCCACACGTATCTCAATTGACATTATCAATTTACCATTTTTAAATGCTGCAGAAATGCCATTGAGAATTAACAGATGCTTTCAGAGATTAAAATTAACTCATCAAAATGAGACGAAACTCTACCATAATCAAAATCTTGATATCCCTTACTTCAATCTACATGTCCCCCAATGTTTTCTTTCTCAGAAAATGACACCATTCAGTTTCTCGGGCCAAAAACAAATTTCGTCATCTTTGACTTCGTTTCCCCACACCTTGTATTCAATATTCAATGCACAGCAAACTCTTCAAAATTTACCCCGATCCTTTTATTTCCTCTCTCCCCAGCAGTACCGTGCTAGTCCAAGCTGTCATCATCTCTCTTCTAAATTAGTATATTAGCCTCCTGACTGGCTTCTCTTTCACTCCTGCTCCCATTCCCTAGTCTCCACACAACAGCCAGAGTGACACACATTGTAAATCCGATCTTGACTGTTTTCACCATGCCCTCCAGGGCCCTACCTAATCTGGTTCTGGGTAGCTCTCTGACCTACTGTCTATGAAGTTCCTCCTTGCTCTCAGCATTTCAGCCAATTTCTGTGTTGATCCTCTAACAAGACACGCACGTTCTTGCCATAGGGTCGTTGCACTTGCTGTTTCCTCTGTAGGAACATCCTTCCCTCGCATCTCCCTCTCTGAATTTATGCAGGTCAGTGCGCAAATTTTACCTCCTCCAAGCCTCCTCTGGCCATTCTATCTCAGAGGGCACTCTGCTACTCTCTGTCTTCTTATCCTGATTTATTTGTCTTCATAACATTTATTGCTACTTGACATTACGCATTTATCCTCAATTTATTGCCTGTCTCTTCCCACTGAATTTTGAACTCCATGGTTTTGTCTGTTTTGTTCACTGATGCTTTCTTGGTGCTGAGCGCAATACTGGACACATGATAAGTGATCAATAAACATTTGGTGAATAAATGAAGAGAAAGCCAATCAGGAGAACAAAAAGAGTAGTAGACAACATTATTTTGACAGCCATGTGTCTGTGAGAAAATTAGAGAAAGCAGCCAGTACCTAGAACTGCTTTGGCTCCCACCAGATTTTCAGGCTCAGTTACAGTCCAAATATATCCTTAGCAGAATCACCTCTAGTCCTCTTTTGTCTCTGTTACTTGCAATGGAAAGAACTTAACTAAACCTGAAACTGGTACCAGAAATGGGGTGTCGAGTAATAGACCCAAAGAAAGTGTGGCACTCCCTGTCTCTGGTGTGTCATCAAGCCGAGGAGCAATGGCATCTCCCCATCTTCGTAGGAGAAGGAGGAAGTGTATAGTTTGAAGAGGAAGGGCTAGAAAGATAAGCAGTGGGTTGGGATACCTTGGACCCGTAAAAGACAAATCTTTAAGGAATTTTGTGGCAACTTCTTAGGGCCTTTCTGAGGAATGGAAGTGAAGGATAGTGGTTTATTACTTTTCATCTTCTTAAGCAAAGCACAGCAGGATAGGAGCAATCTTTGTTTCCAGGTTGCCCAGCTAATGGCACATTGTAAAAACAGGGCCAGTGTCTAACTCTTTGCCTCTGTCCTGTGCATTACAAATCAATATGGGAGGGAACACCACACTGAGTGCAAAGAAGGAACAAACCAATTCTGGTGCTCAGTATTAGAGCACCAGGCAGAGGATTGTGCTGCAGGGTCTCCTCTCGCGGGGAGCTCCTAAGCATTGTGAGAAGCAGGCACTGTGATTGGTGACCAAAGGACACGCTCTTCTCCAAAGAATTGAGAGTGTAAGCTGATACCTATGGGATTCCCTGGTCCTGTCATATATCCTACCATCCTCAGGAAGCTGGCCTTCAAGTGCAAGCTTGGGGTGGGAGTGGGAGAGGAAGAGGCATTGCTGCAGATGGCAGATTGCTGGAGTGCGGTAAGCAATGGGTGAACTGTGGAGGATGTACACTTCAGCTCTCCTTAGAGGTACTGCCCTGTCAAGAACCCTGTTGCTATCAATTACCTGCTTACACAGGATAACCTTTGCCCTGTTGCTTTAACAGTGGTTGCTGAGAGAACAAAGCAGGCTCCAGATCCCAGGACTACGTAATGTACTAGTAAGTGTGTTTCAGTTGTCTCTTTTTGTTTGAATTCATAAGAAGCAATGAACGTTTACCAGCTATAGTACAAACTGCCAATAAATTCAAATAGACACCTGTGCTCTCTTCTGTTACATTTGATAATCATAAATATTCAGTGATTTAAATGTTAAAATGATTATTGCTTTTTGAAAAAAATAGTCATTTTGAAAACTACAATGAAGCTTATCTCAGTCTGTTTCAAAAAAATTCCTTATTTAAAATGTAAGGCATTTGAATGTATTCATAGGATTAGGTATGGCTGCAATAACAGTGACTGAAACAAATAGAAGTTTATTTCTTTATGAGGGAGAAGTAAGTTGGTCCAAGGCTAGTATGAGTATACATAATCCTCAGGCAGTGAGGCTCCTTCCAGCTCACTGTTTTCATATCCTCATGACAAAGTCCTTGCCGTCTGAAGTTTAGTCGTCGCTTCATTTTTCCATGTAGCATCATCTAGAAAAAAATGAAGAAGATGGGAAGAAGGAGAAGACACTCACTACTGCCTCTTGATATGGTTTCCTGGACGGTGTTGTGCAATATGTCTGTTTATGTCACATTAGCTAAAACTTAATCACCTGGTCATACTCAGCTACAAGGAGACGGAGAAATGTCTATGTTCTGGGGTGACTATATGCCTAGATAAATATTGGAGGTTATATTATTAAGGAAGGAGAGGAATTAATATTAAGTTTAACAACTAGCCATCTATGCCACGTTCAGGAAAGTGCTCTAGAAATTCTGTTTCCAGAGCAGCTTAGCCACAGTTGTTGCTAAGGATGAGAAGATTAATCCATGTAACTACAAAGATATGCCTGGCTAGAGGAAGAAAAAATAATGGAGGTGGAAATTTAGGTTAGGAAGTAGGGATAGAATGCATTTATTTTAAAATATAAAAAGAAAATTATTGATTAGAAAATGTGAATGAGGGGTTTGAAAGAAAGGCTGTGCTCTTAATGGATACAGCTCTTCAGGTTACATAAGTGAGATGGTAGCAGAGTTGAGAGTCATGTTAAACTGACGATTGAAACAGGGGTCAACAAAGGTCCCTAGGACCAAATCCAGGTCGCTGTTTTTGTAAATAAAGTTTTATTAGAACACCGCCACACTCATTATTTACATATTGCCTATGGCGGCTTTTCATGCTGCCATGGCAGAGTTAGGGAGTTGCAACAGAGCTAAAAATATTTGCTAACTAATAAAAACCACAATGAGATATCACCTCACCCCAGTCAGAATGGCTATCATCAACAAGACAAATAGCAACATGTCTTGGAGAGGCTGTGGAGAAAAAGGAACCCTCATACACTGTTGGTGGGAATGCAGACTGGTGCAGCCGCTATGGAAAGCAGTGTGGCGGTTCCTCAAAAAATTACAAATAGAATTACCATATGACCCAGCAATCCCTCTCCTGGGTATCTACCCAAAGAATCTGAAATCATTTATACATAAAGACACGTGTGCTCCAATGTTCATTGCAGCTTTGTTTACGGTGGCCAAGACATGGAAACAACCAAAATGTCCTTCAATAGATGAATGGATAAAGAAGTTGTGGTATATATACACAATGGAATACTATTCAGCATTAAGGAAAGATGATATAGGAACATTTGTGACAACATGGATGGATCTTGAGAATATAATGCTAAGCAAAGTAAGTCAGACAGAAAAAGCAGAGAACCCTATGATTTCACTGATATGTGGTATATAAACCAAAAACAAGATAAACAAATGAGAAACAAGAACTCATAGACACAGACAATAGTTTAGTGGTTACCAGAGGGTAAGGGGGGTGGGGGGAGGGAGATGAGGGTAAGGGGGTCAAATATATGGTGATGGAAGGAGAACTGACTCTGGGTGGTGAACACACAATGGGATTTATTGATGATGTAATACGGAATTGTACACCTGAAATTATGTAATTTCATTAACAATTGTCACCCCAATAAATAAATTTAAAAAAATAAAAAAATAAAATAAAAAATTAAAAAAAAAATATTTGCTAACTAAGCCTTTACAGATTAAGTTTGCCGACCTCTGGTTAAAACACCTGAGTAAGGTGGTCCAATCTCTGACTTTAATACTTGCTATGTTCTTAAAGCAATTTCACATTAAAAATAACAGTGGATTATAATAGATATGATCTAAGCTGTGATCACAAGGATGTAATAGCTGCAATATTATTGGGAAAGGGACAATATTGCTTTTCTTAAGTAATGCATTGTCAGTTGCCCTGGAGAAGTTCCTGTTTCTTGCTGTAGTTTGTTGGATTCTCCCTGTGTTCTGCACTCTCTTGTTTCCATAAGACCCTTTGCACGGCTATTCGAGCAATTGAATGTGGATGCTTTGATAGACGATGATAATATCCCCAACTGTCATCACACATATTCTTGCTGCTGTTGTTTTAATGCAAAAATGGAGATTTAATTTTCTTAAGCTAATAAGTTTATCTATTCAAATAAGCCAAATATCAATGCATAGAGCAAAGGAAAAGAAAATCATCGTTTGAATTCCACGTCACCTCCTCCATGAGGGTTTCTATGATCTGCTCGATGGAATTAATCTCAGCCTCCTCTGTCTTCTGGAGCATGCAGCTTGTAACTGTATTGAATCTGTCAAATGCCTTGTTTTGAGGTTGTCTGTGAACAAATCTATCACTTCCTCTTCTAGAATGTGAACTCCTTAGTGGTATAACTTTCTCATCTTGTTAGCTTGCGAATCCCCAGTGCCCAGAATAATACCTGACAACTAACACGCGCTCAGTAAATGTTGGTTGAGTTGAAATGTGAAAAGGGTGGACTATTAGCCTTCACCACATCTTTTCTCTCTCTTCTCCACTACAGAGGATGTCAGATGTGCCTCCAGTCCACATTGTTCTGGCCACTGTTTCTCTCTCTCCCTCTCTCTCTCCCTCTCTCTCTCTCTCTCTCTCTCTCTCTCTCTCTCTCTGTCTCTCTCTCTGTCTCTCTCTCTGTCTCTGTCTCTCTCTCTCTTCCTCTGTCTCCTTTCTCAGTTTATTTGCTCATTTATGGATCTACATAAATTATATATGTGTGAAAATATGTCTTTCACATTGAAATTCTCAAAATATGGATCTTCTTCTATCTGTAGAAATTCTCAGTCTGTGATACTTTTCTTCTCTGGACATCTTTTTCCCTCGCCCCCTTCTCCGTCCCTAAATTACATTCACCTTTATGTACTCTACCAAGCAGTGAAGCAGAAAAGAGACAAAGGGGTTTTCTTTTCCTGTATTCCCCACCTCTTGCTCCATTGATCCAAAACACTTGAATCTGTCTTGGCAAGAACTGACTCTGGTAAGAAATACAGCAGATTCCCTGCCCTGAGTTTTAAGCTTTATAATAGAGAAAGCATTCCCTCTTATGCCGCACTGTCATCAAAATATGGCCGTAGCCATCATATAGGACATATGATTCCTCCTTTTAAAAAATAAGCTTATGAAAAACTAATCATGATGAAAATGAATACTCCCATGAAGCCCTTTATGCCGTGGAATGGCTCTGTCTTTTTTCACAAGGGGTCCAAGACAAGAGTCAAAGAATGAGTTCCTTTGGCTCCAGCCCTGTGCTGTGGGCCCTTCTGCCTTTTACTAGTGCCGCTGCCAGGACTGTCTCTTAGTGTTCTAGCTTCCTAGGCATCCACCAGATGCAGCTGCCAAGCTGAAAGGAAAGAAGAATTGATTTCAGTTTCCAACTTGAGAATGTCCTCACAGCTCTGACCTTGAACAGGGCTGTTTCACTTTCTTGCCAATCATCTGTGTATAGCCAAAAGTTTTCTCTCAGCACTGTTTTGATGCATTTCCCCAGGATTGTTTTTTTCTTCACCTCTTCTCTGTGGCCTCTCATTTTGGCTGGCCCTGTGCCCTTACCCTCTCCAAACCCAGCAGGGCCTCCTTGCCAACCAGGATAATGATGGGCACTAAGAGAATTGCGGCACCAACTCCTGGAAGGCTGACAGGCACCAGGGAGGACCAGTGGCTGGGAGAGAACCAGGGCTACCTAATCCATCTATCCTCTGACCCTTATAAATAAGGAGAGATTGGTCTTAATATTGAGGTGGTGTGACCTATGGCAAGACCTATTTTTGCCTTGTTTTATTTATAAGATGAAAATAACACCAGGAAGGCACAAATATTCACACAGAGACAATGTCAGAGCAGTGGCAAGAACTCCTTGGAAGAAAGCAGTGAAGGCTTTAGGCTAGAACTATTAAAGATTTGAGGAAGTAGTGCAGAAGAACTCAAATTTGGTCGGGCTTTCCAACAATAAGATCCAAACTAGATTAGGTAACTGTCGTCAAGCAATTATACTGCTCTTTCCAGTGAGTGTATCTTATTTTCAGAGGTCAGAATTGTCTAGGGAATACTGATTTTTTCACGGTACTGCTATTCTAGGACCTCCTATTCACCTTCATGGCTCAATCCTCTCTACCTGGGCCACATCCCAGCAAAAAGCAGTTGTGCAGCTCTGTTTAGCCTTACTGCTAGGAAGCAAAATGAAGATCTTCAGTTTATTCTGCAGGGTGGAAGTCAGGGATGGAGAGACTCATGATCTGGTTCCAGTTTTACCTCTGTTACTTGGGTAAGATGCTTTATCTCTCTTGGCCTCAATTTCTTCCCCCTACAAAATAAATAGGCTACATCTTTCTCTAGGTTCCTTCCAGGCTCTGCTGCGATAATTCATTCTTAGCTGCATCAAAGGCATCACAATTCTGAAGGCAAAAGGGAAAAAATGCTTGGCTCTCAGATGCACTGCTTTCTTTTCGCAGCACAAATGAACTTTACAGAGGACATTGCCATAGGGCCTCAGACATGGTGGGAGGAGAATTGCGATCCAAGAAAGCTGTGCTCCGGTGTCCTGGGCATTGATTCATCTCAAGAACCCACAGAGTTGACTCATATTCTTCTACTGGCATCTATCTACAGAGGCAGCAAGAATCATCTACTTCAAGTATTATCTCTGCCCTCCACTGCCCATCAAGTTTACTACACATAGAGTGAGCACTTTTATGAGCCAGGCACTATTAGAAATACAAAATTAATTAGGTAAGACCCCTTTACAGATCAAGCTCACAATATTTGGTAGGAGCAAGGACCCAGGAAGGTAAAAACCCAAGGGGCCTAGTTGAAAAGTCATGTGATCCCTTTTTCACCTGCTCAAGAGGGAATTAAGTAGAGATTCAGAAGATCCTTAATATCAGACACACCTTGATTCAAATTTGGCAAGTGAATCTCACTCATTCAGTTTCCTCATCTTCAAAATGGCACAATAATAGTCTCTCTCTTCAAGGATTAATGAGATAATGCATGTAAAAGTTAACTTTCTTGCCACAAATAGTTTTTGAGGGCTTTTGTGTATTTTGGAAGGAAAATAAGGACATACTTTCAAGTGTAGAAGTAGCCCTTTTCCTCATGAATTTTTCAGTGTGCTGCAAACATTAGTTAGGTATTCCACAAATAACTATATAAGTACATAGCAATAAGTGCTATGTGTCACTTAGGTCCCCCAGGGAGCAGCTGTAACGACAGAATTAGAAGTCTAAGAGATTGATGGGGGTTAATGCCTGAGAAACTTTAAGGGCGAGGAAGCAGACTTTGGCAGGAAGAGCCTCGGTTTCAATGCAGATCCATCAAAGGCTCAGCCTGTTTAAGAGGGACTTAGGAACAGTGAGTGCCCGTTAGAGGGGTCCCGCAGTGCAGAGATGAGCACGCATAGGACTACCCACTGGGCAGTCGTTAGATTGGGGCTGCCTTGGCTAGAAAGCTAAGGTAGGTCCCGAAGGCACTGAAAGAAGGTATTCTGTCAACTGCCCCCTTCGCAGCTGGATAGCAAATTCCTGAAAAAAGATTCACTTGGTGCACCTCCATGGCTGTTCATGGCTGGCTATGAGAGGTTAATGCTGAACCTAAGCGAGGCTTCCCGGACAAAGTGTCATTTAAATGGAGATGTGAGAGACAGGGCAGTGTCAACCAGACCAAGAGGTAATTACCAGAATTAGTGAAGTATCACATTGTAAGGTATAAAAATGTCGAATCACTCTATTGTACATCTGAAACGAATATAACCAATATAAGGTTACATACCAACTATTCTTAATTAATTAATTAATTAAAAATTAATTAGAAAAACAAAAAGGGGCAAGCAGGAGCTATCCAGAATAAGAAAGAACATCTGTGAAGCACGGAGCCAGGAGAGGGCAGGACTTGGGTTAAGGGACGAAAAGAGAACACGACTTGAAGCTGAAGAGGCTGGAGCCAGATCAGGCAGGACTGAGTAGGTCATGTAAAGGATTTTGCTCTTTCGTCAGAGCAAAGAGAAGCTGGTGAAAGATTTTAAGAAGTGTGGAGGAGTCAGGAACGTGATCAGATTTGGATTTTTAAAAAGTTATTGTGGCTGCTATGTTGAGGATAGAATTAGCAGAACAAAACGAAATGCAAGGAGACCATGTAGGAAGTTCTTACACAATACCTCGTACATAGTAAGCCCTCCAAAAATTAGACCAATCACCATTATTATTAATAATTATGAGCCCTAATTACATAATCCGACTCTTGCTCTGAATTAAATCGAGACATTTTTGCATTTGCTTTAAGCTCTCTACCAATTACCTCCAGCTTATTCTTCATTCATCACAAATTATACTGTTTAATAACCTCATATTTCATTGCTCTGTCGGACATTCTGCTTCATTATATAAAAATCTTACTATTCCCGGAACACAACTTACACATTTCTGCTCCAAACCACCATTCAGGCCCATCTGAATGCCCTTTCCCACTCTCTGCCAAAAATTATCTTCCTCTTTTTCCAAACTCTGCTAAGACTTCCCAGCCCACTCCACCTAGCCCGATATTCTCTCCATCGTATTATCCTTCTGGCACTGACAGCTATGTAAGAATTGCAATGTGTTCTTTCGTGTTATTTTCCCCTCTTTTATACTCCTAGATACCAAGAACTTGAGGAGGTAATAGGCAGTTACAAAATAAAAATGTGGAAGGATAGCTTATCTTTCCAAGAAGCTTATCATTAAAAAAGAAAGAAAAGAACAGTTGGAAATAGTCAATGTAGTTTGCTTAAGCTAGAGAACAGAAGAAAATAGGAAATAAAAACTGCTAGAAAAGAAAAGAACAAATATAACATACCAGGAAAAAAATAGCTGATAATAAACAATAGAAACTAAAATGTATTTAGCACTTACCTTGTACTAGTTACTATTCAGAACTTCACATATATTATCTCCTTTAATTCTTATGTCACCTCTATGAGGTATGATTCTTGTCCCTATTTTCTAATGTTGAATGATGAATATCACCAAGTCCCCTGGTTCTAAAGAGAAAGAAAATTTTCTCTGGCAGCTAATTATTGAGCCTTATTGACGACATGGTGAAGAGGGGACAGGGTCACTGGAAAAAGCTGATAAAAGACAAATGGCTTCAGAAGGTGAAGTTGATTCCCAGAGGGAAAGACCAAGGTGTGAGAAGTAGAGGGAGGAGAGGCAGGTAAGAAGGAAATGAGATTTGGAAAGGAGAGAAGTTTACAAAATATTTTAAGGAAGCCTGGCATAACTCTTTTCCACCGTCTTAAGGAGATGGATACTTTAAGTGAAGAGCTTCATTGTCTTTTAGAATTTTCTGCCCCAGGTTTTCTTTCGTCTCCAATAATGTGCCGAGTCTGGCTGCTATGAGAGCTAGATAGTCTAGAGGGAGAGGTAAGGTCTCCAAGAACTTTAGAGGGATGCGAATTACAGAAATTAGCTTTAGACAGAGAACCACCTCTTTCTCTGGATCTAGAGGGTAAGATGAAGGCACGAGGATGGGAAGGGTTTTCTCTACATCACAGTGAAGGGACATCTTGGATGAGCAGTTTTGTGGGATGATGTCGGGGCTGTGTGCTGAGTATGAAAGCAGAGACTTGAGACAGAAGGCCTGGAATCCCCAAGTTCATCCAAGCGATCCTGAAGGCTCAGGTTGAGGGAGACTAAGGAGTAGAGGCTGCCGTGAGGCCACAGCTAAGGTGAAGAGCCTGAATTCCCCCAAACTGGGGCTAAATCCACACTCTTCTGCTTCCTCTTCTTTATCATTCTGCTCATTGACTTCCCCACCAACCCAGGAAACAGACTTATTTTCAAGTTTCTGGTGGCAGGACGAACCAGCAAAACTTTGCTTCAGGAAGAACTATTATAACAAAATAATTGTAATTAGTGTGATAGTGTAGGGAGAGAAGCTCCATTTCTTCTGCAGAAGTCAGGAACTTAGTTGCATTTGAAAAACAATCTCATGAGAGCAGTATATTAGATTATAAGATATTTTCCAGGAAAGTATTTCAGAAGAACCATGGCAGTCTCTTGCAGGTGTGCACACAGACACAGACACACACTTAATTTTCCAATTAAAAGTACATACGTACTTTTTCAATTAAAAAGCATTCAGAAAGTAAGATAAACTGATCATTAAATATTACTAAATTTAAAGAGGAAAAAGACTTGTGGAAGTTTAAAGAGAAAAGGACTGGGAGTTTGGAGGAACAGACATAAGGGAAAACTACGGCAAGGTTAATTGTGGAAATGATGCTATTTAAAAATAATTGCGTTAAAATCTTTCTAAGGGAATTAGCCCATTTCATTAACCTGGGTGATTGTAAAAGTAATTTTTTTCTTCAGGAATTTCAATTGGGTGGCTGCAACCAGTACACATGGGAATCCCCTTCTGGTGCTAGAATTGCAATAAGCATGTTCAATTCATCAACCCAGTCCAAACGGGTTCCATACAGCTACCATGCACCTAAAATCCTCCCCAAATGTCTTCCTCGTTTCCCTGTTCCTCTACCAAGTCTTTTTGCTCTTAGCTAAACCTCTTCACATGTTAGGCTACTTACTTTCATTCCCCCTTCCCTTACCTCCCAAAATACTTCCTAGTTTTCTCTCTTGGTTCAACAATCACAGAAAATAAAACTGTTTAGGATTGCAAACAATTTTCATGATCATCTTGTCCTATTCTGTCATCTTATTGGTAAGAAAACCAGGACAAAATAGGTGAATTTTCCCAAAGTTTGTGCAGCCAGTTAGAGGCAGGAGTGATGAAAGACCTAGAACACGGGCCGATCCCACAGGCCTCCTACTTTGCTACATGCTCTTTAGTAAATTCCCCGGCGCAGCTCTCTCCTCTTCTAATTTTCCCTCCTAGGGCCTTTGCCAGCTCATTATGGCTTACCCCATGACATGGAACTCAGTATGACAAACACACAGTATGTCTATACAAGGGCAATCACTAATGTTCTGGTTGGTTTCCTACACACATTTTGTGACCTTTTGGCCTATTTGGCACATTGGGCATATGTCTTACTTTAACTATGCTGGCCCAAATACCTTCCCTTGACAATGAGTCTTAAAATAGGAAAAATGAACTTAATAGAAAATCCTCTATTTTCTTTTTAAAAGAAAATTCAGAATAAAACAAATGCATAACAGGAAACTAGAAAAGTCATGATCTCATCACTTTAGCCACCACTGTAATCATATGATATACTTCCTCCAGGCTGTTCTCCTAGGCATTCCTTTTTAATATCATTGTTATCTGTCCTTAACCTGACTTAGCTCAAACCAAGTTTGGAAAACGCTGGCTATAAACTGTCTGTTTTGTTCTTCCTCAGAATCAGCGAAAACACATCCAGAGAACAATATATCTAGAGTCTCACCCATCACATCACTGGGAATTGGAAATCATTTTTATGTCATTTGGTGTGTGTGGGGGGGATTGTGACAGAGACTGCTGCTTGCCTATTTAAAACCCATAATTCCCTTTTACCTTACTAAGAGAACTCCAATTTTACTTAAGGCAACTCAGTGCCAAGCTTAAAAATGATATTTCTGTAGCCTCTCTTTTAATTAGGGTTGGTCATAGGAAACAGATTTGGTAAAAAAAAAAAAAAATGTAAGCAGAAAGCACAGGGTGGCATATGACAGGGAATGCCCTTTCAAGGGGACTGGCTGACTCAGTTGATGAGTGTATGTTTGCTCTCTCCCCTTCCTCCTACCTGTATGGCAGCTGTGATGGCTGGAGCTGCAGAAACCAACTGGGACCAGCAGGTAATCCTGAAGATGGAAATTACAGGTTACGTATGTTAGCATCAGAAAGAATAAGGCCAGGACACCAGCTCTGGACTAGCAACTTCCCAACTTCATGTTATTTAAGAGAAAAGTATATGTCCATCTTGTTTAAACCACACTTTTATTTGATATGTATGTATGTATGTATGTATGTATGTATGCATGTATGTATCTAACTTGAAGCTAAAAATTGCTGATACAGGAGCCAAACAACCCGGAATGTTTTCAGAGAGAGCTTCCTTAAATGCCCTCTTTGAATTCGCTAATGGTTCATTTAAGTCTTAATCTCTTGATGACCTGGGATCTCCCAGTCCTCTCTATACACCCCTACCTCCCACATTGGTGCCTTGGCAAGGCCAGAACCTCAGCCCTCGGACTCTTTGGACTTGACTCTCTGGACTCCCAGGGCTGGCCCCTTTTCCACTTACCTTTGCTGTATTTCCGGTTGAGTTCCCTGAAAAGGCCTGGCTTTGCCTGGGAAAATGCTATTCCTTTTAAACCCCACCCCCTCACTCCCATCCCCTCCTCAATTTAGTTTGTGTACCTGCTAGTGGTCATCCTGGCCAACTTTACACTAAATGCTAAGCAGAAGATTTACATGTAATATCTCTTTGTAGAACATCCTTTAAGATATGCTCAAATTTTATCGAAAATTTCCAGATTTAGTTTTTTCTCTTCTTAACAGACTTTATCAAACTGAGTAACTAGTTTCCCATAGTTCCAGCAAGGGGTAATCACGGCTGATTGGACCCAGCTGAAAATCTAACCATAGGTGGCTAATGAAAAAGTTTCTGGCTGTATGAAACATTTTCCCCAAAGGTTAGCCATAGAAATAAAGAGGCCCTTATTCCATTTCATTATTTTTACCCCTTAATCTTTCGCATTGAGTTATGATTCTGGCAACACACAGGACTTGCAATCTCTAGAGTCCAGATGTACTTAATGGATAAATGGTAACTTTCAAACCCATCTAAAATATCCAACTTGTGGATATAAATAAGCAAAAAAAGAGTAACTTATTAAATATCAATATTGGTGCATGGATATTAGTGGTAAGTAAAATTCTTCCTTAGGCTATCACTCAGCAACATTAGCTTGTGATTATAAATGAGTTTGGTCAAGATTTTCTTCTTGGATTTTGGTGCTATCCTTAACCCACACCCTCAGGGAAGCGATCTTCCTGGTCCAGATTCCCTACTAATAAAGCATTCACAGGACTACTGACTAATGTGATTTAAATTGGCTCATGTATCCTCCCACTTCAATAAGAGCCCGACTTGAGATAGGAAAATATGGAAGAGACCACCTTGGCTGTCCCTGAGAAGAATGGGTCAGAAGAGAATGACTTGGAAGGGGTAGAGGGCTAGATAAATGGCCCGAGTGCCACAGGCTCAGCTCTCAGAGCTTCATCATTGCTGTCAACAAATTCGGAGTTGGTATAAGAGACAGCATAAAGGTTGTCCATTGTGACAGGGGCAGTTCTAAAATTTGGGGCCGTCCCTCAATGGCTTCCCTCTCAGTCTTTAATAGGGACTGCTCAGAAAATCGAATCCAGAGATTAAGTCATTTTTCCCTTAGGGAATCTCATTCACCTTTCTATATCATGTAGAGCAATTCTGCACACACATACAAGAACATCCCAATTTCTATCTCCAAATTTTATCCCCACCACCTATCATGACTCTGCAAAACAGAGGGCATTCTGGCTACCAGGACCACCTCTGAGAATTATATACAACAGCAAAACATTACTTTCTCTTACACATAGATAAAGGACAAAATGAAAATAATTCAAAATCAGTTCAGGTGGTAGAACTATTGGTGAGTTTTTTCTTCTTTCTACTTTCAGTCTTCCCATGTTTTCTTGGATTATAATACATATTAATGAATGCTAACATTTCCTGAGCACTGACTCTGGGCCAGGCACCCTGCTTAAGCACATTACATATTTTATCTCACTTAATCCTCTTTACAAATCTATGGAATTACATAATAAGGAAACGAAAATAATTAAGTAACTTATCAGTGGGTAGCCTGCATCTGATTCCAGATCTATGTGACATTAAAGTCAGAACTCTTAGCTACTAAACTGTTACTTTTATAATGAAAAAAATATACATTTTTTAAAAAGATTATAAGAGATTGAAACTAGAAACATTAGTCATGGATTTATCTTAAGGAATTATACCGTTCTAAAAATGAGAGGGTACATAGTACGATGGTAATATATAGCATGGCGGTTAAGAGCCTGGATTCTGGAGCCAGAACTCAAGAGCTCCACTCCTCAGCCTCCTATCTCGCTAGCTCTGTGACCCAGAGCAATTTACGTAACTTTTCCATGCCATATTTTCTCCATTTATAAAATGAAGATAATAATAGCACTTACCACAGGGTTATTATGAAGATTAAATGAATTATATTATGAAATGCTTAAATAGTGCCTGGCACATAGTAAGCACCATGAAAGTATTTGTTGTTGTTATTTTATTCCAAGAGATTTTGAAGCCAGGCTTGTATTCTCCTGAAAAGAAATTTGGGCTATAATTCTCCTAAACTCCTGGATCAAGGATTTTAATAACGAGAAGGCCTGCCTTTCCTAGTGGGATAACTGTAAGGTAAGGGATAATAAGGTCATGGTGATCAATTGCTTTCAAGGCTGAATGGATGAAACTTGCAGGGAGAAGTTTCCTGGTATCATTTAACTGCCTTAGAGCAGAAACTTCCTATTCACTTTTTTTTCCCGTTGTGTAATAAATTTAATTATTATCAAAATCTGTTCATCATTTTTAAAAGTAGGGAAAAAGTGTCTAGTATTTACGAAATGAAACTCAAAAAAAGTACAATATATGGAATAATAAAAATGTTTCCACAGCATAAACAATAATTGCTTAATATATACTCAAAAAGCAAAGTGAGTCTTTCTGTTAATAAGCAAATGGATGAGTACAAGAACTTGAGTTTCACTGTGGGGAAAATTCCTAAGGTGCTCAGGTATTCCAAAGTGGTTGTCCATGCTCAGAAAGTCACAGGCCTTGAACCCTTATGTCTGGTCCTCCAGCTGATGTCAGTGGCTCTTTGATATGAAATCACAGGTGAAATCCAAGAAATGAATCCACTTGGGGAAAGACAGAAACAATGGTGGCTCTTTTGGTCTAGGAAGTATAAATCCAACAATGCTTCCTCATTTCTGACCTGACCCCCTGCCCAGTATAAAGGTTCTCCTCCGAGGTAGACTGGGCCATCGTACTTCTAGAATCCAGGAGCTCCCTCTTTCTAGCACACTGGCTCAGCTACTGAACTGAAACCTGCCTTCTTAACGTCTGCTCATTGGTCTAGCTCTATTTCTTGACAGGGAAGGACAAATTTATTCCACCTGTCACACAAGAGCCTTTGAAATATTTATAGACAATGATATGGTGTTCCTTTGGTTGACTATTTTCCTGCTTCAAGCTAAATGTAACCATTTCTATCAATTATCCTTTATTTACTGACTGTCACCATCCTATCTGCTTTGCTTTCGTTGGTCAATATCCCCCAAGAATTGTGGTAGGTACCATGGAACCCAGTATTGCAGTGTGGTCTGACCACAACCTACTGCAGACCCTGGCTGCCTGTGATCTCCACCTCACCTCCCTTCATGTAGTCAAAGATTGGGTAGGTGTTTTTTTTTCAGCAGATACATAATAGTGTTGGCAGTCCCCAGGTCTTTCATGTGAACAAATACTGTCCAGGTAGTCTCCTCCATCCTGAATAGCCGTTTTTCTTTTTTACCCTAAATATAGAATTCTGCAATCATTTCTGATATTTCATCTTATTGAGTTAGATAAGACACTGCAGACTGTCTAGACAATGTTGAATTTTGGGTTAGTTCTATAGCTATATTTTCCAGCTTTGTGTCACCTGTAGGTTAATTTAAAATGCCGTTCAACCTAGCAACACATTGCAAAAGTAAAGCAAACTTTTCTGACATTGTTGAAAGTACAGGCTTGGGTACACAATGCAGAATGACGTCTAAATTAGCTTGAGCATTTATAGACAGCCTTTTTCAATTCTCCCCAACCCACCTGCACTACACATAATACAAGAAAAACGAAGAAGACATTGAGGCTTCTTTAATGTGGGTAGTGAGCAAGGAAGAAAGGAGAAAGAAACAGTGACACCATCTGCATCTTCTTCCCTGTTCTGCTATCCGTGGTTCCAGGACTGGACATCTTGTGGTCTGATCCAGGTATCACCCCTTGGGACTGGAATAAGCTGCTGATGCGATTACAGCTCCTCACAGAACATGGATCAGCCTGGCTACCCAACTGCCCCGTCCAGGACGATCAGAGGCAGCAGCTTCGTATCAGGCATCATTTGAACAGGATGGAAGTGAAATGCAGCAGTCCCAATCTGTGCAAGACTCAGCCCT
Organism: Rhinolophus hipposideros; assembly: GCF_964194185.1. Classification (NCBI taxonomy): domain Eukaryota; kingdom Metazoa; phylum Chordata; class Mammalia; order Chiroptera; family Rhinolophidae; genus Rhinolophus; species Rhinolophus hipposideros. The sequence goes on along the minus strand of NC_138048.1, from coordinate 47,190,874 downwards.
TCCATAGTTTTCTGTCTTCTTCCTGCTCCCTCTTCCCTTCACATCCAGGGGATCAGTACCAGACAGAAAAGTTTTCCCTCGTTGATTTATTTCCTCTTATTTAGACCCAGTAAGAGGAATTGGGGCCTAACTTGTATGAGCTTAATGTTAGGAAAACAAAGCTTATTAATAAAACTAAGGAAAAGAAACAATTTTATGGCCAGGACCTGCTGACCAGTGCAATGTTTTCTCAGACACAGTTGAAATGAAAACATACTCTCTGAACCTGAACATATTCGGTCTGACTTTGATAGCTCCCCTCTCAAAGGGAGTAATCGTGACAGACTGTAGGAAATTCCCTTACATGGGCTCCTTTTTCCTTATGTTCCAAGGTCAGATCACCTTAAATGGAATAGCCGTCAGAGTGAGACAGTAGAAGATAGGCCCATACGCAGCTGCTGGCCCTAGAATCAGGCCTGGATTTCACCAGTGGCTTCTCTATCCAACAGCCACGTGATTCTGGACAAGTGGCTTATCTCTTTGTTCCTCAGAGGTGGATAAATAAAAATATAGCTTATATGATTAGAATGAATCAAAAGTTTGTAAATTCGTTAGTGAGTGCAGTCCCTGGCATCTATAAAGTGTTCAATAAATATTAGTTATTTTAAAAGTCTTCTAAATGGGTATTTTAACACACACACTCATGCTGCCAAAAAAATTCTATACGCATTTTAAGAAAGAAAAAGAAACTGTATTAAAATTGTAATACTCAATATATACCGATAACAAAAGATGAGTACAAGTCATGTTTTTGGCACCCCTGGTATACGATCGCCTTTCTTTTTTCTAGTATTCATTTGCTATGCTTTGATCTGAAACAATGAAGAGACATGGTAACAGTTGTTACTCGGTTTTCAGAATCTTAGCATGTTAGACAACAAGTCTCTAGATTATTTTTGCAGGTGAAGAAATTGAGGCCCAGGGAGGAAAAGGGGCTTTCCAAGGTACACATTGAGTGAATGGCAGAGCCAGAACTGTAAACCAGGTATCCTGACTCCAAATTCTGTCTAGAATTAAGCTTTTTTTTCCAAAAAGGAATCAAAATTAGCTGTATATCCAAATGCATATTTAGATGATAGTATATTTTATATGTAGGAAAGTGATAGTCGTCATTGTGGAATACATGAAAAAGATATATATATATATATATATATATATATATATATGTACATATATATATAAACACATATATATAATCTTCTGTATAGAGAAATTTTAAGTATTATCTGTAAATACATATGCATAGAACAATTAATCTCATGCTCAAAATACCTGCTCCAAAACCCCTTGCTTACTAAGCAACAAGGGGAAAATGCAAAGAACCTAGAACCCGGAACTGAGTGGGTTTGGATTCAAATCCCACTTCTACCACTTTTAGCAAGTTAACACCTTTAAGCCTCAATTTCTTCATCCGGAAAATGGGGTTATTCCCCTAAGAGTAGGTTTTGGGATGCATAAGGCGTATCAAGCACGGGAGCAGAATGCCTAGTATACTGAGATGCCCATCACACATTGGCACCTCTCCTTAGATGATTCTCGATTCCCCTGATTTTGGTGCTCTGCTGGAAGCAAGCTGCTGCCAGATGCTAGTGAGATGGGAACCATGTTTGACAGGAAGGACAGCTGTTTTCTTTGCCATGAGTGAAATGGGGACATGTAATTTCCCTCAGAACCACTGGTGAGCGTAAGATTATTTCCTAGAGGACATCAGCTCAGGAAGTATGCCAAGACCCAGGGTTACTTACCACAGGGAAATTGTCTCTAGGTTGTTCAATGTCAGGTCTGGGTTTTATTGGCTGGCCTTAAAGCCCTCAGTGCATCAGGATTATATATCCTAATCCTCAAAGTCTATTATCGCCTAAAAGCAGCTTTTGCTTTTGGCACTTGGAGAGTTGATTGCCAGTATTCTCTTGGTAAGCTTCCTTATGCATTAGGTATTTATAAATATGAAAGGAAGGAAGGAAGGGAGAGAGGGAGGGAGGGAGGGAGGGAGGGGAGGAAAGTTGGTTCGAGGAAGCAAGTGATCAGCCCTTAAGAACTAGGAAATAATGTTTTGTGCTGAGAGTTAATCTCTACAATCAATCCATAATGGAGCAGATCAGAATATGCAAAGTCATCTTAAAGCAACACTATAAATTCAATACAGATTCAGCCAAATAAAACTTTTATATCAGTGGTTCCCAAACTTGGCTAATGATCAGTCACTTGGGATCCCTGTAAACATTCAAATTCCTAAACTCTTCCACAGACCCAATAGATTACAATTTCTAGTGGAGTCAAAAAGGTCTGTACGTAGAAACCTCGGTACGTCTGTGGCAATCAGCCCCACTCTGGCCATCAGATTGGCTTTGACACCCACAGTTCTACTGCAAGAGGTCTGAAAGGGCTTACCATGTATAAAGAACAACGAGTAGGTTAGAAGAGGGTTGGTCAGCAAAGGGAATGTGGGGAAAAGGGCACATTTGGCACGCTGGCTCATGCAGGCAGGATTCTGGAATTGGGTTCCCGGCCAGGGTGCCAGAACCATCTAGACCATGTGGAGGGCACCTTCTTGTTGAGAAGATAGCAGAGCTGCTAAGCAAACTGATGTCATTAAACACTTGAATTGTCCAACTCCCCTTGTCCAAGTTCCTTGCTCACTAAGTAAAGCTGATGATGTCTCTTCCCTCGCAACGGGCGGCCTCTACACAGAAAAGGGGGCAGATCAGGCCAAATGTTTTCCTCTGTAAATTAATCAACTGGCTTTCTGGATAGAGATCAGTCTCTTCTGAGTTAGTATGAGTCAGCAGCCCTGGGTCTGATCACCTTAGAGGCTCTGCCAAGATTGAGCTTCTGAGGCTGCAAAGCTGCGGGCCTGACCCTGGACCCCAGTGAATTCATCAGAGTAAAAGTGTCCCTCCCATCCAGGCCCAGAAAGCCAGCCAGTTAGCCTGTCTTGGGGAAGGGAGATGAGAAGGAGCCCATTTCCCAGGGAAACACACTACGGAAGACTTTCTTGATAATATTCGGTGCATGGACTCTGAAAAAGGGGTTTGGAACTTTCTAAGAACGTTTAAAATGCTTTTGCTATGGAATGGTAACAGTTACATTCGATTCAGAGGGGTAGTAGGTTGGGGGTGGGGGTTATCACTTTGTGAGGAGTGTAAACGCCTATTACATCGTGTTGTACACCTAAACCCAATAAAATAAAATAAAATAAAATGCTTTTTCTGTTCCCAAAGGACTTTCGTATATATTAGCTCATTTGATACTTGCACCAGCCTGGGAGGGAATGCAGGCATACATTACTGTTATTCTTGTTTCAGAGATGAGGAATCCGAGCATCAATGGCTCAGCTAGGACCAGAATCCACATCCTTTGACTCTTATACGTTATTCTTCTCAGTTTCCCTCTCCTTTAATAAAGAAAATACCCCCCAAACAAAACCCTAAAGGAGCAACAGAAATACCTGAATGGGCGAGAGTGGGACTGGGTTTTCCGCGTGTGTATGGAGGGGCAAGTTGACAGCAGCACAGAAAATAAATCAGACTAGTGATGATAAGAAAGCACGTCAAACTTTTTTCTTAACCAGGAGAAGTGAGAATTTATTCAATTCCATTTAATGGATTGCTTATTTATCGAGCACCTATTGGGTGCAAGGCCTGTGTGCTAAATGTCACTAAGGGGAGTAGAGCTTAGGCAAGAACACCTTTTTAACGTGCGTTTCGGTGTGGTGACGTGACCCGCAAATCTTTTTCCTTCTTTAATGGCAGCATCAAAGAGTGCAATCCACATCCGGCGTATTTAAAGAGAAAGGGCGATTACAGTAGTTGAGAAGTTGACTATGATTTAGGACTCTGGCAGCCAAGACCATCTGGAAATCAGGGCTCAATGACATCTCATCAGAGATGGATGTTTGTGCAAAATCCTTCTTGGGAAAATTAAAAAAGGATGCAGCTTCCTCGACACTGTTCCTTCTCTGTGTTTTATCTTAGGTCTTTAAGTCCTTGGTGACTTCACCAGGGACAGCTCCCAAAATAAATCCTGTTTTTCTTTTTTTAAATGCTTTTTACAATTGCATGAAAAAAAATCTATATTCCAGAGGTGCAAGAATTATGAAAGGGGCAAGTCCCTGGGCTCCTCTTTCTCCTGTTCTGACACACACTTCAGCGTGACCCACAGCTGGGACAAGGGACTCCAGGCAGATCTGTTAATTACCCCACAGACACTGCCCTTTGGCTTGCTTCAGCCCTCATGTTTTGCTAACTGGTTGATCCCGTTTTCTCTTTATAAATCTGTATGTTCTCCTGCGAGCACTCGGGAGTGGCAAAGGGAGAGAGCTGCCTGTTCCCCATCGAATCAGTTCATGTCTGGCTGGATCAGCCTCCCACCTCTCCGGCTGATTCATCAGGCTCAGTCTATTCAAACAGATGGGACTTCTATTTAGGTATTTTAATAACATGTATTTAAGATACCCTATTGAGAATCTGATCTGACAGAGATTTGATGAAGTGTTGATGTGCTGAGAAACCAGGCTCACCAGGAAAATAACTTCTTCCCAAACCAGGTAATTTGAATCAAATCAAACAAGTATAAACTGAGGGCTTAGTGTGTGCCAAGCCTTGAGTTAAGAAAGCAAGAAAAATACAATGCTTGGCAGGTGAGCCCTTGGAAGCTTCTTTCTCTGGGGAGAAATTATGCATGGATGGATTTTTGCAAATTTGAAAACATCTTTGACTGCCTGCTTTGTGCAAGGGTAGCAGCCACACCTCTTTCATAGCAAACTTACATCAAACAATTCAAGAGAAAATGGCTCTTCATTGTCTCATGATGAGAAAAACAAAAGATCTAACATTTACTGAGCACCTACATTGAATGCTCTTCAATGCACCAGGCTCATTCATTGTTTGTTATTGCCCAAGTCTGAGTGATTCCACTCTCCCGCTTTGCAGTGCTTTCCAAAATTGATCTCTCTTTTTTTAATGACCAAATCTGACCTTCTCCAAAAACCTTTTGCTCCCAACTCTTAGCCAATAATATATTTCCTTCATAGCCTTTACTGTTAATTACATATCTTTTGGAACTTCAATTTAGTATCAAACAGCTTATACTTTCTTGTATTGGTCTCTAATATTTCAGGTTGGTGAGACTTGGAATCATTATTAGTGTAAAGTCTGTAAGGGTAAAGCTCCATTTATATTTGTTCAGTTAATCAAGATTTGTTGAGCACCTACTTTGCACCAAATCACCATTTAAGTGGAACAAATGTAAATTTAAAAAGATTGCTGCTCTCAAGGAGCCCACACATATATTTGCTACTCTGAAATGGAATTAGAACCTCTTTCTGGAAAGCACTTAGCATAGTACCAGACACATATTTAAGTCTTCTATAAATGGACACTGTTATTAGTTATTATTTCTCTGAAACTGGATGGAAGAGTGGGAAATAGAGATAAGAACTGACAAAGGTAGTTACAACTGTTAGGTTACTTTTGGAGGTATATATCAGAAAACCCAACTCAAATGGCTTAAACAATCAAGGGGATTTATTGGCTTTTCCAACTGAAAAACTCCAAAGGTAGGATAATGATTGGTCATGATTCAATGAGAGCTTTGGCATTTCTTTGTCATTCTTTTGGTACTACTCTCCTCAGTGTTGGCTTTACCCTCAGGCTGGTAGCAGGATAACGGTAGTAAGTCCAGGCTTCACATTTACACATAACACCAGAGGAAGAAAGAAGCCATCTCTTCTGGTGGCTCTCTTAAAAGTGAGGAAACGTCTTTCCTCAAAGCCCAGCAAACCTCTCTTCTCATCTTAGGGTACCAACAGTCACAGGCCTTTATCTCAACCAGTTTTTTGACCACGGAATGCCATGGATTGTTTGGTTTAGGCTAGGTTCCTGACCTGGCACTGGTAACAGGTTGAGATTATAGCAGTAAGGATGGTCCGCTCACACTGCAGTAACAGCCAACTCCCATATCCCAGTGGCTTAACACAGCAAAATCTTCTTTCTTGCTCTCACTACATGACAGTGTCAGTCGGCAGGGGGAGCTCCATCATTATAGTCCTTCTGGGACCCAGGCTGAGGCAGGCTTTATATAGACACATGCTTTAGCAATCCCTGCAGCAGGGTGAAGGGGACCTGGTGAACCAGACTCTGGCTCTTAGAGGCTTCTGCTGGGAAATGACATTTTCACATTTCATTGGCCAAAGCAAGTCACATGGCCACACCTAACCTCAGCAAGCTAGGAAAGGCAATCCTTTCATGTATCTAGGAGGACCAGAATATTTATGAATGGCCCCAATTACTACTACCATTACCCTTGGCTCCATCAGGACCAACTGCACAGAGGACGAGAGCGTTAGCTCCTCCAGAAGCTCATGCACTTCCTTGGGAAGAGCATCCTTCAGCAATACTCAGGCACTATTAGAAGAGAGAAACAGATGCACAACAGGCAACTTTAATGTTTAGTACAGAAGTTGTATGAAGGCCAACTGATCTCACACATGAAAGAAAGGTCATGAACAGATTGGTAAAGGTTAAAGAGGAGAGAAGCAACCACTGTAGCCATCTAGCAGGAAGGGCCCAGAGGAGAATAAGCAGCAGGCCTAGCAGTGCATGAGTCAATACCTTTGGTGCTGCACACCCCCGCCCAGGCCATGGGAGCATGAAAAGCAGATTAGGAAGCTATGTGGGGACAATGAATGACTTGAGGGACTTTGTGGGAGGTCTTGGGACGTTAAAGTTGGAGAATTGAAAAAGTCAAGGGGTTCTCAAATAGGCCGTGGGGCCAAAGTCATAATATAACCCAGAACCAGTCATATTCTCAAACTAGGTAAGTCTTTGAGAAATATCCTATCACAGTAACAGAGAATTGTGGCAGGTGGTACAGACAGATGAAATGGCTTCCAAATGATGGGAAACGGAGGACAGCCAATCTAAAACAGATACCAAAACAAAAATAAGGCCTTCTGTCCCACTGGGCCTACAGGTGTTAGAGAGAGGAGGTCTCCATGGGAGACGGCAGAGTGGGTTTGCACTGGAGCCATGTTTCTACTCAGGGGAGGCAACACCGTATGAAAGAAATAAGTCTTCTAGGTGAGCAGTCAGGAAGCGTGGGCTTGTGTCCCAGCAGTGACTATAAATATGACACGGGCAAGTTATCATAAATCCCTTTTGGCTTGTTTCCTCAGCTGAAGAAAGTGGGTGATAATGCCTCCTCTACTGTCCTCAGAGCTTTTTGTGCCGATCAAGTGAGACAGGAAAACTCTAGGTAACTATGGAGCCCTACATAAGTGTATGTATGGGATCCAGCCAGCGATTTGGGTCAATGGGAAAAGTTGAGGAAGTTTCTGTTGTAGGTGAGACACTATCTTCAGCGAACTAGGGCCAAGAGGGAAAGACAGAGCAGAGATGAAGTGGGGGTATCAGCGGGCTGTAGGCTGATAGGCATGGCCTAAGTCAAGACTTTTCATTGCAGGGCATGGAAACCCAACTCAAATTGGCCTCAGAATGAAATGTATTCACTTTCATAACAGAAATAATTGCCACGGTAAAAACGGCTTCAAATGTGGCAGGATTCGGGTACTTAAGTGTTGTAGTTGGAAATCATTCTCTCTCCATGTCCAGGGTCTGCTCTCCTCTGTGTTGGTTTCACTTTCAAGCAGGCCATCCTCAAACAATGACAAAGCTTGTCCCCAGCGGCTCCCAGTTACACTGGTTAGTTTAGTTACTTAGTAAGTAAGAGTGTGTTGAGTAGAACTCTCTACTCCTTTTCTCATTCCAACCAAAATCCTGAATAAACTCTCAGGGTCCCGGCTGGATTATCTGGACCAGATAATCGCCATGACTGGCAACAACCTCAGCTGAACCACATGGATGGAGAGTCAGGGAGAACCGCAAACTATTGCGGAGCCAATGAAAACTACCCACGTCCTCCTTTCTAGGAAGTAGGCTTAAGGGGCTTGTTTCAGAAGTGATGATTGTGGAGAAGAGGATACAGAACGGAGAAGGGAAGAAAACCAAGGGAGAACTCAAAGGAGAGGTAGAGTAGCACTTAGTGGCGATGAGGCAAGTTTAAAAAGGGACTTACCAGGCACACTGGGGGATGGGGCGGTGGTATAACAAGACCAGTGCTGAAACAGACATCTGTCAGTCAAAACACAGTGCGGACATACTGAAAAATTCCCCAAGTGGCCCAATGCAATCCCTGAGAAATAGTGCAGTCGTTCAGGAGGCAAAAGCCACTGCCACAGGCTTTCAGTTAGTTTTTGGATTGGTACCTACGTGTTTCTGTCCCTAACTGTTGGGGGTGAGGGAGGGAGGGAAAAGACTGGGTCCGTTTTGAAGGCGCTACACTAATGCAGGAGAGAGGGACATTAACGTCCATACCACTGCCATAATTTCATAGTTTAATGAGTCTCAGTGGGAAAAATAACAAAGGAATTATCACTAAATTTACTGGAAGGTACAACCTGTCAAAGGGCTGTGACATGTGACAGACGCAGCAGGTAGAGCTCCTCCACCCACCCACTAAATATAAAGACCCACCCTTTCTTGCCTTTTCCCACCCTCCTACACACACATTATACCTGCACACAGGCACATAACAGCAGGAAAGGATTCTCTGGGAACATTGTCAGAATCATTCTTTAGGCCTCCCAGGTACGTCAGTTCCCTGAAATGAAAAGCTGCCAGTCTCTTGTTTTTGAAGCTGGTGGAATAGGGTTGATTATAGCCAATTTCATACTGAGCAAATATTTGTGAGAGGCAATTTAGTTCTGGAACCATCCTCTGGATCTTAACAACTGCCATCACCAGCACCCTTGATATTGGTACACTTCCAAGCATGTCCAAACAGAAGGGCCTCACCTCATGTTTAAGCAAAGGAAAACAGCCCACTCTGACCCTGGACTTACATGCTTGACTGTGTGACAGAAAATTGGAAAAAGATCACAGGCTCCTGGTTAGCTCTCTGGAAGGCCAGGAGCAATCCATGTTGTTGTGACTTAGAGTCTGAATCCCAGGAATGAATATAAAGGGCAATTCAGAGAAGCTAATGCCTTCAGGAAAAGAAATCCAGGACCACTGAGCTCTTCCCTCATATGCATGCCTCCTGTTACTCTGTCCTCTGACCAGGAAAAGCTCTCTGGTCACAAATGCTAGAGTTCTGGTATTCTCTGTTGATGCTCACAGACATCTTGGTAAAACGGCCCTGTCTACTCCCAAGAGAATGACAGTAATTACTGCACACAGTGCTGAGAGGTATTACTTTCAAAAGAAATAGCACAGAAACATATTTATCACATGATAAATTATCATTTCACTCCTAGGCATGTACTCCCAAAATTAAAGGCAGGTGCTCAAATACTTGTACAGGCAAGTTCATAGCAGCATTATTCACAGTAGCCAAAATGTGGAAACAATGTGTCCATCAAAAGCCAAATGGATAACAAATTGTGGTATAGACACACAACAGAATACTATTCTGCCATAAAAAGGAATGGAGTACTGGTACATGTTACAATGTGTATGAATCCCGAAAACATTATGCTAAGTTAAAGAAGCCAGACACAAATGGCCACATATTGTATGATTCCATTTATACAAAATATCTAGACTAGGTAAATCCATAGAAATCAGATTGGTGGTTGCCAAGGGTTGGGGAAAGGAGAGAATGGGGAGCAACTGCTTAATCGGTACTGTTTTCTTTGGGACCATGAAAATGTTTTGGAACTGGATGGAGATAGTGATTGCACAATTTTGTGAATGCACTGAATGCCACTGAACTGTTCACCTCAAAATGGTAATTTTATGTCACATGATTTCACAATTAAAAAACCTCCCCCTCCCAAAACAAGGAGGATACTGACTCAGCGGCCATATACCTTTGAGACAGGACAGGTAGCCTACAAAACTGACAGGGTACAACCAGAGATGCCTCACTGGTTACATAAGTAACAAATGACTGTATCCAGCACCTGCAACTAGAGAAAAACGAGAACCAGTTTCATCCAGCAAAGCTAACCTCTAAGAACAGGGACCTGACCGTTAGCTAATTTTAATGTCATCTGCATTGCATGACTCCCATCATGCATCTGACGCCATGACAGTTCCAGAAGAACCAAATAAGGAAGAAAAAGTGAGATATGGAGGATCCCGCTGCCCAGAGGGAGCGGATGAATGAACCACATCAGTGGATGTCACCAATTCCCTGCCCTGGGAGAGATAAACACCTCTGATCATGACTTCCTCCATGCGACTCGTACTCTGGGTTCACCTGTACTTTCCTCTCACGTGTGTACGTTTTTCTTCACTAAATCACTTTCCCTTTCCTGCATTTGTCTCACTCTTGAATTCCTTCTTGTGTGGGACAAGAACCCAGTCACCGCTGCTCTGGGTTGAGTCCTGTCTTGGATGTCCCCACAAGCTTCCGGGGAGACCTTTATGCCCTTACTCCCTCCCTTCTTTGTGTCTGAAGATATAGGTGAATCAGCCATTATATGACCATGAAGCAACAAATGTTTGACAAGAATAGCTGAGCATTAAAGACAAAAGGAATCTGGGTCTTTGATGTCATGAAATAAACTACCGTATAATCAATTTTGAGGAACTCCTAGTTGAGGAAATAGCACCATCTTTGTTCTTTACAAATTTCCTCTTTTAAAGAATGACCTTAACACAGCCTAAGTGAAGAAATTCACTTAGTAAGTGCTGGGTTAACTGTATTTGCTACATGTACTTCTGGTGAGGTAGTTCCACCAGTTGCTGGGAAAATGCCCTTCCGACACAGACCAGCACTCACCATCTGCAAACAGCCCAAACAGGAAGGTAATGAACACAAAATGGCATCACAAACATTAGGTACACAGTAATGACGGAAGCTGAAAGTAAGTCCTTTATGTAAAGGCCATAGTTTAGTCCTGGTCTGAATAAACACCACTGGTTATTCGTTCACTATGTATTGATGACTACCTACTGCTACATGCTAGGCACTGAGACAGAGATCTGAGCCCGGAAGACGACAACGAGCACGAAAGAGAAAGTCTCTGCTTTCATGGAGCTTATGGAGACACCGGCGATAAACACGGAAGCAGTTTCACATACACTATGTGAACATAATGCATACAGAGCAACACAGAGCGTCCAGCTCTCCTCTGATTTAGGGCGGGCTCTTAGCACGTCCATCTCTGGCCTGGCTTCGCAGGGGGCTCAGGAGTGACTGGCTCTGTCGCCATCACAACATCCTCTGGGGTTAAAAACTTCTCAGTCCCTTACCACTACTACTGACGTTCTCCCTCCGTTCCATCCTATTTCAAGAAACAAACGCAAAAACCCACCATAGCCCAACCGTTCCTACCCCGGAAAGGGGAAAAATTAAACCAGAAGCAAAATCCATTCTTGTCACAAGAACAAAGAGCCAACAAACAGAACAGTCTACCTTTCCCGTAGAGGCTGGGGGAGGCGGGTGGGCACAGCATTCAGATCAAAACCTTGTCCATGAGGAAAAATGCAAATCATCACTAAGTACAATACATGTAACTCTGGCACCTGAAGAAAATACCCTCGATTAGTGCTGTCCAATAGAAATATGATGCAAGCTGCAAATGTGAGCCATATATGCAATTTTAAATGTTCTAATAGCCACATAAAAAGAAATAAAAAGAAGCAGGTGAAATTACTTTCAGTAGTATATTTCCTCTAACCCAACATTTCTACAGAATTATCTTTTCAACACATAATCAATATAAAAGCTATTAAGATGTTTTACATTCTTTATGCTCATACCGAGTCTTCAAAAATTGGTATTTTACATTTATAGCACATCTCAGTTCGGACTAGATACATCTCAAGTACCCAAATACCACATGTGATTAGTGGCTACCTTACTGGGCAGCGCAACCCTACAGTTCATGACTCTTTCCCCTTCTTAATTCCCTTTTCCACGAGCATTCAAGCTAATGGCTCTCCAAAATTGAAGTTTCCTGCATTCTCATTGGCTGTGCCCAAGAAGCTATATTCTGGCAACCTCTACTGTTAGTCCTGGAGACACAGCCCTACGTACCATGAACCACAAGTGAAGATAATTAAATGATTAAGAGAATATACATATATTTGCAATTCAGGCAGAACAAAATGATCAGCCTTGATGGAGAAAGGGCTGTATTCACCTAGTGTCAATTCGTCCGTCCTTTCATCCACTCAACATAGACTGAGAGTCTACGATGTACCAGAATTAATTTGAGATGCTGGTATCCTGTCCTGAGGGAGCTTACAGTCTTTGGGGGGAAAGATGGATAGATAAAAACAAGAAATAAACAAGTTCATTTCAGATAGCAATTTTGCTGTAAAGGAAATAGGAAAATATCATAAATGGGAGAGATTTACTTTAGACAGGGCAGACAGAGAAGGCCTCTCTGTGGTGGCGTTTAAGCTGAGAATGAAATTAGAGACACAAGTGGAGAAGAATGTTTTATGCAGAGAATACGGTTAGGGCAGAGACCTAAGGCAGGACAAAGCTTGGCATATTTGCAAAACAGACAATGTCAAAGTGGTTAGAGAGTAGTTAACAAGGAAAAGAACAGTAGGAGATCTGGTCAAGTGGTAACCAGGGGCCAGACCACTTAGGGTTGGAAAAAAAGGGTAAGGAATTTAGATGTTATTCTAAGGGGGAGGGGGGGAACCCAATGAAGGGTTCTCAGGGGGTGGAGGATGTCATTGGGAGATGATCATCTGATTTACTTTTTTTTTAAAAAATCCTTCTTTGTGTGGGGAATGGTCAAAATCCCTGGGGGTGGGGGTTGTCTAGAAGCAGGCAGGCTAGTTGAAAGGCTGCCATAGCCGAGGTGAGCGTTGATGTGGCTTGGAGCAGGCTAGGCATAGTGAAAGCAATAAGAAATCAGATTTGGAATATATTTTAAATTTATCAGCAAGTCCTGTTAGCTCTACCTTCAAAATTAGATTATATAAATTAGATTGTATTTTGAGTCTGACAGGACTTGCTGATGAATTGGATGTGGGATGAAAAAAAGAAATCATAGCTTTTGGCTTGAAATGGTGGTGCCATTTACTGAGATGGGGAACTGAAACAGGAACAAAATCTGCCCCTCCTCCTGTGTTTCCAATCTTGATAAATGGAACCCGCCATTCAGTCAGAAACCTGAGCTTTATCCAAGGCACTTCCCTATCCAGTCACCAAATCCATGAATTCTACCTCTCCAAAGTTTCTCAAATCTGTCAGCTCCTCTCCATCCCCACCGACATGGACAATTTTTTAGACCAAATTATTCACCGTTAAATGGCCTTACTAATCTCCAGGTTTAAACTCCAACCCACTAACAATGCTGCAAATTGTCCCCCTGCTTAAAACTCTCCAACAGTTTTTGAAGGGCAATTTGGCAATATGTATCAAAGTTTAAAATGGACATGCCCTTTGACTGGCTCTCTTTATGATTTTATAGAATCATAAAAACTACTCAGAGAATGAAAATGTGAGGGTAATTCATGATAGCATTTTCACAGTGAAAAACCGGGCACTTACCTAAATGCCATTCAATAAGGAAATTATGACACAAACCATCACACAACTATACTGTAATATTCTACCTAGCCCTTACTTTAAAAATTGAAGCAGATCTAAATATATTAATATGGAAAGATCTTCACCTTTTTAAAGATACTTTAAAAGCAAATGGCAACATGCAGGTGACTGCATTTATTTAGAAAGCATCGCAATATACCTGTGGATGTGTGTGCGCGTCCTTTCTGAAGGCCTGGGCAAAGTCTGGGATTACACCCATTAAACGATTAACAACAGTTACCTCGGGATAGTGAGATGGGGATGGGCCAGGTGGGGAGTCTTCATTTTTTACTATATACACTTCATTGGATATATTTTTCAAAAATTAACACATTCATATAACAACCAAAAAACCTGTATGACCATTTTGTATGCCTTAACATGATTCAAGGCACTTTAGGACGGGGCACCAGCCTCTTTCCAGACTGCTTTCTCAGACTCATTTACACTCATTAGGCAATAATGTCCTTTTGTGTGATGGGAAACGTGGGTTGATTGTTGAAACAGGGTCGTGTGCTAGGCCTATCTGCTTTGCAACTGGACCAGGACAGGCAGGCTCTGGTACTCAGGACGGGAAGCTTTTTCTCAAGAGAACCTAAGATACTTGTTCCTTCCTCTGAGGACTCACCAGAATCAGTTCATGCCTTCAGCTCTTCAAAGAAGTAGTGAAAGTTCATGACTCTTTCCCCTTCTTAACCCTTTGGCCTTCCATGTTTTAAGGGCACCTGTACTTATTTTGTTCACAGTTTATTTTGCTTCTTTCATCATATAAAAAGCCAACAGAATAGACAGCAACTTTACCATAGTGACAGCTTCTTTCTGAAAATCTTCTTCCTTTTCCCAAGAGATTTTTAGATACTGTTAAAAAACAAAGTAATAGTAGCCCAGCTTGGCGAGAGATAACACATGTGAAATAGCTTCGGTGTAAACAAAATGCTAAACAAATACAAGGAGGAATTATACCAATTTCTAAATGCTAAAGATTTTTGTATTTGTTTTTGATTGTCATGTCTTAGTTACTTTTTTAAAACTCAGGAATAAAGAGCAAAAGGAAGTACATATGTTAAGTCTTTCTATTGTGGTCCTGGCTGGGAATCTTGCCATAAAGCCAACTGGTAGGGAAAAAAATGAACTGCTCTTTCCAATCTTATTCCCATTCAGTGTACCAAAAAAGAGTTATGAGAAATTCAATTATTTCCTCCTAAGTCATTCAGATGATTAGAAATGAAGTACCTTGGCAAGATAGGAAAAGAGAAACTTAATTAGCAATTGTTTATTCTATGGTTTGCTACATTCTAAATCCTAAACATGCCACCTACACTAGTCCCTCAACTAAAATATCCTTCACTTGATTTGAACTGCGTAGCACATCAGAGGACTTCTTTTTTTTGTTTGTTTTTTTCAGTTATTATTATCTGGCCTTTTTAGTTATTATTATCTGGCCTCATTTTAAAATGTATTACTTCCATAAATATCAGAGCAGAAGGGAATCATTGGCGATCCTACATAATCCTCTCATTATCGGCAGTGGAGAAACCGGCCCAGAAAGATCCCATTAGCTAACAGTGTCACAGCACAAGGGTCTAGCTAACTGGAGCTGGGGCTAGGATCTAGTCTCCTGACTTCTAGGCCATGGCAAATTGGATATTTTCTTTTAATCATTTAAACTTAATAGTCCTAAAGGTATTTTAGGAAAAAAGAGCATCTAAATAAAAAGGCTTCAACTTCAAGGACAGACAGAATGAAAGCAGTTTCTATCAGACACAAGGTTATGGATCACCCGGGGCCAGAGCTGTGCATATATCACCTTACTTATAACAAAGGAGGATGAACAAGACTTTTTCAGTGCCGTGGGCAGAGAAAAAAAGTTCTTTTAAAGCCACAGTTAACCTCCTACGTCGACTCCGAGAGGTGGGGAGATGGCTCCTTGGTGAGGGAACCATCGTGATAGGCCTCTCTGGATACGATAGGAGCTTTCAAGGCACTGTTGGGAATAGGAATCAAATAAAGAACGAAGTTATTTTCTCTAATACATTTGTAACTTTTCAAGGTCTTTAGAAAGGGTTGATGAAAAGAAGGAAAAAGGGGAGCTGAAATTTTAGTAAGACTTCAAGCCAGGATTCTACTCGAGATGTAACTTGTGAGAAAAGGTGAAGAGACTCCTGAAGAACAAGGACATATATGACCAACACTTAGGTACCTTGATTATGCAATCCTGCATAATATAGTACCCTGCCCGGTACTATAAAAACTTTGCTGAAGACCTGTTACACAGCCTTACATCAGGGGCTCTGTGGGAGCCAGTATAGGTGGTTCAGAAGAGCGGTGGAGAAGCAAGGAGGCAAGCAGGAGGGTATAAACCGCCAACACCTTCCGCACCCCACCCCACACAAAAAAAGAAATGATACTGAAGAAGTATTCCATGATGTCAGGATAAAAATGGTCTATTTAAATCTTGGAGGATAGTGGAAAGGTTGCGACACCTGGGTAGCAGAGACTTGAGCTATACTTAAATATAGCCAACCTCAGAGACGAGTTACTGACCATCCCTTATTATAGGCTGTGGGTGGTAACAACTCCAGCCATCCTGAGGCCAACGCACACTGTGACTACATATAGTGACCAACCTTGGATGTGAGTTTGACTTTCCTAGAGCTTCAAAGGCTGCTAATTGGCAGGGCTTCCAATTTGGGTCATTATATCACTGACTGGCTTTTCTCACCAAAATATTGAGCCAATCGACAGACATAAACCTGTCAAAGTAATTTCAAACTCTATTGAGTCATTAGATATGTTAGCAAAATATGTGGGCAATGTACAAAATTTTACCCATTAAGTTATACTTTCCTACCGTGTTTCCCCGAAAATAAGACCGGGCCTTTTATTAATTTTTGCTCCAAAAGATGCATTAGAGGGTATTTTCAAGGGATGTCTTATTTTTTCATGTACAACAATCTACATTTATTCAAATACAGCCATGTCATCTTCTTCTGGAACATTGTCATAATGTACTAAATGCGTTCGTCTGGTTGACGATCTAAACTGGGGCTTATTTTCGGGGTAGGTCTTATTTTTGGGGAAACAGGTATTAATTTTGAGTATGAATTCAGAGATGTTTATCTAAGGAAATGATAAATCCAGGATTTAAAAAAGGCGCACCTAAAAATCCTAGCTTTAACATGAAAAGCTTGCTTTTGTCTATTTCTTTAATTCTACCAGGTATTTTCTACATGAACTTCTTTAAACATTCATTTGATTGTGTTTCCAAAATGGGAATATCTTTTCTATTATAACACATAAGGCCACTGTAATTCTCAACTCTAATTATATATATCTTTGTATACATAAATCTACCTTACAGGTTATAAAGATCAAATGGGTCAATATATATAAAGCAGTTAGTGTCTAGACACATATATTAGCTACTTTTTTCTTTATACATACACACACGTAGAAAACTTAACATATTACAAATATATTTGCCTATCAATACATTCTTTGTAATGACTACATGGCTTCTTGGAAAAATAATTTAATTTCCAATTAATGCATATTTAATTTATCCATGCTTCTGTCTATCCTATTTCAAACACTGCTGCAATAAATACATCTATTCATGCTTCTGTCTTCACTTTTGATGTTTTTCCATAACATAAATTACACACACACACACACACACACACACAAACCCATGATAAAAGAACTAGGACTTTGAAGTATGCTCATACATATAGCAGAGGAAAAAATAAAGTCTGGAGACTGAGAAGGAATAGCCAATGAGGTAAGGAAAACCAGGACAGTGTAATGCCTAGGGTACTAAATGGAAATGTTTCAAGGAGAAAGAGGAAGTTGACAGCATTAAATACTGAAGAGCAGCCAAAGAAATTGAGGAATAAAACGCTGTTAGGTTGGACAATTAAGACTGGAGAAAGCTGTTTCAGTGTAGAAATAGGGCAAAACCCAGACTGCAAGAGGGAGATAAGAGAAATATGTAAAAAGTCTATGTGCTTCTTTAAGCGGTTGGTAGATAACGGGAAAGAAAAATACAACACTAGCTTTAGGAACTACAACATCAAGTTAGATTCAAGAAAAAAATAGCAAGAAGCATTTATTCATTGAAATAAAGAGCTGACAGTTTACCTACAACTATGTTTTAAAACTTAACATCTGACTACTATTTTATCTAAATGAACTTTGTTCTAGAACTATGAAAGTGTGAAAAACAATGTTTAAAAGTTGAATAGTCCACGTATACATTCTTCAAGCAACTCATTGCCAGAAAAAGTCTAGACCACATATAATTGCATCTATTATTTAAAATATGACTAATAAGAGAAAAAAGTCTGAAACTTTTTTAATGGGAAGAGTATTCATTTTAATTATGCTCCAAGATGTTACAGAGCTGGGAATTAACAATTTTCAGTCAGTATAAAACAGAGTTGTCAATATTCAGTCATTAATACAATCCCAGTAAATGAAACATCACTTCATACAAGGCTCAGATACTCTAAAAGCTATCTTAACTTCACACATGTACTGTAAAATGATAAATACTTAAACATTACAATGCAAGGGAAAATATTACAAAAAATACAACTGTTATAGATCCTTGTATGAAAGTTCCTTACTTTTAAAGTTCTGCCTTAGGGCATAATACCATGCTACATATCAGAACCAACAATAAACTAT
Source organism: Rhinolophus hipposideros (assembly GCF_964194185.1). Taxonomy (NCBI): domain Eukaryota; kingdom Metazoa; phylum Chordata; class Mammalia; order Chiroptera; family Rhinolophidae; genus Rhinolophus; species Rhinolophus hipposideros. The sequence continues at coordinate 47,172,586 of NC_138048.1, read as the reverse complement.
GTTCCTTGAGGTTACAATGATCAACAACATACTGGATAGCCTCTAAAATACCATGTCTGACAACAATCGAAAGAGACACAAAGGAGGCCTTCGGTGACATTGAGAGAAAAAGAGAGGAGTGACCAATTGTTATGTGCTGATTTCTGCTGGAATGGCCTCATTCAACAACGTAAAGCACTGTGCAGGGGAAAAAGAAGGGGACCAGTTTCACCTTTCTATAAAGGATTTCCAAATCAGCACAAACTCAGGCAATTCTAAAAGGCACTGTTTCCAACGCCTACCACTCTTCAATCTTTTACATGGACTCCTTGTCCTATGTTCGTTCGTGTTTTTTTCTAATTTCTTCATAAGGGTTTACCAAGGACCCTTTCTGTTTCCATCATCCAACACACAAACCAAAAGGCAGCAAGCAAAACAATAGGATCTACCTGTTAGATCAGTTCTAAAGACACAAGTTTGGGTTAGATGTTACGCAGGAGAGTAGGCATAGGCACGCCGCTTCCGCACACACTGCCAGCTCCCCTAACTCATTGACTCCATTCTCAATTGCGAGGCAATATGAAGTTTTAAGATTGTTTTTTCCCCTCATCAATCATGTGCTGTTGGCAAACTGCTTTGGTTGGCAGTAATACGAGGAATTGTTTGGAATGCTTGGTCAGAATAGATAAAATAATGTGATCGGTGAATTACTGTAACCCATCACACTGGGCTTCTGCAGGCAGACGTGAAGAATTTACCTTACAGACGTCCCTTGCTTATTTCAGAAGGGAAAAAAAATGCCTTAAGAAGGAAAGGAAAAAGATTCAACAAGAAAATGTTAATACTGTAGTAATAGCAAGAAAGGGAAGGCTTGCAGCCAACCTACCTTGCTGGGAAGTTTCTGGAATAAAAATCAAACTTTCTCTCCCATTATTTTTTGCACAAAATTAACAGTCACTTTACGTCAAAGAGGGGCAGAAAGCCACTTAAATACTTTTCTTCAAAGATCGGAAATTTCTTTTGGGAATGAGCATTAGAAAAAGGAGGAAAGAGTAGGGAAAGCTCACTCAAAGAGGTCCTCAAACATGCGTTGTCCCATTGCTATGTAAGCTTCCTTCTCCTCTGGTGTCATCTGTGCCACCAGCTCTGGTCGCTGGCTCACTTCGCTGTAGGAGAACGGACGACCAGCCACCATAACAATGGGGTCATCTGCTACTTCCTCAAACTCGTCATCCTCCTCATCCTCTTCCCGATGGTGCAGAGCCACAGCTGCTGGACGGGGCGGGGAGTCATCATCTGATTCACTGGTCTCACTCTCGGAGTCAGTGGTCACAGGCGCCGCCGCCCCCACCGAGCCTGCCATGGCAGAGGGGGTCTTCTTCTCGTGAATGAGCAGGGCTCGCATAACCTCCTCGTTATCATCCGGCCCTGTGCGGCCTTCCTCACGGTCTTGGAACGCATCTATATCTATACCACCTGGGATGAAAAACCCAGAAAGTCAACATCTTTAAATATAAAAGACATTCCCTTAGAACTAACAAAACATTTTAATATGTTATGTTTAAATATACGATAATAGTATAAAATAACACTGACTTCACTGACTCCAGTTTTGAGCTGCTGTGCAGAATATATTCAAAATGTTTCTCACAACGTAAGTAGCATCATGGTTAAGTATGTGGGTTTTAAGAGTACGATAGCCTGGGTTGAATCCTAATGTAAGCTGTACCATCTCGCTCAAGTTATTTAGCTCTCAACTTCAGTACCTTTTTCTGTAAAAGGGGATGATAAAGGCATCTACCTTCTAGGGCTCTGGGTGAGAGCATGTGAAATAATGTCTATAAAGCACAAAGTATAGCAGCTGGCATAATAGGAAATCAAAACATGGCTCCTCATTTTGCTCAGCGTAAAAGTGAGAGGCTTTACAATGGCCTATCAGGTCTTACATTACCTGGAACTCCTCCCACCCACCTGCTCTCTTTTCCTTTCCCTTGTTCATTCTGTTCCAGCCACAGTAGCTTCCATGGTATTTCTTGTCCACACCACACACAGTCCTACCTCAGGGCCTTTACTGCCTCTTCCCTCTGCCTGAGATATTTTTCTTCTAGCTATCTATACATCTAACTCCCTTATGTCTTTCATGTCTTTACTCAAATGTCACCTCCTAATTTACCTCCACCCCTATATTCCCAAAGCTCTATTTTTCCCCATCGCACTGATTTTCTAACATAATAACTTATATCTATTGTCTCTGTCACCCCCTTTCCCACCATGTAAGTTCTCCACAATAGATATTTATCTTTTTTATTCTGTGATAGAATAGAATAGAGCCTATCACCTACTAGACACTGAATAAATATTTGATGAATGAGTGAATAAAAGGCAGTTTTATCTTCCTGAAGCAAACTAAGCATACTTTGAACTCTTTATAAAAAGGAATCTAGGATCACGAATGAGCCATCTCTCATCACACATCATTCTGTGTACACATCTTGCCTGATATATTGAAGATGAAAAATTTAAGACAAACACTTGTATTCTGTATTCAGAAAATAATACCAAACATACTGCCATTTAAAATACATAACAGGATTAAAAATGTTATCTGGAACTGACTCCTTGATTCAAATTTGACTCGTAACACTTTTTAGCTGTGTGTTTTTAGCCAAGTTACTTAATTTCTCTCTGCTTCAACTTTCTCAAGTACAAAAAGGGGAAAAACACAATAGCATCTACCTCACTGGATTGCTGTGGGAATTAAGTGCATATCTGTGAAGAGCTTAGAGAAGGCCTGACCCTTCAAACAGTGCTGTTTATCATCATCATCATCAGAAGGCTCAGAAGTGGTCAATTCTGACTATGGATGAAATGAAAGCATCTTATCATTAACATATTACAATGGATTAGCTGAAACTCTGGACATTTTTAAATGTATAGAACTCCTAAGATGAGATATTGGGCAAATAAGAGAATGGGAACAGGAATTAAGAAGTTAAAATTTTAGGTCAAACAAAACAGGCTTTTGACAACCTGGAGGTAAAAATGAGAATTAAAATTAAATTTAAGTACTTTAAAACACTGCCAAAGGCTGAAGCTCCTCCCGAGGGCCCTTATTGCCAAAGCAGTAATTCAACAGAAAAAGACAAGAAATACAACCAAATCTCTAAGGCAATCATTGCTTCTTGAAAAAATTTCCAAATAGCTTAATATTACCAACATAGGATTCTGCTTTATGTTTAAAGTAAATATAAAATTACCGGGAAAGCAGTTTAGTTTTGTAAACTAAATGAAAAGATTTAGTATCTAAAAGATTTCTGATAAGCATCTTGAGAGATATGGGGAAAAAAGGAATTATTCTGTTATAAAGACAAAAAAATATATGGAGAAATGAGCAAATCTCTGGACGGTAAAGTTGAAACACTAGTTCTAGGAACAGTCTTATTTAATAGAGTTATAAATTACAAAGAAGATATATACTGGGAAATTGTCAAGTTCATTGATACTACTAATATTTTAGCAATATTTAGGAATATTCCTAAATGCCTAAAGCAATTCTGGGTGCTTAAAGGCCAAGCTGATAGCAAAAAATACATACGAAGAGGGTTGTATAAGTGAGCAGAAAAGTGATAGGTTACCTGGCAAGTGTAAGAAAATCTGCCTATGAAAAATAATCTAAAATATACTGAAAGAAGTGGCCCAAGCTATCAGATACAGGGCAGGACAGGGTAGTTCAAAAACTCCTGCATGTTTCTAAAGTTGTTGTTCTTAATATGCTTCCAGAACCAAGACAATAAACAGAGTGTCAGGTAAAAACCAGAAAGATATTGGAAATAAAACTCAAATCATTAATGATGAATCCATGCATGAACAGCATGTATTGTTCCAGTCAGTAGGTCTCAAGCAAAAAGTGTTATGATTGGTGATTGTGCAGAAAAAAGAGATTAAAATAAAACAAAAACTATAGGTGCAGGAGGCTTGGGGGAAGAAGACTATTTGTAAGGAGAGTAGAATCAAAAGAAATTAGAATCTGATACAGTAATGAGGACATGACTAAGTTCTATAAAACTCTGAAAGATATTAAAATGACTTGAAATCTGAAGAAAATTTAGGACAAATAAGACTCAATCCACACATTCACTGGATAGAGCCTATTCTACTATCATAAAACTTAACAAAGACAAATTTAGACATGACAGCATACTATCCTATTTTATATAAAAAGAAATATTAACAAAACTTAATTGGGTAGACTAGATGATTTATTTAAGGCCCTTGTGCTTCAAATTCTATCATTCTAGGAATTGTAAACATCGAATGTTAGGCTTATAAGCCTAATTGTTTATAATACTGGCTAACAATAGTTTTATTCAATTTTGTTTCTAAGTTCAAAGAAAAGAAGGTTTGGTTGCTTCAAGAACAGGCAAGAAGCCAAGTTGGGGAAATAAACCTATTAAATAGCTGACAGCTTAATTACTATATAATCTAGAACAATTTGAATCAAAATAACTAAACATCTTAGCCAAGCTGATCGGTGGGAAGAAGGGAGAGTGAAGTATGTTTGCCAAAAAAAACAAACTTTCTTTCTGATAGGAATTAAAACACCAAAGAGAATCACACTAGAGGTATCACCTGCTTTTATCATCATTACCCAGCTCCACACTACTTCTACGATTCTTAGCATACACAGTAAAGAAATGATAATTATAAGGGAAAAGAGGTCAGTAAAAAGGCTAAAAAACAAGTGGTTTTCAGTTACTAATTCTTCACCATCAAAAAACCAAACCCAGGTGACATGCTAATAATGATACTCAAAGGTATGTAGATTCGAATGCTGATGAAATCCAACCAGAGGTTCACACCCCCTTTCATCCCTGCTTCCTAGTTTCTGAGAAACCTTTGTCCAGTCTTAACCTCCCATTTTCTATGTACTCCTAAATCATCATCCCCCAAATCTGTAAGTCCAGTAACTTAAGACTAAAATTTAAAAAGCAAAATCTTGCAGTTCTGAAACTTATGATTATTAATCAATTCTTAACCCTTTAGTGCTCAAAGAGATTGCTAAAATCTTCTAGTATAAAGTCTCACCAATCTTCTTGAATGGTGACTATCCTTGATCTTTCACTCAGGTGGTATCTTTCTATAAATTTCGAGTAGCATAAATTCTTGGTATTTATGAGACAACATTAAAAAGTTTGGACTAGTGTATAGTTATAGCTCCCTATTCAAAGAAATAAAAATGCACATAAATTAGGGCAAAAAAAAAAAAAAAGAAGAGATGAATTTGGCCTTGAACACATAGCAGTTTTCCAAGAAATTGAGAAAAAGACATGGCAATTTCTTAAATCTACAAATGGAGATTTAGGAGGAGTTCAAGATGGCAGCATAGGAAGATCCTGACCATAGCTCCTCCCAGACACAACAAATCTACAACTACATATGGAATAATTTCCTCTGAAAAAAGACGTGAAAACTGGATGAACAAACCCTCTGCAAAAAGGATAAGAGAGCAGCATAAAGATGGGCAGGAGGCAGAGACATTGTCTGCTAAAAAAAAAAAAAAAAAAGACAAACCCAAGGTACAGAGATCAACACTTGGGAAGAATCCCCAAAATATACAACTTTTTCTCTGAGGAGTGAGGGGTTTGTGCTCCATATGAGGCACCTCAATCGTTAGATCCTGCGGAGAAGAGATGAACCCCCATAACCTGGCTTTGAAAACCAACAGGAATTATGTCCAGGAAATCCATAGAACTGTAGGGAACAGAGAACCTGCACTTAAAGGACTTGTGCGCAAACTCACCTGCCCTGAAAAACAGTGTAAAAACACCAGTTTGATAAGCACCTAAACCATATATGGAGAAAACCCACTTACTAATCTGAAAACTGGAGCGACAGAAAACTGTTGGGACATTCCCCAGGAATGGGGACACTGGTGGGCACCATTTCTATCATCCCATACTACCCTCGCTAATGTAGGAACTGGCAGGCGCCATTTTGGACGTCAGCACAGGTGGGCAGGCCCTGCTGAGAGCCCTGCTTCCCCTCAGGCCACGGCTGACGCATGTTACAGCCAGGCCATAGGCCTGCCTTCCACCATGGCAATTCAGAAGCAAGGACACACAGAAACTGTAAAAGGATGGCGTCACACAGTCCATGCAGGAAGCATGTGTCTGTCGAGATCTTGCCGCCAGGCGTATCCTGTTTGAATCAAATAAACTCTTATACAAATTTTTTAAAAAGATATTCCATGGAAATGGAAAGGAAAAGAAAGCTGGGGTAGCTATACTCAGATCAGACAAAACAGACTTTAAAACAAAGACTGTAATAAAAGACAAAGGGCACTACATAAGTGCCTTTATTCCAGGGATGCACAAGGAAAATTCAAATTTTGCAAATCAAAGTGACACACGAGATGGAAAAAAAAAAGAGGATAAAAAAAAATCACATGATCATCTCAATAGGTGCAGAAATTAACAATATTCAATACACATTTATGACAAAAACTCTCAACAAAGAGGGTAGACAGAACATACCTCAACATGACAAAGGCCATATATGATAAACTCACAGATAACATCATACTCAACAGTGAAAAGCTTAAAACGTTTCTTCTAAGATCAGGAACAAAACAAGGATACCCACTCTTAACACTTTTAGTCAATATAGAATTGGAAGTCCTAGCTACAGCAATTGGACAAGACAAAGAAAAAGAAGGCATTCAAATCAGAAAAAAAGAAGCAAAACTGTCATTATTGTAGATAACATGATAATATATAGAAAACACTAAGGACTCCATCAAAAAACCATTAAAACTAATAAATAAGTTCAGTAAATTTACAAGATACAAAATCAATGTAGTGAAACCTCTGGCATTTCTACATATTAATAATGAACTATCAGAAAGAGAAATTAAGAAAATAATTCCATATAGAACTGCATCAAAAAGAATAAAATACTTAGGAATAAATTTAACCAAGGAGGTAAAAGACTTGTACAATGAAAACTATAAGACACTCGTAAAATAAATTGAAGACGATACAAATAAATGGTAAGACAGTCTGTGCTTATGGATTGGAAGAATTAATATTGCTAAAATGTCCATACTACCCAAAGCAATCTACAGATTCAATGCAATCCTTATCAAAATTCCAATAGCATTTTTTCACAGAACTAGGACAAGTAATTCTAAAATTTGTATGAAACCACAAAAAATCCCAAATAGCCAAAGCAATCTTAAGAAAGAACAAAACTGGAGGTATCACACTCCCTGATTTCAAACTATACTACAAAGCTACAGTAATCAAAACAATATGGTATTAGCATAAAAACAGACATACAGATCAATTAAAGAGAATCCTGAAGCCCAGAAATAAACCCACACATATATGGACAATTAATTTATGTCAAAGGAGCCAAGAACATACAATGGAGAAAGCATTCTCTTTAAACAATGGTGTTGGGAAAACTGGACAGCCACATGCAAAAGAATGAAACTATTAATAGACTACTATTTACAGTATAAAAAAAATTAACTCAAAATAAGTTAAAGAATTGAACATACAACCAGAAACCACAAAATTCCTGGAACACATAGATGGTAATATCCTTGACATTGGTCATAGCAAAGTTTTCATTGACCTGACTCCAAATGCAAGGAAAACAAAAGCAAAATCAAATGGGACTACTTCCAAACTAAAAAGGTTCTACACAGCACATGAAACCATTATCAAAATGAAAAGGCAACCTATTGATTGGGAGAAGATATCAACAAATCATACATCTGAGAAGGGGTTAATATACAAAGAATTCATACAAGTCAACAACAACAAAAGAACATAAATGGGCAGAGGAATTGAACATATTCCCAAAGACATACAGATGGCCAACAGCCACATGAAAATATGTTCAACTTCTCTATTAGGAAGATGCAAATCAAAACCACAATGACATATCACTTCACACCTGCTAGAATGGCTATTATCAAAAAGACAAGAAACAACAAGTGTTGGAGAGGATGTGGAGAAAAGGGAACCCTGTACTCTGTAGGTGGAAAAGTACATTGATACAAACAGTATGGAAAACAGTAAGGAGACTCCTCAAAACAATAGAACTAGCATATGATCCAGCTATTGCACCCTGGGTATTTATCTAAAGAATACAAAAATATCAATTCAAAAAGACATATGCACCCCTATGTTCATTGCAGCACTATTTATAATAGTCAAGAAATGGAAATAACCTAAGTGTCCATCAATGGATGAATGGATAGAGATGTGGTACACTATATATATAATGGAATACTACTCAGCCATAAAAAAGGATGAAATCTTGCCATTTACGACAACATTGATGGACCAGGCAGGTATTATGCTAAGTTAAATCAGTCAGATGGAAATGACAAATACCATGTGATTTCACTCGTATGAGATACCTTAAAAAAAAAAAAAAAAAAAAAAAAAAAAGCACCGGCCCAGTGCCTCAGGCGGTTAGAGCTCCATGCTCCTAACTCAGAAGGCTGCCGGTTCGATTCCTATATGGGCGAGTGGGCTCTCAAACACAAGGTTGCCAGTTCAATTCCTTGAGTCCCGCTGGGGATGGTGGGCAGCGCCCCCTGCAACTAAGATTGAACACGGCACCTTGAGCTGAGCTGCCGCTGAGCTCCCGGATGGCTCATTTGGTTGGAGTACGTCCTCTCAACCACAAGGTTGCTGGTTCGACTCCTGCAAGGGATGGTGGGCTGTGTCCCCTGCAACTAGAAATGGCAACTGGACCTGGAGCTGAGCTGCACCCTCCACAACTAAGACTGAAAGGACAACAACTTGACTTGGAAAAAAGGCCTGGAAATACACACTATTCCCCAATAAAGTCCTGTTCCCCTTCCCCAATAAAATCTTTTTTAAAAAAAACAAAAAACAGGACAAACAAAACAAAAACAAACTCATAGAACAGAGATTGGCAGGTACTAGAGATGAAGGAGGTTGGGGGGGGTGGGCAAAATGGGTGAAGAGGGTCAACTGAATGAAGGACAGTAAGTAGATTTTTGGTGATGATTACTTTGTAGTGTATACAGATCTGGAATTATAATGTACACCTGAAACATATAATGTTATATTCCGATTTTACCTCAATTAAAATAAAGGGAGGGAGGGATTAAGGAAGAGAGGGAGGAAAATTTAAAAAGCTACTTGTTTTTTCAACTAAATTGAGGGCTAATACAAGTATATTGTTTGTTTTTAATGCTTACTTCCTGCTATAATGCAATTGTTTTGGAAAACAGAAATAGGTCACCAATAAAACTAAGAATTGCCTAGGCTATTTCTCACTAAGTTCATTTTCTACTAAACCCAAGACATATTCATTTTAATGACTTCTCTTACCTTCCTTCATCTCTTCAGAACTATATGCTCCTTGGACAGTGCTCTCTCTTAACCAAATAGGTCTCTCTTTGGCAGATTTCCCCTCCAGAGAGGCTCGATGAAGATCTTCTTGGTCGTCCATATTAATGACAACGTTCTGAGTATATAAGTCCTCATAGGAGGGACCTTTGCTGGCCCACGCTTCCCGATGGTGGCCCGCTGCCAGCCCAGCAGTTCCAGCAGTAGTTGCTGCACGGTCCTTGCTATATAAAAAGACAGAGGAAGACAGGAAGAAGAAAAATTAAAGTCTTGGTTAGAAAAGGAGGGCAGCAGGGGAGGTGGTTGCTGAAGTAGTAAATGCTATCTAGCAAACATGCTTTAACAATTCTGAGAAACCTCTTTTATACCTCTGAGTGAAAGTGACATGGGTTAGAAGAACACATTATATTTAAGTTCCTCAAGCACTGGATCACCTGGTGAATATAAATGACTGAGGTTTCACAGTTTAAGACATTTCAATAAATCTACTCAGGGAGAGGGGAGAACGGTACGGTGACAATCCACTTCAAGACACCAATCTGGCAAAAACCTCTCCCAGACACATCTTTCATGAGTATTTTGTTTAAAAACAAAACAAAACACAAATTAAACATTTTTTAAAACATTCTCTCAGCTCAACCCAGAATAATTCAAAGTAGTTCTGTGTGCTTTTTTCCTTTCGTGCGCTGAAAAGCTAGAAAAGTATTCTGCAAAGCCGGACCTCAACTTGGAATTAATATTCTTCCCCTGCTACTCACCAAATCTGCTAAGCACAGATTAGTCTCTATTCTACTGAGTTGTATCTTTCCATCTCTGCACCTATGTTGACTCTCTGTATCCATCCTTCAACCATTATTTCTACCCTGTAGTCACCATGATCTAATTCTCAGTCGATTTTGTTTTGCTTTTTACCTTTACTACCTATGATCTTCTTAGCCTGTTCCAGGCCTCATCATTTCTTCCCTTTCTTTAGTCACTTATTTTCATCTCTCTGAGTTAAAGTTTTCTGTCTTTCTGCTGCTCCCTGTTTTATCTGCTTGTTTCACTTTCAATCTGTTCCACATCCTTTTGACTATACCTGATTTCTCTGTGTGTCCAGGCTCACATCTTGTCTTTCTCTGCCTGCTACTGATGCTTTCTCTGCATCAACTTCTATGCAAGACTCTCTCGCCCTCTCTGTTGAGACAGCTAATGTTTTATCCCATAAACTGTCTTCATGTTTCACAAGCCTCCTGCTCTGTACCTTTCCCTATATCTTTGCCTGTATTCCTTTCAGTGTCCACCGACTGACTGTTCTGGCCCCGTATTTCCCCTTTACGTCTCTCCCATTTTTCTCTAAATCTTTTCCATGGATCCTGGACTGCTGTCTTCGATGGAGCCCTGTCTCATTTTGAGCCTAACCAATACTGCTTCATTTGTCTTTATGTCCTGTACCACTTTTTCTCTCATGAGCCATTCCCTATTTTTCCTTTTCTTTGGTCCTACTTCATGTCTGCTTACTCCATTGCTCTTCAATTCTTCTTCGCAGGCCTACTTATACGTACTTGAGCTTTCTGCCTCATGCTAGTTGAAGTTTCTCTGATATGTACCATTATCTGATTGGCCCATTACATTTCTCCCTAAGAACACTGTTTCTGACCATCCTCTGGAGGTAACCCTGGGCATATCCCATCTTCCTATTCCCCTCTGCATATCTACAGGCCCACTGCCACTTTGGCTACACAAAAATGCGCTCTCCAGTTGTCCATTCCATGCTGATCCAGTCATTTAATCCACGCCTGCCAGCTACAGCCTCTAGCTGTACTCAGGGTTGCCTGCAAACCACTCTTTCCCATGGCTTTTGAACCAGTTATGTACTCTCGCATTATGAGTCTAGGCTTACGAGGTGCCTCTCTGTCCCCAGTCCATTTGTCTTGCTATACTTTAGTCTCACGCTACTGTTGCAAATTAACTGGTTTCTCTCTACCTTTTCTTCCTGCATTCCTCTCGTGTTACTTTTTGCAGTATTTACTAGGCTTGTCTCAATTGAATCCTTATCTGTCCGTGTCATTCTTTTTCTTTCTTCTACCTGTTCCATGATGTCTTCTAAAAGGCTATGTCACTGCCTTCACTATTACCCGACTCTGCTTACTCTGGTGTAAACTGCCTTTCTGCATTTTGGTCTTCTCCAAGCATTCACCTTTCTTTCTCTTCTCTCATGGCCTGATCTGTGTGTACAGACTGATGTGCTCACCCGACATCCTGAGTGTCTCCTCTGTCACCCAGCTGTCTGTGACGACTCCTCTGAATGTCTCTTCCAGCCTCAGCCGACATCCTTGCTGTCCTGAGCCTGCTCTGCGTGCCCGTCTACCCCCAAATGTGTCTCCCTGAGCTAGTCACATGCCTTTCCTGTCTGTCTCCAAGCACTCGATGTTTCTCTAGCTCTGACCTGGCCACCTACACCCGTCCTTATCTGCCTCTCCTCCGTCTCCAATGATTCACTCACTCTTTCTGAAGCTACTGTTTCTCTCCATATATAATCTTGAAGACATCGTTTTCATCTCTGCCCTATGGTTAGCATGAACTCTGAAGGCTATCTTCTGAAAGTCAGCAGTTAATCAGTATTTGAGCAGAGAACAAGAAAAGTAGAGGGGGAAAAAAACAGAACAATCAAAATAATGTTAGCACAAGACTGCTTTTTGTTTTTAGTACTCCGTTACAGAAACTCAAGACGGGTTTTATTCCAGTTTGAGGCAGGAGAGATTTGACCACAAGTCAAACAAATTTTAAAATTTGGAAGAATTTTTTTAAAAGATATTTTTAACCATGGGGAGTTGACTACACAGATTTTATTTCTACCTTCATCACAGATACAGACAAATCTAAATCATCAGCAAATGTGACACTAAAAATCTCGACAAGAGATACATAGGTTCATTTTCTGCTTATTTAAATTTCTGCTATGGAAAAAATGTACGCATTTTACTTAAAGATGACAAAAATGACAATTCAGTTTTGAATCTTTTTACATTATTTAAGAAATTTTAGAACTTTTAAAAGACATAACTCTTAGGAATGAGGGAGGAATATTATTTCAAACTAAATTTTTAAAGACCTTTAAGGTTGAGTGTTAAATAAGAGATGATGGAAAAGGAGAGGCTACGGGCAAGGAATTCCATTTAAGAAAGACAAGTAAACTTTAAGTATCATTGATGGATTGACTTGCTGAAAGGCTGCAACTGTCTATCAGCTCTTGGGTTAAAGCTTCTAGTTCCACAGAGGCAGCCTCTGATTATACCGATTTAGTATAAGCTAGAATTTAATTGGTTACAGACCAGTAACCAAACTAACAATGATCCTACTTATTAAAAAAAAAAATCATCAATGAATTCCTATCATCTCTGAGCTCCCATGCCACTGTATTGTAGTTTTTTCTGGTACTTGGGTTGGGGCAGAATGGCTATTACAGAACAGTTATGCTCTGACACAGATCCTATAATACAGAAAGGCTAAACCAATACCACTTGCAGGATGTCATAGCCAGGCAATAGAGTTTGTCAAATGCTTGGTGAAGCCATCTCAGCCAGGGTAACACCTTATCACCTCACCCCAACAATCCTTCTCCTGACCACATGGAAACAACTGTACTCTGTTCTGGCTGGCAGCTCCAGGTACCCCATTCTAGCTCTGCCTGTCTCCACTTCCCCGTTTCTTCCCTAGTGGCCAGGCTATTTGGAAAGCCTCTTCGCTGATCAGGTTATTTCCTCTGTTTCCTGGTTCTTCTTCATCCCTAGAGTTACCATCATTCCTAACAGTCACTTGATGCAGTGAGTTGTTACTGGGCCTCTGGTGGTGCTGAACCACTCAGACTTGTCTCTGGCATGGAGGGAGGGATATTTAAATAAAGATCTGGAACGGGAGGCAGACGGTGGTAGGTGGGGAGCATTAGAGACAGGAAGCCAGTGGTGGTGAATGAATGCTATTGTCGGGGGGAAGCACCTTGATAAACAGGAAAAAAACTATAGTTAGAAGAGGAAACAGAAAAACAAGTCTCAAGTAGTATTATATTGTGTAGAAAGCAATCAAGAGAGAATGCTGAAGCATACTTCAATTTGAAATAGCCCACAGACTTAGAAAATTATGTACTTGTAAAATCAATTTCCCTCATAGGCTTCTATGTTAAGAGTTCCAGTATTATTTAAGGGAACAGGAAAAAGGTATAAAAAATAAATTCTTGATAAGAGACCAAATGACCAGTAACAAAAATTTAAGGCTATCTGTGATAAGGATAATATTGGTTGCCTAACAACTGTGGCTCCTTTTCTTATTGATTTTATTCAAATACTGATGGCTATTTGCTCCAAAGAACTCTGGGACTTTCCCCAGCCCTAGGAGGTAAACCTTAACTGGTCTAAGCACCAATCATGTGATCTCATATCCTTTGCCAGATGCTAGTTAAGAAATAAGCATATAAAGCAATTCTGGCCAGTAAGACACTGAGGGATAAAGTAGATGAAGGTCCCTCTCAGAAAGACTTCTTCAATCTTAAAATAGGACACAAAGAAGAGACGGTCCCTTTTTTCTGCATTTGGACATTTTCATCTCTTTCTGATACCTAGAAAGACATGGCCTCCTTAGGCTAGGTGACCTCATGGTCTCAAGAGGACAACTAACAGGCTGAGTTCAGCAGAGTTATAAACATGAAACAAATCTAGATTCTTGAGGGTGTAAGTGAGCTGTGAAATTAATCTTGAACTGTACTCCTCGGGACTTATGGTCACGCGAGAGAGGCTTTTCTTACGCTCAAGCTATTTCTGGTTTGGTCCACAGTTGTCACAAATAAAGGCATCCTAACCGACCCACAGAGCTAGACTAAAAAACTCCTAATACCTTGTATGAATACCAAACTTTCTGTACAATAGGATTATTTTTAACCACCCAAAAGGAACTCAATTTGTTCAGGAAGGACTGCCCAGTACTGGCTTTTCTAGAGTATCTATTCCAGAGGGTACAAAATCCTAAGAGAGCTCCTTGAAACTCTACAGTTACAACTTGGACTTTGGGTTCTGTGGAAGGGTGTAAACTCGAAGCTCTTAGCTCGACCCTAGGAGGAAAAAGCGCTACAGTAGGAGAACACTTCTCATTTATGCTTCTCAAAACAGAATATAATCCACTTTTCACAGGATGGCAAAACTAAGGCTGCCTCTGCAATTCAAATATTAGGGTACACTCATAAAAACAGAGAGCCAGAGTTAAGAAGTATTGAACCATAGGTAACACCCACTTCCCTTCCCTTTCAAGGAAGTTGCATTGAAAACTAAGGCAGGCAAGAAATGTGTAGTTAAAATGTTTCAAACACACAAATGTGAAAGCTGTATTCCATAAAGAACTTCAGCCTTCAGAACTTGGCTAGGAAAATTCAAATATCCCCAAGAGGCAAAACCAATTTAGGATCAGCTAACAATTGGCTGAGTTGCAGCAGGCCTAAGCAGAGTGAGCACTTGAAGTCAAACCTGACTATTTAAAGGTTTTCGCCTAAGGCCCACACGGCTCTGAGTTCAGTACTAACAAACCTCATCACAGGTACGAGCTCAGAAAACAAGCGTGGCAGAGCTGGAATCTATGCAACCTTAGTCTTTAGTCTCTTGGTAAGTTAGTGACCCACCCACATTCCCCAAAGCACAGACAATGTACACAAGGGCAAGGTCAAAAGTGTTCTCGAGGACGAGCACGGGGCCCAAATTCACCTTTGTTTCAGGGCTGGTATTTCTGTGGGTTCTGGCTCAAGTATTTCATACGCCAAGTTCACATCCTCCGTCTCCCGAAGCAAAGCATAAATGGGCTCAATTTGTTCATTAAACCTTGCCAAAAGTGTGCGTGCATCTTTTTTGGGCATTGCTGATTCATCTTCTTCTACCTCTGTACTGCAAAACGTACAGCGGAAAGTTCCTACAGAGAAAACAAAAGTCTCAGGTCAGGGAAGAGAACCTCTCCAGACTAGCCTTTAATGAACTGTTTATATCTCCACTCCACTGACGTGTTAGTATTAAAACTTTCAAATATACAGAAAAGTTACAAGAGTCTTAGAGTGAACATCCACATGCCCAACATCAAGGGTCTATAGTCATTTTGTTATTTTGATTTATCACATATCATTTTTTGATCACATATCACATATCATTATGTTACCTGCCTGCAGCATAGCAAACATTTTTTAATCATATCTCTAACAAATTTATGCTACTTATTTTAACTTAAAACCAAATGTTGTACACCTTACCAGCGTAACACGTACCCTTTCCCCAAAGCCTTCTTTATGCCCATTATACATTTGAGTCCACATTATTTGGGAAAGCCAAATAAATACCTGAAACCAAGTCTCTAGCCATCCTATACATTATCACAAGGCTATTTCTTCAAACTTACTAACCACTTATATGTAAATAAATTTAACCAATCATTTCCAAAACCAAAGTTCAAGAAGCCTTTATCGTTCTTATTTCTATATTTCTCTCATTGAACTTGTAACTAACTTGTAGTAATTCCATAGAAGCATCTAAGATTTTCCACTTCTGCTGTCATTTCACTAATCTACGCCACCATTATTTAGGCTGAAAAGCTTCCTAAATCCTCCTTTAGACCTCTAGGTTCTCCCTGTAATTCCAAGTTCCCCATGCCACCATTTTTGTCATCTCATCTCCCTGCTGTAAAGTCTACCTGGTAGCTGGATTTCTAAAGTCCACAATATTAAATCTAAATTTCTCATCCTAACATTCAAGCTCTTGTATAATTTGGCCCCAAAACATTACAACCCAACCACAGTTCTTTACCTGTCACATAAATTGAAACATTTCAGACAATATATTAGACTTTAATATTTATTATATTGGTACAGTGCTTTCTGTTTCTAAAATGTTTCCACATATACCTTTGACCCTTATACCAATCCTACAAAGCAATGTCAGAACTGAAACTCTGAGGATTTTTGTGATTTATTCAGGCACAAAGCCAATAAAAGTAATAACAGCAGCTATTGTACACTGAGTGCTTACCAAGGACCAAGGATCACCAGCCTTCTGAGGTTGATAAAATTATTGCCCATTTCAATCTGTAAAATACAGAGGTTCTAGGAGGTTATGTAACTTGCTCAAGGTGATACAACTACTATTTGTGGGGAGGAGGCAGGACTCAAACCCAAACTATTTTGCTGAAACCCACACTCTTCTTTGTGTCTTTTTTTTAAATTTATTGAGGTGACAATTGTTAGTAAAATTACATAGATTTCAGGTGTACAATTCTGTATTACATCATTTATAAATCCCATTGTGTGTTCACCACCCAGAGTCAGTTATCTTTCCATCACCATATATTTGATCCCCTTTACCGTCATCTCCCACCCCCCACCTCCCTTACCCCTGGTAAACACTAAACTATTGTCTGTGTCTATGAGTTTTTTGAAACCCACACTCTTAACTATTACCGTCTACACAACTAGCCCCACTCGGATCTCCACTTTGGTACTTATTCCCAGTACCAGTTATATACAGCTTTCATTTTTAACCCAAATTACCTGAGGGATTAAGAGACCATACAAGCACTTAGTGCCTGGCACATAGTAAGTATGCAAACATTTAGCTTTAAAAAGCTCTATATGTGACTGATACATAACCCCACCTACTAGCCCCCCTCCCCTGGTAAGGAATAAACAAACTAGGCATTTCTGTCTCAACATCACACTAGATCCTACTAAGATATTTCAGTAGAATAAGTTCCTTTACTGCTTCTCACACATAAATAGCCAATACCATGTAAATTCTTTGTTCATATATGCTCTTCGTCATCCATCTTCCTGCTGTCCAAATGGTACCTAATCTTTTACATGTAGTCCAAGTAAGTGAGAAAGAGAGAGAAAAACAGCCTCTCACAGCTAGAAAATGCATCATTCGTAACTAGGCTGATGTATTTCTGCCAAACAGAATTGCACAGATCACCATCATCAGATGAGGTCCTCTGTGACCATGACGGAAGTGATATAAAACCAAGCCGGTCTGAGTCTGAGTCCAGACAAAAGCAAGGCCTGTACAACCACAGAAAACATGCCAGCTCACTTGGATGACTGCTTCTTTACCAATTACAGTTTCAGCCTCACTCTGTTCCATCTCCTAGGTAAGATTTATTAAGACACCCAATCATAGAAATATCCCCACTTCTTGACAACACCCAATCCAGAACAAACCCCTACCACTTCCCTGAATCCTCCCCAAAATTACCTAAAAAAAGCCCAAATGCTCTCTCTGTCCAGCATGGTCTTACTGTGACACCCCACGGTCCCATATGGTGTGTGACTTCCCTTGCTGCAGAGAGCATCAATCAACCCAACTTAGTTTACCCATGGGAGTGTTACTGATGGTCTTTGACTAATGAGTATGAACATAAAGATTCCAGCTTAACCAACTGGACAAGCATACTAGATACCAAAACAAAGAGAAGAAGAAGTTCTTTCTTCTTTGTGCTGAAAAACACATAAAGTTACTTTAAATATGTGAATCCATGTTGCCCACTGGTCATCAAAATGGGTATGTGAGAAGCCAACTTACTGTAACTGCCTAAAGCTCAAGAAATTTAGACTAGAAATTCGGATATGAGAATCAACAACATATGGATGGTACTTAGAGCCATAAAGTAGATCAGAGTATCCAGACAGATTAAGGAGAGTGAAAAGCATAGGCGGTCAGGCTATAAACCCAAGGAAAGAGGAATCCTTAAGACACAAATGGTAGAACCAGAGGGCTAGGATAGTACTTCAAGGGAGACATGGTATGGTGTTAATTTTTCCAGGTCAACAAGAATTGAAAACTGGTTTTTATATTTAGTAACAAAGGATAATCAGTAACCCTGCATGGCTAGAGAGGTTTTAGTTGGTATGCTATCTTAGATTATTCTCTATTTTAGGCTGTCTCAGCCTCTTCTCTTCAACAGAAATATAAAGAATATAATCCATGTGGGAGTTAAACAGATATATGAAAAAATGTTTCACTTCTCTAGCTATTAGGGAAATGCAAATCAAAACCAAAATGAGACACCACCTCACACCTGTTAGAGTGGCTATTATCAATAAGACAAGTAATAACAATTGTTGAATAGATTGTAGAGAAAAATGGAACCCTCATATACTGCTAGTGGGAATGTAAATTGGTACAGCCGCTATGGAAAACAGTATGGAGGTTCCTCAAAAAATTAAGAATAGAATTACCATATGACCCAGCAATCCCTCTTCTGGGTATCTACCCAAAAAATCTGAAGACATTTATCTGTAAAAATACATGTACCCCTATGTTCATTGTAGCATTATTCACAGTGGCCAAGACACGGAAACAACGAAAGTGTCCTTCAATAGATAATCAGATAAAAAAGATGTGGTACATGTACACAATGGAATACTAATCAGCCATAAGAAAAGATGAAATACTGCCATTTGCGACAATATGGATGGATCTTGAGATTATCATGCTAAGTGAAGTCAGACAGAAAACATCAAGAACCATATGACTTCACTCATGTGTTGGATATAAAACTGAAAGCAACAAACGAACGAGACAAAGAAACAAAAATTCATAGACAAAGACAACAGTTTAGTGGTTCAATAGGTCTGGAGTGGGGCCCAGGAATGTAAATTTTAAAAGTTCCATGAGGAATTCTAATACATACCCCTGGTGGAGAGCTGCTGTTAAGTAATTGATATAATAAATATCCCAACTCTTTTTGTAACTGGATCACTTTGCACTAAGTAGTGTGCACAGAATATGCTCAAGCATGAAAGAAGAAACTGGAATTGAAACTCACAGTTCTGTGCCATCTTTCCCTTCTCACACATAAGACCACGTGTGAGACAGGCAAAAATCGGAAACAGCAAATACCAAGCCACAGAAAGAACATGCAGGCCAGATCTAAAAATGTGGCAGCAGGGAGAAAATGAAGGCCACAAAGATTCTTTAGGTAAAGCCTGACAAATGATGGGATTAAGGGAAAAAGAAGAGCTCAATGATAACACATTTGTTTGATCATCTACATTAATAAACCACGAAAGAACTAAGAAATCTACTTTACAAATACTCCCATGTCTCGTGTCAATAGTATTATCCAAATCTAACATATGAGGGAATAAAGATTCAGAGAGGGTGAATTTACTGGGTCATAACTTAAAACCAAAATCACTAAGCCTGGATTCAAATACAAATCTTTCTGACTCGAAAGACTAAATTCATAGTACCATCCTGAATTACACATCACTTTCCCAACCTCTTATCATTCCTGCCAGATACAATTTAGCAAACTTTCCCCATGTATATACATAGGCTCTAGCTTCTTAAACTATGGAGCAGAAGGAGAGAGGATTTGTAACACTTATTTAACAAACATTATGTGCCTATCACGTACCTGGCATTTACTCAGCTGAGTCCTAAGATTGCCAGAGGATCAAAATATATCCAGTTGTAGGTAACTAACAGGTGTTAAAAGTAGGGAGAAAAAAAGATCTTTCACAAATAGATATTTTGAAATATTTTAGGGTTGTCTATTCAGTAACAATATATGAACGTCCCATTCTATGACTCAGGACTCTTCCATTAAAGATAAGTATCACTCCAAAATGAGAAAATAAATGAAACCCTCCTTAGTTTAAAAACAGGAAAATGCTTTGGGAATTTATCATAATCGAGGAAAAGAGCAGAAAATATGAGTCAAATTGAGGATTTTTCCTTCTTCATTCTGGTATATATAATGAATAGGTCATCAGCTAATATCCAGAACTCACTGTCAAAAGGTTTGTCAGAGGTATTAGTTGCAACTGGACTATTTCCTATCATAAATAAGTACATAAGTAAATAAGCAAGCCCAATTCCTTTGCTAAGGCACAGGTGCTGCAGTGGGAGTCACACTGTCACACTGCAGTTAGGTCATCAAAGCTGGCCCAGGAAACAGGGAGAATGTCTGCGGCTGCAGAGCGCTCCTCCAGCACAGAGGCAATGACGTCCCACGGACTTCCCACCATCCTGCCTTCCTAAGTTGATCCAATCGTCCTCTGAGTTGCTTTTGTGGAGCTCACAGGCTAGTGGCGAGTAGTCAAGACAAAACGTAACATCGGATGTTGATATGTATAATAAAGAAAAACAAAGCAAGGGAAAGGGATAAAAAAAAAGGAGGATGAGAGAAAGGGGTATTGCTCTCTTATGCACAGGAAACTCAGGGAAGGCCTCTCCGATATAGCAATGAGTGAGCAAAGATTTAAAAGACCAGGCATATGGACATTTGGCCGAGAGGAAAGGAAACAGCATGTGAAAAGGCAAGAAAAGTGAAGGCACACCTGGCGCATGCAGGACACAAATAAGATGGTCAGTGTGGCTGTTGTGAGTGAACATGGAAGAGAGTGGTATAAATAAAGTCTCTAAATTGGGGGGAAAAGGGGGAAGGAGATGGGTGGGTAGATAAAAGACCCTATAAGTTCTGCTAGGGTCTTTGACGTTTTCTGAGTGAGGAGAGAAACCTTTGGAGGGTTTTGAACAGAACAGTGACTAACCTGAGGTGCTTTTAAGAAGGGTCACTGGCTACTGTGACAATCCGGAAGAGCAACAAGAGTGAAAGCAAGGAGACTAGCTAAGAGAGTGGTGCAGAATCTCCTCAAGAGACAATGGCTTAGATAACTTTTCTGGACAATCCTATGAAGAAACTTTGAATAAACTCACCCTCACTAAAAAAGCTTCCAGGAAAAATAAACTAAAACAAAAGACGATTAACAGTTTTAAGTTAAAACCAAGTAACGAGGACCAGATTTCCCAGCATTTTAGTGAGATAAAGAAGCAACTACAAAACTTCAAGACATATCACTAACACATGCATTTAATTTTATCATACTGTAAAAATCCAACCACCATATATACCTTAGGAAGCATATATAGACATTGTTTCCCCTCCCACTGAATATTTTATGGATTATGTATATATGAAGAAAGGGAGTGAACTAGGGAACTCGGGAAATTAAGACTGCCAAAGAATTGTAAATATTATTCTCCACTATGCCACAATGTGTTTCTGAAAATGGAAAAGTTAAATGGAGCATATTTTCTATATGAACACTACTAAAACCATGAGTTTCAATTCTTAACCAGGACTTTCAAATTAACCAAAAGTGACTAATACCATCTCCTAAGGGCAGTGATAAAACAACCCCAAGCCTCTTTATACTGTTAAAATGTCAACTACTCTCCAAATCAAAGGGTGTTATGAAATTAGAGTTGAGAGAAATCATATATGGTATAGAATATACTGAGCTTATCCTTTAACACATGCCAAGAAAGGCCTAGATGATTAAAGGATTTGCCCAATGTAACAGTTACTACCATAGCCCAAGACTAGAAGTCAGGGCCCTGGAATCCAAATCACTGCCACTTCACTGTCTTATACCACTGCTTTAAAAAAAAAAAAAAGAAGAAAAAAGAAAGAAAAAACCTCCTGAAAATGACATGTCGACTGACTACGCAAAAGGACCCAATAAATAAATGCTCTAAAAAATCCAACAAAACTGTCAGAAGTTGACAAAGCATTAATAACCATAAGCTATTAGAACAACAAACAAAATATTTTGTCTTGTTCTTTTGTTGTTTTTAGTTTATATACCACATATCAGTGAAATCATAGGGTTCTCTGCTTTTTCTGTCTGACTTATTTTGCTTAGAATTATACTCTCAAGATCCATCCATGTTGTCACAAATGTTCCTATATCATCTTTTCTTACTGCCGAATAGTATTCCATTGTGTATATATACCACAACTTCTTTATCCATTCATCTATAGAAGGACATTTTGGTTGTTTCCATGTCTTGGCCACCGTAAACAAAGCTGCAACGAACATTGGAGCACACGTGTCTTTATGTATAAATGTTTTCAGATTTTTTGGGTAGATACCCAGGAGAGGGATTGCTGGGTCATATGGTAATTCTATTCGTAATTTTATGAGGAACCTCCACACTGCCTTCCATAACGGCTACACCAGTCTGCATTCCCACCAACAGTGTATGAGGAGAACAACAAAATATTTAATTAAGAAATCACTTTGCCTTCTTAGATTTCAAAAGGGTTTTGGGTTGGGGGAGGAGTTCAGTGGGGTTGGGAATGTGAGGTAAAAGGCCAGGAAGAATAACCACAAAACCTAATAGTTAACACATTCGAAAGCCGGTGAGAGTGGGAGAGCATAGAGAGGAAAAACTAGGTTTGCCGTTTTAGTCTACATATTTTTCTACTATCTGAGTCCTTAAATTTACATTTATATATTACATATTTTAGAAGAAAACAGATGATATTTTGAATCCTCCAAAAGCACTCAACTCCCTCTTAACCAATATGCAGAAGTTATTCTTTGAAAGCATTATCAAGTTATAACTTCTATAACTCAAAATGTTCGGGGCATACATATTAAAATGCTAGTCTCAAACTGTCACCTTTACTCTGTCTAATTTCCAAACTTTATTTCATAAAGCAAATTTCTTCAGTTTAATTGGGCAAGGAAAATGTATGGAAAAAAGAATTGCTATCATAAAATAATAAGAGACATGACAGGAACACAGTTATGTATTTCCTATAATTATTTTACCTACAATAAAAGGGAATTTGAAAAATCATCCTTTAACAACTCACAGCAGAACACATAACACTGTCAAATACTGATTTGTATGCAAAAGAAAAAGGTAAGCAGGATGCATTTTTAAATTTGGAAGATGTCAAATGTATTAATGATGTACATAATAAAACCCCACACCACAAACATCAATTTATTAATGAAATTGGCTTAAATGGATACATCTAGATTTGGTCGAAATCACGCATCACTCCTAGATTCTGTAACTCATTATAAAATGGAAAAATGTACTATGCCTGGGAGGGAAAACAAAATATTGAAGTATGGCACTTGGGTGCATACTAAAGCATACAATAAATTCTATAAATTGGGCCTTAACCAAATTCATTTCAACATGCAGGGAGCAGGCAAAAAGTCTGTGGTTCTAATAGACTATTTGAAAGACAATAATCAATAGAATATTGTATGATTGTATGTAAGCATTGAAACTAAAAAGCAACTCTTCACAAATAAATTAGCTCCTAAGTAATCAGCACCAAAATACAAAAAAGATAAAACACAAATGATTTATTTTAAAAGCACTCAAATCTTCAAGATCAAACTCAGCAAAATTTTTTTAAAACTCAGACTGAGGGGGGAGGAGAGAGGGAGAAAGATAAAAGAGGGAAGACACTTGCTCCTTACTATCTTCCCACACTTGTTTTTATTTTTTTTTAATTTGTTCTAATAATCATCCCCTCTAACCCCCCCCACCCCCAAAAAAAAAACCCCACATCTCTGAGCTTTCCAGTATAATTTTCTAATGAATCCATCCTGAGCAAGATTCCAAATCAGCAACTGAGCAAAACAATCCTAGAAAGATTTCTTTTCGTATTTGTTTTTAGCCTTTCAGGAATTGAAAACACTGCTTTTATAAGACACCTCCTGTCCTAAGTGGAAAGAGACGAAGACAGGAGAAAGTAGCGTGCTCTTTGAAGGTAAACATTAAGTCTTCAAAAAGTCTCACAAATGTGGGACTTTAATAGTTTGAAAATGTTAGGTTAAGGGAATTGAAGAGGAATTTTCATCAGGAAACATGTCTGTCTATAAACCAAAAGGCTTTGCCTGCAGTCACAAAGCAAGAAGGGACTCATGACTTAACTCCAAATTTACAAATAAATATCCCAAGTAGATATGGAGCTTACCTGAATATTCCTAGTGACTCAAAACTAACCACTGACAGAGTTACAACAATTTCCATTGTTGGCTATTTTTAAGATTTATATGAGACTTATTTTATTTAACAGTTAGTGATTAAAGGTTTCTTTTACACTAATTCTAAAATCTGTCTGTGTCTTTTTCATGGAGCCACACAAAACAAGCTGAATCTCCCTGAAAGCTATCATGTTCTTCCCTAATATTCAACCTAAACAAAATATCCTAAACATTTAAATAAGCTTTAGATTTATGTATTGCTTTGTAAGATCCTCCTAACCTTAAAGCACAACATAGGCATGTATACATGTAATCACACCCATCCTTTGATGAGATGAACTACATAATCTCTAAATTCTTATTTCTAAGATTTTATTACATATACACTTACATGATTCCTTTTTTAAATTTCACTTATTTCGAAGTTTAAAAATGGGATTCGCAGGTAGTTCTATTTTTAATTTTTTGAGGAATCTCCATATTGTTTTCCATAGTGGCTGTACCAATTTGCAATCCCACCAACAGCATACAAGGGTTCCCTTTTCTCCACATCCTCGCCAACACTTGTTTGTTGATTTATTGATGATGGCCATTCTGACAGGTGTAAGGCGATATCTCACTGTGGTTTTAATTTGCATTTCTCTGATGATTGGTGATGTTGAGCATCTTTTCATATATCTATTATTGGCCATCAGTATGTCCTCGTTGGAGAAATGTCTATTGAGATCTTCTGCCCATTTTTTAATTGGAATGTTTGGTTTTTCGGTATTGCATTGTGTGAGTTCTTTATAAATTTTAGATATTAACCCCTCATCAAATGTATCATTGGTCAATATCTTCTCCCGTTCAAGAGGCTGTCTTTTTGTTGATGCTTTCCTTTGCTGTGCAAAAACTTTTCAGTTTGAGGCAGTCCCATTTGTTTACTTTTTCTTTTGTTTCCTTTGCCCAAGGAGATAGATCAGAAAAAAAATGTCATTAAGAGCAATGTTAGAGAATTTCTTTTGAGTTTATGGTTTTGAGTTTTACATTTAATCCATTTTGAATTTATCCTCATTTATGGTGTAAGAAGTGGTCTAGTTTCCTTTTTTCCATATTATCTTCCAGTTTTCCCAACACCATTTATTAACTAGACTGTCTTTACCCCAACGTATATTCTTGACTCCTTTGTCATAAATGACCATCTAGGTGCGGGTTTATTTCTGGGCTCTCTAATCTGTTCCATTGACCTATGTGTCTGTTTTTATGCCAGGACCATGTTGTTTTGATTACTATAGTCTTATAGTATACTTTGATAACAGGTAGTGTGATACATCCAATTTTATTCTTCCTTCTCAAGATTGCTGTGACTATTTGGGGTCTTTTGTGGTTCCATATAAATTTTAAGATTTTTTCGTTCTAGTTCTGTGAAAAATGCCATTTGGTATTTTGATAGGGATTGCACTGAATCTACTGATTGATTTGGGTAGTGAGGACATTTTAATGATGTTAATTCTTCCTATCCATGCACATGGTATATACTTCCATTTATTTGTATTTTCTTCAATTTCTTTCTTCAGTGTCTTTATAGGTTTCTGAGTACAGGTCTTTTACCACCTCGGTTAAATTTATTTCTAGGTTTTTTATTTTTTTGGATGCAATTGCAAATGGGATTGTTTTCTTCATTTCTCTTTCTGATAAATATACTCATATGCACTCCTATGTACACTGCAGCATTACATACAATAGCCAAGATATGGGAGCAACCCAAATGCCCACCAACAGATGATTGGATAAAACAGATGTAATACATATATACAATGGAATATTACTTGGCCAGTAAAATGCATGAAATCTCAGACATGAAGAATGAAATATTACCATTTGCAATGACATGGATGGAAAATATTATGCTAAATGAAATAAGTCAGATGGAGAAAGACAGATACCATATGATCTCACTTATATGTGGAATCTAAAGAAAAGAATAAACAAACAAAACAGAAACAGACTCAGAGATATAGGGGGGAAAAAGAGGGTTGCTAGGTGAGGCTGGGGGAGAAGGTAAAGAGGTTAGAAAGTACAAATTAGTAATCATAATATAGCCACGGGGATATGAAATACAGTTTGGGGAATATAATCAACAATGTTGTAAAGATTTTATAAGGGGTCAGATGGGCACTTGGCTTTTTAGGGAGACTACTTCATGGACTGTGTAGATGCCTGATCACTGCCCTGTACACCTGAGGCTGAAGTTGAAATATATGAAATGTCAATTAAAATTTAAAAAAAAAATATATATGTATGTGTATATATATATATGTACATGTATATGTACATATATATGTATACATATATATGGTCACGGGATGTAGTGTACAGCACAGGAAATAGAGTTAATGGAATTGTAACAAGGGGTTATCACTTTGTGAGGGGTGTAAATGTCTGTTACATTGTTTAGTACACCTGAAACTAATATGCAATATTGAATGTCAGCTGTACCCACAACTAAAAAATATATACACACATATTTATGTATATATTTTTTAAGTCAATAAAAAATGGGATTCCCAGGTCTCTAGGTGAATTCAGTAATAGAAATGCCCAAGCTATTTATGATTCAAACACCTAACCATTTTATCCCACCCACAATAAACAACAATGCCATATATGCCTTTATAGAAGCTGTAAAACTATATTCTTTTACCCAATATTCCCACTGCTGAGAATTGAGAAAAAGAATAAAACACTAGATACACAAAAGTATTCGAAGCATTATATTTATATTAGCAATAAAAAAATAAAATCAAAGTGCTGAAAAGGAGTAGAAAGGAAAATGGAGCAGGGAGAAATCACAACTATTAAAACATTTTTTGAACAGCAGATAGAAACAGGAGAGTTTGGTACATTAAGGAACCAAGAGATCACAAACTATTTTTGGCTATAATTTTAATTACAGGTAATATGCAAAAGGCTAATGGTTTTGTAGGTAACTTTTTATCTTCAAAATTATCTGGCATTATGGCTGCATAATTTTTTAATTAAAAATGGAAAATATAAAGCTATTTCCACATCATCTAGGTTTAACATCGAAAAGAAGAATATGATCTCTGAAACATGTTGCTAAATTTAACTTACAAGTGCCACTACCTAAATCACCCATGGTTGAGATTGCTAAAGTAGAAAATACTAAGTGTATTTCTGTGGTCAGAAAGCTTGCTAAATCTAAAAACTTGCATTTATGAACCACAAGATGCTTTTTTGCTGATGTGAGGAATTTCAGTCATGTTGTCTTCATTTTGGTTACATAAAAGCCCCATATTTCAGGAAGTAAAACAACTAGTTTTGCCTGGTTAAGTTTCTGAAACCAGGGTCTACTGGGCAAAGGCTATGTTCTTCTAGTTTAATGAAATAAAGTGTCTATACATAGTGTAATGGAAAAATTGCAGTCTCTTTCCCTTTCTATGCAGGGAAAAACCCAGTTGTTCCCTACTGTGTGTTTCTTCCCTGTGTGTCTTCTTTACTTTGTCACACACAATACTTCACTTCTGACATTTCTGGTCACCAAATGAGTTGGAGGTTTAACCCCACACCAAGCAATTCTCTGGAATACCACCAGCTGGGTGTCCCACCATTCAACTCAATTCTGACACTGCCTACCTAGGGACAGCATCGGATTCCACAGGTTAAGGGCTCAGTCCCTCCCCCGCCCCCACTTCAGAGGCCACTCGAAAGCCCAGGTTATTGCCTGTGCTTCTGACCAACTGGCTATAGATCAAAATTTCCAATGACCCCCTCCTTGGGTTCAGTTAATTCGCTAAAGCAGTTTACAGAACTCAGGGAAACACTTACTGGTGTTTAACAGTTTATTAAAGGATACAAATGAATATCCAGATGAAAGAGCTGTGTAGAGCAGGCCTGTGGGACGGGGCACAGAGCTTCCATGCCCTCTCCAGGTGGGCCACATTCGCAGCACTCCCATGTGTCCACCAACTCGCTAGTTCTCCAAACCTTTGTTGTACTGTTGGGATTTTATGGAGGCTTCATCAAGTAGACATAATGGGTAATTAACTCCATTTTCAGCCCTCTCCCTTCTCAAGAATGAGGGACAGGGCTGAAAATTCCGAGCTTCTAATCATGACTTGGTCTTTCCAGAAACCAGCCCTCATCCAGGAGCCCACCCAGAGTTGCCTCATTAGAACACAAGACATTCCTATCACCCAGGAAATTATATGGGTTTCAGGAGCCCTGAGTCAGGAACTGGGGTCAAAGACCAAACAGAATAAAAGAAAAGACAAATTTTCTATTATTTCACACGTACAAGCATCAAACATTTGGAGAGTTCAACCTAACAACACTAAAGGCAAAATCTAAATGGAAAGTATAAAGACAACCTACAGAGAACCTACAATCTTTAGAGAAAAGGGAGATGTAATAGGGAAAAGCTGCAAATTGAAGTAGGAGGGTCACTGGCTTATGCGTGAATTAACATTGGTAAAACAACTCTTGCTGGACTCAGAGTTTCCAGAATGTCCAGATGTTCACCAAGGAGTCACTACCTCTTGTCCAGCAGCAGAGAGCTGCCCATACACTTAAGAACTTCTTAATTAGGGAAGCAGTAAAGTCTAGAAGGTTTCAACTCTAATTCCTGAATATATCCTCACTGATAGTCTAAACCACAGTTCAACCTAAGTAACTGTTGATGTGGGAATGGAGATAGAAGCCCATCAGATACTCCAATCATTTGGTCAGAAACATTATCAATCTCCAACAGCAAACAGGAAATGGAAAAGCTTTGTACAGAACTGGGCTTAGAATGAAAACTATAATCTATGAATTTAAACAGAACGTAACTATTAGAGCAATTTGCCTCCTCCACCTCCTCTGAAATGTTTATTTCCCACCTTCTTCAAATGAGTAGAAGGGAATGAATACTGAGTAAAAGAGGAAGGGAGCAGAGAGAAAAAGACCAAGGTTCCTAAAGGTAATGTACAGACCAAGAGAGGGTGTCAAGTTGCTCACAGTGAAAAACAAAATAAAACTCTAGAATTGACCATCAGACTGGTTCCTAATATCACCTGGTCAACACATTCTATCCTTAGAGGAAAGTCCAAATGAAAAGCCAAATTATAACCAAAGACAAGGGACCTTTCAGAATGAGGTCCCCAATGATTAAGAATTTTCAATCATGAGACCTCAGGCTTCACTGTAGGGACATAACTGCCAAATAAATTGTTTATTAGTGTTGGCTGACGAGGGCACCCTCCCCTGAGTGACACCAAGGTAAAGTGACTTATTCTTGCTCTCCTGAACCCCTTCTTTTCACCTTCATTCCGACCACAACCTTCATATTAAAAATAGTCTTTGTTTAGCCTGGCCACAAAACACCTGTTTCGGTTTTAGCTCTCTTTTATAAAATGTGTTCAGGCCCCCACCCCATCTCAACTCCTTGATTCAAATAACCTTGACTACATTTGGGCACCAGACCATCTCTTCCACAGGCCACTCGTCGATTACAATTAGCTTCATTCAGACACTAACCCTAGGTGAAACTCAAAGAGCATCATGGATCAATCTTCTAAATACTGATACAGTAGTGGAATAACTGCCTTTTAGAAAATGTCATCAAATTAAATAAGAATCAAATGATGAAGAAACGTAGTAGAAGCATATTACTTTAGATTACACTAAAGCACCTTCCACTGCAGTCAAGAGTGATGAAGACGACCCATGTAATACCAACATGAAGAGAATCACAAAACCAGAATCCAGAACTCCTTTAGGAAATCTATTCGAGTAAATAGCAAAAGACTTCTTTCCTAGTCTACTTTGAAAGAGGAAAGTTGTAGCACACTAAAGCAATTCTTATACTCAAGATGGTTAAGATTTTCTTACAATCAAGATCCCTCTTCGTTAAGTCCTTTCAAGGTTAATAGTTACATTCAGACAAACTAAACATTTAACTCAAACAGGAATTCTCTAAATGACTTTTTATCCAAAATGACTGCTTCTCAGTAAACAAAGAAAAAAAGTCAGCTATCCCTTGCTCTTTTTATTAATAATCTTAATTTATATTGGGATTACTTCTCGTTTTCAAAATTAATTTTAAAATTATTTAAAATGTACAATACATAACATACAAAAATTAAACGTACACAAATCTGTAATTTTTTAACAATAAAACAGTTTGTGTATAAGTTTAAATTACATTTTTCAGATAGTTTTTTTAAAGGCAGATCTATGAAATAAAAAAAGTAACCTATACTCCTGAATTCATCCATAACAAAGGGACAATCTAACATAACAGTATTGACTCTTTCTATAGATTTTTACTTCTAGAAAATAATACAAAATTGATCCACTGAGTAATTAGCAAACTAGACAGTCTCTTTGCCAGTTTACAAATGACAAGACAAAATAACTATGCAACCCACCACTTTCAAGTTTCTCACGTTAATGCTAGACATATTGCATTTTTAGAAAATGCATGTTTTGTACATTCTGTGTTGAAAAGAAAGATCCTTAAAACTAAAGTATTTAAAATGAAGCAAATTACATATCTCATTGACAATTCTCTTTCACTAATGAATGACTAAGAGACTAAGTATCTACTTGTTAACATGGAAAGGGTGCCCCTCTTATTTCATCTGGCTAACTCTCATCTTTTAGGTCTCAGCTGTTGCTTCTTCCAGAGGCCTTTCCCAAATCCAGATTAGATGCCCTAGTTGTGTACTCCTGATAGCACTTCACACTTACACTAACGAAGCACTTAAATATACTGTATTTAACTGTCTGCTAGTGATGGGCACAAGTAGGTGCTCAAATATTTGTTGAATGAAGGAATCAAAAGTAAAGTTGTCAGAATAGCCTCAAAGTGATGGAGACCCTTCAGATTAGGCCGCAGCTGTAAATAAGGGGTGGAGGTGGGAGCAGAAGTGGGAGAGCTATGGGTAGAATACATCCCCTTGTGAAGGAGAAAGGCTTTGCAAGAGCTTCTAAAAGTAGTATGACAGTGAAACAGGAGAGTAAGACTAAGAAAGACTATATGTTGACTCACACCAATCTATTCACTTTTATAACGATACACATAATTGTTTTAAAAATTAGATGAATCAGTTTAAGAAAAAGGATACATATTTTATATTCAAAAGTTACTTAAAATAACAACTGATAAAGTGGAAAACTCTCACCTGTCACAGGCTCAAAGAGCTGATTAGCTTCTAAGTCTGTAAAAGTACTACTACAGACAGGACATTTGAAGGAAGCCCGGTTGGTGGAATCTCTCTCATCAGTTTCAATCCTCCTTCTCATGTGGTCCAGTTTGTATTTTACGACATTAACAAGAGTTCGATAATTGATAAAATAATAGTTATGGCGAGTGGTTTTCCCATCCGCAGCAGTCTCTACCCTCATTCTGCATTTGATGAACTTGTCTCCCTTTAAATTATTCAAAACTGATCGAAGTTGTTTCCGATCAAACTTGAGCAGCTCCAGCATATCCTCCTCTTTCACACAAGGGTTCCGGATCAAGATGTCCAAGGCCAAAGCGTGTTCAATGCCATAAAACCCCCGGATCACATACTTGGCCAACCTCTTCAACGCTGCAGGGACCTCGGTGAGGACATCTGGGTCTGCCATCTTTAGCAGCAAACTTCAACTTTAAATGTACTGAATTCAGAAAAAAAGAGAAGATTATCTAGGCATAATAAGGTCATAGCAATCATTTTAAATCTAGAATAATCAACCCATTAGGTAGCTACCACTATTCTTGGAGTGCCACAAACGTACTCAGAACACTGCTTTAAAACACTTATACTGCCTAAGCATTTAACAGAGTACAAGATTTTCCTCTAAAGGACATAAAAGATTACACCTAAAAAGATTGACATATTTCTTAAATGATCTACATTCATGATCTACAGTGTGCTTGATTCCATAAATTAACTTATTATTTATATCAATGATACATTGTACCAAGCACACTTTATTTCAGAAAGACACACAAAAAGAGCTAAATGAAGTCTCACTATTCTTAATGCTATAGATCTTTAGGAATGCTGGAAACCACCTCACCTCCCCCGGCTCCCCCCCCCACCCCCCCCCCCCACTGCCAAGAAATCTAGCAGTTAGCATATCCTTAGAGTGTCTTTATTTCTTGAGTAAATTTTTTCTACCAAGATAGATTCTAGAATGTTTTACATAGTCATGCTCTCACAATAAAATCACAATAAAATAATAAACACATAAGTAATCACCAGTTGGGGGATTTAGCAAAATTACTGTTATAAATATGAAAGAAACTAAAAACTAACACTTCGATCCAGACAGCTTTATCAACTTTGCAAAGTTAAATCTGATGACCAATTAAATAAACACCATACAGTCCTTAAAAAGAAAAAAAAAAAAGCCCAAGATGTCCTTAAATACTGGACCCCTTGCAGTAAAAAGCAACTGCAACTATACCCAATTTTTATGCCATGACCCAGAAAGCTGACGTTTAGAAGCCCAAAATGGCAGGGGCTAGACTTTCCTGTGATTGTTAAAAAGCCTGGGCTTTGGAATTCAGAGTTAGACAGTCTGTGTTTTAGTAGCTGTATGATCCTGAACAAATCCCTTAAACCACCCCAAGCCATACTTTACGCTCTGTGAATTCAGGATAATAACAACTATTTCGATGAAGTTGTTGTGATGAATAAATGAGAACGTAAGAGGTGTACTTGTTAGTAAGGATAGCTTCCATATCAATGTCATATGTCCCAAACTAAAAATGGTCAGGCTATCCACACAGACAATATCAAATGAAATTCCCTATACCATAGGGAAATTTTAAGAGACATTCCATTGAACTATTTCAATAGGGAATCTCACTGTTATTAAAACTAGTTTCCACTGAAGCTTTTATTGAAAATCAGTGGTTATCAACCCTATCAGATTGAATACCTCTTTTTATAAGAAATATTTTTATAATCACAGTACTATATTAAAAAATATTCCCAAATATCAAATCTATACACATAGTATTTGGGGAGGAAAAATATAATGTCCTACCTGTAATAAAGAACAAATAAAAGGGAAAGTCAGTTATAATAAAATATGTATTTCATATTGTAAATACCGAGGCATGACTATATACACGAGATACAGTAGCACCAAATCTATGGTCCCAGAGCCTTCCTGTTGTCCCAAGGCTCAAGGATAACCAGCAAGTACCTGGGTTCAACACCAAAGTAGTATCATAGCATACTATCAGATGCATTTTGTTCTCCTTTCCAATTTGGTCTAGACATCGTGCATGAATCCGGTTTTGGCTTGTTTGTTTGTTTTTTACATGCTCAACAATTGGCGGCACACAACATATGGCTTCAGAAATACCCAACAGACCAACGAATGGCAGACAAACGTCAAAATAACCTATTTTTCCAGTATTATTTCCTACTATTGCATTCCCCTCCCTGACCTCCCATTGCATACACTCCATCTTCCGGAACCAATGGTTCGTAACCCTGGCTGTTAAGTATTATCATCTGGGGAGAATTTAAAAGTACTCACCTGGGCCCCATTCCCAGAGATTCTGTTTCAGCTGGTCTGGGAGGGTCAGATTAGGCATCATCTTATTTTAAAAGCTGTTTAGGTGACTCAACTAGAAAAAGTCCCGACCCCTGCTCCAGACAAATCTGGTACCTGACTATAGCATGTCCTGCCAATGTACACAGCGCATGGGGATAACCCTGCGCCATTTACTCAGCCTGTTTCCTTTGCCTGAAACACCTTAGGGAGTCCTGAAGATTTGAGCCAGGGAGTGATGTGAGGTTCCTGCAGTCCAATAGTTTTGGATTTTGAATCCCAGTTCCATTTCTTAGCCAGCCTGTGGCCCTGGAAAATCCTCAGTCTCAGTTTCCTCATATATAAAAAGCGATTAACAGTGCCTTCCTCATAGAATTGATGTGTGGATTAAATGACATAATTCATGTATGTCATTGCTGCTTGCTGCTTTCAAGGCTGACATCATAAGAGTTCCATTAAGTACTGGCATTCATAATAAGAGCCCCTACGCAGAAAAGTGACAATAATATGAGAAATGGCCTGAAGTAAGTGAAGATGGAGGCATTAAGGAAGTATTAGGAGCTGTTGTAATCAAACCTGAGCTAAGAAAGATAGCAAAAAAATTTCAAGAATGAAACTTATTACAGAAACAAAATAAAAATGAGGATCTAGTAACATACTGGAAATGGAGTAAGAGGGAAAGAAAATTTTAAATATTTGTTTTTTAATAATAGTTTTATTGTGGTTAACTACACATAAAATTTACCAATGAACCATTTTAAGTATACAGTTCAGTGGTATTATACATTCATATTATTGTATAACTATCACCACCATCCATCTCCATATATTTCATCTTATAAAAGTGAAACACTATACCCATCAAACAATATTTTATTAAACAATAACACATAGCTATTTGTTTTAAGCCAGTGTAACTAGGAAAACTACTACTATGGAAAATTGGTTAATGCCTGAATAGGAACAGGTTTGGAAGAAATGAGGGATTCACTTTTAGTTGCCGACTTTGAGGAAATACCGTAGAATGGTCCTGTGAAGATGTCCATCCAGCAGGTAGCTGCACAAATGAAATCGAAGCTCAGGAAAACAGCCATCTTGTTCAAAATCTCTACATTGTAAAATCTTCCTCCCTGACAATGCCTTCTCTTCCATCACTTGTATTTCCCCACATATGCTAACCCTCCTACTCAATCTCTGGATTCCTTAAATTACTTAGGTCAGAGGTCTCTAACTGGCAGCCTCTGCTATACTGTCTGACCCAAAGACTGTTGAAAATTTTCTGAATTAGTCGTCAACATTTTAAAATAGTGGGATCTCACATAAATCTCAATTTTCAGCTCCTCTTGAAAATTGGAAATATCTGAGGAAAAGTGAGACCATGTTCCCACATGGAAACGGTAACCTGCAGCTGAAAAGCAGCTGTCACTTTTAAGCAAAGAAAGAGCTTGGCTGGCCTCTAGAAATTTTTAAGTGTGCGACCTCTTAGGGCAAGCCTTTTTTCCGTCTTTAGCCTCAGAGGCTCAGTCGCCTCCCAGTCTTACCTACCTCCCTACCCAGCACAGACCCCCAAAGACAAGTTGCTTGTTTTTAAAGCATAGATATTCTAATCATACAATCACTGAAGAACTACTGTGTACCAGGCACAGTTGCAGAAATAAAATTTAAATGAATGCATTCTCTGCACCGTCTACCCTTGTCAGCCTCATCTCAATTCCACGTGCCACACACGCCTTCCCCACTTCCGGCCTTTACACATGCTGTTGTCTCTGCTTAAACTTTCTTCTCCTAATAATCCTCCAGAGCTCAAGTGACAGTTCCTCAAAGAGACCTTCCCAGATACCCCTTAGTAGCTTAGTATTAACCCCTTTCACAAGTTCCCATAGCTCTTTCCCAACCTTCTTCGTTGCAGTGAATAACCTTGTAATTCTCCGATTACTTCTGACACCAGGAACTCAATCTTGTTCACCACTGACTCTCCAGCATCCAGCACAGCTAGTCAAATACTTCCATAAAACTTTCAACAGATGTCCTAAGCACGCGTTCTTCCATCATGCCCACCCGGACAGCTTCCCCCCAATTTACGTCCTCCACTGCTGCTTCCAGAGTTAGAAAAAGACAAGCTATCGGAAACCCTCTTCTTAAACTTGAAACGGTTTTAAGCAGCAGGGAACAGGATCAAATTCGCAATTTTAAGAGATTATGCTGACTGCAGAGTGTGAAATAAAAGGAGAAAGGCTAGGATGCGGGGTAGGTCCAGTTAGATTTTTCTCAGTATACCGCTACTCCAGTTGTGGAATAACTTGGATCCTACCCATGTCAATGGTTTTCTCAGTCACCATGTCGCATGGCACTGTCCACGCCTTCAAACACACAGCTGCGTGCATACCACCGCGCACGCGGGACCCCGCGGCCCTCCACGAGCCGGGTTCCGTACCGTGCACTCCTCCCCACTGCGAGACCCCAAGTTTCCTCGGACTCTGCCCGCCGAGTCCAGGGGCCACACTCGGCGCCGCCAAGCCCGTCCTACCCGAGGTCGCACACGGGACGCTCCGGGGTCAACGGTTCTTTGGAGGACCCAGTCAAGAGAATAGCTAAGGGGAGGAGGGTGGCTAAGGGCCAGGAGCGAAGAGGAAGAGAAACCCTGAAATGCGACTCCGGGCCAGGGAACCGAGAACAAGGAACAGGGAACGAGGTTTACCAAAGCGAATCCTCGAACACTCCCACTACAGCTTCCCTCAGCGCCTCAACTACCGGCTTACACGTGTCACGCCACTCGAGCGACAAAGAAAACGCGTTATTCCTGCGACCAGCTTTGGAAACCACCCGCTACTTTTAACCAGGCCGGCCAATCAGCACAGTGAAGCCTTCAATCAAGACGGTCACTCTCTGATTGGTCAATGAAATTGAGGGCTCGGCCCTCCATGCCCAGCTCTGATTGGCCTACAACCCGGAACTGGTGTTAACCCCAGGGAGGCAATGGCAAGATGGCGTCCCTGGATCGGGTGAAAGTCCTGGTGTTGGGAGACTCAGGTGAGCTGCTTAACCCACCTCTGGGGCTCCCGATACTTTTGAAATATCCGATAACTACTACTCCCCCTCCCCCCCGCCCCGCAAACTAACTGACTCCGATCCGGGGCTGAAATCCCTCCCAAGGCGTAATGACTACACTTCCCAGAGGACTTTGCTCTGTTTCACGAAGCGGTGGCGTCGCGCGGATGGGGGTCGTGGAGTCCCGGCCCTTCTCGGCCTTCGCCTCTTTCCACGTCAATCTCCTGGGCGATCGTAGCCCAGTGTATATTGTCAGTTCCTTTTATTTAAAAGATATGCAGACATTGAGCATTGTATTGGGCGCCGGGCTAAGACAGAAGTTAGGACTGTGCCTTCAAGAGTTTGTTTATTAAGGAAGTCAAACGTGCACTTCAAAAAAAATGACTCTTCTGAGTGCTTTGCATATATTAACTCACTTAATCCCGAGATCAGCCCTATTACACCATTTCACAGATGAGAAAAAGTGAAGCAGAGAGAGATATAAATGACAGAACCGGTTTGAACCCAGAGTCCACGTACTTAAACACGAAACTATATTATGAAATGAAATATCGACTGGTAGTCCTGTTTTACTCTCCCCTGGGCTTCTTGATTTCTTTGTTCTCTCTGATATTAATTGAAAACCTGTTAACGTGCTAGATTGTAAGAAATAGAGAAATTAAGATAAGGGCCATATTATGTATTAGCTAGAACTTAATGCTGAGCCCAGTTTTGTCCTAAGGTTAAAATTCTTTTGACACCTTGGACATTTGAGAACTAGAATTGAATTCTGCATTTCCTCTTCTCAACTTACTATCTTTTCTCACCATAGCCTCCACTCCTATGCTCCTTAAGAACTTGGAGTAAATGCTAACCTTTCAGTTCATAGATGTGCTTTTCTGGAGTTGACCTTTGAAAGTGTGTTGTGAGCAAAGACATTGTGCCAGGTGCTTAGAGATGGAGAGCACTTACCCCAGAGCTTGAAAACTACCTTTACGGCACTGAAGAACATTGTCTGATTGAGGAGGAGGTTGAGAACATTTTCACATTGCCCAAAGATTATTTACATTACAAAATATTTTACAGAGAGCTTTATTTAAACTTCTCTTTAAGTTGCATTATGAAATTCTATGAATAAAATCCAGTTCTCTCGCTTAAAGTGGTGCTGAAGTTAATTTAATAAAATCACTCAGTTTTACAGTTGAAGAAAGTAATGGTGCAGATGTCTAAAGGGATTCGGTAAGAATATCACCAAGTAGGACTTAGAACTGGAATACAGAGCTAACACATCATATATTGAAGTGGATGTTCTCTCTTTTTTATAATTCCCTTTTCTATTGCCTCTAATAATCCTTTCATGTTACATATTATTGGAACTAGTCGATTTTTTTTTTCCCAAAAACTTATGTAGTTACTACATAGCCGGCACTGTATTAGGTGCTGGGGTTCTAACTGTGGAATCAATGTGTTACATACGAGGGTTGAATTGACTGCTGCATTAAATGTGGAAAAGTGATCAGGCAATTAATAAGCTTTTTTTCATTATAATTTAGTTGTAAAAGAGAAGACACAGCCATATCCATCAGAAAGTGATTGATCTTGTCACACAGTCACTAATGTTAGATTATGTGTGCAAAGTCAATTGCCTTTTTATCGGTTCCCTTTTAACAGTGATTTGCTATCTGACAGGTTAGAACATACTTTTTACACTTTGTCTGCCTTTGTATTCAAACTTCAAAGTTTACTTTTGAATAAAGACTTATTTCCCTCATGAAATCTTACAAGGATTTCACAAATACATAAAAGAATGACTTGGGATTTAGAGATTTGTCTTGTATCCCATAGAGATATTTGATAATTCAGTAAGGAATCCTGAAAGTCTCACTAAAATGTACGTACCAACTTCTCTTTGTTGCTTCAGACATAATGGATGAGCTTAGTACATTACCAACAACTATATTTGGAGTTGGTATTTATGTAATTATATTGGGCCTTTTACCCCCTAGCAAATCAATGCATTTTTAAATCTATTATAATTTAGTTCTAATGGTGAAAATAGAATCAGAACCTCCCACAATTCTTAAAGAAATGGATAGTTAACCATTATTTCTGTTACTTCAATTTTTCTTACTGTTTAGAGTTCATCCAGTGTTAACTAACTCTTACCACTCAAAGCAGTTAATTCATGGAGAGTTATACAATGTTACTGCATGCAGATGCTTACTCTGACACAGTTAAGCTTAACTGGAAGCTGAAGCCTTGCACCAGGCTGATAACTAAATGCCTGGATATATACCTCCAATATACGTAAACAAACTTACATTCAAACACAGAAGTCAACAATATGCCCTAAAGATCACAGAGATAATGCAATAAGTACAGAGACAAAGCTATGTTTGTGTACACAAAAATCTTAAACGTCTGTTTGCAAAAAATAAATAAATAAATAAAAAATAAAAGGGAAACCTGGGGAAATATTAGGTTGGTGCAAAAGTAATTGCAGTTTAAAAGGTTAAAAATAATTGCAAAAACCGCAATTACTTTTGCACCAACCCAATTACATGAGACAGCTAATACATAAAGAGGCCATGTAAATGGATAACACTAAAACCCAGTAGATAAGTAGATAGATAATTCATAAGAAAAGAAAGACAACTGATTAGCAAAGATGATCATAATGTATATCTTTACCAAGGGGTAAAGAAATGCAGACTAAAGCAAGATGTCACTTTTTTTCCTCATCAAATTAATAAAGATGAAAAAAGAAAATAGATGATATTGTTGAGATGCAATAAGACCTTACTGTTTATAGAGTTCATCCAGTGATGCAGGCTTATGTGTATGGCTGATGGCAGAGTAACCAGATGAAAGTTGTCAGTATATATCAAGAACTTTAAATGATTATTTCCTTTTACTTATTAATTTCACTTCTGGGAAGGTATACTAAGGAAATAATTTTAATTTTAAACAAGTTTAAACAGAAATGTTTTCTTAGCATAGTGAACATTTCGGAACCCCTTAAGTATTGAATAAGGAGGGAAGGGTTAAATAAATTGTTATGTCTGAACTACATTGTAGACATTTAACATGTTTAAGAAGATTCTGTAATAACATGGAAAATTTTACTCACTAAATAAATACTAATTAAGGCCCTGTTCTGAGTACTAGAAATTAAAAAAAAAAAAAGATGAGTAAAACCCAGTGCCAATCCTCAAGAAAATTAAAACTAAACAGAGTGAATGAAACCTATAAACAAACTAGTGTAATAATCTATTTTAAGTGTTCTATAGAAAAATGTAGAAGGTACAGTGGAGACCCTGAGGATGGTGGATGATGTGCTTAGTTCTACCTGTGTGGAGTCAGAAAAGATTTTATAACTAGAATGATGCTGAGTCTTGACAGATTAATTCACCAGGCCAATGGAGGAGAAATGGAGGGGGGGGATGGGTAGAATATTCCAGACAGAACCAGCTGTGAAAACAAAAGCTTATGTTTTATTATTTTTTTAAGTGCACTGTATATGTTCACAATAACAACCTGCTTACAGAAAAACCCTGCTTATGAATAACTATGGATAGTGCCAGGTGAGTACTAGGCTAGTCAGGGAAATCATTTCTTCAATTATATAAATGTCTAACCACTATGCTGTACACCTGAAATTAATATAAAATAATATTGAATGTCAACTGTAATTGAAAAATTTTTAAAGTGGGGGAAAAGGAGAAGGAGAATAAGAGGTCCAGATTTTCAGGTATAAAACAAATAAGTCATGGGGATGTAATGTACAGCATGAGGAATATAGTCAATAATATCGTGATAGCTTAGTACAGTGTCAGATGGTTGCTGGATTTATCAGAGTGATTACTTCATTGGGCGTATAAGTGTTGTATAACTGGTGTACACCTGAAACTAATATAATATTGTATGTTAGCTATATTTTTAATAAAAATATTTTTAAAAACAAATCAAATAATATAAACAGGGAAAAAAGAAAAACCGTGCTTATGGAATTAAGTAAACCTGCATGTTGACAATAGTGCTCGTCAGGTGATTTTTCCCTTTTTTAAAAACACTTTCTAGATTGTCTGTAAATGTAACTTTATAATAAAAAATAAACATAAATGATAAGGAGGAGAGTTCTCTTTTTCCAAAGGGTAAAGCTAGGCCATGTGGTTGGCTTCCTTTTAAAAATCACTGTCTGAGGGAATTGGGGTATCTAAATATGGAATTCTGGAATGGTGAGTCCT
This sequence comes from Rhinolophus hipposideros, assembly GCF_964194185.1. Lineage (NCBI taxonomy): Eukaryota > Metazoa > Chordata > Mammalia > Chiroptera > Rhinolophidae > Rhinolophus > Rhinolophus hipposideros. Next base: position 47,131,595 of record NC_138048.1, on the reverse strand, counting down.
GGTCAGTGACTTCGTTCAAGCACAGTCTCAAAGACCATCTGACAAGGTGCTATGGAAAGGTTCTCTCAACTTACAAATGGCAAATAGACATATGAAAAAATGCTCAATATCACTAATCATCAGAGAAATGCAAATAAAAACCACAATGAGCTATCATCTCACCCCAGTCAGAATGGCTATCATCAACAAGACAAATAGCAACAAGTGTTGGAGAGGCTGTGGAGAAAAAGGAACCCTCATACACTGTTGGTGGGAATGCAGACTGGTGCAACCGCTATGGAAGGCAGTGTGGAGGTTCCTCAAAAAATTACGAATAGAATTACCATATGACCCAGCAATCCCTCTCCTGGGTATCTACCCAAAGAATTTGAAATCATTTATACATAAAGACATGTGTGCTCCAATGTTCATTGCAGCTTTGTTTACGGTGGCCAAGACATGGAAACAACCAAAATGTCCTTCGATAGATGAATGGATAAAGAAGTTGTGGTATATATACACAATGGAATACTATTCGACGTTAAGGAAAGATGATATAGGAACATTTGTGACAACATGGATGAATCTTGAGAGTATAATGCTAAGCGAAATAAGTCAGACAGAAAAAGCAGAGAACCCTATGATTTCACTGATATGTGGTATATAAACCAAAAACAAGACAAACAAATGAGAAACAAAAACTCATAGACACAGACAATAGTTTAGTGGTTACCAGAGGGTAAGGGGGGTGGGGGGAGGGAGATGAGGGTAAGGGGGATCAAATATATGGTGATGGAAGGAGAACTGACTCTGGATGGTGAACACACAGTGGGATTTATAGATGATGTAATACAGAATTGTACACCTGAAATTATGTAATTTCATTAACAATTGTCACCCCAATAAATAAATTTAAAAAAAAAAGGTTCTCTCCACTGGTGTCAAGATAGAGGATGACCTCTGAAATTTGTTAATATGCTACATTTCTAAAATAGGCAAAATAGATGAAATTGTTCAAAAGGAAAGGGATTCATGCATAAGAAATTGTCTTAGACCAGTAGTTCTCAAAGGGAAGCCCCTGGACCAGTCGCACCAGCACGACCAGGGAGTGTTAGAAGTGCAACATCAGACCTGCTGAATCAGAAACTAGGGGCAGGACCAAGCATTCTGGTTTTAACAAGCCCTCCATGATTGTGATGCACAGTTCTTTTTTTTAAGAAAGGGTTTATTTTTTTTTTTACATTTTTTTTTTTTGCCTTTGTGTGTGTGTGTGTGTGTGTGTGTGTGTGTGTGTTGAGAGCCCACTGGCCCATGTGGGAATCGAACCGGCAGCCTTCGGAGTTAGGAGCATGGAGCTCTAACCACCTGAGCCACCGGGCCGGCCCGTGATGCACAGTTCTTGAGAACCATTTTCCTTGACCATCTATTTATTAATAAAGCTTATTAAATGGTTGGTATGGTGCGACACCTTTTAAACAACCATGTTTTACATACCGTTATGGCTTATTTTCAGTCATACTTTTGCCATAATAGATTTCAGCATGTCTTTTGTATCAGTACATTGTTTTTGTTTTTTGTTTTCTCTTTTACAGGTGTTGGAAAATCTTCACTAGTTCATCTTCTGTGCCAAAATCAAGTGCTGGGAAATCCATCGTGGACTGTGGGCTGCTCAGTAGATGTCAGAGTATGTTTCCTATATTTAAGTTTTTTAGTAATCATGTTAAAGATAACTCATTTAAATTATATAATCAAATTACAGTACTGTGGTCAAGACTAATTAATGATATTATAATAGCTGGGCTTTATTAATCACCTACTCTGTGCTACGCATTATGCCAAATGCTTTACCTGTCTTTGCTTGTTTGATCTTTTTTAAATGGTGAGATATAGCTGCAGAAACTAAGGCATACAGAAGTAAAGTGACTTGACCAAATTCACTCAGTGCGTAACAAGCAGAGTCAAGATTTGATCCCCATTAGTCTGATTCCAGAGACGTCAGTTTTAATTACGATGCTATATAGCTAGAGTTCACTTTACCTGCTCCATAAATAATTCTGCCTAAGCCTTTGTCACTAAGACATCCAACTTTTGCCTAGAAATTTATTACAAAGGCAAAAGCTTCTGGAGCCTTATGTCTACGTGCTCTGTTCTACCTCATATTTAGTAAACAGGTGCAGTTTCCACTGATTTCCCAGATATCTTCCCAGATATTGCTAGTGTTTGCTAATTCCAGCTAGTCCTGTCCAAGTGTCTCTTCTGCTGGCATACCTCTCTCCATTGAGTTAAGAAATAAATAGGGAAGGACTGGTGGTTGGCTAGATTGACCGTCATTTTTCTTCAGTTCTTTGAAGCTATTGTTCCACAGCCTGCGACTTATATTGCTGCTAATTAGAAATCTTCTGTCAGCCTAGCACTCACTTGCTCGCTCTCTCTGTCAGTCCTTCCCTCTCTGAAATTCTAGCTCTCTGATCTTGTCTCTTTCTCTTCTCTCTCACTCTTGATTTGTTCACCTTTTTCTCTTTGTCTTCTTCTTTGCATCTTCAAGAAACAGAAAATAAGTCTGTGTCCTACTTTGTAATTTCTCTAACTTGATGTTCCATAAATGAAAGTATCTATATACATCTAAATAACACAAATTCCAGTACTCCTGATAAGAAACCTAGAGGCCTATTACTATGTTTCCCCGAAAACAAGACCTAGCTGGACTATCAGGTCTAATGCATTTTTTGGAGCAAAAATTACTATAAGACCCGGTCTTATTTTACTATAAAATTACTATAATTTTACTTATTTTACTATAAGACCCAATCTTACATAATATAGTATAATATAAGACCGGGTCTTATAGTGATTTTTGCTCTAAAAGATGCATTAGCGCTGATGGTGTTTCTAGGTCTTATTTTCGGGGAAACACGGTAACAAGTACTCCATCTTTGCAAACAGGTGGTTTAGAGACTGATTTGGCCTCGGTGCAAAAAGCGTCTTTTGAGGAACTATTTCCAAATGTCAGTAACTATGTTAAATGAAATTGTTCGTGTATCGAGTTTGCAAGAAAATTCTTCAAGTCAGTTTCCTTCAAATACATCAGAAATATTATGTATCATTAGGGCATCACCAGGAACTAGACAAATGAAAAGTAAAGGTGTTATTGTAAAGAAGAAGAAATATTCTCTTCCTAAAGATAGTCTTCAACATATTGAGTATGAATGCAGAACCTACTTTTTGAAAGATATAAAACATGTTTTTATTATAAATTCTTTATGTATACAGGAAGTTCAGTTATAAAGTGTATTCTGAGAGTTCTTGGACAAAGGGGAAATAGTAAAATGAAAAGTTTGGTCAGGTTTCAGAACTGGATTAGAATAATTTTTTGCAAGTCCAAAAAAAAAAAAACCCTTCTGTCAGCCTAATAATTATTACTTTTTTTTTAAGTAACAAAATTTATGATTACACTGCTGTTAGAACCCAACTTTATTGTTTTTTTTCCCCCTTTCTTCCGCCTCCCCCCACCCACTCCAGTTCAAGCCGTTGTTTCTCAGTCTAGTTGTGTAGGACACAGCTCCCTGGCCCACGCTGGTATTATCAGCCTTGTGCTGAGCCACCGAGCCATCCAACTTTACTGTTAAAACCATTTTTTTATTTACAGAGTATATATAAATTTCATCAAAAAGATACATTCCTTCATTTAATCAAGGTAAATGGCCTCATTAAACAAAAATAAAGACTAAACATCACATATATTTAAACAGAAATACAGCTTCATTAGAAGTTTATGAATATAGACAAAAATGTTACATGAACGAGGCTATTTTTTTAATTTTCAAGGTAATTTCTTCTCTCCAATTGCTTTTAAGATTTTTTTTTAATCTTTAATGTTCTGTAGTTTTGCTAACCTATGTCTAGATATGGATTAGTTTTTAGTCATCCTATGCAGAAGTTGTGCTTCTCATGTCTGTTTTCATTTTTCAAAATTTTTAGCCATTATCTATTTGTCTTCTTTCATTCTCACTATCCTCTCCTTTTGAACTTCTATGAGATTTTTGTCCCCTGTGCCTTTTAATTGCACTTTTATGTTTTCTTTATTTCTCTTTGGTGTATTCTGGATGATGTACTCTGAGCTACCTTACAGTTAACTAAGTCTAATCTTTTTAATATATCCACTCAGTTTTTCATTTCAGTTAATTCTAATTTTTAGGTGTTCTGATTCTTTTTCAAATGTCAAAAATTTTCAAAATATCCGATCTTTCATTATAGTTTTACTTCTTTTTGTTTTTACCTTTTTCTATTTATTTTATTTATTTGTTGATTTATTTTTAAGGAGGGCTCAGCTCACAGTGGCCCATGCAGGGATCGAACCGGCAACATTGGTGATATTAGTACCACACTCTAACCAACGGAGCTAACTGGCCACCCCCTCTATTTACTTTTTAATCATTTTAAACATACTGTTTAAATATACTATTTTATGGTTTCTTTTTTGGATTCTATTTTTTTTCTGGGTGAGTGGTAGATATCCTACCTGGTGTATATGTTGATTCTACCTCATGAAAGTGTATCCTTTTGTATGGTTTGTAATGCTTTGAAGATGCACTTCAGCAGGATTGTTTTTCCTCTTTGTGGAAGTCCTGTATGCTGTGCCTTTTCATTTCTGTTGCTGCCAGAGCCCTAGGGATTTCAGTGGTCCTTGTAATTTCTCAGCTAGGCGTTTCCATGCCATCTAGCTCATGTAAATACCCCTAATACTCGATTGTAGCATGGACCTGTGGTTTCCTTTTTTTGTGGACCTTTTATCTATTGTCTACCACTCCTACCTGAGGTCTCTAATGGAAAGTTTTTTCTGCTTTCCTGAGCCAGAGGATAGAGTTTTTCCTACACTTTTTCACTGAATGGACAGCTTATCAAGGGTCCAGATTTCATGAAGGGAACTACAGTCTGTTCCTTGTCACTCACCCACATATAAAAGCTGGAAAACATATCTCTATTCCTGGATGGGCAATAAATCTGCAGACCAGCCCCTGAAGCTAAATCTGAATCTATATGGTGTCCAGAGTGAATCCAGAAGCTAAACATTAATGAATGCCAACTATAATTTTATATATATAATGTGATGGTTCAGTGTGAGGTCGGAGGGATAGTGGATGGGGGGAGGGGGGTTCACAGTATGAGGGATATAAATGATGAACGTCTAAGTATTACCTTGTTTTGTACACCTGAAACTAATAAATAAATTAATTAATTTAAAAAAAAAAAATCTGAATCTAGGTCAGTTCCCACTTCTCACTCTGGTTTTAAGTTCTTCATTTCTAGCTTCTGGGGATTTCCCATTCTTTCTTTGGAGCTTGTCCTCTATTTTTTAAAAAATATCTTTACGGCATTTCTATGCATTTCAAGTCAGAGGGGACCCATTTGTCATTTCAGCCTACCAAATTCTTAGATATGGAAGAAAAACAAATTCTAGGTAATGAGTTCAATGGCAACTTTATTACGTTTGGGGGACCCAATAGCAAGTTCTGCACAGAATTTCCCTTTGGATTTTTCTAGCTCCCTTTCTGTGAGACTCCATATTAGAAAGAAACTTATATTTAAACTCCTACTACTTGGGTCAATCCCCATATTGCATTTTGCTTCTTAAAGAGTGACCTTAGACTAATAAATCACTTTACTTCTCTGAGCCTTGGTATATCATCTACAAAGCAGAGGTAAGTAATGCCTGCTTTATCTAGCCTGCAGGTTTGTAGGAAGGATCAGAGAAGCTTGAGATGTGAATTTAAAGTATAGTGCTTTACAATTTAGAGTTGAACTTCAATTTTCTCCGCCTGTCCCCCTGTCCTGCCCCTTTCATCCCCATCCAGCGTTCTGTCTGCTCATTTGCATGTAATTTACCTTTTGGCTTTTTTTCTTCTTATTATTGAATTGGCTAAATCACCAGCATAATATTGAATAGAAGTGATACAGTGGGTTTTCTTGTCTCATTCCTAATCTCAGGAAATTTTCAGTGTAATACCCTTAAGTATGGTGCTTTTTTGTAAGATTTTTTTGTAGATCTGCTTTATCAAATTAAAGAAGTTCCCCTCTATTCTTATTTTGATGGAAATTTGTATCATGAAGTGATGTTGAATTTTATCAGTTGCTTTTTCATGATAATCATAATGTTCCATCTTTCTTTTGTTACCGTGGTAAATTATGTTGATCGATTTTTAAGTGTTAAACCAACTTTGCATTCTTAGAATAAATCCAACTTGGTCTTGATATATTGGACTTTTCATATTTCACTAGATTCAGTTTGCTAATATTTTTTCAAATATTTGCATCTAAATTTATGAGAAATATTGCCCTATCGTTTTCCTTTCTTATAATCTCCTTGTGAAGTTTTGGTATCAGGATTATGCTAGCCTGATAAAATGAGTTGGGAATTGTTATTTGTGTATCTATTCTCTGGAAGAGTTTATTTAAGATTGGTGTTATTTCTTTCTTTAAATATTTGACAGAATTCACAGGTGAAACCATCTGGGGCTGAAATTCTCTTTGTGGGAAGTTTTTAAATAACATTAAAGAAAATATGAAAATGACTATATTCTTCTTGTGTCAATTTTGGTAACTTGTGTTTTGGAAAGAATTTGTCCACTTCACAAAAGTTGTCAAAAAATTTGTTTTCACATCCTCTGTTGTCTTTCAACATATGTAGGATCTTTAGTAATATTAGTTTTCTCATATAGCTGTTCTCTATTTTCTTGTTCAGTCTTTCCAGAGGTCTATCAAGAACCAGTTTTTTGCTTTGTTCATTTTCTCTGTTATATACTTTTTTTCTAACTTCTTGAAATGAGTAGTTGTTTCATTGATTTTTTTTTTCAGGCTTCTTTTTAGAGCTCTAAGTCTCTAAATTTTTAATTAGGCACAGCTTTAGGTACACCTCTGAAATTTTTTCATAATCATTCAGTTTAAAATAATTTCCATTATTTAAATTATCTAAAGTTAAATAAATTGTTCCTCAGTTGAACAGCCACATTTCAACTGCTCAGTAGTCACATGTTGCTAGTGATTACTATATTGGACATTTTCATCATCACAGTAAGTTCTGTGTGACAGCACTGATATAGAAAATTAGTATTATAGCAGCTCAAGAGAGAAAACGAGGTGCTTGTGAAGAGTGGAAAATCTATACTGGGCATTAATGATTGAATGGTGGCCTGGGCAATGGATGAATTGACTATTCCCCCATGAAGGGGGACATATATTATAGGTGAAAGAGAAGGAAATGGTAATAAATTCAGTTCTGGACATGATGAAGGGCCATATCTGAGTTATTCAATGGAGTCTGTCCAGAAGAATTTGAAAATGAGGTACTGAAGCTCGAGAGAATTTTGAGTTGGAATCATCTGTAGAGATAATCCGGAACCATGAGAGCTGATGAGGTTTTCAGGAAAAGAAAACTCAGAAACAGAAGAGCTGATGAAGAACTTTGGGGTACATTTGGAGAGTTGAAGGTGAAAGAGGGGTCAGAGAAAGTCTGATCGAAAGTAGGAGGGTAGCCAAGATGATGATATATATAAGAGCAAAGAGATGAGAATTTCATGAAGGAGGGATTGATTTTTCGTATGAAATACTATAGAGATATAAGGACTGAGAGAGGGGGAAAAATTGAATTTGGTGATGATGAAGTCAGTGCTGACCTTTGAAAATGCAATGGAATGTTAGTGGCAGAAACCAGATAATGTGAGTAGGCAGAAATGAAATAGAGACAAAGGTTTAAATCAATGAAAGTTTAGAGGTTAAATAAAGGAGTGAATGGGTACAGAATAGAAGGGTAAAGGTGGAGGATTTAAAAAAATAATAGTAATGAGCCTGGCTAAAGGCGAAACAAGATTGCTGGAAAGGTAGAAGCAATTAGGAGTAACCTCTATACTATGCAATCATTAATTTGTTCATTCAATACATACCTACTGGGTATCAGACACTGGATATACTTTTAAGGCAAAAGCAGCAGGATTTGCTGACATATACATAGTATGAAAGGAGTTAAGGATCACTGTTAAGTTTTTGGCCCTTCAAAGGCCAAACTGGAAAGACAGAATTGCCTTTTCCTTTTTGAGACAAGGAAAACTGGAAGAATAGGTTTGAGAGGAAGAGTAGGAAATTATTTTCAGATGTGAAATTTGAGATACCTGTTAGATATCCAAATTGTAGTCTGGTGGATACTGGTAGTCTGAAGTTCAAGGAAATGGTCCAGGATAGCTATAAATTTGGAATTCAACAACATAAGGATGACATTTAAAATCGTAAGATTATCTGAAATTGCCAGGAGAGCAAGTGTTAACAGAGAAGAAAAGAGATCCAAGAACTAACCTTAGGACACTCCAACAACTAGAGGTTAGAGAGATAAGGACAACCCAAATGAAGACTGAAAAGGATTAGCCAATGTGGTGGGAAGAAAACCAGGAGAGTGTGATACCCTGGAAGCTAAGTGAAGAAAGTATTGCAAAGCAGAGGAGTGATTAGTTGTGTCAAATAGTAGAATAAGACGAAAACCGTTTACTTTTCACTGGATTTAGCCAAGTAGAGGCCATTGGTGACCTTGATAAAGAATAATTCAGTGGGGTAATTGGGGCAAAAGTGTGACAGGAATTAGTTCAAAGGAGAATGTAAGGAAAAGAATTAGCGACAGTTGAGAATAGACAACTCTTTTGAGGGCTTTTGCTGTAAAAAGGAACAGAGAAGTAGCATGGTCTCTGGAGGAGGTATGTGAGATCAAGAGGAGGTTATTTTTTTCTAAGATGGGAAAAATTATGGCATGTTTTATACTGGTGGGAATTATCCAACTGAGAGGGGAAAAGTGATGATAAAAAGGAGAGAAGAGAGAGGAACTACATCTTTGATAAGAAAGAGAAGATGGGACTTCACGCACAAGAGGCAGGATTTGGCCTTAGGGACACAGGCGCCTGTCTATAATAGCTGGAGGGAAACTAGATTATATGGACATAGATGCAGGGAGGTGGACAGATTTGGGAAGAATGGATTGTAGAAGTTCTCTACTGATTTCCTCTGTCGTGGGAAGCAAGGTTACTGGCTATGTTTGAGGATAGGACGAGATATTGGAAATTTGAAAAAGGAGAAAATATGAAATAGTTATCTAAGAGAGAAAAAGAGGAAATGGATTATGGAACTGATTGAAGGACAACTCCTAAGATACAGTTGAATGTGAAATGAATCCAGTCAGGTTAAATGTGTGTTTTTCTGACCTTCATATTCAGCTAGCTAGGTTATAGACATGGGATCAGGAAAAAGGCGGATATAATCAGGATTGAAATTGTGTCAAGTGAATACAATGTGAGAGAGGGGTAAAAGAGTGACTAAAATAACAAATCATGGAATTTATGCTTAGTTAGGAAGGGAGGAATTGGAAGTGGAATCGGGAGCTGTGAAAAGTACTGGGATCAATTAACAACAATAGGGTCTTACGGAGTCAAAGATGATTAGACTTGGAGTGTTGGAGGTGGTGATCAGAAAGTCAGAGGGTGAGATGCTGATGTGCAGTAGCCGATGCTTTAAACTGATATTTTGATATGGATTGATTTGGTAGGTTCATGACTACAAAGAAGGAACCCCAGAAGAGAAGACCTACTATATAGAATTATGGGATGTTGGAGGCTCTGTGGGCAGTGCCAGCAGTGTGAAAAGCACAAGAGCAGTATTCTACAACTCTATAAATGGTAAAGCCTTGTTTATTTCTACCAGTTATTAGTGATCTAAGAGTACAGATCATTTGATATGGAATGATGTGAAATGCTGTGGGACTCATCTTAATTTAAGAAAGATCTAATTACTCACAACTCTTAATTTAAACCTGCGTATTACATTCTAGTCTGTGTTTCTGGATTCTAACCATATAGTTCAAAACATTGAAATAAAGTTGCATTTGGGAGACTTGACATAAAGCATGGAACTTTTTCAAAACACTGTCCACTGGGAGTGCCATTTCTCCCATCAGTTGAGTAAATACAATAGAACTATTTTGAGTAAATACAATAGAATTAGGAATCCCATAGTCTAAGCCAGATGTCACAAAGATAACAGATTTCTTTCATCTGCCCCTTAGACAGAGTCTTATATAATACATTATAAAGAGCTGCCCAACGGTGTTTTTAGGGGTGCAGAAATTTCATCCAGTTATGGATATTCAAATACCTGAAGGAGATTTCCAGATGGAGGCATGTATTAGAGGACGTAATTACAAGTCAGACATGCCTATTCTGTCAAGAGACTGACTAAACCCCTGACACTTGTGATTTACATGTAGAGTTTATCTTCTCTTTTTTAACCTTTTTTTCACAATAGTGAAATGTAATTTCAATTGATGTACCAAAAGATTTAGCATCTCACCCCTTCCCTCTTGGTATATGCTTAGCTATTCATAGGACCTCATTTATACTATGCTTAGATTTCATTAAATATTAGATAAGTATTGCAATTATTTAGTACCTTCTTCATTGCTTATGTTCTTCTTTCAATATCTTATCTTCTCATATCACAAGCTGTTATAGACACTATAAAGAGAAGCAGAGAAGGTTCTTGCCATTGGATACATACTATAGAATACAGTGACTTATATTAGTTCAGACCTGTGTCCCACTAAGCTCAGAATTCTATCTGAAAGTGTCCCAATCTAATTGAAGCAACATAACATTCATAAATGAAACAAAACACGGTTGATATTAATACAAGACATTGTCATGCAAGAAAGTACATGATAACTGCATATATTAATAGAATGTATATAAATGAGAAAAACAGTAAGATAAGACTGATATAATGTTATGCGGCTTCTTAAAGAAAAGGAGAGAAAGAAAAGAAGCCTGGTTTAGACTTAGAATCAAGTGATTATATCAGCCAAATGACTTATCAAAGTTTATATAAATCTGATCTGGTAAAGAGAATTTTGCATATGTAACACTTGAACTTTTGTTTAGATCTTTTTGAGAAAGAATTAAGAGCAAAATATAAAGATAAAGATTAAATTATAAATAATAATAAAGTTAAAGACCATTCAAATCTTAGAAACTTTATGGAATTCTGAGTCATAAATGCATTAAGTACTAAAGAAGAAATCCATCTAAATCCATTTACTTATCTTTTCTATACTTATTAATTGGTGATTTGTCTCTTCCTTGAATATTACTGAAATAATTGCATATATTCTGTGTTAGTGTTACAGATAAGACTGAGGTATATTTCTGTTTCTTTAAGTTTAAAAAATCCCTGTTATATAAACAGTTTTCTATATTGTTTTCATCCTAACTCTGGAACATTTCTCTTGGTAGAAGTACTCAAGGTTCTTTACTCATCTACCTGGGAAACAGCATAAGGATCACTCCATTCAAATGCACAGTCTTTATTCTTAGCAATAACTTTTCTTCCCTCAGTAACCTACCTTCTTTCCACTGTGATGAACTAGGCTGGTTCCTATGAAGGAAACCTATAAAGTGTCTTTACCTCTCTCTTAAGATTAGAACATATTCTGATCAATTATCACCTGCCTTCTTTCCTCTGGGCCCCACCGTGCCCCTCCTAGCTCATAGTCTACAAAAGCAAGAACACTCAGCCCAAATGAAAGAGGGAGAATAAGGAAAAGAGTGTTGTAATGTCCTTAAAAGTTCAAAAGTCTTAAATAGAGATCCTCAAAAATAAACTCCTCCCAACCCATCTAATAGCTCATCTAGATCTTTGTAATCTTTTCACTCTCCCAACCAAAAGTTTCACCCATAGTTTTGTGATCTTTATACTTGATATAGGGAGAGGAGAAAATATCTGCCACTCCGCTGCCCTAAAGTGAGACTTCATTCTGCGTTTCTTCAGTCGTTTACTGTCGGATTACCTGAGTTCAAATTCTGGCTACTCTGTTTACCATGTGACCTTTGGCAAACTACTCAACCTCTCTGAGCCTCAGTTTCCACATTTGTAGAATGATGGTACTTCTTACCTCAGGACTGTTCTGAAAATCAAATTAGATAGCACATGTACAGTACATACGTGCACCCAGTACTCTGAGCATATAAGTGATAAATAAATGTTAGCTATATTCTTTAATGGTAGCTTTTGAAAAACTTATCCTCTATCATCTGTCCTTGATGCCTAATAGAATACCTCATTGAGGAAGGTAGAATGAGTGCCGTTGGATATGGGGGCAATTGTCAGATCTCTATGTATTCCAGATGCTGGGAGAGACACAGATTTATCTGTGCCAGCTTGAACAAGTCAACTGTAATGTGTACAAGCACCTTTGTTGCACAAATGTTTATTACAAACTAGAGGAGCCAAGTAATTCTAACTCTTCTGGCCTTTTTCAAATTGACTTTTCTTACATCTTGAAGATGGAGGAATCATCAGTTTTATGTCTTCTTTTCACAGTAGAATCTGAGTAATATACAAAAAGGTTGGGAGTTTGAAAGTCTAGTCTTTTGACCACAAGATACTAAATTCCACTAGACATTAAAGCTTTTCCTGTTTTTTGCCTATTTCTTATTGTAATAATTACCTGCTTTACCTTTCTTTCTAGGATCTTAACTGATTCTGTTTAATTGTATTTCTGAGCCTCATTACATTATTTTTCTCAATCTCAAAAGTCCATCTATTTTCTACTATGCATATTTCTCCACTATCTCTTCCTACCCCCTCTAGTGGCATATATATTTTGCTCTTTTAACTAAATCAAAGAACTAAAAAATTAGATGTTTGAGTGGATTAGGCAGACCCAGGTGATCTACAGGAAAACATTTTGTCAGCTAAAGAATAGCAATTGTATCAAATTAAGTCAATACTCTTTTAACACATTTTATCACTTAATTTTTTAGTGAGTATAAGCATTATGTGTATATGTGATATTTATGACAGTACTATGTGTGCACAGTGCAAAAACAAACTTTTTGAATGCATGGGATTTCTTATATATTTGAAGTAGTTTTGATTCTTTTTTTTTTTTTTTTGATGGGGTGGTTCTGCAATTAGGACCAGGCAGAATTAGACACACATTAAGTGTTGAATGAAGAAAAAAAGAAAAGACATTCTAAAAGTTTAATGACACTTTGTCAGCCCTTAAAGAACATAAAAAAAAAAAGTTAGACTGGCAAAGAAAATTTGGTAGTTCATTTGTAAACAATTATTTGTAAGAGAGGAAATTTTAAAATAATTGTGTCTGTTTGTTAGTCATACTAGAATGCTAGGTTCCTGAAGCAACATATTTACTAAGCCCAGTTTGCCAATTCTGAAACAAAAATTGTTACCGTATTGACATTATTTTCTCTGATTATTTTAGGTATTATTTTAGTACACGACTTAACAAATAAGAAGTCATCCCAAAACTTGTATCGTTGGTCATTGGAAGCTCTCAACAGGGATTTGGTTCCAACTGGAGTCTTGGTAACAAATGGGTAAGCCCAGATTACTTCACAATTGGTTTGAAATGTTATGGCAATCACAGAAATGTACCCTCCAAAAGAACACTTTGTAAGATGTTTGATTTGCAAATATTTTCTCCTGTTCTGTAGATTGCATTTTCATTCTCCTAACAGTGTCTTTTACAAAGCAATAGTTTTTCATTTGGATAAAGCCTAATTTCTCATTTTTTTTCCTTTGATGTATTATACTTTGGGTTTCATGTCTAAGCACTCTTTGCCTAATTCCAGAACATGCAGGTTTTTTCCTTTGTTTCTTCTAGAAGTTTTATAGTTTTAGGTTTACTTTTAGATCTGTGATCCTTTTTGAGTTAGTTATAATGTTGTGAGGTCTGGGTTGAGGGTAACTTTCGCATATGAATGTACAATTGTTCCAACACCATTTGTTGACAAGATTGTCCTTTCCCGGTTGAACTCCTTTAACTCCTTTGCCAAAAATCATTTGATCACATTTATATGGGTCTATTTCTAGACTCCCTAATTCTGTTCCAATGATCTGTGTACTTGTCCCTTCACCAATATTACTCTGTTTTGATTATCATAACATTATAGTAAGTCTTAAAATTAGGCAGTATGATTCTTTCTACTTTATTCCTTTCCAAAATTGTGCAGCTATTCTAGTTCATTTAAAATTAAAATCAGCTTGTCTATATCGACAAAAAAAATCTGCTTGGATTTTGATTGGAATTGAATTAAACCTATAGATCAAATTGGGGAGAATTTTTGTTGTGTCTTTCCATTTACTTATTTTTTTCAGTTACAGTTGACTATTTTTGAAGCAAATCCTAGACATCATTATCATTTCATCCACATATACAGTGCTTCATTGTGTAACTTTAAAACTTAAGAACTTTATGCACATAACCAAAATATAATTGTCACTCTTTAAATGTAACAGTACTTCTTTAATATCAAATATTATTTTAATTTCCCCAAATGTCATAAATGTTGGTTTATTCAAAACAGTATCTAAATAAGGTCCATTTGTATTTGCTTTCTTAAGTTTCTTTTTATTTTAACTTTTCATTCATTCATTCATTCATTTTTACTTTCTAACAGTTTATGTGTGAAAAAAGATGGCTTGTTTGTCCTATAGAGTTTCCTGTATTCTGGATTTTGCTCATTGTATGCCTGTGGTGTCTGTTAAATTTGTTTCTCTGAATCCTAAATCCTCTGTAAAGTGGTAGTTAAATATAGTGGTCTGAAAAATGCAAGTTTTTTGTTTTTGCCAAAATTAAATTGGATATACAATTAAATGAAAGAGAGAAAAAAAATGAAAGCTAAAAAGAGAAATAAGAGACCAAATTATATGTATATGGCAACATACATATATATGTTATGTTACATACGTAATACATACATATGTTAATGTATACTGCATGTGTGCAACATGTTATATTACATGAGTAATACATATACAAGTGACAGAAATATATGATTATCAAAGATGCTGTTTGATAAACTACATACAAAAATTTGTATGTGAGCCAGAGATAGTATAGGAAAAGGAAATAGTCCTAAAGGAGGATACTCTCAACACTTTATTCTCTAATAAAGCAAATTTCAGTTTTGGAACACTTCTCCTGAATCAGGATTGATGTTGGTAATAGGAATCAAAGGCCTCGAACTAAAACTATTACTGGCTTTGATGCAATAAATAGAATAATAATATTTTTATGATATGGGAGGTTACATTGTTCAAAACAATTGTGTTCCAAGGCTGAATAGTAACTGAGGCTCCCTGCAAGATTACTGTGAAGGGCAAAAAGATTTGATAATTTTGAATACACACACTCCCCAATTTTGATTATTCAAAGAAAAAGAAATGTCAAAGGAAGAAAAAAAATCTGCGTTCAAGTGGGTTGTATTGATTGGATTATGCAATATTGACTTATTGTCATAAGGTGTTGTCAACCAGGTTTTGCTGACTGTTGTAAATGGAGCTTGTAACATGTCAGAAATACAAATCTTTTATTTCTCTTATGTGACTAGAATTTAAATTAATTCAACAACATTGGGCACTACGTTGCATTTAGTAATAGAAGGAATAGCACTGTATCCTATGAGTAGAAATAGAAAAATAGAATTATAATAGCCAGTGACCCAAGGCCACTATCCCTAAGGGATTTATATTGCTTGTCCTCTGTCTCCCATAGCACTCGTGTCAGGACAAATAACCATTTGGTGCTTAATTCTTTCCTCCTACTATTCATTTTGCATTTCACCTGTTTCCTTCACTTTCCATGTGTTGAATCCATCTTTCCCTAGGCTATAGCATCACCTCTGGTCGATTTATTCTGGCCTTCAACATCCTTATTTCCTATTTTCTGAAACAATCTAGTTTTCTTTATTCATAGACAGAAATATCTATGGTAGGTATAGAGCTTATGCATATCCCTGACGGTACCCAAAAGCTTGTTATTTCCCCCTCTGGCACAAGGCTTGAGAACCATGCTAGGTTTCTGAGTTTTCTCCCCACTGAGGTTTGAATCTACTCTACATCTACACAGAAAAATTCCCGAGCCTTAGAAGACAGAGCTTTGGGAGAAGTCAAGTCAACCTTCCATGGTATACCTGGTGGGCACTCAGTTATTCAAGTAATCTATAAAGACTCATGGGAACAAATTTTGATGAATGACAGAATGCTATAGATGGTGAAAATAGATTGATAAATAAACAAGTAGATGGAAGAAATTAGGAGAAAAGTAGATTTATAGGTGATGGGGGAGCAAGTATCAGTGTATTATCAGTAAAATAGAATTAAACCATTTGCATTTAAATATTACACATCTACCTCAGAAAGGTAAATTCTATTCATCTCTTCATTATTTATCACAGGGATTATGACCAGGAACAATTTGCTGATAACCAAATCCCGCTGTTGGTAATTGGGACTAAACTGGACCAGATTCATGAAACCAAGCGCCATGAAGTGTTAACTAGGACCGCCTTCCTGGCTGAGGATTTCAATGCAGAAGAGATTAATTTGGTGCGTATTTTCACTACTGCATGTTTGTGTTATTATCAGATGAAAGCAAAACTGCAGACTTCACAAGTCATAAAAGAAGCTTTGTACTTGAAATCAGGCTATTTGGGTTTTAGTACAAAATGTAAAAATTGGAATCAGCATACATTAGACTGTCAGATGGGCACAGTCATTTCAGCCTCCTTGTATGCTGATCTGTTGGAATGTTCAAACTTTGTTCTATGAATAATGTAAATCATGGGCTTTTTCTTGAAAAGCGTTTTATAAATCAGACCAAAATCAAAATAATTAAATAAAAGGTGACAAAGAAAGGTTACTGATACTGTACCTTGATTATTCTTGCTTTAGATAAGTCTCTTAGCTTCTTAAACTATACAATTTGCCTTAAAGGCCAAACAAATAGACAAGTGAGAAAATTACAAACTGTAAACGAAGAGTGCTTCTTAAGTATTAGTGTATGTAAACTGATGGGAATACAGAGGATTGAATCCCTTCCTGAGATATTTAGCTCAGTCAGAACTCGGCGCTGAAAAGGTGGGGAAAAGTCCTTGTATAAACCAGTTAGCGTTGCCCAGAGAAGGATCCTGGCCAGCAGCTTCAGTCATGGTAGGATCGCCGCAGCACACACAGTGCACTGGCATTCAGACACGTGGCGGTAGTGGTGGCTGCTTAATACTAATGGCTGCCACTTACTGAGCATTTCTGTGCCGAGCACTGTTTCAGTGCTCTACGTATTTTATCTCACATGCATCATCGTCACCTCATCCCTATAAGGTAGGTACTGTTATTATCCCTATTTTAAAAATGAAGACGAGAAGCAGCGAGACGTAGCTAGGCCAAGGTTACACCGGTCAAAGCAGGCCCTCTCACTTCCCAGCCTGCACTGTACAGTTAAGCCTATTTTCCACTTAATTATCCTTCAGTTAACATTTAGAATCTTGGAGCTGAAAGAACTCTAGAAATCACCTAGATTAACAGTTACCCAAATCTGACTGCATATTCATATTGCTAGCAGTGCCTGTGAAAGTTTTTTAATAACTTCCCCCCAGCAGGAGCTTTTTATTCATAAGGTCTGGCTGGAGGAAGAGGACTCTCATTTTAACAAATGACTCAGGTGATTCTGATGCCCTTACTCTGTGATTCAACGTTTGTGGTGGCCACTGCTTGGTTCGACCCCACCTCTACCCGCTTCACTGAGTCAGTTTCTGTTTGCCATTCCATTGTTTTTTACATTCTCCTTTGCAGTGGAGATGCCTTGTTTTTCTCAGCCGCCATCGTGGACTACTATTCAGCGGAAATGCCCCAGGTAGTGAGCACAGGCCCATGATATTCCAGAGGATGTCTGCTACTTAGGATATATAGTAACGTTCTTGTTGAACAAGTGCTAAAGTTACTTCATTTGAACATTATTTCCAAAGGGAAATTTACCATTAAATGTAGTTGCTTTGTTCCAGTAATTACTTTTAATGTGCTTTGGAATGTATCTGGGTCTAGTGGCTAGATACTA
This sequence comes from Rhinolophus hipposideros, assembly GCF_964194185.1. Taxonomy (NCBI): domain Eukaryota; kingdom Metazoa; phylum Chordata; class Mammalia; order Chiroptera; family Rhinolophidae; genus Rhinolophus; species Rhinolophus hipposideros. The sequence continues at coordinate 47,113,678 of NC_138048.1, read as the reverse complement.
TATGTTTTTCCTACTTTACTTGCAAAGGCCAGGCCAGTTGCTAAGATGGAGAGGTACTCGAGTGGTGGGACTTTGGCACACAGAGTCTCCACAATACACTTTGGGCCTCGTATCAGTTTATGGCTTCAAGAACATAGCAGAAACAACAAGACGGTCTTGAGTATGCAGAGAATTAAAAATGAGGAAGAAAATTGGATAAGAGTTTCTAAAAGAGATAGCAGTCAGAAAGACTCAGCAAGTTAAATATAAAGCCTCAAATTAAAAACTAATATTAATAGTATTAGTACTAGCCTCTTTGGTTATTGTATGAATTTACCTAAAACTATAGAAAAGTAAGAATATAACATCAATGTATACATCAAAAGTGAAATCAGTTACCTTGTGCCTGAAAAAAAGGCAAAATGTTTAAATTATAGATAGGAAGAACATTACTTATTTTTTTAAATTCTGTTAGGCTAATTGTATCTAATGCAAATTTTTCTCTGTTATGTGCTTACTTCAAAGCAATCATATTGAAGCATCTTCCCTGGTTATTATTCCTTTCTTAAGCTTAGACAGGCTATTTAGAGCTATTAATTTTCAGGCTTTGCCCTCAGCCATGATCAATAACAGATGATGGCTCTTTAAAATTCAGCTTTAAAATTCTTATCCTAAAATTACAGGGTTTCTCTAGCCTGGTCAACCTGAAATTGTAGAGCCTTAGAATTTAGATTTGTAGAGGTTCTGTTTGTTTGTTTGCTGCTTGATTTCGTTTTTGTGTTTAGTACATTAGCTGTATTTGTAATCATCTGTGAAGTCTTTTGACATTCTGATAATTATGTAATCAATGTACCTTTTGTAAAATGTATTTCATACAGGGTCATCTAAGGTTTGTGTTTTATATGCCCCAATTGCTGTATTAATGTGTTTAAACATTATTTCTAATACAATAGTTTGCATGATGGTGTTTCAATCTATTTAATCCATATATGGAATTATCTTTTATGTTAAGTGCTTTATGTCCAAAAATTAAGTCTGATAGCATTTTCTTGGAATGAAGAAAGAAGAGAACTAATATTTCAGTACCTGCTATGTGCCAAACATGCATTATCTCATTTAATTTTCACAAAAATCCTATTGGGATAAGTCTTGTTATCCTCATTTCATAAATGAGCTCCACTTTAAAGATTTAGTAACCTAACCAATGTCACACAATCTAGAAATCTTGGGACACATATTCAGATTCAGTGTTTACTGGCTTCAAAGACCTCTGATTTTTCTAGTATTCAGTTGTCTTTGAAAGTCTGTTGTGGTCTCTTTTTTTTGTGGTTTTGGAAAATGTTTTATAGTTTTCTGGTCAAAAATTTAAAATGTGAGCCTTGAAATGTTGTATATGGATAAAAAATAGGTGACTGTTACAAAATTCATTGGAAAGGAATCACGTAGGCTTAGAGATTGCAAAACAGAATAAATGCAACACCAGTAATTTCCCAAGGGACACACACAACTGAAAGACAAATATCTTTCTTGCAAAGGAGCCTACATGATATCCTCATAGTTTGGTCTTAAGTGGCATTTGAGGTAAAAATCAAAGTATTCCATCTCTTGAGATGGCAAGTCAATGACAAGCAAAGGCAACACAACACTAGAACTCCAGTAGAAGGATAATAAGCCTTTTAAAGTCTTTCCTAGTCGTTAGAATGATTTAATATTCCAGATTATTTTATCTCTTCTGAACCCCATTTTTTTCCTATTTTTAAAAATCCTTTTTAATAGTAACATGTCTATTATTCATTACTGGTATTTAATTATTATTAAATAATAATACTTAGTGATATTTAATAATAATAAACTTAGTGTTTATTATCAAATAAATATCCATTGTCTGTTAATTGCCTTTAGGGCCTACCACGGGATGTATTACCTTGTACTCAGTGAATGAGAAATCCCTGGCAACTTCTGTTTGTTCTTTGCTCCTCTGAATTCCTTATTTTCATGCTTCCTACTGTCTGTATGAACAGCATAGAATTTAATTAGTTTAGTACTGGTGAGTAACTAGTACTAAAATGTGAAGTTGACTGTTTTTAATGGCTCTATTTCTGCTTTTCAGGGTAAATATAAGTAGCTCATCTTGTTAGTATCTTGGTTTTATTAGTAAGATATTAGCAGTCCTGTCTTCCTTTATGCATTATTTCATGACGAATACATTGGTTCAGTGTCCTATAAAATTGCTTACATCACAAAAAGTGGCCTTATCTCCCTTTAACACTTTCCTCTTTGCTTTGTGTATCATAATTTTAAAATTACATGAATATTTTACTATAGAAATGTACAACAGGAATAGTAATAACTAACAAAGAGCTTATGTTTCCTAACTTTTAATTGTGGACCTTATGTTTTATCTTCTAGGATTGCACAAATCCACGGTACTTAGCTGCAGGTTCTTCCAATGCTGTCAAGCTCAGTAGGTTTTTTGATAAGGTAATGGCTACAATTAAGCTATTTTTAAACTTAATTTACATATTATGAGAGTTTAAATTCTTTGTAGAATGCTCTGTCCTTTTATTCCTTAGTCCTGAACTTCACAGGCTGAATAATATTTGTTTTGATCTCTCTTATCTGTTGGTATAATTGCTCAAGGTCTGCTGACGTATTTATTCTATCACCAGTGTTCTCTAAGCAAAGGATGAAAGCTACTGGATTTAAATGGGGTTTTTTAAAAGATAACCTAATTCTCCTCCTTAAAACAATTTATGTTTCCCTATTTTCTAGCTCTTTTTGTGCCCCCTAACTCCTACAAAAGACAGTGAACTGAGGAGAGGGCTTTGTACTTAAAGCCCTGAGTTCTTTTTTTCTCTCCCAGCTATTAATATTTTCCATAATAAATGTTACTATTACTTTTAAGGTTATGTCATCTTCTTGACTCCCTATTGTTTCCCTGTCAGAAACCTTTGCATTTCCATTTCTGACTCTTCCTCACATCATCTTATTGCCCTGAACTGGAATGAAAATGTAGAATGACTCAGCATACTGGGAAACTAGAGCACTGTTTGTCTTTCCTTCACGGGCCACACAACTGCATTGCACATAGTGTTGACCAAGTTTAAGTTGTTTGCCCAATGCTGACATTGTAGTAAAGAAAAATACGATGTATTTCTGTATTATTGAAAAAGATTAATTTCTGTATTATATTTCCTTTTAAGTATAATCTCCCAAGAAAAACATTTCTCTCCTCATAGCTCTTTATGAATCATTTTTCTTTTAGCAATTTAGGGATTTAATAATTTGGCCTTTCATCCAATGTCAGTATAAGGTGAGCCCCACACCTCTCCCTATTTAATATTAGATCACCGGAAAATTTTTGTTTCATTGCAGAACTTTCCAGCCGGCATGTGGAAAATAGGGTACAGGTGTGCCGAGATACTGATTCCCTCATTTCTTAGAGCAGCCAGAGCCCCGGGGGCTGGGTGATTGGCAGCCTCTTTCATTTACCCATGGGCCATATAAATATTAGTATTTTCTAAATGGGATGCACTGCAAGGAACCACATTTTCCATCCACATTGTTTTCAAATTTAAAATGTAAGAACTTCCATTTGGTTTAGATCCCTGGCTTCCATCTGATACAAAATTCTATCCCCTGAGAGCAACAACTTGTAGATCTTTGTTTTACCTGGAAAGATCCTATAGTACATCACTGTTTGAATTTTTAAATAATTTGTTAGTTTTGAAATTAAAATGTTAAATGTAATAAGTTATATTCTAGAGAAACAATGGGTTATAGACTAGTGTGACCCAAGTTGTCAGGCAAGGTTTCATTTAAAAAAAAGAAAAAGAAAAAAGATCAGAGGGAACTTGGTTGGCTTTAAGAAGAGAGCAAGATTTGGTAAGAGGACAACATTGCAAGTTGAAGTTAGGGAATTTTATGAGCAAAAGCAGAAAAGTAACTTCTCTCTTTTTGCCTAAATCACTACAAAGGGTATGTGGATTAGAAGCCTGAGAAGTGGTTGCCTGAGGTGGTTGCCTGAAACCAAGGATTTGGCAGCTACATTTCACCCAGTTTTCTATACTTCGTATCTGTGAGAATGTAATGTAGGTTTCTTTTCCAAAAGGGAATCTGACTCCTTCTCCACAGCCCCTTAGCAGGTAGTAATTCCTCCCCACTCTAGAATGATAGAATTTTCCTATCCTGCCCTGAAGAGAGGAAGGAGAACAGGTCCCTTAGTTTCTGTGGGAGTATTTTAAGATGTATATTAATCATGGACAAGCTTTTCCACCACTGAGACCCTAGAATGCCACCTTACCCTGGGTCTCTTGTTATAAAAGTGACCCAGCCATAGTCTCAAAAATAGAAAAAATGTCGATGATTTGGCTGTCAGGCCAGTGAAAGCAGACTGGCACAGGCCTGGAGGGAGGTGCTCAGCGCTTAGTCAGAGGAATTCTTATTTTCTCAATTCTAGATTCCAGCGCCTTAGAGTTAATCTCCAGCTAAACTGTATTCTTATCTGATTAACTTTTCTTCATTACAACAGTTCTGTGTAAAGAAAACAATACTGCCTCGCAACCATTGCATTTTCTCAAGTATTAGACCAGAATTCATTATTTTTTAAAAATGTTTTCCATTATCTGAAAACATGGAGCTGTTAAATTCACTATATTGGGGCACATAGTTTGACGACTTCTTTTCAATAGTAGTGACGCATTTGTGCAGACACGGCCACTGCTTTCCTTTGTTTCTCCTGTTGACCAAATACAGACAGTTCTGAAACTACTGAATTAAGGGTGCCTGCAGATCTAAGTCCATAAAAAAAGCTAATTGACTGCTTTTGATGTTGTGTCATCTGTCTCTACTGAAGCCCTACTGAATTTATCACGGTATTTACTAGAAGGACGTGGTGGTTCATTGTGTACACAGACTTCTCTCAAGGATTAGCTTAGCTGTACTCTATTGTATTGTAGTAAGCAGAGGCTTTGCTTTTGTCTCATGGATTCTTTTTGGTACTGTTTGGGGCTGACTGCTAGGAAACTTAGAGCCAAATTTCCTGCCATACACTAGGAATTGCATGGAATCTTATGTTATCCTCTGATTATTTAGTCATTTTTGTTCCTTTATTTTTTTCATCTATCATTAATGTTTTCTGGAATGAGGCAGGCTCTTATGGAAATACTCCCACAATCCTGATCTAATTAGCACCAGATTCAACTCACTGTATTAGATGTCTATAGTTATTGAAAACACTTTTAATTTGTATACATGCTTTTTAGTCCCATTCATGGTCTTAGCGGTTATCCACTTTTTCCCAGTATGTGTGCTAAACCTTTATAATCTTTGTTTCTCACAGGTTATAGAGAAGAGATACTTTTCAAGAGATGGTAATCAGGTCAGTAACTATCTTTTCTTGATAAAATGGGTTCTTAAATCTGGAGAGAGGTGATTTCTAAATTTATTTTCAGAAGTGGTTAAAAAAGGGGGGAGGGTAAGTCCCTTTGTAGGGACAAACAACTGATTTTCTACTGTTAAATACAAAAGAAAATCAGATCAAGGGAAAAATAAAGATCCAAGAGACAATAACAAAAACATCCAGGGATAAGGTTACATTATAAAATAAAAGAGGAAAATCATTTGCTTGAAAATCCAAAGTCTATCACAATGCAAATAATTTATATAAAAGTCCAGTGGTGAATATTATGAGGTTCACCTTCACCCTCTCTGATTTAGATGACAGTGTCACCAATTTGTTAGCAAATGTTTTCCATTTTGGTAGAATTTATTTTTATTATCTAATCTGTTAATTTAATTATCTAATCTATTTTATTATCTAATCTGCTGTGGTTTTCTGAGTAAAACCACAGAATGGTGGTTAAGGAACAATAGACTGACATTTTAAAGCAAAAAAAAATGTAAAGGCTACTAGCATTTGAACTCTGCCTATTTAAGATTTAATATGATTATCTTTCTTACCTACAGATTCCAGGTTTTCCTGATCGAAAAAGGTTTGGGGGAGGAACATTAAAGAGCTTTCATTATGACTGAATTACACTCATTCTTCGGAAGAGTGAGCAAGCAGTGGCAGTTTTCCACGGCTTTCTTCTTGCTGTGTCAATTATTAATGTCTCAGTCTTTTAACGAAATCATCTTAAAATGCCACCCTTTAGCCTCACCCTTTAATGGAAAACGGAAAGGAAGCGACAGTGTGGGAGATCCAAACTTTGTCCCCATTCTCGCTGTTCCTCACCTTTCTGTCCCTGTTTATAGATTATGTGAAAGGCTTGTGGAAATATGAGATGTTGTCAGAAGGATGCAGTGAGTGAGCAGTGACAGAGTGAGGCACAGAAAATTTACTCTTGCCCAGAACTAGAGGACTTTTATGGGTCTGTAATTTTCCCACACTCCTTGCTGAAGTCTTGATTAAATACTTCAAAAATTTATCTCTATTGTTGTACTTTCTTAAGGGGAAAGGTATGTTAACTAGCTCGCAGTTGTCCACCCCAAAACAATCTGTCTTTTCACAAAAGCAAAATGGTGTTATTTAATTGTCTCCACCCTCAACACACACACACGGATGCCTAATAATAGCAACCCTTGCTCCCTCTTCTCTCCTTTGCAAATGGTTCAGTGGCAGAAGAGGCAGACTAATGGCTAGAGTTAAATATAAATAGATTAATAATACATAGAGAACAGCGGTACCAGAAAAGAAGAATTCTGCAAGAAATTGACAGCTCACTAAATCCTTCACTGTTTAGGGTACAGCTGTCTGCACTTGTACTGTTTTCTGTTTGGAAATAGGTAGGGTGACATCTAAGAGCTGCACAAGGGCAATAGGATAGATTTACAGCCTCTTCAGATTTTATTCTTTTGAAGGAAAAGTCAATTCCTGAAATGTCTCTTAACTGTAGTCTGTAAACTAAGAATATTATGCTTTGTGTCAACAGTGTATTTATGGAGAGAAGTAAAAAGTTCCACAGCAACACATTTACATGAATTATGGACTAGGATTCTTGGATTTCATAATCCAAAATTTTTGAGGGGTGGTGGTGGTGTGTGTGTATGCATAATGGTTCACCATGACTTTGTTTACCCATCTTTTTTGCTTATTTAATTATCTCCACCTGGTTCTTCTGTAATATATAAACCTATTTCCCAAAAACTGTAATTTGCTGCCTTATTCAACAACACCCTTTCACCTGTATTCTGTCTCTGGCTCTGCTGCAGGTCTCTGCACTCCTGATATTGTTCCATATTAAAATATAATAATAATAAATACACAGTTTCAGCTTCTCATTTTAAAATTAGGGAAAAAACACTAAATTCCCTTTCTATTCCATTTTAATTAAATTTCAGAAGTACTTTGGAAATCAAGGTATGCTGAAAGAGGATGTTAAAATAAGACTGTTAGAGAATGCTTTTAGAAACGCTGTCTTGGGAATTTGGAAAAGGATGTGAAAAGCACTTTTCATCAGCTAGAATATTCTGCAGTCTTTCTTCGCATCCTCCCCCACAAGACTTAGTCCTGATTTCTTTTTTTGACATAAAAGAGAGCTATGCAAATCAGGATCTGTATGTAGAATTTGGCACAAGTGTGTTGTAACAGAGGCTGTGCAGTTAGGAAGTAGAAACTTAATGTATAACAAAGACCTAAACCAACTTCAGCTCTTTGTAGTCCTCTTTTAAAAACTAAGTCAATAACTCTTTCCTTCCCCCCCACCCATTTCTTTTCCTTAATTAAAAAAAAATCTATCCCAATTTCTTTATTCCTTATTAGAAAAAAAGAAAGTAACCCTGATGGCTTCAGGGTCAACCTTGAAAATGTAACATTACTCTTTAACTGCATTTCTTCTTGTCAGGTGTGACTCCCTGAATTATAGTTTTCTGAAAAAAAAAATTAATAATCTAAGGTAAGTTTGTTGCAAGTATTAGAAGCAACAAAATAAGGCTGTTTGCCAAAATGAATGTTATTAGCCAGAATTCTTCAAAAAGAATGTTTTGAAGCGTAATTTTTACTAAGACTTCCTGAAACCTGCTTCTCAAAATTGCTTTTAGATAATAAGTATAAATACCAAAATACTTTTCTAAAATATGTCAATTAAATCTTTAATTTTCTTACTTTCTTGATAGAACAAATTGTTAGCAATAAAGATTTTTTTTTCCTGTTGTGATTTAAATGTCTACCGATGTTCTTTCTCATTGTGGAGACAACTAGATGTGAAGACATTTGGCCAGTCGTCTGTCCCTCAGGTTGTAAGACCCTCAGTTGGTCTCTTCACCTTGGTGCTCTAAGAAGAGCTGCTCCCAAAAGGGTTAATCCATATCAGCTTTGTCTCAGGTTCTCAGACGCCCCTGAAATTGAGACATCAATGATATAATCCAAGTCCCTTTGACCCTGCTGTTTTTCTGTCCATTCTGAAAATGAACTGCATTGAGCTGATGTGCTCCGCCATCACACTGAAATGAAGAGCTCCTAATTGCTGCCATAATCAGAGCTTTTGACTCTTCATTTCTATAGTATATACTGTAGCACCCAACCTAGGCAGGGCCTTCTATGAGTATTTAATAAATATTGGTTTAATTTAAAATTTTAAAGCACAGGTACCATCTATTTTAAGAAGATTGAAGATCTGACAGAATGTCTGCATTGATTTAATATCTGTTAAAATTTAAAGGAGGAGACTGTTTTGGGGAAAGGAGCATAGGGAAATAAAAAATTCATTCCTAAGACTGAGTTAAATTACTGTGGTAGGAGAGGCAGGGTTCCAGGAAATCCAGCCCTGAGAGAACCCTCAAATATTCCACAGTCTGCCTGATGCAGAATTGGAGCTGAGCCTGCTGGGGCTGCTCCATAGAGTAAGAGGATCTGATTTCCAGTTATAATTAACCAGCACCTCCATTTAAGGACTTGAAGCAATGGGTTTCAAACTCAAAAATGCACAAAATCCTCTGAAGTGCCTTTTTTTAAATGCAGATTCCAGGACTTATCTGCCCCCCCCCCCAATTCTATATATATGGGATGGATAGGGCCAGGATTTTGTACAGTTGACCCTTGAACAACACAGGTTTGAACTGGGCAGGTCCACTTATACACAGATTTTTTTCAGTCAACAGTACCACATTTGTTTTCTCAGCAGGCTAACCGCTAAGCTTTACCAGGTTATCAATAGGTAGTGGTGAAGTATGAAACCCCAAATTCCAACAAATCTTGCTCAGTACCGTCAAATACATCAGGTAATCTATCAGTTCCATCTCTTTCTTGCAGCCATCTGTCCTGGCATACTCCATCTACTAAATCCATTCTGGAGTGATCGCCCTGTAAGCCTGTCACACTCTCCTTCAAATTACCCTGTAACAGTCCCCAGCTTCCTGAATCTCATGTTTTCCACTTTCTTGCTGTGGATCAGTGGTCTTCCAACTGAGATGAGTTCAAATATCCCCTCAAAGAGGTACATGGCACAGAGAGTTTTACAGGAGTCAATTTCCAGATCAATTCTCATCTATAAGTTAAAATTGAAATGCTTGTGAATGCAGCTTAAAGCTAGTTCTTATTTTCTACTTCTGCTTTCACAATCACCGTTTTCCCACTACAGAAAAGGAACATCTTACTAGTAGTACAATAGAAATATGGTATATTTCCCCAGGGTGTAAATGTCTTCAGGATACCAACAAAAGAACAATTCTAAATACTAGTTTTATTTAAGGACTCTTCCACATCTCCCAATTATTTTTTTTAAAAAAGAAATTCCTTAGAAATGCTCCTAAGGAAAAGTTCCTGAAAACAAAGCAAAGAGAGCTTATCCAAGGTTGGAGAGATCTAAGATGGCAGTGTAGATAAACACTGTGCCTATGTCCTTCCCTGAACACATTAAAGTTACAACTAAATTATGGAACAATCTACCTGGAGAGAGCCATTTGAAGTCTAGCTGAACAGAAGTCCTATAACTAAAAATATAAAGAAGCCACATCAAGACAGGAAGGGCGGAGATGTGGAACAGGCCCCAACCTCCCTATGTGGTTGAGAATCAGGAGGGATATCTTGGCCACGGAGGCTCCACCCAGAGGAGTGAGGGACTCTAGCCACCTACACCAGGGTCCCTAGACCTGAGTACTGGTGCCGGGAAGAGGAGGCCCCAAAACATCTGGCTGTGAAAAACGCTATTCCAACCATTTGGGTGGGATGGAAGGATGTGGGAAACCCAGGCATCCTCTTAAACAGCCTGCACAGACTCACTCGTTCGCTGGCAGACACTCACCTTCGGCTTCAGTGGAAGGATGGTGACACGGGATGGGGGGGCGTGGCCTCAGAGACATACGGGGGCAGACTGAGGTGTGTGGCTTAGGGGGAGGATCAGAGGACAGTGGGCACTTTCCCGGTGAAGAGTCTCCTCCCATGTAGCTGGTAGGCGGGCACCATCTTTAAGATGTTGAGCCCGCCCCACCATGGCCTAATCTGAATCTGATTGGCCTGGCCAGCTCAGCTGCTCTGCCCTGCTGACTCAGCTGGGATCCCACCCCACCCAATATGCATACTGCCAGAGACATTTTCTCGAGGAGCAGCCAGCCCCACTCACTTTGCAGTCTCTCTTGGAAAACTATTGAAGTCCATGGGCCCAAGCAGTCAGCGATTGGCCTTGGTGTGCTCTGAAACTTTTGCTGAGTCACTCCAGGCTCAGCACTGGCACCAAACCATAGTGTACATTAACTTGATGACCACAACTCTTCCCAGTCTAGTGAATCCCTGAGACCCTGCCTCAATCAACTAGCATACTGCATGAGGCTTTATCAGTGGATGAACTTTAAGGGAGCTGGCAGGTGGCAGCAGTCCTCTGGCTGTCCTGGCTTTTTGTGGCATTACCCCAGGCCTGGTTACTTGGTGGTAGCTATCCTCAGTTTGCAGATTGTTTTCTCCCATGCACCTCCAGGTTTAGCATAGGCAGCAACTGAGGTGGTTTTGTAGCTCCTACCAGGTGGCCCCTGGTAAGTAACAGGTAGTGGCTGACTTGGGCCTGCATTAGAGCCCCTCACAAGAGGTCCCAGAACCAATATATTTGGAGGTTGGCTTCAGAGCACAGCAGAGCACCACCCAATTAGCCCCACAAGTGGCACAAAGGGTGTTCTTAACAGGCACCAGAGCCCACTGGGGCAATTCCCACTCAGTGGGGTAAACCTCCCACACAGCAGCCCATAAGCTGTGGATGTGGCCAAACCCCACAGCCAGTCACCTGAGGGTCAATCCCACTCTGATGTGCCAATAGCAATCAAGGCTCAACTATCACAGGAGAACACACACAACCCACACAGGGATACTCCTGGCTCAAGTGACCAGGGAGACTATGCCACTAGGCCCCACAGGGCACCTACTGCATAAGGCCACCCAGTCAAGACTGGAAGACATAGCAGATCTATCTAATACATAGAAACAAACACAGAGAGGCAGACTAAATGAAGAAACAAAGAAATGCATCCCAAATGAAAGAAAAATTTTTTAAAAATTGAAAGGTAAACAAAATGGAGGTAAGCAGAGACAAAGTTAAAACAATGGTTATAAGGATGCTCAAGGAACTTAGTGAGAATTTCAGTGAGATAGCCAGCATAAAAAAGGACATAGAAACCATAAAAAAAGAACCAGTCAGAAATGAAGAATACAATAACTGAAATGAAGAATGCACTAGAAGGAATCACCAGCAGACTAGATGAAGCAGAGGATTGAATCAGCAATTTGGATGACAATGTGGTGTAAAACATCCAATTGGAACAGCAAAAAGAGAAAAGAATAAAAAAAAAAAATGAAGATAGTTTAAAGAAACCTCAGGGACAAAATCAAGTGTAACAACATTCATATCATAGGAGTACCAGAAGGAGAAGGAAAAAACGAGATTGAGAACCTATTTAAAGAAATAATGACTGAAAACTTTCCTAACCTGGCAAAGGAAATAGACATACAAGTCTAGAAAGCACAGAGTCCCACACAGGATGAACCCAAACAGGCCCACACCAAGACACATTATAATGAAAATGGCAAAGGTTAAAGACAAAAAAACAATTTTAAAAGCAGCAAGAGAAAGGCCCCTAGTAACTTAAAAAGAATCTCCCATAAGACTATCAGGTGATTTCTCAACAGAAATTTTTCAGGACAGCAGGAAGTGGCACAAAATATTCAACGTGATGAAAAACCAGGACCTACAACCAAGACTACTTTACCCAGCAAGACTATTATTTAAAATCAAAGGACAGATAAAGAGCTTCCAAGACAAGAAAAGTTAAAGAAGTTCATCACCACCAAACCAGTATTAAAAGGAAAGTTAGAGGGACTTAAGACAGAAAAAAAAATTATCAAAATTATGAATAATAAAATGGCAACAGCTACATACATATCAACAATTACTTTTAATGTAAATGAATTAACTGCTTCCAATCAAAAGATATAGGAGGGCTGAATGGATAAGAAAACAAAACCCTTACATAATGCTGCCTACAAGAGAATCTCTTCAGATTGAAAAATACACACAGACAGAAAGGGATGGAAAAGATATTTTATGAAATTGAAAATTTTTAAAAAAAGAAGCTGGGGTAGTGATACTTATACCAGACAAAATAGACTTTAAAACAAAGTCTGTAACAGAGACAATGAAGGACCCAGCAAGGAATTTCAATACCTTGAAATTCCACTTCAAGGTATTTATCCAAAGAAACACAAAACGCTAGTTCGAGGGGACATGTGCATCCATATGTTCATTGCAGTATTATTTACAATGGCCAAGATGTGGAGGCAGCCTGTGTGTCCATCAGTGGAAGAATGGATAAAGAGTAGGTGGTACATACATGTATACAATGGAATATTGCTCGGCCATGGAAAGGAATGGGTTCTTGCCACCTGAGGGGGCATGGATGGACCTGGAGGGTGTTGTGCTCAACGGAGTATCCAACAGAGAAAGACAGATGCAATGTGATTTCGCTTATATGTGACATCTAAAGAACAAAATTAACAAACAAAACTGAAACAAATTCATAGATACATACTACATTTTGATGGTTGCCAGATGGGAGGGGTTGAGGGTATGGGTGAAAGAATGGGAAGGGATTAAGAAGTACAAATTGGTTATTACAAAGTAGTTATGGGGATGTAGAGTATAGTCAATAATATTGTAATAACGGTGTATTGTGTCAGATGGGTACTAGATTTGTTGGGGTGATAGATAGGAGGGGGTTGAGGGACAGGGTGAAAAAGGTGAAGGGAATTAAAAGTACAAATTGGTAGTCACAAAATAGTTATGGGGATATAAAGTAAAGCATGGGAATATAGTCAATAATGTGGTAATAACTATGTATAGTGCCAGGTGGATACTAGATCAGACAGGGGGATCATTTTCTAAATTATACAACTGTCTAACCACTATACTGTACACCTGAAATTAATATAAAATAATACTGACTGTCAACTGTAATTGAAAAATTTAAAAAGGGGAGGACAGAGGAAGGGGAATAAGAGGTCCAAATTTTCAGCTATAAAATAAGTCATGGGGATGTAATGTACAGTACAGGAAATATACTGAATAATACTGTGATAGCATAGTATGGTGTCAGATGGTTGCTGGATTTATCATGGTGATTACTTCTTTAGGTATATAAATGGTGAATAACTATGGTGTACTCCTGAAACTAGTATAATATTTTATGTTAGGTATATTTTTAATAAAAATCTTTTTTAAAAATAACAAGAAATAGCCAAGGCTGTGACACTTTGTTTTTGGCAAGGCTTCTTGCTTGGTCTGTCGAAATATCAAAATAACATTTTTATCAAAAATAATTATACAGTCAAAGGTGTATACAATTATAAATTTTACTTTCCTTTTCTAAATAAATGAGTTAGACAAAGCACTCAGTATGAAAGGGTAACATTTAAAGTCAATGATTCCAATAGCTGGGTAATGAAGTCTTTTCCAATCAGGTTTCCAATTATTTCCTCGCAACAAAATTTGAAAAGAACCTAATTGAGTTGTTGAATAGGTCATCAAAAATAATGTTTAATAATGTTACTAGAGAACATCATGTATTTATGTATTTATATGTATTTAATAAATACCTTACGTATTTAATAAACACTGTATTTGTTGGTATTCACTTCAGAAGGAGAAGTGAGTGATACCATAGCAAAATTCCTTCCATGCATATCTACTATTTCTGTGAGCAAATTTTCTTAATGCTTATGTCTATAAAATTTAAAAATAAGATTAAATGATGCTGAATCCTGTCTCATTCTAGGAATAAAAATTAAAAATAAGAATTATTAATTCATGGATATATGAGTTAATGGGGGAAGAGAGCCACCTCATTAAAAGAAACATTTTCAGAAAGACTTTACCTTTTATATTTAATAATTATTCATCGAAATATATAGTATTTACAGGCCACCATCCTAGAGAAGGATTCTCCAATCTCCTGTCTGGAGGGTAAAAACTTGCTGATAGCATTCTGGAATTCTGGAAGTTTATTGGGAGAAGGGGCTGGAGTTTTCATCATAAGTTCTTGCCACTTGGTTTTGGTCCTGCTCCCCATTCCCTGGTGTTTGTAAGTCTGAAACTTCTCCGACTTTTCTTCCAGAGCTGTGGAGAGTAAACCTATCTTGTGCTAGAATTTGGGGGACACAGATTACCAGTGTCTCCAATTCCTGGTCCTTTACAAATTCTTCACCTCACATGTTCCCTATGTCAGCTCACTGAATCCATCCCCCTCTGCCTAGTTTTCAGCACCTCTGTTCTTTTTGCTCACCACGTTGATCTTGTGATTCTTTTCTGGTCCAGTATATGTTTGCCCTGCCCCTACACACAACCTGCTCCTTCCACTGGGTATCTTTTTGAATGCTACAAGACATACGCAGGCCAGAAGATCCCCCTATTCCACTGCTTCAAATGTTTGCCAAAACTCTCCTCTTCCCAGAAGCATTCCCTCACCAGACCCCTCCACTCTGCCATTTCAGTCACACTGCCCTAAACACAGTTCTTTGAAGGCTCTGCATTTCCCCTTCTCTGTCCTCTCACACATTCTTCCTTCTACTCAGTGCCCTATCCAACTCTTATTTTGTGTGACTTGGCTCAGGCATCATCTCCTTTGGGAGGACTTCCCTGCCCTGCTAGCCAGGGCGAGGTGGCCCCAACCTCTCCCAAAGCACCCTGGGCTCTTCCTGTCACAGCATGTCTGGCCCTCTGCTGTAATGGCCCGTTCTGGGGTCAGTCTTCTCCAGTACGCTGCCCACCTAGAGAACAGGACTGGATCTTAGTCATCTTTCTGTCCCCACATCTCACAGGCTCTGGCAGGTAGCCAGTCCTCAATAATTGTAAAAGAAATGAGTGTGTGATTACATTAGTAAAATTGAAAGCCAGTCTGAACTATCTGTCCCTGAGCTTTATGCTTTTCTCACATCATCTGCGTGTATACAGCACAGTGCTTGGCACATAGTAGTAACAAAGCAAATACTTGTTTAATCGAATCATTGTTATAAAAACAAAAACAGACAAGAAATAGGTTACCAACTTAGAAGAAATCCCTAAAGTCTGGTAATAGGTTTATTCAATATAAATATTTTCAAGCCCTCAAAGTAATTTTCATCCAGTCAAGGATCTGTTACCACTCTCTTACTCTTTAGGAAATCTCTCACATCCTAGGGAGAACTGAAACATCTCTTAAATCTACCTTCAAAGCTGATTCAATGAGAAGAGCATAGGAAGTTATTGCCAAATAAAGTAGTAAAACTTTTCCGTTGTCTTTTATTGGCGCCCATTTTTCTTTCTAACCACCAATGACTAACTTTCAGGATCAGTAGAAATTCAAAGTACTCATAAACTCAGTTGCAAGAAACACTTTTCTTGAATTCACTTTTGACATTTCTTCCATTTACTTTTGTGCCTGCATACTGCAGGAAATATAAAAACGTAGCCTCAGTAAAGCTAAGGTCTACATCCCACTTCCTTCTACTTTTGCATATAAATTCCAGGGAAGCTTATATAATACCACACTGTCATCTATCTATGCTGACATGTGCTGAGATGTCCTACAAGCTGCATGGTCTACAGATATCAGTCCCCACAGTTTGCTGCCAAGCTGTCACTTGTTTCTATCGACTTGGCCCCTTTGGTGTGGCCCTCTCTGTGCTAACACCTTGTATACAAGCAGATCATTCTGCTGTGACTGCCAGATGCCAGAGCGTGGGGACCTCCTCTGGAGGTTGCTTAGACCCATTTATCAAAAGCAGAGGGTCTAAACTGGCAGCCCACAGCCATTTCAAACCTGCATGCATGGTTTTTGACGTCATTGTATCAGTTATCTATCATTACTTAATAAACCACTCCAAAGCCTAGTAGCGTATTTGCTCCCAACTCTGTGGGTCAGCAGTTTGGACTAGGTGTAGCGGGCGGTTCTGCTGGTCTCACCTGCGGTCACTCATGTGTCTGCAGTCATCTGGCAGCCAGAACACCTCATTCGCAAGCCTGGCAGTCAGTGCTGGGCTATTGCCTTAACCACTCTCTCCATGTGGTCTCTCATTCTCAAGGAGGCTAGCCCAGCTCCTTTGCATGGTGGCCTCAAGTACCAAAAAATGGACAAATCCTAAGGCACAAGCACTTTTCAAGCCTCTTCTTCTGTCATGTTTGCTATTAGTCAAAGTAAGATTCAAGAAGGTTAAAAAACAAAACAAAACACCATCTCTTGATAAGAGGAACAGCAAAGTCACATTGCGTACAAGGATGGGAGGAAAGTAGGGGCATTTTTTGCTGTCTGCCCCAGTGGGTTTATTCATTCACTCATTTACTTATTCATTCATTTGTTCTAGTTGCCAATGTTTATAACTTGGAGCATCATGTATAAGTCTCATCTGGAAAAATCACCTAGCCCACTTAACCATTTACATTTCCTGCTCCGTCTATGGCACTTGAGTTTGTGATAATAAAGACTAATTTACCAGATTGCTTTTGTGAAATTAAATGAAGGAATGTCTGTGGAAATTTGCATGTCTAGCTGGAGTAGGCATTCGATGTATGGTTTCTTCCTTCCTAAATACAATTAGCCTTGAAGCTGATACCTGAGCAGGGCTAAGAAGAATAGCCAAGATGGACAAGAAAGTTATGGAAAGGTGGCTGGAAAGTAATCCCTTGGTTTCTTTTTAGAGAAATAAAGGCATTAGGAAACAAGATTCTTAAAAAATTTATAAGAATTTAAGAAATGAATTAAGAGGAGAATAGTAAACATCCCAGTTTGTTTTAAATGAAGTACTTCAAGCTTCCATTCACCCAGCTCATCCCTGGGAAGCACCTATGGAGAGCTGTCTAGACCTGGTCCCCGTTACTGGCAGCTATGTGTAAACACCTGTGTCACAGCACAGTTAATTTTCTCACTGCTCTTCAGAGAGTGAACACTCTTTTCTACTCCTTCCCAACCTGAGTCAGAATTGAGTGGAGGAGCCTCGGCCACACCAAGCAGGAACTAACTACCACAGGTCCTTTCTTAGGGAGCTTTCAATTCTCTGCCTGTAGTAATAAGCCTCCGTCTTTTAAACAGAACAAATAATTAGGCAATCTTTACCTCTAGTGAAAAGGAGACCGGCCTCTGCAAACTTTTCCAGAAACAGCCTGGGGTTAGTAATAAACAAAGGCAATTGTGTAAGCAGTTAGTTACAAATAAGCATGCTGGACTTTCTCCCTACTTTATCAGTTAGGCAATTCTTGTGACTAGTTTGCAGGACCTGCTGAGCAGTCAGCACAGAGAAGTGGTGGGAATAAGAACATTCAGAGAGTGGTTTGAAGGAGCAGCAGAAGCATTTCGTCTTCATACTCTCTATGCGCTTGGGTTTCTTGAATTCATCACACCTGCAGCAGACAGAAAATGGCCACATTGAAGGTAAGGAACTATCTGGCAAGTTTGACATGGCTTCTTCAGCCAGAACTTATGGAAGCTTCTGAGAATTCCAGAGCATCAGAGTTAGAAAGGATTTCGAGAGGCCCTGGTCCAAACCCCTGTCTTAAGAGGCTTCACTATGCTATCTGTATCTATAGGCATGGCTGGGGCTGTGGGGATGATGGAGAGATGATAAAGAGAGAGAGAGAGAGAAAGAAAGAGAGAGAGAGAGAGAGAGAGAGAGAGAGGATGCTCTTACTGTCCATGCCTTGCCTTTGTTCATTTCAGATATTGTCTTGGGAATCTGCAGATATCATAAGAGCTCCCTCCCACTGTGGGCAGGCACATTTCTCACTATGTCCATTTCCCAGCCCCTACTCTCTGACACCTGCCTGTGGCTGTGGTTTCCTGGATTGACTCTAGCTAACCAATTAGATATGTTTAATCTACTCAGTTATTTTGAGGCTCACAGTCAGCCCTTGGCCAGCAGAAGTCCCAGCACTTCCTCTAGGAAATAACTCCTTTTTATCATTTATGTACAATTGAAGATTATGTGTGGGTAATGTGGCTATTAATGAATTGACTCATATTGTAATTGCAGGGCTGTAAAAACATACTTTCCTCCTACCTTCTAAGTTCTTCTAGCTGGGCTAATGATCAAACTAACAGACACAGATTAACAGGAGACAGTGTCCAAAGTTTATTATGTAGACATACATTCAGGAGTCCATAAGAATGTGACCCAAAACACACTAAGCAGTTGGGGCTTATATGCCAGGCTGGACAAAGGAGAAGAGGGGACGGAGTCTGAGATTTCAAAGGGGAAATGGGTATTTCACAGGTAGAGGAGAAAGAGGGAACACATGGCTACCAAATTCCTAGGCAACCCAGGAACAAGGGGACATAGTGGGGAGTCCAGTAGGACAAGCTTTTGCCAGGATTCTTCCTGTCTACCATACTTTATTCAACATTTCAAGGTGAATAGGCTAAAGTCCCCTTCCTGGAGTAGGCCTTTCCATCTGAATTCCCTTTAGGAGGAAAAGGGGATGGTCAAAGGTTTTTCTGAGTCTTTTGTTTTTTAATAACCAGCTTTAATCAATAGTACAAAAGGCTCATTTTGTGATGGCAAAACTTTGGTTCCCCTCAGAATCATCAAAAATTTGGGATGCAGGCACTCTTGTTTCTATTTAAACAGTACGGGAAGTAGAGAGATTAAGTGATGTGCTCAAGGTGATGGAGATTTTATTAGAAGCTGGGTTTTTCTGAATCCAAAGCCCAGGTTCCAAAAGGAGCCTTAGGAATCTACCAGATTCCAAAAGGAATCTATCAGACTGAGTGCCTTAAGACCAGGGAAAGGGAGTGTGTCCCTAGTGTCTAAAACCGTGCCTGATGTCCAGCCCAGGCTTTCGTGAGTGCCCAACACATGCATATGGAACTTCCCAGAACCTTGACTCAAACCATGTGGGCCAGACTCCAGGCTTCTTTCCAGAATGCAGGGTTTGAGTACCTCCCTAATGCCCTTCAACTGATGCTGAGTTTGATGAATCAAGAATCTCCCTAATTGACAGGGATCCTGAAAACACTCAATAGAAAAGTAAAAGTTGTTTTCCTTATCTTTGTGCCTGATCAAGAATTAGAAAAGTTGAGAAAACTCTCATTCTGTCATTCAGCAAAAATTGTGTTAGTATGTGATGTCACAGATCAATATAGGAGAGGAACTGAATCTGGGCTCGGTGGGGTCAAGAGAAACTTCGTGAAGGAGGCTATTTCTGAGCTGAGTCTTAAGAGAGACGTGGAAATGACAAGGTGAAAAGGGATGGGTGCCAGAGGCAGCCCCGTGTATTCTGGGGTCCAAAAGTGGTCCAGCTCAATTTGAGTTGCTGCAGGGACAGCCAAATTGAAATTCCCAGGAGATGGTCAGATGTATGGATCTGGATCTCAGAGCAGCAAGTAGGGGTAGGAGAATATTGGGAGGTCATTATATTAAAGGTAGTAGTTGAAGTTTTGGAAGAGGAGGAGTACACAAAAAACTGTGTTCCTGATGAAAATCCTATGGGAGAGCTCAGCAGGGGTTGGAAACATCCTTACCATTTATAAATAAATTATGTCTAAAATCCCTTCTGAAATTTTTAAGCAACTTATTATGCGCAGCCCCAGCACACCACTGTAAATTGCATGCTGGTCTTTGTTCTCAGTTTCAAAGGGATTCTTCCTAGCCTGCTGTCTAATCTCCACAAGGAAAGGTTAGCTCTAGAGATCGGATATCCAAACACAGAATGCCAGATTGCATCATTCTAATCAATAAGCATTATATAAGCTAAAAAATGTATTTCTCAGCTTTTATTTTTTCATTTTAATGGATATGTTAACACCAAGCTTCAGATGAAATCACATTTACATGAAAGCAGCACAACTGGAGGAAGAAAATTCAAAAGATAAAATAAGAAAATTAAATTTAAAATAGACCACCCTGTGTTCTTCTTGCTTTACTTCTACATGTCTTGATTTCCTCATGACTTGATTTCTAAAATGAAGAGCAGTTTCATATGCAGGCTTAGCGAACCAAACATTTTCATTCACTAGGTCCGGCTCTGAATTTAACAAACTTCTGGGGTGATTCTAATGATTAGCCAAAAATGGGTCCCACGGGCCTACGTAATTATTGTATTAGTTTCCTGTTTCTGCTGTAACAAATTACCACAAATTTAGCAGCTTGAAACAACACATATTTATTCTCTTACAGGTCTGGAGGTCAGAACTCCAAAATCAGTTTCATTAGGCTAATGTCAAGGTGTTGGCAAGGCTGCTTCTGCTGGGAGACTCATTTCCCTGCCTTTCCCAGCTTCTAGACGCTGCCCACATTCCTTGCCTTGTGACCCCTTTCTCCACCTTCAAAGTGTATCACTCCAATCTCTGCTTCCATCAACATATCACCTTTTCCTCTTCTGGAGTCAAATCTCCCTCCACCTCACTCTAGTAAGGATACTTGTGATTACATTTAGGGCACACTCCAAAAAGTCAAACTATCTCCGTATTTCAAGATCCTTAACTTAATCACATCTACAACATAAGATAGGCAAAAATCACATCTCTTTTGCTATATAAGGTAACACGCACAAATTCCAGGGATTAAGGCATAAATATCTTTGAGGATCATTATTCAGCCCACCACAATATTCTGCAAGTTCCCCTAACAGTCTGTATTCTATGTTTCCAATAAGGTTGATGAGAAATACTGGACTCTTTCCAGAGGAAAAATGGTAGCTGTAGCTGCATCTCTACCCTGATTTGTCTCTCTTTCCTTCATTCCCAATAAAAGGAAGTGAGATGCACCATCCGCTCAGGGTGTTACTCAGAATCAGAGTCAGGAGAAAACACCTCATAAAACTACTCTTGACAAATAAATCATATCCTGAGGACCAGGTGAGAATTTAAAAACTGTGTACTAGGGAGCCGCCAAAGAACTGATGGCAGTGAACTTACACGGAGCTCCGTCATTTGTTCTTTTATTTTAAAAGGATGCGGACAATTCTCTTGGAAAGAAACGAAATCATACTTTTATGTGAAATCAAATTATTCAGAAATCTGGACTGAAGAAAATATACAAACACACTTGCTAAATGTTAGGGGGGTTGCTTTTTGTTTTTTGTGTTGTTGTTGTATAAGGTAATTTGTACATAGTCACTGAATCAGCTGGAGTTGAAGGCTTGGATTTTTCACAGCAGATATAGGAGAGTTCAGATTCTGTCCTTGATCTCAAAGCCTTGGGAAAGCAGCTTCAGAATACTGCTTCCTTAATTCAAATACCATCAGCAGTGAGGGACATGGCATTTTAAAGCTCTAACAAACTCATCTGTAATTTTTCTCTCAGAGCGCTATGAAAACCAACTGATGTGAGGGTGACTCAGCAGTTTCCACCCTCCTCTTCAGCCACTGCACCACAGCTAAGATTGAGACACCAATTCAGGACTCACACCAGTCCCAGAGCTGGGTGACTCCTTTCCAAATAACCAGCTTCCTTTTCTATTTTTTAAAGCAGTCTGAAGCAAATGCTTCAGAACTCCATATACTCTAACCTATAACCTTGGCCTCTGTTTTGAGGCCAGCAGTTGCAAAGAATAGGGATAGCTCAGCTGCATTCCTCCTCACTCACCTCCCTGCCTCCTGCAGAGAGAAACAACCCAGCAGTTGAACAAAGTGAAGGCACTATAACCCTCAGTGGCTTCAGTCACAGATTGGTCTAAAATTCTATTTCACAGAATTGAAGATAATTGGGGTCATTACCATTTCTCAGCATCTCAAATTCAATATTGTCGATGGTGAGTAAGAACTTCATTTAGAGAGAAGAAAATTTTGTTCAGTGGAGAGTCAGAATGCTGGATGGTCTCTGCCATTTCCCCAAAGAAATCATTCCAAACTGCATGCCACTGCTGTTAACCAATCTGTATATAATAGAACTCGATGTTTTTAATGCTGATAGATTTTCAAATATACCAAGAAAATTGTGTCTGGAGGCAAAAAGAATCATTTCCCTTCCATTGCTTGCTCGGTCATAACATTTCACATTTGATATTCCTTCCAAATATAGACAGCTGTTGGTTTGACCATCACTCACACATGCAGGCGTGTTGCACCCAGCTCATTCTTCTCCATGCGGCTGAGAACTCTGGAGGGCTTACCCTCCACCCACTGACAGTCTTCTTGTATCTCTTAAAGACATGTGCTCAGATGGTAGGAGTGAAGCTGCACTTTCATTATCCTGGGCTAAAATTAAGTACTTTTATTAGGATCAGCGATGGAGGGAAATGACCATTTGTTTTGATGATTAAGTTAAAAAAAAAGGGTTGCAGGTTCTAATCCGACAGCACCAAAAATAGACTCACATTAGGATAAAATCGAAGTGAAAACGAAATCAGACAATGGATATCTATTGAGCACCTTCTATAAACCAGGCACAGGGCACATAGATGTATACAAGACTGCCATAGTTTCAGACTTCATGGAGCTTACAAACTGGCAGAGAAGTCTGACAGTGAACAAAAATTCAGAGGTGTGTTAGTGTTGTAACAATAAGTTTCACCGGTTCCACATACTTTCCTTTCTTGAGAAACCCCCCCGACTTTATTTTCTCTGGGTGTAAAGTAAACAGATGGCAATCAAAATAGACACCGTTTTGCCACTGTGGACAGATTCTGGTCTGGCACTTCTCCTGAAAGCCATCCATACCTTCAAACTTCCTTTTTATATGTATAATCCATAAATGAGCCAGATAATGTAGGCTTCTGCCTAAAGTTAGGCTAATTTGGAGAACTTTCTCTCAAGGGTTTTGGTCTAAGACTGAATCCACATGCCTCTTTACAGTTATTTGTTTTAGGGTATGGATGGGGAATGGAGCCCCAAACTCAGGGAGGTTTCGATCTAGGCCCAGCAAAATCCTACTAATCTGGAGTTGAGGTGATGCCTGAGACATCTCCCCTCTCAGAAACTCGCTGAAGGAACCAGAATTAAAGAACCTGTTCTTGGAGTGAGATAATTAAGGACAAGCCTATAAATCGACTAAGTGCAGCGAAAGGTGGAGAGTCTACGCAATATCCAGCACTCTTCTCCCAACTAATTGATGGCCTTTAAAATTCACACAGAACATATTATCTTTCCTAAATGGTTCACATGCCAAGACATAGCAAAGACATTATGTATGGAATGTCATACAGTAGCACATGTCCATACAAAGATTTTTACTTTCGTAGACTGTCAGTGTTATGAAATCTCTTTAAATCTCATTAATGGTGGCCTTTGTGTCTTTGTCACGTGCAGTACATTTCCGGATTCGGGAACGAGTGTGCCTCAGAGGACCCTCGCTGCCCCAATGCTCTGCCAGAAGGACAGGTATGAGTAAATAGAATATTACTGTAGCTTAGAGAGCTCCGAATTGTAGGAATGAATGATCAGCCCTCGGGCCAAGCGCCTGTACCCACCACCGCTCTTGTAATTTAGCCTGTGAAGTGCCTAGGAGTTTGACAAATCATTAAGACAATCAAGAATAAGAACAATGACAATACGAAGATTAAAGTTGTTTATTGGTTACCTACAGCAAAGCAACCAACCTAAAATAGTAAGACTAAATGTAGGACTTTCAGGAGGGTGCCCTAGGTACACGGCCAAGGGGACTTCTTTGTAGATCCTCTGAATGGCTAAGATAGGACAATGATGGCAAAATAATCAGCTCCAAAAAAAAACGTATGCACAATGACGTTCACACTAGTGTGTTGGTTATAATAATAAAAATATAGCAAACAAAATTTCTTTCCAAAATTTTGAAGAATATTTCATGCATGAAAAAAAATGCTCATGATATAGTGTTTCTTCTTTTTAAAAAGTCCTGATTATTACAGGACTATACGTATCATAAAATCCTCATTTTGGAGGATAAGAATGGAATGAAACATATCAATATGTCAACAGTGGGTTATTTCTGGATGGTGAGATAATGGGTTATATTTTATAAGTTTTCTATAATAAGCATGTAATACTTTTCTAATCATGAGGCAGAGTCACGTAAAAAGTTATTACAAGGAGTATGTATGCAGTGGGGATGATCATGTGCAGTAGCCCCGAGCAACCCCATCCAGGACAGAATCCCCCAAGGGGGTGTTTGGTGGGAAGGTGGGATGCTTTTCACATTGGAGTGATGTTATTTATTGCTTCTTTTGTTTTAGAACAATCCTCAAGTTTGTCCCTACAATCTGTATGCTGAGCAGCTCTCAGGATCAGCTTTCACTTGTCCACGGAGCACCAATAAAAGAAGGTACAAGGATTAGATTAATTCCGACCTGCAGAATACAGGACCTATAACTAGTACTTGGTGCAGCCACCTACACCTGGCCCATAGCCTTCCAGGGCTGTCTATGATCCTGCTTCTGAACTGCTGTGCTCTGGGTCATAGTTGGGGGCGGATGGGCCTTGTCTCCAGCTAGAATCAAGTGACTGGTGGATGAAACTGAGAGAACAGCTGCACAGAGTCTGGAAACACATGTCCAATTCCATTTACAAATTCTCACTTGTACTCAGAAGAAAATGTTCCCAATAGTCTGGCCTCCACCTAAAGATTGTCCAATTGAGTTTTGGATTCTGGTATACTTGTTTGTTTGGGTTTTTCAAATAATTAACTCAAAAGTATAGAAGATTCAGCACAATATTTTCCTTAGTTGACTGTTCTTTGCATGAAAAGGTTGGATAATCAAAGCTTGGGTAGTTGAAAGGTCATGTGTTACAGCCCCTTGTGGTTTGCATTAATAAGGTTTTTATTCTTTGGAATCTGCCGTTGCTGGAAACCAGTACATTCATTAGCACAATGTGTCGTATTCCATGTTTGCTCTAATCCTACAAGCCAACGTCAATGAACTCACTCTCTTGATTAACTCCTACGAGGCAGGTGGAATGCAGTATGTGTTGTGATTTGGGGAGATAGTAAGTGTTGTGATTTGAACAAGTAGTGTCTAATTATAGGAATTTCAGGCTAGGGCATCTGTGAAGAGGGCTGCTACTGATTTTGGAGATTTGGGGAAGTCAGCAGGTGGTCATGTACTGCTTAGTGGAAGGGACTGGGTTTATCTCCATGAAGCCCTCCTAAGAAGCAAATGAGATACTAGTACAGAAGCATGACGGAACACACAAATGACAGATCTGTCCCCTGAGTGGTTAATCATGACTACTCTATAGTCAAGCCCACTGAGCTTCAGTCCTGGCTCCTTCTCTTTCCAGCTATGTGAACTTGGGCAAGTCATCTACCCTCTCAGAGTCTCTGGTTTCTCATTTGTCAGAAATAATACCTATTTCATAGTTGTGATGAGGACTGAAGAAAGGAATGTATGTAAAGTGCTTAGCACATTGCCTGGCACATGGTGAGTGCTCAATTGACATTAATTATGAGAATCATCATTATTGTCACCATAGCAAAGTTTCTCCCCTCCAATACAGAGTATCCCTAGGAGGCTCTCAGAGAACTGAGTGTGAGATATGACAGGTGTTATACTACCACGTCAATATCATGGTCAATATCATCTCTCAATAGATACAGGCATGGAGGGAGGAAGAGATAGTTTCCCATACTCATCAAAAATCAAGAGTTAATTCTACTGCTATTTAATCTCTCCTCTCTCTCTCTCCCTCTCCCTCTCCCTCCCCCTCCCCCTCCCTCTCCCCCTCCCTCCCCTCTCTCTCTCCCTCTTTCTCTCTCTCTCCAAGCCCAAACAGTCAAGGTAAGGCAAAAAGACAATTCCTGTCCAATCTAATTTATGACAACCTGGCCTCCATGACTATGTTCTTCACTTTATGTCCCAGTTACTAACAGGACACCTGGACTCCGGATTCTGCTGCCTGCCCCATTATGCAGCAATATCTTCTGCCAGCAGGAGCTGAGCTCTGATCCAGGAGGCTGAAAAGGAGCTGTTGACATTTCATTAAGAAGCTGGCACCATTCCCTGAATCAGAATTAAATCTCTGTCCAGGGCAATGTAGTGCTGCCTGGGGAGTTTTATAAACTCAGCTAAAAAATAAGGGACACTAGGCATGGCTCACCCATCTGTTTAGAACTCTTCAAAGGTATCAACAAGAATATTATGAAAATGACCAAAATCCCCAGTGGGAAGATGGAACTAGCTCCATTCATAGATGAGCAAGCTGAACTTCTTAAAGTTAATCACTACTCATTTAAACTACAGAGTGAAGGGCCCCCACAAAACTATCAGAGATTACCGTGTTTTCCCAAAAATAAGACCTAGACAGATGTCAGCTCTAAAGCATATTTTGAAGCAAAAATTAATATAAGACCCAATTTTATTTTAATATTTAGTAAGGTTAATATAATGTAATGTAATGTAATATAATATAATATAATACTATTTATAATAGTATTATAATGTAATAGTGTTATAATATAATACAGGTCTTATATTAATTTTTGCTCCAAAAGATGCATTAGAGATGATGGTCTGGCTAGGTCTTATTTTTGGGGAAACATGGTATATCTATCTAGGATTAATTTTAATCATATTAGTTAACTGATCCCTTAGGTCCTGGGAAGGACAGAGAATGTGGAATCATAAAAACCCAGATGATTAGGGGTGGACAGACAATTCAATACACATTTAATAAGTGAGCACCCACCGTGTGCCAGGCATTCTAAGTATATAAACTCTGAATCCTCACAACAGTCCTAGGAGATAAGGATAAGGAACACAGGATCAAGAAAGTTTTGTAACTTGCCTGGGATCACACAGGTGGTTCTAAGGTACACACACACACACACACACACACACACACACACACACACAGACGCACGCACACGCACACTGTCAAAAACATATACTACTAGAAACTAGAGAGGCTTAGTTTTTCATGGCCTGAAGTCCAAAGTCTGAGGTCATATCATCTAGAGCTGGAGAAATCAAATGGAAACTGAACAAATCTAGCCTTTTCAACTCCCAAGTGGTTCGTGTGTGGTCAGGCCAACTCCACTCCCGAAGCAGACTATTCTAGGGCTTCAAGGGCCAGAGCCTGTTGTAACAGGTCTGATCTCCCATTGTCAGAAGTAGTGTTCCTCTTTCCTCTGTAGTCTGTCGGGGTAATGGCCTCTGAAAGGACTTGGGGCCTTCTTAATGAGTATCAGTGTCCCTCTCAACTTCTCTGGCCTCCTGGTGTCCTTCATGTTTCCTTCATCAGAGTCTTCTTCTCTTTCTGAAGCCCGAGATCTGAGTCCTGACAGGAAGATCTTTGGCTCAGACCTTGACCTCTACAGATAGTAAACTTTGAAAGGAAGGAAGGAAGGAAAGAAGGGGGCCATAAGTGTACTATAAGAAAATATGGACAGATAGTCTTATAATTTTAGAGCACAGAAATGTTAATTTTCTAAACCTCTTACAAATTAATATCAAAAAGACAAATAACCCAATAGAAGAATGGTGAAGGACTTGTGCAAGAAATTTGTAGAAAAATTATAAAAGTCTAATAAACATACATATTCTTAAACTTACTCACAATAAAGAAATGCAAAAGTAAAATGAAAGACTATTTTTTACTTGTAAGGTCAAATTTATTAATAATACCCCATATTTGTGCAGATGTGGGCAATTAGGCACTCACACATTTTTGTTGTGAAAATAAAAAGTGGTACAATGATTTGGCAATTTTGCTCACATATGTGTTGAACATAACCGAGAGAATATACAAGAAAGTTTTTAAGCTCTGTTAGCCTCTGAGGATTAGCCCTGAAGAAACTAGAGGAGAAAGCTTTTTACCTTTCAGGGTTTTTTTAATTACTTGAATTATTTTTTACCACTGGCAAGTATTACTTTTATAATTTTAAAGAAGAAATTGATTTATATTTCAAAAATAACAAAGAAACCACCCATAGCCTCTCAACCTATGTAGGATTCATTGTCCTCAGCTTCCAGAGCCAGGATTCATGTCCGATGACATATATAAGCTAATGTTCTTTAATGGATTTTCCTGCACAGATGTCCCTCAAGGTACTTCCCCTTCCTTTATCATTGTCGTTGGGAAAGACAATTCTTCATTTTTGTCAATATGGGAATAACCAAGAGCCAGAGCCTTAATGTGAAGAATAATAGGTGGAGTGGAAAGGGGAGAAGAGGCCAGGGTTATGGGCAGCAGCGGTTATTAAGTGATGCTGTGTCATCGCTTCTCACATTAAAGCCCACAGATCGTTGTTGACTTGAGTATCTTCCTGATGGTACTTCCTGAGCCAGTCTGTATATCTATCACTCATAACACATCACCATAAACTTATGTGTCCTTCTTTCCCCCCAGTTGGCTGTATAGGATTCTACCTTCAGTCTCTCACAAGCCCTTTGAATCCATTGACCAAGGCCATGTTACTCACAACTGGGATGAAGTTGATCCTGACCCTAACCAGGTAACTGGGTCCTGTGAATTGGAGCATACCATATATCCGAGGCCTTGAATAGAAATGTTTAAGTCAAGCTTGAGTGTTGGAGAAATTAAACAGTTTTAAAAAATAAATGCTAAACGTATCTGTTCTTTGGCTCAAACTTGGGTAGGAATTTTGGATTCGATCAGTTATCTGCATGCACACGTATATGCATGTAAGCTTGTGTTTTTCTAGCCTAATGGCTTCTAATAGATAGGCACAGAAGTGGTTCAGACTTGGCAGGAGTGCCAAGGTGACTTGGATGAATGGAAATTATATAGGCTGGTGAAAATATCTTTGTGCCCATAGGTTTGTTTATGTGTTCGTTTTCATCTAAATTTACCACAGAATATAAAAAACACATTCAACACTTACATATCTAAAAAGAGGCCTCTGATATAAGGATGAGCTGGATTCTGTAAGTCTATTGTGGTGACAGATTGTTATCACATTCTCTGCAGACCTAGGGATTTCCATTCCTCGCCTAAGTTTCCTCCTTTTGGTTGAGTGACCAGTGGGATTTTCCTCTGGGCATTAGTATTATTAATATATTCTGCTTTCACTAATGAGACAGACCCAATGCTATAATGAAGTGAGCTTTATTTTGTTTTCTTTTATTTTACCTTCTGAGAACTCCAGTGTACTTATTCCCTTTGTCCCTCAGCTTAGGTGCACGTCACTGATAACAAGTATATAATACAGGAAAGAAAAACAGACCCAGGTTTGCATCTCTACCTTCCACTACCTGCTGTGTCCTTGCGTCACAGTGTTTTACCTGTAAACTGGGATGGTCAGACATCTGCCCCGCAGTGCTGTTGTGAAGATTATGTGAGAGAACGGGTGTGAACATGCTTCACACAGTGCCTGGCACACAGGAGGCAAGAACCACAACTCTGATGCAGCCATTTTGATATCTTCACTTAAAGGCAGCGATAATACATATAAATCACAGAATTTATATCCACATAAATCTGTTTTCTCATTTTATATTAATTTTATTCTGAGGTCCCCATCTGCCAAATTGGCACAAAATAACTTTGTCCCGGTCTGCCTGGGAATTGCTGGTCTGAAAAGGTGCCAAAGTAGGAGAAGGGGTTGGGCCTTGCTGGTTGGTCCCCCCCACTGGGTAGTGTTGAGACGCCTATTGCTCTGCTACTAACATGCCAGGTTTGGGCATGAAATCAGCTGCAAGGCCACGTCTGGTCCTCTCGTCTTGGATATACCACTGGGCCATTCCCTCGCTCTTGGAGTTGCCAGGTCACAGGTTCAAGATACCCCAACACCACCACCATTCAAAGTTCCCTCTCTTTCTTTCTTTCTTTCTTTCTTTCTTTCTTTCTTTCTTTCTTTCTTTCTTTCTTTCTTTCTTTCTTTCTTTCTTTCTTTCTTTCTTTCTTTCTCTCTCTCTCTCTCTCTCTCTCTCTCTCTCTCTCTCTCTCTCTCTCTCTCTCTCTCTCTCTTCTCTCTCTCTTTCTCCCTCCCTCCCCACTCTCCCCTTTCCAAAGCCCAAGGAAATCTGCTGCCTCCAATACCAAAATACCAAATCCCCTTCCCCTCAATGACTGGATTTTTTTCTGTAGAACCAAAGCCAGAATAATCATAGTCACTTTTGGATTCCTGCTCTACTCCATCTCTTCCCTAATTATGGAAACTCAGTGAATTAAGTATCTGCTTGAATGCTACTCGGGGACAAAAAGGGAGGCATTCAGAGTGGGGAAAATGAGAGTTAACAACTTAAAATATTATCCGCATCACAGCCATTTTGAAATCTGGATACTTTGTCTAAACTTCCATTTGTGTGAAGTTTAATGCGTGAAGCAGACATCCTCCCCAGTCCACCATGAGCC
Organism: Rhinolophus hipposideros; assembly: GCF_964194185.1. NCBI lineage: Eukaryota > Metazoa > Chordata > Mammalia > Chiroptera > Rhinolophidae > Rhinolophus > Rhinolophus hipposideros. Next base: position 47,083,030 of record NC_138048.1, on the reverse strand, counting down.
TATATAGTGCCTTTGAGCATATCAGAAAGTCAGCCCCTGCTCCAACCCCCAATCCTGCAGGCACAGTCCCCTGCCGAGACATAAGGCCAGGCTTTCAGCTCCTGCCCCTTTCCTCTTCTGCCAGTCAGGGCCCTTGTGTGGTACACAATTTGTATAGCCAACCTGAGGACCCTGTCTTCACTTTGTTCTTAAGTCTCACCTGGGCTCCTAATCCAACACTATCTCACCACCTTCTCTTCCACACTCTGGGGTGAGGAATGCATCTGGCACTCCATCCTCATTTAATCATTTGCCTCACTCATTTAACCATTTACTTCGCTGCTGGTCTCATAAAGGGCCATACACCACACCCGCCAAAGTCACTGCTCATTCTCTGAGAATCTGCTTGACTCTTCAGTGGGTTACATCTCAAATTCTTTTTTTAAAAAATTTATTGGGGTGACAATTGTTAGTGAAATTACATAGATTTCAAGTGTACAATTCTGTGTTACATCACCTATAAATCCCATTGTGTGTTCACCACCCAGAGTCAGTTCTCCTTCCATCACCATATATTTGATCCCCCTTACCCTCATCTCCCTCATATCTCAAATTCTAATTTCTCTCTTAGAGTTAAAATGGCCACACTTGTTTGATTTTAATTTAAAAATATACCTGACTGCTTAGTAATGTAACTCCATCTTCCATTAGAAAATGTAAAGGATGGATACCTATACTTTGGTAGGATTCCTGGTTGGGATAAATAAATTAAGCATTTATTATATACTTTGGAAGGTTGAGAGCGTATTTGGATCACAATACGTTTTCTAATTCTTTTCTTCAGGTGGCACAGAGAATTCCCACTTAAGTTTCTGACAGTTCTCTCAAGCAGAGCCAAATAGCATATTAGGCAAAGGGTGGTTGTAAAATCAGCAAGTAAAAGAAAAATTAAGTATAAACAAAATTATCTCTGAAAAATCCCTTAAATCACCCTTCAAGTGTAGGGTACATGATTTTGTGTGTGCTGCCTTGTATGATAATTCTTAGGTACACTAAATTTGAGAAACATTGAGCTGGACTAAAGAAGGATTACAGGAAAAGTCCATAGGCAGATGGCTGGGAATTCAAATCCTGGAACCTTTAAGATGACTATTAAATGACTAGTGGTTATTTAATAACTAGGGTTGGAGTGGGGAGTCCCAGTGGCCCTACCTGCTCACATCATCCACTCCCGTCATCTAAGACGCTAGAACCATAGTACATTTTTATAGATTTGATTATGGTTGTGTGGGCAACAGAGGAGCCTCACTTATTTCATATCATTTTATTTAGCTTGTGGGGTTAGGTTTGAAACCTAATCTTTAAGAAAAATGTGACTCTACTGTGAATGTGGTATGTAATATGCTCAGTAATATCATTTTATTATGTATTATTATTTCTATGACTGCTATTGTTACATTTTATTTAACATGAATATACCCTTTTATAATGATTATTTTGGAGTATAGGTGGATTATTGATGGAAGCTAAAGTTGTTCTGATAGAATTTTTTGATTTTGTCTTATTATGAAGGTAACAAATACTTATAAAAACTCAAATGATGCAAAATTATCAAAGTAGGAAATGGAAGTCTCCCACCATAGGTGGGAGTCAAGTATGCCATCTGGGCATGTTAATTCATTATTTCACAAATAGTTAACGTACATTTTGAGAAGAACGTTTGAGGCAGATGCATTAAAAAAAAAAAAGAACGTGAGTTAATACAGAGGCATCAAAATAGCTACATGAAAAGTTCCTGCTTCCTTTCCAGTAGACCTTCAATACATATTTATTTCCTCCCTGCTCCTCCATGTTTCCCCTTCTAAACTTTCTTTGCATTTCTCCTTGAACTTGTTACCTTTCCCCAGTTTGAATTCCTTCAAACACTTTCTATATGGTGGCCGCCAAACAAATTTCTTCTCCGAATGTTTCCCCAGCTCATTTCAACCTTGTGCTCACACACTTTGGGACCGATGTGCCCCCAGAACTCAGTACTGCCTCTATGAACACCGGCTCCATCAACGCAGTGGTCTGTCATATTCCTGCTATGTGATCTCTGTCACCTGCCATCCTGCTTTCCTTGTCCTGATACACACACTCTGGTGGTTCTTGCTCCATCTATGCTTTTGTCTTTTCATTAACACCTTCTTGACAAGTTAATATCTCTTTCCAATTTTATGCTTAATTAATAACCACAGCAATCTGCATTCATCACCTGTCCCCACTCATAACCTCTTCCAAATATATATTGCAGACTCCCACTGAGAAAGTCTGAGAAAATTCTATTTAGGTACCTATCTGACAGTTGAAGCCTGTATGATAGGTATGTCTTCACCTGTCACAGATCAAATCAAATAATTCAATCAGCTTCACCAACTCCCCACATCTCTGGGAATTTGAAGATCTGGGAATTACTAATGTTTCCTCCCAGAGAACATCATGGCATATGCTATCGTCACTGTTATCTCTTTGATACCCTCCCAGGAAGATTGGGGACTATACCTACAAAACTTCATTTTTATTTATAAATATATGTAATCAATTGTCTAAGAATTAATGCAAACTCTTTTAGAGTATATTTAAATTCAGCCTGTGGACATTACAAGTTCAATCCATTAATATCTCACATAAGGAATATCCCTAATTTTGTTCATCATTCACCTTCCTCTAACTTCTGGAATCTCAAAATTTAACAAATAAATGTGCATCCAATATAACTGTGATTTTACAGGTTTCAATTGGCATCCCTGAATCAGCAATGCTCTTAAAGATCAGAGTCCTTTTTAAAGTTTATCTTTTGTATTACTAAATCCCCAACCTCTTGATTGTTGGAAAGTCAGACTCTTGACCTAGTTAAGGCTCAGCTGAGGAAATTACCTTTTAGTTCTCAACCAGTATAATTTGGACCAAGTGATAAACACCTCAGAGCTAATTAAAGACTACAGCAAAAATTCCCTCTGCCTCCAGGACATGCAAATTATCAAAAATGTTTCAAAACAATACACCTTTACAGGGTATTTGCTGTCTAATTTGACGAATTGTTCAGGTCTCACCATCCATCCTAAAAGCTCTTTCCCTTCAAAAATGTCTTGGGTTTCCCACCTCTTTAAGCTTTTAACCCCTTGCAATTCACCCTGCCCCAACCATTCTATTGAAACTATGTATGCCTTCTTTAAACAACAACAATGCACCCCTTACCATGAATACATGTTTTTATTCAAAATTTATATGGAAGTGTCAATCAGTGCCTAATAATGCCTCTAATGCAGAGTTAACAACTTCTAATGTTTTGGTTTCTTTCTTCCCAGTCTTTTTCTTTGTACATATATGTAAATAAATAAGATCTGGGGTTCCATGCAGCCAGAGACCAGAAGTAATTGAAAATAATTTCAACCTTCATTTGCTTTTCCTGAAAACATTAAAGAATATCAAATATATGGCCCACTACACGTTCTAGGTCCTCTTTCTCCGATTTTTCCCAGGCTCCAACCCTCTCACACCTTGAGAGCTATGTCTCCGTCATCTTCATACGACCTGCAGTGTCCTGCACACGCCTTCTTCCACATAGTAGAATCACAAGTGTTTGTGGAATGTATTCCCTGATACTGCAGATCCCATCAGCCTGTAAATAGACTGGATTCCTTTTCCCTAAATGCACTCACTGGCGTTTGCCAGCTTTGCAGCACACATTGCCCCTTTCAGCCCTTTTGACAGCTTTCTGGCTCTTTTTATAGTACATCTCCATCAACTAACATTTTATACGCCTTGGAAAGATGTTGGAACTGTCTGCAAACCAGATGATTTCATTGAGTCTGTCTCTTATTTTCCACGTATAAGAATGTCAACTGGATCCTGTGCGAGGACTTATTCCTGAGGGAACATTGCTGTTTATATTTCTCTTCCAGAGTCATTTCTTCTTAACCATTTCCTCATTTTTTCCTATCAGAAAGTGTCCACACTTCCAGGGTTATAGGTTCCCTGAGGACAGACTGTCATGTTCACCTCTAGCACCTAGCATAAAACCTGGCACACAGAGAGGTTCAATAAATCATTTGAATGAATTCATATCAGGAGATTGGACAAGAATGCTAACCCTGAAGTACTTAGCAGGGAGGTCCCAGGAGTCAGACTGGGCCAGGGCAACTTAGCACTGGAGGAGCAGTAAATGAGGTCAGATGGGAAGACCAAGGACAAGATCACGAAAAGGAGGCAAAGCCTGGGTCCAGGAGCCAAGAACATCATGAATGGTTTGAGAAGCAGATCAGGACAACCTGGGAGTAAAGAGCTTAGCGTGCACGTTATTAAGAGAGGCTGAGAAAGTGTTGGCATCAGTTCTTAGTTTAAAAAAAATAAAAATGTAACTGCTCTAAACCATCCATGTTTTCACGTTTAAAATGGAGAGAATAATCATAGGAGTTTCAGATGGTTGTTGTGAGAATTAAATGTCATCCCCCAAGTATTTACTGAGTGGCTACTAAGTTTCATGCTCTATGCTAGGTGCTGAGTAATGGATGTAATGTCTTCAGCTTTATACTCAAGTCAAGGTCAAGTGGGAATCGAGGTTTCTTTCCATGAAAAACTGTTATCCAAAACCCATGAAGGCTCACCTTTGTTTGTAGTATCATGAAAGACTTTTGAAAGTGACTAGAATCCTCCTTACCTGTGCACTTGCCTATCACCTAAAAGAACTCCAATGGGTCTCTCAAAGCATGATTTCTCTCCACACCAGTCATTTTCATCAAATTGCTAGATTTGCTGAAGAACTCAGTGATCCACTATTTTATTTTAGTCACCCTCCACTCCCCGCACCCCACAATATACATACATCTTCCCAAGTCTGGACTGAAATTTACTGTAGTGGATTACCCTGGGCCTTTCCTAGCCATAATTGGACTAATAATTGCTGACATAATGGAATTTCTACTACAAGTTACTTCCAAATTCTTGGGTAGATGGTAACAACTTCCAATGATGTGTCTACCTCTAGCCAGCCAATGTTGTTGAGAGAATCTAACTCACCTAATCTGGCTGAGTCCAAGGCAATTTTGGAGGGAATCTCAGTAAATCAAAGAATCTCAGTGTTCAAGTTCAAAAGGATACTTGGGTCATCCAGTCCAAGCTCCCGATCTTCTGACTATGGAAATAACTGAGGTCAATTCCCTGGTTTCCTTTTCATTCCTGAGCATGACTTTCAAATCTTGATTATTAAGTATTGCCACTGATTCTCTGTCTTTCTCCTTTGGTAATCTTAAATAATTTTTAATTCTAACTTTGGACTCCCTTTTCAAATTATTTTTGACCTTCTCATTTCTAGTAACTAAAAATTTATTTTCCAACAGAATTTACAGAATACAGCTGCAAAATAATGTGATGCAATGATAAAATTGAAAAGAGAATCAGATGGACTCCCAATTATAGTCAGAATCTTCAACACCTCTCTCCAGTTGATAGAACAACTGGACAAAAAAGTCAGAAAGAATATGGAAGAACTAAGGTTTTTTCCCATGTATAAAGAACTGACTTACATTTTAGAAATAATCTTTGGACTTTTAGAAACAATTTGTCAATTTACTAGGTATTGCCTGAATATCATTTTGACTTCCAAAAATCTCACATTTGTTTTTCAGTCTTGTTCTTTGAGATATTAGCAATGTTCTCAATGCCTTATATTTATTTATTCATTCAATCATTCAGCACAGATTTGTTAATATCCACTATAGTCAAGACATTTCATTGTGTACTACAATTGATTTCATTATTTTTGAAATCTTTTATAATTAAATTCTGTTTATGTCCTATATAGCAATACTATGTAGTTTAATAAAGTAAACTGTTAAAAAGTCGTAGGACTAAATCAGTTAACAAGCACCCTTTGTTACTTTCAAAAGTTCTTCTTAGTCAACCAATCCTATTCTTTATCATGATTTGGTTTTTGCAATGCTGACTTCAGGCTCCTATCATGGGCAGGGTGGGGGGAATGTCTGGAAGAAAGGGCTGTCATCCTAGGGCCCCAGAAACATGGCCTTAATATGGGGCAGGATGGTCTGATAAACCCTCAGTTGGGTAAAGCCCAAGACAGGTCTCTAAGTCAGCCAAGGATGTCTATAGACCTCTGCCCAGTCTCTGCTCGTCTCCAGCCAGGCTCCTCCAGGAAGGGCAAATGCTTGAATCAATACTGGAGTCTTTTCTGGTGAGAAAAATGCCCAACTTTTGCATCTAATTCTGTACTTACAGCTCCAAGTAAACTCTCCAAAATAGAGATGTAGATTGCTCACAAAAGCCTTTTTCCACAGAAGCACAACAGGCTAAAATGCAGCAAAAGGCAAGCAACAGAAAATTCACTCTGGGATTTGTCACTTGGCTGGGTTAGCTGAAGGTAAGGGAAAGTAAACTTGATGAAAAAGGGACAATCCAAAAAGAAATTGAGGCCTCACTGGGAGAAGGGCACAAATATTTGGTTATTATAGAGCAGTGTCTTATCTCATTTAATCTTTCCAACAATCCAGTGAATAAGATATTATTATCATAATACTCCTGATGAGGAAATTCAGGTTTTTGAAAGACCGCGGACTCTCTTTGGGTGTCTCTCCTTTTTCTTTTTCTTTTTCTTTTTCTTTTTCTTTCTCTTTTGTTGCAGGTTTGTAAATCCTTAGGCTTCTATTATTTAAACATCCTTGCTATTTGGTAATTGGTATGTCACACCACATCTGGCCCAAGATACCACAATTTAGTTGACTGATTAATGGTTTGTTGGTTGGTCAGTTGGTTGACTAAGTAAACTTTTCTGAACATGACGCTTAACATAATGGAATTACTACTACGTCTACAAGTTACTTCCAAATTCTTGGGTAGATGGGAACTACTTCTAATGATATGTTTACTACTAGCCAGCACCCCATGGTTATATGTAAGAACAAACACAATCCAGAGGAAGAAAATGACTTGTCGGCGGTCACAGAATAGACGAGAAGCATCAATAGCAGAACTCAGGTCTCTTGGCTCAATCTAATGCACAGCCCCCTTAGATTGGCCTTGGATCAGAGCATGTAATTAAGCTGAACATATGGATTCAGCAGATGTTTTTACTCTTCACTCCATGGATTCTTCCTGTTTATCCTCTCCCCAGATCTCCCTCCTCACATTTAGCAAGATGTTACACCAAAGCTCCTAACCAGAATCTTTTGTCTGAAGATTCAAAGCTGGCTTCTTCTTGTGGGTACTGCGTTTATCAGAACCACTTTGAGGTCTTTATCATCTGTCATCATATGCTAAACATAAGCCCTGTACAATCCACTGCCATCAGATCCAGCCGACAAACTACTCCTTTCCCTATAGCATCTCCATTATTTGAAGGGTATCCCTTTTTGCATTAGGGAAGGTTCTTCAAGGCCATTGCCTCATCTCTCTCTCTCTCTCTCTCTCTCTCTCTCTCTCTCTCTCTCTCTCTCTCTCTCTCTCTCTCTTTTAAACATGATGCTTAGTTTAGAAATACAAGAATTTCTGGGTTGGGTATGCTGATTCTTAAATTGTAGCTGCACATTAGAAGAGCTTTTATAAAATACTGATGCCTCGGCCCCTCCTTCACAGATTCTGATTTAATTTGGTCTTGGGTCTCAAAGACTGTCCAAGTGATTCTCAGGGGTAAACAGAGTTCAGAATCTATGGATAGATCTACAAGGTTGCCCAGCCAACTATTGATCTGATATTTAAATCCCTTCCATTGGGTCTAGAATGATGACTCTTCTGGAACCAAGATCTAGGTGGTATTATCTTCCCATAAATCTTCCTGGGTACACAAACTCTGCACTGCTGCTATAGAGGGAAATAGCAGGGAAGGTTAGTAGGAGACCAGAACATCCCCTCCAAAAGCCAGCAGTGCTTAGCTGTGGCCCTTCCTGGTGTCAGGGGAATATCCTCTTAAGTCGGTGGTTCTCAACCAGGGGAAATTTGTCTCCCAATGCAAAATGTCAATACTGCCAAGATTGAGAAACCCTTTCTAGATCCTTGCTCTCAGGTTCACTTTTCTCCCCCAGGAAATACCATACTCAATTAATTAGTCCTTCTTTCTGAAGCATAATTTCAATAGTGTTTTTCAAATCAACATTTTACATCCTTTTTAAGTAGTCCCAAAATGTGATAATCCTGTGTTGCTTTTAAGAAATAAAGGCTGCTATCTGAGTGTATGTCAGAGAAGGACAATCCCAGTGCTGCCTTTTCCACGTTCTTCTTGCATTGCCCCTTAGCTGCCCCTCTGAAATACAGAATGAGCTGAGCCCCACGACCTAATGGAGACCCTACCGAGCCTGCCTTAACCAGGCAGCAGTGGAGCCATTCCTCAGGGCTACTCCATGAGATATCCTGAGGCTACTGGGTTATCAGCTGCCAGCCTGGCTGGGTCAGAGCTGCTGCCAAGTTGACTACTGAGTACCAGGCTGACACTTAGAGTAGGGCCCAGACTTGCTTATTTTTCTCCCCACTTCTTTACATCATTTCATTATTAAATTAAAGATTGTTGTGATTTAAACTGAACCATCAGGCAGCCTGGGGACAAACGTGGGGTTTGGTGAAAAAAATTGAAGCTGGTACTGCATTTACCAAATCCAATCCCAGCTGGGTGTTTTTCTCTTCAAGAAATAATTCAAAACTGCAAGGACTAGAAGTAGAAGTAGAACCTTCCCCTGCAGTGTCAGGAGCCCACACAGAGAGGCTGGCATGCCAGGAAAGGGAGCTGATTATAAATAGCATTAAAAGCAGCATCAGTCAAAACTCACTGCTGTGCCTGAGCAAAATGTTAAAAGAAACAAACAGCTTCTGAAATAAGAAGCAATGATCTTTTTCTTTTTTTCTTTTTGTAGTTGAAAGTGCTAAGGAACAAAGACAATATATATGCACGTAGGTTATACACACACACAGACACAGACACACACACACACACACACACACACACACTACATACACACACAGAACCCAACTGAGCTCCTTTAAGGAAATGACGGATAATTATTACATTTAATATAACAAAATCACAAGTAGTCAGAACCTCACAGGGAGCTGCTTTCTTTTTTCTGTATAATTGATGTTATTTATTTAGAAAGTCTATGATTTCCCTTTGTGAAATAATTTTCCTGTATGTGTATTTTTTTTTCCAGCTGAGATGGAAACCATTTGAGATTCCAAAAGCATCTCAGAAGAAAACGGACTTTGTGAGTGTAAGTCAACACGACCCACACCTTCCCAATACTCTCCTTTCTTTCGTGGTGAGTGATCCAGCCATTTGCAGGCTGACCGCCAAACAGAAGCAGCCTTAGAGGCAGGCAGCCGACACAGCACCACCTGTCTCTGCGTTGGGACGGCAGAGGGATGTCTTACTTACGCGCACCATATGGCCCCTGACTCCAAAGGGCACTGGTGGGCTATTTACAACATCTCCAAACAGTCAATGGAAACTGAGCTTTTACCTTCCTCAGGTTTGTTTTTAGAACAAAGACTCGCTTGATAGTCTGGTGAAGCCTATGTTTTTAAATACATACAATAAATTACATAAAATGACAAAGAAACCGATTCTATTGCAATGCAATGATAAAAATATTAAAATAAATTTGGTTTGGTGTATAATGATAATTATGCTTCCTTATTATTGCATTGAATCACAAAATCTATGAAAAGGTCTAATAACTATGATTATTAGAAATATGAGCATAAGTGGATAAATGACATTTTGGGATATCTGTAACAACTATAGCGTGATATAAAAATATCCATGATTTCTATCAATGTCAAGGTGAAGGGCACTTTTAATACTGCTGTAGTTTGTTGCTTACTTTCACATTAATTAAAGGAAGTGATAAATTTCAATCAGAGATTAGTGAAACAAATATATAATTTTTCCCATCCAAGTTCATGAACTGCCCTAAATGGACCCTTGGGCTAGAAGAGGATCAACTCAAGGTAGCAACTCTAGTTAGTACAATGCTCATTAAAAGTTCTGCTTGGTAGTTATAGGTGCTGAGAATACTGGAACACCTATGCTCAGAGCAAGGACTATGTAGGGAACGAGGAAAGGAGCCACAAGGATATGGGACTCAAAGAAGCTCGTGGAAGATTCTGCAGACCAACCACAGTTGGTGGCTTACTTAGGTAGAATCCAGGTGCCCAGCCACAGGCCAAATTTTTGGATTATGTTGAACTCCTTATCCATACTAAGTGTTCCAAACCTTGTGTAGACACGTCTAAATAGATCCCAAACTTGCAAATTGAGTTAAAATACAAGAAGAAATCCCCCCACCCTGTGTGAATTACGGCTATCTGGAGGAGCAGAGTTCCCTCCTCGGGGGCTCTCCATCTGCAGGTTTGGGGCTCAGGGCTGTTTGGAGGAGGCCCATGTGTTAAGATTTCCTGGACTATGGATTATCAGCAGAGAGGACTATAGTTGGTCAGAGTGCTTCCCTCTGTCCTGTTCTGGAGAGATTAGGGCTGACCCTAATCATTAGCAGAGGGCTGCCCACATTCTGTGGTGTATTTAAGGGCATTACCTGGTCCCTAATGCTGCAACCTTCCTCCCCAAGTCTCCCGGGTGCCTGCTTTTACCTCCCATAAAAACTCTTCTTCAGGTTGATCTTAACCACGAAACTGATAAAATGTCCAGTAATTAAGTTATGCTCTGCAAGGTCAACTGATGCAGCCGTTAAGACAATCCAGATCTAGGACCATGGCTGGCCAAAGGTGAGCCACCACCTACCAAACATAAGTCAGTCCATTCCGGGTTCCCCAGAGGTACCGTGGATCCTAAATGTCCCACTGGTTCCAAGGTCCTAGTACCAAGACCTTGCCTCATGAGGTTCAGGGATCTCGGGGACCAGGAGGAGGGCCAGCCTCGGGCCCTATCACATTCACCCTTCCCTCTCCTGCGGGTCTCTCCCAGGGTCTGCACACCTTGTGTGGAGCTGGAGACATCAGGTCTAACAACGGGCTCGCCATCCACATTTTCCTGTGCAACACCTCCATGGTGAACAGGTAAGTGGCTTAGTGCTGGGGCAGAAAACTCTTGTTCCTCGGGAGTTGTGGCCAGAGGGTAAAAGCCACGTGGTTGTTTTTCTTATTGTCTTTTCCCCAGAGCAATGTTGATATACATTTATTAATAATAGTAAATGAGCATTTCTATCCTGACTGACTGCTGTGACATGAACAAGAATGTCACGTCACAATGCAGTTAGAAAAGGGACATTGGGACACTGGAGAGCAGGAGTAGTCCAAGAGGCATTTTGACTTTAACCAGGTTTGGGTTAGAATATTCTTAATTTCTAAGGTTCCCCAGGGCTATTCTTGAGTCCAACGTCACCCTGCATGAGCAGCCATTAGGGCCACCTTCTGGTGACAGGTCAGGCTGACAGACTTTGGTTTCAGTTAATAACTTTGTGTGAGCTTAAAATTCCTAAATAGAGGAGCTTACATATTAGATTTTTTCTAAATCAGAAAAATATATGTGAATGGCATTCCTGCCTTTTCTTTAGGAAACAGAATATCAGAGCGATTTTAGAACCAGACGGTTGTATACAAAGGCAATTCCATTCTTCCTGGTCGAATGAGCTTCTCTGAGTCATGAATCAGGGCCAAGATCATAGCCCTATGACAAGGCACAGGAGATGTTCCTTTGGGTCCAACCTCGTATCAGGCACCTCCTCTCTCTTCTCCTGAGCCACACTAGCCTTTATTCAGTTCTTCCAAAATGCCATGTGTCCTCCTGCCTCAGCGCATTTGCACATACTGTTCCTTCTGCCTGGAATATTCTCCTCCCTCCTTAAACACTTGCCTAGATGATTTCTTCAGATCTCAGGTCAAATGTCCCTTTTTCAGAGACGCTTTTGCTGGCTCCTCAGACTAGATCAGGTCCATTATTCTTTCATTGCCCGGGACCTGACTTTCACAGTGCCATTATACTGCGCAACGGTATAGCTCTGCAACTGTTTGAGTGCCATCGGACTTCCTACTAGACTTCATGAGGGCAGAGGGTGGATCATTGTGCACATCATTTTATACCCAGAATTAAACCTGGCACATAGTGGGTGCTGGACAATAATTTGCACACTGAACTAATTTGTCTGGATGGTTTTAAAACTAAACCTCACAGGAATTATTCTATATGTTTCAGATGCTTTTACAATTCAGATGGGGACTTCTTGATTGGTAAGTTTTGAAGATTTCAGGTCCCTTCACAGTGAATTGGGCCCTAGACACAAGCTGCTTTTTAACTTTACATATATTATTTTCCTTCATCCTTCAATCTGTCTCAGTATAATTTACAGACTGAGGTCTAAAGGCGATTGGTGGTCTGGAAAAGATTCCTAGTGTACCTCACAGCCCCAAATCTATTTTCCAATCTGTCTGTCTTTGCGCATTTCTGCTGGATCCTTCTAATATGGGAGATCTGGGTAGCTAAAATGAAATGAAGAGTAATAGTAACATGTGATTAACTTATTAATATAGTTCTACTTGAGTTCAAACTAACCCAAGAAAAGACTACCTGTCACTAATTTCTGCAATTTAAATACAGATTTTCATGAGAGCGTCTAAAATGGAATCTCTGTTAGAGATTTCTCTGGTCTGCCATTCTTTTTTATGGTTTTAGTACTGGTATTTTGGAGTGAACATTTTGGTGTAGACATTAGACGTGCAAATGCCAGCCTCCTGTTGGAACTATCAGAAATGGGTGGTTTTCTATCCTCTTTGGCTGGCCTCTTTGGTCAATCTATAGAATTGTGCACATACAAGCTCCTTACCTGACAACTAAAAACAAAACAAAACAAAACAAAAAACAGTTCATTCATGTTCTTCTCGATAATAAAATAGCTAACTTAAGTTGTCAGAATATACATTTTTCCCTCTGAGACTCAATAAAGCTCTGTTCATTTGGAATGAAAAAGCAAATGCAGTCTTTTAAGCCTCTTACTTTTCATGAAGTGATTCTTGCATGAAAAGAGTTGCTCACTGCTGCCCTGTCTTATTTTTAGTTCCCCAGAAAGGGAAACTTCTCATCTATACAGAGTTTGGCAAGATGTTTGTGCAGCCCAATGAGATCTGCGTCATTCAGGTGAGGGATGTGTCCCCCTCTCTCTGCCTCTCTAATTTGGGAGCAATCAGACATGGCAGCTGCTATTTCCAACTCTAAATTTTCTCTGTCATGTCTGGGCATTGGGAAGGGAGTTTGAGTTACACAGAAGGTTCCCTGTGCAGAAGGGTAAGCAAGCTTGATTGCCTGCTTTGTTTAAAATAGTGCACAATCAAAAGCACAGAGCATTATCAGTTCACTTTCCTAAATATTTATACACACTCTGAATAAGGCCCTGGATGTGGGTGGAGGTGCAGTGAAAATGAATTTCTTAAAAATTTGGCTAAACCAGGGCATAGTTGTCTGTGAACCCAATAAGAGAATAGACTAGAATTGGTTTGGGTCACAGATGTGATTAGGAGTTAAATTTTTATTTCTAACTCCTCTTGGAGTTGGTCATCTCTCAAACATAGCTCAATGGAATCTAGCTTTACTTGTGCACATGGGGCTGGCTGTGGCTCTGGGGCTTCTTTATAACTACAGGTGTGATTTGAGAGGACACACTAGTGTCTGCTTCCCATTCCAGAGAGGAATGCGGTTCAGCATAGATGTCTTCGAGGAGACCAGGGGCTACATCCTGGAGGTCTACGGCGTCCACTTTGAGTTGCCTGACCTGGGACCGATTGGTAAGTCTTCACTACAAGCCTCTTAGCCTGACTTGAGATATAAGACACAGACACTTGCATGAGAGTTAAACATGCTTCTCATTATCTCATTCAAACTTCAATTTTCCTCTCTAAACAACTTCTTCTCTTGACCGAGTGTAGTTGGGAATTTCAGAGACCTATTAGAACTCTCTGAGCAACATTCAGACTTTCTTTTCAGACCTCTAGGTTCGGCGGCTCCATGCAGTCTGGCTGACCCAATTGTTGAAATGAAATCTTCATTAATTAGCTCATTGGTGTATCATTCCATCAGCTTGTCTCAGCATCCAATTGTGCTCAGGGGAATGACAGGAACCTCATCAAGGGTAACACAAGCATCTTCCCATAAACTACACGCTTAACAGAAAATGATCCAAGACAACCCATTATAAAGTTCTCTCTAGAATAGCACATAGACCATTGGAGAGCAAGACGGTATATAATAGATTTCTGGTTATATAGTGTACACTTTATATAATGTATAATAGAAGTTTGGGTTACTGTGGGCCAGGTCACCAGGAATAGCTTCAAGGAAGAGATGAGATTTGCCTAATTCTTGATGAAAAGTTCACAAAAAATAAAGAAGAAAGGGAACAGCTTAAACAAAAGCATACAGTAAGCAGGAATAAGCTTTGCAACTAGAAGAGAGATCATTTTCTTAAGGTAATTGGTTGTGTGTAGACAATAAAGTGAGGAAAGCCATAAAAATCTCTGGGGCTATATTTCTATGCAAAGAGGGAAAGGACTGAGAGACACATAATATATGAATCTCACATTCCTAATGACACACTCCTCTCCACAAAATCTACACACTTAACAGTCAGAAAAGCTACATCACGCAGTGCTGTGAAGGAGCTAGAAACCACAGGCTCCATGAGGCAGATTAGAATTTTCCAAAGTGAACTAAGACCTCCCCACCCCCGATTCTTCAGGCAGGCTGGAGCCAGGAGACACAGGAGAGAAGTAAGGGTGGTCGGAGCAGTTGTTCTCAAAACATGTCTTGGAGTGGAAAGAGTGGTGGGAAAATTGGCCCTTGGTTTCATCTCTGGCGTGTTTGCTAAAAGTGGTGGCCACACCTCCTAGTTCTTTCCTTGCTTGTCAACAGCTTTTTTAGAGCAAAACTGGGACTGGCCAACATATGCCTTTTGGGCACTCCCCTGGGAGGATCCAAATAGTCAGAGGAAGGTGGGAGGCAGCCTAGAGGCAGCTGGAGCCATGGTGGGCCGTCTGTCATCCTGCTCACCACGCGCTCTTCCCACTTTGGTCTGGCTTCCTGCTGCTCTACAGTCAGCATTAGCCTCCAGGTTCACGTACCCTCCGGAAAATATGTATAATTTTCTAACCAACTTGGGGCTTGTTTTTTTTTTAAAACCCCAGGAGCTGGAAATGATAAAACACTCCCCAGGTCTCTCCTCTCAGAGTTAAATTATGTTTTTGCACTTATGCTTTTCATTTTTGGTCTTCTGATTTATTTTCTTTCTCTGGAGGAAATATTCACAAAGCAAAGGTAAGCAGGCAAGTCGTGAATACCTTCTCCCAGACAGATTTGTCAGGCTGGGCAGCAGTTTTACAGACTTGATTGATTCTGAGTTCTGTCTGAGGAGCAGAGGCATGCCTGGGCAACAGTAGGTAACCCTTTCTTTCTCAAGGACTATAGATGAGTTCTAGAGTTCTCAGGGTTTTCTTGGAAAGAAGAAGCTCTAGTATTCTATCTTCCCTTGTCCTCTTTTCTAATCTCTTCCTCTTCCTCCCTCCTCTCACATGTAGTGATGAGATAATGCACATAATGTGGTTTTATAAACCATATTCACTCTACAACTTTAGGAGGTGACACTAGAGATAATGATGATAATTTTCATTATTTTTTTTCCTGATCTAAAGGTACCAGACTGGGAATCCAATGAGCCTTTGAACAATAAAAGCAAATTGTGAAACAACTCTTGACATGGAAGAAAGCCCTTTTTCTTTGTGCAACCATGGGCATCTTTCCTATGTGACTTCAGAAGTATCTAAAAGATGTTTGGGTCATTGTTTTCTAGGAGCCAATGGCTTGGCCAATCCTCGTGATTTCTTGATACCTGTAGCCTGGTATGAAGATCGCCAAGTGCCAGGTGGTTACACTGTAATTAATAAATACCAGGGCAAGTTGTTTGCTGCCAAACAGGTAAAATAAGAGGGTCGGTAGGCACGGGAGGGGATGAATAGTTATGGAGCACCTACTGATTTCCAAGGCCAATGTTAAATACTTTACACATATTCTTTCATCTTTAGTACACAATTAAGATGCTACAAAGTATTATTTGTCTTATTTGTAGTCGTGAAAACAGGCCAGGTAGTGCAAATAATTCATCAGATGTCACAATAAATGGTAAAACCACCATTTGAAGCAATATCTCTCTGACTCCCAAAGTCATGATCTTTCCATTCACCAAGCAACAAAAATCCTAGGAAAACGTAGTTCTCTATAAATGGTGGGGAAAATATAATATACAGACAGGGTAATATGTTCTGAAAAGGAAGATGAGTTAACAAGCAGATCATCTGAGATTTGTATTTATCAATGGATGCCATGTTTCAAATACTAGATAAGATTGATACAAAACCAGTAGAATTCAATTAAAATAGCTTGATTTGGTTTATAATGCCAACCTGGTAAAAAAAGATAAAGAAAGGCATAGATAATAATAAAAATAATACATAATCTATAATATAATATATACTAATATAGTATATAAATTAGTATATATATTAGTATGTAATATATAGCATATAATTGGTATATATTAGTCTTTAATATACTTAATATACAATATATTAGCATAAAGTAATTATATAACAAAAATAATCCAAAGATCTCTTCTGCTTACCAATACTTGTTTGCTTTATTTTTGTCCATTTGACTTATTGCTTGTATTTTGCCAAGGCATGTTATTGGACAGCATTTAGAAGGTATGCTAACCAGTAGAGGCCAACCAGTTTGGCACTTAATTAATCCCTGATGGCTAGTTGTCACCCTCATTGACACATTGCCACCCTCATATTATCTGGGTCAGGATTTCTAAAAATGTGGTTCAGAGACCATTTGCATAAAAAATTCTCAGGGTGGCTTGTTTAAAATGCAGGTTCTTAGATACTATTCCAGCCTGGCAAAAATGATAACCTTTAGGAGTGGGATGTAGAAAGCTACATTCATTTTAAGCATGTTCTCCATATCATTTTGACATACAGTTGATAGAGAACCATCATTCTAGAGACAGCTAGCATCTCCACTGGTTTCTACTTTCCAGGTGAACCCCAAATGGCTATTCTCTGTGTGAACTCCCACTGATCTATTCTCCCTTTTCTGCCATGATCTGAGCCCTGGGAGGTTGACCTATACGGACTGTATCACCCAGGGTCCGTAGCCAGCTGGACTTTGGTTGGGTTCAACCTGTGGCACATCCTTACGGGAAACTGGAGGGCACGAGGAAACACAAGATGGGGTTTTTCTCCCCCTGCTTTTTCCCTGTTTGGGACTCCATCCCTCCATGATCTCCTTTTGGGTATCCCCAGAGGCATGCTGGGACCATCTCATACTGATGATGATGACAAGACTTGATATACACATCTCTTCCTAGCTTTGTTTTTGGTGACATCACATTGGGAGCTCACATCCGATCATGGTGAGAGTATGTAGACCCCAGAAATCAGCAAATGCTACAAATCGGAGTGTTTTGGGTTTTTCTTCCCCAGAGAGCTAGTTGTAAAATATTTATCAGCACACCACTGAGCAGTCCCCTTCTGCGTGTTTCTAGCTCTGTCTGGAGTCCTGTAACAACATTTCCTTCCCATCTCCCACAGGCCTAGGAATGGCAATGTCTTCACACTATTGCTAGGTGCAGATACCAGACCATCTCTAATCAGTACATAACACCAGTCACACTTCTGTAAGTTGTCCTTTCAGTAAAGTCTTTCAAACATTCTGAATTGGATGCTGTTTCCAGCCAGACCTACATCTGCAGTGGGGACAACCTCCTGATAACAGAACACGATCTTCTACCCAGGACAGGCCCAAGAAACATCTCCTTAGGATTGCTCTGAAATCTCACGCATTGGGAGCTGGAACTCTTAGAGACCTTCTTGCCCTCCTGCAGTCACCACCCAGGCACTATGTCTACTGGAAGCTTCTCTGGGTAGCAATTACCTGGTTAACAATCATAGCTGGTGCCTGCCCTTCACACCAAGAAACCCTGAGGTGGTCCAGATAGTCTGAGAATTGCTGGCATCCACATATTTTCACAGTTGTGTTAAAAATTGTTGAAAAGGCACTACTTAGAGAATATGCTGTGCTTCGGCTGCACATGTGATCAGAGGCAGCTGCAGCTTGTGAACTGGAAAAGTAGGGTTAGTGGCTAAAGGAGGGATGGTTTGAGTGTGTGTGAAGCAACCACAGAATGAGTAATTCAGGGTTACACTTCTCCCAAAGGATGCTATTATTAAATTATTAGAACCAAGTCAAATCAAAAAAGAGAGAGCGATGTCAAGTACAAACTGTGGAATCATAGCTACAAAAGCATTAGGTGCTGAGATCACCCTTTCCTGCTTGTTTTGTGATCAGGATACTTCTCCATTCAATGTCGTGGCCTGGCATGGAAACTATACCCCCTACAAGTACAACTTGGAGAACTTCATGGTCATCAATGCAGTGGCCTTCGATCACGCAGTAAGTCTGGACCATGGAGGGAGTTAGGGGAGGGGCCAACCCTTGGAAGAGAGGGGTTTACAGTAGACCCCTAACATTCACAGATCTAACATTTCCAGTGTCACCCTTGGAAGACTGAAATACAGTCATTTGTCATTGTGCTGACAGGAATTTGAATCACCTGCAGCAAGGCTTCAGTGATAGAGTAAATAACACAGCTAGTGAGGGAGCCAGGCCAGACACTCAACACTCACCCATGAACACAGCTCAATTCTCTACATACATTAGTCAGAGTAATTCTCCTAGACAGCTAAAAACTTGGTTTCTTCATGGAAAGTTTATCCCAAAAAGAAAACCAACTGCTAATCTTAGTGATGGAGGAACACTGACAAAGGAACATTTCTGGATTTGGAAAGTTCTCTGTCCTGCCCACAAATACCAAGAGTCTACTTGCTCCGGTTGTGTACTCCAGAGTCTCCACGCTTGGTTGTTTCTAGCAGTGATGGAGCAGACGGCGCTCTTCTAAAGTTACTCATAATGTTCAGTGTTTGAACTTAAACCAAAGAAATTCTAGAACTCGATCACATTTTTCATTCATGTAAGGGCCGTAAATAGGTCCCTGGTCCACACTGCAGGCCCCTAAGGACCCATATTCTCAATAAAGTGCTAGTTCTGGGATCCTGAGGGAAAGTTTCCTTTGCAGCCTAGTTCATAATAGATTAACTTAACTCACAAGCTGGAGAGATAATTAGAGCAGAAGCCAGAGAACTGGAGACAGAAAGATTACTCTGAGCCAGTTCAGCTTATCTCTGGGGGGATGAAACTAACTTTCTGAAAAGCAGCAACTCTGAATAAAACCAAACAGGAAAAGAGAATAAGGCATCAAGCCCAAAACAGCATGAAAAAAGACCCTGAGACACTGACAGAGCTTTATTTGATCCTCACTACCTTATCTTTAATCGTTTAAGATCATTTCTCGTGACAGATGAAGTATTAACTCTCACAGCAATAAGAGTTGGTTTTTTGAGTTGCATTTACCCAGATTCAATCTCCTCTGTACTGCTGCTATAGTTATTTTTCCAAAATTCAGACCTGATCATTCTACCACTGCATTAGAAAACCTTTGCAGGCTCCCTGTGGTTTAGGATTAAGTCTGAGCTCTGAAGCGTGGTATTTGATGCTCTTCACCATCTGGCCATGGACTCATTTTCCATCGCCATTTCTTGCCCCTCTTCCTTCTGCCAATGTGCTTTAGCTTTCTTGCCTCTTAATAAAATCTGTGTGAATTTTGATGTCTTTCTTATTTTCTGTGCTTAAAAATGTTTTTCCTTTCTTTCCCTTCTTCCTCACGTTTCCTTCCTTCCTTTCTCTCTCCCTCCCTCTCTTGCTTTTTCTTTCTTTTTCCTTTCATTCTTCAGTATCTATCTCAAATGTCACCTTTTCTTTGAAGCCTTCCCTGATCCTCTCAGGTAGAGATAGGCACTCCTTCCTCTGTACTCCCTTGGATCTCTATTTGTAAAGCTAGATTGCCCTCAGCACCTGGCTGTGATTAGTTCATGCACCTGTTTTATTACTCCTTCAGTGTACCTATACCCCACCCCTCCACCAATAATGCTAAAGGGGCAAGGAATAGATTTCAATCATCTTTAAATCCAAACCCTAGCATGGCATCTGAAAGCAAATATGTTTATTGATTTCAATTAAATTGAACCTCAGTCTTTTCACTGAAGGACGGTCAAGTTCTTTTAAAATCGGAATAGCGTCCCCCAACCTATTTCCCTTTACACTCCCACCACTCAAACCAGTGATGTAACTGGTGTATTTTAGACCTGAGAGTCAAACGAGAGCAAGGAAGCAATGAGGATACCATCTGAAATCTCTGTGATCCCTCAAAGAGAAGCAGATCCTACATCTATACCAAAACTTGGATGGTATTTTATTTCTATGTCCACCTAACTCTAAGGATCCCTTCTGTCAAGAGCACCCTGTGGCCCAGCTCAGCACTGGTCACCCTGACCTGAGTGTGGGAGGCAGGCACCACTGGTTCTCAGAGCCACCAGGCAGTGCTCACATGAAATGGGACTCCGCAGGGTGAAAAAGCAGCTCCAAATCCTCTTAGGTGGTGTTAATTCATTTTGCTTCAAACACAGCAAGAGGGGACAGTCAGATGAGTGATTATTACACCTCAGTGACAAGCCCAGACTTCTTAGTCTGGCCTGTGTGGTTTGATCAGAAATTTGAGTGTCACCTTAAAACCCCTTCATGTGTGGGTGACATGTGTCATTGTGCAGTCATCTCCCTTTCCTCGTGTATTCAGTCTCTCTTTGTGCTCTCATAGGACCCATCCATTTTCACAGTGCTGACTGCCAAGTCTCTCCGTCCCGGAGTGGCCATCGCTGATTTTGTCATCTTCCCACCTCGATGGGGGGTTGCTGACAAGACCTTCAGGCCTCCTTATTACCACAGTAAGTCTCTCTTTTGCCAACACATTCGGTATTTGGAAACCAAAGACACAACAAAATGATGAGCATCGCCACCGGGAATAGTGCTGGAGGTGTTTCTGGACGCCCTGCCCTGGCTGGAGTTCAGGATCCTGCCTCCCGAGGCCTGATGCGGCTTAGTGGGCAATTTGGGCATTTGTAGGGGCCCTCAGAACAGAAGGCCACTTACTGGCCAAATCCCAGGACCTTTCTCAGGTGATACCTCTATAATTGAGAAAAGGACACAATTAGAAAAGCACACTAGATGCTTTGCGAATAAAGTTGTAACACCCTATGTCCTTTCTGAAGAGTGTCATGCCCATCACAGGCCCAGTTGTCCTCTTGGAACTTAGTCCCCTAGAGGACCTGTTGAGGAGAGAGAGAGAGAGAGAGCTGCTCTGGCTTAGAGCCTGTACCTCACATGCTAGTCCTTGGTAATGCACTGTATTGAGGTTTGAGAACATTAAGGGACATAAAATCACTTAGAATGCCTTTTTTTCAATGTTTATTACCAGGGCCCACCCCCAGAGAGTTTAATTCGTTGGTTTTGAGGTGGAACCTCAAAATCTGCATTTTGAACTAGCAAGTCAGGAGATTCTGACGCAGGACGTGTACAGAACACGTATCAAGGACCTCTAATTGCCTGGGGCTGTCTCCCCACCCAGGAAGAGGGATCAGAGCAGTCTGACTGGGGCGAGTCTGCTACTGTGCCACAGCTCTCAACCGGCTTCTTGATCTTGGTTTGTAGTTCAGATTACCTGAAACAAATGGCCTTGTGAAATGCTTCTTAGAATTTTTTAAAAGACTCGTAAGTAAATTTGGCCCAGGACAGATAGATCTCAAAAAAGGTATGATTGCCCCAAGTTAGTTGGAAAAAATCACAGAACCCCAAGTTAGAAATATTTTTTACCAGAGATATTTAAAATATTGCTTTAGCAACAATCAAAATCTTTGCTACCTTGATGTGACTTTGTAGAAGTGGAGAATTATTTCTGTAGCAATATTGCCTCCAGTCATCTTAATGCACCTTAGTCAACTGGATTCAGCATTAATCAGAAAGGCAAAGTCTACTTTCCCACTGTCCTTTGAAATATAGAAAATGATACAGAAATGTCATCACCAGACTCACTGCTACCTAAATTCGTATTCATATCATAGCTGAATTCTGTCTTGCTCTCTTCTTAAAATTAGGCCATGAAGGTGACCCTGAGGACACATACTGGAGTGAGGAGTGTGACAGCATATTTAAATCATGAGCAGAACTGCTTTTAAAATAGAGACACTTTCTGCTTACAGTCACTTCTTTTCCTCTATTTCTGCTTCGTGGAGAAGCAAGTAAAGCCCTGACCTGGGTCTTACCTTTTCTGCAGGGGCCCTGAAGCAGCACTTTGTTTTCTGGGCAGGGTGGGTATGGCTACTTCATCAGTTACAGAAGTATTTTGGCTTCTACATGTAAGGGAGAGGGGTGGGGCATTTATAATGCCTAATGTGTGGCTTTGCAAGGGTCTGTACTGCCATATCTCTCTATTCTGTTCATGGTTAGCACACTTAGCACTCCCTTGGGACAGACTATGAGTAACTTTGGCCCACAAGCTATTTCTTATTCATCTCTATCACAGTACTTAGCACAGTGTCTAATTATGTGTATTAGATGGGTGGATAGGCAGATGGTTGGGGTGGGGAATGGACAGATGAGTAGATGGATGGGTAGATGGGTAGATGAATGGAAAGGCACTTAAATTTACTCAGGTGTTATATTCCTTTAATTCCTGCTCTAAATATATTGCTATTCTAATAAAAAGCTTTGTTTCAATAGAAATATAAGATTGAAAGAGTGAGAACATGGTGATTTTTGTCAAATTTTGTGTGACTCCAAAAAGCATAACTAGCACCAATATATTTAACTTATATGAAAGTAAATTTCCATTTAATATGAGAGACCTTTTTAACACCCCAAGCTTTGTTGAGTAGAGAGCTTAGGTAGATTACAGCTCAGGTAGCTTTGTTGAATAGACAGCTTCCATTCACAGGAGGCATGCAGGCAGAGCCCAGGAGACAGTCTGTCAGAAATGATATAGAAAATTCTTCTGTACTGAGTAGAAGTGGGGATCCCTTCTAATTCTAAGATTTTAGCATTTTATGAAGAGAATGTCAATGGAAGTAGAAAGAAAAGAATGAATCTAAGAGACATTTTGAAGAGTGGAAGAATAAGATGATATCAGATTTCGATATAGAGGATGATATTTGTTAGAACATAGCATTTATAGACTTGGTTTTATAAATACTAAGATTATTTCATACAGATTAGCATTTGATAATGGACCCCAAGTCCAGGGTTCTTTCCATTATATCACCCTTCCATCAACACACACACACACACACACACACGCACACACACACCACTTTAGTTTTCTGCATTGGGAACCAAAAATATAGTGATCATGTACTTCCATGAGGCTATTTGGGAAGGGGTTCAAATCACAAAAGAAGATAATTTTGATGAGGCTTGTCAGCCTAAATGATGGGTGGAGTACCTCCATTCTTTATTATAACTTGCATTTTAATAATTAAAATTCTTGTCTGGGTCCTGATTTTCTTTAGATCTAGCCTAATTTCTCTCAGACAGTGGAACACAAGACCTCTGATAACCCACATGGCCGTGGAGGAGAGCTTTCCCTACCAAGAATCCCACACCAATAAATGTTTTGTGACTGTTCTTCTGTCCATCTGTATTCTTTCTCAATCTTATAAATGTATCAGATTCTCCTATCTTCTTGTCATTCTGTGGAAAGGATGTTCAATTGTGTTCCTTTTTGTGTCCAAAAAGGAACACAGTTAGTGTTTATGGGTCTTACCTTGGGTAATAAAACCAATACTGCTTCCACCTTCCCAGGGAACTGCATGAGTGAATTTATGGGACTCATCAAAGGTCACTATGAGGCAAAGCAAGGTGGATTCCTGCCAGGAGGGGGCAGCCTGCACAGCACGATGACTCCCCATGGGCCTGATGCCGACTGCTTCGAGAAGGCCAGCAAAGCCAAGTTGGAACCCGAGAGGATTGCCGATGGCACCATGGTAAGCAAGTTAAATCCCAGGCTCTAATGAGCTCCCCAGTCTTATTGAGAGAAGTGGCTATTTTTCATTTCTCCAAAGTCATAGAGGAAGAGTCAGGAGAAGAGAGTGTGTATCTGTGTGCGTGTTCCCATGTATGTATGCACATACCCTTGTGTGTACACTAGACTCCTGCTGTAGAAAGAGCTTTGGACTTTGGACATGGAGTCAGGCCTGGGTTCAAATCCTAGCTCTTAGCTCTTATGTGACCTTGAACAAGTCACTTAATTTCTCTGCTTCACTGCACCATCTGTAAAATGGGTATGGTATCCAACCCAATAGGTGACTATGATTTAACCTTACACCCTGTCCAGCACTGTTCAACTATAAGTGGGTATTAGTAATACTATGGGAAGCGTCTCCCCTTATCTGCATGCAGCCCTGTGTATTTATGCCTTGTCTCAGAGTCAGCCACTTTTTGTAGTAATCCTCTAGGGCCACAGTAGCAGAGGATGCATGATATCACCTTCAGCCCGTTTCTCAAGCCAAGGAGAGTCAAGAAGGCTTTGCGTCATTATAGTCAGAGCTGTGAGCAGCAGTTCTCTGCAGTTTTTTCATTTTCTTTTGCTCTCCTTTGGCAAGGGATGAAACTGATGGGATTTAAAAACCTGTTTTGTATTCCTCCTGTGTCAGGCTGTAAACACTGAGGCTGAACACAATTGCGGACGGCTGCGGTACTTGATTTTATTTTATTTTTGCATTCTTGGAGGTAGAGTTTATGGACCACAAGGAGTAATTTTATGCTAAATCATATGCAAATTTGCTTTACATTTTTAAATAAATGCCTTTGATCTGCCTGACTTTAAAATCAGTAACACAGACCTGCCTGTCTCCATGCCCAATTTGCAAACAACCCAAGCAGCGAGCATTATCTGTCCCTCTGTCCAATACAGTTTGCTTTTCATCCCAACCCCAGGACCAGAGTTGGTGGAGCTGGTCTGCAGTGGGAGGGTGAGAAGAAGCCCATTTGCTTGACCTCAGCCTATATCGCCCCTTGCAAGAGCCTCTGCAGAGTTTCTGCAGACCCCTACATCTCTATGAGACATGGTTTGAGCATCTCACTTAAACTATTGCTTCCAAAGGCTCCTGGAGGGTCACCAGGGTTGCCATTCAATAACGTCTGGTTTCCAAATTGGCCTGGGATAGTCAGTGTTACCAGGGAGCTGTGTTCTGCATCAGCCAGGCACAAAACAGGGCTGTCTTCATGAGATGCAAGACTTTGGATAACGTCTAGGGCCTGGAGCACTAGTGAGAACGAGCCCTCCTACATGGGGTCTTGGGGGCCAGGACACCCTGGGTACCCTGGGAGCCCAGACAACCTGATGAGAGGGTTCAGCACCTTACCTAGACCTAACTTTGGGTCTCCCTCACTACCGTGTTTTGCCAAAAGTAAGTCCTAGCTGGACAATCAGTTCTAATGCGTCATTTGGAGCAAAAATTAACATAAGACCTGCTATTATATATTATATTACATTATATTATATCATTATATTATATCATTATATCATATTATATCATATTATATCATATTATATTATATAAGACCCGGTCTTATAGTGAAATAAGACCGGGTCTTATACTAATTTTGTCTCCAAAAGATGTATTATAGCTGGTTATCCGGTTAGGTCTTATTTTGGGGGACACACAGTATTTCCCATCATATAATTTGGATGCAGGCCTTTCTATATGCCTTATCCTTATTCCAGTTTGGAATAAATGAATTTTATACAATACTGCCTTTATAGCTCACCGGGGAGGGAGTTTTGTTGCTTTAGTGAGACCGCAAGACTCCTAAGAAGCAGTCAGTAAAGAGACAACAATAATAGCCACAATAACAGCTTATATCTGAATAGTGTTTTGTAATGCGCAAGGCACTTCCACATGATTTCATCTGGTCCTCACATCAAGCCTGTCATGGGAAATCAGTCAGGGATAATCATCTCCATTGTTTTAAGCAAAAGAAGTTAATGTATATTAGACAGCAAAACATTAATGTGGCTTCTCTGGATTATAGCACAAAAGAATTTTTATTTTCCTTTTGTTCATCTGTATTTTTAAAATTTCCAGCAGTGTAAGCGCATAAGAATTGTGGGGTTTCCTTTTGGTTTTGTTTTCTTTTTAAAAGCCACATTGGGTAGAAAACTCAGCAAGCAGTGAAGCTGGAATGTCCAATACACAGAGTACTTGCATATTCTTTCTGTTGCAGACAAGAACCTGATCGCAGTGGGACGTTCACCCTTCACACCCTTCTGGATTAGAACTTCTCATAGGGCTACAGCCATTCCTGCCTGCTGATTCCCTGCTTCTCCTCCTCACGCTCTCTTTGCTCCTTTTCCTTTTCCCAACCCGTCTCTTGGTCAGAGTCCTGAAAAAGATAGGCTCAGATCCCAGCTCTTGCCACTTCTTGCTACCATCACTTTAGACAAGTCATTTCTGAGCACAGCTCTGAGCCTTAGTTCCACCTCTGCAAAGTGGGGAGTGTGCCTCCCTCAGAAAGACACAGCCACAGTAATTAATGGCCCTCGAGAAGATGAATATTACTAGAACTCTCCCACCTCTCCTTGGATCTAGCAAATTTAACTCCATAGTGCTACAAGGACAACGTGAGGCTTGTGTACCCAATTTCATTTTACAGAGTGAAACTTAAGGCTCTGAGAAGTTAAGGGTCTTACACAAAGTATCACCCACTTACAAGTGGTAGGGCCGGAGCCAGACCCAGGGCCTGAGCCTGCTCGCCTCACCCATGCTAACACACAGGACTTATTATTCAAAGATTCTGCCTACCTACGTCGTCAATCCTGACATCTAATCAAACGTGTTTTGTTATCTACCTCACCTCTTCTTTCTCTTCATTTCCTACAGGCATTTATGTTTGAGTCTTCTCTGAGTATGGCCGTCACCAAGTGGGGGCTCAAGACCTCCAATTCTTTGGATGAGAACTACTACAAGTGCTGGGAGCCTCTCAAAAGCCACTTCACCCCCAATTCCAGGAACCCAGCAGGACCTAATTGAGACTGGAGAATTGCTGCCATCGTTGGGAATGGATATGTGCAGTTTCCTTTAGAATCTTGTGACTTCCGGCAGTAATGGGGGAGGGGGATAGTTAAAATGAGAACTTACTTTTTTATAGTCAAGTGACTCAGACAACTGTAGAAATTTATTTGAAAAGTTTTATGACTGTCAGATTAATGGCTCAATAAATACTTGCTGGTGTGGTGTAAAAGTGGCAATTGGTCATAATCAGCACTTGATGGAGCAGACCAGTAGTGGCCAGGACTGGGGGTCCGTGAGGTTGGACCAAGACCAGGACCCCTTCGGATGTGCTTAACCGGAGTGCCTTTATTCTAGAAACACAAGCCCAGGGCAACTGCCACAGACCACAAGATCAAGCCCCAAGGAAGGACAGGCCATTGTAAGCACCATGAGTTCAGGTGGAAGGCAAGGGCAAGGCCCCCAAGTCAGTTCAGGCACAGGGAAGCAAAGGGGGTCAGCAGAGCTCCAAACAGCTAGTGTCCACGTTAAATAGATGGGCAGCCAGGCCACCAGACTACCTAACCTTGGCAGTCACATAGCAGCCAAGGTTAGGCTGCTATGTAACACGGTGATAATGGACAAGAAGTGCAGCCACTGAGAGTGAGCGTCATGCACGAAGGGTACCCATTGCCCTGACTTTCACAGTGAAAGCCCCGCATCCCAGGAAATCCCTCAGGCCTGGCCCAAGCAGGGCAGTTAGTCACTCATTTATCAGTCCATTTGGTCACTTTGCATTGCATCTTCACTATGTGCCAGCCACAGAGTGAGATGCTGGGTATGCATGATTGAAAAGGACCAAGTCGTCTCTTCCTTTAGCAAGCTCACAGTCTGGGGAGGTCAGGACCAAAGAAGAGCAAAGGCTTCTGTGCTCGGACACAACAAAACAGAGCAGTGCTGTGTGGGGAAGCTGCTCCTCACAGCTCCCTTCCGGGGGCGGGGGGCCGTCCTCCCCAGAATACCGGGCTGCCCAGGACTTTGGGGTGAGTTGATTAGGTTCTCCTGGAGTGAGAAGATAGGCACATCAGAACAGAACAGAATGGGAAGTGGTATTTGTCACTGCTTTAGTTCTGTAGTTTTAGCACATTTTCCCCACTTTGTTGCCATAGTAGCAATTTTGATAGGCTGCTACCAGATTTTCATTTAACAATATGTAGTGAGAGTCAGCCGCGTGTCAGGGCCTAGGGAGTCAGGTTGCCAGATAAAATACAAGATACCCAGTTAAATTTAAATTTCAGGTATACCCTGAATAATGAAATATATCCTTTGGACACCCGTATACTAAAAATTATTCAGGGTTTATCTGAAATTCAAATTTGACTGGGAAGCCTGTATTTGTATTTGCTAAATCTGGCAATCCTCTGAGGGATAGGGTGGTCAAGGAGATAGACATGGTCCTTGCCTTTACGGAGGTTACATTCTAGAAGAGGAGGCAGACAAAATAGACAAACAAAATAATTACAAACTGTGAAACATGCCAAGGAGTAAGCAAATAGACACTGAGTTGAGATGACCAGGTGTTATGGGGAGGTGTTTCTTGAGAGAGAAAAGTCTTCCATGAAGATGTGACACTTAGTCAGACATAAAGGATGGGAAGGAACAAGTCATTGGAGGAGTAGGGGTGGATTGGGGAGGAGGAGCATTTCAAGAAAAAGCTTTGTGGCTTCCAGGAACCAAAAGAAAAGTGGATGTGGGGAGCCTAGGAGGAGTCATTGCAATAGTCCAGGCAAAAGACAACGTTGTCCCAGACTGAGGAAGTGGCAGCAGAGACAGAAGTGGATAAATTCCCAAACATTTTGGGGTAGACTTGAAAGAACTTACTAGTGGACTGGATGTAAGGGGTGAGGGAAAGGGGAGCTGAGGACAGCTGGGGTGATGGCTGGGTTTCTGACAGTGGTTTTCATGATCTCAGACAATAAGGTGAAGGTGTCTTTGAGGGGTATAGAGGTTGGTGTGCCTTCTTAATGTTCCTTACTATAAAGAAGTCTTTATTAAAAACTAAACATCGTTAACTAGTAAAGAGGTTAATACCGTTAAGTAAATTTTAAAATTGACCACTGTAGCAGAAGTTGCCAGTGTCCCCCTAGATCCCTCAGCAATCACCATCCAGTGCCAACTAAATGCTTTCACTTGCTAGCACCCCACTGGCAACTCTGCCTGAGGCCCAAACCAGAACCTGGCAAACGTGTGGAGGATTGAACAGCCCTGGACATAGCCCTCAGCCAATGACAAATGCAAATTAGTAGATAAAAACGCCAGCTCTCTCACCCCTACCTCTGGGGCTTGTGTTTAGCCCTGACTCTCTGTGACCTCCAGAGGATGTCACAAGTGGCCCCGGTGGTAATTCTGATCATGTACCCATTATTAGCTCCCTTCCCTCTTGTTTCCCTACTCTCTAGTGGTGCTACCTGGGCTCTTCTCCCAAATGACCCCTACTAAGACAACCACTAAAGTATTTTAGTCCCGGACCCTAGCCTTTCCATAATGAGCTTGTCCTAACCATACTCTTATTTGTGTACTTAGAATCTTACCCATTTGGGTTCATTCTATCATCAGTTCCGAAGGCTAAAGCAACATTCTGGGTTTACACAGCCATTTAGCGTCCATGCCCTTGTACTTTATCATCTTGGTGCTGGCAGGAACTCGTCAGCTGGAGACACTATTTCACCCAGGCCAGACTGCTCACGCTAATTAAAAAAAGATTTAGTTTCCTTCTTTCTTGCTTCAGATCTGCTAGAGAGATCTGTGTCATTTCCTTAATTCTCTATTTTTGAAGATACAGCAGGTCCTTGAATATCATCATTTTGTTCGATATTGTTTCATTATAACATTGATGAGATGTCATCGGAACGTAAGTCTTGTTTATATCAATTAGCCTATGGTAAAATTAGTTTTGTTATATCATTTCGCTTCAAGTCACAGAACCTATTGACAACATTAAGTGAGGACTTACTGTACCTTCCTCTCAGGCTCCCCAAGAAATATACCATGTCTTTGCTTAGAAAACCTTTTTAAAAATAGGCAACTTGATTTGGTTTCCTCCGATAACAGGAGGGTTTTCTGCCAAGTGCCCTTGGCATCTTTATATATTTTCCTGTTAGGTAGGGTGCAACAGAAGCCACCCTTGTCTTTTTTTCTTTTTGAGAGACTTCTCTCAGAGTTCAGGTTACTAGTGATGGCTAAAGACCAACGGTTCTCAACAGGGGTGGTTTTGCCACCTCCCCCCAAGACATCTGGCAAAGTCTAGAGACATTTTTGGTGGCCACCACTGGGGAAGGTACTACTGGCATCTAGGAGGTAAAGACTAGGGATGCAGGTAAACATTCTACAAGGCACAGGACCATCTCACACAACAAAGAATTGTCCGGTGCTGAATGTCAATCCTGCCAAAGCTGAGAAACCCTGCTCTAGACACAGTGGTTCTCAATTTCAGCTGTACACTGGATCTCCTTGCAGCTTCTAAAACTCCACGTGCCCAGGGTATACATCAGATCAACTGAATTAGAAACAGTGGGAATGGAACTCCAATGAGAATTTTTTTGAAAACTCCAGTGATCCCAATGCACAAACAAGACTGAGGACCAGTGTTTTAGAACTATCTTAAAATAACTATTCAAAACACCCTGTTTCCAATCTTAGGTCCTGACCCAAATCAGGGTTTCCTAGAGTCTACAGGAAAGAGGTGAAAAAAAATTCCTAAAGCACCCAACATTCTAGTAAACATTGAATAGGATGGGATGTGGTGTGCAGTGAGGGATTACCCAAGAGGCTACCAGGCCGTGGTGGGGAGGGTCACTGCCTCCCACCTGAAAGCATCAGCTCTGTAAAGGTGCCCACGTGGGGCACAGGGAGCATGGGGAGGAAGACAGAGAAGTTAGGAAACATAAGGCCTGATGCAAACTGTCTAGGAATTACAAGTTAATGTGTAGTTTCTGTATTGTGATTTTCCAGAGTGATGATAGAGTTATCACTTGTAGGTTTAAAGGAAATTTTGTCCTCCTGGAAAGATATTTTACTACTAAAATGAAAATAAAAATTAAAAAAGCTTGAAAGCTGACATTTAAACTTTTTATATTCAGTGATTAGCTAGACTTCAAGTTGACATAATCAACTTTATATAATTGCATCACAAATCTGAGATATGTCCAAAATTTATCCTTTTTTGAGGCAGTGTAGTTAAGACCACAGGTGTTAGAGCCACATTGCCTGAGTTCAAATGCATCCTCTATCCCTTCTTAGCTGTGTGACCTTGAGCAAGTTACTTAACTTCTCTGAGCCTCTGTTTTCTCAGCAATGTGGATGTAAAATTAGCCTCTGTTTTCTCAGCAATGTGGATGTAAAATGTGGATAATAATAATGCCTAACTCATAGTGGTAGTGTGAGTATAAAATGAGTTAATCTATGTAAACAGTTAGAATAGAACCTGTCACATATATAAGCACTGAAAAACAAGTAAGTATTATGCAGAGGGTTGTTTTTGTTTTTCTTTTTGGGGTGTATTTTGATCTTGATATGTTTGTTTTTTAAATATAATTATTAGACACTTATTAACATAATAGCCATTATACATGAATGTAATTTGGGGGGAAGAATAGTAATTAAGGAATCCAGGCTCTGGAATCCAGACTGTACTTTCATAGCTGAATGAGTTTGAGCAAGTAACCTCTCGAAGTTTCCTCGAGAGGAAACTTTCCTCACTTGGTAGAAGGAAATAATTTATTTCACATAGATTTGCGAGGGGGTGGGGTTAAATGAGACCAGGCATTGAAGACAGCCACACTGCTTTTGGCATATAGTGAACATCAGACATATTAGCTATGATTATTGTTATTGTTTGTTGTTGCTATTCTCACTCAGTGAACACTCATTAGTTCCTGCCTTGGGGACTGTGGTGCTACCTGCTGCAGTAAACACTAGAGTAAGCAAGCCAAAGTCTTTGTCCCTAAATAAAATAGTGTTTCACTGAAGATTATAGATGTACCATTTTGATGCAATAGTAACAGAAGCCCAAAGTGTGGAAAATGTAGAAGTACTACCTCCTTTTTGTCATCTTTTAGGTCTTAAAACAGCGAAACCATATGGAAGTTCAATGTAAGATCTCAGCAATGCACATTTATAGCTCAATTAAAGTGAAAATTAAGACAGAATCTAAAATGGTTTTGATATACAAGTACAGTAAGTCCTCAACTTTGTCAATAGGTTCTTGGAAACTGTGACTTGAAACAAAAAGACGTCTAACAAAACCATTTTTACCATAGGCTAATTGATATAAACAACAGTTTATATCATATGCCAATTCCTATGGCATATTTCTGGTCACAAAAATATTACCAAACTTCTAAATAAAGACCCAAACTCTTCTAATATTAAACATTGAAATAAATATGAACTATACATACATTAAAGAAAGATTAATAAAAACAAGTATGATCATTATTTTCCAACCAACTTATTCCAGTTCAGGGTCTCAGGCAGCTGAGGCCTATCCAGGCAGCTCAGGGGGCAAGGCAGGACCAAACCCTGGACAGAACCCTTCCATTGCAGGGTGCAGATAAAGGGATTTCCATAATTATCTTGAAAAATAAATCGGGGTCTATCAAAAGGAAAAAAAAGGGAATGTGGGTGACGGTGTGCAACAGCTAGCACCCCTCACGTCTACCTTCTGATGGAAATTCGGCAAGAATATGGGAGATGTTGGGTTTGAAGCTAATATCTTCACTTTCACAATGCCAGGAAGAGACAAATCTGCTAATATTTGCTTTACACAGAAAGTGCTCCAAACGTCTGCCTGATTTCTCTCCAAATCCATCTCTACTAAAACAACTTTTCAAGTCTGCTGTTTGTATGAGGAAAGGAGGTTGGCTGGCAATTATCTCAATTGTCCCAACAATCTCATTTCTAATCACAAACAGGTGACATGGGCAATCAGAACAGTAGTTCTTCATCACAACCTAAATTTCTAATCCTAAAATTGGCAGGGTTTCTTTAAAAATTAGGCAAGTCATTTTTGCTGTCCAAACCTTTCCTGTAGAATTAGGCTGTGAGACTGACAGATCTTCAAAGATCCTTCCAGCTCTACCATTCTATATAACTGTGAATGTGCTAGAAAACCTACAAGTGCAAATAGGAGTCCCTGTTCCCCAAGGTATTATCTCTTAAACCCTCCAGGCTGGATTAAGTGGCCTTCCTCAGCACTGGACTCCACACTGTATCAATCTTTATCCCTTTCAAAGAATGGTTAAAGATAGGCCCTTTGGAATCAGGTTGCCTAGATTTAAGTTCTAACTCAGCCCTTATTAGCTAGAGGACTTGTGAAAATTATTTAACTTCTCTAAATCTCATCTGTATAATGAGGATCTTTGAGATATGTTGGGAGGTGTGTAAAGCTCACACTTTAGCTTGGACCACAAATAAAAGCTTAGTAAGTGTTGGCTGCAATCATTTTTTTCTTTATTGTGAGTTCCTCCAAGAAGGAGTTGTACCTTTTTCTTATTAGTATCCTCAGTGCTTACTAAATGACTGGCGCTCAATAAGTGTTTGATTAATACAGAGGCAACCTGATGACCAGTGTCCTATTAGAATTCTGTAGGACACAGGCTCCTCCACCCCAGAGGCTCCAGGAAACCAATCATCCCCAGTACCTGCAGACCAACAGCAGCTCATTCTCCTTGCAACCTACAATGATACCTCCTCCCAAATGCCCTGATGGAACCAAATCACTTCTATGTCACCCCTTCTGTAGAGACGATTTTGGTGGAAAAGCTGCCTATCCAGCTTCTAATAGATGGCTTCAGGGTAATTGACCACCCCCATCTCCATCTACCCTCACCCAAGCCACTCCATATAAAATAATACCGTGTTTCCCCGAAAATAAGACCTAGCTGGACAATCAGCTCTAAAGCGTCTTTTGGAGCAAAAATTTATAAAAGACCCGGTCTTATTTTACTATAATATAAGACCGGGTCTTATTTTACTATAACATAAGACCGGGTCTTATATAAGATAATATAAGACCCGGTCTTATATTAGTTTTTGCTCCAAAAGACGCATTAGAGCTGATGGTCCAGCTAGGTCTTATTTTCGGGGAAATAGGATAATACACTTTGATGCTATATGTATAAAGTATGAACAAAAACCCTCTTTAGAAAACTTTGTTTTTAATTGCTATGAAACATATAATGTAACTAGGGAAAATAAGTGCTTAATTGTGCAGATATAGTATCAAGAGAAGTCTCCTACCACCTTCTCCTCCTACCCACGACAATTTCATATCAGATTGCAGCTCTTGAGTCCCTCCTGTATTGATTTCTGGAGCGGCCTCAGTCAGTTGCCTCCTTCCCCCACCCCCAAGATTATTATTAAATAAAAGATGAATGATTTAAATGCAATTGGTGATAGAAGTAAAACATTGACTCAGAACTGATAAGGTAGTACTCCTTGTTATTATAGGGACCATGAACTTGAACTCTAGTGCCAGGTTTGCTCCAGAAATCTCAGATATTTCACCAGCCATCCATCTTCAGCAACATTCAGAGGTTAGATGTCAGACTTTGAACTTGACTGTAATCCTATAAACCCGGTGATGAGATCAATAGACACTGCACTTTCTCGGGATAATGTCGGGCCTCCAGGTGAATGATACACTCAGTGTCTCTCCATAGTGGGTGTCAGCAGGAGGAGTCTCTATCTCAGTTAGAGAAATGGCAGTAAACAAGGCAGCCAGAAGTCAAACTATTGGAAGTATCACAATCATAGGTACAAATGGGTCCTCTAATAGAGCATGACAAAATTCTATTTGTTCACACAAACTTATAAAGTGACAGTGCAAGCTTTTCAGAATCTTTGACAGTATTTAGAGCATTATGTTTTTACTAATTTTAAAACACTATCCATATTTTTAATCGTGCATATTTGATCAACACGGTTTCTTGTAAAGATCTCTGATCTTCAAATTAATTGAATTAATTTGATTATCCTAAAGAATGTAGAGATAATCAATACTCTGTATCTCCCCCAAAGTTATAAGAAGACTATGTCAGGTGCCACCAGGAATGAGAAAAAATATAAAAGAAAATAAATCAGGACTGAACCTAATGGGATTTCGATCAGAGCATGAATGTAATCTTTTTTTTTCTCCATGAAGAATCCATAATAAAGGGTAAAAGACATAGTATTTAAACGAACTGGCCTGTTAGAGATGCAATATTGTTCCAGAGAGGGGAAGGGATATCATGCAAGGATAAGGAGTTATTAAGATTGGCTTCACATGCATGTACATAAAGGGGAACTAATTGAGATAATATATTTAGATTTTCATAAAGCTTTTGACAGTTCACATCCAAATGAGTCATCCTGGGATTGGCAGGGGCTGTGTCAAAAGTTGAAAATCATTTCTGGCCTAAAGTCTTACACAGCCTGATTACTGGTCACCCTCTAGCCTCTCTTGCCCCATCATCCTCCCAGGTCCAGAATGACGTTCCAGGAACATACACCCCATCAGGTTACTCTCGATACTTTCAGTGGCTCCCCTTGCCATCAGAATGAAGTCTCAATTTCTTAAGTGGGATAAGGGTCTTATGATCCGGTTCCTGATTACTTTCCTCAGTATACACTTGTCATGTTTGGGGGTTGCTCAGCATTTGAACCTTTTTCTTATGTTTGGGAATTCCTTACCTGCCTCACACTTTAGAGCAGAACATACTGCACGCTTGCATTTTCAGCCTCCTGTGCAGCTAAAACTCAGGCACATGACCTCAGCAAATTATATACCTCTGGTCTCAAGAAGCAAGTAATGGGACGATATAGAGATTTTGAGGAACTCTTTCCAGTGGCTGCGGTTGTAATAAGCTTGAGTTCTTGGGCCAAAAGAGGCAGTGGTACCAGTGGGGTATCCTATGCCCAATGCCCAGAGCTAGTGGCATCAGTCAGACACAGAGCAGCATCTAGTGCTCAGACAAGGTGGTAATTGCCGTTCTCACCAGACCACTTCTGGATGTGATACAGGGCATTGTTTGTGATGATAAAAAGAAATCTTTTAAAATTAACTTAACAACACATTGCTCAATAATTCTCAATGTTAAAAAGTATTTTAAAAAGTGTGACTATACTTCAATGGATACTGCCTTCTTTCAAAATATAACCATCAAAGATACACTGTAAATGTTTTTTCTATTACTAAGGTGTACTAGAATAATTCCCGATGAAAGAAGATTGGTATGATCAAGGACTAACATCTTTAATTTATTTTGTTTATGCCTTAAAATCATTAAGAAAAAAGACATTAATATGTAATCATCAGAAAAGTTGGCAGTGGATTTGAGCAAGCAAATAACAAAATAAATATAAATGGACAAAAATATATGAAAAAAGTTAGACCTCTAATAAATGAAGTGAAACAAAATGAAACAAAAATGTTTTCATCAATTAGGTTTGAAAAATAATAATAATAAACACTGAGATCTTAATGTGTGCATCTGTTCTAAATACTTTATAAGTGAATTCATTGAGCAATGAGTTTAACAACAATGTAAGCATTATTAGTATATCAATTTTAAAGATAAGGGAACTGAGACAGAATTTAAATATTTTCCATCTCACTTAACCAGTAAGTGATTAAGCAGGGATACAAAGGAAAGGAGATGAGTGGATGGGACTGAAAGTTCCAACCCTCTAACCACAAGGCTGGTTCTCGTGGCAACCAGCCCCCTTCCTTTGGTAGAATCCTAAGTCACCTCATTAACATAATGAAAGACACCTTCATCTATCTCATCACTCAGGAAATCCCAAGGGTTGTAGAAGCTCTGTGCAAGAAACAGAGTTAAAAATCAAATATATGTTTCTTATTATAAATCACAATATCACAGGATTTCACTTTAATCTGAAGCTATAACTATCTCCTGGTGATTTTGGACTTCTTGTACCTAGGAAACAGTAGACCGAAAAAAAAAAATCCACATTGGCAGCACTAAATGACCTTGATTACAAGGAGCTAGAGTTACTGCTACACAATGAGTGCAGGAAGGGATACGCCTGGTGTGTCTTGGTGATTCCATGCACAGTGATAACTAGAAACAGGCAATTGCTGTAACAAAGTCCTGATGATGCTAGAGTCACTATAATTTTGGACTTTGGAAATGAAAGTCCTGGTTACTCCATCAGGCAAGCAATCCAGACATGCTAAAGTGAGGGGAAGAAAAGGGAAATCTAGAAAGCATGGTGGTGGGAAACGATGAATATCAGGTATAGCCTCAGACTAATTGCAACAGTGTGAACTGTAGCTTATTCCACTAACCATCTTGTACTGAAATTACACCTAGTCACCACCCTGAACGACATGCTACAGATTGAACTTGATGTATGCATAGATCTAAACAGCACATGGAGTGGATAAGGAAATGCTACACCTCTTGTGCCTGCCTCTTTCTCTTGACTCATCTTTTTTTTTTTAATCCAATTGCTGCTGCTCAGACAATATTTCACTTCAGCTGTACAGCACATCACTTAACTTTATGTCCTAAGTTTCCTTCCTCCTCCATGTGAGATGCCTGTAAGAATCCAGTCAGCCATTCTAAAGTATTCCCATACCTAGAAATGTAAGGGAATTAACTGCACAAGACAAATCTTGACCAGCAGTAAGCTAGTGGATAAATATCTGTTTTTCCCATGTCTGGAGAGGAAATTCCGTGTACATTCCACAAGGCTCCTCAGAAGGTCCCTAGAATTAAGCCCATTAATCCCAGAGACAACAGGCCAATAGCACATACTTGATGGACTTTCTCTCTATGGCTATTTCACTCGTAGCTGTCTCCCACCCATTTAGATCACTTCCTAACATCAATTATCTGTACAAGTTTTCTCTCAGGCTCTGAGTTTTGGGGTACCCCAGGCTCATACAAGGGTCAAATGAAAAAATAGTTATAAAGAGATCCAAGATGGCGGAGCAGATAAACACTGTGCTTGCCTCACATTGTGAACACATCAAAATTACAACTAAATTATAGAACAATCAGCCTGGAAAACCAACTGAACTCTAGTGGAACAGAAATTTTATAGCTAAGGATATAAAGAAGAAGCCACGTCTGGCAGGAGGGCGGAGATGTGAAACGAGCTGGCCCACACCCATGTGTGGTAGTTGAAAATTGGGAGAGAGATCTCGGCCACAGCAGATCCCCACAATGGAGCAAAGGATCCCAGCTCCCCACACACATACCAGGCTCCCCAGCCCGGAATACTGGTGCTGGAAAGAGGAGCCCCCATAACATCTGGCTGTGAAAAACAGTGGGGATTCTGACCATTTGGGTGAGATGGAAGGATGTGGGAAACCCAGACATCCTCTTAAACGGCCAATGCACAGACTCACTCGCTCGCAAGCACTCACCTTGGGCTCCAGCAGAGGGATGGTGACTCTCCGGGCATCAGAGACATATGAAAAGAGACTAAGTAGTGGAACTTCAGGGCGAACACTGGAGGTACAGTCCCCATTTTCCCCGTGTGGGACCCTTTTCCTGTGCAGCCAGCAGGCAGATGCCATCTTTCCTGTGTTGAGCCCGCCCCCACAGGACAAAATCTGAGTCTGATTGGCTTTATGACCTCTACTGCTCCACCCTCCTGACTCACAGACCCTGCCTCACCCAACTAGCATACCACAGAGGCTTTATTAGCAGCTGAACCTAATGGGGGCCGGCAGGTAGCAGCAAGCCTCAGAGTATCCTGGCTTTTTGAAGAGCTATCCCAGACCAAGTATAGGAGGCAGCTGTCCTTGATTCACAGCATGGCCTCTCTCATGCGCCTCCAGGTAGAGCACAGGCAGTGACCAACTATGGCTTGCTTTGTATCTCCTACCAGGTAGTTCCCAGCAAGTCACAGGCAATGCCTGACCTGGGCCTTCAGTGGAGTCCCTCCCAAAAGGCCCCAGAACCAACATACTTGGAGGTTGGTTTCAGATCACAGCAGAGCACCAACCAGTTAGCCCCACAAGCAGCACACACAAAGGGCGGTCTCACAGGCTCCAGAGCCTGCTGGGGCAAATCCCACTCCATGGGGTAACCCCCCACACAGCAGCCCATATGCTGTGGATGTGGCCAAACCCCACAGCCAGTCAGCCTGAGGGTCAATCCCACCCACTGATGTGCCAACAGCAATCAAAGCTCAACTGCAACAGGAGGGTACACACACAACACACACAAGGGACACTCCTGGAGCATCTGGGTCAGATGGCCAGGGAGACTGTGCCCCTGGGCCCTGCAGGACTGAGAGACATGGCAACCCTACCTGATACATAAAAACAAAAACAGAGAAGCAGTCAAAATGAGGACACAAAGAAATACAACACAAATGACAGAAGAAAATTCCAGAAAAAGAACTAAATGAAATGAAGGCAAGCAACCTATCAGAGACAGAGTTCAAAACAATAGTCATAAGGAAGCTCAAGGAACTTAGTGAGAACTTCAACAGAGAGAAAGCAAGCATAAAAAAGGACATAGAAACCGTAAAAAAGAACCAACCAGAAGTGAAGAATACAATGTGTGAAATGAAGAATGCACTAGAAGGTTTCACTAGCATATAGATGAAGCAGAGGATCGAATCAGCGATTTAGAAGACAATGTATCAGAAAACACCCAAGAGGAACAGCAAAAAGAAAAAGAAGTCCAAAACAGCGAGGATAGTTTAAGAGACTTCTGGGACAACATCAAGAGAAACATTTGCATCATAGGGGTACCAGAAGAGAAAGCAAGAGATTGAGAATCTATTTGAAGAAATAATGACTGAAAACTTTCCTATCCTGCAAAGGAAATAGACATATAAGTCCAGGAAGCACAGAGTCCCAAACAGGATGGATCCAAACAGGCTCACACCAAGACACATCATAATTTAAAATGTCAAAAGTTAAAAACAAAGAGAGAATCTTAAAAGCAGTAAGAGAAAAGCAGTTCGTTTCCTACAAGGGAGCGCCCATAATACTAACAGCTGATTTCTCAACAGAAACTTCGCAGGCCAGAAGGGATTGGCACAAAATATTCAAAGTGATGAAAAACAAGGGCCTACAACCAAGGGTGCTCTACCCAGCAAGGCTGTCATTTAAAATTGAAGGACAGATAAAGAGCTTCCCAGAGAAGAAAAAGCTGGCGTTCATCATCACCACACTAGTATTGCAAGGAATGTTAGAGGGACTACTTTAAGATGAAAAGATAAAAAATATGAATAATAAAATGGCAATAATTACATTATCTATCAACAATTGCTTTCAATGTAAGTGCATTAAATGCTCCAATAAAAAACATGGGGTGGCTGAATGGATAAGAAAACAAAAGACTCACTTCAGATTGAAAAACACACACAGACTGAAAGTAAAAGGATGGAAAAATTTATTTCATGAAAATGGAAACGGAAGGAAAAAAAAAGCTGGGGTAGCAATACTTATACCAGACAAAATAGACTTTAAAGTAAGAGACAAAGAAGGACCCAGTAATCCCACTTCCTAGTATATATAAAGAAACCCAAAATGCTACTTTGAGGGGATGTGGTGCATCCATATGTTCATTGCAGCATTTTTCATAATGGCCAAGATGTGGAAGCCGCCTGGGTGTCCGCTGATGGAAGAACAGCTAAAGAGGTGGCAGATATATATTTATATATATTACATAACGGAATATTGCTCAGCATGGAAGGAAATGGGTTCTTGCCATCTGCGGCAGCATGGATGGATCTGTGCTGAGTGAAGCATCAGACAGAGAAGGACGATGCATTGTGATTTCACTTTTATGTGGAATATAAAGAAAATATATAAACAAAACAGAAATAGACTCATAGATAGAGAACATTTTGATAGTTGTCAGATGGGCAAGTTTGGGTGGAGGGTGAAAAAGGGTAAAGGATTAAGAAGTACAAATTGGTTGCTACATAGTCATGGGGATGTAGGGTACAGCGTATAGTCAATAGAATTGTAATAACTATGTACGGTGTCGGGTGGGTTCTAGATTTATCAGGGTGACAGACGGATTTGGGGGTCCACGTGAAAAATGTGAAGGGATTAAGTACAAATTTGTAGTTACAAAATAGTCATGGAGATGTAAAGCATGGGGAATATAGTAACAATATGGTAATAGCTATGTATAGCACCAGGTGGATACTAGTCAGGGGAATCACTTTTTAAATTATATGTTTAACCATATGCTGTACCTGAAATTAATATTGAATTTTAACTTAACTGAAAAATGTAAAAGGTGGGGGAAAGGTGCAGGGCAATAAATGGTCCAAATTTCCAGGTATAAAACAGTAAGTCACGGGGATGTAACGTACAGCATAGGGAATATAGTCAATAACATTGTGATAGCGTGGTATGGTGTCTGACAGTTACTGGACTTATCATGGTGGTGACTTCTTTAGGTATACAAATGTTGAATAACTATGGTGTACCCCTGAAACTGATATAATATTGTATGCTAACTATATTTTTAATAAAAATCTTAAAAAAGGAATAGTTACACATATGCTTTGAAAGTTAAAATCAATATACTGTAATCAGCCCTACAGAGCACGGTTCCTCCTACAGCACTTGATTTTACTCTGCCTTCATAGATGCAATTGTCACCCTACTGTTTAAGACTGAAATACAAAGCTTGGGATAGCTTTATTGAGCAATACTGTTATTTCATCTTCATGACCTTATGAGGTAGTCATTACTTTCTCCATGCTATAAAGGAGGAAAGGGAGTCCTGGTATTCCAACTGCTAAGCTGGAGCTAGACTTCTAGCCCAAATCTGACCTCCAAAGCCCAATACTCTAAACCATTTTACTTCTGTTCCTTACATGGCTTCCACCGCCTTGTCTTCTCACCCCACAGTGGCCCCCAATCCCGCCATAGCCAACATTTTGCCCTTTCGTGTTCCACTTTTGCCTTGTCAGCCCTGTGAACTTCAGAGCCTAGATTAAATGTCCTCTCCCTAGGCAGGACTGTTGCCCCATCGGCTTACCTCCACTGCTTTCCTAAACCTGTCATGTTTTTTACCACACTGTTGCATGTACCACTAGGGCTAGAGCTAGACAAGAGCTTAGGTATTAAGTAGTACCAGACACATAATAAGCACCCAAATAATAATTGTTGAGTAAACAGTTTTCAGAGTATGTACTCCTTAAGACAAACATGACCTAAGTTTGACTGTTACATTGCCAGCATATAGCACAATGCTTGGTTCATAACAGACACTCATTTATTGAATGAATGAATGAATGAATGAATGAATGAATGAATGAATGAAAACACATCTGTTTCTTCATTAAACTATGAACGCTCACAACATAAGGATTCTACAATGTCCAGCAAATGTTTGTTGAATCAAAGTAACATTAAGAGAAACTATTTAATCATTCATAGAAGATTTATTTAAACAATAATACATATAGTCATCATTGCCAGACTTAATATGAGATGTTAAATGTTCGATCCCATTTTCCTTCCCGGATAAGTTTTTCTTTCCTATCCTGAATAGACAAAAAGAAAAGGAAAAAAAAAAATTAAAAACAATGCATTCTAGCACACCCCATGCTACAATTCTAAAACACAGCAATAAAATGCTCCAAACCTATTTCCAATCCCCCACTGTCGAAAGCCTATGGAGTAGAGTGAGGAGGTAATAGTCTGAAGAAACGATAAGAAAATACTGCTATTGAAAAATATCTTACCCACATTTTAGTAAGTAGAATTGTACTATCCCACTAAAAAGCATACATTGAAAGCAAAATGCAAATATATTCTGGGTAAGTGTGCCCCACCTTTCTGTTAAGCAATAATTTATCAGATAATCAAAATATATACGCTCTAACAGGAGAGAAGATTGGATGCTTAAGGCACAGCTGGCTATGTGGGCTCCAGTCTAGATGGCAACATGAGGTCTGGGGGCTAAAGCTGGAGTTCTAGAACCAGACAGAGTAGTCAGCCTAGTGTCAAAGATAAGCGTGGCTTCCTCCACAATCATATATCAAGCCTTTGATGACAGTGATTCCCAGCACAGGTGGTGTTTGCTCTTCTGCTGTGAGGGTATTAATAAGTTTTAACGTTAATTTCTAAAATGTGACCAATATAACTAGAATTCAGGCAAATAGGGAACACAGTAAATGATTTATGTATGCTAATACTTAACCCAATAAATATCTCTTTTTAAAACACATGAATGAAACAAATTAAATACAAAAATCTGCAAAGATAACATCTACAGGTTAATTAGAACACGAAAGTTTAATTTCTGCATATCTTCTAATGAGAAAAAAAGAAATTAACTTTTTAAAAGTTACCTCTATATTCTCTTGCTTAATATTCACAGTATAATTTCCTTACATTATCTAAAACACACCAGGAAAACTCTTCCATGAGCTAAATTCAAGTCTTAGAAATATTAATTGACCAATTGATTAAATTCTAGAGCATCCATTAAACTTGAAAGACCCACAGACTACAGTGA
Organism: Rhinolophus hipposideros; assembly: GCF_964194185.1. Lineage (NCBI taxonomy): Eukaryota > Metazoa > Chordata > Mammalia > Chiroptera > Rhinolophidae > Rhinolophus > Rhinolophus hipposideros. The sequence goes on along the minus strand of NC_138048.1, from coordinate 47,039,504 downwards.
TTTTTAACAAAGCATATTTCTGTATGAGCTGAAACGATAAAGAAGTAAAACCAAATATATAATTCAAACTATATTTTATCTCTTGCCGGAAAGGAATAAAGGTAAAAGAAAGGAAGTGAAGGAAGAATGGAGGGCTAATCCCAGAGGCACACTGGCGACAATCAAGAGAAAGAGCTGCAGCCAGCACAGGGGGAGACCTATCCACAAATACTAAACCCAAGGTCCTAATACTTACTCTGTCACTTTTGAACACATAATACCAGAAGAAGAGAGGCCCAATTCCAGCCAGAGCTCCTAAGAGCGAGGTCTTGGGGGTGGGTCTGAAGTTGGGATAGACATTTGCTGATCTTGCATAGGTCCAACGAGCCAAGGCAGGATCTTCCTAAAATTAATAAAAACAAGTTACAGGAACTTAAGCAAGGCCACATCGAAAAATAATCTCATCAGGACTTTTGTGGAGAAGCATAAGAGATGCCTTTTGTTCTCTACTACAGTTAAGGGTATACTCTGAATATTCCTAGATAGCTTCAGGGAAGATCTTTCATTTCTTGTATTTGTTGATCTTGTTCAAATCCTTCAGAATTTAAAAGATTCTTACGAGTATAGCACCCTTCAGCTTTCTATTTATTTAAGATTTAAGAATCTTAATCTTTTTAAAGTTGTCAGAGAAGCCCTTTCTCTCTTTGATCATTTTTATCCTTATCTGGATTGTTTTTAGCTTCATTGTCTTTCTTGAAGTATGACCAACAGAAAGAACCACACAGTATTCCTGATGAAGACAAACAGATTTCATATGCTCCATCATGCTTAGTACTTTGTTTCCAGAACCTTTCTAATGTTTACCCCCACATTGGTTTTTCCAAACCATAAATAAGCAGAAGGAAAGTGAAGACTGAGGTAGGCTAATTATGAACTTTAAGTTTCTTAAGCTCACTTGGCTGGTATTTAAGAGCAAAATATTCCATTTCATACTATTAAAACAGTTCTGTAGAAAGGACAAGGCTGTTAAAGAAAAATAATCGGACTGTCTTGGCTAAGAAAAAAGTAATTGTCCATTTTAATATATTTATACTAGAATAACTATATAAGAATAGCAAATCTACTCCAAGTACATAATTAAATTTAACCCCCAAATGAATTTACAAAAAAAATAAAATAAAATAATTTGCCCCAATTAACTGACAGATAAAAATAAGAAATTGAAAACTTTAATACTAAGCTGTAAGGAGAACATTCAAGATCCTAACCAACACCAGGAAGTCACAACTGGTAGGACTAAAATAATTCAACTGAATCTTCCACAGTAACATTTTAATCCAAACTGTTTACAGAAACAGTAAAGGTAAAGAAACAAGCTATAGTTTCAAGGGGATGTTTGAGCTCAATACGTCCCTTCTGCTATTAATGTATTTGAATGACTCTCCCATGAATTCTCTGCCAATGACATTTTCTACACGTTGATAACTGACATGTCTGTCTTCCAGAAACAAATGTCATTTCATAAAAGTATCAATAGCCCGATGACCATAGTTCATTGAGCCTGGGGCTGTTGTTAAGAAAGGTTCCAAAACACGGGCCATGGGACAGGGTTCTCTGACACCACTCCAACGTCCAAAGAACTACCAGGAGCATCTGACATGGTGAAAACTCCTTCGTGAAACTATTTCTTCACTTGGCTTCCAGGGCACACACCAGCTTGGTTTCCTCCTAACTCTCTGAACCATCCCCTCTTAGTCTCTTGTGCTCTCTTCTTCCTTACTCCCCAATCTCTTAATTTTGGACCTCAGACCTCACTGGTCTTTCCTATCTACATTCACTCCCTGGATGATCTCCTCCAGTTACATGGCTTTACATATGTATCTCTGGGCTGATGACTCCCAAAATTATACCTGTAGCCCTAGACCTCAACCCTCAGCTCCAGACATAATACTCAACTGCCTGCTCAACACTGAAATGTTGTCTAACAGGCATGTCACATGCGATGTATCCCAAACTGATTTCCCAATATTCCGCACCACCTCTATCCCTGCTCTTCTCATTCTTTTCTATCTTGGTAAAAAGCAAGTTTACTCTTCCAATCGCTTAGGTCATGAACGTTGGGGTCATCCTAACCAGCTCTCTCTTACACATCATATCCAATCTGCCAATGAGCTCCAAGGCCTGGTGTGATCCAGTCCCAGGTACCTTTCTGACCTCATCCCTTTCTACTCCGCCCTCACCCTTCTTTGTTCGCCACAATGGTCTCTTCAGTATTTTTGCAATTAACCAGGCACGCTCCTGTCTATGGACCTATGCACTTGCTGTCCCCTTTGCCTAAAATGTTACTTTCCCAGCTCCCTCACCTCACGTATTTCAGATTTTTTACTCAAATGTCACTTTCCCTGAGCCTATCTAAAATTGCAGCTGTTCTCCCTTCCTACTAAATACACATACTCCTAATCCCCTTCCTTACTTTATTTTTCTTGTCACTTAGCAATATCTAAATGCTAAATGATTTCTAAACGATTTAATTTTTTAACTTATTACTTGTCTCCCACACTAGAAAACAAGCTCTATAAGGATAGAGGTCTTTGCCTATTTTGTTCTCCACTGTTACTTTAACATCTAAAACAGGGCCTGGCCATAACAGATCCTGAGCATTTATTAACTGAATCAACCATTCTTAAAGATTAGGCAAGTAATTTTCATGTATTGCTCAATATATGATTAAGTGTGAGGCATTCATTTAATGAACAAAACAACCAATGAGGCAGGTGTCATTACCTCTGTTTTACATGACAAAATTGAAACTGTCGTCGGTCACAGAACTGAAAAGAGAAAATCTGGAGCTTAAATCTCAGCTCTGTCTGGCTCAAGGCCTTATTCTTTTTACTACATCGTGCTATCTGGCACATCAAACCCAATCGTGTGAGTATGTATATAAAAAATGCCTCTCTCCACACCTTCTTCCCAAATAAACAAGGTTCTGGTACAGCCAACCGGTTTAGCAGATGCTTTGGGTTACACAGACCAAGGTTCAAAAGCTGCTCATCACTCTATGACCTACTTGTCCTTCCCATATTGTCTTCCCACCTATAAAATGTTCGTAATAGTTCAACGCTCTGAATAGTTGTGATATTTGAACAATATTCAGAAAGGATTTAGATAGTGCCTGGTACATTGTAAATTTCCTTCAATCCTTACAACCTCCAAAAATTCCTACAGAACACCAATGCAACTGTTGGGAAAGTTTTTTTAAAAGAATCATATCTGATATATTCAAACAGCTCTTGCACAGAATTATCGAAAAGCACACTTGCTACATAATAATGACTATCAGTTTCCTGGGTGCATATTATATGATGGGAATGTTACACAGACTATCTCATTTAACCTCACAGTTCTATAAAGAATGCACTACCATTCCCGTATACGAAGATCAGGAAACTAAGATTCAGAGGGACAAGGCAAATTGCCCAAGGTCACAGAGCTTGCTAGTATGTAGTGTCTGACTCCAAAGCCTCAAGTTTGAACAAGCTGCAGTCTTTGGGTCTTTAAAAATATAAACTGAAGATTCACTGTATTTCCATCAGGAGAGAGCAACATTGCTATGACCTGTGAACGAAAAGATGGAAAACAACTTTAAAATAGACACACACACGTTTTCCAATACTCATTGGAGCTCATATCGCTCAGCCTGGCGCTGGTAATGGCTGGTCACATGCCTTGTTTCATTTAATCCTCATAACAGCTTCGTAAGACAGTCAGGACTACGTTATGCCCATTTTTCAGTTGGGAAAACAGAGAGTAAGCAGCAGAGTTGAATCATTTTCTCAAGATCACCCAGGCGGCAAGTGATGAAGCCAGGACTCAGACCCACTCAGGTGTGGGTCCAAAACCCGCCCTCTGACCACCAAACTCTGCCCAAGGTCAAAGGGCTAGTGAGTTGTCCTGCTCTGAGGGCCTGGAAAAGGGCCAATGTCTAAAACGCGGACCTGGAACGGCGGCCGCCACGCTGCGAGGTGCCCCCCGGCCCATCAGAGCCGCCCAGCCCGAGGGCACGGCCGCAACGCTGGCCCTCTGCTCCCGCCCCGCCGCCCCGCCGCCCCCACTCACGATGAGCCCGTGGCGGCTGGGGTCGTTGTACTGAAGCAGATACTCCCTTTTCAGCCGGGATCTTATGGCCAGCCGCTCGGCTTGCGCTCTCCGGGTTTCCGGAGATATGTCGTATTCAGTCGGGTCGAGGGTAGGGGGCAAGGTGGCCAGGCGCGATGGCTCGTACTTGGGGACCTTCATCTTGGGAACCCGGCGCTCAACTGCGCCTGCGCGGCCCGAGGCCCGCCTTCTTCTGACCGTCCTCCCGAGGAACTGCGCTTGCGCGTTAGCCCGAGGTTGGGGATGGAGCTCAGCACCGACTCCAGCTTCCGTCCCCAACCTTCCTCACTGTCCTGGCCCGCTAATAGCGGTCTGCGCGTGCGCAACGTGCTGTCCCTGCTTTCCCCGCTCCACTTCGTTCCTTTACCCGCCGCCCCGCTTCCCCAATCTATCGCTCACTGTTTCTTTCTCAAAGCCTTCTCTACTGACCGAACAGAGCTTATTAGGTGACGCTGAGCTGTGTGGGACTGGCAGAGACGGAGTCCTATTTCAGTGTGTGCCCATCCAAGCTGTGTGATCTTGGAGAAATCACTTAACGTCTCTGAGTTTCCTCCTCCATATCTTGGAGATAATGACCCCTATTCTGTTCACGTAGCAAAGTTGTGAGGATTAAATAAGACCATGAATGGATGCCAAAATGCTTTGCAAAACTGAATTCCCTAGCCAAGAAAAAGAAAAAGCTTTACTGTACATTACTACATTATATTCATACAACATAAATAAAACTATTTTTCACAGGCATGAAATAATGGTTAATACGAAAATGATGTTAGAAGTGTTGCCTGCCTTACTATAGTAGGTCAGGGAAAAAAATGACGTATATAAAACTCATGAAGAAACAATATCTTAATTCAAATACTAAAGCTTCTTAACTAAAATCCTTACCACTCTTCAGGTGCTAAGAATGAAAAACATCCTTAGAGATATGAAAATATGCATTGGGGCGTGTGTCTTACTGTGAAAGATGATTTAGGGAGAAAAGGAAGGCAATCTGAAATGAAACCTTCATTCCCACTCTCAGGGGAAACCATGTAAACAATATTTCCATAGCTCAGGCAAGAAAAGCTGGATCAAAAGAGAGCTTCAGCTTGAATGAACCATCTGGGGACATGTAGGTATGTTGGGAAATGTTTACTACGCAGAGAAGGTACCTAGAAAATGTTAGAACTTGAAGTGATGAGGAGCAGCACTGCTGTCCAATTTACTCAATATTTTAATGCTGTTTTGAAATATTTATTAAGCACCCACCGCATGAAGCATACTGCACACTAGTCAGTCAATCTTCCAGGCTCAGTGGGAAAAATACAGAAGAAATGAAGGATGTGATCTTTGTATTTGAGCAACTGGCAATCATGCAGTACAGAAAGAACAGTCGGAATATGCTAATATTTGCAAAGCAGTTTAATGTCCAAATGAATATAGAGCAAAATGGGCTCCTGAGAATGCAGGCTGAGAAAATGTAGCAAAAAGAAATATGAGACAAATCACTCACTCAGTTTTAAAGGAGCAAAAAAAAAGGAAGTTCTGTTTTTTTCAAAGGTGTTTTAAAATATTAAGAAAATAAAACAAAATGAAAAGCAGGAGCAACTTGTAAATTCTAAAAATTCTAAAGACTGCATTGATAAAGTTTCAAACACCTTTTGTTTATAGGTTAGACACTGATCTAGGAAGAAGGGCATTTAAAAAGAAGAAAGGAGTACAATAGGTAACAAGACAGCTGACAAAATTCAAAAGTACTTTTTAAGGTTAAGAGAGAGAGAGACAGAAAGAGAAAAAATAAACATTATTTTGCTTTACGTTAAGGTGGTTATTCTCACATTTGCTTGATTGTCCTAAGGATCCCCTTAAGATCATTGCTTAAAATACGGAGTCCTAGGTTCTGTTCTGCTCCTGGAGATTCAGAATTGGTCTGGCAAGGGAAACCAAGAGTCTGTTTTTTGTTTTGTTCTTTTAATTTCTTGAGGGGTATTCTTACAATATTGCATGTTTGGGAAACAGCAATGAATACAAGAGGTCTTCTTTCCCTCTTCCTTTTCCCAAAAAAGGCCCTCTTAGAATGAAACTATTTAAGATGGAGCTCTAGACACCAGAATGAAGGAAAAAATACATGATTAGAACTTTGTCTTGAAATAATGCTACCAAAAAATTATTAAATGAGTTTATCTTATATTTACACATTTTAGGTTACAATCACAACTGTGTGTTAATTCTAATAAATCAAGTGTTATTTGTGGGGACTTTTACTTTTATACAGCTCATTATTCTTTACATGGCATTTGATTTATGCAGTCGGGTCATATTTGCAAAAGTGTGGGAGGGTTTTACCCAATTTTCCCAAGGCCCTCTCTTACTCCTTTGAAATTAATTATTTCCTTTACAAGCATTGATTTAACTATCTTCTTATTGATTTTCTCTTTTTCATTTGCTATGTGGTCCAACTCTGTGAGATCCTCCTTTATTCGTGACTTTGGGTGTGGATCTGGCAGTTCACCAACATTACTTTAATCAATTTCATGAAATTCCACATGGTTTGCAAGATTTTCAATAGATTTCTATTGTGTTTGAGAGCTGAATGTTTCCAAATAGATGACCAAAACTTTGATGGGGTGGGTACAGGCAGTAGGGTTCACAGACAGAACAATTTACGTGGGGGGCAATTTCACAAGTGGTCATTGTATCAATGAATATTTCATATTTTGAAGACTTTTACTTCTCTAAGAAATCTCCTAATATAATTTATCAAAATTTATTGGGACATGGATTACAAAGACTAAGTATATGTAACCGCTGGAAGAGGTGGGATGTGGTGAATTGGAGGAGAGAAGTACAAATGTAGAGAGGTGGTCAAACCCTGTGAGTGGAGCAGGGTTCCAGGGAACAGAAGATGGACAGGTGAATACAGAAACTGTAAGAAGCAGATAAGTTCCAGCTTGCAATAATATGAAGTGCATTCCTTCTCTTATTTGGGTAGAATCACAGGTATATTTGTGAATAAACTCCCCACTTCAGTTTGAGAAAATGTGAATCACCAAAATTGGTATAAGCCCTTTATCAGGTTAAGAAAATTCCCTTATATTCCTTTTCAAAAGATTTCTTTTTTTAATCATGAATGAATGATAAATGATCAAATGCTATTTCTGCAGTTTTTGATCTATTATCATGTGTTTTTTTTCTCTGTTAATCTGATAAAAAGGTAGAGAACCTTGGTAGATTGTTCTGATGGACTTATTTTTCATTCTAGATTTAAATCTACTTCATTGCCATGATATGGTTTTTAATGTACTGATTTAATTTAAATATAAAGTTATTAGCATTGCATTTAAATTTTTATCATTTATGTTCATAGGTGAATTGGCTCTATAATTTTTTTCTTATTTTGTTCTTCTATAGTCTGAGTAATATATCTACATGAAATGAGTAGGATAGATTTTCTTCTTTTGTAAAAAAGAAATTCTCCGAAACAGTTTGTGGAAGACAGGGACTATATTCCTTAAAGGCTTGGTAAATTATAAAACTGTCTTGGTCTTCCATCTTTTTTCAGAGGAGGCTTTTGGCTATCAATTTAGTTTCTGTGATGGTTGTTGGTTTGTTCAGGTTTTCTTTTTCTTCTGGAATCAATTTTGGTAATTTATATTTTCTCAGATATCTGGTTATAAATTTATTGCCATACAGCCTCTAATCTCATCTTACAATTTTTTCAATCTCCACTGTCTTTGTAATGATGATACTCTTTTTGCTTCTAATATTGTTTATTTGTTACTTCATTTTTCCTTCATCCATTCTGCTAAAGGTTTGTCTATCATGTTTTTTCAGAAAACATATTTTTTATTTTGTTAATCATTTCATATTTATTCCATTTTTAATTGAGATTACTCTAATGTTTCTTTTTTAGCTACTCACGCAGAACACTTACTCAATTTTGTTTTAGTTTTATAATTTTTTAATTCATATGATTTGGTACATTCCATTTTAGTTACCGCTCCACAAGTTTTTATTAGTATTTTCATTGTCAATAGTTCTGAGTATTTCATAATTTCCATTCTTTTTCTTTAACTGTGAGTTATTTAGAAATACATTTTTCACTTTCCAAATTTTTTTTTGATTTATCTATCTTTTTGTTGTTAATTTCTAATTTAATTGCATTATTGTCAGAGAACTTTGTATATTAGCCCTTTGAAATTCACTGAGATTGTTTGGGGCTTCCTATGTGGTCAGTTTTTTTGTTTGTTTATGTGTTTTAACAAACTATTTTTGGAAATTTAACATACATATAGGAAAACGCACAAATCATACATATGCTATTCAATGACTAAATTATTACGAAGTCAACATACCCTTGTAACCATACATAGTCATTTGTATAATAGTTCCGTGTGAGCTTAAAAAGAATGTCTGTTCTGTAGTCATTCAGTGCAAAGTTAGATCAAGCTTCTTAATCATGTGATTTAGATCGCTCATATCTTCATTCATCTCTGTCTACTTAATCTATTTCCCATATAGAGTTGTATTATAATTTCCCAGTGCCATTGTGGTTCGCTAATTTCTCCTTGAGCAAGATTAAAATACACAGGGTGAACTGAAGGTGATATGGAAACATTTTAATGTCCATGCATCTGTGAATTGTTTTTATCATAAAGACAAAGCAACTCATACATAATGGTTTGCTCACTCCATCCATTTAGTGCGCTGTATACAAACCAACCAAGCAAAAAAAAAAAAAAAAAAGAAAGATTTCTGCTTAAAATATACAGTACACTTAGAAACACATCTGTCATGTAGACATATCCAAAAGCTTATGAATATTACATTTTGCATTCCTTTTCTTCAGAGGCAGTTTTTTTTGTCCTACTCTTAGCACAGATCTGTTCATATTACTAAAGTCACTTACATAAGCATATATTTGTACTTAAAAGGAACAATAAGTTTCCTACAAAGTGTAAGGTGACATTTTCTTGTAAATTGTCAATTTAACATAAAATTAATCCTCTTAGCTGAGGCTATGTCATGGTTTCTTCTTTGGGATAAAGCACTGCCCTCTCATCACCTTTTGCTTGGGGAGAGCAATAGCCTGCTAGTTGGTTTTCTTACATATGTCCACACTTGCCGTACTCCCGTTTCTTTTCTGTAGAGCAGTCAGAGTGACCTTTTTAAGTATACATTATCCTAGCACCCCTAATTAAACACATACATGACTTCAAGCCCAGGTGAGGTCCGCTCCCTACCTCGTCAGCTACACTTGACCCCCTGTTCCATCCACATCACTGTCTGCTCCAGCCACAAGGGCCTCTCTTCAGCTCTTTCCTTCTACAGGGCCTTTGCACTTTCTCTTCACTCTGCCATAAACATCACACACTACACTCTTACTCATCTTTCAGAACTCACTCAGTTCTTTGGCCCCTGACTAACCAACAAGGTGAAATCCCCCTATGAGCTTTCATAGCATCCTAGACCTCTCTTTCATAACACTAATTACAATCTTAATTTTACCTTTTATTATTTAGTTAATCCTTGCCCCCTACCACACACACACACATTAGAATGTAGGCTCTTTGAAGACCAGGACCACATCACTCCTGACTCGCCCTGCACCCCAACATTAGCACAGTGCCTGGCATATCATAGCAGGGGTGAATGAATCAATGACAGTTGCCTTTCTTCACTTCAAAGTGAATATAGTAAACAAAGGTGCCTACAGCCCTCTTGCTGCCTCTGCTTTCATCCCCTGCTCACCAGGCTGTACTCCACTCGCATCACCCCTATGCCCTCCTCTTTCACCACCCCCAAATTAAAAATTCAAGTCCAAAAGCATTGTCCAGTAATGTAGATTTTTACTGACGATTGTGGGAGTGTACAAAGGAGGGGGTACCTCACAGAGCAAAATGCCCTTTTAATATCGCTGCTCTTCCCCCTAGTTCTGTCTCTACACCAACAGGGGCTCTCTCAACCCTCTTCTTTTGCCTTCCTGCCAAGTTTGCTCTGGGAGTACCCGCAGCCTAGCTGCCCCCTCCTCCACCTGCGTCCACGTCTATATTCACTAAAACAAAATGCAGCCACAGGTCATGCCATGACTCCTAGGGTCCTTAGTTCAAAGGGCCACTTGAGTTTTTAAAAATTTGGAACAGAAAGGGATGTCCTTTTTTTCATCTTTTCCTTTGCTGGATGATATTAGTCCCTCCATCAGTGCCATCCTATCCTTTCCCAACTGTCTGTGGCCGACTGCAATCTTTCATCAAGGTCCACTTCAAAATGCCCCATCTTCTGGAAACCTTTCCATAAAACCCTTAAGTAGAGGTGATTTTTCTCTTCCCTAAATATGCAAATGAGTTCTTTTATTCTACTTGATATTGCAGGCAATATTATGGTTCTTTTTCTCTCCCTCTCCTTTAAGGGCAAGTTCTGTTTCGTACTCTACATATCCCCTGAAGATTCTGGTTCAGTTCCCTGTGCCTGGCAGGCTCCAGTGCTGGCTGAATTATAAAGAAACTTTTTATATTTCTTTTCTTAGCTGTTGGTAAAAGCCTCTTCAAGAAAGCTATCTAATCTCATGCTTCTAAATGACAGATATGCAATATTTCAATTTCAGAGTCAGCCAGCAGAAACCACCCTCCCTGTGAAGCAACTCCGTAGATATTGTGGTGGCTGTAGTATAGCTTTTGGTTTATCTATCTTGGAGAGTAGGTCTCTATCCAGGTAAAAGATACAGTCGATGTATTTGCCTGCGTTGACTCTGGCTTTCTAAAATGCATTAGTCTGGCCCCTGAAAAAAACTATCAGAGCCCCTGAAAAAGTTAGAGTCTAATTTTTCTAAAAAGGACATACAGAAGGCAAGAAGACATATGAAGAAATGCTCAACCTCACTAACCATCAGAGAAATGCAAATAAAAACCACAATGAGATACCACCTCACTCCAGTCAAAATGGCTATCATCAATAAATCAACAAACAACAAATGCTGGCGTGGATGTGGAGAAAAGGGAACGCTAGTGCACTGTTGGTGGGATTGCAGATTAGTGCAGCCACTATGGAAAACAGTATGGAGGTATCTCAGGAATCTGAAAATGGAACTACCCTATGATCCAGTAATTCCACTCCTAGGCATCTACCCGGAGAAATCCAAAACTCCAATTCAAAAATCTGTATGCACTCCTATGTTTATTGCAGCACTTTACACAATAGCCAAGATATGGAAACAACCAAAATGCCCATCGGTAGATGACTGGATTAAGAAGCTGTGGTACATTTATACAATGGAGTATTACGCAGCCATAAAGAAGAAAGGAATCTTATCATTTGCAGCAACATGGATGGATCTAGAGAACATTATGTTAAGTGAAATAAGTCAGAAAGAGAAAGACAAGTACCATATGATCTCACTTATATATGGAATCTAAAGAAAAGACTATGTGAATGAACTAATCAGAAACAGTTTTGGGGACACAAAGAAAAAACCGAGAGTTGTTAGATGGGTGTGGGGGGGGGGGTTGGGGATAAGGGGAAAGGTGAAGGGATTTGGAAGCAGCTGGTAACCACAAGATGGCCTCAGGGTTTTTTTGAAAATTAATTTGGGGAAGGTATTCAATAATGTTGTAAAGATTTTGTTGGGTATCCGATGGACATGCGTCCTATTTGGGAGACCACCTCAGGGATACTGTGGATACCTGATCATGGCATTGTACACCAGAAGCTAAACATTAATGAATGCCAACTATAATTTTATATATATAATGTGATGGTTCAGTGTGAGGTCGGAGGGATAGTGGATGGGGGGAGGGGGGTTCACAGTGTGAGGGATATAAATGATGACCGTCTAAGTATTACCTTGTCTTGTACACCTGAAACTAATAAATAAATTTAAAAAAAAAAGTTAGAGTCTAATTCTTGTAACTTGTTAAAAATGCCAGGGAGATGGCTGATGAAAAATGCTGACATACAAATTTAAGCTGCTGCGGTCTAGAGAGAGACCTGTTGCTAGAGGTCTGTGTTCTGTTCTCATTAGTGTGATCTTCTGGTGAACAGATCTCTCAATGTTTCCTAGTCAGCTTGATCAAGCAGAGGGTGTGGAGGCCCAGTGATGAAGTTTGCTTCTTGTGTATATGGCTGAGAGCCGCTAAGATCTAACTTACCATCACTTTCTCAGATTTTCTACCAGATTATATTTATCTTCTCAGTCTGGAACCATAAATATCTTTAACTTCTTTTATTCCTGTGTCTTCATTACCCTGGATTAAACAAGGATAAAAAGTAAAAGGAAGTTCTTTGGTTTACTTTACTCTAAAAATAATATATTACGTTATAGGAAAATTAGAAATGGAATGAAAAAATTAAAAATCCATATTTCTACAACCTAACAACAATCCCAAGATTTTTGACATGTTTTTCTTCCAATCTTTTTTTCCATGCAGAAGATGTTTACACAAAATTGTAATCATGCTATAGATATACTATATTATGCTTTTTCACTTAAGTTTTTAAATAAGCATTTTTCTACAGTCTTTATTATGGATACTAAATCCATCATATTATGAGTACACGATATTATGTAATGAGAGGAATATAATTATAATTTAGTATGATCCAACAAGAGGAAAAAATTATAATTTACTTATCTCCTTTGCTTGACCTGAAAGTTGGTTTTAGAAAAAGTGTAAGTACTTAAATAAACACTACTTTTCTAAACATTTTACACTTACTCATGGAATTATTTGCTTTTTTGCAGTTCAGTTTATCTTTGCTTCTTACCCCTGTTGGCTTTTACAAGTGCTGTTCCCACCTCCAGCATTTGGCACCCCCTATCAATCCCATGAGGCTCTAGCATAAACAGGCCTGATGCTTCCTTGACACTCCTCACTGGTCTATGAACTTTTATTGCGCTATCATCCCTTCCCAAGAGGTCATACTCTTACTCTCTTGGTTTAGGCTCATCCTGAGCAAAAGCAGGCTAATTCCCCCAAAAATCAATTCAGTGGGAGCCTGTTTGCAAATGACCATTTTTCTGAATGGCAAGCTGACCTAGAGCCAACCACTGGGGTGAGCACATCTGAAAACTGCAACATAGAAGACTTTGGAGCTAGTCACATGGCGCTTCAGACCCAGGCCCCTCTCCCAATGCCCCTGCAGTTTATCGCCCTGTGGTCTTTAGGCAAAAGACCTGATATCTCTGGCCTCAGTTTCCTCATCTGTGAAATGGATCCCAAGACAGAGTTTTGGAGATACCATGAGATCATACATACAAAGCATCTGATGTAGGACCATCCTGTCAGGGCATGAACGAAAGTCATTAGATGCCTTCTTCCTCTCTGGAGAATAGTGGTGAGGATCAAATGGTTGGGAAAATGTGTAATGTTCTACATCTGAATCCCAGTTTCTTCTCTCTTTTAAAATCCAGCTCCTAACAAGTCTGTTTGTTAAAAGAACCAGCCCTTCTTTTCTTGTAAATATTCTAAAAATATAAAAGCCAACCAAAGTTTTAAAACACACTTTTGTGGTTGTTTTTCACAAGTTAAAGTTAGTTGAACATGATATCTTTTGGGGAGCATCAGGGTAACTTAAATTTTTTTTTATTATAAAAAATTTCAACTACACAGAAAAGTAGATGAAATGGTATACTGAATCCCATGTACTCATCATTCCCGAGGTTTTACAATTTTAAATATTTTGTCAATGTGTCATTTTATCTAGCCTCCCTACATATGCATTTTACTTTTTGCTGGATTATTTGAAAGCAATCCCTGACAGTGTTTCATTTTATCTATAAATACTCCAGCATGGATTTCTAACAGTTAAGGAAGTTTCTTCCCTACATAACCACAATGCTATTATCACACATAACAAAATTATCAATAATCTCAGGAGCATTTTAAAAATAGGATTCTGGAAAAAGCAAGCCAAAGAAATGAGTAATGCAGAATTTCAAGCACTGTGGCAAACAGTTTGGGAATATGCTTTTGGCAAAGGGGGTGCTTTCACTCTTACAAATGATATAACAGAGCCAGACGCCACTTTCTCCTACATATATGAATTTGGATTTACTTTCTTACTCTCCAAATGTATTCCCTTGTTCAGTTCAAGGCATCAGCCACCCATAGTTCAAGCTCAAGACCCAGGGTCCTTGTAGAGACTTTCCCGCTTCCCCTCTCTCTGGCATGCCATTTAGCTAGTTTTGAAGTCCTAAATCTCAGGGTAAATATTACTCACATCTTCCCCTCCTCTCCATTCCCACTCGTGCTCCTTTCTTTCCAGGCGCCCCTTATCTATCTCTACACTGAGGTATTGAATGATCTTCATTTGGGTTCCTGCAAAACAGAGCCTGAGACAAGGATTTGAGTAGAAATAATTTATTTGAGAGGCAATCCCAGGAGAGTTGGTTGCTGAGTTGGGGAGTGAGACGGGGAGGTGAAAGAGCCAATACGGGGTATGTTATCAAGCGCTGCAGGACATGGGACCTACATCCCACTGGGAAACTCTGGAAGACAGAACGGAACACACCTCAGAGTTGTCCCCACTGACAGGCAGGAGAGTTGTGGTGTTTATCCACCAACTGCACCCATCAGTGCACCCATCAGGGGCAAGAACTCCCTAGCACTTCCGGCCTGAGCTGTGTTGGCTGAGCTTGCTGCCAGTCAGAACACAGAGGGTCACCTGTCTTCAGTGCGTAGTGGTGAATGCCAAGGGGACATGGGCAGGGCACCAACAGCACCCACTGCATTGCCTCCTTTCTTGCTCTGTCCCCACACTGAGGCCAGCGAGAACTTCCCAAGGTGCAACTATGATTCCGACAGTCCTCCAGTCAATTCAAATGGTGTGAGGATGATGCTAAAGACCAGCCTTGCTGGTTTCTTCTGACAGAGGTGATTGTCTTGATTGGAACTGACCCATCTGATCCTGGGCACCTATGGCACACATACCTTCTGCAGGTGGCCAATGTTTGGAGAGGACTTTGAGTGGCTACTTGTAAATTCAATGGTTAGAAAGCTTTATTCATATGTTTATCATTAAAACCAAGTTTCTTTGCAGAAAAAGGTGGCAAGGGAAGGGACAAATGATTGCTTCATATGGATTTCACTGGTGTAGCCCATTACTGCTCAACGGTTTTACATAATCCTTCTCAGACAGTGGAGTGTCTCTCTCCACTGGTGCCACTGCACCCAAGCTATCGTGGCAATAGTTCGTTCTTCTTTATGCAGTCACGTTATCTGGGAATCTCAATGTAATTTACAAGCTTACATAACGTCCCAAATGAGTCAGCATGCTCGTCAAGAAGGCAGCATGGAGTGGAGTGGAAAGAACACGACATTTGGTGCCAGAAAGAACAAGTTCAATTGCTGCATCTGCCCCTTCTTAACTGTGTGTGTGAGACAAGTTACCTCTTGGAGCCTCAGTTTCTCCCTCTAACAAACAGGGGTCAGAGTAATTATAAGGAGGAAATGAGGTAAAGAACTCTCAGTGTGATACACAACAGGCCTTGAATAAGTGTTCACCTTCTCCATCCTATATCCTGATTTTACACATCTTGAACCTTACTGATTTGCAGTGGGTAGAAAATGCTGATTTATCTTTGTCTGCTTTTAGCACGGGTGCATTTTAGATGAAAGTCCAAATCAGTCCTTTGTCAAAGAAGATTTTCTTGGCTCCACTCTGAGCAAAGCAACCACACTGTGTGTGAAATAAATGTGCACCAGAAAGGGCCGGGTGCTCTAGGAAGGGCTGGGCTGGCACTGTCTGGCTCAGCACAGACTGCAGTGGCAGCCAAAGATCACTGGCATTCCGAGGCGACTTTGCAAGCACAGACAGCCAAAAAAACAAAATGTGCAGAAGAGGATGTGAGATTTAATCTGCATAGCTGCTCGCCACAGTGGGGAGCAGTTAGGAGCTGGATTGCAGAGTGCCTTTTTGCGAGGCACAGCGGCAGCATACAAATGAGGGTGCTGCTGGGCCAGCCGGGCCTGGGGACAATCCTGGAACTGTTTTTGCAAAGTGCTTGGAACAAACGTCTGCAAGTTAAAAAATAAATAAATGAAATCCCTGGTCAGCAAATGAGCGCTGCTGCAAATGTTCTTCCCTGCTGGTGGCAATGCTATTAGGGCAGGATTACCAGACAAGCTCATTTCCAGCATCTTTATAGCCAGCATAATAATACATAGTTAGCAGTCAGCTACGGTTCGCAGAGAAAGTATTTATAATTAAGGGGCTATTGGTGAGTATGCCTGTAGGAGAAAAGAAACCTCTAAAAGAAAAATCAGGAGTCAATCTTTGAACCTAGAAATGATAGAATTTTAGAACAAGGAAGGTTCTTTCAGATCATCTAGTTGTTCTGGTGATTTTTAATTGTGAAAGAAAGAGAGAAAGAAAAGAAAGAAAGAGAGAAAGAGAGAGAGGGAAGGAGGGAGGGAGGGAGGGAGGGAAAGAGGGAAGGAAGGAAGGAAGGAAGGAAGGAAGGAAGGAAGGAAGGAAGGAAGGAAGGAAGGAAGGAAGGAAGGAAGGAAGAGAAAACAAGCCAGCAGAACCTTTCTTTCAAATAAAATCTTATGCAGACTCTGCCCCTGCAGGGCAAATAAGAGGGGAATCGCTCTGAGTGAGGGAAGAGAGGAGGTCCAGAAGGCAGTGCGGCTCTAGAGACCCACCTCTGCACCCACACTTCAGACCTTCAAGTGTGGCCCAAAATACGTACTGGAAATCCTGAGGCCCACTGACCTCACAGAGTGAAAACCTGTAGTCTAGTCCACCTCACACATTGTACAAATGAGGAGGCTCAAAGCAGAGAATTGGTTACCCAGCAGAATCATAACTAGAGTGTAAACCTCTTGATTTTAAGTTCCTTGCTCTCTCCTAAAAAACGATCTCCCCTGGGGGGAAAAAAGTGTCTAAAAAGAAAAGTTACCTCATGAAATAGCCTGTTAAAGTAAATGAGAAAGCCAGAGGTATCCAAGTGTAAATACTGGCTTTGGAGAGGATCCAATTCTATCTTCTCATCTGCTGGACCCAAGTGCAGCTCCTTATTACATTTATTTTTTTTATTTTTTTTTAATTAATTTTATTGGGGTGACAATTGTTAGTAAATTTACATAGATTTCAGGTGTACAATTCTGTATTACATCGTCTATAAATCCCATTGTGTGTTCACCACCCAGAGTCAGTTCTCCTTCCATCACCATATATTTGATCCCCTTTACCCTCATCACCCACCCCCCACCCCCTTACCCTCTGGTAACCACTAAATTATTGTCTGTGTCTATGAGTTTTTGTTTCTGATTTGTTTGTCTTGTTCTTTTTGGTTTATATACCACATATCAGTGAAATCATAGGGTTCTCTGCTTTTTCTGTCTGACTTGTTTCACTTAGCATTATTCTCTCGAGATCCATCCATGTTGTCACAAATGTTCCTATATCATCTTTCCTTAACGCCGAATAGTATTCCATTGTGTATATGTACCACAACTTCTTTATCCATTCATCTATCGAAGGACATTTTGGTTGTTTCCATGCCTTGGCCACCGTAAACAAAGCTGCAATGAACATTGGAGTACACGTGTCTCTATAGAGAAATGCTTTCAGATTTTTGGGGTAGATACCCAGGAGAGCGATTGCTGGGTCGTATGGTAATTCTATTCGTAATTTCTTGAGGAACCTCCACACTGCCTTCCATAGCGGCTGCACCAGTCTGCATTCCCACCAACAGTGTATGAGGGTTCCTTTTTCTCCACAGCCTCTCCAACACTTGTTACTATTTGTCTTGTTGATGAAAGCCATTCTGACTGGGGTGAGGTGATATCTCATTGTGGTTTTCATTTGCATTTCTCTGATGATTAGCGATGTTGAGCATTTTTTCATATGTCTATTTGCCATTTGTATATCCTCTTTGGAGAAATGTCTCTTCAGGTCCTCTGTCCATTTTTCAATTGGGTTGTTTGTTTTTTTGTTGTTGAGTTTCATGAGTTCCTTGTATATTTTGGATATTAGCCCCTTATCAGAGGAACTGTTTGCGAAAATCTTCTCCCATTCAGTTGGTTGCCTCATTATTTTGTCAATAGTTTCTTTTGCTGTGCAGAAGCTTTTCAGTTTCATATAATCCCATTTGTTTATTTTAGTTTTTACTTCCATTGCCTTTGGAGTCAAATTCATAAAATGCTCTTTGAACCCAAGGTCCATAAGTTTAGTACCTATGTTTTCTTCAATGCAGTTTATTGTGTCAGGTCTTATGCTTAAGTCTTTGATCCATTTTGAATTAATTTTGGTACATGGTGACAGATAGCAGTCCAGTTTCATTCTTTTGCACGTAGCTATCCAATTCTGCCAGCACCATTTATTGAAGAGGCTGTCTTTCGTCCATTGTATGTTTTTAGCTTCTTTGTCAAAAATTATCTGTCCATATTTATGTGGTTTTATTTCTGGGTTCTCAATTCTATTCCATTGGTCTATGTGTCTGTTTTTCCGCCAATACCAAGCTGTTTTGATTATTGTAGCCCTGTAGTACAAGGAAAAATCAGGGAGTGTGATACCTCCAGTATTGTTCTTTTTTTTTATTACTGCTTTGGCTATTCGGGGTCTTTTGTGGTTCCAAACAAATCTGATGATTTTTTGTTCTATTTCTTTAAAAAATGCCATTGGGATTTTAATGGGGATTGCATTAAATCTGTATATGGCTTTGGGTAATATGGCCATTTTAACTATGTTGATTCTTCCAATCCATGAGCACGGAATGTCTTTCCATTTCTTTGTGTCTTCTTCAATTTCTTTCAAAAATGTCTTATAGTTTTCAGCATATAAATCCTTCACATCCTTGGTTAAGTTTATTCCTAGGTATTTTATTCTTTTTGCTGCAATTGCAAAAGGAATTGTTTTTTCTATCTCTTTTTCTGAGATTTCATTGTTGGTATATAGGAAAGCAATGGACTTTTGTACGTTGATTTTGTAGCCAGCAACTTTACTATATTCATTGATTGTTTCTAATAGCTTTTTGGTGGAGTCTTTAGGGTTTTCTATGTATAGCATCATGTCATCTGCAAAGAGTGACAATTTAACTTCTTCATTCCCAATTTGGATGCCTTTTATTTCTTTCTCTTGCCTGATAGCTCTGGCGAGGACTTCCAACACTATGTTGAAAAGCAGAGGTGATAGGGGACAACCTTGTCGTGTTCCTGAACGTAGAGCAAAGGGCTTCAGCTTTTCACCATTAATTATGAGATTAGCTGAGGGCTACATTTATTTTTAAGACTTTTATTATAACAGTTATAAAATCCAAGGAGATTTGATAAATGAGTGGTCTCTTAAGCCAAGATAAGTCTAACCAGTTTGCGCCTCCTAGAGAAAGACAACTTAAAATAACTACAACAGCTTAGTATCCTGAAGAAAAAAAATTAAATATATTAGCACAATAAGAAAGGACTCTGAAATGCACGGCAGATGGAGATGGCCAAACCAAAGCTTTCACACCATTGAGCGCATGGCATTTCAGACTCCTGTCTCTGCTTCTCATTGTGAGACCTTGAGCAAGTCACAACCTCTTTAACTTTCAATTTTTGTGAAAAAATCTATAAAATCATTAAGTCATTGAAAGTCAGTATTCAAAAGAAGCCTGACTCAGGGCCTCCCAGAGCACTGGGTTTGCCAGCATGCTGTCTATTTCATGTACAACACAGTCTCTATGTCCAAGTCTGAGCCCTGGCAGTGTAATTGCTATACAAGGGAGAAGCAGCCACTTGGGGACTGCTGTGGGATAAAAGACAAGGGGCAAGGGAAGCAGACGGAGAGACAAGCAAAGGCTCTCTTTTCATGCTTCAGAGCACTGGATTTTGGTCAGCATCCATTGTGTACATTTATATGACACCTGTTATCCTGAAGTCCTCTAATGGCAAAATAAATAGTATATGCATGTGAATAAACGTCTGTAAGAACATAAACCAAAATGCTAACAGTGTTTTTCTGGATTCTATGATTATGAGCGTCCCACACTTCTTTCTTTCTCCCTCCCTTCCCTTTCTTTTTTCCTTCCTTCCTTCCTTCCTTCCTTCCTTCCTTCCTTCCTTCCTCCTTCCTTCCTTCCTTCTTCCTTCCTTCCCTTCCCTTTCCTTCCCTTTCTCCTTATGTGTATTTCCTAAATTTTGTAACTTACCTATGTATCACTTGTATTTCCCCATCAGAAGGTAAGCCCAATGGGTGCAGGCATTTTTGTCTCTTTTATTCACTGCTGTATTCTCAGTGCCTAGCATGTAGTCGGTTCTCAATAAATATTTGTTGAATGTGTAATTAAAACAAGAATTTTTTTTTTTACTTGCAGGCACTATAGATCATGTCTTAAAGCAGTAGCTTTCAGTTATTTTGGACCACAGCCCACAGTAAAAATATTTTTTAACTAATGACATCACAGTACATAAATCAATGCACACATATATGACTTGTGTAACAAAGATTTCACACAATAATGCTTATTATTACTGCTTGTGATGCACTCTGGTATTTATAATTCTCTTTTATTTCATTTTTTAAAAATGCTGACCCACTAAATTTATTTCAAGACTCGCTAATATGTTATGATCTACAGTTTGAAAATCACTCCTGTTGAGAGGGCAGCCACCTCTAATGTCAGGCATGGTTGCCTTGTAGGAAAAAGCATGGAAGAGAATCTATTATCTGTTGACCTAATCATTGAAATAGAGCAGGAGCCTGACCTAAGCAAGAGCCAGGTAAAGTTTTCATGGTTTCCGGTGTTCCCTAGCATCTCTTCAGAAAGACACCGTGTCTTAGAACCTTGAGTAGAATCGTTTAGCCAACTCCATAGTTGCACAGAGAAAAACCAAAGCCCAGGGTGGGAAGATGGTTTCCTACCACACCCTGCATGTATGAGCTTAATGTTCCCAGAAACCAATATTCTAGTCAAATCCACCCCCTGAATATAAAGTAGAGACAAAGAACCCTGGGGCAGGAACCAGAGATTCCAGTTCTGGCACTCACTAACTGTATGACTTGGCCAAACCACTTGGAACTTCAGTTTCCTTATCTATAAAATGGGGAGTTGGGCATGATGCTATTCAGGACCAGTGTCAGCCCTAAAAATTGATATTCTAAGAGTAAGACAAATACTAACTTTCATCAAGCACCTATTATGTGTTTTATATACAGTATCTCATGAAACCTCCTGACAGCTCCATGAGGACAGAGTTATTAGCCCCACTTTACAGAGAAGGAAACTGAAGCTCAGAGAGGTTAAATAACTTGCCCCAAAGCAGCAAGTGGCACAGTTGGTTTCCAGTGAAGATCTCTCTGATACCAAATCCATGTTCCCAACTATAACACAATCTGTTTAATGAGCTTGTGTGGGGTTTTCACGCAAAGCCCTGGCCCATTTGACCTCACTTCAAGCTAGAAATATTCAAACAAAGATAGTCGTATGTGGTAGCAAATGATACCAAGAGGGTGTGTAGAAGGAGAAAAGAAGCAACTTTTTAAAAAAAATTCAGTATCCTAGGCATTTTGTTCATGTCATTCAATTTCATCCTTACTACAACTTTCAAATGAACCAGTTAGGGGTTTTTTTGGTTTTTGTTTTTTTCATTTTATAGATCTAAATGCAGAGAAGTTTAGCAACTTTTTAAAGTTACAGGTAGTTTGTAAAGCTTGGGACTGTAAGCTCCCTTAAGACAGAGAATGACCTTCTCACTCCTGATTCTGTTGTCAATGCCTAACTCAGTGCCTGGTCCACAATAGGTGATCAACACACTTTTACTAAAGGAATAACTGAAAGAAGTGGCCAAGTGTTAAATCTGCCCAATTCCCAAATCCAAAGCTTTCTACTACTGAACTCACATACTTACTTTATTACAGACCATTGGTATTTGGCCAGTTGTTTTGAACCTTTATTGACTCCATAATTGGAAGTGTCATGAGCTCCAGCTCCAATGCCCATTTGAAGTTCTAGCTGCATAATTAGTTACTGAGTTCCCGTTTCTTGGTTGAATCTGTAATTAAGCAGGTTTTGTAAGACGTAGTTAGACACAGTCCCCGGTTACCTAAAATGCTTAACGTCTACCCAGAGGACCAGACTAGGAACAAAACACAGAACTGGAAAATATTTTATCATAGTCCAGTATCATTGATCTCCCTCATCACCCTAAGCAATTACAAAATAGGTAGGTGTTTTGTTTTGTTTTGTTTTTAATCAGCAAATACACATTTTACAAGACATGCATTCTCACAGCGTTTCTTCACGGGGCATCTCAGACATGAAACAAATCTTTACTCGATAGCACATGATGATATTAATGCATAACCGTTTCTGTCCAGAAATCGGATGAAGAAATGAAAACTGCATCAAGCAAGCTGTACTGGAAGGGCATGCTCAGGAGAGCCTGGGACCGAGCCCTGCTCAATGCTTCGGGACTCCACAAGGCAAGCCCAGTGGTCTGCAAATGGATGGTTCTGAAAAACAGCAGGCAAATAAATCATTTCTGCTTGTCTTTTTCCCTCAGGGATATTTCCTCTCTGATGTGTTGACCAAGGCTGTACCTTGGCTGTGGCTCCTGCCATCCCAGAGTCCTTCACTAGGCCTTTTCAGTTCTGTGCTCATCTATTTCAGCCGTCCTCCACTTTTCCAAGTATTTATTAAAGCCTCTCATGGGCTCAGCCTCTACCAGGTGTCCCGGGCTATCGGAGGAACAGAGTACGAGTTTCTAGACACTGGTGGCACTATTGATAACATACCTGGAACTCAGGTGTGACCGTGAGGCCCCCAGCAGCTGAGCTGGTAACTTAACTATTATCACCATCCTTCCTCCCCAGCTCCTGAATGCTTGGGAAGTCTTTCTTGTTACTTTGACCTGAGGAATGTGAGTCTCTCTTATTTCCCTCTGCATAAGAAGTCACCAAGATATCAACACAAACATGGGCTTCTTGCCTTGAGTGTAATAGCACCCATTTTACCTCAGCCCACACAATCAGAGAGGTGTCAACTCTTTACAAGTCAGTCAGTGGGAGAAAATGCAGGGTCAGTTCAGCTTTGTGGATAATTCTCCTCGCTTCCTACATTGAGTTTGCCTATCTCTATTTTCAGCTTGCACTAAATCTACTGTTTTCATCCATAAAGTGTATTTCTTTACTTGGGAATAGGACTGACTCTCCCAGAAGTCAAATGCTCTCTTTACATTCTTCTTATTTTCTGCTCTGAGTTTCCTTCTATAACATCTGCCCTAGCCAAAATCTGGTTTTTAGTAACAGTTTTTTTGAGATATAGTTCACCCCTTTAGAGTGTACAATTCAGCGGTTTTAGTGTGTTTGCAGAGCCACTGTCTAATTTCAGAACATTTCATCACACCCCCCAAAATCACATACTCATTAACAGTCACTCCCCATTCCTTCCTTCCCCTGTCCCTGGCAACCACTAATCTATTTTCTGTTTCTATGGAGTTGTCTATTCTGGACATTTTATATAAATGGAATCATACAATACATAGTACTTTGCGACTGTCTTCTCTCAATTAGCATGAGGTTTATCAACATATATCAGTACTTCATCCTTTTTTGACGAAATAATATTCAATTGCATGAATATACCACATTTTGTTTATCCTTTGTCAATGAATACTTACGTTGTTTCTACTTTTTGGATCTGATGGCTAAAGCTGCTGTTAACATTCACGTACAGGTTTTTGTGTGGACATATGTTTTCAATTCTCTTGTGTATATATCTGAAGTGGAGTTGCCAGACTGGCTCAAATCTGAAAGAAACGTTTCTGATGGTCTTTGTTCCTATCTCTGTTTCCCAGGGAATAGGTTTCTGTATGTTCATTAAACAAAAGGGAATGACCAAGAGCAAGAACTTCTTCACCAAGGCCTGACACAGCACCTGCTTTTCGAAGTCAGAACAGAAACCAAACATCTCCACTCCAAACAATATGCAGCTTTGAGTGACTGGCAGCCCAGGACGGGGACGAGTCATTGCAGTGACTCACAGTACATAGCAGTTTGCAGTACCCAGAGGAGGTATGCAGAACCAGCCTCTTCTGCCAGGAACATTATAGGCAAACCATTCCCTGCTTACAACTGATTCC
Source organism: Rhinolophus hipposideros (assembly GCF_964194185.1). NCBI lineage: Eukaryota > Metazoa > Chordata > Mammalia > Chiroptera > Rhinolophidae > Rhinolophus > Rhinolophus hipposideros. The sequence goes on along the minus strand of NC_138048.1, from coordinate 47,015,331 downwards.
TTGAAATCTAGTCTCTCATATCCTGTCAGGCATCTTAGATAATGATCTCCGGGGGTAGACGTAGCATGGACTAAGCAGCTGACAACCTTGGAATCCTAAATTGCCCTTTCCCCACCATCCTCTCTGCAGCTTCCGTTTGTAACTGAAGTCTGCCCTCTGCTGGTCATCAGCAGCCCAGACCCACACAGCGAGTAGCTGAGCAGGTTTCTAATAAACCCAGCTCTTTTCCAGGAGCGTTTTGGAAATTGCTGCAATTTATTCAGTTTATGATTCAGCTGTATATTTCTCTGTAGCAATATAGAAGAATAACGTCTTCTGCAGAGCGTTCCTCTTTTATTTTTTGATATTTGTGAGGGTTTTTTTTTTCCTTTTATTCAACAGAAGCCGAACTGGGCCAGTTTCAGTTATTAATGAGCCCCTTTCATTTGTGATAACCATCATTTGTATTTAGGCAGTGCCTGCCAAGGCCTTCTGCTCCTATTGACTCATGAGTTACTTCTCTGTGGTAGAACTGGACAAGGGCTAGTCGAGATAGGAGATAATACAATTTATGGGCTAACTGTCTAGTCGTTTTCCAGAGGTGATTTGTAGACTGAGTGTTGAGTAAAGAATGACTCAGAATCTGCTTCTTCTCAAGCCCTGTGGGATATCTGTCTGCTGTGTTAGAACTCTGCAGGGCATCAGACATATGGAGATTCCAAGAAGAGATGGTAACCCTTTCTCCTCCTTTCTTCCACATCAGCACTTCCTTCCACATCAGCACTCTGACCAGGGAAGCGGATCCAGAAGGGACATAAAAGGTGGGTGAGGAAGGAAGCCAGAGCCTGGGAGAGACCATGAGACAGTGTGAGCAAAAGGCTGAACCAGATAAGAGAAAAAGAGAGAATCTAGGAGAGGGGAGAGGTGGTATGAGACAGAAACACATCAGGGGATTAAAGAATAAATGATTCTGTTTCCCAGAGAGCCATTACTGCTTTCTGCAATGCAGATGCAGAAAATTCTGTTTAATTTTTAGTTAAAAAAGGAAAGGGGATGCTTTCTGATGTTTTCACGCAGAGTCTTTGAAAATAACCCTATGCTTCTGACCTAACGTTTTAGGGACATTTATACTTTCTGCTCTGAGAGAAGCTCAGCACTTTTATGAAAGAAAACTTAATTTTTAGAGAAATGGTGTGGGTTTTTAACCTCTGGAGGGAGGTATGAGGATTCCTTAATGTGAATATACATCCCAACCAGAGGTCTTAAAATCTGTCCCTCTCCCCCAAGGTGATCCCCATGTACCCCCAGCATGGGAGGTCCATGGCACAGAGCCCCAGCTGGCTCCACTGCTGACCCCAGGGCAATCCCCCAAGGGTCCGACTGCTCCCATCAGTCTGCTTGGGGCTGCAGAACCAGGGGCTCAGAATACAACATAGATTCCTGTTTCCTGTTCTTTCTCTTCCCCCCACTTCACTCTTGCCTCCTTCCTCACCTCCTTCCCTTGATCCTCTGGACTTTTGTTCTCTCTTCCCACTGTCCTCCTCCCAGCCTCTGTGACTCAGAACTCAATCACTGTAGGAAAGACAAGGCACACTGTCTTCCTATGACTGGATGCTGACCCTTTAAAATCAGGTTATCAGCTGAAGGTGGGGTGAGGGAGGAGACAAAGAGGAGAGTGGAGAGAGAGAGGACCAGCTCTTCTGCCTTTCCTCCCAGAGATAAAGGCTATTCTTAGTAAAATCTGGCTTGGCATTTGGGGAGACTTGTGTTTCTCTTCTTCCCCACCCCAAGGGCTTTGCACTTTGCAGTCCCTCCTCTTCATACAGAGATGAACTGGGAGAAAGAGAAGGAAAAGAAAGGTGGAGGGGCACCATCATTGTTGCGCAGACAATGCTCTTCTCGGGACTTATTTGGGAAGGCTGGTCCAGTTGGTCAGAACTGGATAGGGGAGTGCCCTGGTCCTGCTCCAGAAGGCCAGATTAATTGTAGCAGTCACTTTGATTCGCGAAGACTTAAGTCCAAATGCGCTCCCTTTAGGCCTTTCCACAGTTCTTTGCATGTGGCATGTGTTCAATAAATGTTTGCTCAGCCAGCCTCCTGCAGACAGACACCCTTGTTAGGATGGGTCTCTCAGGCCGGTCCATACTGGGCGATAGGACCGTGGCAATCAGTCGGGGTATTCAGGCCCCAGCATTAAACATCAGGCTTCGGAGAAACCAATAACTTGGGAAATTAAAAAAAAAAAAAAAAAAAAGGAAAAGAAAAAAATGGGTGGGCAAAACTCAAAAAGACTTACGTAATCCTATTCTACTTTGGACCCAGATGGTACAATTCTGCAGAGCGGCCAGCAGGGGGAGCTCAGGCAGTGTCTCAGAAGGCCGGCGCCCGTGGTGCCAGGAGCCAAAACCTCCGGACAATGAGCCTTTGTGATTTCTCTTGAGATCTTAATCCAGGACGGCCTGATCTTCGTCCTCTGAGACCCAGCTAACATCTCACAGAATACTGTTTTTACCGTTTTAATAGGTCTTAATCTCTCTCTCTCTCTCTCTCTCTCTCTCTCTCTCTCTCTCTCTCTCTCTCTCTCCCTGCCTCCTTCCCTCTCTCTGTCCCCCCCCCCAAATTGCTTTCTGTGTTCTCTACCTCTAATCCCTTTTCTCAAGCTCTCTCAGTATCTCTCTGTGTATTACTTAATTATGGGTTCCCCTGAATTTGGGTTTCTACCTGTGCTTCCTTCTTGTTATTTTTCTGTATCATCCTCGGCCCATTAGCAAATGTTAATGAAAAATAAATGGAGATAAACCCACTTACAGGCTGAGCTCTGAAAGATTTCAAGATCTGACAAAAAATAACACTTTGAATAAAATTTAGACTATGCTATACAGCAAAAGTCACTGATTCTACCAACACTGAGCTGTGCTGTCATGTTTTTCATGTATATTCTTCCATCTTTGTCCTCTAGACCTGTTGCCTTTGCCAGCCTACAGTCTCTCTCTTGCCTATTGGTTGCTGCCAGGCTGCTGCCCATCTCCCCCAAACCATTGACCTCCAATGGCTGACCCCCTCCCTGACAGGCAGAACAGTCTTCCAGATCTTTTAGAGAAGATGCCCACACCAGAATAGTTGTACTTCTAATGACACAGTTTTTGTTTCTTAAGTAAGACCCAACTCCCTCATTTTCAGAACATACTGGAACTCTTGGGCTTGCGGGTTGAGGGACCTCATGTGAGAAATGGAGGGACTCAGCCTTGCACTCTACCTGGAACCTCTTGCCCTCCAATATTCAGGTACTCCAGCTGGATCTCGTCCACGCTGCCAGAATAGCTTCACTCACGGTTTCTCTTGGGGATCTTCCTTATTGTCTTTCTCTCCAGATTGACCTCTGAGGACCTCTATCTCGTTTCACAATTTGTGCATATCTGACCCCTTGGCAGGGACAGAGTTTGAATTTGCCTGGAGCCCACAGACCAAATGAGGGCCCTGAGCGTGTGCAGCATATAGGTGGCTCCAGCAGTGCTGTGCAGCAGGAGCCTGCCTCAGTTCCAGCCCCAAACACTGTGACTTTGGCGCTGGTGGGGACGTAGCCACCTCAGTTCTACATTTCATGGTCCCTGCCTCCAGATCTATCCAGCTCTACCCAGGTTCTCATTATTTTTCAGATCCTAATCCTGTGTGTCCCTGAGGTTCTAACATGAGGTCTGGTAAGATGCGGTACTCTTCAGTCTTGGTACTTTAACTTTCCTTAAGCCTCCTGGAGCCAAGGAAGGTGGTGGAGGTATGATCTGATCAGACCTGCCCCTGCCCTGCTCGATATTTGGAAACCATTTTCATTTCCTAGTTCTCGAACCTGTGTGAACCAAGTTAAAGACCAAAATAAGAGGTAGGGGGCAGAAAGACAATGCAATGCAATCTAGCATGTGAAGGCTCTTAACCCCTCCTTCTCCTCGTTTGGTCCTGACCACACAGAGAGACTGAACCAGACATGGGGAGGCCCTGTCCTCAGGGAGCAGTGCTTCTAGTAGACTGACCCACTGAGTCTCTGAAAGGGCACAAAAATGAAACTGCTGCAGAAACACCCAGTGTTGCAAAATGCTACCATCATCAGACAAGTTGCCTCTGCAGTGCAACCCGTACTCTCTGGGACTTTCAGAACCAAAAGAATTGCTATGTGACTTTCTAAATTAAACTTCACTTTGCTTTGAAAACTAACAAAGCATTCCTTCCCACAGACACTTCTCAAATTAAACATTTTATGCTTGTGTAGCTGTTCAAATCTTGGTGCACTGAAGATGGAAATGTTCTTAGGGAAGAGAGGTGGGTTTCTAGAAAGGAGAGGGGAGCCGTGTGAGGAAATGTTTCTGGGGGTAGGTGGAAGAGCTGGGGATCAAGTAGAAGAGATTATAAAACAGTTGCAGAAGATTATAATCAAGTAAGCGAGTTTTTAAAATGTTTTCTGTATGTTTCTAGGTAAATATAGGTTAAGGGGGAGCCATTGTGGTGAAGTATTTGAAAGCATACTTTTAAGTGGAAAAGTTGGTGAGTGCCTATTCCCCACCTGTAACCAGTAGGAGTCAGAAGAAATAAACATAAACTGCCAAAATGGTACCTGAAAGTCATTGTGAGGCCCACTTTTCAAGATCTGACAACTGCTAAACACTGGAATGGGTCACAGACAACGGCTGGGCACTCTGCTCAAAAAGGATTTATTGAAAGAACAGAGCTTTGTGTCCCTCCATGATGCAGGTAACATCCAGCGTAGAGATAGAGGCATGGCCTGGAGGAGCCAGCTCCCCAGGTTCTCTTCCAGATTGGGAAAGAAAAGAACATATAGCGCATTAGACGCCTTTAGCAGCAGCTGAGAGAAATAGACCCGTGCCTCGCCAACATGCCAGTGCCCCGTCTATCAAGCCACCAGTGTCATTTGTTTTATGAACTTGTGCCTAGATGTTTGCTTGCCAAGATGTGAGCCATCTTTGCAAATGGTGTTTTAGAAGGCTCTTGCTCACAAAAATATTGCCTGCAATATTTGGATTGTCCTGCAATATTTAGATTGGCTATTAGGCCTCTCATTTTCCATACAAGCTGTCCCCAGCTTATCTCTGGATCTCTTCCAGAGGGGCTCAATTATTTGGTGATGATGTAACTTGAAATCCAGATTCCCCTTAGAAACAGCTTTCGTGGGGGTTGGCTGGGTGATAAGGAATGGAAATGGGGGTTGGAACAGAGTAGGGTGAAGAGGTAAACAAATCCAGTTTGAACCACATTTTCCAGGAGGCGGAGGCAGCAAGAGGCCCTGCCTGCAGCAAACAAGGACCCCTGGCTCACAGAGACAGTGAGGTGCTCTGGACATTAACCACCTGGCTCCCCCCACAGCAGAGCCTTAAGGAGGCTGTTCACTGGTCTTGGCTCTGCCCCAGATTAGCTATTTGTTCCTCAGTCACTTATCCTCTCTGGGTCTCGATTTCATAGACTGCAAGAAGAATATTTTGGCATAAACAACTCGAAAGTTCCAATAAACTCTATGTTCTGTCATACTGTATGACTTTGTGTTTGGGTTTTAAATATTAATGACACCTATTACCGGTAAGATGCTTTATGATTTATAAAGTTTTTTCACATACTTGTCTCATTTGATGTTCATAGCCATACAATGAAAAGGGTAGGACAGAAATTATTCTCCTTATTTAAGAAATTAAGAAACCGAGGATCAGGGAGATTAAACAACGTGCTATGACACAGTTAACAAGTGCAAGTCCAGGACTCCAGACCAGGTTTTCTAACTTGCACTCAGTTCTTCATCCTTTTTGGGGGCAGTTAGAGGGCCCATTATGCATTTGAAATCAGATAATTATGGATCATCTCCCCAGAAAAATAAACTTGGGATTTTTAGATGGTTAAACTCAACATAAATGCCAGGTAAAATCCCCTTATTCTTGGCAACCTTTATGAACTCTTGCAAATGTGTGTGTGCCTTGTTTCTCCATCCAGATTGCTAGCTCCTTGGAAGTAAAGGCTATGTGACTTCTCTTCCCTCCCACTCCCCTCCAGCAAACATCACAGAGCTAAGAACCTAGCAGGGGCTGTTGCATTGCCAAGAAGAGGTAAAGAAAAGTAAAAATGTGAAATAAATAAGTGGGACAGATGTTTGTTTCCATGTTTGACCACTTGTACTACAAGAACTACCATCTTTGTACATGTTCTGCCTTAGACAGTTACCTACCTGCCACCCTGTTCCCCAAATTCTAGAGCACAGCACAGTTTCCCATGGTGGCAGCAGCAATATCTTTCCCCTCAGCATGATGTTCCAGGCACAAGATGGGCTCATAGGCACAAAGAGACATGGACTCAGTGATCTCATGTCCCAGGAACCTGCTGTAAGTAAAGAAGGAAGATTGGCTGCCTTAGCTGGAGTATGGATGGGGATTAATGGGAGGGGCTCTATAAGCTTCATTTGAGAGGGAGAGGTGGTGTTGGAGCAGGTGAAGCCAGGAGTATCTGAGGAAAGCTGCCTGGAACATCTGGGTGACTGGAGGAGAAAGTGCCTTCTGGCAATGGGAGGGGTGGATAAACCTGGGGAATGTACCAGAAAGGCTGAGCCCAAGGCCTATGTGGTTCTATGACCACTTGTGCACACTTCTCACCAAGCCTCTGCAGTCTTGCATCATCTCCCTGGACCTCTTCCCTCATCAGCAACTGGACTTCAGTACTTTCGTCAACTGCAAAGAGGGAACACTCAGTTATAATCCAGAGGCAAGGACAACTGACTAGATAAACGGAGATGATCTATGCCCCATTATTATCCTGCCATTTCTTCATGATCTTGTATCTCAAGTCCTTACTTTCTCAGATTTGGTGAAGAAGGAAAAGGATTCCAAGACCGTCATAAGCAAGGCCACTCCCAATAAATGAGACCAACCCACACCCTAGGGACTGACTCGGGTGAACTCCACTGACCAGAAGAATCTGAATTTCAACCACAGGAGGACTGTCTCCCCCCTTATAGATCCCATTGACCCCACTATGACACAAATCTTAGGGTGACAGAGTATTAAAGACAGCAAGGACCCTAGAGGTCACATATTGATCCAACACCTTCATTGACAGATGAGGGAACTAAGAGTACAGTGATGGCATAAGTGTCCAAGGCCACCCAAAAAGTTTGTGAGAGTCTGGACTAGAATCTGGTGGTCTGGACTACACTAGCTCTGCCCTACCTTACCTGACCCTGGCCCCTTTAGATGCCAAAGGTTTCTACCCAGGGACAAATCTGAGCAGTCAAGGAAGGATGGTCTGAGTTTATAAAACTTTGTGGAAGCAACTGTTCTTTAACAGACCTCTTTGTGTGACAGCCAGTCCTAGGGACTCTCCCTGACTGCCTGCATTCTGCCAAATTGCTGCTCTAAAGGCCCATCTGGCTGCCAAGCCTGCTCCTCTGGCAACACAGCACTTGATCTCATCCTAGTAGATCTCCAACAATCAGATAGTCCTGGTACCTCCTCCTGGAGTGAGGGAAGTGCACCTGACAGATACAAAGTGGAAGTACAGCACCTTGCACAGACACTTCATAAATGTTCTACAAGTGAATAACAAATGTTCCAACTCTTCTATAGTCCTTTTAGCTCACCACTTCCAAAAATATTTAGCAAACTTGCACTCAACCTGTGGATCAAATTGAGTCAAATAAACAGATAATCATTGAGTTACTATTGGAAAGGCAATCTACCAGGTTCTATATACTCTATACAAAGACAAACCTGAAACTTGTCTTCAAAGAACTCACAGGCTACCTGGGAGAGCCCATGTGAAATCACTCTTGAAGTTAATATAACAAAGTAGCAATACAAGAAAGGCCATGAAGGGCATTTGCAAAATTTTCGGAATAGGTAATAAGACTACTGGTACACAGAAGAAGAGAACACTGTAAATTGAACAGACCAGGGACATTTGAGGAAAAGAAAAAATCTGATTAGGACTTTAAAGGATAGGAAGAAGTTAGAGGGGTGGAGAGAAGGAAAGAACATTCCAGAAATTGATAACTGTGAGAAAAATAGAAAAATGATTGTATGACATCAGAAACATGGCAGTGTGAGGGATCCTCATTGAAATCTCCCCTGGAAGTTACAACAAATTGAATAGCTACAATTCAACAAAGGATACTCTATGCAACAGACAAACACATCTAAGAGATCTGTGCATCGAAACATCTGAAGGTGGACAAATAGGGGCAAACAGGGGAGGAGAGAAGGAGGAAGTGCAGAGACGCTGGCCACAGGATACAGCCCAGAGCTCACTGCGGTCCCGGAAGAGGATTGAGACTGCAGGTATACTCTCTGTGGCCCTGAGCATTCCTGCCTGAGGGATCAGCATACTCGTATCATACAGCTTAATCCAGCAATCAGAGCAGAGACCTCAGGGCAAAGACTGAATACAGAAGGGTGAGAACTGTGGTCTAACAGCCCTCACTGCCAGGCAGAAAACAAAGACCCGGAGCCTGGCCGCCCTCCCCAAACTTCCCAGAGCTCGCCTCCCCCAAACCCTTCTGGTGCTAGCAGTGGGTCCCATTAAAAAAAAAAAAAAAAAAAAAAAAAAAAAAAAAAAAAAAAAAAAAAAAACCTGTAGTAGTGTCTACCTGTAGTAGATTAATCTACCTGTAGTAGATTAAAGAGCAGAATATCTATACTTTTGAGAACAGGAGAGACAGTTCCAGAGCGGCAGCTGCACAGTGCAGCTAATTCTGGTGACAGGGAAGGAGCTGTAGGGGTGAGACAACTGTGGGCTGGAAGTCACCATTGCTCAGAGCCACAAACATACCTGCCACCTCTCCAAGCCCACCCTGACCCCATCTTTCCAGGATGATCCCTGCATGGGCACCCAGGGCTGTTGAGACACACAAGCACTGCATTGGGCTGCTAGGGCAGCATTGGAGTTTCAGAGGCTCAGAACTCCATGGCCCATTACATCCTCCAATGGGGGCAGTGATTCCCTGAGACCCAGGCAACCTGATCACAGAAGAGAAGCCCACCTCCCAGAACACCTCCCACTGAGTGAGAAGCCAGAACAGTGCAAGAGAAAATAAAACACTGCAGCGTGAGGGAAAATAAAATACCCCAGCATCACCTGATGGAAAGCAAAAGAAAGACCTCTTCATATCAACCTACGCAGAATCCACTCCTCTGGATGCCCAAAAAGAGAAATCCATTAATTGCCATGAGTAACCAAGATAACAAGGCTGCTCAGAAAAAAAACGAAACATCTCTAGGAAATGAACTTTAAGACATGGGAATATGTGACTTAAATGACAGAGAATTCAAGATTGCAGTTCTGAAAAAAAAAAAAAACAAGATGAGAGAAAACTTGGGCAGATTAATGTACTCAGAAATATAATCAATAACAAAATAAATATTTTACCAAAGAGATTGAAATTTGAAAAAAAACCAAATAGAAATTCTGGAGCTGAAATTCAATAAAAGAGAGGAAGAATGAAATAGCCAGCTTAGGAAATAGAGCTGACCAGATGGAGAAAAGAGTTAGTGATATCGAAGATAAAAGTTTGGAAATGACAGATGGAAGAAGAGAGAGACTTGAGAGTTAAAAGAAAGGAAAATACTCTACAGGCACTCTACAAGAACTATCTTACTCCATCAGAAAGAGCAACATAAGACTAATGGATATACCAGAAGGAGAAGAGAGGGAGAAGGGCACAGAGTCTGTTCAAACAAATAGTTGACAAGAATTTCCCAAACCTATGTGAAGAACTGGATGCTTGAATCCAAGAAGCCAACAGAACACCCAATTTTGTCAATCCCAACAAGCCTTCGCCAAGGCATATTAAATTGAAACTATCAAAAATTAATGACAAAGAAAGAATTCTCAAGGCAGCCAGGGAAAAGAAGATGGTAACTGACAGGAAAGCCCATTAGATTATCATCAGAATTTTCAGCAGAAACACTACAAGCCAGGAGGGAGTGGAATCAAATATCCAAACTATTGAAATACAGAAATTACCAGCCAAGAATAATATATCCAGCAAAGTTATCTTTAAGATATGAAGAAGGAATAAAGACCTTTCCAGATATGCAGAAGTTGAGGGAATTTTTCTACCACAAGTCTTCCATTACAGGAAATACTGAAAGAGGCTATTCAACATGAAACAAAAAGTCAAAAGGATAAAAAAACATGAGCAAGATTACTAACAGGCAGACAGAAGCAGGAAATGACAACAGAATAGATCACTATACACTTAAATGTAACATAAAGCGTGAAGAAGATAAAAAAATAAAGAGAAGAAGAAGACAACTTGCTACTGCAACTCAGAAATGAAATCACAGCATAAATAAGGATAATTTGAGACAACAAAAACATAAAAAGGGAGAGAGCGAAGGTCTGAATTTGCAAACCGGAGTAGAGATAAGAAGTAGGCTGAAGAAAAAGGACTACTATATATATGAAACTTTATTCTACATAAATTTAATGATAACTCAAAAAAAATCCAGAATTGAGACACAAAACATAAAAAAAGTGAAAACAGAGGGAAACATCATTGAATACCACCAAACTAAAATAACAGACAGAAACAAAAAGGCAAAGAAACAATGGAGACACTGAGCCACCAGAAAACAAAAAATAAAATAGCTATAGGAAATCCTCACATATCAATAATCACCCTAAATGTAAATGGACTGAACTCACCAATAAAAAGGCACAGAGTAGCAGATTGGATTAAAAAACAAAATCCAATCATGCTGCCTCCAAAAGACACCTCTCAGCTACAAGGACAAATATAGACTCAAAGTGAAAGAGTGGGAAATGATACACCAAGCAAATGGCATCCAGAGAAAAGCAAATGTAACCATGCTCACACCTGATGAAACAGATTTCAGGATAAAAAAGGTAACAAGAGACAAAGATGGACAATTCATAATGATAAAGGGGACAATACAACAAGAAGACATGACACTTAGAAATGTATATGCCCCAATCAGGGAACACCAAAATATATAAAGCAACTACTAACAGAACTAAAGGGAGAAACTGACAAAAACATATTTATAATTGGGGACATAAAGACACCATTGACAGCTATGGATAGATCATCCAAACAGAAAATCAATAAGGAAATAGCCTTAAATGACACATTAGACCAAATGAACATAATTGACATTTACAGAGCATTTCATCCTAAGATACCACCTTATACATTCTTTTCTAGTGCACATGGAAAAATTTCAAGAATAGACCATATGTTGGGACACAAAACTAGCCTTAACAAATTTAAGAAGATTGAAATCATACCAAGCATATTCTCTGATCACAACTTTAAAATTGGAGATCAACTGCAAAAACAAAGTGGGAAAACCCACAAATAAGTGAATTAAACAACATACTAGTAAAGAACAACTGTGACAAAGGAGAAATAAAATGAAAGATCAAAAGATACATAGAAACAAATGAGAATGAAAATACATCATATCAAAATTGTTGGAATACAGATAAAGCAATATTAAGAGGAAAATTTATATCATTACAGGCCTATCTCAAGAAACAAGAAAAATCCCAGATAAACAACCTAACGTTACGTCTTAAAGAATTAGAAAAAGAAGAACAAATAAAACCCAAAGTCAGCAGAAGGAAGGAAATAATAAAAATTAAAGCAGAACTAAATGAAATAGAGAACAAAATGACAATAGATAAAATTAATGCAATAAAGAGCTGGTTCTTTGAAAAATTGACAAATTCTTGGCTAGACTGACTAAGGGAAAAAAAGACACAAATAAAGAAAATTGGAAATGAAAGAGAAGTTACCACGGATACCACAGAAATACAAAGGATAATACGGAAATACTCTGATGGACTATCTGCCACAAAATTCAATAACCTAGAACAAATGGCCAAGTTTTTAGAAATATATAGCTTTCCTAGACATAATCATGAAGAACTGGAAAATCTAAATAGACCAATAAATAGTAAGGAAAATGAAATAATCATACAAAATCTCCCTGAAAGCAAAAGTCGAGGACCAGATAGCTTCACTAGTGAATTCTACCAAACATTCAAAGATGATTTAACACCTACGACAGATAATTTAATACCTAAAACTCTTCCAAAAAACTGAAAAAGAGGCATTACTTCCTAACTCATTTTATGAGGCCAACATTACCCTGATACCAAAACCTGGTGAGGATAACACACAAAAAAAGAAAACTACAGACCAATATGTCTGATTAATACAGGTGCAAAAATCCTAAACAAAATTCTGGCAAATCGAACACAGCGACACATTAAAAAGATCATACATCAAAATCAAGTGGAGTTCATCCCAGGGGCACAAAGATGTTTCGATATACGCAAATCAATTGATGTGATACACCACATAAGCAAAATAAAAGATAAAAATCATGATTATATCAATAGATGCAGAAAAAAACATTTGACAAGATACAACATTGATTTATGATTAAAACACTTAATAAGATGGATCTATTAATAAGAAGGAAAGTACCTCAACATAATAAAGGCCTAAACAATAAACCATCAGCTAATATCATACTTAATGGTGAAAAACTGAAAGCTTTGTTCCTCTAAAATCAGGAACAAGACAGGGACAGCCTCTGTCATTATTGTTATTCAACATAGTGCTGGAAGTCCTATCCAGAGCAATGAGGCAAGAGCAAGAAATAAACAGCATCCAAATTGGCAATGAAGAAATTAAATTGTCACTTTTTGCAGATGACATAATTCTTTACATAGAAAATCCTAAAGACTCCACCAAAAACTATTAGAAACAAATGAATACAGTAAAGTTGCAGGATACAAAATCAATGTACAAAAATCTACTGCATTTCTGTATACTAACAATAAAATTTCAGAAAAAAAAAATGAAGAAAACAATTCCTTTTGCAATTGCAACATAAAGAATAAAATACCTAGGAATAAACTTAATAAAGGACGTGAAAGACCAATACTCTGAAAACTATTAAAAGAAATTAAAGAAGACACAAAGAAATGGAAAGACATTCTGTGTTCATGGATTGGAAGTATCAACATAGTTAAAATGGCCATAACCCAAAACAATATACAGATTTAATACAATCCCCATTAAAATCCCAAGAGCATTTTTTAAAGAAATGGAACAAAAAAAATCCTCAGATTTGTATAGAATCACAAAAGACACTGAATAGCCAAAGTAGTCCTAAGAAAAATGAACAATGCTGGAGCTATCATACTCTCCAACTTCAATTTGTGCTACAAAGTGATAGTAATCAAAACACAAAGATATTGGCAGAAAAACAGACACAAAGACCAATGGAATAGAATTAAAACCCCACAAATAAACCCACATAAATATGGGCAGATAATTTTCGACAAAGGAGCAAAAAACATACAATGGAGAAAAGAAAGCCTCTTCCATAAATGGTGCTGGGAGAATTGGAAAGCCACATGCAAAAGAATGAAATTAGACTGTTATCTGTCACCGTATACCAAAATTAACTCAAAAGGAATCAAAGACCTAAACATAGACCTGAAACAATAAACTGCATGGAAGAAATCATAGGTACTAAACTTATGAACCTTGGGTTCAAAGAGCATTTTATGAATTTGACCTCAAAGGCAAGGAAAGTAAAAGCAAAAATAAATGAATGGGGCTAAATCAAACTACAAAGCTTCCACACAACAAAAGAAACCATCAACAAAACAAAGAGTCAACAAACCAAATGGGAGAAGATATTTGCAAACAATGCCTCTGATAAGGGGCTGACGTCCAAAATATATAAGGAACTCATACAATTCAACAACCAAAGACAAACAATCCAATTAAAAAATGGGCAGAGGACATGAACAGAAGCTTCTCTGAAGAAGACATACAAATGGTCAACAGATACATGAAAAAATGTTCAACTTTACTAGCAATTAGGGAAATGCAAATTAAAACCACAATGAGATATCACCTCACACCTGTTAGAATGGATATCATAAACAAGACAAATAACAACAACCGGTGGAGAGGCTGTGGAGAAAAAGAAAACCTCGTATACTGTTGGTGGGAATGTATAATAAATTGGTACAGCCGCTATGGAAAACAGTATGGAGGTGCCTCAAAAAATTAAGAATAGAATTACCATATGACCCAGCAACACCTCTCCTGGATATCTACCCCCAAAATCTGAAAACATTTATCCATAAAGATACATGTACCTCTATGTTCATTGCAGCAGTATTCACGTTGGCCAAGATATGAAAACAACCAAAGTGTCCTTCAACAGATGATTGGATAAAGAAAATGTGGTACATATGCACAATGGAATACTACTCTGCCATAAGAAAAGATGAAATACTGCCATTTATGACAAAATGGATAACTCTTGACATTATTATGCTAAGTGAAATAAGTCAGACAGAAAAAGTTAAGAACCATATGATTTCACTGATAGATGAGATATAAAACTGAAAGCAACAAAGGAATGAGACAAATAGAAACAAAAACTAGTAGATACGGACAACAGCTTAGTGGTTATCAGAAGGTAAACGGTAAGGGATATGGTAGAATAGGAAAAAGGAAAAAAATATATGATGATGTATTATAGAAATGTATACTGAAACCTATATAATTTTATGAACCAATGTCACCCCAATAAATTGAATAAAAACCACAAAAATATAAAAACGTAAATTATTGAGGATAGTCATCATAATCATAATAGTAGATGATGCTTACCATGTATTAGATACTCTTCTGAGCAACTAACATTTATGAATTCTCTTGATTCTCATACAATTCAAATTATTACTTTTATCCCATTTTTATAGTTAAGGAAACTGAGGCTTAGAGATGTTTAAGCAACTAATCTGAGAACACAGCTTGTAGGTGACTGACCTGGGATTTGATCCCAGAGGTTACTCGTTCAGCCACTGCTTTTTACAACCACTGCTTTTGGCTTGAGGAGTTGATTTGTTGGAAGGAAATCATAGAGGATCTTGAATACTATGTTAACAGCCTTGGACTTTATTTTGTGTATGGCAGGGAACCATTAAAGGTTTCTGAGCAGGGAAGAAGATCTGGATTTAGGTTTTTTAATTGAGATACACACAGGAAGAAAATCCTGAGGACACACTGACATAGAAAAAAGCACAGAGAAATATATGAGCACGCACATATAGATGCTCTTCCTTTTCACAGAGTGCCTTGTCCAGAGGTACCAGTGCCTTGTCTGGTAGCCTCTCAGATCTTAAACTAACAGAAGATTGAATCCTTGGTCTGTGGTACCAAGGTAACAACCAAAAGGTAAGCAACCCTCAGATCTACCCAGGCACGTGCTCAAATCCAGGCAGAGATGGGCTTAGAGGATGGTGTATACAGGGAGATAGGAGACATCAGGGGAGAGGGGGAAAGATGGAAGGACAGAAGAGGTCAGCAAGTGAGAGACCAGCAAAATGAGATGAGACCTTGAGTGTGCAATTTAGCAATATCTTAAAAATGGTTAAATTAAATCTTCTGGAAAAAGAAAAAAGTATCATTAGCTGTCTCCTTATTTTGTAATAACAGATCATTTCTTTAGTCCCTTCCCTCTTCTGACCTACTCAAATGGAAACTCTTTTTTCATGCATAGAATGCTTTTCTTTCTCTCTCTCTTTTTTTTAAAGACCCAATTTTGCTAATACATTCCATCAAGGACTATAAAGCTTGTTCTCATGACCGTCTACCATAATGAATGTGGGACAAATGAAGTAATGGTGCCTCTGAAAGGATGGGAATTGAAATAAAAGCATCTTTTTTCTTCTTTTTTTCCAGGAATTGTATGCACAAAGGACCCTGCTCAACCCAATGAAGTAAAATCACTAGGTAATTTGAATACTGAGCAGAGATTAGATAATTGTCTTGGAACTTTGGGAACATTCACAGGAGATGAGGCACCACCCTGTTGAGATGGCCTTCAGGGAATATTGGGTTTGTGAGAGTGTTGTCTGGCTCCTGAGTCACAAAGCATGCGTTGTGAGGCTGGCCTTAGTCCAGGCTCCAGGCAAAATTATGTACTTACCCTGGTAAATAGTGATATTCGGTATAAGCATTACCTCAAATTATGGCCACACCTTCACGGCCCCACTTTTGGAAATGGACTCCAAATCTAAGTTCCAAGCAGTTGTCTTTTGTCCACTCACAAGAAACCAACAGATAAATGATGTGGGGGTGGGTAAGGAATGATTTGTAAATCCCCAAATCTTGTTCTCCTGAACATATATTTTTGTTTGAAGGCTGAATTAGTTTGTGTTAAAATGAGGGCAAAAACTCTAACATAAGAAAATCAAGCGTCACTGGATAGACAATCCCTCGTCAGTAACATGTATGGCCCTGATGAACTAGAGGCTGTTGGTCTACCCTGCCGTGGCTCTCTTCTCAGCTCCACTACTTGAGAGCACTTAAGCCCATGCTTGACACTGAATCATTTCTGGCTGGGGCTGTGCACAGGGGTTTGGAAATAAGTCACATCCCAAGACCCAGGTTCTAGCAACCAAGCCACTGCTTCCAGGCTCCTGCATTGACCCCAAATTCTTCCCCTTCAGCCAGATCTGGGATATGTGCCACTAGGTACCCATGTGGCCCCAGAGCCCCAGTACTACCTATGTTGGCCCTTCCATGTATGTTGGCACCAGTCCCCAAGGTGAAGTCATATCCTGGCTCCCCCTCTTAAGTTCTGATTTATTGTTCTCCCTGGAACTCACCCAGCCTAATCCCTCCTTCCTGCCAGCCAGAGTTTTCTGTGATGCCAGGTCATGGAATTATTGTATCACAAGACAGGGCACATTTGCCTTATTGGACCCTCATATTGATTCCTGTTCACTTAGTTTCTCTCAACAGAAGGGATACCACCTCCTAGGAGATGTATTGGAAATTTGAGGGGGCATTTTTGATTGTCACAATCATTGGAATGGACACTAGTGACATTTAGTTGAGAGGGAACCAAGAATGCTATCTATCTGATCATGTGCAGCACAGGCACCGCAACCAAGAAATGTCACGTGTCCTTTGTACCCTGCAAAAGTCGCACTGGGCATATGTGTGGAAAAACCATATCATTGTCTGGGTATGAAACTCAATCCTATTTTACTTGGAAATACATGTTCCTTTTGCATAGTTTTAATATACACTGATTTTTTCATAAATGACCTCAAAGCATTTTTAAAACAAGAGAAGATTGTACTTTGGTTCATAATTTTACCAACAGTGGTCAGAATTTCAGAGCAGTACTTCACTGACAGCTGCATTACTCTTGGTATTTGAGTTGCCAGCACACCTGTCTCCATCTACATTTGTTTCTGTAACATTCACTACGATTCCAAAGCAAATGACTAGTCTGTTCTATCTTTTAGTTAGTCAGCCCCAAGCATTAATATACTCCAATACATATTAATTTTGTTACAAATTATTTATCTTCTGCCAGTCTTTTTTTCTTTATTTTTATAGTTAAGACATTATGTTGAGTTTTTAAAACTACGTGTGTAGGGGGCTTATTATTTGTGAATTTCTTTTCAGAATACATGGAACTTAATAAAACATTTACTTAAAAAAATGGGTCATAATGGAATAGAATTGAAAACCCAGAAATAAACGCACATGCAAATAGGCAGATAATTTTCAACAAAGGAGTAAATAACATACAATGGAGAAAAGAAAGCCTCTTCAACAAAAGGTGCTGGGAAAATTGGAAAGCTACATGCGAAAGAATGAAATTAGACTGTTATTTGTCACCATGTACCAAAATTAACTCAAAGGGGATCAAAGACCTAAACATAAGACCTGAAACAATAAACTGCATAAAAGAAAGCATAGGTACTAAACTTATGGACCTTGGGTTCAAAGAGCATTTTATGACTTTGACCTCAAAGGGAAGGAAAGTAAAAGCAAAAATAAATGAATGGGACTATATCAAACTACAAAGCTTCCACACAGCAAAAGAAACCATCGACAAAACAAAGAGTCAATAAATCAAATGGGAGAAGATATTTGCAAACATCGCCTGTGATAAAGGGCTAATATCCAAAATATATAAGGAACTCATACAACTCAAAAACAAAAAGACAAACAATCCAATTAAAAAATGGGCAGAGGACATGAACAGAAACTTCTCCCAAGAAGACAAACGGTCAACAGATACATGAAAAAATGCTCAATTTCACTAGCAATTAGGGAAATGCAAATTAAAACCACAATGAGATATCACCTCACACTGTTAGAATGGATATCATAAACAAGACAAATAATGACTTGGATATTATAATGGATATCATAGACAAGACAAATAATGACTTAAAAACAAGACAAAAAAAGTGTTGGAAAGGCTGTGGAGAAAAAGAAAACCTCGTATTCTGTTGGTGGGAATGTATAATAAATTGGTGCAGCCGCTATGGAAAACAGTATGGAGGTGCCTCAAAAAATTAAGAATAGAATTACCATATGACCCAGCAATACCTCTCTTGGATATCTACCCCAAAAATCTGAAAACATTTATCCATAAAGATACATGTGCCCCTATGTTCACTGCAGCAGTATTCATGGTGGCCAAGACATGTAAACAACCAAAGTGTCCTTCAACAGATGATTGGATAAAGAAGATGTGTGTATATGTACACAATGGAATACTACTCTGCCATAAGATGAAATGCTGCCGTTTGCAATAACATGGATGGATCTTGACATTATTATGTTAAATTAAATAAGTCAGACAGAAAAATTCAAGAACCATATGACTTCACTGATATATGGGATATAAAACTGAAAGTAACAAAGCAATGAGACAAACAAATAGAAACAAAAACTCATACAGACAATAGTTTAGTGGTTACCAGAGTGTAAGGGTGGAGGGGGGATGGTAGAAGAAGGTAAAGGGGGACAAATATATGGTGATGGAAGGAGAACTGACTCTGGGTGGTGAACACATAATGCAATATATAGATGATGTTTTATAAAATTGTACACTTGAAACCTATGTAGTTTTGTTGACCATTGTCAGCCCAATAAATTTTAATTTTAAAAAATAAATCATTTGATGTGATCGGGTTAACAATCCTTGACCTAACTGGATGCTGTAGTACTGTCTGCTACAGGGCCAAAAGGGACTGAAATTGAGTTGGTGTACACCTAGCAGAAGGCATAGCTGCCTACCAAGAGGTCTCCTGGATAGGAAGCCCTTGAAAAACTGACCACTTTCCAAACTATAGCATTTACCTTCACGAGGATCTCAGAAGTTTTCAGAATACAGGGTCACTTGAATCAATCAAATCCATGAGGTAACTCATGGCAAACTTACAAATTTATAGTGGGAGACATTTTTTCAGGCACTAAAAAGCTTATGTCCACCATCCAGCGCAGCCAGTCCTAGAATCAGAACATTCAGTGGCCAACAACAGATGAACACAAATGCTGAGCAAAGGGCACACAGGGGCTGAAGAGAGATCAGAAGAGGCACTGCTGTCCCACGGCCGAGTGTACTTCAGCAACCACAAAGGGCAAGGTTTCTCCTCTGCACATGGCTTGGCCGGGCACAGCCAAGTTAAGATTCCTTGGGTTTTCATTTTCTGTAGCCCAAGCTGACCACTTCCCCTTCTGTCCACTCCCCTCCACTCACCTTCACACTGTCTTCCTCCTGGCAATGTACAATTCAATTGATTATCTTCTACTAAACGACATTCACATACTGGACCTGCCTCCCTCTGGTTACATCCAAGATTTTTTGGAGTTTTGCGAGGTGTGCACATTTCAGATTGTCTCTTGCTTCACTCTCACGGATGACTCATCACATCCATGGTCTGTGAATCCTGCTAGCTCAATTCAGAAGGTAACCTTATGTGCCTGATCTCCAAATCCGTAGAGAGGAATACTTGCCACTGCAGCGTCCATATCTTGTCAAAACTGATGTCATAAATGAAGGCTGAGACTGTCTCAGACTCCTTTCCTGCTCTGCCCTTGTCCTGATTGCCAGGACAGTTTTTCTGATTACTGTCTCAATTTAATAAAGAATATTCCTGCCTCACTCCAGCTCTACAATGAGTCCCATCTACTCATACTGGGTGGCGAAGTTCCAGCATAACTCAAGCTGGAAGCCACCCAAATTATGACAGTACCTGATAATGGTTCAGAAGAGATAACACAGGCATCAGGGTATTTGTTTATTGTTTGCCATTTTTTTTAACATACAGTGACTTTCACTTATGTAGACTGATTAGAGATGGAGTGATGAGCTGATTAACTGAACAGTCTGGTTGATTAAGAGATACTATATTAAGATAGATGGACAATGATTGTCAAAAAATTAGTAATGACATGCAGTTAATTCAAACTCTATGTTATATAGTTTAATAGTTTTTTCATGGTTCAGAAAGAACGGGTTCAGGGAAGCGTGCTTGTCCCACATTACAGACTAAAATAATATTTCCTCAAGTTTTCAACTCAATAACCCAAATCCTTTCAGCCCTTGTTAGTCTTCTCTGTTCTCTTCCTCTTCCCAGAGTTTAAACTTTCACTATTATTTCTGCATCAGTAAGAATCTATGTCACTTTAGCCTCCTAATAGCTTCAGTCCGTTCTTGTATCTCTTTCATTAAGCTTCTTGATTGAGTGTAAAGAAGCTCCCTCACCAAACCAAGACTTCATGTTGGTGCATTTCTGTAAGACTTTAATCTAGTGCCTTCCATTCTCCTTCATTACAATAAATATAACACAGTTAATAATTTTCTCCAAGAATTTTTAAATACTGTATGAAGATTATACTTTAAGTATAAGAAATATTTTAAGTTGTACCTCATTTATTCACTCATTTAATTATTTATTACATGAACATTTATGAAGCATCTATCATGTGGCAGCCACTGTATTAGGCATTGGAGATACTAAGAAAGTAAGTTGTGGTCCCAGTTCTCAAGGAGCTCATAGATGTAAAAGGGAAAGACAGACATGTAAAAATACAATTTTGACTCAGTGTATTGGGTGCTACTATGGAAGTTTGCTGAAAGCTCAGTGGTGGCACAAAGGAACTAAGTGATCAACTCTACTTGAGGAGGAGGGCTACAGATGGCTCACAGTGGAAGATACTGATACTGTATTTTAAAGGAGAGGTAGACATTTTCCCATTAGACACAGCAAAGAGGAACTTCTCAGAAAGATGAAGAGCATGTGCCAACAATGTAGAGAGGCAAGGAACAATAATGAAGCTTTTGGCGACTGGAAGCAGTTTGATGGCACCGGTGCGTTAGACAAGGCCTTGTAGGAACTGGGGCGGGAAGGGCTAGCTCCTAAATGGTCTTGGATGCCTTGATAAAGGCTTTGGGCTTCCTTCAGTTGGCAGTAGGGAGTAGCTGATGAATGCTAAATGGGGCAGTAGTACAGTCGTGTCTGGGTTAGAAAGATCACAGTGAATTCCATGTGCATGCACGTGTGGTAAGACCAGAGGTAAGGAGTGTAGCTGAAATAGCAGGCTAACCACTGAAGATTCGTGAGCCCTTGTGTAGTATAGAGTTGACGTTGGGAAACACTTGCTCAATGAGGGTCATCATTTCCCACTCTCTAAGTGATGCCACGTGACTAATTCTGGCTAAAGGAATGTGACTAAAAGGAATTCTGGCTAAAGGAAGGAAGGTCACTCCGGGCCAAGGGCAAGTGAACCTACCTCATACTTTCCTCCCTTCCACAACCACCTTGGAGAGCTCGTGTTGAAGATGCTTATAGCACCAGGTGGAAGGAACCTGGAACCCCGAGTCAGAGAATAAGTGCCCAGAAGAGCTACCCAACCAAAAGCACCTACATTGAACTTTGCATTAGTTAAAAAAAAATAGTTTTTTATGTGTTAAGCCTCAGAGATCTAAATATTGTTAAAACTGTTAGATTTCCCTGGCTAATACAAGAGGAATATTAGGAGATGTTTACAATACTTGAAATAAGAGAGACTTTTCACGTTACTAATATTTAGAAGTATATAACACGTGATAACGATAGCACAAACTGTGGGAGGGCAGAAAATGCAGTTAAACTATTGCAGTAAATGTGGTTAAACTATTGTAAAAGTTCTTACCTTACTTAGGAAGTGGTAAAATCAAAAGTCCTCATTTAAGGTAGACTGTTATACATGAAGGGTGCTATTAGAATCTCTAGGGTAACCGCTAAAAAGATTATGTAAGAATATATAACTAAAAAGCAAATAAAAGAGAAAAATAAAATAATAAAAACGTTTTTGTAATTCAAAAGAAGGCAAGAAATGAGAAATAAAGGAACAAAGTACAAAAGGACAAATAGAAGACAAATAGCTAGATGTTAGACTCCAACTATATCGTCAATTATTTTAAAAGTAAATGGTGTACCATCCAATTAAAAGACAAAATTTGTCAGGTTGAATAAACCTCTGTTTTATGCTATTTATCAGTCATACATTAAGCAAAAAGATGAAGGTTAAAAATAAAAGGATGAGAAAAGATACACTATACAAACATGAATCAAAGTAAATCTGTTGTAGATAGATTAATATCAGACAAAATAGACTGTGAAGGAAGAAGTATTGCTAGAGATTAAAGGGACATTTCATGATCATAGAAAGACATTTTTAAATATTACCGTTTCTATCTTCCTTTCTTGTGTTAAGTGCTATAATTATCTAATAATAGAATAACTACCTTCAGGTAAGATGATGATTTCAAAAAGCCTTGTTATTTCAAGCACAAAAATATGATGAAACTAATTTTAAAAATTATTGCCTATCCATGCATGTCATTAGATTTTTAAGAGTGGCACCTTTGAAAATGTTAGGACTATTACATTTGCTTATCGCCAAAGGTTTTATTTCTGCCTATACCATTAACATATATAAAAATACTAAGTGTATCTATCCTGCTTAATAGCATGCTTTTATTTCCTCTTCATTCTTCCAAAACTATGGGTAATGAATTTACTCAGAAAACAGGAGTTAGCTAGCTCTGCCAAAACAGACCAGTTCCATTAGCTTAATGAAATAGTTCAGGGACAAGACCTTCAGTAGCCATTGCGTGTCTTGATTGGAGTTGAGTCATTTCCTGTCCTTAAAAATACAACTTTACCGTAGCTGCATGTTCAGCTATTTGTTCTGGACATGCATCTAGTTTCTAACATATCCTTAAATAGAAAGGTATGAATTAATGTAAAGCTATGGAACTTCATAAAAATGTCAGGTTCTGTTATTATTTTTCACCAAACTCCGAATGTCATCATTTGGAAACAACATATGGCTAAGTGAAGTGTTTTGGCTCCTAAAAACACTTCAGACTATCGCAGTGAGCTGGAGCCACAGTTAGAGACACTGTAAGCATTGAACCAAAAGCTACTCAGATAGAACACTGTAGAATAAGCAGGATGTGTCCATCAATCAAAACAACAAAATGGAAGGGCAGTCATTTCTAACCCTTAATGTTTTATAAGCTGGTCAAGAATGTATTGTAATTGTACAGTACACTGAAACTGGGAGATTTGAGAAGATGCGGCCAGAGTGTAGGGCTCTCAGAGGAGTGGTTATCAAAACCCTGAGGTAACATTCTGTGTGAAGAGGAGCTAAGACCTTTGGTCAATGGAGCAGGGGAGAGCTGGGAAGGGGAACATAAAAACCTCTCCTCCCTCTTTCTCACCACCTGCCAATATTCCCCATTGGCCAAACACAACTGGAAACCAAGGCAATTTGGGGCAGCCTCCGTGGGCACAAAGTAAGCTGGAGACGGAGATGAGGGGCACAGGGAAGCCATCTAGCACAGGGGGCTGCTGCAACTGTCTAGAGAAGACATTGCCTACTGACTTTGAATCTCAGCTCTGCCATAAGCTGTCTGCTGGTGACTTTGTGGAAGCCCCTCAACTGCTCTGAGCCACAGTAGCCTGTTCTGTTAAAATGAGGGCAATAATTTCTACCTCACAGAGTTAATGTGAGGATAAAGTTAATATGTATGACATTTAGTGCAGTGCCTCACACACCGTAAGTGCTGGATAAATGATAAGTTGCCTTCCCTTCTCCATTAAATTTTCTATTTTCCTCTTTTAAAGCAAGCCTAGATGTTTACTTTATTTTTCAACACTGGCATACTTCAGAAAAATCCTCTTATTCCTAAAGGCTCTGGGGAAGTCTCAGGATCATTTCTATGTCAGATACATTACAGGAATAATTGCCTTGGGTCAGGATACTATTTAAGGAGAAAAACATTTTTTTTTTTTGAATTCTTCAGAAATGCTGTGCACACTACAGGGGATTAATTTGGCCCTTAGCAAATAATTCTACATAAATTACCATCTATTTATCAGAAGCAGCAGTTTATTTCCTAGGACTGCTTGCCCCCGATAATAGCTGTACCCTATTTGTGTGTCAGGTAATGAGATGCTGAGCATGCAGAATACTTTCACTGGATCATTATTTGGGCAGGCTCGGATTTGCTATAAGCTAATTGCTTGTTCCAAGGAGCAGAGCACCTTTATGGTAAACCACACACAAGATTGCAATGTCATTTCCAAGTTCTGATGAAAAGTCTATAATGTATTCATATAATCATCGAATTTTTTATCCGTGATCCTCCACACTGGAATATTTTCTGCTATTCCATTCACCCAGAGTAAATCCCAAACAATGATGGTTGCCCTGCTGGCTAGGCCTCCAGAGGAGTCTGGACCATGCCCAGGTGCAGGCTTTCCCTGTGGGGTGCTCTGATGACAATGGGAAAAAGATTGAGGGTATTGAGCACAGTACTGAGAAGAGCTCACAAAAAGATAACGCTTACATTAGTATCTACTTTCCACTTTACTAAGCAACTTCATAGCCGTTATGTCAATTGGGTGGGGATAATTACTTCATTGCTCTTACCAGATGAGAAAATTGACTCTCAGAGATTTAAGTAGCTTGCCCAAGGCCTTCCAACAATTTGGGTTGGCACAAGGATTAGACCATAGGTCTTCCGATTCTAAACTACTTGCTTAGAGGTGAAAATGTGAATTTACATCCTAGAGTCACTTGCTGACTGCCTGTTCTCTGTAAAAGTATAAAACAAAGACCACCAGAGCTTAACAGTAAGAAAGCAGAGTTTAGAGTTTATTTATTTGCCTGACAAGAAAATATTCATCGGTGGAAAAAAATTCACTGACTAGTTTGCTAAGGGAGGAACGTTAGTATTTTGTAAGTACTTTAGAAAGGTGGAAGAGATCCAAGGTGGTTATGCTTTGTAAGCATTGAAAACTAATGATCTAGGTAGAATGGAGCCAGATGATACATACATCTTACATGACTGGTTAAAATAAGTCCCATTCTTCATTGATCTGGAGAATCTCCTCCTAGGCCCAGTAAGGAAGGGTGTGGATGAGGGGGTCACTAGCAGCTGATATTTCTTTTTCAGCTTCAGCTAGTTACAATAGTTAAGTACAGCATTCAGGTTTGGCGTCTTCTCAAGCTTCTCAAATGTTCATCAGAATAATCTGGGGGGCTTGCTAAAACACAGAGAGCTGGGCTCAACCCCAGAGTTTCTGATTCAGAAGGTTTACCATAAAGCCTTAGACTCTGTATTTCTAAGAGTTGCCCAAATGAAGGTTTGTGGCAGGTTCAGGATCCATGCTTTGAGAACCACTATCCTAGACACATGATGCTATAAGGGGGCAGTTTTAATTGTATACCTCTTTGATACTGTCATGCAGGGCGTCAGGCGGGGTCTCAGCTCCTGCCCCCCACATAAGAATGCAGGATATGGGGAGGCCAAAAATGAACACCCACGGAGCCATAAATAGGGGAGTCATACCACTGTATTCTCGCTGATGGCTGGGTTGGAGACACAGGAAGCAGCAGCCACACGATCCGCAACCTGCTGTCTATTTCTCTGCCAACCAACCCCACTTGTTAGCTGCAATCCTCCATGCTAACTGCAATCCGCTATTGCTAGCTCAGCCACCATCTTCTTGCTAGGCCCCCATTTGCTGCTAGCATAGCCACAGCAGTTATATTAGTGGCCAGTGGCTCACTGGTTACAGCTGACGGCCAACTAGCCACAGCTGATGGCCATCCAATCACAGCTGATGGCCATTTACTACCCGAGTGAGCACCTTTCCATGTGAGGGTGCGAGCCTAGAAACTGCACTTCTGGCTCTTTCCCCACAATACCAACCTCCTCTTTAGAATCTAACTACCATGTGACTCCCTCACACCCAGGAAGGACACAGGTCTTCCCTGATAACCCTCATATTCCACGTAGGGAAGATCTGCCTTTTCTTCCAACAGCAGTTCTCTGATAAAGGAATTAGTTTTATTGGGAGTGGGGGGTGGGTAAAGAAATGGCTTATGGAATCTGAAGTGTCATGCAGAGTCTCCGGTCCTGCTCCCCACACAAGAACACAGGATATGGCTAGGCCAAAACGGAACACCCACGGAGCCACAGGTAGGGGATTCACACCACTATAGTCTCACTGGAGGCTGGAGTCACATGACCTGCAACCTGCTGTCCACTTCGACTCGGCTCGACTCGACTCGACTCGACTCGACTCTCCTACCAGCGCAGCTGGTTATATCAGTGGCTAATTGGCTCACCGGTAACAGCTGAAGGCCAACTAGTCACAGCTGATGGCCATTTACTACCAAAGCCAGCACCTTTCCACGTGAGGCCAAAAGCTTGGAAACTGCTCTCTGGGACTCTGTCCCCACACTGGTTACAGCTGATGACCAACCAGTCACAGTTGATGGCCATCCACCACCCAAGCCAGCACCCCTCCACTTGAGGCCGAAAGCCTGGAAACTGCTTTCTGGGACTTTGTCCCCACATGAAGTCAACACAACTTCATACTACAACTTTTGTCTGTTCATTTCACTTCCTTAGGCATAATCAGTGCTGAATTATTTGACTTGTCTTTTAAAAAATAGCATTATTGATTCAATCTCATTAAGTTTAGAGTTTGCTTTTAGTACCTTACCCTCCCTGATCAATAATCACATTTTTCCATGCTCGTAACTTTCTCCCATCTAATTTTTGGTCAGTGTACAAGCTGATTTATTTCTGTTGTGACTCAGCCTTATAGTTCTCCAAGCTTACAATCCTTCTTGTATGAATCGCATGTTCTCCAGTTACATTTTCTTTGTTCCTTTGTTGGGCATGTATCCCCCACTGCCCCCATGGTAGTTACTTGTGTACCTGTTTGTGTCTTCTAGTGGATTGGTGTCTACAGAGAGATGGAGTTGATGATGAGGCTTCATTTTCCTCATACCACCAACCTAAGCTCTGCTCATAATAGGCACTAAATAAACATTGGTTTGGATTCATTGGCAGTTTTAAATTAGATATGACTTAACTGATTATTTTTTTAATTCACATAAGTAAAATTTACACATTTTGGCATATAGTTCTGAGTCATGAGAAACACATAGAGCCATAAAACCACCACCAAAATTAAGATAGAGAACAGTTCCATTACCCTAAAAATTTTCCTCATACATGCTGCCCCTCTGTAGTCAAAAACTACCCTTTCCCTTAGTCCCGGGAAACCACTGAGCAGTTCTGTGTCCCTATAGTTTTGACCCTCCCTGACTGTCATGTGAAGGGGATCATGCAGTGTTTAGCCTTTGGATATAGTTTGTTTCATTTAGAAAAATGCATTTGAGCGTCATCCATTTTGGTGACTATCAATAGTTCATTCTTTATTGCTGAGTAGTGTTCCAGTGTAGCGATATACCACAGTTTGTTTACCCATTCACCAGCTGAAGGACAATTTGGGTCATTTCCAGTCTTCAGCAATTATAAATAAAGCTGTTGTAAATATTTGCATACATGTTTTTGGGTGAACATAAATTGTCATATCGCTTGGATAAATACCTAAGAATGGGATTGCAAAGTAATGTGATAAATCTGTGTTTAACTTTATAAGAAAGTGCCAACATTTCTAATAAAGAAGTTGTATCATTTTATATTCTTATCAGCAATATCTGAGCTCAAGTTGCTCCATATCCTCATAGTTCTTGGAATTGTCAGTTTGTTTTGTTTTAGACATTCTAACAGGTGTACTAGAATAGTGTTATCTCATTGTGGTGTTAACCTGTATTTCCCTAATAAATCACAATATTGAGCATCTTTTCATGTTTTTATTTGCCATCCATGTATTATTGTATTTTTTTAATTTATTGGGGTGACATTTGTTAGTAAAATTACATAGATTTCGGGTGTACAATTCTGTATTATATCATCTATAAATCCCATTGTGTGTTCACCACCCAGAGTCAGTTCTCCTTCCATCACCATATATTTGATCCCCCGTACCCTCATCTTCCACCCCCACCCCTCCTCTGATGAAACATCTGTTCAAATCTTTTGCCTACTTTTTAATTGAATTATTTGTTTTCTTACTGTTGAGCTGAGAGTTCTTCATATATTTTGCATAAAAGTCTTTGTCAGACATGTGATGTGCAAATATTTTTGCCCAGTTGGTAACTTTTCTTTAATTCTTTTAACAATGTCTGTGTAAAGCAAATTTTTAATTTTGATCAATTCCTATTTATCAATTTTTTTCTTTTAGGGATCTACACTTTGATGTTCTATGAACACATTGCCTAACTTAAGCTCGCAAAGATTTTTCTCCTATGTTTTCTTTGAAAAGTTCTGTAGTTTTACATTTTATATTTAGGTCCATGACCCATTTTGGATTAATTTTTGCATAAACTTTGGAGAATAGTTTGAGGTTCACTTTGATGCTTATGGGCATCCAACTGTTCCTATGCCTTTTGTTGAAAAGACTGTCCTTTCTCCATTTAATTGTATTTGAACTTTTGTCAAAACCCAATTGACATTTGTGTGAGTCTATGTCTGGAGTCTCTATGCCGTATCTATTTGGGGGAGCAATACCACATAGTTTTGATTACTTACTTGTTTAGGAAGTCTTGAAACCAGGAAGTATGACTCTTCCAAACTTGTTCTTTTGCAAATTGTTTAGACTATTCTAATTCCTTTGCCTTTCCATATAAACTTTAGAATAGATTGTGAATATCCACAAAACATTCTACCCTCAATACATTCTTAACTTACACTATTTACTTTGGCTAGCCTGAGGTTCTCAAACTCCAATGTGCTTAAGAATTATAAAAACTCTCATGCCAAGGCCTGACTCTGAATATTCTTATTCAGTAACTCTGTCAGGAGCCTAGGCATTTGCATTTTAACACTTTCCCTAAGGTGAACTGATCTACATGGTTATGGACGATGATTTAAGAAATGTCCTAGCTTCCCTGGAGCCTAGGGAATGCTCCACAGGCTTTGAAGAATCTTATAAATATTACACTACAAACTCTGGGAAAGGACACAGCATTGGGTTTACAGTTAAATCCAATAGCTGATAACATACATCATACAATATTTTGGCTAACCAGTATTGTCTAGCCAGTGCTGAAACACAAACCAAAACCTCATAGATGTCTAATTGCTCTGCTTTAGGCAATGAGAAAAATGTTACGGATTTCTATATTCAATGAGTAGATCCTCTGTGATATTGATCCCATAGGCCAATTCATTACACCCTTTCTGATACTTGGGGAAGAATGCTTAAACCATTCTCAAACAAGGAAAAACTAGATTGGACAGATTCACAACGTATGTGAGAGTTACAAGGAAAACCATTAATCAAACAAATATATTCTCTAGAGAGAAATTAGATTAATGACTATAAACATTAACTTTACATTGAAATACAGATTGGCCAACTTGTTCAGGGAACTGTACAATCTTGTTAATTTAATTTTCTAGGTAATGGGAGATTGAAGGTTAACCAGAAAGCCCTTCTATAGAAAATCTTTTTTAAATGAATTAGCGTACTTTTCACATTAACTTACTACTAAGCATTCATTGCTTTGCTTATTTCCTAAGGATAGGAAATAATAATTCAGAAAAGACCAAAGTGAATTTAAGAGGCTTCTCACAGGTTCCTAGCCAAGAGGTGCACTGACTAGTTCTAGCAAACAGGTGGGAAGAAATAAATAAATTATTGTAGAATGCCACTGTGGAAGTGAATTCCTTTTCAGGTGTTAATTCTTTTGCTAATAGGCCAAGACTGCTTAGAAAGGGGGAGCTGAGAGTAAAAATTTAGAGGGAGACCAAGCTTCACACTTAAAAGAGCCTTCTCAGAAGCCACAGAATTAGCAACCGTAGTGAAGATGCTGGGCGAATGGCAATACTGGTTCCCATTGGTTCCCACAAGTAGAAGATCCCACCCAAAAGAGGACTTTTCTTTGGTTGAAATTTTATAAAGTAACCACCTATTTTTGAATCTTCCTATAAAATTTCTAGAGGCACCACCGAGAGGCTTGATGAGTCTTTCAAAGGGCAGTGTAGTCCAGGAGTTTCCTAGGAAGACTTGGAACCAGACTTGGTTGCTGGACTTATCATGGTGATCACTTTTCTAGGTATATTAATGTTGAATAACTATGGTGTACTCTTGAATCTAATATAATATTGTATGTTAGATATATTTTAATAAAAATATTTTAAAAAAGAAAAAAGATGGTGTCAATATTTTCTTTTGAATTATGACAGATATGACAGATCCCTGGCAAAGCAGGAAATGCATGTTAGAAAGATTAGAAAAAATATTTTAGGGAAAAAGGTTACTTACTAGTCAAAGGACTTCACATGAAGTTTGAAGGGAATGAATAAAAAAGCTCAAAAGGAACTTTTAAATCACATAAATGGAAGTTAACATGAATGGCATAGAAAGATTTATAGTGAGAGAAACAGAAGCCCATTAATTCTAAGAAAATAACAGAGAACCAGTACTGGGACTAATATGAAGGCTCAATTATTCATATTTCAACGTACAAGATAATACAATATAACTGAAACTTTAAGACAAGCAAATTGTCCCGGGTTGGGTTTCTCAGGAAGCAGACCCTGAAATGGAGATCAGCTTGTAGGAAGTTTATTAGGGATTGCTCTTGGCATTAACACCTGTGTGCAGGAAGGGAAGAAGTAGAACTGAGCTGAGGGAGAAGTGGAGTTCCAAGGCTATCTCAATGGAACGCCTCAGCCAGCCCTGATGAGGATTTCTGTGATGACCCTTCAGAATTACCCTGAATTGGGGCAAGAGGGATCGGCATTTTATCCCCACATCTATTAATCATTGGATGCAGGTCACTCTGGAAGAGGCATGGCCTTGGGAGATGAGGCACCTCTCTTCAGCTGAGGCAGTGCCCGAAGAGGTTGACCAGTGAAGGAAGACCAGCTTGGATGATCCTCCCAGTAGCTGGAATAATAATTCCTTTATTTCCAAAGGAGAACGGGTGGCACATCATAGCATCCACCACACAGACAAATACAATTTCTTAGATATTCCTGAGACTTGAGGAAATGAAACTGGTTTAGGCAATGAAATGGTATATGTTTTTCAATATAAACAAATCTGATAAAAATGGATATATAGTACCACCATGTGTCAAAGCTGCAAATATATGAACCTACAAGTACAGCATACAGCATATGGAGAGGATTAAATGAGAATCAGAGAGTACTGTTATTTGTGGGAGCATGCTAAGACTGTCAGACTAAATGGAAGAGCGGAAGGATGCTTTCCTAAATCAAATGATAAAAATGTCACAGAGGCAAGATGTAATATTGATGTTACTTCAACTTCTTAGACATCTGTTCAAAATCTCTACAATAATCTTAGAATTTAATACGTTCTTGACATGTCTTCCAAATAACTTCATCTTTCAAAAAGTACAAGAAGAAATTCAGGGAACTGTTACATTAGAATCAATTCTGACCAGCAAGAAAGGATTTCTTGGTGATGTTTATATGATAGAAATCGTTCAACAAACTTGAAATAAAATGCAGCTCTTGTCTTCCTGAAGATGAAAGAAAAAGATCATGTCACCCTAGAATCTGTAATAATAATAATAAAACAAAGAAAGTTTGGTCATAATAGACACGTAATTGAGGCTTTAGGAAAACAAACTTCATAAGTTTATATAAATATAACCCCAAGGCAATAAAAAAGAATATGTTGGGTTTTCTAATTGTGAAACTGGGATTTTAAACTTTGTAGTAATACCTACCTGCAGAAGTCAATATGACCCAACATGGTGTTCTCTGATGAGTCTATTTTGAAATGACACATACAAAAGATAAGAGAAAGGATACAAACAAAGACAAATAAGTCATACAAACCCTGTAAGAAAGTGATAGAAAGCAAAATTCCAGAATAAGCTGAGGAGTGCTAAATGATGAGGACCTCAGAAAGAGCTTTAAATACACACAAGTGCACACGCACACACACACACAAACACACACACACCGTTTGAAGCAAGGAGATGAAGGAAAGGATAAACTGACTGCTTAGAGAAGATTCTGTTGAATGATAACAGAGAAAAGGCAGAGCTACTCAATTGCCTCTTTCTTCTCCAGCAAGGAACATGATCTTCAAACTGAGAAGGGTATAACAGATATCACAGAGAATAAATTGAAGCACAACCTAAATGAGGCGAGAGTCAGAGAGAACCCGGTATACAGGCTTTGCAGACTGAACAAAAGATTATAGGTCTCAGAACCACTGCCTCCTATCTCAGGGAAATTGAAAATAGGACAGGTGCCAGAAATCTAAGCCAGGCAAAAATACAGGGAATTTTTGCCTTTTCTAAAAGGGAAAAAATGGATTATGGAATCTATAGAGTGAGTGAGCTTAGCATTACTTTCTGCAGTATTCTAGAATGTATATTACATAAACATTTGTGAACCAACCATTAAGACAGACTAAACTAATTTCATATTATTTTCTGATAGAACCAAACGATAGATTATGAGAATACTGGGCATAGTTAATCTTTTTTTTTCCAACATGGTATTTTGCAAAGATGTTCATAATATTAATTTGAACAAGATGAAGGAATGTTGCCCAGTTTGTAAACTAGTTTGAGGGACCCACTCTAGGCCAGACAATTACATTCCTATATCTGTTCATGGATCTATGTTCATTATAGAGGAAGCCCTCTAAGACTGTTTATAGCTCTGTACATGTTTCTGTCTTTTTCAACACTTTTTTTTGAGGGAGGTGCATATGAAGACAACATAAAGCATAGTAGAGAGAATATTATTAAAAGGATAAGACTAAGCAATTCATACAAGAAGAAATATAAGATGCTAAAACTCAGTAATTATAACAATTCAGATTAGTAAAAACTAAAGCAACTAGTACTAATCAATATTACTAAAAGTGTGGGGAAATGCTTCCATTCTCCTACACACATTGTCAGGAACATACATTAGTAGGCCTTTTTGGAGGACAATTTTGGCATTTGTTAACAAAATTTTAAGTGCATATGCCTTTCAAACAGCAAGTCCACTTCCAAATATCTAGCCTATAAAAATTCTCACACATGTGCCCAAAGAGTCATATATAAGATATTTATTACAGTATATTTTAAGCAACAAACTGAAAACAATCTTCATATCTATCAATGAGGGGAAAGTTAAATAAGTAATACACATCCTAACAGTAGGACACTGTGCATTGGATAAAAATATGAGTAATATATGTAAATGCTGACATGGAAAGGTCTCTAAAATATATTTTGAAGTGAAAGGGCAAATATCAGAAAAACAAATACAATCTGATACCTCATAAAATGAACTATTCCCGGGAGGGAAGAAATGCATGGAAAAAAGTCTTAAAGAATATATTCCAAGCCAAGTTGGGTGAATACCTTTGGGAGACATGGGATTGGAGGAAGTACCAAGGAGGATTTTCATTTAATCTATGGTGTTTTTTTCAATGCAATGTTAATGTTCCTTAACATATTACTTGCAATAATGAAGAATAAATGAAAAGAACGCTTTTTAAAGTAAAAAAGGGCACGAAGGCAGTGGTCTGAAGACATGTATTTTTGTCCTGGTTCTATGCTTTCTAGCAGACTACCTCACTTCAGTGGCCCCACCTGTAAGAAATTGATGGTAAAATGAGATGACATAAACAAGTTTTCATGAACTTCACAATGTTCCAAAATTCTTTATAACTAAGATATGTATAAGTTGAAGTTTTAGGTGACCAAAGTTGGGATGGAAAGCTAATAAATTGAATGATCAAAACCGGGTCCATATTATTTTAACGAATTAGAACAATGGGACTCAGACTACCAGAATAATTGAATAAGGATGAGTATAAAGTTTTATTTATAGGTTCAAAAAAAATATATTGCACAAGTGCAAGGCATATTGCACAAGTGCCTTATGTGTTAGAATCACTATTGTGATTAGAATCATTATTGTGAAACCATTTTAGAAGTAGTTATATGATATGGATGCTTAAAATGGAACACAGTTTCAATTCATATTAAGAGAAGGCTTGGGAACAGAGATGTGGTCACACTTGCCAACTGGATCATCTACCAAAATTGACTGGTCTAAGCTGGTTGACCAGTTAGAAACAGTGAAATATGTGTCATACAGAAATATACCAAATTTATCTGAACTTCTCTCCGTTGAATGCCATACAATAAGCATTTAATATCATTTCAATAATTTTCACTGTTTTTCCCATTAGATTGGAAACTCCTTGAGCGTAAGCACTGCATATTATATTTCTTCATTCCCTATAAAACTTGGAGGAGAGTTAGGCATATAAAAGGCATTTAATAAATATTGAACACAATAAAACACTTTTTTAAGATGGAAGATAATGTAGTCACCAAATCTATCATTCTGAAGATCATTGATGAACACGCATGATTCCAAGAGTAGAGATGGGGGAGTGGGTTGAACCTATATTGTCAGTCGATTTTTAAAAATTTGTTACCTTTCTATGACCTTATTTTCTTGGGATGTTCTTTTTTTTTAAAAGCAGAGTGCAATGGAAGTTTCAATTGATTCATTACTGTATCATATTAGTGATGTGTTAGAAGATTTTAGTTACAGGTGGCAGAAATGGCTGACATCTGTTAGAATGTAAGAAGAAATTATCCATCAATCAGAAACAACTGGAAAAAACAGCTATTTAAGCAAGGACGCCCTTTGTAGAGTTTTATGAGAATTCAGACACATAAAATTTTTCTCTGTTAAAAAAAGTTCACTCCGGGTAGTAATTTTAGCCTTCTCAGCGTTGTAGTACCTTGGAGGAGGCAAACTGTCCATTGGAATATGCACATGTGGAAAGGTGGGAGCGGTATCTCTCACTTTGTGTTGTTTCTGTGAACCTTTCTCCTTAATATTTATCTGTGGTTTGCCTCAGAACCAGGCAATACTCTTTGTTTGAAATGGAGCCACAAATTAATGATTTTAAGAACTCTTTATGATGCATTGCTAGGCCTGAAAAGAACTTAGCTACAGCTATAGATAAATTTTGAAACCATAATGACAAGTTTCTCCTACTGTCATATTTTAAAATATTCTATTCATTTAACTCAATGGGTAATTTGAGTTAGAGAAGAAAACAAAAGGAAATGTATGACAGCACTTGGATTGGTGAGATGAGAAAGTAAGATGCAGGCATATGTCACAGTGGAGATGGCAGTATTATTCAGGCTCCTAGCAGGGAACTCATAGAACATGCAAATGGATAATTGAGGAGAGTTTATTTAAAAGAAGCTATTTTCAAGGTGTGGAAGAGGGGTAAGGAAAGCCACAAGGTATGGGTAAGTGTCCGCTGGGCTAGCAATAGTGGAAACCACTAGGCCTGAAAGAGCAGGAGAAAGGAGTGGTAGTCAGCACCCCAGCTATAGGAGGGGACCACTCAACAGGGGCTTTCAGGAGAAAAACAACCTGCAACACAGCCAGGAGGGGTTTGGGAAACTAAATGCCCTTCAGCTACCTACCCACCTCACCAGCCCCTCCCACTGGCCAAACCCAGCTGGAGGCAGAGGGCAAGGGAACTGGTTGATGCAGTGCATTTAGGTCAGCCTCCAGGGGCGCGGTGCAGGGAGGAGGAGGGTAGAGCATGGATTTGGAGGGGTAAGTGGAGACTACATAGCACAATGGATGTTCTTGCCCCATATGCAACCCCATGGGTTCTTCAGCTCCTTTGTTGGTTTGCCAATTTTAATTTGTTAAATGTAGACAACATTGGCAGACATTTCTGCCACCCGTAACATAAAATTCTCTGTATATATCACCTTTACTAATATGATACAGTAATGAATCAATTGAAACTTCCACTGCACTCTGCTTTAAAAATTAAAAAAATTATGGTCATTTCAATAGATGTGGAAAACACATTTGAAAAAAAAAGAACATCTCAAGAAAACAAGGTCATATGAAGGTAACAAATTTTAAAAACTCAACTGACAGTATAGGTTCAACCCACTCCCTATGCCTACTCTTGGAATCATATATGTTCATCATTGATCTTCAGAATGATAGATGTGGGAACTACATTATCTTCAGCCTTAAAAAAATGTTTTATTATGTTCAATATTTATAAAATGCCTTTCTAGTTGCCTGGTACCTGAACGTTATTGTTATATTTGGGTACGTTTCTATATTCAGAGCCTTGCTCTCTAAGACAGAAAACAGAAAACTTGCTTCCCCAGGCCCTCAATTGCAGCTATCTTGCTAGCGTGTGAACCAGAGTACATCAATTAGGCATATCCAAGCACAGCAGATTCCTGCTTTAAGAAGGGAGCTTTGGATAACTGAGTCAGCCCACCACAAGGCCCAGACCACCGCACCCCTGAAATGTTGCAGGTGCTGCACAGACAAGTGCCTTGAAACAAGAAGAGGCTCCTAAAAGGAAAGCAGAACTAGAGAGACTGTGAAAAGGAAGATTGAGTTTGAGAGAACAGCTCTCCAAATTGTTGAGCGACTTTCAGAAAAGAATATTACTGAAGAATTCTTAAGGGAGGGAAGTTTACCATACCTGCTTACTATAGTGATATGTGGGTGAGCGTTCTATTATCAAGCTCTGTGGTTGTCCCTTAGGTCAGAAGAAGATAGGACTTGTACTAAAACAGAAATATAAAATTTCTAACAAAACCAATAAAGTCTATGATATTACTGAAAGACAGTGTTTTTGCAGCAATTTTTGTTATAAAGCACCTAAGTTTTTGGAAGCATAAATTCCTAACACTCCAGTATGGGTTCAAGAAGAAGAAAGTGACCATTCTGGAGAAGCACAATTATGCAGTAAGACCATTAAAACATTAAATATTGACAACCCTGGCAATTTTAAGAAGCAGTATGAGTCTAGTTCTTCCAGCTCTCATAATGATAGGAGCAGTGATAATGAGCAAGAATTTGTTTCCTCCATTCTACCAGGAAACAACTCATATAGGTCACAGCTGCACAGAAAAAGCATAATGAAAAAGAAAGCTGGTCAAAAAGCTAACTTCAAGCAAGAAGATACACAGTAATAGATGTCACTGGGCAGTCAGCAGATTAGATCACCAGGAGAAAACTGCTGCTCATGAACTTCCTTTACCGAAAGTAAATACTTGGACTTCTTCAAATAGTTCTTGGTGAGAGAAATAAGAAGCTTCAGAAATTTGTGAAAATAAATACAATAGTACAGAAATAACTCTAGTAGGCATAAGTAAGAAAAGTGCTGAGTATTTTAAGAGGAAATTTGCCAAATCAGACCAAGTTTCTGGGTCATCTTCTAGTTCAGTGCAGGTGTGTCCTGAAGTCGCAAAGGTAAACTTATTTAAAGTTCTGAAGGAGACTTTGGAAGACAGAAGAAACTTCTGTGGAAGACAGAAGAAACTGTGAGGTTTTTGTATGGCCAGAATCTGCTTCTGTGTGTCAGAAACCCTCCTCAGCCCTTCTCGTTAAACAAAAAGAACTTGACATGACATCAACTCTGATCCAGGTACTCATTCTCCTGCCTTGCAGGAATCTCAGGACAGCTTGTATGAGTCTTTTGCCTTTTAGGGCCTCAGATACAGCCATTAAACCACTGCCAAGTTATGAGAACTTGAAAGAAGAAACTGAAACATTAAACCTAAGAATCAGGGAGTTTTGTAGAGGACAATATGTTTTAAATGAAGAAACCACCAAATCACAAGACTCAGAAGAGCATGAGCCCACCTTTCCCATGATCGATTCAAGTTCTCAGAACAAGATTAGAAAACACATTGCACTTGAAAAACTGCATAAAGTATTACCTGAACTTTGGGGGCCTCTTCAGATTTCATTAGGAGATATTTACACACAACTTAAAAATCTTGTCTGCACCTCAGGGATACTGTGGATACCTGATCATGGCATTGTACATCAGAAGCTAAACATTAATGAATGCCAACTATAATTTTATATATATAATGTGATGGTTCAGTGTGAGGTCGGAGGGATAGTGGATGGGGGGAGGGGGGTTCACAGTATGAGGGATATAAATGATGAACGTCTAAGTATTACCTTGTTTTGTACACCTGAAACTAATAAATAAATTAATTAATAAAAAAAAAAAAAAGAAAGAACCTACTAGTTTTATCTTGGTACCATTTTTCTCTTTCTGCTTTTATATTACCCATTTCCCTCATTCATTATCCCTACATCTTAATTTAGAATTTCATTAAATTTATTATGTAAGTAATCCTTTTATTCCTATTTTACTATAACATCTTTTTAGGAAAAGTATTAATTGATGGTAGGGGCGCAAGAAGACTATAAGAATAAAATTTATTTCAAACATCTCTATTTAGAATATAGAGTGATGCCTCTGTTATATTTATGCAATGTCCTTATCCATATTATTCATGTAATGTAATAAAGATATAGTTGTAATTTAAAAAAAAAAAAAAAAAATCTTGTCTGATCTTTCAGGTTAACAAAGAAATATTATAGACAAACCTGCAGAATGGACTTTAATTGCTATGGTGTTGCTGTCATTACTGTCCCCGATTCTTGGCATCCAGAAGCGTTCTAGGGGAAAATGTGGTGTCTGCACAGTTTGTAGCCACCCTGTTTGAAGAATTACATTGAAAGAAGACCTTGAAAGTTTCACCATCATATTTAGAACCTGCTGTTAACCAGAGTGTTATAATCCATGAAGACTAAATAGAAAATGAACTTCTACTCACCATTTCTGGAGTTCTAGCTACAGTGAGGGTCTAGTGGTGACTGACAACTAGCTGTGTTCCCAGATTCACCATCTTAGCTTTCAAGCCCCTCCCAGTCCCTAACTGTACTGAGTGACTTCCCCAGATAGAGGAGAACCATATTCCAACAAGCATAACCAAGTCCTTGCACACCTGGCTATGAGACATATTATTTTCATGTATTTAAAAATGAAAGTTGAAGTCATAAATGGAAACGTACATGAATATTCAAGAAAATGCAATGGCTTTTTTTTTTTTCCTGGATGATTCCAGCCCTCACATCACTTGACCAAAAAATTCAAAAAAGTCCTATTTTGGCCTGATTGTCTAAACTCTAGATTCTGTAGAACAGTAAAGAGGTCAATTAATGCAATCTAAGATAGAAGGAGGAGGGGGGGGGAGGAAGAAGAGGTGAGGGAGGAGGGGGGAGCAGGAGGGGGAGGGGAACCAGCAGGGGCTACAACTGAGCTGGAGCAGTACGAACACACTGCCCAGTTCCAGAGGTGTTTCACAGCACGCTGTTTTCTGCACAGAAATGGCATTGCAGCTGATGGAACTGTAGTTTCAGTAAAGCCAAGTTCCTATGAGCGTCTAGTTCACTCTAGCCTCTAGTGCCCCGTGCTTGCAGCAGTAGTGGTTTTCTCAGAAGGCTAGTTCTCAAGTTTGGGGCCTGTTTCTGGAAGCTAATCCTCAGGCCTGATTCCAGCCTTCCCAACAATTTTGTGAGCTACACGAAACCCTTGTAATAAACTACTTTTCTGCTGAAGCAGCCTGAGTCAGTTTCTTCTAACTGTGGACCCTGAAACACTGTACTTCTATTTTTGTATCTATTCTTATTTTTTATTCTCTTACATTTATCTAACGTAGACACTTAATAGGGTATAGCTATGTGAGAGACAGAATAAGGAACATCCTGGCTAACTCAGCTTTCTATCTGGAGCAAGAAATGATGGTATGCACATATGTGCATTTGAAAACACACAGTAGATTGAAATTGAGACCTTAAGAAACCTGGATGTCATTTATTCTGTGAAATGCCTCTACTTTTTAAATAATTAAGCATTACAGTAGAAATTATTTATCAGCATCCTAGTTCTTTCACTTCTGATATATGCTACAGACAACGTTGTTGGAGAAATACAAACCTAGGAGAACCCAATTATTCAAGCTCCAGCTTTGCTACCAGTATACCATGTAACCTTGAGCAAGACGTTTAATTTCTCTAGGTCTTCTTTTCCACATCCACAAATGAGGGGTCCACAATATATGACCTTTGATGTTTCTTTGAGCTCTAAAATTCTATGATTACATGTCTTTTAAAAAATTTTTAGAGAATATATTTAGCTTTTTCTGGATTTTAATTCTTGAGGGACCATAGAATTTGCTTATCAGTTCAGATACAGCTCATGATCCAGTGAGAACAATTTAAATGTTGACAGGGAAAATCATGCCTATTATTTTTATAACCAGCAAGTCATTCTAACTTTGCTAAATACAGAATTCCCAGTTAGTCTTTAAATGTACAACCCACAGCATGTGTACTATTGAATGGTCACTTGTCTGTCACAGAAAAGAGAAAGTATGGCAAGGTAGGTTTTTAATAACAGCTGCTGGACTTCTAATAAGATGGAATAAGAAGCTCACACTTCGGCATTGCTGTTCTTCCCCCAAACACATGGCAAAGATAAACTATAAAAAAATGACATTGTAGTGTTCAAGGGGGGGAAAAGATTGCTATCTCCAGGGACAAGAAAAAGCACACAATTCCAAAATGTGAATTGGTCTGAACCCATGGACCTGTTGGTCTCCAGGGTCCAGAATTAGGTGGTGGGGGTTGCTCCCCAGCCTACTCCACTGGAGACAAGGCACCTGAATTAGGAGGACTGCCTTACCCAGAGGCTTCCTGAGCGATGACTTAGGAGAGGACACAGATCCAGCCTTGAAATCAAGACAACAACCAACCTACAGATTGGCCTGATGACTAGACCTGAGACATCTCTCCATGGCCATGGCTGAGACCATGAACGGCCGTTATAACATCTGGTTCTGAAATGGAATTCCAGGGGGCCAAGTAAAGAGGCAACCACAAAACCAACCGACTGAGAGAAATAGACACAGGGAAAGAGAGGATAGAAGCAGACTGAAAACAAAGAGCCAAAACAATTCAATTCAAAATAAGCTTGCAAATAAAAATTCCAAGATCCATGAAATTTAATTCTGAAAAAATACAGTCAATACAATAAGAAATCAGGACATGAATTCACTCCAGAAAGAAATTAACTTTAATGAGCAATATAACAAACTGGTTAAAACAAAGAAGTACCAAGAGATATATAAGAGAACAACAGTTATTAAAAGAACTAGCCATTGTGAAACAAAAGCAAGCATAAATGAGGCAAGAATAGATGGATACTTACGTAAAACAAGCAAACAGAATTTTTGGAAATGGAAAGGTACCCCTTGAAATGTGAAACGTATTTAATAGATGGAATGAACTCTAGACTGAGGAAAGTAGTGATCCCTGGAAGATCAAACTGAGGAGTTCACCCCAAATTCAACACAGAGGGACAAAGAGTTTAACGATCCAAGAGTAGTTACATGCGTATAACATGAGTCCCAGAAACAGAGAATAAAAAGAATGACAGAGAAGGAACATAAGTTGCCTGACATAAAAATAATGGCTGAGAATCCCCTAGAGCAAAAGAAAAACCTAAGTTCTCAGATTGAAAGTTCGCCCTTCGCCCTCCACAACTAAGACTGAAAGGACAACAACTTGACTTGAAAAAAGTCCTGGAAGTACACACTGTTCCCCAATAAAGTCCTGTTCCCCTTCCCCAATAAAAAATCTTTAAAAAAAAAAAAAAAAGAAAGTTCACCTTTGGTAACAAAAGGATAAATAAAAATAAATCCCTACCTAGGAGCATTGTAATGAAACTTAGAATATAAAGAATAAAAGTAAATCTTAAATGTACCAGAAAGAAAACCCAGAGTATGTAATATATATATATATGTGTATATATATATATATATATATATATATATATGAATAATATAATCGGACTTCTCAGCAGCAACATTAAATGCTACAAACAATGGAAAAAGCAGTCTTCAAGGTGCTGAATAACTCTCAACTTAGACTATTATATCCAGCTAGACCACAATTTGAGTGATAGAGAAAATATATTTTAAGACACACAAAACTGAAACTATAATCTACAGACCTCCATTGAAAGAAACTGCTTTGCCAACCAGGCTTCCTAGCCACCCCTTTTTCAGCAGTTCTCCACTGCCAGACCACCCCTACCTCACTCTCTTCCCTGTTTATGCCATGCTCGGTGCCCTGATCTTGCCCACATTATTAACCCTTTCTCTACCTACTCTGCCTCAGTTTACTCTTCTTCTTCTCTGACCTGTATCTCCTTTTCCCCATAGCATGAGCACCAATCCGTTGCATTCTCCTGTACTATCTCACCACATTAAGTTAGCTAGCCACACCTCTTATGGCCTAGGCTTCCTGCTAGCTCCTTCCCTACAATGTGCAACCTGGGCAACCTACAACTGGAAGCACAGAGAAATGCTGCCCCATTATCCTTCATGCATTGGGTTTGTGCAGGGGGTGGAAGAAATACGAGTGCCCGGGAGAAAAGGAGGAGCTTCAGGTCAAGGGAAGAGAGCCATGACAGGAGGAAACACTGAGAATTCCAACTATTCCAACTATTGCTATGAGTCACAATCTTAAAATGTCTCTCTCTTTCCACTACTGTGTGTGTGTGTGTGTGTGAGAAAGAGAGAGAGAGGTGTGAGACTGAAATTTTGTAGTTTTTTTTAACACATGTCTCAAATCAGGAGCAGCAAATACAATAACAGTTTAGTTTATTAAAAATCTTAGGTAATAGGGCTTAATAGAATTTCCCATTTAACCAAGAGTCATTCTCATTTGTGCTGTGAAATGTGGTGAACAGGATTCTCCCACACAAGAATGTACTGACCTAAGGCCTGACCTTTCCCCACTACACAGCCTTCCTGGTCAAAGCCTCAGTTCTCCACCTTCAATTGATCAGGAGCATGCTGGCTTAGCATGTCTGTCTTCCATTTCTGGGGTTTGCATGTTGCTTTGAGGGTAGAGTTTGCCCATAGAGATTTTTGCAGTAATAAAGAACAGTTTTATTTCAGGCCTGGTGACCTCTTGACCAATTTAATGGTCTATTAACACCATCTAACAACTTTTAAAGAGGCTTCACAGAAACACAGTTAAGGCCATTTCTGATGACTTTGGCACCATCAAATTTAATTTCCCTAAAGCATTGCATAAGTAGAGAGAAGAAAACTTCCAATTATGATAGGAAGTGGCAGATATTTTTTTTCCAAAACTGATAAGAAACATAAGCAGTAGGTGCATCTCTAAAAAGCCAAGTAATTTGAGAGTTCTGGTTTAAAAATAAGAGATTAAAATAGTCATCATCTCTCAAGCAGATTTTTGCAAACAAAGTGTCTTTTTCTAGCATTCATTTCTCTTTCCTTTGATTACAAAGACAATATCGAAAAGGGCAGAGAGGAAAAAAATCCAGATTTTTGGCACTGCCCTGGAGAAAGCCATGATTAACCTTTGGAGTCTACCATTTTTAAACTGGCTTTTGTTCTCTTATTATATATAATAATGACCTTAATGTATTAGAAAATTTTCTTATGAACTTTAAGATCACTATGACATGACATTGTTTTATGATTGCATAGTACCCATTGTATGAATGCATCACAATTTCTTTAACCAAATCTTCTTTTTGGCTATACGGCGGTTTCTAATTTCTCACTGGGATAAATAATGTTGCAGTGAACACCCTTCTACAAAAATCTGTTTTGCACATCTTGGATTATCTTTTAAAGTGACTTCTGAAACTTTTTTTTTTCCTCCTTTAAGTCTGGAGTAACTGATTATAGAGATAACTTTTAAGTGCCAGTTTTTTTTCTAGAACAGGCTTCCCCAGGAGTGTTGACTTTCTGGTTCACAGGGGTGCCGGTTCCTGGAAGTCTCGATGTTCGTAGCTAAGACGGCTGCATCATTCATAATGGATGGGCTCATGATTTGCGAACTCTTCATTTCCATCTTGAAACCCGAGAATTATTTTTGTGATTCTGTTCAAACCAACTAAAAACACAAACAAATCCTGGACTGACTCACATGCCAACGTTTTGATGCAGCTGAGATTAATTTTGATGTGTTTAATATGAGGTTGAAAACTGTTCTCTGAGAACTGTTATTTTTAGAGTTTTAGTAGCTGTTCATATGCCTTCCCAATGCCAATTTTTTGTTTTAACTGTATCAGATCTGTGATGTACATTTTAATTAACTCCACCGTTGAGCCAGTAGAATTCTACAAAACTTAATCGAAATTTTGGAGAAACTTGATGAGCATCTTAACACACATTTCAGTCCTATTTAGCATGAGTCAGAAAAAAAAAGACATCTTTGGCTCACAAAACTGCTGTCCTTACATTAACAATCTCTCTTCAATCCCAGCAGCAGAAAACGAAGTCACTTTGGACCAAAGCCTAAGCACACAATGACTTCAGAACACAAAATCTTCACTTAGGGAGGAGTTCGTAATAGTCATTCTAACAAGAAGTTGAATTTAAACTCCCCTGGACATTGGTGACACTGTTTATGTTCAAATGGCCAAAAAGATGGGGGAAGGGGAGAGAGGGAGAGGATTTTCTACTATGTATCTGTTTATTTG
The DNA here is from genome assembly GCF_964194185.1 of Rhinolophus hipposideros. Taxonomy (NCBI): domain Eukaryota; kingdom Metazoa; phylum Chordata; class Mammalia; order Chiroptera; family Rhinolophidae; genus Rhinolophus; species Rhinolophus hipposideros. The sequence continues at coordinate 46,970,610 of NC_138048.1, read as the reverse complement.
ATTGTTTTTCCTCATTAATGGTGTTTTTTGATAGCACAATATCTAAATACATGGCCATGAGATGCAGTAATTCTCATAATTTCATCACCATTAAAGAAGAAGTGGGGAAATGCATGTTTATCCCAACTGACCTAATTACTGGTAAAGTAAACCTGATCAATTAAAATAAAATCATGTTTTCTGAATATAAACAACAATGATCTGAGTCTCTTGGGTTTCCAATATGCAACGGCTGAAAATTAACTTTACAGCTTATGGCAAAAGCAGCATATATTAAGATATGTCAGTTTTTCTGGCTGAAAACAAATAGCTAGGGGAAATGGGCATAATGAAAACACAGAATTTCCAAGTCAGTTCCTAATATTTTTAGCAGTCTTGAGCCCAGAAGAAGTATAATCAGTTTGTAATAAAGGCCAATTCAAAAGCAACAGTGCAGAACTTGATATTCATGGCACCGTTCATAATCATGGCTTGTTTTCTTCTTATAAAACTCTAACGTTCAATTTACAAAACTCAGAAAGCACTGCCTGGCTCATTCATAGCTTACATTAGTTCAGTCTAAAAGGATGCCAGAGAAAGAGAGAGATGCCTTCAGAAGGGCTGGGAGAGGAATCCAGAGGAGAAGCAGAGCCTGTGCTGAAAGCGTGGGGGGACTTGGTGGCATGATTACAACTACACCCTCCTCTCCCACTCCTGAGCCAGAGCAACATAAGGGGAGCACAGAGTGACTGCAAGAATAAAAGTTCCCTCATGTTCCCTCTTTCTAATCAAAATGAAGACAATTCTGTGATCTTCCATCATCTTTGTGACTCAAGGCGAATTAGAGTTGGGAAATCAGGGAAAATGCCTGGGGTCAATGAGTATGGGTGTTGCTATGACTGTGGGTAGGAAGAGCAGACTGAGGGCCTAATGAGATGGGTCTGGGCTTATTTCTGAGCTGCCCAGGCTAGAAGGATGGGCTTGGGCTTCTCCCTGAGGTATAGGAGCATGTGTGTCACCAGATGACAGGGCCCCATTGTCTGACTCAGCACATAGAAAATAGGAACCACGGGGGGAGGGTGCATGGGGTTTGAACAACAATAATAAACAACACTAGCACTTTAGCATTTAAAAGCATTTTCGTCTTCTGTTTCTCATTTCTATTCTATGGACTCCTCGCATTTCCAACCATGGGGAAACTCTTAAGAGAAATAATGCCTGAAATAGTGTATAATTCCCAAGTTGCCAGGGAAAGATTTGGCAAGTGGTTCTAAATAAAATCATGAGAGAACCAGGTTCTGAGGGAGTCCTTCACATACAACAGTGTGAAGCACCTTGGACTTGCTGAGCTGGTGGGCTCACTCAACAAGCTCTCTTAGGGTGTTCAGAGAGATAGAATGTTCCACTACTCATGGAGAAGAGCATGTGTAGGCCACTCCTACCCAGACTGGTGAAGAGTCACCAGATGGGACCGGGGAGACCTTGCTGCCTACAAGCCTTCATTTGCCTCCCAGGTGGACACATGACATTTCCAGAGGGAGAGAACACCACTCATCTTTTTTCCAATCTAGTGAGGCTCACCGATCCCCTGGTGAGTCAATGACTGAGACCAAACTGTCTCCCACGCTTTAGGTTCCCAGAGCATGACTTGGTTCTGGGAAAGAGGGTTCCACACTAATACAGCAGACTGCAAGAAGTTTTACAAGCAGACTGCAACTTCCAATAGCTAGTCTTGCCTTCAATAGCATAGCTCTGTGTGTAGCTAACACAAACATACTTCATCTGTGAGAGGAATTAACTCATGGAGAACCACCTCAGCCAAAGCCAACAGCTCTTCAATGTTACCATCTGCAGCAAGACACTAGCATTTTTTACAGCCAGCTTTGGCCTTGTCCCCCTTGTGAAAACCTGTGACCCTAAAGGGTCCTGGACCATGGATATAGCAGCACCAGCAATGAGTCTAGCAGTCTGAGCTGTTTCAAGCATTTACAGATTCATGGAAGCATAGGGGAATCCTTGGTTTTAGGGGATGGGGAAGTCATTAAGTGGAGGTGTTCACGTCTCCCTCTTCTCAAGCTTAAGTAAGTCCACATTCATCCTCACAGCCCTAAGGGTAAGTGAAGAAGCCCCTGGGGGTGCTGGTGATGGGTCAGGAGTTCTCCAGACCTTAAGGTTAGACCTTCAAGTTAGTCAATTAAATGCTAATTTAAGGTTTTGTGGTAATAGAGCAACAAGTCCTGGGCACCCTACAAAGCCAAGTACGTGGCCAGCAGGGCTCCAGAAGGCTCCCTCTAAGGTCTTCCTAAGCTTTTCACTGTTCTAGGGGCCACCTCAGTCATCCATACACATTAGTAAAGAGACGACTCAGTGAAGGTGACCCCGAAAGAGAGAAATAGCAAGGGAGAAGAAATAAAGGCAAAGAGAAAGTTGAAGAATGAGCAATTTAAGAGAAGAGCAAGAAGGGGGATTGGGAAAAAGCAGTTACTATAGCCACACCCACTCTGTGGCTTCCTGGGTCTGATACACACTATTTGCAGCCCACCTTTTGACCAAAGATTTTTTGCATTAATACCTAGGTGTCTTTATTTGCATTTCACAGATGGAGACAGAAAGGTTGGGGACTGAAGTGTCCTCATACAAGAACACACAGTGAAACAGCAATGTCCCCAGCCCCTCATTTGTCCTCTGACCTTTGGAGACTAAAATGCATATTGACTAAGCCTTGAACTATGTGTTCTTTGATACCTCGCCCTCACTGTGTGTTCTGTCCTCACTTCTTGATCAGAGAGCGATGTATTGTTGTCTTCTCAGAATTGTACTAAAGTATTGGAATAATGAAAATGAATTACAGAATCTGAGAAGTGAAAGCCACTTTTGAGATCACTGAACTCAATCTCCTCATTTTCTAGATTAGGAGCCTCGGTGCAGTCCAGAGAGGTAAAGAGGTTTACGAAAATCACATGGCTTCCTAGGGAAAGCTGGAGCTACAACACAGATATCTTGGTTTCTAGGAAGCTACCTACTCAAGAGTCTTACCAGACATAGATTTGTTTCTTTTCTCATACCCAATCCAAAGTATTCAGCATTCCATTCCCAGAGCATTCCAAATGGGTGAACAATAGCAAAGAACTGAGTGTGATCCAAAGCACTGATCTCTGGTGTTTCTTCAAGGGTGTTTTTGGCTTTCAATCTGTTAACCATAGCAATATTGAATTTAGCAAAGTACATCAAAGTTTTCTATGCAATATGCTAAGAACAGCTGAAACCAATTAAACGCTAATCAATGTTACCCTGTCTGGTGCCGAGTGGAAAAAATGTTCCAAAGGTCTCTCCACCCTGAGATGTTCTTGGCAATGGGTCTGTGCGGTGGGCCCCCTCCCATCTCTCTTAGTCATGTACACTCAGGAAGGAGACTTGGCCAACTCTCTTCAGATTTGAAAGTAGAGCAGATTCCAGCCCAGACTTTTCCCTTAAAATAAAAGTTCGTCCTCGGAAGAGAAGGCTGCAGACTCCAGGACAATGCACAGCACAATTGAGAATAGGAGGGACTGAGGAAGGCAGTGAATTCCAGTCATATCTATCAGTCCCCTGTGGCCACATCATGGACTAACCGGCCACCTCTATTACCTGATTTCGTAATGCTACCTTTCGCCCTTTCCCCAAGCCATACCTTCTTCCTGAGAGACAGGCAGAAAGCAGATTTTCAAATCTGACAAATTAGGGTTCGAATTTGGGCTCTGCAATTACTATGTGTGATCTTAGGAAAGTTATGTAACCTCCTTAGACCTCAGTTTACTAACTTGTTAAAAGGGAGTAATAATACTAACCTTTAAGAATCAAATGGGATAATGTTTATAGAGTATCTGATACATAGTGGGTGATCAACAATTGCTAGTTTTATCCCACATCATGCCTCCTAATCAATTGTTCATGTAGACTTTTTCCTATGCTCAGACCATTTCAGTCACTTTTCTACTAGCCTAATTTAGTACCATGTGTCTATCTGTTATATGTGTCCAGGAGGACAGTTGGATGAGAATATGTGCATTAGGAAGCCACAAGCTAAAGTACACTGATTCACTGCCTGTGTGCAGAATAGGGAACATTTTATTCTATTCTGCCCAGGGTTTTATGTCCTGAGTAAACTAGCAGCTTTTTCCCCCAAGGTTTCCACTCTGAGGGCCTCTAGAACACACCACAGTTCCCCAATTCACACTATCAATCTGTGCGCATATATTTTTGAACCTGTTAACTTTCATGCCGAGCTGCTGACCATCATAGAAGGGTTGGGGAAAGTGATCAGCCCCCCCACCCACACCCCGCCACCCACACTGAGGCATCATTCATGCTAGAGGACTGGTTAGGGAGCATTTGGCTGAAACAGAACCGAATGCCAGATCCTAGCCACTTTGTTAGCTTTGAAAGGTTTTCCGGTCTTTAACAAGATAAGTTACAATTCATCTCCTCTGTTTAGATGAAACATGTATTCAAAACAATAACAGTTGGTTTTTCTTCCCCTTTTCCCTCTCATGGTTTTCAGTACGCTCTGAACCTAGAGAAAAGATTTTGCAGTTGAATAGGATTTGCATTTTAAGTCTGTAGGAACTAGCCAGGCTTCTTTTAAGTGTTGATTACAAAGATGCACTTAAAAGTTATCTAACTTATAGCAAACTGCAGCTGGCTTCCAAGATACCAGCATCTCACTATAATCTTTTGTGCTGAATACATTCATGTAATCCAGATTGTTCCTTGTTTTTTTTCATAAACCAGCACAATTCTAGGGATTTTGTTTTTAATGAATACTGTCAGCACACTTTATTTAGTTGCCAGTCTTTGTTTGCCAAATATTATAGATCCTGCATCATGATGTAACTTACTTTTTGCTTAAGTATTCTCATGACTATTAGTGCTTGGAAGTCAATTGAAAATGCACAAGTTATAAATACAGAAGAAAGAGCAACCAATAAAATAATTTTTGTTCTAAGACTGTATATAGATGTCAGTTCTGTGCTTACTGTTAATTGATCAAAACATCTGGGAAAAAATGACTAAAACTGTATTCATCTCTCTATATATTACTTGATGAAATAAACCTTAATTTTATGAACAAACTAAATAAATAAATAAATGAAATACTTAGGCCCTATCATATTGCTAATTACATTAAATGCAAATGGTCTAAATATATCAATTAAAAGATAGAAATTAGCAGACTGGATTGAAAAGCGTGACCCAACTATATAGGCTGTCTATAAGACAAGACACACACTTCAAATATGATAATATTGGCAGGTTGGAAGTAAAAGTATGGAAAAAGATGTCTCATGCAAACATTAATCAAAGAAAAGCAGGAATGGCTATATTAATAACAAATAAAGTAGATGTCAGAGCAAAGCAACTTACCAGAGATAGAGAGGGGTGTTGCATAATGAGTCAATCTACCAGGAAGATATAGAAATCTTCAATGTGCTTATACCAAACAACAGAGCTGCAAAAACTGACAGAAATGAAAGAAGAAATACAGGAATTTTGCAGGAAGAGTAGACTTGAATCACTAGAGGATTCGAGCCCAGAGAACATGACAGGAATGGAGAACAATAAAGAGGGACCTTTGCCCTGTACAGACGGGCTGGGCTGGATCCAGTGAGAAATAGATTCTGCTAGGTGAGATTTTTGGCAGAATGTGGCATGCAAGATGATTTCAGGAGGCATACCACTAAACTTTTTTTTTATATATAATTCAGTATTTATTTTAATGTTATTAGGGGAAAAATGCACTGGGCACAGTAGATAGAAGCATGATTACACAGACCACTTAAATTAATAGACTCTGCCATGAATGTTTCAGACCTTCATATACTACACATTTCACCATGAGATTTTGGAAGTAGGGGTAGTAAGAATGCTGTTCCCAACGTCTCTCCCACGGTGGTCTCAGTAGGCTATTACCTAAAGATGACATCCAAAGGGGTGGGTTGTCAAGGAGCCCAAACTATGCCACACCACCAAACAAGGGCAACACCCACTCTAAACCAAGGAAACATCAGGCTTAGTGGCAACCTCAGTCACCCAACTGGCCAATACTGAACCTGGATCAAGGAGTTCTTCACGTGTATAAATGAAGCAGCTATTTTCTTGTTTGCATGTAAAAAATAAATTACATTTATTCCGTGATTGTCATCGGTTTTTTTAATTTAACTTTTAAAAGTATAACTTTTTTGGTTTCACAGTGTTTGTCGGTAGTATGTGGAATAAGTGTGACTGTGACACTACCAAAATCCAACTTCCCCTTTTGTTTCCCAGGATGCCTCTGAACTTGATCCAGTGGGAAAGCTTTTTTACTCCCACTTACTTTTTACTACCCAGCAAGCCTAGTGTATTTTTTTTTTTTTTGCTAGCTTTTAGGTAAAAGAGTCTTACGGTTTTTTATGTTCTAACTCAGTCTTAATTTGAATGTCAAGTCCTAGATATTAGTCAATCCTCCAATTTCCTTCCCCCCCTCCCCCCCGGGCAAGGCCTCTATCTGACAGCTGCCTGCCTTCCAGAAAGGGAATGTGGTTGGCTTCTGCTCTGTCCATTCACTTCCTCCTTCACTTGTTAGCTACTGTTTCACTTATTAATAATGGGGTTGAGGAAGGAGAAACAAAGGTACTAGGACGGGATTTCCTGGCTGGTGGCTGAGAGTCCCGTGGCCAAGTTGGTCAAACTTGACTCCTTCTTGCCTGGTCATTTTCATGGCGATTTCTATCACTTCCTGTGGCAGGTCACTTAACTCAAGCATTTCTAGTCTGAGTGGTTACTGCTGACTCCTTTCACAGCCCCTAAGAAACCAGCATTCCCCTGTAGCTTTCTGCTAGAGTTCCTCCAGGCCACTCAATTGGAAGGACCCAAGATGGCCTGACCAGACAGACTCCATTTCCCCTTCTCCCAACTGGCCCACATCTGGTCCACAGGAAACAGTCACACTTCCCTGGTCCCCAAAACACTGGGTGCACAATCTAATCCTAACACAGCCACTTCCACCCTTTCTTAGGTGGGAGCCAGTTGCCATTGTTCTGTATTCCCTTCATTAGGGAATACCTTTCTTAGCTCTCCTTGTGGTCTCAAGGAAGCTTGTCACACAGGTCTGAGGAGAAGGCAGCACCCCTCCCTTGGCTCTCTGGCATAGCATCAGATTCTTCCTAAGAGATTTTCCACAAATCCTCCTCTCCCTCCACATTCTGACTCATTTTAAATATCATTGATCTGGCTAACGGGGGCAAACAGCAAGGAACCAGTTCTCCAGAATTTCCTTTGTAAACCTGCATGTGAGGAGTCTGTTTTACACTACCTTTGGTAACATATCAGTTACCTATTGCATACTGTACATTGTATGTTGCATTGGAGCTGCAGTCAAAACCACATTCTAACATCCTGCTATATTTATTTGTATGATTATCTTCTATTTAAGGAAAGTGATATCGATTTTTTGTTTATGGTAGAAGGAGTTTAATTTTTAAATTAATGTATTTAATTATAAAGTGAGTTGATTTCTAAAATATTAACTACTAAAATATAGGAGATACATTGGAAAGGCTAAAAACACAGAGATAACATATGAGTAATAGTCATCATAGATTATAAATCAAAGGTATTTTATAAAGATTAATTTGGTAGAAGTGACAAGAATACATTGGAGAAGGGAGAAACTGTAGTTTTACAGTGAATCCTGAAAATACACACAAACACATAATCATGAAGACTCAGCAGATGGCACAGGGGACATTAGGAAATAAAATGCCTTTTGGGAGTTAAAGTACAACACAGACTGCAGTGGATGTCCTTGTTTGCCATATTTGCCAGCTTTTGAGGAGACTGACCTATCCCTTCCAAATGAATATAAAACAAGAACAGTACATTCAAAGGGGTCTCATTCCCTGGCCACAGTTGATTGTTCCAGGGGAGGAAATTGATTCGAATTTGACTAACTAGACTCCTTCCTTAAGAGTTTGGAGTTAGGATCAAGAGATTACAGCTCAGTTTGACCTTCCCTTTGTGGATGGATTCACTATTACTATGCTGGCAAATTATATTTCTGAGCTTGTAAAATGGACAGACCCCATTTCAGAGCCTGATGTGTGTTATCCAAACTCATAGAAACTAATGAACAATAAAACAGAATTCTGGTTCTCACATTTACAATGAGAAATGTAATGATCCAACAAACCAAATACTTTGGTCTACAAATCAACTTATTCTGTCACTGGAGGTTAATTTACAAAAGAATCCAAATCATCAGAAACTTCCTGATGATCCCTCGGCTAGCATCCAGAACAAGTGATGCTAGCTGAGCAATCGTAATAGCCGGTGTCTGGACCATGACAACATGATGTATCCATTTCCTTCAGGGGATATGCCACCTTGAGAGCCAGCTCTTGTGTTCTTTGAGTCTAGATGCCTTTTATTCAACCAGGGCTGAAAACCCTCGTTGGCTTTACCTTTCTTTACCATTCCATTGCCAGCTAACACCCTTTTAAATTGGGATTTTGTTTTTGAAACATCCCGAATGTGGTAGGCTGAACAGTGGCCTTCCAAAAGACATCCACATACTAATCCCTGGAATCTGTGAATGTTACTTTACATGGCAAAAGCGATCTTTGCATTAGATATCTTGAGATGGCGATTATCCTGGATTATCTGGGACAGCCTTTAATGTAATCGCAAGGGACTTTATGAGAGTAGGGAGATTTGATCACAGACAATAGATGAGAAGGCAACATGACTCCAAAGGCAGAAATTGCAGTGACCACAAGTCAAGGAATGATGGCAGCCACTAGAAGCAGGAAGAGGAAAGAAACAGATTCTCTCCTAAAGCCTGTGGAAGGGGAATGGCTCTGGAGTGAGCATGGCCCTGGGGACACCTTGATTTCAGCCCAGTGATACTGATTTTGGAGCTCTGGCCTTTGGAACAATGAGAAAATAAACTTCTATTGTTTGAAGCCACCAGGATTGTGGTCATTTTTATAGCAGCCATAAGAAACTAATCCAGCAATACTTACAGTTTCAGCTGGAGAGTCACCCTTTCTGTTCCAGGTGGCTTTGTGTGTTGCCATTGAGTTGATTCCAACTCCTGGTGACTCTGTGAATGAGTGATGTCCACAATGTCCTGCCCTCAACAGCCCTGCCAAGCTCCTGTAGATTCACACCTATGGCTTTTTTTATGGAGTCAACCCATCTCACATTTGGTATTCCTCTTTTCCCGCTGCCTTCTGTTTTTCCCGGCATTATTGTCTTTGCCAAAGAACTCTGACTTCTTATGATGTGCCCGAAGTAGGACACCTTCAGGTTTGACATTTTTGCCTTAGGCAGTGTTTCAGGTTTAATTTGCTCTAGGACTCACGTGTTTGTCTTTTTAGGGGTCCAAGATATCCATAGAGCTCTCCTCCAACACCATGACTTCACGTGCCTGAATTCCGATTTATTATGTGTACGAAGTAACAGCCCTACATGTAACAGAAACTGACTTTAGATACCATAAGCAGAAAAGGGAACTTGTAATTAGGGTCCAGGGGAGTCTCATGGAGCATGAAGGGGGGAATGCAGCCGGACCTCCAGGACAGACAGAACCAGGCAACCTGGGACTCCTCTTTCACAATCTCTCATCCCTGCTGCTTTCTAAGCAGCTCTGCTTCACGGCCTCTGCTGCTGCAGCCAGGCTTTCTCTGTTACTCAGCCTGAATAGCAGATAATGGCTTTTTCCAACAGCTCTCAGCTGTCAATTGTGTTTCCTCAGCAGTAAAATGGAGAAGTTGGATACTATGCTCTGTAAGCTCCCTCTGGCTCTGAAATTTGATGGAAATTCTATTACAAGTCCCGCGTGGTAGAGGGATTCTGAGGAGTGGAGAGCCGACTCCGGTAGGTGTGAGGGAGCAGAGATGCTACAGGAAGGCAGCCACAGTGTGAGGCTGAGAGGACTGAGTTGGAATCTCTTAATGGGCGCGATGAGGTCATGGGCGTGGCCAACCGGAGAAGAAATTTTGACAGGTGGCATGGAGGAGGGTTCATCCTGACACTACACCTTTAGGCTGGCACTCTCCACTTATGCCCTGATGGGCAACAGAACCGGCTAGATTATTGCTTACCTCTAAATAGCATCAACTATGTATGAATTCCTTCTATTCTTTTGGTAAGAAGATACCTTTTTTTTGTCATGGAAATGAGCGATACTATCCACTCTACATCTGTATTCCCTCAGAGTATATCCTACTAGGCCTGGATGAAAGTTCAGTGTGGCCCTCTGTCGTGCAGGGTCTCAGCTCCCACTCCCCGCCCAAGAACGCAGGACACGGTAAGGCCAAAAAGGAACACCCACGGAGCCATAAGTAGGGGAGTCAAACCAATATATTCTCGCTGGCGGCTGGGCTGGAGACACAGGAAGCAGGATCTACATAATCTGCCTAACAGCAGTCCGCGCTTGCCAGCCACCATCTTCTTGCTAGCCCCCATTCCATTCCTGCTAGCGTAGCCACAGCAGTTATATTAGTGGCCAATGGCCTACGGGTTACAGCTGATGGCCAACTAGCCACAGCTGCTGGCATTTGATCACAGTTGATGGCCATTTACTACCCGAGCCAGCACCTTTCTATGTGAGGCCGAGAGCCTGGAAACTGTTTTTTGGGCCTTTGTCCCTACACCCTCACACTACAGTGTGACAACCATACACGTGTACAGTAAGCCCTCACTTAACATCATCAATAGGTTCTTGGAAACGTCAACTTTAAGTGAAACGACATATAATAAAATCAATTTTAGTGTTCCCTAATTGACGTAAACAAGAGTTAAGTTCCTATGGTATATGTGTGGTCATAAATTCTAAAACCCATTTTCTGTTGCAGTAATGACCACTTTCCATTCAATAGTATAATTGCCTGTTTGGCTGCTAAGACTCTCCACCAGATCAGAATTTTTAAGAATTTTTAAATTTAAATTTAAGAATTTTTAATTTTTAAGGCTCTCCACGGGATCAGAATTCTTTACTCCTATATTTTCATCTCCAGTATCGTGCCTATAACACTAAGCGGTTATTTACATTTGTTGAATGGTTGAGAATGAAGAGAAGTTTGGACTTGTTGCGTGTGAGAAGCCTTTGAGGCCTCTCAGTAAAGATACCTGCCATCGACTGTGTAAGGCAGAAGCTCAGGAGCTTGTTCCAGGCTGGAGGTGGGGAAGGCGGCTGACGCCACGGACAGGACTGAGCTCACTACGTCAGTGTCTGGAGCAAGGTGTTATCAGCATTTGGGGCTGGATAATTCTTTGTTGTGGGGGCTGTTCTGTACATCATAGAATGTTTCATAATGCAGCATTCCTAAACTCAACACACTACATGCCAGTAGCACCCTCACAGAAACACCCAGAATAATGTTAGACCAAATATCTGGGCACCCCATGACCCAGTCAAGTTGATACATAATAGTAACCATCACACCACTCTAAAAATTCCATGTCTTTTCAAAATATTATATAATCCAGGCTTCCCTGAGATCTCTTACTGTATCCCACATGGAAGAAAAGTATTCAAAATCTTGTTTAAACAATGCTCTTCTGTTTCAAAATACTGCATTTTGCATGACTATAGTTAGCTGTGCTGTTCATAGGTAACCATTACATTTACAGCAACTCACAGCTTGTTAGCTTCCAGGAACAAGGATTTTTAAACAAAGTTGTGTGTGGAAAAGCACTCTCCCCTGAGAGGCAGGGGTGTGGTTAGCAGCGAGAAACGTGGCCAAGACTTGTTTAGGAAAGTGGGATCTCCAACAGAGACACACCCAGGTCCTGCCAAAGGAAGCAGAGAAATGAGTTACAGAGCAAAGGGAGGCTAGGAGGAAACCTTAGTGACACCACTTGAGTAAGAATGAAGGTTTGCAGAGAGCTGTTAATGGAAAGTGAATTTCCAGTGGTCCAGCCCTTGGCAGTCAAGTCTCAGAGTCAGTTCTGAGCAACCAAACTCCATCTCTTCAAGTAAATAGGGTAAGAATAATAGAGTGAGCAGGGGAAGAAGGAGCAACACATTTATCTTATCCTAGAAAAATACAAAAAAAAAAAAAAAAACCAAAGAAAGAGAGAAAGAGGAAAAGAGAGAATTAAGGCTTTTTAAAATATATATATACATATTATCTAATATAATCTATGAAATAGGAATTACTATACATACTTCATAAAGAATAAACCTTGAGACTTTGAGAGATTAAGCTACTTGCCCAAGGATACAGAACTCGAAGTGACCTCACCAAAATTTCAACACTCAATGTTCTCAAATTGCAGTTCATTATGCTGAAAGTGACCACTAGAGATTGAATTGTGTGTTCCCACACCCCTGCAATGTTTGTATGTTGAAGCCCTAACCCACAGTACCTCAAAATGAGACCTTCTTTGGAGAGAGGATCTTTATAGAAGTAATCAAGTTAAAGTGAGGTCATTACAGTGAGCTCTAACCCAATATTACTGGTGTCCTTACACAAAGAGGAAATTTGGAGACAGATACACACAGAGGGAAGACAGTGTAAAGAGACATAAGGAATAGATGGCCATTTATAACCATCCCTTGTGGCCCTCAGAAGGAACCAACCCTGCCAACACCTTGGTCTCAGACTTTAGCCTTTTGCAGAACTGTGAAACAAATTGTTGTTGTTTAATCCACCCAGTTTGGGGAATTTGTTATAGTAACCCTAGCAAACTAATCAAGTAACTCTATAGTAAGGATTTAATCAAGAAAACAAGAAAAACTACACTAGTGAGTTTTTACATTTAACTGAAGAAACTAGTTCAGCAGGTATTGGGGGCTAAAAGATAAAAGGGGAGGACTGAGGTAACATAGAATTGCAGGAAGCAGCTACCAACCTACGGCTAGAGAAAAAAGGAAAGGTTTCTCAGAATCTAGAAGCATAAAGGAGAGACCCTGCTGAGCTGGGGCCCAGACTTGGAGGCTGCCTGCCAGCGTTGGTATCTCCAGGAGCTCAAAGGAGGGTCCCACCAAACTTGAACTCAGATGTCTGAGGAGAGGGGCCAGCTACTTGAGGCTGGTATGTCCAAGAGGATGCTATGAGGTTGACTTAGAAGTACGGAAACCAGAATCTATTGTCATCAACAGGATGAAGAACCTTTCCTGAGGTGACACTGACAGGAACTGAAAGCAAAATAGACCCAAGAATCTCTTCCAGGCTTCCAGTCTCTCTATAGCTTGCCCGATTGTCAGAGTGTCACAAGGCCAGCTTTGTCAATGAGAAATGTGGTTTGATGATATCTCCCTTATTATAAAAGTCTAGATGATCTTCCTTCAAGGGACCCTGCTCACTGTCCCTTCGTCTGCCCCATTACTGGTCACCCTAGAATTTGGCAAAGCTCATCTGCACCAACTGGTATACCAGACGTTTAACAATTTCCTGAAATACGTTTGCTACCACATCACTCTTCTCCTTCAATAACTCACAGTTGTCCATAATCCTATTTTCTCTCAACTTGACCAGGCCCTCATCAGCCCTGACCAGCAATTATTTCACTTGTCCCTATTAAATGCCCTTTCTCTTTCTCCATGTTGACAACTCCATTCTACATAGTACTTTTCATAAGTCCTTTTTCCACCTATACCCCTCAATCTTAGCAGTTGAGATCATTTATCACAAAGAAAATAGATAGGAAACCCACAACTTCTCTTCCTTCTTCCTCTAACCCTAACTATCATGGTCCTAACTTTCTTCCTTCCTCCTGTCCCAGAGAAAGAGCTTTCAGTCCTCCTCCCCAGGCAACCTCCTCACTTGTGTGGGCCTCAAACCCAGTTCCTCCTGCCTCTCCCGCAGGCCTTGCTCTTTTGTCTGTATTTTTATAATCTCTCCCTCTCCAAGTGCTCCTTCCTCCCCACCTATAAATACATCCAAGTATTCTTCCATCCAAAAAAAAAATAAATGCTTCCCCCAACCCAGCTCCATTTCCACACTCTCATCCACATGAATCTTTGCTTCCTCACTTTTCAGACAGCACTCTGGCATCTGTCACTATCACTTACTTAAATACCTTCCATTGAGGTCAAATGACAAAATGACTGAATTCATCGTTTACTTCTCTTACCCAACCTCTTGGTAGATTTTATGATGGGTTTTTTTTTTCTGGATTTAAAATTAACACACAGTCATTATAGATATTTTGAAAAATCTGAAAAGAATAAAATACATTTTTAAAAAGTTATGAGGGATTCTGAGAAGCCGTGGACACATATGAGATCATTGGTGTCCTTGGAGTATAGACCTAAAAAAGGAGAATAGAAATTGAAAACAGTTTAAGGGACACAAAGTGTTTACACCCAAATCTTTGGAGAATAGTTCTGAATAATTCAGCATTCTGAATACCTATTGCTCATCCCCTTAACCACTAAGATATTTGAATATTCACACAAGGCTAAAAATCTGTTTTAAAAAATAACGTATATCCCCCCACCCCTTCTTCACCAGAGAATACAAAACACAATTTACTCTTTTATTGATGGCTTAAGGTCATGATAAGGTGAGGAGAAATAATACTAGAACTATATTTGTGGCCTGCCTATTATGTGCCAGGCCTATGCTAGCTTTTTGACATATGCAACCTGAATACCACCTCATGTAATTTTCACAGCTCATCTGTGTTTTATAAAGAAGCAAACCGAGGCTCAGAGAATTGAAGGAGATTATAAACTGCAGCCCATCTTCTAAGAGGCAGGGCCTGGATTTGAACCTGAAGCCTTAGGTCCTTTCTGCCACTCCAAGCTACATGCCCAGAAGGAGAGCACTGAGAAATCCTGCGTCTTCCTAGAGACTTTGGAAAAACCACTGGATTGCTCTAAGACTAAATTATAAAGCCTCAAGTGGACTTTTTTTCAGTAGAATGAAGATAACAAAGATGTAGGTTCTTGGTGTTTGCATTTAAATAGTCTTTGTATTAGTTTGCTAGGGTTGCCATAACAGAAAACCACAGGCTGGGCTTAAACAACAGACAGTTATTTTCTCACAGTCAGGAGGCTGGAAGTCCAAGATCAAGGTGCTGACAGATATGGCTTCTTCTGTGGCCTATCTACTTGGCTTCCAGATGGCCCTCTTGTCACTGTGTCCTCACTTGGTCCTTTCTCTGTGGATACATCACATCACATTTAGGTGTCCTAATCTCTTCTTATAAGAACACCAGTCAGATTGGATTAGGACCCACCTTTATAGCCTCCTTTAAACTCAATCAACTCTTCACAGGCCCTATCTCTCCAAATACAATTACATCGTGAGGTACCGAGGGTTAGTGCTTCAACATATGAGTTTTGGAGGGCACAATTCAGCTCATAACAATCTTTGGGAAAAAGAAAGAGTTTTGAGCTCTAACATACTGGCTTTTAGTTATCAAAAACCAATGCCCCCATAAGACTCAGGGCATAAAATCATGTCACACTATTATTATGATGTCATATTATTAAATTATAAATCCCATATTTCATACTTGGCTTAGATTCCTCTGAATTTCAACTAAGCTCTAAGACATTTATCAATTACAGTACTGGTTATAGGAACAAATGAGAAATTTAAGATATGTTATCTTTACACTAAAGTCCCTAGATGGCATTGATGTTTTAAATGTTTATACCTGATTTTTGTTGTACTTCTGACTCCTCCATCAGTATCCTATCAACAGTGATTCTCACTGTTTGCGATATATAACGTGATCCATCAGTCACCAACCCCCAGCTAGCCTAGAAACTTGATAACTGAATATGTTTGAATATGTAAATAAAAACAAATCAGCTTTATTTGAGGGTTTAAGGGGCTTGCCAACGAATGAACTATTTGGTGTGTGTCTTCTATGAAACTTGTTTTAGTGATCTAGAGTCTTTGCTTGCTACTTCCTACCCCCAGCTGTGTTTAGATTGTTGAGGTTGCCCCATCCAACCCAAGTTTCAGGTCCATGAGATCTTCCCCTATGTTAGAATCTTGGCAAGGCAAAACCTTATACCTTTCAATAGAGGAAAACCTTGACATTGGCAAGGAAACTCTGGGATCTACTTAAATCCCCAAATTCATGAATACTCCATTGGCATATAGAGTGGTTAATATAATCTGAGTGTTCTCCTACCCACCCCTAAGGTTTCTTATATCTCTTCACGATTCTCCATTGGACCTAGACCTGAAGTTGTCATTGCCTCAGGGTAGGTTTGTTACAACAAAATGCAAATAACAAAGAAGTCAGTTCTTAGCGTTTAAGTTTCAAAATAAGCTTTGCAAGAAAAAAAATGGTTTTGAGATCCAAAAGCTTGATCTTTGGATATCAAAAGCTAATAATACTCAAAATAATTCAGGGCATAAAATTATGTCAGATTATATATTACTACATTTTGATTCCCATGTTTCTAAAAAAGCAACCTAGAAAGTCTCTCTTTATTAATTCTGGTTATTTTGTAATGAAAGAAAACAACAAAATATGCTATTTCTGGACAGCTACTAGAGTAAGAATAAAACACGGTTTTAAAAGAAAATGTGCCATAAACAGTAGACTGAGAAGAATTCGGGGGGGAGGGGGGAGGCTATGATCCAATCCCCCATCCCAGGGTTGCACAGGAGGAGAGAGAGAGAATGTCACCTAGGTGACTTGAGAAAGACCCTTGTACCCTTCCACAAACTAGGGAGGAAAATAAATAGAACTCTCAGAATCTGTTGGGGAAATTTAAGCCCAGGAAGTGGTAAGACTCCACCCCTGTGGGGCAGGGGGCAGGTAGATGGTCTGGCCCTAGAAAGGGTGTGCAAAGGACCCTAGAAAGGGTGTGAGTGGAGAGGACGGAAGCTCCCTCAGAGAGTCCCTGTGCACCCAGGCATCGGGTCTGGACCCCAAAAGCTGGTGGGCCAGGAGAAGCCCCACAGTGAGAACTGGGAGAACCAGAGGGTGAGAGGGACATTTCTGGAGAAGCCAGGCCTGCGAAAGTGGTGATGACCCAGGGTTATAGCCCATCCTCCTCAACACACGCCCCCAGGGGAAAAGAGGGAAAACACTGAACTCAGTGAAAAAACTCAGATTCTGCTACTGGGTAGAAGGAGACAATAGATAGAGCTCAGCACAAAACAGGAAAGAATGTTACTCCCCCTGCCTCCACCCCACACTTGAGTTTGTATCCTGAGGAAATGTTCCCACTACACATATGATTTTTCCCCCTCGAAAGCTGTAAGTATAATTGAAAGTTATGCTTCCAGTTAACACTTGCATTTCATGTCCTACACACTCCATTGAGATGCAGATCCTAGCAGCCTGCTAGGCACAGTTTCTAGCCGAGCAACTCATTTCATGCACCAACTCAGAGGAAGTGTCCCATATATGCCTCAGTGCACCTGTTACTACAGGCCTGCCAGAGGGCTTGATGGGAGCCCACTTGTTTACAAGGACCAGAAATACTCAAGCTATCATAAGCAAAACATTTTTAAAGAATTTATTAGAAGGATACCTGGGTATCTCATGGACCCCAGAGTCAGAAAGAAGAGCCAGGCCTTGCACTGGAACAAGGTCTCTGGAGTCAGAGCCAGGAGATCAGGAACCCAGCCTCCATTCCCCATTCCCCAGGGATCTCAGGCTCACTCCCCTCTGTGTGTTTCTGCACCTCTGCTTCTCTCATCTCTCCCTGCAGTGTAGCTTTCTCTTCTGTGTGTGCTTGGCCCCTCCACCCAAGATTAACTCGCAGTTTCTCAGCTCAAAGCCTAAGAGAGATGGCTGGAGCCTCTGGAGCTAATTTCTAACTTAAGGAGTTTTGTTATCTTTTGTTTTGTTTAATCTTTATAAAGAGACTTTAAATTTTCCATTAAAAACTCTTTCTAACTTTTAAAATTTTAAAACAAAGAAAAATGGAAAGAATAGTACAATGATCACTTATGTACCTTTTAGTTAAATTTACCAAACTCTGTGATGTTTGCGCGCGCTCTCTCTCTCTCTCTCTCTCTCTCTCTCTCTCTCTCTCTCTCTCCAGAACCATTTGAAACTACCATGAGATGTGATTCCCAATTTCTTCCTCATATATGCCCTGAAAACAAGAATAATCCAGGAGAGAAAATTGGGTTGGCTCACTCCCCAAACTGGCTCTCCTTGGATCAGGTGTCAAACCAGCTGTGATGAGGGGTCATGAGGCACAATATCAGCTCTGGGAGCCATCTCCCTGGACAGGGGACCAGTTCTCAGGGAAGGACATGGCTGGGGGTGGTACTCAAAATGATTCTCCTATATCTTGACTGCTTTATATCACTTTTAGATTAAGGTGAGATATATATAAATAAAATATACCATGTCATGGACCCTTGAGGTTGTCTAAGAATATCTGAAACTGTAAAACTGAAATCCACAACTGTCAAAGGTCTACTACATTTTACAGTCAATCTACCTCTGCTAAATGTCTATAAAATGTTCTGCTCTTGACCACTTCCAGTGATGGAATTCTGATACTGGACAGTTCAGGAATAAAGTAATCATATGCAGGACTCGGTACCTATGAAAACACAAAATAGTTAAGTAAATAGCTAGTAGTAATTGAGTGCCCCCTGTCCTAGGCAGTATGCTAAGTGTTTTGCATACATCACCCAATTTCATCCTCATAAAAATGCTGTGCGATATTATTATTGTTCACATTTACAGAAAAAACAAAGGAGCAAAGAGCTTAGGTAACAGGCCCAAGCAGATGGTAAGTTACACTCCAGAACCTGTGGTCTTAACCACTAGTCTGTATTCAAAAGCATAACCATGCCCTGAATGCTTAAGGAAGCTATTCATTTCCCACCCCCACCCCATAGAGAAACAAAACGTGAACCCATTTTTAATAGCAAAGGACGGAAATGGCCTCAATACTAGTAAAATCGGATAGTCTTAGACAATCCTTATCACTTTCACTGCAGGAAGCTCACTGGGGAACAATCATCACAGAGTAAGTATTCCTGTGCCATTTAGCGATATCTCTGAACAGCCCCAAATACTTCAGGTTCAACTAAAAGGTCACATGCCAGATAAAGAGAGGTTATCCTTTCCTTAAGAAGGTGAAGGTGTTGGAATGAAAACCATTCTTTCTAATCGCAGTCCTGCCTCCGCCAACAACATGTCAATGGGAGTCTCTGAAGTGCTTAGCCAGATGGCAGATGGTGTGTTCCCCCCACGAACCGCGTGTTCTGAGGGGCCGTTCACAAGGACACTTCTAATTACCCTCAGCCTTGTAGAGTCCCAAAATTTGACTCTTGCAATACATTTAATCCACAGACAAGTTGACAAATGCACTGTACTGCTGCCTCTGAGCCTGAGTTGGATGGAGGGGTTAAATACTGCCTTCCGCAGAGCCCATCAGGATGCTTTAGCTCACTGTTCATGTCAGGGGCTTCTGGGGCTTCAATCCTCAGGGGTTATTCTCAACATCACCGTCTCTTCTGACTGACTCATCGAGAGTAACCTTGCTCCATATCATCCTGGGTTCGTCCTGCCTGGGACTCTATGTGTTAAGGACACATAGTTATGTCATAGGAGATCACTCTTTTCTGACATCCATCTCATAGGAGAGGAAATACTTCCACTATTCCAACCTTTTCCCAATAACTTCTTATGACTCAACCATGCTAATAATTTTGAAAGCTTTTCTTAAGCCTACTTATTTATTTATGTATTTTTATTTTTTGTGGGAGTGGCATGTGTTCTGAAACTTCCTTTTTGCAGTGTAAGGTACTGCTTCCTGTTATTGACCTAAACTATACTTTTTCAAGTTTCCTTGGATGCTCTCTAATACAACTATTCTCATTTTAGTCACCAAATCCCTTTCTAAAGGGAATATGTACCCCTGTGGTTAGCGAGGTTTTTTCAGGCTGTTTAGAAAAGACACACCCCTATTAGTGAAGGAAATGTGCTCACTGCAAGGCTACACAATGTGAGGCAGGAGGCAGAATCTCTACCTTGGCCACAGACTTCCAACACTGAGGAGCACACCAGGCTGCAAGAGACCTGGAACCATAACTCAGCATTGTTTCCACTCAGTCTAAACTCTAGTCACCCACTTGCCCTTTCTTCACCTAGCATTTCTTCTTCCACAGACAGTGGACTGGATCAGTTTGTCACACACCCCCACACACACTATAGCAGCACTCCCCTTATTGATCAGACTCTGTGACTCTTGGTCTTAATCATGCCCAACCATACCTTTTAGCTGTTGACTCAAGGAGAAATCCGTTGTTCTGTCAGTAACGGCCAGGAGAGCAGGATGAACACACGGCATATAAGTACTATTTGAAAGAAAGCTGGAGACATGACAGACATTTGTAACTTCATGGTGCATCTCCTAATTTATATTTACTAAGGTCTGTTTCATTATTTGAAGTTTTCCTTAATGCAGGAAATGCCATGGTCACTGGTAAATGGTGGAGATCAAATAGTTAACATAGCAGGCCTGAGGCTGCTATCCTTAGAAAGCCCTGATACAAGGTTGGTCCGTGACTGACATCAGGAAACTTGAATTTCAGGAGGGTTCCCAGCATTCCTAGCAATGAGAGTGACTAATTATGCCTAAACTGTGTAAACAGTATTATGCCTTATGCTGAACACTTTCCTTCTAAAAGTCCGGAATTCTGGTATGCATTAGGCAGAGAGTGCCAATGTGACCAGTCCCCACTAAAAACCCTGGACACTGAGTCTGTAATGAGCTTCCATGGTGGACAACATTTCACAAATGCTGTCTCAGTTTGTGGCTGCAGGAGTTAAGTGCGTCCTGTGTGATTCTACTGGGAGAGGTCTCCTGGAAGCTTGCACCTGGTTTCCTCTGGTCTTTGTCCTATGTGCCTTTTCCCTTTGCTGGTTTTGCTTTGTATCATCTCACTATAATAAATCATTGTCATGAGCACAACTATGTTCCCAGTCCTGTTAATCCTCCTATCACATTGTGGAACCCGGGAGTGGTCTGGGGGATTCCCAATACACAGTCAGTGAGTCCATACATTTTCATTCATAGTGGAGTAGCACCATGTCTTCAAGCTGGAAAAAGAAACTATATGTCTCTTCCTTGCAGAGATATTACATCCCCCTCTCTCATACATCCATTACAGCTATTTAAAGCAGTAACTTGAAAGAGTCAGTTTTCTTTGGAAGTAGCTATAAGCGACTGAAAATTTAATGAGAGCAAAGAGGAGACATCAAGGGGGCAGACTCAGCGGGAGCGGGGCTTCAAGGCAGACCCACTCTGAGTGATATTCAGCAGGTTAATGGCAGCATTTCTATTTTGCCATGAAAAGCCAGTAAAAATGAGTATATTCTGCCACGTTCACACATTCTTAATGAGCCAAATTCTTCTACTGCACGACCTTCCTATGCAGGTCAGTTCCTTTAACCAGATGTATTTATTATCTTCCATTTTTAGGTTTTGCTGGTGCATTAAAAATAATAACAAAAGGTCTGAAAGTAGCCCTGTTCCAAAGAGCCTCATTGTTCCAAAGAGCCTGATTTACTCTTGGGGAGTAGCCCAGGCTCTAGGAGAATCTCTGTCAGTGAGGTTTTATGATAAATATCAGTGATCATGCTGATAACAGAGTGTTCCTGCAAATCTAGGCAGGGGAAGACATTTTTTCTTTTCAGTGGGGAAAAAAGCATCACCTGCTTTCTACAAAGCCCACGGCTAGTGTGTTAGCATCTTGCTTCTTCTCCCAAGGGTAGGAATTGGGAGAGAAAGAAGGAGGGGAGGCAGAAATAGGGAAAGGAAGTGGCCAGAGAATGAGGAAAGGCTCTCTTTAGCATTGGGCTCTGGCCATGAAAACCCCTATCCCCAGGAGTCTTCTCAGGGGATCCCCAATGTATCCATAACCTGATGCAGCCAATTAACTTCATGGTGCCACTGAGGACATCCTCTCATCTCATGTAGACCAGTCCCACTAGGACTGGTACCTATAAGAGGGTGGACCCATCATTTTGATCAAACATGCAGCTTTTCCCATTTCCACATAAATTCCAAAGGCAGTGTTTTACTCCTACATCTAGATTAAAGTGGGGAATGTACAATGTCCCACGTCCCCAAGATGTCTGTTGTTCTTCTGCCCACACTCCTACATGTCCTTCTGGTGTCTGTCTGAAGGTGGTAAAGAGCCCAGGAATCTGGCCAACTCCCTTTCAGTGGACATTTGTTGTTTTAGTCTGCCCAGCATCCCTTCCTTGGAAAAACCTCCTCCCTGGTATGATGTGGTTTTTGAAGCTGTCAATCAGTGTGCTGTCTGTTATAGGTATGATGTCATGACCCAGCCAAATACAGGACCTCCCCCTTGGCAATGTGCTTTGTTCTAGGTGGGGGAGGAGACACATAACACAAACAGGACCAATCAGAATCCTTCCCTGAGTTGGATATATCAACTTTGGGAAAACAAATGCTCTCTTCTTGCTAGGGTTCTACAGCTGGAAGAATGCAATTCTGGGATTTGCTAGCCATCTTCTCAGCCATATGGAAAAACTAAAGCTGCAGAATAAGCTGAGAGTCTAATGAGAGAGAGGGAGAGAACTTACAGCATTGAGTCCTGGATTCATCATTTCCTGGGACTGCCATAAAAAATTAGCACAGCCGTGGTAGTTTACAACAACAGAAATTTCTTCTCTCCCTGTTCTGGAGGCTAGAAGACTGAAATCAAAGTGTCGGCAGGGCAGTGCTTCCTCTGAAGGCTCTGGGGAGGATCTGTGCCTTGCCTCTTCCAGCTTCTGGTGGCTGCCAGCATTCCCTGGTATTCCTTGGTTTGTGGCCACACTACTGCAGTCTCTGCTGCCATCTTCATGTTTGCTTCTCTGTGTGTTTCTCTTCTCCTCTGTCTATGTCTAATATCCCTCTGCCTCTCTCTTACAAGGATGCATGTAATTGCATGTATGGCTCATCTGGATAATCCAGGATAAGCAACTCCTCTCGAGATCCTTAACTTAATCACATCTTTGCTGTACAAGACAGTACTCACGCTTTTGCATATAAGGTAACATTTGCAGGCTCCAGAGATTAGGAGGTGCCTATACCTTGGTGTGGATGGAAGGAGCATGTTTTTTAGCCTACCATAGTCCCATTCAAGTCCCTGAGACCTTAGTCCTGCAGCTCTCCCTTCAACCCCATGTACCCTCACCAGTCAATAAGTTCCCTTTTGGCTTAGGCTGGTATGAGTTGAGTTTAGTCACTTAAATAACACACATCCCCATGTCTGCAGCAGGCTGGGAAATAGAGAAGGCAGCCTGGTGCGGTGGACAGAACATCTGCTCTTCTGTAAGTGTTTGAGAAAATCATTTCCTTTTCCCAGCTTTGATGTTTCATAGCTATTACAAATATTAGGCTTAAAGGACTGTTGCATTTATTTATGCTGTTTTATTGTTTTAAACACTCTGTAATTATATTTATGGCCTGATGATCAGTTGGGAGTTTTTTCAATTGTGACCAAATACCCAACCTAGGATGCTTGAGCAACAAAGATGAAAAGTATGGGGCTAATCAAGTCCAGCTCAATTTGACACAATGATGGTATTACTGGGCTCCACCTCTTGGCTCAGCCTCTTTAGATTTGGCAGTATCTCAGGCCCCAGGAGGTACCCCCTGCAGCTTCAGACTGACATTATCTTGTACCCAGGCCAGTGGAAAAGATGGCCAGTTCCCCTGGTGGGTAGAACAAAAATCTTGGAATTGGATCTCATTGGCCCTACTGGCCTGACTTCTGTCAGATGCCTACCCCTGAGCTGTGGCCACGGGAATGAAATGTACTGATTGGCTTACCCTAGATCAAAGCTTTACTTGTAGAGTGGAGCAGAATGCACAGATGAAGAGTGAAAGAAGAATCATATTCTAAGCTTAAATAAAGTCAGGAGAGTGTAGTCCTGATACTGCTGGACTTGTCTGCCTATAAGGAGAGGAAGAGTTACCTGGGACACACACACACCAAGGAAAAGCCATGTGAGGACACAGTGAGGAGGTGGCCATCTGCAAGCCAAGGAGAGGGGCCTCACGGGGAAACCAATCCTGCTAGCAACTTGATCTTGGACTTCCAGCTCCAGGACTGTGAGAAAATAGACTGCTGGTGTATAAGCCACCCAGTCTGTGGCATTCTTTCATGGCAGCCCCAGCAGACTAATGCACTCCAAACACATGTAGCTCTAAATGGAAAATGTGCAGCACTGGTTCACTCAAAAAATTACAACATTCATTTTTGAGTCCCGTAAACCAATCATGCAAAAGTTTTGGTTAGAATTTGGCTAGCAATTTTTCATCTGCTCTAGAAATTATTTGTTCTTCAAATTAATTGAAAGTTGTTACATTTTTGTATTTTTCACAAATAAGTACATAAACCACTAGAACTCTTGGTGGAAGATGTTTTTAAACAGATTAGAAAATCTTGTTGAAGTTCTTAAAATGTGCATATCGGGGGTACCAAAAATATGTATACAAGTTGACACTTTGGTCCACGTTGCTCAAACAGTAGTTCACCATAATCAGAAGTGTCTGGACGCTGATGGTAACCACTTTGAGCACGTCTTGTAATTGCAGAAGCCAAATGTGACTTGTATTTATGTTTTGTAATTGGTACATATTATTACAATTTTAATACAGTTTTCCTTTCTAAAAATGTGTATACATTTTTTGGCACCTTCTGTATATAAGGGTTTTTATGGGTGCCACACCTTTATTATTTGGGACAAGAAATTCACCCAATGATGAATATTTCCAAGTATCCAATTTCAAAATATTTTCTCCAGGGCACAGGTTTTTAAAAGCAATTACTTTCTCACGCATTATTAGTATCACAAATTTTCCTCAAAGTGGTAGATTGTGTGTGAATTGTTTTTAATTGATAGGTAGCATTCTACTTGTTATCCCATAAAAAGATAGCTGTCTTTATGTCAAACAAAGATTTGTGTTTTCAAGTTTGACATTTACGGCCTCTGCCCCAAGATCATGTGTGAGCCTCAGTGATGTAGCAAACATTTTCAATCACTTCCCATATCATTACTAAGTATTACAAATATTCTATTATATGTTAATTTATAAGATGAACCACACTCGTGACTTTCTACAACAGGTTCTGGACTCAGTGTCTTTGCTGCAGTAGCTCAGGTGTGAATGGTAGCCAAGGATTCCATGAAGGTGGCTGTGGCACCTTGCCCTGAAGCCTCCTCGCAATCCACTCAAAGCAGCCACTCCTCTGTGGCTTCACAGTTCTTCCAGAAAATGTTACTTTCTTTAAGGAAGTAATTTAATATTAAGAATGTATCTTTTCCAGTATAGCATTCCTTAGTTGCTCACAAACAAAGCAGTTCTTTGTTTACTTCATTATTGAAACAGAATCTAGCCATATAATAATTTGAAACAAGAAACATTTGAAACATCTGTAATTTCATTCCCTGTATAGCCATGGTGTAATTTACTTTAATACTTGTTCCCCGCCCCCGCCCCCCGCTAATCTTCAGATATGGATATATAGATAAATAGATATAAATTTTTTTGCCAATTTCAATGATGTAGGCTGACTACAGATGCATTTTAGCTTGTCATTATATTGTTTTCCATGTACTGCTTCAACTATTCCTGATTAGAGCAGGAAGACAATTGTTTCCCTAAAGGTATGTCTTTTGCCATTAAGTAAGAAAGCTAAAAGAAAGTCTCTAAACATTTAATATTAAATTGCGTGCAATTTTGTAAAGTACTGAATTAAATATTGCGTATTTTCAAGCATCACCAAAAAACAAAAAAAAAGTAGTTATTTGTCTTTGTGTTCTGGATACCTGGTTTTTAATGTTCTTGCTAATCCTAAGTATTTTTAACTGACGTCTCAAAGTATATTTAGCATGAGGATTATACATCATTAATAATATTGAATGTAAATCTGTATTTCAAACAGCCTTATTGTTACTTTTAATTTTTTTTAAGGACGGTGCAGCTCACAGCAGCCCCTGTGGGGAGCAAACAGGCGACCTTGGCTCTAACCACCCTACTTTTGAATTTTTTGACTGACTTATTGTCAAATCTGACTGAGTCATTGTTTCTACCTTGCTCAAGTGGCAGATAGCCAGCTCTTTACAGAAGTAGGAAATATGTCAGCTCTGCCCTTTTCTTATTGATAGGAAAAAGTTTTATCCTCAATTTTTGGTTTTGTAGCTGAAATGTTTTTAATCTAGTTTAGTTTAAACTAGATCGTACAGTAAGTAAACCCAGTTCAGGGGGCACAGTGCAGTACATCACAATATGTTGAAGGGAACTAGCTGCTGTCAGTCCCTCTGTGTGGGAGAGCACCCACTCTCCTCACAGTGCTTGGCAATGGGGGTGTAATTCATGACTGTCTGACACAGGAACCAAATATAGGAGGCAGAGTCTACCTACATATTTGCATAATCAATTTCTATTTTTAGGTTGGATATAAGTAAAAATATATAATATTCTTTTCCCATGCCCTCTGGGGACCCTGCACCCCACTTTGGAGAGCCCGGGTTTCACAGTGGAAGTTGGTTATTCGTTGCTGCAGTGGACACTGGCTAGTCGCATCATTCATTACCAGCATTTCCTGCCAGCATTAGCCTGATTTTCTGGTAGGTTGGTCCTCAGCCCTATCTCCAACCCAGTGACTGGCATGGGGATATGGGGCTATCAAGACATTTAATTTAGGCTTTAAAAAAAGTTAGTCCTAAGACTTTTGTAGCAGCTGCCAAGGCTCTTTCCTTCACCTGGATAATGTAGTCCAAGGGCATGATGAGGCTGGCACTGCAACCTGTTTACCACCTTGAGCTCATAGACCGGAACTCCCAGGAGCCACAATGTGGAACCCAGGGATGAAATAAGATTGCTGAAGGTAAAGGGAAGAAATGGCAAGAAACTGGATGCTTGGTGACCTTACTGAGCTCCTGGATGGTCTTTCCTAAACCCAGACCTACCCCTGGATCTCTTGGTTATACGGGCCAATAAATTCCACTTAACTGCGTAAGCCATTTATTTAATTTAGCTTCTCTATCACTTGGAACACAAAATTCTTCACTGATATAACTGTCAACTCCCTCATGCAGTTTGTTTTATTGATATCATTTTTTGTTTGTTTTGTTTTTTGTTTCTTGTAGAGAGTGAAGTTAACCATACTCTGTAGCACAGAATTATCCTCAGTACCTGCAAGGCATTTCTATTAAATGATTTCCTTAATAGCATACATTAATTATAAGCTTATATACCAGGCACTTATAAGTAATTTACATATTTTAACACATTTAATCTGCATAATAACCCTATGGAATAGTACTATTATTATCCTCATTTTACAAACGAGAAAACTGAGACACAGAGAGGATAACTGCCCAAGGTTACACAGTAAGAGGAAAAGGCAAGATTTACTACCAAGGCACATGTGAAGCAAGGCAATCTGGCTCTTAAACCCACGCTTTTACTCACTACAGCACACCAGAAAGACTGTAGTACTCACATACTAACATTTGGCATTGTCCAACTGTCTAATTTTTGCCAATGTGATAAGTGTAAAATAGTATTTACCACTTATTGTGTAACCTTGGACAAATTATTTAAAATCTCTGTCACAGTTTCTTTATTCGTAAAATGCAGGTAATAAAATAATATTTCAAAGGGTTGTTGTGTAATTTAAATAATACCAGTGACCTTGAGCATCTTTTTTCTACTTGGTGGGCATTTGGAATGGCTTTTTGGGGAATTACCTGTTCATATCCTTGCCCACTTTTTCTACCAAGTTTCTTGTCATTTTATTATTGATTTGCAAGGGTCACATACATATTGCAGTTATGAGTTCCATGTTAGTTGTAGATACTGAATATCTCTTTCTATCATTTTTTCTTAAGGTGCTCTTGATCGAGCAGGAATCTTTAATTTTGATATGGTCAAATCCACCAATTGTGCCCTAGATATAGAGAAAATAAAGATATGAAAACATTGTTTATGCCCTCAGCAACTTAAAATCTAGCTGGAGAATCAAAAACAACAACTATGTGAACAAGTGTTAAAGATTATACTATAACAATGTGCAATAAAAATGCCAAGTTGTAAAGCTATATTACTAACTGTTAACCTTAGAAAAGTATCCATATTTTTTCTGAGCTTAAGTTTCCTTATTTGGAAAATGGAAACAATTAAAAAGTACATTTCAGTGTGTTGTAATAATAAGACATGTTGACTGGCTCTATAGTACCTGGCAATAGTACCACTGCCATTCAGATGCAAAGCAGATTGATGAAATAATAATAAGTACCCTTTATGGAGGTCTATTACCTGCCAGGTACTTTCTATAGTGTACCATATTTAAATTTCACATCCTCCTGCAAGGCATTATCTCTGCTAATTGTCAGGTGCAGAAACCTATGTTCAGAAAGCTTATGAAATTCGATGAACGTCACATAGCAAGCTAAGTAAATGGTAGTGACAGAATTAAAAGCCCGATTTCTTTGACCTCAAACCTCATGTGCTTTCCACTAAGCCACTATCAGAAAAGGTGCTAGAGAAGCAATGAAACTTTACTTAGGTCATGAAAAAAAAGGAGACAGAATTTTAAGACACAGAACAAGTAGGAGAGCAAAGGAGATCGTGACAGATTCTGAGGGGGTGCAGTGCATGTGCAAGAGATGAAAAGTATTGTAAATTTTTAGAAGACAGAAGCAAAATCTTGTGCATCACAGTCCTAGCAAAGACACCGGGATAAAGTAGCTAGTGAGGGACATCTGTTCCCTACTTTTCATATTTCCACATTCAAGAAGCAGGAGTGAGTTATCTGGCTAGTTATCTAAGCTTGAAAGAGAAACTATATAAATACGCGTATGTGTGGCTCTGACCCCTCAAGTTTGGGGAGCAGGCCTGCCCTACCAAGCATATGTTTTCTGCTTTTCCAGAAACGGTAAAACTGCAGTCAATTTTCACAAGAGTGGTCCCTCTGCACCTCCCCTGCACCCATCCGCTGTGAGGGGCATCTCCAGATCCCCAATTTATACAGATTTTCCAACTCTACTTGTAACTCCCAGGTACTAAGACAGCCATTCATCATGTCTTATTTTATTTATTTCTGGGGTAAAGTATTAGCAGGTCCATTGTCCCCGGAGATAGAAAGCCACAGCCACCCATCAAGCTTTTACCAGGAACAAAGCTGACATTTTGCTCTCCATCAGTCTGACTCTGGTAGCTATTTCAATGGATTGTGAACAAGCATGAGGAATATGGATGTTATTTGAAGCCCCTAAAACCACAACAGTAGGCACTCAACAAACCATGGTAGGAGAATGAATGTGACAGGTTCAGAGGACAAGGGAAAGACTGGCTTGATCTGAGCAGCAGGAGTATATTAAGTAGCTGAAATAAGGTTAGACGGATGGGGTGGCCCCAACAATGGAAGACATACAAGAATGGCAGAGTTTGGAACTGATGTGGAAAGAAGGCTGAAAGTTTCTGAGCAGTGGAAGAGCATGAGGAAGGCAGTGTTTAAATTAGGTAGTGAGAATATGGCAGTGAGTTGTGCTGGAGACTCCAGGCAGAGAGCCTGGACCTGGAGGGCAACCAGTGGTGGTTTCCAGAATTCTCCAGTAAGGGCGAATGAAGGTCTGGCCTAGGGACATGGAAATGTGAATGACAGTAAAGGGATACAAAGGAGATTTCAAAGGGAAAACTGCCGGGATATGGTGACAACTGGGGCCTGGGAAGTGGAGAACCATTTTCACTGCACTACTCTGAAAGAGGCAGATGAGCAGGCCTGGAAGCTGCTGGGAAGTAGGGCTCAGACATGGGCATGTTAAAACTGAGGAGTCCAGTGGATTTGTTCTCCATACCAGGGACACCAGATGCAAGGTAAGAAAGAGGCCCCAGTTGGCAGTTTGGGGAGTCAATACAGTCAGAGGCAGCACACATTTGAAGGCCGTTAGGAAGAAGTTGGTGGAGATGGGAAACATGAACTTGGGGGGGTAGCTAAGATGTCAGGGGTGGGAGCAGGAACACAGGTGGGGGGGGGGTGGAAGAAAGAAGAGGGGTACTGCTCCTGGAGGGAGGGAAGGACAGGGTGCGGCTGCTAGCAAACGCTGGAGTCAAGACCTTTCCAGCAAAGCTGGGCTGCAGCCACCTTTCCTCTAGGAAATCCACAGTTCAACCCAAAGTAGCCTTCCCCACGCTGGCTGGTCTTCCGGGCCCTGCGCCCACTTTCTCGAGTTCTGGCTACAGTGACCTCGGGTTGTGGGGGTCCCTCTGCACCTCTAGCCCTCTATCTGCCATGGGGGGCGGCTCGGCTCCCCAGGCTGCGGTGGGGGGGGGAGGGTAGGGCACCGCCGCAGCCCGCTGGAGCTGCGCAAGCCAGCGGCCTCTCCCGGGGGTGGGGTTTCGGCTCCCCACCAACACACACATCCTCTGCCTTTGTTGCCATGTCCCCCATAGTACCCCCGCTCTGCCAGTGCCTCCATGTCCTGGGGGCTGGGCAGGCAGCGGGGTTCGGGCGGCGCCAGGACGCACACGGGCTCCCGAGAGCCAGGGATAGGGAGGAGGGAGCGGAGCCGGGAGCCGCGGGGGCTGCTGCTGCAGAAGGGGGAGGAGAATGGGGAGGAGCTGGGGGGCAGGCTGTCCGGGAAGGAGGGGTCTTAAGGGGCGGCGAGCACAGGTCAGATTTCCTTCTAGGCAGGCGATCGGCAAACCTCCCACCTTAGAGCTTGCTGCAGCCACCCTGCCCCGCGCCCTCCGGAGACCGGGAAGGGGCCATGGTGAGATCTCCGTGCGGGACGTGGAGCTGAGCGTGGTGGCCGGGCCCCTCGGGGCGGCCGAGGGTGGCTGGGCCGAGGGGGCGAGCCTGCAGGACCCGAGGAAGTTTCCGGGGTCGGCGCGGGGCCGGGTGCCTTCAGTCTCGCTCTTGTCTCTTCGCAGATGTGGACACGCTGGCTCGCGCTCGTGCTGGTGGCGGTCGCCTGGGTCCACGCCGAGGTAGGTGAGCGGCTGAGGAGGTCCGAACGCGGGCTCGCGGGCCACTGGGGTGTGCGGGTGGGGCGGGCCGTGGTGCGTCCCGGGGATGCTCTCCCGGGAGACTAGGAGTTTCTGAACGTGGGGTGAGGGGGCGCTCCGACAAGGAATGCTACTTACGAAACTTGAACCTCAAAATCACGAAGTTTGGGCCGTGAGCGGGAGCCCCACCGTGGCTAATATGGAGGGAGAATGGGGAGGGGGGAGCGGACTAGCTGGGCCGTTTGGGACGGAGGCGGCGACAAGAGCAGCAGCTGAGTTCAAAAAGGCGCCTTGAGTTTTTTTCTTGTACTTAAGAGGAAATCGACCAGAGTTAGGGACTTTTCCTTTCCGAGTCTGTCTCCTCGGGTTGGGGGTGTGGGGGGGACACTCCCCACAAAACACTAAGAGTTTTCTTTTAAGGCGAAATAAAATTTTTTCTCTTTTGTCAAGTGAGATGATAATTCCCTGAATTGTCTTCTTCCTTTGTAAAGGGCTCCGGATTTTGTGTTATCAGGGCCATATAACGGCCTTGTAAAATCTCCAAATTTCCCTTAAACTAGCATTGCGCAAGTCTGAGCCGTCCATTGCTCTGCTCCTGGAGGGTTCGGCGTTTTCAGTCGCAGTATATCAGTGCTTTTTTTGGGTAATGTTTTTCTTTGCAACTCCAGTGACCTTCCTGAGACACTACAAACAAACCAACAAACCCTTCACTCACAAGCCCCTCCATTAACTCAAAGGTTTATGGACAGAAAATAAACAGTTCTAAATTCCCTGGGTACTAGTCTCCAGAAAAGTGAGGTCAGAAACCAAACATTTGATAATTATGGCAGGAAATGTGGAAGGAATTAAAAAGCATGAGGGAGAAGAAATGGAATGTACATTACAAAAGAAATAGTTCCCTAGTGGGTGGTTATTCTCCCTCTTTGAATTTTTTTCTTCATATTACAGTTTACCCCACCCTTAGCACCACGCAGTTTGACTCTGCCCAGAAAAATCATAAAAGCATGCAAGGTCTCAACGATTGAAAAAATATACACATTATACTGAAGTCTCATTTAATTTACTATTACAGTGTTGATTGAACTGGAAACATGGGCTGTTTTAAAATGAAATAAAAAATAGCCAAAATTTATTGGATATCTACTTTGCATTATAATAAAACTCCATTTTAATGATGAGGAAACTGAGTCATAGAGGTTACATAATTTGTCCAGTGCCCTAAACTGCTAGATGGCAGGGGTAGGATTTGAACCCAGTCTAGCATCACACCCCAGGCTCTTAACCTGCAGAAGGGCCTCACATAATTGCTATGTACTTATTGTATAGCAGATATTGGGCTGCATGCATCATTTCTTTTAAAGCTTCTCCAATTTTGCAAGGTCTGTTTTGTCATCCCCATTTTACAGAGGAAGAAACAGATTTAGAGAGATTAGGTAACTTGCCCAAGATCATATAGCTAGTTAGTTCTGAAGAAAGATCTGAACCCAGCACCCTCTGCCTTTGGAGCCCATCTTGAAACCCAGATCAACTTCTCAAGCATTTTGTTTGCCAAGATTTGAATTTGCGGGAGGATCCCTCTTCACTGGCTGGTTTAGCCCTGGCTAAGGAATGCCCTTCCTCCCCTGCTGTGGCCCTCAAAAGGCAGCTGCAGTCCAGTGATGGATGAGGGAATTCCTGGTTGGTTTTAGGGCAGGTTTAGGAATTGCCAGCTAGTGTGTGAAATCGCTCTATGAACTGGAATGCAAATGTGAGGTGAGAGGAGGCTATGGCTTCTGTCTTCACAAGGCTGTGTGGCTGGCCCTAGGTCCTGGATCTTTTCTAGGCAGCCTATGCTACACTCCCTCCCTGGTGCATTGCTGGGAAAAGCTTAGCTTTCAAGGAAGTTCCCTCAGCAGTAATTTCCTGCTTCAGGTGGAACAGAGAGTACTCTCATGGAATTCCCAGGCAAAATCCATGGGGAAAGAGGCAAAATCAAAAAGTGCTGAGATATGAATGAAAACTGAGGAAGATGGTGTAGAAAGAAGGCTGTGAACTCAGGGTATGTGAGGAGTGAGGACTAGGTATGATCTAGGTTACGTTTCATGACTCCAGATTATTAAGGATTATCTTTTAATCCAATCTCTTGGTGTCTGGCCCTACTAACATTCAGCAAGGTTTTAACCCATGTTTTAATAATATACCTTTAATTATTAATTAAAAGGTGAATTAACCGTAACAATTTAGATATTCTTTTAAGCATTTTATCGTGCAGTTAACAGTGCTTGCAGTAGAAATTTTTTCCCTTGTTAGTTATAGCAACATATAGCAAACAAAGCCACATAATGATATTTACAGTCTTTATTGACATGAATTCACTTTGGTAGACTTCAGGGCTAAAATTGTACAAATATTGTTGAACATTTAAAAAATGAAATTTAGAAAATAAACTGAATTTTCTTGGTGCTTTGTGGTTGAATACAAGCACAAGGACTCAATTCAGCATATTTCTTTAAAATGTGATTGCCTGACAAATCACATTGTTATTTGAAGAAGCCAAGCCTTTGGAATATTAGACCCTCAGAATCAGAGGTGTCCCAAACTTGGGAAAAGGTAGTTGTCATCATTATTAATGCCGGTCTGTAAATCCTGTTTGGTTAGATTTAAGAATCTAGTACCAAATCTCATTAAGGAAAGTGTTATAGGTTGAATGTTTCCCATGGTCTCTTACGTACTTGGCACCTGCTGGTTGCTTTTTTGATTGCTTCCTCTCTTT
The DNA here is from genome assembly GCF_964194185.1 of Rhinolophus hipposideros. Classification (NCBI taxonomy): domain Eukaryota; kingdom Metazoa; phylum Chordata; class Mammalia; order Chiroptera; family Rhinolophidae; genus Rhinolophus; species Rhinolophus hipposideros. Next base: position 46,936,930 of record NC_138048.1, on the reverse strand, counting down.
ATCACTTTCTCTTTTAATTCTCCATCACCACCTGAGCTCACACCCATGCACTCTATTTAGACTCTGCTTGAAAGGCATTGTAGGGGGTATGACACACCTCTCTTCATAAGCATATATTAGCATCTGGTATGGATGAGGATTGGGGGTAGCAGCAGCAGAGGGAGTGCTTCAACTAACAATTGCACAGCTACCCTTTTCTAGATTCTGTTGGGAGGGGGTTGTGTGGGTCTACTCACTCTCCCTCACCCATCCCCCTCCCATTTGAGAATTACTGTAGTCGACATGAGAGCCATTGATGGTGGAGGCTGGGAAAGGTGAGAACCCTGGCATTAGCACATGTGCCCTTGAGTCTCAGTAGATGCGTTTGAGTTCACTCCAGCATGGCAGATTGGCGGGGACCCTGTGGCCCAACTGCCTGGTTTTGAAAGACAGCTTTGACAAGTGCCCGGGCACATTCCCACTCTCCTTTGGTGGTTGTCTCTGCTAGAACTCTGATTCTCAGCATTCCAGGTCTATATAGTCATGATAAGTCACATAAGTACAGGGGACTGATTCACAGATCAGAACACTCATTCCAGCCAGGGTATACTTGACCCACGAACTGTAAGTGCATTCATTATTTAACATAATAGTAACAAGGACAGTAACAATTTTACAGACAGACAAGAAGATATTAGGGCATTGTCCCTCTAAAGCCAGATTTCTTAACCTCATTTATACCCTATTATCAATTTTGTTGGCCAATGTGGGGTCTCTTCCATATTCTTTAGAATTATTCAAATGGTAGATTCAGGCAGGCCTAGAGTCTGACCCACATCTGACTTCTTGGAACTATAGGAAAACTAGGGTTTTAATATCCATCTTATACATTAACCACTAAAATAATCTCTTGTTTATCCTTTGGCAAATAAACTACTTGCTATGATTATAAAGACTATTGTTGGAAATTAGGATGTTAAAACATAGTAGGACTCTGCTGAATAGCCAAAACAGATGGATAAGTGTCCTGCAAATTGAGGCCCTGGCCATTGAAAATGTCTTTAGAAGGAGGACATGTTACAATTCCCATAGAAGTCTCTCTGGATTGGGTGATGGAAAGCAGGAGTCAGTTCCCAGGCTCCGAGGAGCTAGTTGGGGAGGAGCTGTGAGGTGGAAAAGATCGAGTGCATGGGCTGCAGTGGATGTAATGTCCCGAAGAAGAAAATAAAGACAGTGAGGCATGAAGGCGTGTTTCCAGGAGAATGGAGAAAGTAAAGGATGAGCTGTAAATACCAGTGGTCATGAATGGAGAATTGGAAATGTCACAGTAGCTTTTTCCTACTCTTCTTCAAATAATTGGTCATCCAGACATAAAATTTCTAGCAGCCACAAATAGTATTAGTTTATTGATACCAGATATTATAGGATTGAAAAAGTACTTACACTTAGATGGGTTCATTTTGTAAGCCAGGTGATTAATGTCCTGTAGGTTAAGTGCATACTTTCCTCTAAAGTACTATCTTCTGATGCCTGTGACTTTGGTGCAGGGTCCTTTCTCCAGGATTAAGGACACGGCCTTCCTTTCATGGTGCCCGTGAGGCAGTATTCTTTCTACAGGCCAAGCACACCTACACACAGGGCAGAGTCATGGATGAAGTACAAGACATCATCTCTGCCTTCAGGTTGTTTGCAGCCTAATGGGGGCCAGGTGTTTTCAACTGTGGCAGCTATATTGTATATTTTTATAACTAGATGGTGAACAAGTATCTTTCCAGTTATTATTATTGCTTTTTTAAACATTAACATAGGGCTTCTCTTGATTTTTAAAATTCTTTTACATTAGTACAGTGCACAAATTTTTAATGTCTAGCTTGATGAACTTTTACGTATGGATACACCCAATAGCCACCATTCAACCAAAGCTGAGGGAGTCGTTGCAGAAAAGAGGCTAAGACCTCAGGGTTAAAATGGAAAAAGTGAGGAGTAGTTATGATTAAGGTTACGTTTCATTAGTCAACAATCATTATGGTTTAATTACTCCAGTCTCTTGATGTGTGACCTGGTAATATTGTTTAATTCATTTTTAACTATTACAAACCTTTAATAATTAATGAAAAAGTAAATTAACCCTATCAATATGACTTGCAAGTTGAATATTATTGTAAGCATTTTATCTTCTACTTAACAGTGCCTGCAGTAGAAAACTGTTTTCTTTTTTAGCTACAAGGACATATAGCAAACAGTTAAATATATTCTTTTTTTTTTAATAAATCATAATTTTTTTAAAAAGATTTTATTGGGGAAGGGGAACAGGACTTTATTGGGGAACAGTGTGTACTTCCAGGACTTTTTTCCAAGTCAAGTTGTTGTCCTTTCGATCTTTGTTGCGGAGGATGCCATTCAGCTTCAATTGTTGTCCTGTTGTAGTCCAACAGTCTTAGTTGTGGAGAGCGCAGCTCAGCTCCAGGTCCAGTTGCTATTTTCTAGTTGCAGGGGGCGGAGCCCACCATCCCTTGCGGGACTCGAGGAATTGAACTGGCAACCTTGTGGGCAACCTTGTGGTTGAGAGCCCACTGGCCCATGTGGGAATTGAACTGGCAGCCTTCGGAGTTAGGAGCATGGAGCTCTAACCGCTTGAGCCACTGGGCCGGCCTAAATGTATTCTTCATTGACATGAATCCATTTCAGCAAATTTTGGATCAGCTTTGGGGAAGCTGACTTGACTGCTTTGCAGGTGGATATTCCAAAGCTCAATATAATCTATACTGAAAAATGAAATCAAGGAAAGAAACTCAAATAATTCTATTTGACCACTTTGCCCTGGTCATTTTTACTTTTAAAGGAACTCTACATAAGATGACTGTCAAATTATTTATAATAGGTAAGAACTTAAAACCTATTATTAATACGTATCCAAAAATAGAAGAGTCAAGAGTTAACATCAATATGTGCCACTAACAGCTATGTTTACAAAAATTTTTAAAGCTCTGGCAAATTATTATGATTTAATTTAAAAAGCAGAATACCCCCTCACTCCAATGTTTTATCTTCACAACTGTGTGAAAATTTATACAAAAGTTTAACAAAATGTCTTAAAATCTATCATGAGGATTCTTCTGATTCCTCTCCTTTTTCAAGAGGAATTTACCCTCTTCATATATGCTATTTTATTTAAATAAAGTTAATATGTTATTTTCTGATAAAATAGGAAAATATGCTCATAAAAAGATTACAGAATATAGAAAAGACTAGAGCAAATAATTAAATTACCAATAATTCCACCACCTGAAGATAAATCAGCCCTTCATCTATCCTTTCAGAGAAATTAGTCAACAGATGTGTGTGATGAACCTACTAACACTGTAGACAATAAAAATAAGTACCTCCCAACACTATGCAATAAATGACCTGCCGAGATAGCACAAACATGGCATGCATGTCACCACTACTCTCTCCCTTACCCATGACAGACATTGCTAATCAACCACAGAATTCTTTCCTTATGAGCCTGGGGGAGGTTTGAAAATACTTCTCAGCAATGTTCTAGGTAGCCACTAGCAATCAATTGGTCTGTACATGAGATAAAAGTTTGTCTGATGGTGGAGCGAAGGTAGAATGGCCACCATAATGAGAAGGTATCTTCAGACCAAAAGAACGAATTAGGCAACTCCACAGAGTACAACAGAATTTATTTTAAGGTAACTTACTTACGGGAAGATTGGGTTGGAACAGAAATGACCCAGTAATCTATGCCGATTATTCTCCACTAATAGACCCCTGTTTTAGTACTTTTTTTTATAGTATAACTCAGGTATTAATGATTGACAAAACAAAGGGACAAAGAATGTAGTAGCACCAGGGGCCATACTTCCTGGTGGTGTTGTGATAGATGATGGCTTATAATCTATACTATTGCCACTTTGATGTTTATCTCAGTTGTCATGCCATTCCGGATATGACTAACAAAAATATTTATGGCTACATTTTAAGAAACACATAATCATCAACTAGAAATCTTTGATATGCTTGTCACGGACAGTGAGGCTGGTCAAAGGTCACAGTACGAAACTTAAAAATGAAATGAAATTTGGGACACAGAGGAGTTGGTTTTGTTCATATCTATATCAATACAGAGATATTTTCCATTACTACTAGAAAAGTCAATACAATTTGACAAACATTGGTGTACCTTTAATCAAAATTAAGATGATTAGAAGGCAGAGTTTGGGACTGTGACATGGGGTTATAGGTGATAGGACCAGGGTAGAAGATGGATGAAAACAGCACTTCATTCCTAGCCCAGGCTTCTAAATTCTTTTAATGAATTTGAACACCTTAAAGTAAGGCAATCAACAAAAATGTTGGCCATCAACAAAAATACGATAATGAGAATTTTTGAGACTGTTCTGATGGAGTCAACAGTCACTCTTGCTAAGGCTCTAAGAGCTGCTGCTATCATAGATAACAGCAGCCATCAGGCAATAACCTGCTAATAGAAAGCTCTTTGGGTAGTTGGAATACAAAATATATCCTATAAATCTACATTTTCTGCTGTGGTTGGAGGATTTCCATGTAATTTCTTCACAGACTTTTTATATGCTCATTTGGAAGCCATCACCAATAAGCTATTCCCAGGATTCAGTCTGAATTTATGACCCTTCAAATGTCCCCTGAATACTCCTCGACACTATTTGTGACCAATTAAGCTGTTGCAAAACCAAGTCATATGACACATGGTAAAAGCCATGACATGTTGCAGGGCTCATTTTATACATGTGTGTTTCATGGGATATTGGCTTGAATTGATGTAGGGAAGAATGTCCTTTTGTCTTTCCTTTTTGTTGTGTTCAAGATTTAAAATCCTTGTGTCTGAGGCAAAATTTGTCTTATTCCCCCACAGTCTTTCCTTCTATCCTTCAACGGTAGTAAATGAGTGTAAATTATTAATCTACAAAAGTGTCAGACATTATGCTAGTCATTTTGCACAAATGCAAAAGAATCATTTGGAATTAAAAGGCGTACCATACGTGGAAAGACTAGGGACCTGAACACTAGCTTGCTGAAAAATGGACCGGTCCCTATGGTGTGCTGCTAGTCACACAGCACTCTAAAGCTTGCTGAGTGACGCCTCGGATTCACCACACTCGAGTGAAGCAAGCTCCCATAGAGGAAACCCCAAGTCCAGCGAGTCTGCATGCACTTGTGCACCCACTGAAAACTTAAAATTACTCTTAAAAAATAAAAAGAAAAGGAGCAGACAACTGGGGAAGTTGTAAAAGGTTTGTGAAAAAAATCTTCAGAGAGTTTATGTATGGTTAAGCTAAATATGATTGATTAAGTAAATCTGAATATCAAAAGTAAGCTGGTTAGATTAGAGTTACATTTTCCCTTTCTGCTAAGTATGACTGTTAGACTGTTGCTCTGCTACTGATACTATGAAAAAGCTTTCTGCCAACAAATGAATAAATAATAAAAATAAAAGGCAGACCATATAGGTCCGTCCCTATTCTGCAGGAGCTGCTACCACCGTAGGTACTATACAGCTCAAATGCACCTGGGGCCAAATCTATGGCTTTCATAGAAGTTACCACCCCCTTCCCCACCTCTTGCCACTGGTTCAGAAAACCCTGTAATGCAACAGTGGGATGAATGGCTTCTCAGAATTTGAGAGGCTCCACTAGAGTTGCTGGGGCCATTTCAGCCTGTCCACCTTGACCACTTGACCAGTCTGTCCAGTAGGGGTTAGTTTTTTTATGTGTGGAACTTTATCTAAAATGGCGTCTGTTCCTGGAGTGCTGGTGCTTTTCCCTGATTTCCCATTTTTGTGTCACTCGAGCCTCCCACGCTGTTCCTTTCTTCCTTCTCTTCTCTCATTCTCATATCTAGGTGTTTCCAACTCTTTTCTTTTACATGGACCTTCTTACAGAACTTTCTCGTTTTTTAAGAAGGACCTTATAAAACAATGAAAGAGTCCTTGACTTAGAAGTCCTGCTCTGCCCCTTTCTTGCTTTTTAAAAGTCACCTAATGCCTATGACTACAGCTTCAGTTAAGAGTGAGGGCATCGGGGTAGTGGAGTGGGTTTGAATTCTGGTGTCGTCTGGCTGTGAGACCTTGTGCAAGTTACTTAACCTTCTTGAGCTGACGTCCCCCATCTGTAAAATGGGAATAATGGCTATTTCTCTGCCTGTCTATCCAATTCAATTATGGAAATGATTTCCTCTACTCATGGCTCATAATCAACACCAAACATCTGCAAGAGATGAAGTCCCTCTCACCAGTCCTTACTAGGCACTGGCAATGTTTTTAGTGTGTTATGATTTCAACAACAGAATTCTCAATTTAGACATTAACATCCTCTTGGCATTGTCTGTATTTGTACAACCTGCGGTGCTGGCTCAGGCTGTTATTCTGTTTACTGATTTGTCCTTGAAAGGAAGTATAGGATAATGGTTTGGCACTCACGCCTTGAAGCTAGATTACTGAAAATCTAGCACTGCCCTTATAGCCCTAGGACCTTGGGGAAGTTACTTAACCTCTCTGGGCCTATTTCCTCATCTAAAAACTGGGCCTACTAAAGAGTATTTACCCCATAGGTTAATTGTAAGAATCAAACAAGCTATTACATGTAAAGCAATTAGAAAAGTGGTTCAGAACACAGAGTGCAGTAAGTGTTAGCTATTATTATCATTCTTGTGGCATCTCTACTTATTGGAAGACTTCCAAAAGCCATAGTGTGTGTGTTTATGTGTGTGTGTGTGCACATGTGTGTGTATGTGTGTGTGCTCATGGCTTGCAGAAATCCCCTTGCCCCTTTTACTCTCTCCAGAGATTAAAGATTACCTTCTTTTTAAAAGACAATTGGGATATTCATTTCAGTGGGTGTCCAGAATTCATATCAGAACCCTTCTTCTGTTGAGCCAATCTTGCCTTCAGACTTCTAGATAGTGTTTCTTCTGTGAAGCCACAACTCTATCATTCCTCCAGGAAAAGAATTAACTACATACTCATTGAGCACCTCCTTTGAAATGGAGTGAACGAGGGAGAGAACTGGAAAGGGAAAGCGAGTGAAAAAAGGCAAAGAAGAGGGCTGGCCCGGTGGCTCAGGCGGTTGGAGCTCCATGCTCCTGGCTCCGAAGGCTGCTGGTTCGATTCCCACATGGGCCAGTGGGCTCTTAACACAAGGTTGCTGGTTCGACTCCTCAAGTCCCGCAGGGGATGGTGGGCTGTGCCCCCTGCAACTAGCAATGGCGACTGGACCTGGAGCTGAGCTGCGCCCTCCACAACTAAGACTGAAAGGACAACAACTTGACACTGAACGGCACCCTCCACAACTAAGATTGAGGGGACAGCAATTTGACTTGGAAAAAAGTCCTGGAAGTACACACTGTTCCCCCAATAAAGTCCTGTTCCCCTTCCCCAAGAGAAAAAAAGAAAAAGAAAAGGCAAAGAAGATAGGTGATCAAACCTCTCTGAAATTTTTCCACATTCAGTTTTTCACTCTCTTAAATCCCTCCTTAGAAGAAGGAAGTGATGAGGAGATCCAAGATGGAGCAGTATATAAATGCTGTGTTTGCCTTATCCCGTGAACACATCAAAATTACAACTAAATTATAGAACAACCAACCTGGAGAACCATCTGACATCTAGCTGAACAGAAGTTTTGTAACTAAAGATATAAAGAAGTCACATCGAGACTAGTAGGAGGGGCAGAGTGCAAAATGAGCTGGTCCCATACCCACGTGTGGCGGTTAAAAATCAAGAAAGATATCTCCGCCACAGAGGTTTCCCATGAAACAGAGAAGGACCCCTGCCCCCTACACCAAGCTCCCCAGCCCGGAGTACTGGTGCTGGCAAGAGGATCCCCCCACAACATCTGGCTGTGAAAAATAGTGGGGATTCTGACCATCCCAGATGGAAGGCTGCGGGAAACCCAGATGTCCTCTTAAACAGCTCATGCACAGACTCCCTCAAAGGCACTCACCTTGGGCTCTGGTGGAGGGACGATTATTCTGGAGGCATCAGAGACATACAGGGTATGTCTGAGGTATGTGGTTTTGAGGGGAGGAGTAGAGGGACAGTCGGCATTTTCCCTGTGTGAGGTCCTTCTTCCCTGCAGCCAGTAGGCAGGTGCCATCTTTCCTGTGTTGAGCCCACCCCCAGCACAGCCAAATCTGAATCTGATTGGCCTGGTGAGCTCAACTGCGCTGCTCTGCTGACTCACTGGGACCCCACCCTACCCAACTGCCCCAACTCCAGAGGCACTTTCTCCTTGAGCAGCCAGCCCCGCCCACATTGCACTCTTTCTTGGAAAACTATCAGAGTCTAGCAGGCCTCTGGCAGGCAGCAACAGCCTTGGTGTGCTCTGAGACTTTTGCTGAGTAGCTGCAGCTTTCATACTGGCACCAAACCAGAATTTACATTAACCTGGTGACCACAACTCTTCCCACTGAAGTGACTCTCTGAAACACTGCCTCACCCAGCTTGTATACTGCATGAGACTTTATCAATAACTGAACCTTAAGGGAGCCAGCAGGTGGCAGCCGTCCTCAGGGTATCCTGGCTTTTTGTGCTGCTACTCCAGGCCCTGGTACTGGTGGCAGCTGTTCTTAGTTCATAGCATGGACTCTCTCATGTGCCTCTAGGTACAGCATAGGCAGCGACCAACTGTGGATTGCTTTGCAGTCCTACCAGGTAGTCCCTGGCCAGTCATAGGCCGTGGATGACCTGGGCCTGCACCAGAACCCCTTTCAAGGGGCTCCAGAACCAACATACTTGAAGACTGGCTTTCAGACCACAGCAGAGCACCACCCAATTAGCTTCACAAGCAGCACACACAAAGGGTGGTCTCAACAGGCACCAGAGCCCACTGGGACGAATACTGCTCCATGGGTTTAGCGTCCCACACAGCAGCCCATAAGCTGTGGACATGGTTAAACCTCACAGCCAGTTAGCCCGAGGGTTAATACCACCCACTGACATGCCAACAACAAGCAAGGCTCAACTATAACAGGAGGGCACACAATCCACACAAGGGACATTCCTGGAGCACCCTGCTCAGATGACCAGGGAGACTGTGCCCCTCAGCCCCACAAGACACCTATTACATAAGGCCACCTGGCAAGACTGGGAGGCATAGCAGCTCTACTTAATAAATAGAAACAAACACAGGGAGGCAGCCAAACTTAGGAAACAAAGAAATATGTCCCAAATGAAAGAACAGGAGAAAACCTCAGAAAAAGAACTAAATGAAATGAAGGCAAGCAACCTATCAGAGACAGAGTTCAAAACAATGATTATAAGGATGCTCAAGGAACTTAGTGAGAACTTCAACAAAGAGATAGCAAGCATTAAAAAGGACATAGAAACCATAAAAAAAAAATCAGTCAGGAGTGAAGAATATAATAACTGAAATGAAGAATGCAATAAAATGAATCACCAACCGACCTAATGAAGCAAAGGATTGAATCAGCGATTTGGAAGACAAGGTAGCATAAAACACCCAGTTGGAACAGCAAAGAGAAAAAAGAATCCCCCCCCCAAAAAAAAATTCAGGATAGTTTAAGAGACCTCTAGGACAACATCAAGTGTAACAGCTTTCGCATTATAGGGGTACCAGAAGGAGAAGAGAGAAAGCAAGGGATTGAGAATTTATTTGAAGAAATAATGACTGAAAACTTTCCTAATCTGGTGAAGGAAATAAACACAAGCCCAGGAAGCACAGAGGGTTCCAAAAAAGATGAACCTAAACAGGCCCACACCAGGACACATTATAATTAAAAGGGGAAAGTTGAAAATAAAAAGAATCCTAAAAGCAGCAAGAGGAAAGCAGTTAATTACGTATAACGGAGATCCCATAAGACTGTCAGCTGATTTCTCAACAGAAACTTTGCAGGCCAGAAGGGATTGACACAAAATAGTCAACCTGAAGAAAAACAAGGATCCACAATCATGGGTGCTCTACCCAGCAAGGATATTTAAAATTGAAGGACAGTTAAAGAGCTTCCCAGACAAGGAAAGCTAAAGGAGTTCATCAACACCAAACCAGTATTACAAGGAATGTTAGAGGGACAACTTTACGATGGGGGGAAAAATAGATAAAAATATGAATAATAAAATGGCAATAACTGCAAATCTATCAACAATTGCTTGCAATGTAAGTGCATTAAATGCTCCAATCAAAAACATAGGGTGGCTGAATATATAAGGAAACAAACCCTTACATTACTGCCTACAAGAGATTCACTTCAGATCGAAAGACAAACACAAACAGAAAGTAAAGCGGATAGAAAAGGTTATTTCATGAAAATGGAAATGAAAAGAAAGAAAAAAACTGGGGTAGCAGCAGTTATGCCAGACAAAATAGACTTTAAAACAAAGACTATAGCAAGAGACAAAGAAGGACCCAGTAATTCAGCTTCCTGGTATTTATCTGAAGAAACCCAAAACACTACTTCAAGGGGATGTGCTCATCCACATGTTCATTGCAACGTTGTTTACAATGGCCAAGATGTGGAGGCAGCCTGGGTGTCCATCGATGGAAGAATGGATAAAGAGGAGGTGGTACATATATATGATGGAATATTGCTCAGCCATTAAAGGACATGGGTTCTTGCCATCTGCAGCAGTATGGATGGACCTGGAGGGTGTTCTGCTGAGTGGAGTGTGACAGAGAAAGACAGATGCAATGTGATTTCACTTATATGTGGAATCTAAAGAACAAAATAAACCAACAGAACAGAAACAGGCTCATAAATACTTATGGTTGCCAGATGGGAGAGGGTTGGTGTGGTGGCTGAAAAAGGGGAAGGGATTAAGAAGAACAAATTGGTTATTACAAGGATTGAGGATATAGGGGATGTAAGTTATAGCATAAGGATTATAGTCAGCGATACTGTAATAACTACGTATAGTGTCAGGTGGGTACTAGATTTGTTGGGGTGATAGATGGGAGGGGGGTTGGGGGCAGAGTGAAAAGGGGGAAGAGATTAAGAAGTACAAATTGGTAATTACAAAATAATCATGGGGATGTAAAAGTAAAGCATAGGGAATATAGTCAATATGGTAATAACTTTGCATAGTGCCAGGTAGGTACTACACTTAATCAGGAGGGTCACTTAATAAATTATACAAACGTCTAACCATATGCTGTACACCTGAAATTAATATAAAATAATATTGAATGTCAACTGTAACTGAAAATTAAAAAGGCGGGGAAAGGTGAAGGGGAATAAGAGGTCCAAATTTCCAGGTATAAAACAAATAAGTCATGGGTATATAACGTACAGCAGGGGTAATATAGTCAATAATATTGTGATAGCGTGGTACAGTGTCAGATGGCTGCTGGACTTATCATCGTGATCACTTCTTTCAGTACATAAATGTTAAATATCTTGTATACCTGAAACTAATATAATATTGCGTGCAAACTATATTTTTCATAAAAATCTTTAAAAAAAACTAAGGAGGTGACTACCTTGGATTTTTTTCTGATATGCTCGTTTTCATACATTCTTGCTATAGTCCCCACAGCACATCTGTTACTGGGCCACAAATTCTAAATTTGGGAGTTGGAAAAATATGATCAGTCAAAGGAATAAAACCTTTGGCCTTCATTGTTTGAAAAATAAATATCCCCTCTGAAAGACTGAGTAGGGAATATTCATGGAGCAGGCTCCATTTGTTCCTTGGGTGTTTTGCACACAAACCTTGAGTCTCGGCACTGCTGTGTCTGGCGGCCAGCCCCAACTGCAGCCTCACGTGACCACCCATTCCCATGCCCTGAGGCTGGGTCTCTATTGCTCCCTGTGTTGCTCTTTGCTTTCCTCTTTGTGTTTCCCCTCTGCCTTCTTGTCTCTCCTTTATCGTCTTTCTCCTCCGCCATTACAGAGAGGTCGTCCTGGAGGGCTGCGTTAGGTGCTGCCAAAATATCCCCAGACCACCGGGTTCACATTTTATGCAGAGAGAAAGCTATACAAAGTCTTAATGCGTTATTTTGCTTCACCCGTCTGGGACAAAGTAAATTTTCACAGTAACTGAAGAAAGGAAAGTAAGAAGTATCATAAACCTGTTCTCCGTCAGGCACTGAGTGACTAACACACAGACCCATCCCTAAGTCGCTTGCAGTCCAGTGAGAGAGGCAAACAGTGGCATAGGGTGAGTGATCCAGGGTGGTGAGTGCTAGGACAGGGCTGAGAACCAGTCCAGGGCGAGGAGGGGGTGGGGGCGTTTAGGAAGGCCTTCAAGAAGGAATAGCCCCACAAGCTGAGCCCTGAAAAATGACTGGTAGTTAGCCGGACAACAGGCTAGAGAAGAAGGAGCCTTGTCTTATTTAATTCTCATAACCTGATAATGAAGTTATAATCCTCATTTTTATCAGTGAAGAAACTGTGGCTCAGAGGCTTCAGTTAGTTACTCAAAATCAGACCCCTAATAAATGGTAAAGCCAGGACTTAAACTGTCAAGGCAAATGTTCTGTGTTCTAGGCCCACTGTGTCTTATTTCTGAAAGCGACTTTGAAAACAAACCCCAAACCATTTTTTTTCTAGATAACAGGGACTCAAACAAAAAATGTACAGGTCTCCTCACATTACATCAGCTGTTAAGTGCCTGGATCGACACTTCAGGCCTGGTCATTCTGGCCACATAGATATGGCATAGACTCGACTTGGTTCAGGTCCATCTGCTTCTCTGGCTCCCACTGAAGTGTATGTAGTTGTTCCATCAGAGCACTTGCAGCATAATGGTCAGCTGCTCAGATATTTTGAGGCAGTTCCTTTGTCCTCCAGACATACTCACAACTGTTTCACATTGAATAAGACCAAATTTCAAGACAGATCTAAGAGTCCAGGGGAGTTGCTCAGTATGGTTGTTCAGGTTGTCTACTGCACCAGTGAGGCTGGCCGAAGGGGAAAATGGGGCTGACTCCATTCTGCATTCTGCTTACCAGGCTATGTGCCCTGGCATGGGGTTTGTCTGCTCACCCAGAGGATGGAGCACCTTTTTTTTCTAACTGATGTTCAAAGCTCCCAAACCCAACATTTTCTCTCATATATATATGATGTCTTTTGAAATGGTCCACTTCTCCATCTGTACATTTTATAAATTGACATCATTCAGTCTTATAAAATTTTCACAACAGGCCTCCATCAAAAGCCAGTTCTGTGTTTTTGTGGATTTTCCTCATGGATTAGTTAAGATACTATAAATAGAAATTTAAAAGATCTGCTTTTTTGTACCCACTAATGTGCTACTTTTGGCTGTTGCCCAACTCTGTCTAGTTTGGGAACTATGATTCCCCAGGAATTAAGAAATGCATTCCTAGCTTCCCTCTAATTGCTGGATTAGGAAAACTTCCCACAGCTGAATTCCAGCCCCAAGGAAGAAATGCCTTAGACTGTGAATTCCCAACCTGGAGCCTGTCACAGGTTGTGTCATGTGTTTGCATTAGCTGAACAAAAAGTAAGCAGGCTTTCCGGCCTTGCTCCCCCTCCTCCCCACATCCCCCTCTGGAGAGGCCAGTTAACGTCTAGACAGTGTCTGCTTGGCACTGCGCCTTTTAAGCACAATCTGTACCGTTCTTCAGCTCTGACTTGGTTCCTCTCTTCACTCGTTCCCCCAGTTTTCTTAGTCAACCTTACACTGTCTTGGGGGGACTGGTATGACCGCATACATAAGAAGCAAGTGAGTGAATTTATGAGACTGTCAGGATTCCGCTGTCTTGAGAGGTTCAGAGTTGAGAAAATACCACCAGTGCTGCCTGAAGCAGTGACTAAGTGTACAGAGATCCCTAGTGTGAGCTGGCTTCAAACAAGCTGCCGTTGATTGGCCAGAAGTGGGCTGGAGCAAATAACCCAGGACAGGCAGGCACCCAGGTAATAAGCCTCATACCTTCCATTGGTAGTGTGAACTTGGGCAAGTCACTGGATCCCTCATCTGCAAAACATGGGGGTTAGAGTAGGTGAGCTCTAAAACCTAGTTCTGAAATCCTATTCATAAAACAGAGGGCAGACATTTTAGGTTGGATTATAAAAATTATTCTCCTTAATGAAGTTCGGATATTTGATTAGCCCCTGTCTTAATTGACCACCCAGGAAGGAGCATCTTGAAAGAGAAGCTGGTGCAGGAATGGAAAAAGAGAATGAGTAAAAGGGACACGTGTTGTGTCCCTTACTTCCTCCTGCGTATGTAGAGCGCAATATAAGCAATACAGCATGTGGCACTAAACAGTCCTCATGCCCAGGAATCGCAAATGCTGTTTACTCCATAGATAGGAATCACTTGATTTTCCACTTCAAAAACCAGCCAGTGCTCAACAACAGTGGGCAAAAAATGAAGAGTGCTGGGTCTCCTTGGGGTTGAGCAAGGAAGTGAAAATAAAGAAAAATGAACCCAAAATTCCAAAGTGTGCAACTTGAGCTTTTATCGAACTTATTAAAAAAACAAAAACAAACAGAACTCTCTTCTGACTTTTGTGAATGTTCATATTTTCTTTTAAACACAACGGTGCAGTATTGAAATGGCTGTATGAAAACAGTTGTCTGAAAATGTTGCATGGACCCTCATTTTGTTTCCTGGAACCCTTCTTGCCTTCTCCTCACATTACCTGACCATGACCAGAATCCTGGGCTTCCTGAGCAGGTATTGATGAAGTTGCGGTCCTGGTCCCCATGCCCTTTTCTCTGACTCAGTTCAGGGTTTTTGTTACAGATGAAGGCACTGGTCTTTTGCCTTGACCTCAGTGGTTAAATTAAGTGACTTGCTAAGGTGAATGCAGTGAGGAAACAGAGGCCAATGTGCATGGTTCAGTGCTGCTTAAATGCTTGGTACCTTATCTTCACTCCAGTTCCCAAACCCCACTAGATGATCCCAGTATCCTCAATTGTGCTGGCTCGGTCGTGAGTTGGGGGCCAGCGCAATGTTGCATGTGGCTTTCCTAATAAGACTACTTGTACAGTGTCAGAGTTAAATTAAATTTGGCTGTGCTCCAGGGTAGGCTATATACACAAACACATACACTCATAAATTGCACTGTTTCATTGACTTAAATTTCACCACTTGGAAAACATGACCATCTCCCTGTAGTTCAAATATACTTTCCTCACAAAAACAAGTTCCTATGGAAACTAATGAAGGGAAGCATGTATATTATTATATTTTCCCTTAATTTGACTGTTTTGCTTAACTTAGTTTTTGACTTCTGTTAAAACTGTGCCGATTCCTTTCTGAGCCTAAGCACATAGAAAATCATAATGAGGAGTGCTTATTTTTGCGGTTGTGAAGTTTGCTTCTTAATGGACATTAACATAATCAACGTATGTTCATTCATTCATTTATTCATTCATTCCCTATCTCATTCCAAAAATAAGAGGTATGTTTTTTTCTCTCAACTCCCGTGGCTTGCAGGTCCTACTAGTTTCTCTGTTAGTGTTAGGCTAACTAAGCTGATTTTCAGTTATGGAGAAGGACCTACGTTTGTGGTATAACATTTGCAACAGAGAGAAATAAAATTGATGAAGAACTCAAAAATAATCCAGAGAAATTTCTCGTGACTGTCACCAGGATTACCTGGCTCATCTAAACTAATTCAGTTTCATCAAGAAGACTTCTCTGGACCCCAGAACCTGTCCAAGGGTAAATCCTCTGGGAGTGACTCCATACTGGACCACTGGCATGGCCATGATCGTACCTGACTACAACTGGCTGGGTTGTCTTGGTTATCAACTTGAAGTACTCAGGAATCTTCTTTTTGGTTATTTACTCACCCTGTCCATACCCACTCCATTCGCAAGACCTGTTGGCGGTACTGTCAGTACATATCACATCTGTATTGACTGTTCTTGGTCTCCATCACCACCGCCCTAATCCAAGCCACCAGCATTTTGTGCCTGGACTATTGCAATAGTATTCTAGCTGCTCTCTCTTTTTTCCTTCTTGCTTCTCTCCATCTGTGTCTCTACAGAGCAGCCAAAGTCATCTTTGTAAAACACATGTCTGACCTCGTCCGTCTCCTGTGTAAAACCCTCCAGTGGCTCCTGTGTTGCCGAGAATAAAATACAAACGTTTTGTCAGTGCCTACAAGGTCCTACACGCTCCAGACCATGTCTGCTTTTCCCAGCTTACCTCTCCCAGCTCTCCCTGCTGGGCCCTGTGTGGCAGCCACACTTTTTTTTTCTGTTCCAGGAATAAGAAATTCCATCCTGCTTCAGAACCTTTGCACTTTCTTCTTCTATTTGAATTGCTCCATTCATCCTTCAGGTTTCAGCTCAAGAGTGTTCCCTAACCGCTCGATCTAAGTGGAGCCCTTTCTCCCACATTTCTCTGTCAAACACGTCTTCTAGATGTTCATCACAATCTGAAATGATCTTGTTATTTGTGCCTATTCATTGTCCTCCCTCTAAAATAGGTACTTCTTCATGACAGAGACCTTCTCTGTCTCATTCACTAATGAATATCCAGCACCTAGAACTGAGTTTAGCATGTACCGTGTTTCCCCGAAAATAAGACCTAGCTGGACCATCTGCTCTAATGCATCCTTTGGAGCAAAAATTAATACAAGACCCGGTCTTATTTTACTATCATATAAGACCCGGTCATATAATATAATATAATATAATATAATATAATATAATATAATATAATATAATATAATATAATATAATATAATATACCGGGTCTTACATTAATTTTTGCTCCAAAAGACACATTAGAGCTGATGGTCCAGCTAGGTCTTATTTTCGGGGAAACATGGTAATAGGTGCTCAGTAAATTTTTGTTGCATTAATACACTGGCCAAATGGATTAATTAATAAATACAAATGTCTCCAATGTGATATAAGAAGATGCATAGTATCCTGCCTATAATCTTTGTACCCTAGTCACCTTTTTGGCAGGTTCTGCAAGTATTTGTACACCTGTGAAGATGGTTGACAGCACTTGCCCATCAATACTTTGCTTAAGCTTGGACATGGTAGTAATGTTGGGCTGGCTTACTCTGACACCCAGATTCGGATTCTCTCAAGCGTGGGTGAAGTTGAAATTTAAGCAGAGACTGGCAGAATAGTAAAAATGTTTATTCTTTCCTTCATGATCATCAATTCTGATTTAACTGGGCATTATTCCCAGAATAAGCTAATATCCCAAGGAATATAAAATAAAGCATTATATGCTGTTGTCGGTGATTTTTTGCCCCAAAGTCTCTGGTCATGTTGTCTTCTGACATCACCGTTTGCTGAGACTTTTACTTTTTGGAATCCTTTCTGCTCTTGCTCTCTCTCCTGTTTCATTTGAATGGCAACTGTGATGTCCCCAGGGTGGGTAAAGCAATGTCGCTGGATTTATACATTAGATCTCAGAGAAGTCTTTGTCCTAGGGAAAGTTCCACCAAAGGCACAGTGATCGGAAGTGGCTGGAGTCCCAGGTAGCAGAACCTGAAGCCCTACTCTCTAAACTCTCTTACAGTTGACCCATAGACCAAGTTTCCTGATTTCCATAGCCTGTTGCTCCACTTTTCAACAGAGTCAGGGTAACCAAAACCAGCTAAATATGTGGCATTTCTCCAGTGTTCAGTCAGTTAAAAGTGCAGGAGAACAAAGCCTGAGAACTATACTGCTACATAATACTTGGGAGTGTCTTTACTGCAAATGATAATCTTACAGGCTACTTGCCCCTAAGCTAGTAGGTTTTTGTGTAGAGTTTCTAATGCAGTCTTTGGGGGAAAACAAAATGAACAGAAAAGGAGGTCTTTGTGCATTGTTGGTACAGTTTGAGGGTCTCACAGGATTTTAATCTCTGCAAAAATAAGGAGGTTTGCTACAATGGAGCAGAATATCTGGCAGTCTCTCATTGGTGGGCGTCCTGTCAGCTAAGGCCTGATTGGCCAGCACAAGTAGGTTTTACAGCTCCTTCCCCCCAGCTGTGACTTCCCAACTGTTCCAAGGAAAGAATGCAAGGCAAGAATGTCTCAAGAAAAATAGAATGTGCATGTTTTCATTGACTTTAATCTCAAGGCACTAAAATGTGAGTGTGTGTGTGTGTGTGTGTGTGTGTGTAATATTATTGAAAGCTGGTGGCAACAGAGTGTAGCAGCCAACCCAAGAAAATGGAAATAAGTTTTGAGAAATATCCACTTCATTGCCAAATTTGTCTCTGAACTTTTATACAAAAAAAAAGTATATTTAAATAGTTAAGAGAAAGCTCCAAATATGTAGTTCAATTAGCCCCTTATCATTGTTTAACCAGAGAACCCATATAAAGTCCTAAACACAGGAGGTGACAAACATTTTATCTTCCTGACAGAGGAGAGCAGAAGGGGGAGGCGACTTGTCCACAGGCATTGCAAGCAGAGCCAGCATCAGGCTTAAGTGCCCATGATGCCTGCCCATTCTCAAAGGCCTGGGTGTTCATTACTTCCGTATCCTGGACCCAGATGTAGCCCAGTATGCTGCCTCACCCATGTGTTTAGATAATGTCTGTTGATTTCAATGATAAAACATTCCAAGGTAAAGAAAGTCTTGCTACTTCTACCTAAACTCTCCTCAATTCAGCGCTCAGCAATTTGTCAGAACGACACCAACTTACTGTTTAGAGCTGTGCTGTACAGTAAGAAAAGCTACTAGCCACGTGTTAGGGCTATTGAGCTCTTGAAATGTGGCTGGTCCCATTAAGATGTGCTGTAAGTACAAAATACATGCCAGATTTAAAGATGTGGTATGGGGGGAAATGTAAACTAGCTCAATAATATTGATTACATGCTAATCAATGGTAATATTTTGGCTATATTAGCTTAAATGAAACAAATTATGAAAATAATTTTAATCTTTTTCTTTTTATTTTTAAAATGTGGCTACTAGAAAATATGAAATCATCTATGAGACCGATATTATATGCACTGCTCTAACACTTGTCACTTAACCATACATTGCAATTAACCACGCAGTGTCTTGAGTTATCTCTTATTAGATTGTGTTCATTCTGTTATGTAAAATTGCACATATTTATGCCCCACCTCCTCATCTAAATTGCCAGCAGCTTAAGGCCATGCACAGTGCTTTATTCTTCCTGAGTCTCCAGCATCCAGCATGATGTTTGGTATTTTGTTGCTTGATTGGCTCACATTTTGTTGCTTGATTGATATATTGCTTACTTGCTTGGAAAAAGGTTTTGTCCGATTCCACTTCAGACAATGATAAGGAAATGCAAATTGGTTTGTGTTTCTAGTGTTGCTTTTTCCAAAGGGACTGCTTTTTATGTAGTCCTTAATTTGGTCCAGAAAGGTTAACATTTCTCTAAACTGGACTGTTAAAATCCAGGGGACCTGCAGTGAGTGCCAACACTTCCTGACACGCATACCCAGCAGAGAGCAGTGGTGTTAATGGATGGTTATAGGTTGTAAGGAGACCTCATGGCCATCCCAAAAATCTTGGGAAAGCTCCACATTAAGCTCAGAAATTTGCACCCCACTTTCCAGAATCTGTCTGGGTTTAGGTGCAGGTAAAGAAGGCACCAGTGACTCCCAACCTTAAGCCACGATTCAAAGAAGAGGGCCTTGGTTGCCACGTAACTGCCAGGAACTCCTACCAACTGGCTGTGATTCCCAGGGTCCCTGAGAAGATACTGGGAGATGCACCCTGGGTGGGCCTTTCCCTTTAAACATCCTACAGTTTTGTAACTGAGCTTGTGGCTGAACCACATGCTCATAATTTCTAGGCTGGCTACATTACGCCAAAAACACTGTCATTTCTGCTGGTTCCCTGGGAGAGTCTGACCTCTCCCTGGGTTTCGTGACCACAGGATCCCTGAGCCACTGTTTTTGGTTCAGTTGTTCAGGAATGTGTAAGAATGTACTCCTGGAAACCTCCCCTCTTCTGGGAAAGATTTAGTAGGTCTCTCTGCTGTGGAATGATCCCACTCTATTGACCACATTATTGCTGTGAATTCACAGAGACCTATCTCCATTTGGCAACAATGCATGAAATGAATGATTCTCCCTTTATGGGAGCCATTGGAAGGACTTGTAATGACATAGATATTAAAGCAAAAGTTGTCCCATCTGTCCAAGTCCCCAGCTTCACAGCAACAGAAGCCCATGGGGTAGTTGAATCAAGGAAGATTAAGACTGAAAGAGGAATCCATCCCCAGAGCAGTACTTTCGTTGGGTCTCTCATCTTTCTGAGGTTATGCCCCAGGAAAATTGAGTCCTCAAATCTATAGCTGGGTTTCTGGGCACTCATAGACACCAGGTTAGAATTCTCACTCTGTAAAATAAAAATAGTCATTTTTCCCTTAGGCAGCCTAATAATTAAGGTGACCGTGTGTTATTGTTTGTGCCTATTGTTCAAGTGTATCTCTTTTAAAGGTGCCATTTTACGCTCATAAAAGTCCCAGTTTGGTTGACAAAATACAAAGTTGCCCTATTAAGCTCAGATATTTTCCCACTAAGCTCACATACCCCTACTTGTCCTGGAGCACCCATCCTGCATCCTACCCCACAGCGGAGCTGGGCCCCATGGTGACACATGCAGCTTCACTCACTGATCCTCAGCCTCTGGTCCAGAAAGCCCCTGGAACCAGAGACTGCTCAGAGAACAATGTCACAATATCCTGGGGCAGGGATGTGGGGAGAATCCAGGATGAGGGGGAATTGGGTGGGGAGTGTCCTCAAGAATTGGGAGAGTATAGTTGGAGGCACAAGCCCTGCATGTGGAGCCCGACGGTGATGTACACCACCTACCCTTGATGTTTCTTTGGAAGACTGTATCCCTCGGACTCCTGGTTTTCCCCACTTTTCTCCCAGCCAGGAGTTGCCATGGCAACACAGTGGCTGAGAACTTCTAATTACATCTGTCTGCTTCTCCTAGAACCACACTGAGACACACATATGGAGACGTCATTTAGCCAGGAGTTTCTTGCTGGGTTTTAACCCTTTCTGCATTCCCTTAGGCTGGAGAATAATTGCCAAGATGCTATAAACTTGATGGCTGCCTTGCAACCACACTGTCCCCAAAGATTCCCAGGGCTTTGTCCATGTTTTTAAAGTGGAGACTCATGCTGCTCTTATACGCTAGGTCTCTGAGGCTCTTTGTTCCTGTCAACCTTGACCTCCTTGCTATCCTGTCCCCCCCTAACCGCCCCCGCCACCCTGGGCCCCTTCATCTGTCAAATTGTCTTAGTTCTTGATTGGACATCACATTTCCTTTTAAGGTGCCCAGCCCCAGAGAAAATAAACCAGTTGGGCACAGCTGAAGCCGCACCCTTCCCTGGCAACTCACGTTTCAGTGTTTTCCAGCCTGCTACAAGGAAGAGCCAGGGGGGAGAGGTCGGAGACCCTGGAACATTCTAGGGGTCTGGTAGGGGTAGAATAAGGCAAGAAGCTGCTTTTTCCGGTCTAGGGAAACTGACCAACTGGCCTCCCTTCTACCTCATAAGACAGACAATGTAGGGGTGGGGTTCCTGGGAAGAGTTAATACGAAACAGCTGCCTTGGATAATGAGCCCATTTTCACAATTTCTCTTGGCCTCTTCTCACTTGCTTCTCTTCATTTCCACGTCTCCCTTGTTATAGGCCACCACCCTACACTCTGAAGTCCCACCCAATTTTGCCTTCCTCCAAGGTACCTCACGTTCCCACATTACCTCATCTTCTGCCCTATTATCCTCCACCAAATTCTCATCCCCTCGGCCTGTCAGCTAGGTGATACATTGATGGTGGACAAAAGAAATGACGGGGAGCCATTTTCAGTCCTCCATTGCTCTCCTGTGCACTTGCCCAACACACACACACACACACACACACACACACACACACACAGGTGTTTCTGTGGGTGTAAAACAATCTCTAATTAGTAAAATTCCAAGCTGAATATTTTGGGCCTGGTGGAGAAGGGTGGGGCCTTCAGTCTATTTCCCCCAAAAAACTGGTCCTGGAATGGGGCAGCCCTAAAAGAGGAGGTGGCCCAGGGGCTTTCTTTCTGACCCTGCTCCAAGTCCTCAGGATGGTGTGGTTCGATAGCCCTTTTGTGCTTGATTCAACAAAGGTTGATTGGCACAGTGTACTATGGGAAGACCTACAAAAGAACTCTATAACGTGATCCTTGTGCTCTAGGAACTTATAGTTCAGCTAGGAAGACAAAATCTGTACAATCAATTAAAATTTTAAAAAAGTGATCAAAATGAGTTTAGACAAAGAGCAATGACAGTTCAGAGAAGGAAGGAGGAATGCGTAGCAAACAAAAGGAAAAGATCACTGGGGATGGAGTAGTATAACTTGAGGTAAGCCTTGAAGGACAGGAAAAATTCGTGCAATCCAGGCAATAAATCAGACTTCCAGATGGTGAGGTGTTTTTTTTAGCCGGTCTTGTGGGACATTCTCTGCCCATCTGAAGGTTAAAGAAGCATCTAACAATAACTAACAGTGCTGACATTCTCAAAGGGTAATGAGTTCTCATTTCAAACTGCAGAACCTCAGGAGCCTTATACACTTTATTTTAGTCTGCTTCTGACTTAAATCTGCTGTGGCTACCTCCTCTACCTACAGGCACATTTGAAGATTCCTGTAGCCAGAGGACCTTAGGGAGGGTTACTAGAGGTAAGGAGACCAAGGATCTTCAGGCCATGGAAACAATGAAGTCATCCAGGAGAGAGGAAGAAGACTCTGAGATACATGCCAAAGTCCTTGTTAAATGTGGCCAAGTAGATGCCAGTAGGTGAGTGTCAGGCCTCTGACTCAGTGCCAGGTCATGTGAACCACCTTGGAGAATGGTGGCTTAGACTTCAGTTGTAGGCGGAGCTGTGTGCAAGTTGGGACAATGGAAAGGAGCCATAGATGTGATGCGGGAACTATTCCCCTGTTCAGGGTTCTCAGAACCCAAGTTCTCTGCTAGAGTTGATTCCTTCCCTAGTAGATATATCAGGAACTACCCAGGGGCTACCTAAATTCAGTAAACCCCTGAGCAAAAGGGATGGTGAGAAAACGTAGCTCTTAGGCTATATCCATATTTCACCTGCCTTCTACCAAAGCAGGGGAGCAAATCCTACATTCCACTCAGAAGCCCATGAATGTGAATCCTGTTTGGTTCCAGGCTTGGGAAGCTTGGAGAGGTGGAGGGTTGCCTTACTCGAGGTGCTGGGAATGTGCAGAATGTTGGTCCAGATGTAGCAGGCACCGTAGGGCACGCTCTCCCACAGCTGCCCTAGAGCTTTCCCTCCTTTTTAGATGAGGGTATGAGGATTTAGGTGTACGGGTTGTTGTTTTTTTTAACTTTTAATCAATTCTTCTTGAACTACATGTGGAAATAATTAGGCCATGAATGCTGAGTAAATGTGAGCCCTGGCAGTCCCAGACATACTTCAGTGACAGGTTCTTGGCAGAAATGAAGAATTGTGAATCTCATGTGAATTTCCTTTAACCATTCTCTCCCTTCTTTTCTTTCCTTTTTTTCTTGCAAGGCAAACACAAATAGAATAAAAATGTTATTAATGGCATTCTAGGGGAGTAGAGTGTTCCAACCAGTTAACTGGTTAGTGAAATCAGGCCACTTGATTAGGGTCCCATTACTGCTCCTCTGATTTCCTCTGTCATGATCCAGGAGAGAATGAAAAGGCAGTGCTTATGAAAATTCTTTGACTAGGAAAGCCAATTTTAATTCCCCCACCAAAACCCTGAAAAACTCCTGAAATTCCCTCAAGGGTCTCTCTATAGAACCAGTCTCTTTAGATGGGTGATTTGGATTAGCTTCCCTGGCAGAATAAAGTTTGACTTTCAGGAACATCTGAGATGGTAAATTCCTGTGCTTTCTAGTTAAGATTATCCTAACAGTTTAAGGGACTTTGGCATCATCTACAACCCTTTTGTTTTACAGATGGGAAAACTGAGGCCCAGAGAGGTCAAGCACCTTGCCCCAAGCACAGAGCATATTAGAGGCAGAGATATGTCCAGGGCCTGTCTCCAGGCTCCTGTGTTAGTTCTTCCATGGGACCTCAATTCTCTGCCTCTGTTCAGGTTTTAGTAGAGGTTTGAAGGCTTTTTTTTTTCTTTTTTCTTTTTTTTAGGTTGTGGGGGCGGCTGTCTCATCCCAACGTTTGCCAAATCATTTCTCAGACAATGGCATTCATCATCCCTTTCTTGGAGTTCTCTAGACTTTTGCTCCCACTTTTCTCAATGTGCCTGCTCTGCTTTCTTGGCTGCTTTGCTTTCAGAGTCCTCGTATGGTTATGCAGGCTGTTCACTGCATGCGTTGGTGAGGGGGGCTGAATTCCAACCCCTACCCTGCTGGTCAAGCCCTGTAACCTGGCTGGGTATTGCGTCTGCCCAGAGGGAAAGGCACCTTTTCTGATTTGCACAAAGACCCCATGCGAGCTGGTGGCAACCTGTTCTCCTTCCTGTTCCTCTCTGTGCACATCCTGTCCCTTCCTCTCCTCAGCTGCCCTTAGCCCTCCATCCCTACCCTTTCCTCCTGAGTTCATTTGTTCTTTTGGCTGCGTTTCTTTTGCTATGCGGATGATGTCCAGATGTGCACCTCTAGTCCTTTATTTTCAACTGTCAGTGGGATGTTTTACATCCCCTTAGCCTTACGCCCATAACTGACTCATCATTGCCCTTCCCCCGCTCGGTTCTTCCCAGGGCTCCATCTCTGGCAGACACACCAGCAACCTTCCAGGCCCTCAAAGCAAAGATCTTGGCAGCTCCTCAGAGTCTCTCCTTCCTCTCCTTTATCCAATATGTTGCCAGATCTCCTTGTTCTTTAGAAATTTCTCTTGGATTACTTCCTTTCTCTGTATCCCTGCCACCACCTTACATGAGACTCATCACCGCAGACTCTGTCTAGCTGGTTTCCTTGTGCCTCCAATTCCTCCTCAACCATTTCTTCCCATGTTCTACTGCCAAACTATTCTTAAAACCCTCCTGCTCAAAAACCTACAGGGCTTCCATCCAGATCCTACCATTCTTCAGGGCTCGGCTCAAGTCCCATTTCATCCATGAAGCCCCATCTGGAGTCAGCACCATTTCTTTCAGGACAGCCTTATTCTGTGTGTGTTGGTTTCAGCACCCTAACTAGGTTAAAAACTTCAGTGAAGACAGAGGCCCCTCCTTTCGAATTCATGCCATGGAGTTTGTACCAGGCTGGTCACGGACTGTTATCATTCTTGTTTTGTTGTTCTAAGCACTCATCAAATATGCTTTCTGATAAGTTTAAATGACTTGCCTTGGCCTTTGCTGAAGAAGCCTGGATGAGTATTCCTATCCCCTACTTTGTCCTTGGACACGTCTTAGGCAGACAGTTGGAGAACGGAAAACGAATACCATGTTCAAACCTAACAGACTAATTCCGGGCAGAAAGTGGTCTGGCTTAAAAGGTTCCACTCAGGTATTCTGAAGAAACGGAAGGGTGAAATTGTGAAACTAGGGGACTTGCAAAAGCACTCTCTAGGAAGATTAACAGAATATCTTGGACACTCTCAAAGATAACTTTGAGGACCATAAACCGATATTGGGGAGCCTGGTAGACCCTGTCAGTCAGAGTGGACTCACTGGATGTGCCTGAGTTGAGGAGATAGCATAGCACTCTCTTGGGAGACACCCCAACTCATCGCCAAAGACCATGACCTGAAAGCGTGAGAGCACTAATGCCCTCCACAGGTGCTGGAGTCAGAGACACCTTGACTCAGCTCTGTCACAGCACAACTCAGAGGCACAGTTCCCTCACTGCCAACAGGGGTGTATCACCCAACACCATAGACCCTTGTGAGATTATTTTCAGTCCTGTTTGAAAGTGCCTTGCATATTTCTAACCCTGTAAGTGCTTACTAAGTGCTGCTGTATACTTCTGCTAGGCTGGCCAAGACCATGACGGAAAATGGAACTTACCATTATGGAGAAACCAAGCATCCAGTTTACTGTGCTGTATCTGGGCCACCTAAAGAAAGACCTAATAGATGGAGGGGGAGGTATTCCGGAGAAAGGGCTTCCCTAGGAAGATGGTAGTTTAGGTCCTTCGGCCTGACAAGGCAGACACTTAGAGAATGTGACAGAACCTGTAACATAATAGACAATGGTTAAGGTAAACAGGCTTGTCCCATTTGAAATTTGAAAGTAGTAATTTCTAGGCACACAATACTTTATCACATGAGTGAAAAATGTCAGGAGCATGTTATCTCGAGAATAAGCCGTGGTAGAGGATGAATGTAGAAATTAATACAAAGGAGAATTGGATAATTCTTGAATGACAGGTCCATAATTGATTTTTTTATCTTAAAGCTAATCCTCTTGGGTGATACATTATTTTTATTATTTCCTTATTTTAATGTCACGAAGCCCAGCCACGCAAGCATCCTAAGTGCCATTGTCACTGGCCACTGACATTAACACTAATCTGAATGGACCACAAATGACACTTAATGTAAAAAATGTTTATTGAGCATATTCTCAGGCAGGACAAAGTGGTGGGTCTGTGGGAAGCCAAATGTGCAAGCGCTTAGTCTACTTGAGATAAGCTATATAAGTATAAAATATTAAAAAGGGCTATGACGTATAGACTAAAGTTTTCTTGTTTATGAAGAAAATAATAGGGTAGATTGAGACAGATTTACTGTGAAGCTAATTAAGCGTTAGTTTCAAATCTTTTATTTGCAAGGTCCCTTACAAGACCCTGTGCCCAATATTTCGGCCATAGTTGTGTATTCTTTTTCTTAAGGGGGGCCTCTCACGTTATTTAAACTTCAGGCCCCACAAAACCTGCATCTGGCCCTGGTGCATTAACTTTGAGATGAGGGATTGGTTGTGAACACGTACGAGGAACGGATGCCATCCTTGCAAATGTATGCCTACTGCCAAGCCCATCAGGACGTCTGCTAGAAATCACCACTGTTTCCTCCTCATTCCTTAAAATATGTAGGATGCACCAACATATTCTTTTCAGAGAAGAGTCATCAGAAAACTTGAGCAAGGTCATGTGATGCTTCCCCTAGATTTCAGGGTTCTGAAGTGGTTTTGCTCTCTCCTTGGCTTTCTTGGGCCTGTACTAATGGGTTCCATGATAGAATGGCCTCCTGGGAGCAACCAGCATCCCAGCCCGGTCTCCTGCTTACCCAGTTCTGTGAACTCCTTTGTCCCCAACTGCATGGTGCTGTGTGTATCTGTGGGGCCCTGGTGTTCCTGTGAAGTTTCCGTGACTAATTCTGGCAAAGCAAGGAGAGCCTTTCTCACGTCAACAAAGCCGCTCTGTCACAGAATAGTGGCAAGTGGAGCCAAAATTCCACCTTGGCATACGTAAGGGCTTCCCTGCCCACCCCCACACAAAAAAAGTTGGGAAGGAAGAAAAGGATGGAAGGCACAGAGCTGACCCAGTTCACTTTAGTGATGGATGGTATATTAAGATGCAGTTTTATGGCTTTGCTTATAAGCTTCCTTCCCTACATTGTTCTTTCAGAAATTGTACTTCAGAAGACGTTTTAAACATTCAAAGCATATTTATGTTCAAACTTAATGCTGCTTAGCCCAGAGACACACTATCACCTCTAGTGGTGGTTTTGCAAATAACTTGCTTTTCCCTTTTGCTTGCAAAGGATCTTTTTCAGTTGTAAAAATAATTGCTGTTTTTTCCGACCTTGGATCCAAGAGGACACTTTTCTAGCTTTGATGTTTAAAGAGGCAAAGTGGCTTAGTGGAAAGAGGGCTGTCATTAACACTAGGCCCCATAGGTCTTGGACCAGTCACAGGGAGCCATGAGTCTCAGTTTCTTCTTCAGAATAGGATGTTATATCTGGAAGAGTCTTAGAGAGTCTTAGAGAGAACCCCTGCCTGCCTATCCTAAAAGGTTTTGAGAATCAGAAATGATAGTAAAAATTACAGGCTAATAGAAATTGCAGTACAAAAATAAAGTATCATTGTTACCACGGAGTGGCTGACAGTTGTTCAGAGAGAAAGTTTTCCCTGGTAAAAGTCAGCAGTGCTCCCGGTCTGTCTTGACCTCACACTGCTAGAGAATATTCATATGCCAATATGGTTATCTGTATATAGATGTAATTCTCATACAGACTTGGGACCTAACTCCTAAAATTGTTATGGTGGTAAAGCAGACAATGCTGTTTTATTTGTGAGAACTGCACTGTGCCCTGTGACCTCTCCCTGTGTGGGCTCTTGTAGCTGTACCCTCTCCGCACATCTTATTCCCTTTGCTCTTCCCGTAAGGGACTGTCGAGGCCCTGGGGTCAGGTTGACCTATGTTCCAATCCTGACTAGTTTTGTGGCCTCTGTACATCACAGAGCTTTCCTGAATCTTAAATTCCTTCCCATCTGTTACATGGGACTAAAAATACGGAAACCTGCACAGATGTTGTGAGGACAGATATCCGTGAAGAGCCTCCCTCAGCTGTAGGTGGTCTAATTCATACTAACATTGGACCCTAGGCCATTGTCATCTCTCACAAGATCTCTGCCTTACACCTGGCAGGTTTCCCTGCCTCCAGCCTCTTTCCATCCAGCTGCCCTACACTTAGAGTCAGAATTTCTGAGCTGAAAGGGACCAGGCACAATATTCCAAAGTACCACATTCATCATGTCAGCTGTCCCATCCCACACTTACCCAAGGTCGTCACTGCCAACAAGACCCACAGAGAGCCCCTCGGCTCAGCTGGCAGGACCTGCTCCCCACCACCTGTCTCCCTGCTTCATCTCTCTCTTCCTCACCACGGCCCTTCCTCCGAAGCAGCCATGTCCCTGTCCCAGGAGCACGTTCCTGCCATGTGCATCCACTCTCCAGACCTTCTCCCCCACTCAGAACCAGTCACGCAGCCGATGGGTGAGACCACTGCCCACCCTAAGGAACTTTCCAGGAGCTTTGGGGTCGCTCCCGACATCCCTGCCCCAGAGGAGATAGGGCTTGGGGAAGGGCTTCAATGGCACAAAGAAGCCACCTCTTGGGAGAAAAATTTTTTCTTTGTTGATCTCTGCATTAAAGCATCCCTGTGAATGGGAAGAACTGGGGAGCACACGAGGGCTCAGGTAAGACATTCTTTCCGAAGTCGGCCAACCCCCAGTTCTTGGTACAAGCTGCTGTGCCTGTGATGTACCTGCCCCCATCTCCCACCTCCCCCACCATATCTCCCAGGGAGGCAGGGAGGACGGAGCTAGGAGGAGCTGCAGGAGCCAGGGCCGCACTTCTGCATTGCGGCTCTGGGCTCTGTGAGACAAAGAGAGAGATTGCCACCTATTGACAGATGTGCCACCTGCAAAGAGGAATGCTTGTGTAACCAGCATTTCTCTGTGGTCTTCACACAGGGTAACGGGTTGTAGGCCCTTTGTGTTTTTTTCCATGCAGTCTGTCCTCCTGCTCTCAGTATAAGGAGGATGGGTGGGGACATGACAGCCCAAGGTGGTAACAGCATCTCAGTGGGAAAATTGTCTGAAAATCAGGTGCCCACTGTAACGATGGCCAATTTCGGCTGTGTGGCAGGCACTGTGCCACATGCGGCACATCTCATTTAATCCCCACAGGGCCCTCGCAGGGATCAGTGTTCTCACTGTACACAGGAGGAAACAGGTTTCAAGATGGTGCCTTGCCCACCACTAGAGCAAGTAAGGAGCGGAGGGGAGCTGTGGGGATTCAAATCTAACTGACACCGTCTTAAGCACGTGCGCCCCACATTTCCTAAGTATGCAAGTCACATCCCCATTATAATTTCCTTAACCTTAAATCTTCTGGATAGAAAAAAATCAAACGTCAAAGAACTTTTCCTTTTGGTTGGGTAGAATCCTAGCTCTGCCACCTTTCTGAGTTATTTATCTTATAAGGCTCAGTTCCCTCATCTGTGAAATGGGGATAATTATGATGTTTAACTTATGGCGTTGTAGAGCTTAAATAAGATAACGTACAATAAAAATCTCTTAGCAGAGTGCCAGGTATTTATAAATGGGAGCTTAATCATCTAGTGGCTGAAGACTGGGTTGGAATCTTAGCTCCTCTCATTTTCAGTTTTGGGATCTTGAGGAAGTTACTTGACCTTTCTGATCTTTCATTTTCTTATCTAAAAGATGGGGTTAATAACATACATGTTTTTGCAGGGCTGTCCGCACAATTAGGTGAAATCGTATGTATTAACACACTTTGTAAATTTTAATTGTACTACTCAAATATTAGTCTTTATGTTTTAAGCAAAGAGTATCTGTGTCCTCAAAGGGATTTTTGAGAACTATTTCTGAAAAATGGGGTTGAATTCAACCTATAACTAAAAGCTTTAATTTTTAATACTCACTAAAAATAACAACATAAGATAAACAGAGGCTCTATAAACGCCACCGGCTATTCTGCAGGAAACTCTATAGGCATTAATATTAGTAACACTTTTCATAGGCAGGAAGCTTTACATTTATTATGTACTTCCAAATGTATTATTTCATTTCATCTTCACAGAGAAGGGCTGGTATTTACCCCTATTTTACAGATGAGGAAACTGAGGCTCAAAGAATTTACAGACATGCAGCTAGTAAGTGCTAAAGGTTGTGGGTGTCTGCCCGTGGACCTGTGTGCTCGTGGGTCTTTGAATGTAGGCCTACGTCTGAGCATGCTTTTTCATGCATTTGTGTGTCTGTAATTCGTGTGACACATCCACAGAGGGTTATATATGTGTCTGTATGCCTTGGTTATCATGTTGTTTCCTGAAAGGGAAAGGAGAAGTATCTGACTTTTTTTTTTACACTGGTCAGCGATAGCCTTTTCCTCTTCCTTTCTTAGAGCTGCTTTCCATGCCCAGGCACAGTTTCCAGAGAGCTCTGTCTGGGGAATATGTTCAATTTTGTCTCCATTCCTGGTTTAGAAAACAGCAACTCTCCAGTCCTTTCACCCTCTGGGAATTACTTCCTCTTTTCTTCTCTGCTTGCCAGCTTTATTGAATTTGCCTTAGCAACATCCAAAACAGAATGGGTTTAGCAACAGCATGGGAACCAATGAAATGTGGTCATGGCAAGGGTTTCTAGACCAATGGGAGCCTTGCATGACAGGCAAGCTGGCTCAGGAGAGAAAAGAATAACCTGGAGTTTGCAAAGCAGCCGCCATGGGGCAGCAGACCAACTGTGTTAGACACAGCCCCTCAGCTCTCAATATTTACTTTGTTTTTTGCTTTCTTTGACATATTCTTGGATCTAAAACATTGACGATTGTAAGAATTTACTGTCAGAAGCTTTGTGGGTGTGAGTTCTCTACATGACATGATAGAAATGACCTGAGGAGAGAAGCTTAGGTTCCACCCCGACTTTTAGTACAGTCAATCTGCTGACCCCATCACAACTCCTGCCATCTCGGTTGGTTATGTCACAGCCAGTACTACCTCGGTGGACTGGGGCTGGAGGCCTGTGGTATTGCCTGCCCGTCCAGTCAGGGAGAGTGGTGGAAGGAACCGTATTCTCCTTCATTCAACAACGACTACTGCTGTCCTGAGTGGCAAATGAGGTGGGGCTGGCTTTTAGCCACCAAGCAATGTGAGGAAAGGAATGTGTCACTGACAGATTAGTGCCTACAAACACCCACGTTCTCAGTGGCATAGATTGGGGCTGTTCCCGGCCTTGTCAGTTCTGGTGCATATGTCTGAACAGGAAGGTCTGACTGTAAGTGGATTGAGAATGGTTCTACTGTTTGTCAGGTGGTTTGGCTGTCTTGGTCTTGAAGCCAGGGGCAGATGTGGACAGGGGCTCAACAGGACAATATCAAATAATAGCAGATCCATGTTTTGATGGTTTAGACATCCTTCTTTTGCCCTTTGAGATGATAATTGCCTTAAGCACGACTCAGTAAGATTTTGGTCCTTCAAATATCCATATTTCTCTCAAATGTTTCCATTTCTGCCTGGCTTACTCTTCTCATCCTTTAGGAATCAGTTAAGGCATCCTATCTTCAGAGTGTCTCATCTGATTCTCACCCTCCTCCCCTCCAGCTCCCTGGTTCTCCCGTTGTTATAATTCCATATTGCGTTCTAACAGTCTCTGTGTTTCCTCAGAGAGCCATGGAACTTCTTGAGGACAGGGACTGTGCTTTTATATCTCCACTCCTTAGTGTAGCATTGGCATATAATGGGTAATATTATATTACACAATAAACTTCTTAGAAGAAAGGGAACATGCAAGAAAGGAGCTCTTGCTCTTCAAGAAACAATCTTAAGGACTCAGAGGTAACCTGGCCTGAGATGGAGCAATCCCAGCAAGGCTGGCCCTGGCTGCTGGGGACAGCATCTGGCCATTCAGAACCCTTCAACACCATGAGCCATGACTCCAGACCAAAGCCCGAGACTGAAAGTTAATCACCACCATTGGCTCATCCCATGATGGCCTTATCTCAGTGACATGGTTTCCTTTATGATTTTTGTGTTTTAGGAAGAACTAAGGAGCAAATCCAAGATCTGTGCCAATGTGTTTTGTGGAGCCGGCCGGGAATGTGCAGTCACAGAGAAGGGAGAGCCCACCTGCCTCTGCATCGAGGTAAGTCCTGAGGTCAGGAGCCAGGGGACAGTGGCCAACATCAGTGTGGCTACCCTACTGGAGCTTCCAGTTGGCACAACATTGCCAACAATTTCATCATCTTTATAAAAACACACCTGTCTATCTGAAGGAAGTGGAACGTTCATCCCGGGAGTTAAAAATCAGTTGTGAATGCAGGGATATGTTTTTCTTTTTTAAAAAAATATTTAGCTTTAGAAAATTTTATATTACAAAATTAACAGTTGCTTTATATAAGTGAAATAGTACAGACATTTGTACAAACAGAAAATTAATAATCTTCCCCATAACCCTAATCCCATTAGTCTGAGATAACCAGTGTTAACAGTTTGGTATATATTTGTTCCACATGTTTTTTTCTTTGCTACTATAAACATATAGGGTTCACCCTATTTTATAGAAACATGGGATCATTAGATAGATGATAGGTAGGCAGGTAGGCAGATAGATAGATAGATAGATAGATAGATAGATAGATAGATAGATATAGATATGGGTATTTGCATTAAAAGTACTTACCTTTGTATTCATTTATATGCCATGGACAGCTCTCCAGATCAACAGGTGTGGTTCTAACTTGTTTTTTATCAACTGCGTAATATTTAGCAATATAAAAGAACCAGATTTATGTAATCATTTTCTTATAGATGGACACTTAGGTTGTTTACCACTAAACACTAGCATCCTTGTGAAAATAGTCTTTCATGCTGCTGCCTTTATTTCTGTAAGATTGATTCCCAGTATGGCTGGCTAGGTCAAAGGATATGCGAATTTAAAAAAATAGAATGCAGGTTTTACAGGTTTGATTTGGTTTCTAATGAACTATAAAAAGTCAAGTCAGCTTTCAAGAAATACCTTTGAAAGCAGGATTCTAGTAAGTTCTCACTCCTCAGGCAAGCATAAATACCCTGAATGTGTGGCCATTCCCCTCTTTCTGTCACACCAACCCAAGCCGAGAAATACATCTGTCTTTCTGTAAATAAATGCACCCAAATTAGTCCCCAGGTGAAGGATCCTGACCCACTGCCCTAGAAAGGAAGTCTCCCAACTCTGAAACCTGAAAACCAGGTCTGCTGGGGATCCTGCCAGGGCCTCACTAGAGGTGTACCTGGCACTGTGTGGTGGCTTGAGCCAGACTTAGGGTCCAGAAACCTGGTGTCTAATCTCAGCGTGGCCACATATGTACAATTGTGTGATTTTGAACAATTTAGTTGTCACTGGGTGCCATGAAAACAGAGACCACGTTTGGCTTTGCCCGGCACCCATTACATATTAAGAATTCAGTAAGAAGTATTGGTTAAGTGCAGTTCATCTTTCTGGCTTTGGTATTCTCACCTGTAAACGAGACGTTGGGCTACCTCCCAGCTCCAGTGTTCTGTGATTTTTTTCTACCACAGCCACTCTTTCTTGCTTTGGTACTTTTATTTGGTCTGAGCTGACCTTGCTTCCCCCTCTTTCCTTTCAAAAACCACAAAAGTCTTAAAAAACTGAGCTTGCCTGTGACCATGGCACTTTAAATAGCCAAAGTAGAACCGAATTGCCAAGTGAACTTTAGTCCATTTCCTGGTCCATACGGATTCTCCACAGTACTTCACAAAGACCCAGGCGCTCCTACCCCCCCCCCACCCTGCCTCACAACAGGCATTGTAAGATTAGGAGGAACACACAATGGCCCCAAAATAGTAAACAAAGCAAGAGAGCAAAGATCCTTATAGTTCAGCCCCAGAAGAGTTGAAGAAATAAGGTAAGGGGTGGGGTTGCCTGCTTTTCAGTCTCTCCACATTCCCAGCTCCCAGCTCTGGTTGTCTTATGTCACAGAATGTTGGAATTTTAAGGGATCTTAGATTATCCAAAGACACTGAGGGACTTTCTACAAAGAGACAGAGAATCCAAATTCCTGACTTCTAATAAAATGCCTTTCCTGCTAATTTGATGGGGTGGGAGGAGTAGGTGTGGGGTGGGAGGAGGGGGAGGGAGGACCTATTTCTTCACTGAATGGAAGAGATGACTCTGAACCAGGGAGGGCCCTGTGGGGCTGTAAGGTGGTAGGGTGCCTCCAGCACCAAGAAGGGTAGGGTCACTGATGTCAGAGTTGAGGCTCCCTATGCCCTGATTGGATAGAGGCCATTCCTGCTGGTGTGGCACCCCCTCATGGGATGGCTCTATGTGCGCGCCGTAGTGTGTGTCCCAGCACAGGTGACCTCTGGGACATGTTCTGCGGGTCTGTTTCAGCAATGCAAACCTCACAAGAGGCCTGTGTGCGGCAGCAATGGCAAGACCTACCTCAACCACTGTGAGCTGCATCGAGATGCCTGCCTCACTGGATCCAAAATCCAGGTCGATTATGATGGGCACTGCAAAGGTAAGACGTGCTCTCACCACCACATCCCAACTCCAGCCATGGGAGCCAGGGAATGAAGCAGTGTGGTGTGGACTCCTGGAAAGCTTTCCACCGTGACCACAGCACCCAAAGCCATGGTGACCACCCACGGTCCTGGAGGCATGTCCTCTGGGTGCTCATAAGCCTGCTAGGTTTGCCCTGGGTGCCCCAGGCCTCTGCCCAGGGTTTCCTGCATGAGATCCTCCCAGGGAGGCTTCCAGCTCTGTCTGCAGCTGGATAGTGGATAGAGGAACACATCAGTAATCAATTAATACTAAGGAAGTAGTTAAATGAATTCTGTACCTTTTGAAAAAGCAAGTAAATTTCACTTTTTCCCATGCTTTTTAAATTTGGGCACCTCTCATCCCTGGTAGTATTATATGTCCTCTAGTTTGCACTCAAACTATTCATTCCCATTAAGGTAACAAGAAGGGGTTCCCAAGCTGGTTGCTAATTAGACACCAGCCCCCTGACAAGCCACCACCCTGCCTACCCCCTCTCTGCCTTGAACTTCCCTGGAGAAGCAAGAAGCTGTTTCCCACATGTTGGTTTCTACTCCATTTTCCTGTCCATAGTGATTCCATGTGAATTCTTCAAGTCCCAGCAGCCCCTCCACTCCTCAGCCTAATGGGATGAGCCGTGAGACACAGAGGGCAATTCAGTGGCCCCAACATGTCAAACAAAGCAGGAAAGAAAAGATGCCCATATGTGGGCCCTGGAAGAAGGAAAGGAGACAAGGCCTGAAGACAAAATGATGAAAGGGTTACAAGTTGCCCCCTTAATGTGGGGCCGTTTTAATTCCAGCAATATACAGAAATTTTCTTTTTGCTTCACTTTGCATTATACATTTTCTCCTTTTGTCTTGCAGAGAAGAAATCTGTAAGTCCATCTGCCAGCCCAGGTGAGTGCCTTTTTTTCTACAGTGCATTTTAGGAAGAAATTCTTTTTGTGGCTAGTTCACAGAAGTTTCTTGTTCCACATTCCCTGCCAAAGGTCACAATATTTTCTATGTGCCAGCACTTGTGACCCAGAACTGGTTGTTGCTCAACACAGCTCAGAAAAGCTGCAAACCTGCATTTTTTTGTGTTTGCCATTTGAAGCAGCTGGTTGGGTCAGAATGTTGACTGTGTTTTCCATTTTTGCTGAGTAGTGATTGAACTGCAAGGACAGGAAAGTCACTGAGTCCTTCCTTCAATGCTTTATAACACATGCTGATGTCATGGGACGAGCAGAATCAGAAGGCACAATTTTTTTTGAAAGGGGAGTTCAAAATAGCAGTAAGACTTCTGTGATTTTCTATGAATAAAAAGTAAAATGTCCTCATGGTTTATAGTTACAGACCCTATTGGCATAAATTTTTCCTTAGATTTCCACAATAATCTTGTGAGGTAGATCTTATAAATGAGGAAATTGAGGCCCAGAGAGGCCAAGTGAATTTCCCTGAATCACAGAGCTAAGAAGTGGCTGAGTAGGGTGAAGTGCCCAGATTTTCATTCCGCTGGCTGAGTGCCCTTTTCACATCCTGACATATGTTGTCTTCCAGGAATTCCCTTTTGTCAATGCTTTCCCTTCTGTACTTCCCCATCCACCCAACTCTCGGCCCCACCGGTTGTTTCCATGTGGTTTACAGCAGCTGTCCAGAGCTGGCTTCCACATGGCCCTTCCTTGGCCTCCTTTTCTGTTGTTTATAATAAAGGATAATGCAGGCAATGTAAAATTTTAGGTGGGAAGAGATTTTTATAGACCCAGTTGGTGACAAAGGGAAAAGCTATACAGAAAGAATCATAAATCCAGTGGCATAAAGAATTGTAATGTTCCCGTTTATTCATTTGTCATTTCAGCTTCTCTTTGAGCCAAGAGAGCTCTCTTATTGCTTAATTGACTTTTTCCCCCTCCGCTTCCTAAAGTTAATGAAAATGTCCTTTATTTCTCTGTTGTACTTTTTTCTCACCTCAGCCACATAATCTCTCTGTCTCAGTATTCTTGCTCTTTGTAAGTTTTTGAGAGACGTGAGCTGGAATCCTGGGATGGACACTTTCCAGTGTGTACCCTGGGTTGACTCCTCCGTCACATGTGTGTGATTGTCCTGTTTCCCTGAGGGCTGGAGAAATTCAACGAGATAACACACATGGAGCCCCAGGCACAAGCCACCCGCGCAGTGGGTGTCGGGTGACACTGGGGTCCTCACCACTCAGCAGACCTCCCTCTCCTTTCCTGCAGTCGTCTGCTATCAGTCCAACCGAGATGAGCTCCGGCGTCGCCTCATCCAGTGGCTGGAAGCGGAGATCATTCCAGACGGCTGGTTCTCCAAAGGCAGCAATTACAGTGAAATTCTAGACAAGTACTTTAAGGTAATCCAGAGTTGGGGTCAAACACTGGTCAGCTCCAGGGAAAGGGAGACTTCCTCTCCCATTGCCTGATCACAGCTTCCCAGACTCTAGGAAATTACAAACCCGCATAGGGTCCCGGTGTGTTTCCTCATCACAGATCATCCCGTGGAGCTGTGACACTTCCCTTCTGACCAGCTTGATCGGTGGGAGCCCTTTGGGATCTAACACATACATTAGGAATCTAATACATACATTTAACTACCCTTTGGGTAGTTAAAACCACAAGGTCTTGGAGAGCCTGTCCATGAAAAATATGGCCAGGCTGCATCCCCCTACCCCCGTATGATACTTTATAGATCTGGCTCCTGGTACAAAATACCTTCTGATTTCACCCAGAACCAGGCCGCGCTTCAGCCTCTTTTCCACCCAGTTTGACATTTCTCTAAGTCAATGACTTGGCTGTCCATGGCCTGCAAAGCTCTTTTTCATCTGAGAAGAGTCAGTGGACTGGCATTTCATGGGCCCAGTCCTTCATGAAACTAGAATATTGCTGCTCCCTTCATATTTAGTAGAAGAGACAAATCGTTCCACTTAGGGACAGGAGAGATGCTGCTTTCAAAAAGGAAAGTGAGGGAGGAAATAGTACTTAGCAGTGAGCAGGGCTTTCTGTCAGAGACCTTGAGCCTATTGTTGGAAGAAGCAGTTAAGGGCATTCTTCCAGCTGGTTGACAAGAAGACTCGTGCACACATATGCACCTCATGCTCAGAGATAACTGTGTCAAATGCAAAAGTGCACACACACAACACACTCCACTTACTGAGATGTGCACATCACACAGAGGCACAACCTACTCATAGACACACATTTCCACATAAGCACAAAAGCTTCCTTCACTTACAGACACACATCTAGATAGATGTCCTCAGATGCTCATCCCCAGACATACACGCCCTTGGGTAACTTCTGGGCCTGCTATCCCAGGGCCTAACCAGCACAGACTCGGGAGTAACCCCAGACACATGAGGGACGTCTTGGCAGCTCTGTGGCCACCAAATGTGGTCAGCGCCATTGTAGTCTATGAATTCCTCTTTCTAACTGACATTATGGACCCCACAGATAGAGAAATATTGGGTTGGGTTGAAATAGGATATTCAGTCATTTAAGATTCACTTGTGTTATTGTCTTTGTTTTAGTTTCGGTGTATGTGTGTGTTATTGTCCTTAGATAGAGTTCTCTGTTCTCTGGCAGAAAGTATATTTCTCTGGATTCCAAGTATTTGAGATCACATCAGGATGAGAAAGCACAGCCCTTCCCACTCTGTCCTCTGTCTCAAGCACAGAGGACAGAGCCCACATTACAAAGCCCTGGGGTAGGGGGTGGTTCCTCATCTACAGAGAAACACATCGTATTGCTGAACCAGGAGAATTGGATAGGAGCAGAAAATAACTTAAAGAAAATGATTTTTCCAAACGGTCTGTTGCGAGCTGTGATTTTGCCATGGTCATGTGGCACGGGAGTTGTGGCGCCCAGGACACTCTTTCCAAGGGGCCTCTGGGATCTTGTAA
This sequence comes from Rhinolophus hipposideros, assembly GCF_964194185.1. NCBI lineage: Eukaryota > Metazoa > Chordata > Mammalia > Chiroptera > Rhinolophidae > Rhinolophus > Rhinolophus hipposideros. The sequence continues at coordinate 46,898,196 of NC_138048.1, read as the reverse complement.
CAATTCGTAGTGGCCCCTTGCTGGCACCCTGTCTGGGGCATCTTTGACACCTGCTATTGATTCAGTTCCCAAGCACCTGGGCCCCACACCCCCTTCAATACAGCTCCACCTCTTCTGACAGTAGCTTACTCCAACAGACTCCATTGGAAACCTACAAAGCCACTTGAGAAAGTAGGTAATTCTCACTACCAACTAAGGAAGCTTGATCATGACTGACACACACGACACTCATTCTTCCCAGACTCTCTGGCAGTGTCTTCCGAGCAAATACAGGATTCACTATCTACTTTTTGATGATTATCTGAGTTCTGTGTGATGCAATCTTCAAAGAGAGAGCCCCTCCCATTAGGCAAACAGCTGCCTGTTGGTGAGAGATCTGAGATGTATCTTACAGAGACTATTTCTGAACCAGTGAATTGACCTCTAGCCCAGCTGGCATTCCTTATTAGTTGAAAAGAATTTGGATAAGACCAAAATCAGACTATCACCTCAACTGGTGATTCAGTCACTGTTTCTTAGGTGAAAGCGTAACAGAATGAAGATGGTAACACCCAGTAGAAAGTGTCACTCACGGCCATGACACACACATACCCTGGATTCCGGGTGGCAGACTCTTGGTGGCCAGGGCTGAAATTGGAGCCAGCCTTCTCATCTCCCTCACCCTGGTATTACATTCCCCATCGCCGCAGCTGCTGTGCATGGTGAGCACCTGGCCTAGCCCATCTCCTCTTAACAGTCCCCAAACTTGCAATAAGCTCCAAATGTGTCTTATACACATCTTCCTGCTTTTCCACAATGCTATGGTTACACAGAAAAAAAAAAAAAAGATTATCTCAAGTATAAAGCTGGGAAAACTGCAGGTATACTATGCCTTTATAACTGGTTGGTTGAACAGAGCTGAGTGAATCAGTTGGCTCATGGTCCAAGTTCATGAAAACCCATGCAGGCCCCCTAGGCATTCCAGGCTTTTCTGGGGCAGGTGCCAGACCTCTGTTTTTCTGTGGATTCCACATACAGATCTGGCCTGAACTGCTCCCTCACGAGATCAGTGCAAGCAGGTTGGCACCTCCCTCAGCTTCCGACCTGACTTCCGATCCCACTGAATGTGAAGTGAGTGCGCTCAGCACTGCTCTTTGCTGCCTGGGCTGTAGTCACCAGGTTCCGGGTACCCCTGGTTGCCCTGTGGGACCACAGCCATTGCCTCTGCCCACACGCACTCCGTATGCAGGCCCTGATGGTGTTGGGGGTCTGTGAGAGTTGCTCTGGTCTGTCTAGCACCGACAACATTTGGACTTCAGAAAGTCCTGTGCGGCTAAGAATGCATCTGGCTATTAATTAATCAAGACCTCACAGGGTGAACACTTAGGGAAGTTTCCTCAGAGTGAACGTATAGTGACTACGGAACATCTGACACCTGAGACCTCCCTAGGAGGTAGGGCTAGAATGAGAAACAGGTACTGAACAAGGGCCTACATAGTCACCTTAAACATCCCTGTCCTTACACACGCCATGGAAAGATTTACAACCTTAGAGTGGAATACAGGTGACTGTGACGGTTATGCGAGGAGAAAAGGTAGCTGTCTCTTTACCGTCTACCTGGAATTCTGGATGTAACATTGGGGGTCACTGCCCAGGGCAGCAGTATGAAGCAGCCCAGGGAAAGAATTTTGAAGGGAAATAAAGAGTCCCTCCCCACCCCGCCCCCCGCATTGGAACTATTTAGGAAAACAGCAGTATCTGATTTGGAATTCGATCAGAGCCATGAAATTGACACCCTCCTCCTGCAGCTGGGGCCTGGGCACCTTCAGTGGTCCCAGTTGGCTAAGGGTCCAGTTTAGCGCCTTGCTGAAATGGGGACAATGCCAACCCCCACTCTCGTGCTCATGGGGCATCAGCTAGGTCATGAGTGCATCCTGCACTGAGTAAGTCAAGGACCAGTGCGCATGTCTATAGTGGGGCCCACAGCACAGGGCGGGGGGCAGTGAGGACTCTGCACCACCTCCGCCTGCAGGTTACCAGTTTGGGCCCTTTGCCTTTGACTCCTCACTGATGTGCTCAATTCGGGGTACCAGTGTGAAAGTTAAGCAATGAGAGTAGCTAGGGACGCTGGCAATCAAGCAACAAGAAATGGTCCTGTGATTGCCAAAGTGAGCTCTGAGGGCCACCTGAGTCACTGTTTGTGAGCACTGTGGTAGAAATACGTATCGGGGGCTCCACCGCAGACTCTGACTCCCAGCTTTGTTATATGTTCGTTAAGGTTTAAGAACAAGGCGTGGTGGCTGAGCTGAACCCAGGGTGCGTTCGAGACTGCAGGACAGTCAGGGATGGGGCAGCAGAGTGCTCTCAAGTTCCCCGGCCCAGACCTCTCAGGCAACACAGGCCTACCTTCAGGCTGCTCTCCTGAGCACTGTCTGGGTTTGAAAGGCCCTCCCTGGTGGACTCTGCCCATCTTTGGGCGCAGACACCTTCTCTGGGCGCCCCAGGACCTCAAGCCTGTGTTGCTATAGCTCTCTGAGGCCAAGCCAGGGCAGGGTTGGAACGTGTCAAGAAGAAAATGAACGAGAGATGGGTCCAGTCAGGTGGGAGAATGATGGAACTGGGTTCTACAAAATATTCCTGAAAGATCTTGTCATTGCCTTCCTAGAACTTTGATAATGGTGACTCTCGCTTGGACTCCAGCGAATTCCTGAAATTTGTGGAGCAGAATGAGACCGCCATCAACATCACCACCTATGCCGACCAGGAGAACAACAAGCTGCTTAGGTAAGTGGAGTGAGGGGGGCAGAGAGTGGTCCACGAGGGGAAGGCTAGATAGGAGAGGGAATGGGAACCCTTTTTTGCCTGCAAAGGAGCCACCATTGCCAGTGCGAAGTCAAAAAGCCAAATAGGAATTCTGTCCTCATCTAGTCTGTGAACATTATGAACCACTGGTATCTGATCAAATAGTTATTGTTTTTGCCTAGAACTTTCAAGAAATAGAAGAATGCAATTTTGAAATAGATTACCAAGGTCACATAAGAGCAAAGTTGTCTCTGACTGTTGTGGATAATATTCTAATGGTTAATTTTCTGAAAGAAATACTTTAATGTTTTATTTAACCGTAAGTCTAAAATAGTTTTAGTTTGGATTTTTAAGATAATTGGTGCTATTTCATGTCTCTTCCCTAATTGTTACAAATATGAGCATGTCCCTCTCCTTTTCTGGTATTATTCCCAAGTAAATTAGAATAAAAAATGAACCCCTAAGAAACATCTGGTGTGAGTCTAGTACATTGGTAAGAATTAAAAATAGTTTAAGCACCTTTTTGTTCAAAAGAAGTACAAAGCATGAAGTTGAGATTCTAGATGTATTCTTGCTTCATAATAGTTCATCATATTAAGGAATCCTCCATATTTTGATAACCTAAAATTAGACAATATTTTACAAGTTCAACACTGGATCCTCACAACATCCGAGTGAAGGAAGACTCCTTGTCCCGATTTTACAGATGAGAAAACAGGTGCAGAAAGGTTGTATAACTAGCTCAAGGCCGTTTGGGTAGTAAGAGATTGAGCCAGGTCCAGAGACCGGGAGAGTGAAGGAGCTGGTGTTCTACCAAACTTTTCTGAAAGATCTCTTTCTAGAATGGTGACAGTGGTGATGCTTGCTTGAATTCCATATTCTTTCTAATCACGTGTTCCTTTCATATCATCGATTCTTCTCTCTTCTGTTTTGATTTTCCTGGTTTGGTTGGTTTGACACTTATACACGGGGAAAGGCAATTCCTGTTTGAAGGTGCTCAGGTAGTGTAACATTTGTCAATCAAAATGGACAAAACTATTCAGGAAATGTTAGTCATTTGGGGAGGAACATTTGAACAGCTTGAGTGATCTGACATGTGATATAACAACTAAAAGTTGGATGCTTATGGGAGTCAGGAGGGTTGATGGTTGTGGGGGATCAATGTAGAAAGCCCTCATTTCTCACTTAGGGCCCCAGGTGTGTGTGATTCTGATGCTTATTTCCTTTCTTTGGGAGTGAAGCTGGGGTCTGGCTGACGAATTCCCGTGTGTTTTATTTCAGAGGACTCTGTGTTGATGCTCTCATTGAACTGTCTGATGAAAATGCTGACTGGAAACTCAGCTTCCAAGAGTTCCTCAAGTGCCTCAACCCGTCCTTCAACCCTCCGGAGAAGAGTATGCTTAACCTGAGAAACAGGGAGTTGTAGGGAGTAGGAGCATTTTGAGGGGGCCCAAATTGATGGAACTCTCCAGAGCATGCTAAGAAAATTCCCTCCCATGATTCTAGATTAGGCCCCAACTCATCATCTTGATGGTGATGTTCAGGTCCCCAAATCTTTGGGTGGATGGTAGCATTTGCTCAGATATGGTGCCTCTGAGGCAAGATAGGTCCTGTCTGGGGAAAAGGCTAAGGTGCCCAGAGTAGCCAAGGTGCTGTATTCCACATTTACTCTAAACTGTTGCCCCTTAATTCTGGTCCCAACAGAGTGTGCCCTGGAGGATGAAACGTATGCAGATGGAGCTGAGACCGAGGTGGACTGTAATCGCTGTGTCTGTGCCTGCGGAAACTGGGTCTGCACAGCCATGACCTGTGACGGTGAGCCGTGCCTCGGGCAAAGACAAGGGACAGCAGGAAGAGAGCTTCCTTCATGAAATCACCATGAGGGAAGGGTGGGGACGCTAGAGAAGACAGTGGTGGCTGGGAGCAAGGAACCTATGGACAAAGTGACAGACTCAAACTTGTAATGTCCGCACTCCCAGGAGCAGCACCGAGGACAAATCACTTGTCGCAGGTGCTAAAGTTTGAAAATCACTCCAGAGTCTTAGAACAAAAGAGGTTCAAGACCCAGGGCAAGATCAAATGTTGATGTGAGATTGGAATAGTCATCATAATAATAATGAAAGCAAACATTTAGTGAGAACTATGTGCCAGGCACTCTTTTAAGCACTTTACTTAATCTTTATGACAGCTTAGGAAAATCTGTATCTAAAAGACTCAGGTGTTTGAAAGACAAAATGACCCCTCCTCTGCATCCATTCTCAGCAAAAAAAAAAAAAAAAAAAAAAAAAAAAAAAAAAGAACTTCTTTAAACTAACAGAATTGGGTAATCCTAAGAAAAAAGAGAAAGAAAGAAATTTGAGATAGTGAAGACACTGTCAGAGTGGGTTGGGGATATAGAGATGTTAGAATTTGGGGGCCAGTGCAGAAGTCCCCTGGTATGTTGGAAACAGTAGGGTCCCATCGGAGTCCTGGGCTACAATGATGTCAAAGATCAAGAGGGACTCTTGAATCAAAGCCAAGCCCGGGGGGTGGGTATGGGAATGGGGGGACAGACAGGCACCATTCAGAGTGTAGGCAAAACAGAGAAGGGTGTAGCCAGATCACGCTCAGTCTGGGAAAAAAGGTCCGTTGGAAGAAATCAAGCCCAAAATTTACACCAGATGGACTGAACCTAAAATTATATCTTAAAGTCAACTGAGCTAGGAAAGCAGGGTGGTCCTAAGATGTCCAAGGTGAGGTATGCTGGTAACTGGAGACAGAGGTCAAGGACCCAGGAAGAGGTTCATCTAGATAAGAAGCTAAGGCAGTACCAACAGGTGGAACTCAGTACTACCCAGGGGATCCCTAGTCTCCTATTGCCCAGGACCAAGTCTCTTCTCAGTGTGGGAAGACAGGAAACCAGCCTAACCCTAGAGTCAAGTGGAAGAGCAGGAGGAGACTAGAAATGCTAGAAGCTGGAGGCCTAAACTAAGCCAGGGTAGCCAAGCCAAGGACACAATAGCTCCTGAAGCCAAGAAAGAACATCTCAAAACAGTGCCCAACCGGCCTCAGCCAGGAAGCATCCTATACTCTCTTCCCAACACTCTCTGCAGTAGCTTCTCCACACCTAACTGCTCCTGGCCTGGCTTTGTAAAGGTAGCCATGTATTTCTAGGATGTAGGCAGTTGGTGAACTGATGATTTATGATCATCTGGATAATCAGCCCCATCACATACATTAGACAAAGTTCCAATGATTGCCCCCATGGGACAACGCCCATTTCCACGGCTGCACTAGACTGTTATCCTCCGGATGGCCCAGGTTCGGAGGCCTGCATGGGTATAAAGCACATTCTCAATGGTGGTGCCCCCACAGGCCTGAGCACGTCTTGGTGTGGGGGCCATGGGTCTGAGAAGACATTACAGAAGGTATTCCAAGGCATTTTCAGGTCAGTACCTGAAAGTTAGTCTGGTTTGAGATCATAAATCCCAATGATGCAAAGAAGAAGGGGCATCAAGATGTGAAGCCAGCTGGAGCCAGAGCTGGCGTGAGGGGCAGCTGGATGCTGAAGTCAGGGAGACTTGGCTGAGCAGTGTTTCCTAACAATAAACACTATTCTTGATAAACATGCAGATTCCCAGGCTCCATCCCAAAACTACTGAATCAGAATCTGCAAAGGAACAGCACGGGAAGCTGTGTTTTTAAGAAGTATTCTATGATTTTTTTTTTTCAGTTTGGAAAACACTGCTAATATGCTGTGGTTATTAAGCCTGGCTGAACAGTAGAACCACCTACAGAACCTTTACAAAACCCTAGTGCCCAGGCCCTCCCTCACAATAATTAAATCAGAGTCTCTGAAGGTGGAATCTAAGAAACTGTATTTTTGAAACGTTCTCCAGGACGTTTTGAGGGCAGATGAAAAGTTGAGAATCACTGTCTCAGAAGAGCTTCCTGAGTCAAGATCCATATTTTCTCCTTGGCCCTTCCTGCACAGCCATCTCCTGGCGTGTATGTGCTGGAGCAGTTGATGGCACTAGGAACAGAGGCCAGAGAAGAGTGGGGGTAGATTGCTTTGTTTACAGTGAGTTACTTTAGAGGTTGTCAGTTTCACTGGACGCATCTCTTCCACAAGTTAAATGGGAGATGAAAGTAAGACCTAGACAGTAGATAGACATTGGTGGGATCCCTAACAAGCTTCCTTCAGTCACCACTGCTCTGAGCCTTGGTTCTTCTTGCAGGAAAGAATCAAAAAGGGGCCCAGACCCAGAGAGAGGAGGAGATGACCAGATATGTCCAGGAGCTCCAAAAGCACCAGGTGAGTTGAAGCCTCCATACTGGCTCAGGTACCTCTGTGGCTACCAGGCCCTTCCACCATCAGATGTTGCCTAATGTCCCAGGAGACCAAGGAGATGTGCTCTGTTCAATACAATAGCTCCTGAATGACACACACCTATAGTGTCAAACCATGCTCCCTGATAGGGTCCTTGCAGGGTCCCACAGGTTGCAGCCAATATAGGCTGCAACTTGGTAAATTGCTTTATAAGTAAGAATCAGCCAGGGGAGGATTTGCAAATGGGTTGGAAGTGGTTTGCAAATGAGCACGGTCTAATGAAATGTTACTGTTTCCTGTCATGACCTGTGCCCAGACCTGAACTCCATGAGCTCCTGGAGGGCAGGTGCTATGGCTTGCTCACCATTGTGTCTCTGCATTTAGTATAGGGCCTGGCATATAGCTGGCTCTCAATGAGCTTGAAATGAATGGATTTGGACTATAGCAAAAAGGATGAAAGTTAAATGTTAGGCTGGCTAGAAGACAGCCTGCGATTGACAAACACTGGGAACTTAGAGGTTCTGCTTCCTGGAGACTTGAGAAGGTAATAATAAGTGAGAATTCTGTTCGGGTTCTCTGTCATTAAGTTGAAAGCCTTCTTGAGGAAAAGAAGCAGAATAGTGATCCACTGATATATTGTGCCAAGAGGATGGAGAGAAAACATGGCTATGCTGGACTCCTGGGCCTGTCTTTCCACGATTTTACCACACAGTCTTAACAAAGGATATTGTACTTTAAATCACCTCTCTGTAGACTGGGTCTGTTAATGTAGGCGTTTCCTCTGACGTAGAAATTCTTAAGGAACATAACGATGACAAGAACTGCTAAACTACTGAGATGAAATATTTGAGTTGAAAATAAAGAACTGTTAATATTAATAATTGCGGGGCGGCCGGATGGCTCAGTTGGTTAGAGCCTGAGCTCTTAACAACAGGGTTGCCGGTTCGATTCCCACATGGGCCTGTAAGCTGTGCCCTCCACAACTACTTTGAAGGACAATGACTTGACTTGGAGCTGATGGGTCCTGGAAAAACACACTGTTCCCCAATATAAATTTAAAACAATAATAATAATTGCTAAAAAAATAATACTTGCTCATATTTATTGATTTTTATATGCATTTTGTCATTATTGTCACTGTTAGTGTAGAAACCTCATGTCATTTTTTTAAGCAAAAGCAGAATCTCCTATCCTTTTGTTTGTCCATACTTCAGCAGCACTGAGTCTCCAGATGAGTACAACTCCATAAAAGAAAAAATGAACTTAATAGCAATTCCTTTCATCTAGGGTGTAGGTATGATCAGAGTAGACAGTGGGGAATGAATTATAATAGCTATCATTTTTAAGTGTCTCTGTCTTCTGTGAGTTCACTCAGAAGCAGACCCTAAGGCAAGGACTTAAGTACAAATAGTTTATTTGGAAGACAATCCCAGGAAACACCAGAAGGGGAGTTGGGAAGTGAGCCCAGGAAGGAAAGGAAGCAATAAAGAGTGTGTATCTAGGAGAGTTACCACTGTGGGCAAGTGAAGCTTGGTTGTGTTGCAGAACTCTGGGAATAGTCACCATGCCTGAGGGGGAAGGCAGCTGGGTATTCCTGAATCAACTCCCGTCAACCATTGGCTGAAGGCTGCCACCAGCAAACGTGAATTACCTGGCATTTCTGGCCTACCAACATGTGTGGGCAGAGCAGGCTCCAGCAGCCAGAGAAAGCCTCAGGCAAAGAGATGCAGGTGCTGACAGTACGAAGCCATGTCAGTGTGCTAAAGTGGTAAAGAAAAGGGGCTATGCGTGGGGCACCAACAGTGTCTGCTACATGCTAGGCACTGTTTACTTTTTGTATTGAGGCATAATTCACATATAAAATTCACCCCTTTAAAGTGTACGGTTTTAAGTATATTCACAAGATTGTCAACCATCAGCACTATCTAATTCCAGAACTTTTTCATCCCGAAAAGAAACCCTGTGCCCATTAGAAGTCACTCTACATTTTCTTCTCCCCCATTGCCTGGCAACCACAAATCTGTTTTCTAATTCTACAGATTGGCCTGTTCTGGACACATATACGTGGAGTTATACAATATAGAGTGTTTTCTGTCTGACTTCTTTTATTTAGCATAATGTTTTCAAGGTTTATCCTTGTCGTAGCATGAATCAGTACTTCATTCTTTTTTATGGCTAAATAACCTTCCATGGTATGGATACACCACATTTCATGTATCTGTTCATTAGCTGATGGATATATAGGTTGTTCCCACTTTTGGGCTATGATGAATAATGCTGTTATGAACATTCCTGTACAAGTTTTAGTGTGAACATATGCTTTCATTTCTCTTGTGTCTATAGACCTACATAGGAGTGGAATTGCTGGATAATATGGTAACTCTGTGTTTAGTCTTTTGAGGACTTGCCAGACGGTTTTCCAAAGGGGCTGTACATTTTACTTCCTCAGTTTCTCCACTGACTGGCCAACGTTTGTCATTGTCCATTAGTTTTTCTTTTAGCCTTCCTAGTGGGTGTGAAGTGGCATCTCCTTGTAGTTTGCGTTTCCCTCATGACTGATGGTGTTGAACATCTCCTCATGTGCTTAATGGCCATAAGAAGAAGTCTTCTTCAGAGACATGTACCGCCGTTATAAGAGGGAGATACTTTATTATCCTCATTTTGTAGTTGAAGACATTGAGGTATAGAAGTTTTCATAATATGCCCCAAGTCCCCCAGAAAGTAGCACAGCCATGATTCAAGCTCAGGCATTGTGCCTCCTGAGCCTATTGCTCTTAACGCTTCTATGGGCTTGGATTCAGGACATCTTATAGTACTTCTGTTTAGTATCCTTTTCTTCATCTTTAAAATGGGGATAATACTGTCTGACCTGATTGTGTCGTAGGAGTGCCCATGCGGTCAGCTCTTAATTCAGTGACAGCCCCTACATGACCTTGAATAAGACAGGATCCTTGCCCTCAAGTTGTTCGCCACCCTCGGAGGAGACAGACAAGTAAATAGAAGTAAAATTCAGCGTATTCATATTCAGCATATTCTGGCAATGCTATGTAAAGTTTTGAGGTCTAGATAAATGCCAATGATTTTTTTTTTTTTAATATTTCACAATACGTATTTTCTCTTGCTCCTCAAAGGAAACAGCTGAAAAGTCCAAGAGAGTGAGCACCAAAGAGATCTAATGAGGAGACATCTGGGAACGGTGTCCCCAGCCCGGCACCTTCTCTTCCATTTCAGCACGGAGTCCAGTATACGCAAGTGTCTGCTACAATCGCCAAATCACCAGTATTTGCTTGTATAGCAACGAGTCTTATTTTGTCTATTTGTTTTGCAATAAAGGAAATGGGGGTGGCTGGCTAGGAGAGGAAGGGCCATAGCCTTCATTACTAGAGAACCTGTAAATGGGGCTCGGGAGCTGGAGGCAAGTAAGGAAACTGCATCAGAGTTGGGAGAGGAGCGAACCCAGATCTGAGCCACTTCTGAGTCTACCACAGCTGTAGACACTCTCACTGCAGGAAGTGCAGACAATGCCAGAGAGAACTTGGCAGGCTGACCTGAGAGGAGGGGTTTGGGAAGCTCAGGGGGGAAGAACACGTTCTGCTTCCTGCCCTTTCTGTTGCCATCAGCATAACAAACTTCAGGATCAGTGCTTCTCCTCATGGCCCCAACCACTGCCTCTAGATACACAGCCATCCCGCTAGTGACCCAGTGTCCCTCAGACTTGATGGAGTTTCTGGGAGGGTGCCCCCAAATGATGCAGATACTCCTGTACTTTCAACCAACCCCTTAGAGACCTAACCAAATTTTAAACATACTTTTTACCAAAGGTGCTATTTTTCTGTAAAACTTCTTTTGGCGAGTTGACTTCATTCTTCAGTTATTATCATTATATTATTGTTGTTTTTAATATTTTATTTTCTTGACTAGAAATTAAGCTTTTGTAATTATTTTTCAGTGGTCTTACCATTTCAGAGGTGGGAGAGTTTGGGGTTCTTCCTCGTGCAAGGACCGCTATAATCCAGACTCCCCCATCCTGCCACATACTAGCTGCAGCCCAGAGTTCGGCTCCCTGGCTTCCAGTGGGTCAGCAATTTGCCCAGAGGAGCAGCGGGTGCCTCAGGCAGAAGGCAAGGAAGAGAAGTGTCTCCATACAAAGCTTTCAAGATCCAAAAAGTTAATTTGGATTCATTTATTCTGATAAGTTCATGCAAATCAGTCTTTCAAAGGATGGAGACAAGTGCAGCTAAGCAAGGTTTAGATATCCCAGCCTATCAATATGCTCGTTGATCCACCACTAACTAGGACAGTGACTTTGTCCCTCTCTCTTCCTATTTCTGGGCCTCAGTTTCCTCAGTGAACAGGTAGAAATGCATTAACCTTTCGATTTCATAAATTATAAATTCTGTGGTTCTGATCACTGGTCCAGAGGAAACACGTTCCTGTGATTTCCTTCTTCTCCTTAGGATAAATGAAACTTTGTTGTTCTAGCAAGAGTCAGACAGCCAAAAACAAGATGACCAAATTTGACCTCAGTCTGAGTAGCCCCTCAGGTTGTGCTGTGATGCAGAGCCCTCTTGAGTAGAACCTGCCCAGGAAGAGAGTGGGAAGGAGAACCACTCCACTTTGTCTTCACTTTTGCATTTCCTCTTTAACCTTCTGTGAAACAGAAATGGCTTTCCCTTTAGGGATGAGGCTCAAAGGAGGTTTAACATTTCAAAAGGTGGGGGGAATGGAAATTGAATCTTAAAATCGTGATTGGGGAGAAGTCACTTTGTCCTGTGTCTTTTGGCCTCTGTCATTGTTATCTGCACTCAGTGCCATATTTAAGATGCATTTGGAATAACATTAAAAACTTGACCTAAGATCTAGTTTCCAGGAAGCATATTACGTACCACTGGAGGGAAAGTATGTAGGTTGTACTGCACAGGCAACTCTGAGAAAGTTGGGCTGAAAATGGAATTTCTTCTAAACAAGTTTCCTTGTTCTCCTTTGAAAGGAGAACATTCCACTTTGTTTAGAATTCTGAGATTTTGTATGTCATCCCACTTAAAAGCTCTCTTCAAACCCCACTTGTGCAGTCTGTAATGTACTGCTTTGTCCAAGTGCCTTGGAGAAGTCCCTTGATCATGTTTTGCCCCCCCTTGGACACTTTGGGAGAAAGGGCAAGAATACCAGTTTAAAGCAAGAAGCCAGACTGTCTCCCTGTCAGTTATATTTAGGACAGTGGTTGCCATCCAAGATGTACCCTGCCCTGCAACGCTGAATTCCCAAGGGCAAATCTGTATTCCTCCTGTAAATAGGGAAGCTATTGTCTACACCATAGAATCACATGATCTGATGACCATCCATGGGAAGCTGCTAAATAGCCTAGTTTGGGGAGTCTTGCATAGAGCTTTGCATAGAGCAAATTAACAGGATTAAATTGGGTTCAGTTCCTCCAGCTTTCTAAAAGCACAGAGATTAGACTTCAAGCTTCCTTAGGCTTTCTCTGTGAGTATACACTTTTATAAACATTAATTACGGCCTCTGTTAAGATCCAGTGTTCATGGAAACCTCACATGCTATGACTCTGGATTCCATAACTGTTTTTGGAAAGCAGGGCTCCTCTACCTGCTAATATGCCCATGTGAACCAGTCTGAATGTCTTTCCTTTACACTTATGTTTTTAAATAGTCAAATTTCAAGAAGCAATTTGAACAGGTTTCTGTTGCCTATGTGTTTGGGAAATGTATTGAGTAGGTTTCCATATTGCATTTAACTTGTTTTTGTAACTCCTGATTCTTTTTTTTTTTTTTTTTGGATACTATTGATAAATAAAGAAATTAAAATAAACAGTTGTATTGTTTCCTTCCTCTAAATAAAGCTGTGAGAACATTAACCTTTTACATCATAATAGTGGATTTGGGTTTCAGGATTTGGGTTTAAAAGAGGCCTCAAGAATTTCTCCTAATAAAATCTTAACTGCAGCTTGGAGGGAAGGTTCACTCAGGGACTGATTGAACAGGCTTACTTAAAAGAATGGTAGATGGTGGCTCTGGGGTAGGAAGTGATGAGAAGTAAGAGAACATTTCTATATTGGGAAGAGGTTAAACTAAATGACTCCTAAAGCCCCCTTGGGTCTTATGAGACTGGAATGGCATCGGGTGAGTGGCTGCAGTTAAACCTGTATGAGAAGCCAAATCAACCGGGCAGGTGGCACAGGGAGCATGCCAGGGTCTTGTTGGATAACGGTAGTGGCTTTTACCTGATATGCACTTACTATCTATAGGGATAAACATTTCCAAATGGACTGAATGTTGGCTGGTTAAGAGCCTCTGTTCTGCTCCATCTGGGAGACACATGACCAATACTTGCTGTCCACCTCCCTGTCTAAGTGATTATTATAGGTATCATGTGCTCCCCACCCCGAATAATTCTATCTTCCAAAAGAGCTCATTACGGTTGATGGTTTAAGCTTTCTTAATTTCAGTCATATGTGTAGAAGTCTTGCTTCTCTAAAATTATAGCCAGGTCACCTTGATTGGATTTGGGGTATTACTCAAATGTTAATCAAATATTAAAAGCAGTCTGTGTTTATGTCATTGTTACAGATTACTGATCTCACTAATCACAGTTTGATTCTTCGAATTTTCGTTCTTGGAAGGGAATCTTGTCCACAACCACTTTTAAATACTGGTTTTTCTTTCCTAACCTTCTACCATGTTCTGGGAGCACTTTTCCTGTTATTACAGTATGTATGTGTTTAGGAAGTAAAAATAAATTAAAATAGCCTGAAAGAAGCATAATTCAGAAGGTAAGTTTCCTATAACCAAAATATAATATTTTGAATTGTGCAAATTAGTACAAAACACGTTAATTAACTTTAGTTTTGGAGCACCTGTATTAAGTTTCCATCAGTCTTCTTGAATTATTTCTGAAATACGGGGAAGGAGGGACGGGGGCAGAAGGGGAGTGGAAATAGGAATGTGAGTGAGTAGATGGATCTAAGCAGATTCCCTCAGGGCTCTGAGAGTGCATCTGGATGGACATGGGACGTGGAGAGAGTAGTAAACCCTGGGCTACTGCTGCTGAGAGCTGTTTCATAGTGTAACAGGAAGCATCGTGTTGCTGCTGGAATGACAGGGTCTTCCTGTCAATAGGAGTTAATTTTTTTAATTATTTAACATTTATTTTTTATTGAAAAGTAATAGGGCTGGCCCAATGGCTCAGGTGGTTGGAGCGCTGTGCTCCTAACACCTAGGTCGCTGGTTTGATTTCCACATGGCCCAGTGAGCTGTTCCCTCTACAGCTAAGGTTGGGAACAACAGCTCTCCCTGGAGGTGGGTTGCAGTGAGGTTGGTGTGAGCTGCCGTGGGCTGCTGAGTGCTGTTTCCTTGGGCTACCTTGTGCTGCCAGGAGCAGCCGGTAGCCAGTGTGAGTGGCCGGCAGCTGGTGAGAGCGGCTGTGAGCTGCTGTGGGTGGCCCACCAACTACCGGCGACTGACTGCCTCAATGGGGGGCGGGGGGGGGGGGGGTGGTATCACAAGTCTCATAATACAACCATGGGCCAGGAGCTGTGTCCTACACAACTAGATTAAGAAACAACGGCTTAAACTGGAGTGTGGCGGGGAGGCGGAAAAAGGGGGAAAAATGTAATATATGCACATCGTAAAAACATCCAATTGTATCAAAGAAAATACAATGAAAAAAATGTACCCTCTTAGAGGGTTGTACATTTATAAATTTGCTTGTAATTGCCAACTGTCCTTCAAAGGTTGCACCCAGTTACATTTGAACCAAAATTACATAAACTGAGCATGTCTATTTTCCTACATATTTTACAAGCACTGTGTCTTCAAACTTGGGGGCCTCTGATAGAGAAAATAATTAGACAGTTACATTTAGGACAGTGGTTGTTACATTTAGGACAGTGTAGGACAGCCATCTAAGATTTACCCTGCCCTGCAACGCTGGGCTTTTTCTTAATATGGGCTTAATAAAGCAACGCTCATTGCTTTATTTTTAATTATCTCATTCCTTTTGTAAAATTGAGCATCTTTCCATGAAAATGTCCTTGTTGTTTTCTTTCATTCTCTTTGCTCATTTTTCTATTGGTTATTGGCCTTTTCCTTATTGGTTTCTAATAGTTTTGTAACCCTGTAAAAAGATATTTTACATATAAGGAACATACAGTTCATAAAGTTTAAGGAACTTGTCTAAAACCACACAACTAGCAAGGAACAGAGTCAGGATTCAAACCTGGGTCTCTCTCAAACTCATTCTACTTTGCCACAATATTTCCCTTTACTTAAAGGTCATCAATGTGAACTATTAATTCCTAATTAGTGTTCTCTATTATGTAATTGCTGATCACATATAAATAATTCATAAGTTTCTTCATTTAGTTCTAATAACAAATTGCATGTCCTCTTGCTTGGGTTTCTTTTAAGTAGATGTGTGAATGAAGTTCAGGTCAGGCCTCTGAAGTTCCCTGAAATGTGATCCCCAGTCCAACTTGTTCTCCCCAGAGATGATACATCCAGGAATCATGCCAGTCAGTCTGGGTCCCCCAGCCACCTCAAGCATACACCTCAAAGGTTTAGCCTGGTGAAAACTTACCTTCGGAATGCACATGCCAAATCTGTACAACTGCAAAAATCTCCTGGTGTGCCTTCTTCCTGTGTCATCCTATGAGGAAGTTTTAGAAAAAGACATATGTCCTATTTCCATGGAAATTATTTTATTACCTAAATCCTGTGATTCAAAAAATTTTGGTTTTGAGCCAATTAAAATCTCTGGTTCCTGGGCAGTTTTCTGTCTTTTCTCTTACGTGCCTTTTCTCCTCTCTCCAAGAACCTAAGCTTGATTCCGACAAGGCCCAGCCGCCAGGAAAGACATTGCCCTGCTCCCATATCTCCTTGCTTTTTGTATAGAACAAAGGAGGAGAATCTGTACAAAAAGCGTGGAGAAAGGAGAGATTTGGAAGGTGGAGTTTAGGAATAACAAAGACCCTGAAATCAACTGGGCAAATCAGAAAATTTCAAAAGTTAGTCTCACCTTTATATTTCCAAGATGTCAAGCGTTTGTCCAATAATGCCCAGAGAAGGCTTTTACAAACACAATAATCCCATAATCATTTTTAGGGATGTCTCTTTCTCAAGTTTTCCTATGTGTCAGCAAAGTGCCCGTGTGAACATTGTTACCAGAACCCAAAAATTCTGGCGTAGCGAAAACCTGCTCTGTCCTGAACTCTCCAAGTTGTCTGCCACTGAAGCACCACATCAGGAAAATATACACAAAGTAGATAGCTCATCAGCCCTTTAACTGTCTTTCATTTTGCAGTGAAGTTTTTTTTTTAATTTTTATTGGGGAATATTGGGGAACAGTGTGTTTCTCCAGGGCCACCAGCTCCAAGTTGTTGTACTTCAATCTAGTTGTGGAGGGCACAGCTCAGCTCCAAGTCCAGTCACCATTTTCAATCTTTAGTTGCAGCAGGCACAGCCCACCATCCCATGCGGGAATTGAACCAGCAACCTTGTTAAGAGCTCACGCTCTAACCAACTGAGCCATCTGGCCACACCCACAGTGAAGTTTTTAGTTTACCAGTGAACTTAACATGTGAGAGGCATAGGCCAACTAAAAGTGAATTGTATAATTAAACAGAATTAGAGAGAAAGAAACAAGACTTCAACATAAGACTTAAGACAGACAAAATAGGGGAGCTCCTATAATTTTAGTCAACATCCAGCACACTGGTCCTGTTACCCCCTTACTACTTTTCTGTTTATGGCAGATAGGCACCTAGGACAAGAAGGATTTCATCCACAAGAGAAAGCCAGGAGCTCCGGGCAAGACAGTGGTTCTTGAGCGGATGTGATTTAAATCTCTTAATAGCAGTCAGATGTAGAAGGATACTTTCTCACTGCAAAAAAGAAAGAAAACATAGCAGGCTGGAAGTTTGTATCAGAGACAAACCCTGCATTCAGCTACAGTATATTTCTGAAAACTACACAGGAAAGAAAAGTGAAAAAATGAATTCGCTCTGCTCCTCCTAAGGGCAGCAGCCCTTAAATAACTCATTCACCTCTAGCAGTCCTCCAGTTGCCAGGCAAAATCCTGATTTACTCATTCATTAATTTAACAATACCGTTTGGGGAACAATTAGAGAAGTCAAAAGAGAAAAGGGATGTGAATGGGCTATTTCCTATCAACTATCAGAGAGAGAAGGGAAACAGAAAGAAAATGGGCCCAGGGCCTTGGAATCTGTTAGGTTTATGGGGCTGAGACACAGGTAAGTGCAGCTGATGTCATCAGTCAGCAAATCGCACCACTTTCCAGTACACTCTGGAAGGAACTCATCCCAGGCCAAGGGATGACTGCAGTCTGCTTAGTAGCTTGGGAACCCGCCCCGGAGGAGAATGCCGGGGAATGCTCCTGATGTATCCTGAGAAAAGGAATAAAGACGTCCTGCGTTTCCATTTCAAGCTTCCAAGTTATTTTGCATCTCTGAGGCCATGATGATAAACTCAGGAATTAAGAGCTAACAACACCTATTCGAAGGTCCTACTGTATGTCAGGAGTCAGAAGAGAGAGATAGGGGAGCATGGTTTCTGCTTGTGAGGGATTCGCTGTCTTGTGACAAGATGAATAATAATGAATTTCAGCAATGCAATAAGTTTGCAAATACAGTATGTTTGAGGTGCTATCCAGGACAGTCACCTGCACTCCTCCAGGGGTGCCAGTCACATTAGTCTACGTATGTGCAGAGCCAGAAGCACCCTGGGATTGTAATATGCATAACCTGAGCTACAGCACGTGGCTGTCTTGCTTCTTTCTCCGGCTTTTACACCATCACTCAAAAGAATCTGAAGGGAGACCCAGATTTCCTCGAGCTCCAGATAAGTCCGCTCCACCCTGGCCTTCACACCTCCATCGCAGAGTGAAGGGAGGACGTCAGAACTCTGTGTGCTCCTGACAACCCCCTCACCATCTCTCCTCCCACATTTATGACTCTGCCAGCAGGGTCTGCCTTGAGACCACATCTAATCTCATTAAGCCTTTTTCCCTACTCAGGTTTTACCCCACAAGAAGCCTAAGACCTCCAGTATATCCTTCATCCCATGGACACTGAGTCCCACAGGCTCTGTACCTTCCTTTTTCTGACTGCATTTCCGACCCATTCCCAACTTTCTGAACTCTTCTACGGTTCCCTCTGGAACTTGCTATCATTCATCAGCAAACTCCTTCTAGTCTCAACTTCTTCTGTTAATCCCTTCCTTAGCCCCTTGCTCAGACTGAAGTCTAGCTCTCCTCTGAGGACACTTCCCCTCGAGCACTGTCACATGGTGCAGGTTTTCTTTCCAACATTCTTCCTACACTTGGGGTAGATGACTTCTTTACTTCTCATTACAGCTTCCAGATCATTTTCCTTCCCTCCTCTCTACAAACCTCTAGCTTAAAATCTCACGTCATTCAACTTTTCCGTGCACTACCCTTCTACGTAACAGTCTTCTAGTCTCCCCACTACCATTCTTTGATTTTTAGCTGCTGGCTCTGTGCAACTGTACATTACTTCTGTCATACTTCTTGGTGTCACTATCTCATACTCGTATTTAACCTCTTGGATGCCTCATATAGGCATGTGACAATAAGAACAATTACCTTGCAGCGTTGAGGCAAGGAATTAAAATGAAATACATAGAATGTCAGGCACGTGGTGAGAGGCTGATAAATGGCAACTATAACTATTGGGCCTGTTACATCATAAGGCTGATGTCCTTAACAAAGGAACAAAAGCCTCATCAATAGTAACAATCACATCAATCAGGGTGAAAGCTGTCAGTCTCTGAAGTGTGTGGTATCTTTTAAAACCCAAAGAGAATCCACCTCACTAACTTCTCCTGCCCTAGGTTACAAGCTTATGTTCCCCGATGTTTCTTTAAATCTCCAAAGTGCCTGATACATTTGGCATTCAGTCAATATTAGTGAGTGATGACTTCTCTGCAGTGAAATACACCCTGCTTTTATTCACTCACTTGGGTATTTGTGGATGATTCTGAAGGCCTGGTAGTTCATGTCTGTCTGTTATGCGGCAGACGTATTTCTCATTCAACTTGACAGGGTATTTTCGGACAGAGAAGACCTTGTAGAAGCCATTCATCTGCTCATGTAGGACCCCACGCACTGTCGTTACTTGGGTCCCTCTCTGCCGGGCCCAGCCACATCACATTGGGTATGAGGTGCCAGCCCTTGAAGACGCATGGGACCATGTCTTCATCACCAATCCTACCAAACTACCTGGGGCATTTCAGAGTCTGGTTGAAAATAAATAACAAAACAATTGGTTCCTTTTTTATTTCAGCCCCAGGAGGATGGGCCTATCAGACCTCTTGCCCCCCTGAATTTTTACATTATCTCTTAAGTAGACAACACTTCTTGAAGTTCACTGTAGTTAAAATTTTGAAGCAGGCACGGTGAGAGAAAATCAGGAGACAGGTATGCTCCTGCCCTCCAGGTCTCACCTACCACTGTTGTGTTTACTTTTTGAATCTTCCCCTTTGGCAGATTCATTTCAAACTCTCTGATGACCTCAGATACCCTGCTGAGAATCACGGAAGATAACAAATGATTCTCACCCTCATCTTCCAATCTGTTCTAATTCCTTCTCTGGAGGCATTCTGCCATGCCTGCCTCCACCCCCATGAGATCTCTGGTGGGAAGAAGTCCACTCTCTGTGTAATTCTGAAAAAGGCAAGGATCCCTGGGGCACTGTGGAGATCCACTGGTCCAGTCCAATCCTGTATTTTAATAGTGAGAAAATGAAGCCTAGAAAAGCTAAATGAGTTGTCCAGATTTATCCACAATTAGCACTGGGCCTCCTGAATCCCAGTGCAGAGCTCTTCTCACTGAATTACACATCATATCTCAGAGTTTTGATGTAGGGATATTGTTATTTAACATTTTGGTTTTTCACTGTTAATATTTACTTGGTGAATTTGGGATAAGTCCGGTGGGTTTTTGTTTTGTTTTGTTTTTTATGTGTTGTTTGCTTGTTGGAATGATAAGTACAGATATAGCAACTTTGGTTCAGAGCAATATTTTTAGCTAAGATGAACAGACATTCCAAATACCTGACTCTCATTATGGAAATGAGAAGAGCCTATAATAATTTGAGTAGATGAGAAAAGGTGAGAATATCAGAAGAGAAAACTTACAAAGCATCCCTATGAATAGACACAGAGCTTTAAACCAAGTTCATCCAATAAATTTCCTTACCTTCTACTATTAGCTTAATTGTACTTTCGCCTCTTCCATGTGGTGTGCTGGCTGAGCACTGGTAGATAGCTTCATCCATAAAATCCACGTTTCTTAGTAAAAGTGATGGAGTTCCCTCAGAAATTTCAGCCTGATCCATGGAGACTCTTCCCTCATAGAAGGAGTTTTAGTTCTCGAGTTGGTCTGTGTCATTGAGAAACTAGTAAACCAACTTAGAGAAAACTTCAAAAAAATCATAGTGCCTAAAGAAGTGGTAATATTCTTTACCATTTTCTACCTCACATTCCTCTTGGATGTGTTATCTTTCCCAAGAAAAGTCAAGATTTCCTGTGCCCTCCACAAAGGAGAAATGGCAGGAGAGGGTAACATCAGTGAGAGGGTGGGCCCCCAACTCTTCTATCAACACTGAGAAGGTGAAAAAAGAAATGAAGTTAGTAAAGTACTTATAAAGATCAGTAAACACTGTATCAGGTAGGGTTTAAAGGTAAAAGATACAGATAAAAAGAAACCACTGTAGCTGTTTTTAGCGGATAAGAATTGAGTACAGGGACTTCGACATTACAAAATCACTGGAAGACTGGAGGTATGAGCCCAAAAATGGCCATTGCAGGTGAGACTTGCAATGTGTGTGTTCTGTCCTTCCTGTATTATGCTAGGCTCAGAACAATGCTGTTTCCTAGTTCCTACTTCAATATAAAGATTAAATGAATGAATTCAGGAAAAGCTCTTAGAATATGTCTAGCACATTGAAAACAATAAGTGTTACCTGATATATTAGTCAGGGTTCTCCAGAGAAACAGAACAAACAAAATCTGTACAAAGAGATCATGTGATTATGAAGGTAGAAGGCCCAAGACCTGCAGTGGTCAAGCTGGAGACCCAGGAATGCGATGGTATCTTTCCAGCCTAAGTTTGAAGGCTCAAAACTAAGAAAAGCCTGTGTTGCGTTTTGAGTCTTGCTCAAATTGTTGCCATTTGTCTGCTATGGTTTAATCAAGAAGCAGTAGATTACAGTTATAAACAAATCTTAGTCTGAAGATGTGTAAATCCAAGTTCTAGTTCTAAGTCCCTCCCACTAGTTATTTGACATGAGGCAAGTCACTTAATCTCTCTGAGTTAGTTTCCTTCTGTGTAATTAGGATAAGAACATCTGCTCCAGGGTTATGAAATACCTTGGGATTGTAGGGACTATTTTTATAATGACATGGTTCATTTTTCCAGAGGGAGAGAAGTAGTAGATCAGATAAGTGGAGCCTTACTTAGTAAGCTGCCCCTATTCCCAATTTCTCATAGTATGTAGCTTACTCATGAGGAGTCCTTGATTCTAGCTTTTCGGGTTATAGTCAGGAGGTCTTGCTGCAGCTATACCCTTTCTGGCCCCAACGGAAAGGGTCTCAGACTCAGGAATCCAAAGACTTTAGCCAGCATATCATGAAACATGATCTACTGATGACGTAATTCGTAATGTAAGAGCCAACTTCTGACTGATGTATCTGCAGATGGTCCTACTTGAATCTGAATAGCTCGTTTATCTCAAGCTGTATTATTTCTAGACCATTTGTGTCTTTAGCTTCCCAAAGCCTAGAAGCCAAGGCAAAAGTTCAGCAAAAGCTAATAATGTGGGAAAACACTGTGAAAACTGTAGAAAGATACTATCTCTAAAGCACCTACTGTAGTACCTAGCACATAGTATTAGGTTATCAATATTGCCATAAAATGTCAGATATTAGAACTAACACACCTTTCTCTTTCTCACCTACATAGACACTCATTCCTTTATTTGGTTGGGCTGTTCCTATGAGTGAATTGCCATCTCACTTTGTCCTACTGCTCCCCTCTACACACACACACACACACACACACACACACACACACACACACACACACACACACACCCCTAACCAAGCATCAAAAAAAGCCAGTAAACGTAATCTGGGTGGACCTTGCACTAACTCCTGAGTACATCCTGAGCCTGAGGTTGCCTTCAAGCTGCTGCTGCTACCTTTAAATGACTAGCAGAGCTGCCGGAGGTCCCTGAGAGATGGCATATGCCTGGAAACTATAAATGCGTGGGATCACTTTGTAGAGTAGTTATATTGCACATTTTGGATACATTTTTTAAAAGAAATTTTTGCATATACTTTGGGTTAGCTGAATTACATTAACATTTTCAACATCTATGTACTGTTCATGCCAACATTTTTGAAGAATTGAGTACAGGGTTATAAAAACCCTGTGTTGACTGCCCATTCAGATTTTTCAGAACAGGCCTGATTTCAAATATTCTGTGCTATTATACTCTAAATCAGCATTTGTCAGAGTCACTTAAAGTTGGGGTGTGGGGGCGTCTAGATTTTGTTGCTGTTGTTGTTAGGGGAGTTCACATTATAGGTGTGAATAAGTGTATATCCAGATAGGGCCTCAAATGGAAAAATAAATTGGTGGGGGCAGGCTTTTCTCATTAAAAAAATAAAAATAGAGTCAACAATAGTAGCTTACAATTTGTATCTGTTATATCTTCCCATCTCTTTTTCACCATTTCCTGAGAAACAAATACAGCATTGTTATTCCCATCAAACAAATGAAGAGACTGAGGTTCAGAGAGATTAAGTCACTTGATTTTTATTAAAATCTCCAATTCACAATTTTTCATCACTATTTCCAAAGCTGTTTCAGAAATACCCACAAAGTTTTTTTTTTGAAAAGTGACTCACCTGCATCATGAACAAAAAGTATGTTGACAGTAACCTAAAAGAAAGACATTCTGTAAGGCACAAAGAGAAAGGTAGAAAACTTGCCTTGGCCAAGAAAGAGTATGGGCCAGCATACCCCAGCCCCGACCCTGCTGACTCTGAGAAGACCCCCACAGATACCACCTCCAGACTCCACCCCCACCAGATGTACCCTCAGAAGACAGAGACTTCCAGCAGCTCAGCATTCCATGTGGGATGTCTACTGAGTCAAGTTCACTCAGGCTGATCCTATGCAGGCGCATTTGACTTGCCATATGAACCTGGAACTCTGTTTCTCTAATATGTAAACCTGCTTCTCTAGGTGAGTCACATTTGAATTAATTTGGCTCAGAGTCTGCCCTGAGACGATATTTGAGGGATCAGTGACAAGTTTTGAGGGGTTAGTGACAAGTTCACAAGCAACTGTCACTGGCCTTTCCAGATGTGGCTGGGGGCACGTCAACAGTGGAGGAGGCATAACTAGTACATACCCAGGTGTCTCTGGGAAGTCATGGAGCGGTGCTTCCCAAATGGATAAAAATAACTGTGGGGAAGGAAAAATCATTTTCCTTCTATGCTTCTAATTTCTTCTGGCTGGTCTAATAATCAAATTGACATGAGACAGATTAACAAGGGAAAATAACCAAATTTATTATATATGTACATATGGGGGGTTCCATAAGAACACGGAACCCAAGGACAAATCAGGCAGTTTGTAGTCACACAGCAACCTAGCAGTCTGTCCCCTCCAATCTTTCCTTAGGGAAAGGTGACCCTGCGGGATTGTCCCTCATTGGAGTTGAGTTTATGCTACTCTAAGTCTCCATGTTTGGTCCTTGTAAGCAGGGTCTGCAGTCAAAGACGGGTAAGATTTCTCACGGGAGAAACAACCTAAGCCAGACGGGACCCCCCTAGGACCCCCATGAGCTAATGTAAAGTTAGGAGGTAGCTGTGCCCCTCCTTCTGAGAAGCTGCTGACACATGCCTCAACTATTGTCCTTTACCCTCAGGTGTAATGGACCCATTAGAACAATAGCATCTAGCCCCTCCTGTTTGGCTCATGGGATAATCTTATCTTGTGAGACTTGTTCCCCCAGGGATTGTATGCACCACACCTTGGTCATTTGGGGGATGGTATGCATAGGTTGCTTTGGGACAATTATGGGATTTGGAATGAATGATTATTGTGTGGTGTAAGAGTTTCGCAGACCCTGCCCCTAATCATGTGATCTCTATTGTAAAAAATCAATAAATACCCACGGTGACCGATTGGGGGCTCCAGTCCCTTGAGGCTGTGAGTCCCTTGGTCCTCTGTGATTTAACTATATTTGAGTCTCTATTTATAATAGTTTAACCCTCGCCGCCTCCCTCGCCTTCCCACGGCTTGTGTTGTGCAGGAGGCAACAGCAGTTGACATTTATCTGCCATCTTGAGCTAAGGAAGAGAAAGGAGAAGTTTGGGACTTCAAATGGGAGGAAGGCAATTCACATGAAAATAGAAAAGCAAATGTTGCATAAATAAATGTTTGCTGGGCCATCTTTAACAATGGGACACAGATCCTATGCAGAGGATTTTCATCAAAGGAGCTTGCTCGGTTCCTCTGTTTATTGAATACTAGTTCATATGAAACAATAGTCATCTATGACAACAGCTCCTCTCCTGGAACAGGTCCCCTAACTAAGTTTTTTTAGGTAGTTAGGGGGAAGGTCAAAGGTTCTTCCTCTTTTGTTTCTTAAAAATAATCAGCTTAAAATAATCAATATCCTAAAAAAGGCATATTTTAGGGTGGCAGTTCTGCTCCCCCTTCCAACTGAGAGGCAGTACTAAACAAGTCAGCCCAGCCAGTGTTGCACTTTAATGGGAATTAAATTAACAAGCCTGGAAGGGGTGGGAGAAAAAGCTCGGGGAACACTCAGTCCCTTTAAGAAGCTGGGATCCAAATGTACATCTATACACAGGTAAAAGCAATCTTACTCATGGGCTGGACCCACTCTCCCTGTCTGGTCTCATCTCTCACTACTCCTCCCACACTTCAGTTTCCAAGGTACCATCCCTAAGGAGCGTTTGGATGCTGTCCAAACGCTCCTTGACTGGCATGTCCCCCATCACCACCACCCTCAATACCCCCACTACTCACTTATCATTCAAAATTCTGCCCAAGTAGCACTTCTTCTCAAAGCCTCCCCTGCTCCATGTCCAGTTCATCACTCCCCTCTCTACATCTTGAAGATAGTTTTGTCGTTGCATGAATCACATTGTACAGCAATTATTTCTTTACATGTTCTTTTGTCCCTTATTATTTCAAAGAAAGAAAGAAAGGTAAGATTATCATATCTTCCAGCATATTTTCCTGCCTCCTCTTCTTCCTATAATCTATTACAGAGAAAAAAGAATTCACCACAATCCTCCAGGCCTATTATACGTCATAATAATAACAACTACATGAGGTGTGATCACAAAATATGGTGAATGTTTAAATAAAAAAACATATTACAGCAAAAGAAAAGACACATTGCCACTAATCCCCCTCAAAATACTCCCTTTGCTTTGAACACACATATCCCATCCTTCTTGCCACATGCTGAAGCAATTCTGGAAGTCCTCTTTTGTGAGTGTCTCTAATTGTGCTGTTGTGGCTGCCTCAAGGTCCTGAATTGATTCAAAACATTTACCTTAAGTAAATTTACCTTAAGTGGTCATTTTACCTTTAGTGGTCATTTTGAACATTTACCTTAAGTGGTCATTTTACCTTTATGGTCATTTTGAAGAGTCAGAACTCTCATGGTGCCAGATCCGGTGAATAAGGTGGATGAGGACACACCGTAATGTTTTTATTTGACAGAAATTGCCGTACTAGAGCCATATGTGACACGGAGCCTTTCTTCCACTGTGATCAGAAAATACAGTGAATACTGCTGCCAAGTGCCACCCAACGGAAAGGCAGGGATCTTCAATATGGGAAGCAGCACGTTGAACCTTAGTAACAGTGTGAGGCAAGTTTCAACTTGTTCGGTGCAGTCAGTCAGGTGTGAGCTATGGTTGAGAAAAGGTGTGTTTTACAGTGTACCATAAATCATCCTCAGTCATGACAATGCTCCGTGTCACACATCGCTTCTGGTATATGGTAATTTCTGTCAAATAAAACACTATGGTGTGTCCTCATCCACCTTATTCACTGGATCTGGCACCGTGCGACTTCTGGCTCTTCCCAAGTCAAAATGATTCAGGACATCGAGGCAGCCATGACAGCACAGCTAAAGACACTCACGAAAGAGGACTTCCAGAACTGCTTCAGAAAGTGGTAAGAACGATAGGATAAGTGTGTTCAAAGTGAGGGGGAATATTTTGAGGGGGATTAATGGCAATGTGTCTTTTACTGTACTAAATTTTATTTAAACATTCACCGTATTGTTTGATCACACCTCATATATCAAATGCTTATGAATGCCAAATTTAATCTTCAAAATAAGCCTATGAAGGAGGTACTATTATTATCTCCATTTTATAAGTGAGGAAACTGAGGCATAGAGAGGGTAAATGATTTATCCAACGTTACACAGAGCCAAGACTCTCACCTTTCAGATTAGCTGAAGCCTGTGCATGCCATCTAAAGTCTGTCCTGACAAACCTTTGCAACTTCACCACACAACATGGAAAATTTCATCACCCAGGGCATCCAGTAAGAGAACAGGAAGCACATGGGCTAATGAGGTAGATGGCTTGTGGAATATTATAATAAGTCTCTTTCCTAGAGGCGTTTTAGACAATGGAGAATATGTGTTCGTGGGTTGAACATTAACAGATACAGAAGACTTCAGAAGAATATGAGGATAAAGAGCAGCCCTTGCCAGTCAATGATAAAATAAAGCCTTTCTAGGGTCAGTGGGACAAGTGGAAAGATTTTTTTGTCAAATCTATCTACTCTAACTAGGAATATGACTAGTGATTGACAACTACTATTGATTTAGGAAATAGCTCCAATGGTATGTATAGTAAAAACGTGTCTAATATGATATAAAATTTAAAAGGTAATATGCCAGCAAGCAGCTACTAGAGCTATAGTTGAGAGAGAGACTGAATGAAAGACAGAGACACTCTGTAGTCAAATGTCATAAAGAAAAGAAGTTGTAGGAATATGCCTTTTCAACTCAATAAAATTTCATTATCTACTTCCAAGATACAAAGTTTTGCATCATTATGAAAGACAGAAATCCTAAAGCTGTCCCAATTCCCCACACGTCAGATATAATCTTTGCTCCTCTGTACTTCCACTGTAGTTTGTACTTTTTTATAGTACTCATTCATTTAATAAAGCTTATTTTTATTCTAACACAGACTGATCATTAAAAATTTTTTGAAAAAATAGAAAAGAATAAAGAAGAATAACAATCACTTTTTAGTCCATCACCCAGACAACCTCTGTTACCACTTTGGAGTATTCTCTTTCAGTCTTTACATGTGTACTTTTTAAGAGAACTCAACTTGTACATATAGTTTAGTGTCCATTTTAATTTTCCTCATGATACTGTTTTGTAAGCATGTTTCCATCATTAAAAAAATTTTTATAACCTGGTCTACTTACTTTTATAGTCTTTTGCATGCAAACCTTATCATCCCTACTAGATCGCAAGATCCTTAAGGGCAGGGCTAGGTCCTCTTTGTCTTCTCACGTCCATCATGGTGTTCCATGTGTCATAAACACCCAATAAGTGTTTATCGCATTAAATGAATTAAATTGAATCTAGTGGAATATTTTTACAACATTTTACTATATGACGGGAAAAATAAAAAAATAAAACATAAAAAAGAAATTCCTATATTACTAAAGATGAGTATCAGCTATGCTAAAACAGACAATTCCAGCAGTGCATGCAGATGTTGCCTCCAGGGCTTGTGCCCTTTCCACCCCGTTTTACAGAAAAGCTATGAGAAGTTATGACCTAGCTCTATGTAGACATGTAAGTGTAAAGGGACCAGATAAAGTTTGGAGTAGATACTTAACCACTTCAGTCATTATCCGTCATTTGGATCTCCAATTCACAATTATGGCCAACAGTTTCTACCAAATAAATGGACTCTATTGAAAGAGTTTACCTGTTATCACAGCTGGTCCCTCTCATCAGCCAGGTGAAAAGCAAGTGAGGTGGAGTCAGGCATGGCTTGGAAGGCACTGTTGTGTGGCAGTCCCCAGGGAGAAGGCTCTGTGATACTGTTATTACCAATCTGTTGCAGCAAAAGCTCAGCAAGAAGCTCCATGAGACTTAATATTCATAATGGCTATATTTGTTGGCTGCCTCCCCACACAAAAAAAGTGTTTGCAAGGAAACCTAGACAGGGTGGCTGAAGGAGAAAGTACCCTTCATTTGGTCTCCCTTCTTTTTTTAATAACATTCGAGTCATAAGACTTATCCTAAAATACAGTCAATGTGACCCAAGAATAACCTAATGGTGAAGTTTTGATAAATGGACAAATATGCCATGCACTTTCCCAATTCCTTGAAATTCATCACTTCCTGTAGAAAATGCATGATGTTCCTTGTTTTACCCTTTGTACTCTCCAGGGCCCCCACTGCCTATCTCGCACTTTCTTCTGCTAACCATAAGACAGACCTCATCATTGTGAAGGTCCACAGCCCAGCAAAGCTCCTTCACCTCCCAGAAGGTTTTCAGAACTCTTCAGCCTGACTGGATAGTTGCAAGGCCCACTTTAGTGGTGGGGGATTCTGCTTAATTTAGACCCATGTGGCCACAAGGAAGAGAGATGTATCCATGGTAGCTGAAATAGAGAGGGTTTTATTATAATAAACAGTAAGGGGATTCTCCCATTAATCTAAACATTTCTTCAAAACCTTCTATGAGATAATTCCTTTTCCATTATTGAGGCTATTTCCATCTTTCCCCATTAATTTCTATAATTTGTCATCTTAATTGTATTT
This sequence comes from Rhinolophus hipposideros, assembly GCF_964194185.1. Lineage (NCBI taxonomy): Eukaryota > Metazoa > Chordata > Mammalia > Chiroptera > Rhinolophidae > Rhinolophus > Rhinolophus hipposideros. Next base: position 46,869,190 of record NC_138048.1, on the reverse strand, counting down.
CTAAATCACATTTGAATTCTTTCTTTTTCACATTTTACATAACATTCCTGTCACTTTCTCTTTATCAGATACATTTTTTTAACCATAAAACTCTTATTTTAAATATTTGTGATTTTCACATATTAGGGTTCCTGCCAGAATGTGATCTTGATCCAAAACAAGGCCTAATTTTTTAAAAGGACCCTTTCAAAATAGGTTTCAAAAGCAGGACACTCTATCAGTTTTAAAAATATTCTATCTCTGGTTTAAACTGACAAAGCGTATCCTCCCACAACTATAACTCAACCTGAAATCAAAGTTTGGCCGCAGGTAAGAGGCATAAAGCTTCTCACACAAAAGACTGGCAAGAAAAACGTCATTCTCCTTTTTAGAAGGAAAGCAATTTAATATCATTGATTACACACAATCTCTTAACATTTTTATGCATCTTTAAAAAAAAGCTAAATATTTCTCACATATCTATTCATGACTTCAAAATTATAAAAAAAGTAATTTCAGAAAAGACAAGAGTTTAAGGCAAAACAGAAAATATGTTAATTGAAAGTGCTACATTAAAACCAGAGCCAGGATTTTTCCAGTTCAATTGTAGTTTTAACGTGCCGTAAAATCTCAAGACTTTGTGAGTTCTGAAACTGATCAATTGGTTTGAGCTATCTCAAATTAACAAACCTCCTCGATGGCTCCCAAATTCATTTCCAGCCACTACAATTTAAACTAAAAAACACCCAAGTGCTTCTATAGCTAAAATGGCGAAACGTCCCTACATAATATACGTGACTTTTGTCACGCTTAAAACAAATCCGGTAGGGCAAGCGGGTCAAGAATTATCCGTATTTTATGGATAATAATTTCTTGCTTTTATGGATAAAAAGTCCTTGTTCAAGGACATGAGTCTGTTTAACAGCAGAATTCGAGGTAAGAGCCAGGGGGTTGTAACTTATAGTCGGCATTTTCGCACTTCGAAGTGAGCTTCGTTCCTCTCCAGACTTGAAATTCCTGGGGCTCGCTGTCACGGGCCGGATCACCACGCAACTGCAGTGTCCTCGTGGGTCAGCGCAGACCTGAGGCCGCACTCCTAACCAGGGATTAAGCGGCCGTTGCACCGTGACGCGCGAAAACCCTAATGGCCGGAAAAACAAGCAATCCTCGGGCTGTTTACCGAGGCGACCAAGGACTCCGGCGACAGGTCACAAAACTCCAGGGGCTATAAAGCGCGGCAGCCCAAACCCCGTGGGGTTCAGAGAGCACCTTGACCGCCGCTGCGTCTACGGCCCAGCCCCGCGCCCGAACCCCGCGCTGAACGCCACGTGACACAACGCCCGTCCCCGGAGCGGCGCGCGCACCCGCCGCAGCGCGTCGCGGGCCTCGGCGGGGGCGCGCGAGGTGAGCGTCAGCCCTCGCAACTTCCGACGCGGCCCCGGGTTCAGGTTCCGGGGCGCCGCGGGTCTCCCGGCCTGTGAGTCGCAGGCGGCGCTCTCCGGGCTCCGGGGCCGCGGGCCCTGCGGCTGCCGGAATGGAGGAGGCCGGAGTGGCCGTGACCACGGCCGGGGAGGCTGAACTGAACTTGTCCCGCCTCAGCGTGTCCGCCGAGACGCTGGAGTCGGAGCTGGAGTCGCGCGGCGAGGAGCGGCGCGGCGCGCGGGAGGCGCTGCTGCGTCTGCTGCTGCCGCACAACCGTCTGGTGTCCCTGCCGCGGGCGCTGGGCAACGGCTTTCCGTACCTCCAGCTGTTGGACGTGAGCGGCAACGCGTTGACCGCGTTGGGGCCCGAGCTGCTCGCGCTGCGCGGCCTGCGCACGCTGCTGGCTAAGAACAACAGGCTCGGCGGGCCCGGCTCGCTGCCCAAGGGTCTGGCCCAGTCGCCTCTCGCGCGCAGCCTCCAGGTGCTCAACCTCAGCGGCAACTGCTTCCAAGAGGTGCCTGCCTCCGTGCTGGAGCTGCGCGCGCTGCAGACCCTGAGCCTGGGCGGCAACCAGCTGCAGAGCATCCCGGCCGAGATCGAGAACTTGCGGAGGTGAGCGGGTCTCTGCCGAGGCGGAGGGGCGCCCGGGCGGGGGTCTGGGCGCCTCGGGGCGACAGGCCTGTTCCCGGCGCCGTTCAGTTGTTCCTTTAACTCTTTGGCAGTGAATACTACCCGGGCGTTTCGGGGACTCGAATACGATCTTGTGTGGCAGCGTTTGGTGTGTCGTGTTTGCCCTGTGCAGATTTTCGAGGCAATTTTTCTGTCTTTCTTGGGTCTGAGGGAGTGATCCCAACTGAAGAGCGTCATACACAAACGTAAATCTGAGTTGTCGCTTCCTTGCTCCAAAGTCTGGAGTGGTTTTCCACTCCTGTAGCTCTAACCCTTGCTTTCCACTACTTCCATTTACTGCTCCCTATTCCCTGTAGCCATACCAGCAATGCCGTAGCCCCCCGTTATGGGGGATGGAAGGGGTGATGTTTCCAGGCCCCCAGGGGAGACCTGAAATCTCAGGTAGTGCTGAACTGTGTATACTATGCGTTTTTGTATGTATACGTACTGTGATCAAGTCCAGTCTATAAGCTAGGCACAGCGAGAAATTAACAACAATAATTAAAATAGAACAGTTATCACAATATACTGTAATATAAGCTGTGTGAATGTGGGCTTTTTCTGTTCGCGTCTTCCACCCACAGATTTAATGCCCTTTTCATCTTAACTAAATTAATTAGTTAAGATCTTAACTAGCTAATTAGTTAAGATCTTAACTAAGTTGATTAGTTAAGATCTTAACTAAGTTAACTACATCTTAACTAAGCACTTACCAAGCACTGTGGCCATACCTTATGCAGTTTGAGGTGGGACTGCAAAGCTGGCATGAATTTCTTTTTCCTTCACAATTTCGTAGATGGAAGATTCATTCTTGCCTTAGGTCTTAGCAGTCTTGAGCATATGATTTTTACTTTTCTTTTTAAATAGAGAACTTCCACCTTTTCACTTAAAGGAAGGATTTTACGACTTCTCTTTGGCATATCTGAATTGCCAGCATCACCACTTTTGCACTTTGGAGCCATTATTAAGTAAAATAAAGATTTACTTGAACATAAGCCCTGTGGTACCATGGCAGTTGATCTGATAACTGAGCCGGCTACTAAGTGACTAACTGGTCGGTAGAGTATGTAGCATATATATGCTGAACAAGGGGATGATTCACAACCCAGGTGGGATGGAGCAAGATGGCGTGAGATTGCATCATATAGTGCAGAATGGCTTACAATTTAAAACTTATGAATTGTTTGTTTCTGCAATTTTCCATTTAATATTTTCGAACTGTGGTTGATCACAGATAAGTGCAAATGTGAAAAACAACCACAGAAGAAGGGGACTACTGTACTATTTGTAGAATTCAGTGAGCCATGCAGTTTTTATCAGCACGTGTGGGTGTTCACTAATTATGTGTTCTACATGACCTGTTCCCTTTGCCTGGAGTGTTGCCTACACCTAGAAAACCCTTATTCGTCCTTCATAACCCATCTTGAGGGCCATCTCTTTCTTTCTTTAGTGCTTCTGGACAACTAATTTATTACCTATACTGTGCTTCCTCTGTACTTAATTCATGCCAATATTGAATTTACCCTATTGATTATAATTCCTTGTTTACAGGTCTGCCTCACTTACTAGATTACTCAGTAAATGTGTGTTGATTTAAATGGAAGGAAGAAGCAGAGACACAGGTAGCAAAAGTTCCCTAAAGGTTCTCTGCAGGGGAGTGAAATAAAGCACAAGAGAAAGTGTATTGTCCAAAGTGAAAAAAAAGTGTCTTCCATCTAAAATATTTTCACATCCTTTACTGAATTTTGTGAGATAACAGAATGTTAGAACTGGAAGGGACCTCAGAGTGGTGAAAAGAACATGGGACTGAGAATAAGAACTCGTGGTGTCCCAGCCTTAGGCAAGTCACTTGAACATATTCTGACTACAGCCTCCTAAGCTACAAAAAGGCATTTGGACAAGATGTCTTTTCATTTACTCATCAACAGATATTTATTTAGAACCTACCATGTGTCAGGTGATGAGGATACGGTGTGAACATGATCCTGCCTCATGGAGCTAACATAACTACAAGAGACATTAAACCTCCTTATTTAATTACAACTGTTGTAAGTCCTATTCACATGTACAGAGTGCCTTGAAATGAAATAACAGAGGGACCTGACTTAGTTTGGTTCTTGTGTTTGGTTCTCTAACATTTGAATTGAGGTTTTAAAGGAAGAGTAAGAATGAACTATGAGAGGGTGGGGTGAGCTCAGTCCAGGTAGAAGGAATAGCACATGTGAACCCAGAGGAAAGGAGGACATTGTACTAGAGTATAGTGAGAAAATGGGCAGGAGGGAAAGTGGCAAATAATTATTTGGACCAGACCCCAGGTCATGTCAGATCTTGAAAGACCTGGTAAAGTTTTGTTTTTATTCTAAGTACACTGAGTTTTAAGCACACGTCTCTAGTTGATGTGTAAGAATGGAGTGGGGAGAGGGTGGAGAGATGTGATTTGAGGATTGGTTAGAAGGAGGTCATTCTAGTAGAATGAGAGGTGATGGTGGCTTCTACCAGGGTGATGCTAGGAGAGATAGAAGGGTTTGAGAGAAATTTAGATGCAAAATTGACAGGCCTTGCTAACTTTTAATTTTGGTGTTACACAATTCCACCCTTCTCATTTGAATTTTCTCAATATACTAAGAAAAAATCCAGAGCCAGCATTATTTCCATCACATGGGGAAAGGTGTAGGCAAAAATCCCACTTATTGAATACGTGCAGTAGGCTCTGTTGTAGTGTTTTGAATATGTTTTTTATTTCTCACCATGTCTCTGAGACAAGAGGAAGAAACTGAGGCTCTAAGAGGTTGTCATAAGATCACAAAGCCAGTGAGTGGTGGAACTGGATTTTACCTCTGGGATCTCTAGTTGGATCTCGAGTCCAAACTCGAATTTTCCACAGTGACAGAGCAGGGCTAGAATCTAATCTTTCTGACTTCTCTTCTGTTGCACATGTAATCAAGAGGGTTGGGCAAAGCCGTTGCCTGATTGACCTGATTTTCTGGGCTAATAACAGTTTTTTGGTCGTTGTGCCTTTGCCTGTAATCGTGTGGGATCTTTTATGTCATTTTTTAGTTGTATGCTACATTTCTCTTTACTGATAAGAATCAGTAAAGTTTTAGGCCATGCTCCAAATACAAACTGGTTGAATGTAGGCTAAGAGGGTCATGTCGAAATTTACTCCTAGAAGTAGAAACAGCCTAGGCAGTGGCCTGATTTACCTTATTCTCTTTACAGATGAGGAAACTGAGATTTAGTATCAGTGACTTCCTTGAGACCAGATAGTGACAGTGAGATTCGTGTGATTCAGCCCTCAAAGGCTGCTTACTGCTCATTGCTAAAATAGTGCATTAAAGATTCAAAAGTGTAGAAGTGGAGATTCAGTCACTTAAACCCTAAGGCACTTGTCCAAGAAAACAGTCTTCTCTTAAAATATATATGAACTCCGTAAACCTCATAGGTAACCGTGATGTATATTGTATACTGTGCCATGTTGCTTTTAAAACCAGATCAGGTGTTTTTGGACATTAGGAAGTTATCTACCCTATTTAACAACAATTTTTAAAATACTGCAGAGTATATTATCCATGTAAAGGTTTCCTTTCTCCCCGGCCTTCATTTCAGGACATCTTAACTTTTACTCTCAATTAGCTCAGACATTAACTGAGGAAGGACTTAATAACTAATCAGTCAGTGGGTAACAGACTTTAAGAAAACGAAAGCTTTGGGGCTCTTTTATACCCAGGGTGCTAGACACTGGAAGACTAGGTTTGAGTGCAAGTGAGTTTCTTTGATACCATTTCCCAGTCTTCTCAAGTAATGCCTTCTTTGCTCATGATTCTCCTCTCACCGTTTGCTTGATGTGGTTTTAGAAATTAAAGATGATTGTGATAGAAACAAAGCTAAGTATTAATGCCCTGGAATGTTTGGATGCTAGTGTGTAGTAAGTTGATATCTTATAGGAGAGGTGACTGGACCAGATAACAAATAGGATGTGATAAAGTTTAAATAAAAACACTTTTCCCCATCTAGAGTCACATACTGAGTTTTCCTCTGGCTCTCAGCTTCTTCCCTCCAACTTCTTTCTTTTATTGCCTTAGTTTGGGGCAAGTACCAAATGATGATTTCTCCATTTGTGCTTCTACTTTTGAACATATGTACTTTAAAAGCCTGTGGTGAGTGATGGTATTTGAAAGTGATTCAATATGGGAATTCTGTCTCAAGAAAACTCTTTATCCACAAATGGATGGGTCTTGTCTTTCTGTGTTTCTTTTTCTGTTTTCTGCCTCTGTATACAAACCTCTCTCACTTTAATTTCATCTCCCTTTAACCATGTATATTTTTGTTATATTTAATGTCATTTTTATTTGGGTAGAGAAGCAAAACATTTTCTGTTTATATCTGTGGTTAAAGTTGATTGGCACTAAGAGACCCTAGTGTATTTTTTCAATGAGTCATTGGCCCTTGCTAGAGAAGAGACACCTACTTCAGTATTCCTAAATATTGAAGAAGTGAAACGTTCCAAGAAACAAATTTAATGTTAGTCTGTTAACACTAGACAGGAAGAAAAGGAAGAATTCTTCTCTAAATTTTGTGAATGATTTTCTTGCTTTCTATGCAGAGGGTGCCAAAAAAATGTATACACATTTTAAAAAAGGAAAACTGTATTAAAATTGTAATACTCAATATATACCGATAACAAAAGATGAATACAAGTCATGTTTGACTTCTGTAATTATAAGAAGTGATCAAAGTGGTTACCATCAGCATCCAGACACTTCTGATTACAGCGAACTACTGCTTGAGCAACGTTGACCAAAGTGTCCCCTTATATACATTTTTTTGATACCACCGGTATTTGTCAAACATTGAAAGAATTGTTCCAAGCCTGATTAATAGGCGCAATGCTGACAAACATAAGAACTTTTAAATACTAACAGTTTTGCTTTAAATTGAACAATAGTTGAATGCATTTTTTGAAACAGTGGAGTGTGTTTTAGAAATTTAATTCTCACAAATCATTTAAAGGCTTTTAAGTCCCTAGAACTTTGGAAATTCTTTGTTTCAAAGGGAGAAATAAGCCTGACAGTGTGAATTTAATATGCTGGTTGTGTAATCTGATGAATGATACCCATCAGTTGCAAAAGGGAATTTATATAATTTCGAAATCATGGGCTTGGTTATATTTTAGAACGTCAGATCCTTCTTTGCCAAAGTCATAGTAACTACTAAGGTTTGGCATCCTTTCTGTCTATATGCCTCCCAACCCACTCCAGAGCATTGAGAGAAAAAGATATTGAGTAGTAACTGACCACCAGACACTAATTTCTCTTGGTTCCTGACTTAAATAGAAAGAACAATACTTAAATTTGCTCTCTGACTCACTCTTCCTTTCTTCACTTTTTCTTTTCTCCCTCAGTAGACACTATTGCAAGTTGTTATTTAACTATTGAATCTTTTATAAAAGGACTTCTAAGGTTGCTGATATTTTCCCCCAGGTAGTTTTCTCATTAAAATAATTCTTTTTCCAGGATAGTTTCTGTTTTGGGGGCTCCAAATATTCTATTCTATTCTATTCTATTCTAGTAGCTCTCATCATTGAAAAATAGACATTTCTGAGTAACTGAGCATTAACTTACACCGTTTTTGGTAGGACCAAAAAAGACCTGCCTAGGAAGTTTTTTCACCAGTGCTTAAACATTTACATGTAGAGGAATTCAGTCTTGTATCCAGACAGTTGATTTTTGCTACAAGGTAATATTTGATAGACAGAAAAATAACATTGGAATTAAAGTTGTCTGCTTTTACTAAGCATCATAAATCTAAAAGATTTACACAATCAGAAATAGAAAAAGAGTATCATTAATATATTTTTAAAATGACAAAACTTCGGATTTAAGTTGACTTTTTGAATCATCGCACTTCAAGTAAGGCTGAGATTATGAAATACAGATAAGAAATTCAACAAATGGAAGAAATTATATCAGAAAATACATGTAATAAAGCAATCTGTAAAGGACTTTAAAATAAGTATGTTTCCTAATTTCAGAGAGGTAAAGGAGGGACCTTCATCAATGAAACAAGAATAAGTTTAAAAATTGACAATTATAAAACCGCAATTAGAATTCCTAGAAATGAAAAAAATGTAATTATGAATTCAGGGGGACAAATGGTAGACTGAAGGTAAGCTGATGAGTGAGTCAGTAAGCTGAAAGATCTTACAGGCATTCTCCTGAATGTAGTACAAAAAGATAAAGAAATGGAAAGTATGTAAGAAATATTAAGAGACTTGGAGAATTGATTCTGAAATTCAACCGCTCTTTGGTGGGAATTCTAGAAAGAATAACATGTAGAAAAGGCAATGTGTGAAATAACAGTGTCTGAGACTTTCTCACTGTTAGAGCAGTCTAAATTGATTATCTTGACATATCATAATAAAACTTCAGAACAATAGTATAAATAAAGAAAAAATATCCTAAAAGCTAATAATAATTTAAAAAAAAACAGATTACCTACAAAGGCACAATAGTAATACTGGCTGAAATAAGATAATGGAACAATATCTCCCTAGTGCTAAGGAAAAGTAACTGTCAACCTAGACTTTTATGCCCAGCCAAGCTATTTATTATTCATGAGTGAGGGGGGGAAATATCAGACAAAGGACTCTAAGATTAACAACCATGTTGTGTTCTTGTTGAAAGAACTTCTAAAGGATATACTTGAGTCACACTCTAGAAAGATCATTTTGGCTGTTTTGTGGAAAATAGCTGCTGAAGTGGGAGAAGAGGAGAGTGTGATGGAAAGAGTGGAAGCAGGAAGACCAGACTGGAGCCTAATGTAGTAGTCCAGATGTGAAATCACAGAGATTTGCTTGGTACATCTTTTTCTGTCCCTTTACTTTTAATGTATTGGGTTATTTCTGTTGTAGGTGTAACTCTTAAAGACAGCACACTACTCGATAAAATACAGAATCCTTACTAAGGTCCAAAGGGCCCTCTGATCTGACCTTCCAGGCTACCTTTCTGACCTGTTTAACTATTGCTTGCCTGCCTGTCACCCTGATTTACCCACGCAGGCTGTGTTGCTTTTTCACAACACAAGCATTTTTCCACCTTGGATTTGTACTCAAATCATTTCACTCAGATCTCCATTGAAATGTCATTTATGAGAAAACTTTTATGACCATCCTATCTAGAATGTCACTTCCATCACCATCTAATTTCGTCCCTTTTTCTTTATAGCACTTACAGCTATCTGGAAAAATATACAAATTCATTGATTTATTTTCTGTGTTTCTCACTAAATGGTAAGCTACTTCAGGTGAAAAACTTGGTCTTGGCGTGGCCAGTTAGCTCATTTGGTTAGAGCGTGGTGCTAATGACACCAAGGTTGCCGGTTCAATCCCCACATGAGCTTCTGTGAGCTGCACCCTCATTAAAAAATAAAAAAAAAAGGAACTTGGTCTTATTTCCTCTATATTCCCTAGAGTGGTACCTAGTACATGGTAGGTGTCTGTCTGGTTCACATTTGTTGACTGGGCACTTTACATGATATATAATAATATTCCATTTTAAAGAAGAGGAAACTAGGGCACAGCGAGATTAGTTCTCACACTGGTAAGTGGTGGAGCTGGGATTAAATGAAATAAATACTAACAAAAATAAAACCAGTAGGCATTATTGATAATATTGTCCAATATTGGTGTGTCTTGCCTGCTTACCTACAAGCTCCCTAAGGATTGCATTATTTCTCTACTGACTGTACAGCATATAGCAAATCCCAAGTAAAACATTTGCTGAATAGATGAAATATGTTCACTGTAATAAAGACAATAGGTTATCTTGTCCAGCTTTTGTTTACTCTTTTTTTGTTGTTCATTTATCTTTGCAGCTTAGAGTGTTTATATCTTGGAGGAAACTTCATCAAAGAAATCCCACCAGAATTAGCAAATCTGCCTTCTCTAAATTACTTGGTATTATGTGACAACAAAATCCAAAGTGTGCCTCCTCAGCTGTCACAGTGAGTAGTTTTAGGCAGTTAATATATACAGTAGGGTTTATATGTAGTAAAGAACTTCATGTTTTCAAAGTAAATGATAACATGAGAATTACAGTTCTGAGGTTTGCTGTGAATTGGGTTATTTATTTTTAATGTTACTTTTAAATGCTCTGGTTTACTCCTCAAAATATTTGTGTAGCCTGTTTTCTGCAGTCAAAAACAGAATATTGTTTTGGCACAGATTTCCCAAGTTTTATGGGATTTTGTGGATTTTATATTTGATATGAAACATTTCTGTCCTAATGAGATAAATGTAAAGGATCTTGATTCTGGTTGCATTTAAAGTCATTCCTTTTTTGGGTATCTGAATGATAAAACATTCCAAAAACAATCTTTAAAGCTAGCATTTATATTTCATCTATCACATCAGAATACTCATTCTAAATTCTCTAAGATTCCATGGGCAAAAGTCCTTCATAACATTTATAAATCTGCACTCTGATCTAGTTTCAGCACCAGTTTATTTTATTTCCATCGACCTTAATCTTAATTGCTCATGCTTATGGGGAAATCAAGTACTTCACTTAACTTTCTTGTACTCTTGCTTCAAGTACTCTTGCTTACCGCCGTTGGGTTTTGTGCTGCATTCATTCTAGGTTGCATTCGCTTCGTTCCCTCAGTCTTCACAATAACTTGCTGACATACCTGCCTCGAGAAATCCTCAACCTTATTCATTTGGAAGAATTGAGTTTGCGAGGAAATCCGTTGGTTGTTCGTTTTGTTAGAGATTTAATCTATGACCCTCCGACTCTCCTGGAATTAGCTGCACGGACCATTAAAATTCGAAATATTTCCTACACTCCTTGTGATCTTCCTGGGAATCTTCTTAGATACTTGAGTTTAGCCAGCAATTGCCCAAACCCAAAGTGTGGAGGTAAGTTATATCAGTTTCCTTGTTTCCCATTCATTTAGCTATTTTTAAAATTGATGATCCAAGTTGTTGTTTTTTTTTTCATTAGCTGTCTTATTTCAGAGAAAGTTAGTTAGTCTCTGGTTGCCTCATCCTTTCACCCTTTTACCAGAAAGACATTTCACCCTGTCTGAATTAATTTCTTTCTTTCTCTTTCTTTCTTTCTCTCTCTCTCTCTCTCTCTCTCTCTCTCTCTCTCTCTCTCTCTCTCTCTTTCTTTCTCTTTCTTTCTCCTTCCTTCCTTCCTTCCTTCCTTCTTTCCTTCCTTCCTTCCTTCCTATTCTTTTCATAGTACTTTACGATTCATACACAAGGAAAAGACCTCGAAAGTCTCATCCTGTCTTAGAACTGTCATAAGATGGTAAACACTTTCTTTGAAAAGAAGCACAAAGGAAGCATAAGTCGTCCTAATAGCTTAAAAAGTCTTTCTAAAATGTGTAGCCACCTTTCATATTTATTTGAAGGACATGTGCTTAGAGTCACCATTCTGAGTATCAGGTAGCTTTACAGAGGATGATTCAAGATATATGAGAATGGACTGAATGTGTGCCGATTTCGGAGTGTATCCTGGAATTTTATATTCTTTTAAATTCATGGTTCACAATTTATTGAGTTAAGACATTTGGAGAGAATTAAACAAATGTTACAATGTAAGGCAGAGAAGTAGGAATTCAGTGTACTATTGGAAATCAAAAAAGGGAGAGAGTACATTTAATTACATCTGGAAAACATGAGACGATTCTTAAAGTATGAGTTGGATTTTCATAGGGTAAGATTGAGGATAAGAAACTTTCCAGATGGAGAGTAAAATTGGAGATGAAACAGTATGGGGCAGAATGTTGGATGAGTAATAATTTTGCTTAAATGTACAGTTAGGGTAGTAATGAAAGGAAAGAATAAAAGATACTTGAAGCCAGGTTATCAAAGGGCCTGGAGTGCCAGGGGGTGTGGGTGGGAGTTGGTGACGGAAGGCGGGTCATTCTATTTTGTCTCATGAAAGACTACTACTAAAATAATCCAATCTGATGGGGGTGCAGAAATTTTTTACTGTTGTATGATAAATGTAGGTGCTGAGGAAATGCTACATAATGATGATCAGAGCCATGTGAGATTTTCCCTGGAAGTCCCATCATGTCTTGAAATTATTATAAGGTTAAAAAGGAAAAAAAATGATTTAAGTTCCTGAAAGAATATTAGAAAAAAGACACAATTGGTATAAAAAAGACAATACTCTGAGCCATTTCCGGCCACTCACTCTTAAAAGTAGAGGTTGCTGTGCTGTGCCAGAGCTACTCTCTGTGGTTTTCTTTCCTAAGTTGGCTTTAACAGTGGCAAGGGACAAGATTCACACCAGGCCTTCAGGCTTAATAGGCTGTAGCTAATCTCTTCTTTAAGTCTGTCTTTCCCGGAAGTGGCCCTGTATAAGAATTCTCTTTTTTCTCTTAAGTGGTTTCTTAATCTCTTCAATATACTGATGTCATTTATCGTACAAACAAAAATAAATTAAAAATTAAAAATTTGAGACAATATATAAAATGAACCATTGACGTTTTCTCCTTCAGACTCATTACTGTTATTGAACTCTATACAAAAGTAGTTTTATATTTTGTGAGACACTTTCTTTGTATAGTCTGAGATCTTACAAATGACGGTATTGTACTATTTTAGCTCATGGTAATTCTGTAATGTTTTATTTTGTTACTTCATCTGTTTTCAAGAAGCTAGCACATTTTGGAGGAGGTTTATTATCAATATTGATTGACCAGTTTATTGAATTTATCTACTTTCCTAAATTGTTCAAAGTGAATTTCCCTTTTTAGAAGCTATGAGTTATACTTAATTTATAGGATTAGAAAATTAGAAAGTTAATGGGGAAGTGTTAGGAAAAAAGTAAGTAGAAATCATTATTTCTCCTTTGCTTGGACCCCATCAGATTTTGCCCCTTATGTGCTACACACAGAGTAGTTGGTGTCAGAGGAAACTTAGGTAAGGCATAGAAGTTGAGATTCCTCTCCAGAGAGGTGATGGGACCCAGAATTCTAGATGTTCTGGTTATTCTATAACTATTGTGAGAGCCTTCATGGGTTAGAGATGTGCAGTATCTTTAAGGAGCAGCTGGAACCCTGAGACACAGCAACCTCTGCTTTCTGCTTAGCTCTAGCCATATTTTTACGTACTTAGAGGGCCACAGTTCAGGAGCACTAAATTAGGAATCAGAAGAGCTGATTACTAGTTTCAGTCTACGTAATATTATATAATTGTGTGAAAATCAAGTGAGGCCATTAGTGAAACAGCTTTGAAGCCTATAGATTTAGAGCCTGTGGAAATGTAAGATAGCATTTTGATTCTTTTAATTTTGCTTCCCAATAATAAGAATGGGTACCAAAAGTCGTCTCCTTTCTGCAAATTTAGTGTATAACAACTAATTCTTGATTATTATTAAAGAAGCTTTGTGGGATTTTTTAAGTTTCTTGACTGTGGAGTAGTATCAAGGAGTGGCTTGGTTGACAGAGGAAGGGTACTTTAGGTGTCCTGTCATCTCTATAAGCCGGTGTCCACCCAGTCACCCAGAGAAAACAAAATAAATAAACAGTGCCAGCTCCCTTTAAGATAAATCTCCTGGCCTTCTCCTAGCAGCTAAAATGCCACCCCTGAAGCCTCCCAATATTTCTACAAACAGCTATGGAAACATCTAGTTCTGCTGAAGATTCACAAAAGAGAAGACTGTATGTGACATTTCTACAGAATGCAGGAAAAACGGTTGAAAAAGAAATTGGCTTTTGCTTTATAATGATTACTTTGTACTTCTTCCTTCTTCTCTCCAGGAGTCTACTTTGACTGCTGTGTCAGACAAATAAAATTTGTGGACTTCTGTGGGAAGTACCGCCTGCCCCTGATGCACTACCTGTGTTCGCCGGAGTGCTCTTCCCCTTGCAGTTCTGCCTCTCACAGCTCCACATCCCAGAGCGAATCGGACTCGGAGGACGAAGCTAGCGTTGCTGCACACAGGATGCAGAAAGTCCTTCTGGGCTGAGAACAGTGCTGGGAAACACTTAAAAGACTGAGCAAAGGTGGTTAGAAAAGAAAATAGACTTTGAAGTTATCTAGAAACCATATCTTCATCTTGAATGTCCATAAAAGAGTCGGGGGTGATGTGAAATATTTTGTTTTCGTCCACCCATTCAGCAGGAATGAATCCAGTTCCGTGTTTGGATTCCTTGAATGTAATTCACTCTGAATGGCAGTTTCAGATTTGGCTGACTGCCTGCAATTTTCACTCCAGTTTTGCATGACTCACATAGCAGACTAAAATATTCTGAAGAGCAGTGCTATAATAGACCATGAGTGGTGTAACTTGTGACAGTTGAGACTAAGAAAGAAATGATAAAAGCTGTAATTATTACCAGAGTTGTCGTTGGGGTTAGGTTGAACACTATACCATGATAGAAGTAGCCCTCCTTTGATGTATTGCCCATATGTTGAGATTACAGAGCTATTCAGATAAGCTCACAGATGGTTACATAGGACCCAAACCTTTCTGACCTACTAACTGGTAAAGTGGGGGATATAACCTTATGTGGGATTTTAAAACTCTTCAGTTCTGCTTCTTCATTCTATATGACTTGTTACCTTTAGGTAATCCAGCAATGACTGTGATAGTGCCTTAAGAAATATGCTTTAACAGAACTAGGGAAACAACTGTTTAACATCTGAGCTCATGGCCACCTAACTTCATTTTTTGTTTAAACATGAAGTAATCCCCTATAAATCACTTTTACACTTAATGGGAGGCCATTCTCTTGATCATTCTGTTCATCATAACACAGAATAATAGTTTTTGATTGAAAAATCCGATTTCTTTTGACAGAAAAGAGATGTAAGCTAGTAAAGCTTCTTTATATACGAGTGGAAAACTGATTTAAAAATTTTTAACAATCAGGTATGACTCCATTGCCTGTGTGTATTGAACTGTAACTTTTTCTACATTTTAAAGAAACACTAGAAAAATATTACAAGCCAAATAAAATTGGGGCCAACAATTATTGTGTTTGTACACAATAGAACAATTTCCAAAACCAGTTTAGCCATGGAATATTTTTTGAAAATAATGTATTGATAATATATTTAAAAAATAGATTATACTGCTATACTTTAAGGATATAACTACATTATATCCTTAAAGTATAGCAGAAAAATGACTTCACAGATTAATTGCTATTAGAAATGACCAAATTTTTAATTAATTTTAAATGCAATAAAAATTGAATAATAGTCCAATTATAGGTTAATATTATAAAATAAAATAAAATACAAAACACATACTAGCAATCATTAGATCATTAAACCCATAACATGATGGTTTGTTGGTAAATGTTACCTGTACAGTAATATGCATGTCAGAAATACATTGGAACATGAGACGATCTCCCCTCTGACTTGCTGACATTCATGACTGGGCACGCAATTTCTTAAAAGCAGATTGTTGTACAATAATGATATGTACGTACATATATTAGGTTTTTGTCATACATATTTTATTTTAGAAGAAAATATATTGTAGGATAGTTCAGGGTTTGTTTATTATATGTTAATTCATGAAACAGTTTCATGACTGCAGGTGTGAAACGCTGCTATAGTGAATTCCTTCTTCCCTCTTGTTATAACGTAAGATTCTTTTTTCCTTATGATTCAGAAATTTTCTATACTATATAAGTAATCTAGTATGTTTCTACTGCCTAGCAAAGTAGTACATGGGTGATTATACCATACCATGGAAGTAATGAGAAGTCTGTACTTCTCCATTTAAGCCACAGCAAGCTGCATATTACAAAATTAGGAATGATAAAGATGACTTACGCAGTGTCTAGTGGCAAGCCCCAAATGTTTTGTAAGTAAGTGACTTAGTTTAGATACATAAAATATTTTCATAGAAAATAGTGTATTCATAGTAAAATAGTCAAATTAATAGGACCAAAATTTTCTGGCTTAAATGCCTCAGTTTACTTCCTAATTCATTACCAACTTGACCTAAGAGCTTGGGTAATCTTCTGAAAGTTAGTCTTTGTAAAATAAATGGGTAGGTATGTAAATATGGTATTTAACCTTACATAACTCTTTCCAGCTTCCTAGAAAGAAGATACACTGATTGAGCTTTTACAGATGTAAATAGGTCTACCCAGGAATAGTTTCTAGCCTTTGCTGTATAATGTGGATGTATACTATAGTATACAACAAAACACCTTTCAACAAAATGTTTGTTATGTTTCTCTGTATGTACATTTGAAAATCTAAGGTAAGTGTCTACTGCCTTTGGTTACTTTTACTGAAATCTACATTATAGCTGTTAGTTTTATCTTTTTTTTTTAAAGTCTTTGACCTAAACTTTACAAGAGAGGCTCATAATTTCTAAGATTTTTCCTGTGTTTCCCCCTACCTTCCCTTTTTTCATAACTGATGAGCTGATTAACCAGAGCTGAGATCAAGGGACTTGATATACTAGAAACGAGATACTCAGCTCCTGAGTCATATAGCTGACTATTTAAAATTACAAAATGATAATCTTTATTTCTTAAGTCACATGTTTGTGTTTAAACTATAGTTAGTAAACTTTAACTGTATTTTTTGAGATTTATAGAATCTGCACTAATTTCCATAGTGAAATAAGTTTTTATATTGCTACACTTGTACAATTTTGGTCACTTAGTGACCAAAACTTAGGTGGATAAAACTACTTAACCAAAGCATTAATGTGTTCAGAATGAAATTCTTCAGTGCTAGTATTTGAAACTAAAATGGGTACATCAAACATTCTTAGTAATCTTTATTCCTTAGAATTCAGTTGTCATTGTCACCAAACTGAGTTGTGAAATAATCCTAGGTTTTAGGAAATAGTAAGATTAACTGATATGCTACGAACGTTTCGTGGTGCCAGAGAATGGCTGACCTAAGAACAAGCTAGTCAGGGTTCTCAGTATTCCCTGTATTTGAATGGTGGAGGTAGGTCTGAGGGTTACTGTTCATATTTAACTTCTAAATGTGTGCGAGAGGAGTCTTTTCTAAAATTCTTATGTTTGAAACTTTTTAAATTACCAAATTTAAAAGTAAAGACTTGCGTTGTAAACTGTATCTCAAATTCGAGAAATTTGTTTTGATGTAAATAAAAGTTAAAAGCATTTCACACTAGTGCATTGTAATACTGCAGACCAGTTCCACCAAACATTGTAAATATTAATTTTAAACAAAAGGAGAGAAGGCAAAGGCTCATTGCTGGAGTGTGAAATAAAAGGAGTCTTTTAAAGCAGCAAAGGGCAGGGAAAAAGAAATCACCAAGAATATCCCTGAGCCAAGAAAGTCCTTTAAAGTAGTAGTGAATTGTTTTAAAATTAAGTGGTCCACTAACTACCATCTGAAAGCCTTTATCACTAATTTCTTTAGTTTCTGCTATTGGGAAGATTGTCCACCTCCCTCCATAATGAAGGGCCAAGAAGTAATAGGATTTTCTTAGAGCCAGCCTTGCTCTTTCCAAAGGGAGAACGTAGTATCTCATTAACCTGGAATTTGTGGTACAACCTTGGTTAGTGTTTACCTTTTCACTGTGTAAAAAAGAAAAAACACTAAACATAATTACTGCAAATAAAGTTTGATCTTTTAAACATTTTATATAAAAAGTTATTCCTAAATAATGAGATCCTTTGCAGGCAAAACTATCAGTTATAGTATGTGTATGTAAAATTAGTTAAGCTGCATTTGTTTAGAAATACCTAGTTTTTAGGTTAATCACCCCCTTCTTATCCCAAAATTGAGATTTTATTATGGCAATATAAATATTTAGTCCCATTTAGTCAAAAATAGTGAGCTTTTGATAGTAAGCTATTTGTATAGGTTTTTAGGCAACATGATCTGTAATGCATAGTTCTGTTCCCTCTATAAAAAAGTACTTGACCTTCACTGTTTCTGCATTAGGCACTATACTCGGTAACATTAATGTGATGAATTTAATAGCATTCGATTTTGTATTATCTTTAGAGTCATGATCTTTTTAAAGGTAGCAGTGTCTTCAGTTGTACTCAGAAAGTATGTACCTTAAATCCTCCATTCTAGACCCAAAGTTTGGGGAACTATGTCATTTAATAAGTTGTGACAGTGTTGTCATCCTTTGCATTTGACTTGAGGAGAAAAACTGGGATCCTTCAGGGAATTAATGTCTATGAGTCTTTGAGTCTAATGTCTATGAGTCTAGGTCTTCTGGAGAGGAAACCCCAATCATGCATACTGTCAGAGGAGGCCAAAGCCATAAGGAAAGGACCCTGGAATAAAATCATTGAATGGGTATGTTCTCTTTCATATTATTTCATAAAGAAAATTCATCTGCTACCACTAAAGGATGACAACAGTTCCTAATCATATTGTTAACAACATTATACCTATAAAGACACTGCCATGAGGCCTAGCATGTTTTGTGAGTGGCTTCTTTGTAATACTAGGTTGAAGGGGAGGGTTTTTTTTAGTATCTCTGCATGTAAATATCTTCATTCTTTTTCTCTCTCCTTGGTCCATATTGCCAAGAATTGATGTAGAAAATAACAGCTCATTAACAACACATTATACATTATTGAACACTCACAGGGTAATATTGATTGGGTGCTACTAGACTTTTACCTAGCATTGATTTGTCTCTGTTTATCATAAGAGACAGTATTCAATCCAGTAAATATTAAAATGTATTAGTTTAATGAAGGTTATTTATATACCATCATGCCAGAAGGCCATGATTAGAAAAACCATCTGTATTCACCAGAACTTATTTTCTTCCTTTGGCTGTGAATAAATGGGATAAAATTCCAGTTGGGGAAGAAACTAGGATAAGATTGATATCACTATTGTTAGTAGTACAAAAACATTACTAAATTGGTTAATTCTTCTGTCTACAATTGATGTTTTAAGAGAATCCTTTCAGTAACACATGGATAACATTGATGTGTTACTGGGAAGGAATATTAAACTCAACAGCCACTTTACAACAATCATGGAGAGACCTGTGTACCTGCGACTGGTGTTTGTGGCATTTCTGAGCCCACTTTGTATTCATGAAAAACAAAAACATAATAGGAGGAATATTTTAAATCAGTATTTTAAGTTTTTTACAGTTTGAGACTTTAAAGTATCAACAAAGGGTATTGAAAATATATGTACTTTTACTTTCGTCAAATTGCTTTTTATCTGATTTTTAAATTCTCTGTATTTGAAGTCTTGTGGATTAGGAATATCTATATCTGGATATATAGATATTTAAAACTTAATGGTACCAATAAATGTAATTCAATTCGATTCAATAATTTTTGCATCAAATTTGTATATTATCTTGTAATGGTAAGTGCTCTAAAAAGACTGCTCAAGCCACTTGGATTCTATATCTCCTTTATTCCCCCCCGGACACACAAAAAATATGATCTTATATTAACTAACCCTCTGTGTGACTTTTGCTGTATCAAACATTGTGCCATATAGTATTAAAAGTGTTTAGTTGAAATTGATTCTATTCTGTAAAAGTAACAGTATTTTAGTTTTACTTGATAAACATTTATTTACAAAAACTAAAATTATAATGTTCGTATTTGCCTGGTTACTTACTATACTGTTTCTCACCTGTTTATTGAATTTTTCAATACATGAATATACACATTAAACATATATTAGCATTTACTCTGTGCTAGATGCAAGGAATAAAAGATAAATTAGACCAGGTCCCTTTCTACTAGAGTTCTTTCTGCTTCCACAGTTTTAACAGACTTATGAGTGCATGTCTAGTAATAAACTGGTGAGAACAATTTGCTAAGGTCAGTTACGTCTTGCATTTAGTCCAGAATCAATCTTAGCACAAAGTAGTATAGTACCAACTGAGCAACATTAATATTACAGTATTTAGTATTCTTTAGTGCCATTATTTTGGTGACTCTAGAAACCTGACCTTTTTCTAGATTCCAGAATGTGGAAGAATATTGTGGTTGGTTATAAACTGAGGTAAACAGAGAAAGATATACTTTTTCCAACACAGCTAATATTTCAAATTTGCTGAGATTGAAAAAACTCAGCACTTCCCTGGTTATTATATAGGGAAGCTTCTTGGTAAAGATAGGCTCAGAAATTTGAGGGCACAAGAGAAAAAACATTGGGTATAACTGATCTCTTTTTTTTTCTTTTCTCCTGAGGATAAAACTGTTCCCTAACCTGCCTAGTTAGGGATGTTATCAGAACAGTGTCAGCAGAACATTTTCTTCTTGAACTGTGTCATGTGGGGTCTCAGCTCCCGCTCCCCACAGAAGAACGCAGGACATGGTGAGGCCAAAAAGGAACACCCACAGAGCCCTAAATAGGGGAGTCATACCACTATAGTCTCGGTGGTGGCTGGGTTGGAGACACAGGAGACAGGAGCCACACCATCTACAAACCTCCATCCACTTTTCTGCCTGCCCACCAACCAACTAACCAACGCAGTCACGGCAGTTATATCAGTGGCCAGTTGGCCAACTGGTTACAGCCAACGACCATCCAATCACAGTTGATGGTCATTTTACTACCAGAGCCAGCACCTTTCCAGTGAGGCCGAGAGCCTAGAAACTGCACTCTTGGCTCTGTCCCCACAACTGCTTATCTAACTGTAGATACCAAATAGGCTACCAGAATGTTTCAGAGCATATGAGTGATTTGGATGCGTCTCCCCACATCCTCACGGCCAGCTTCATGAGCAAGTCCACCAGCCTTCCCTAGAATGTTAGAACTAGAAGAAACTAAAGGTCTGAAATTGACTCACTCACTTGAGAGGTGGAAAAATTTAAGTAGGGAGACTTGTCCAAGACTTCACATGGTTGAATCTTGAATCCAAGCCTCTGGACTCACTTCAATGCTGTTTCCACTATAGTATGCTGCTTTCTTTAATACTCTATTCTATGACAGGAAACCAGTAACAGTATTGGTGCTGCATTGTAACAAGTCAGCTGGCGTCAAAGCGATGCTGTCTGCTCTGCATCTCAGTGTGTGCACATCTGGTGGGAACTCTTAGGTAAGAGTACACATCTGGGTAGCTCATTACTGTGTACAAAGCACATTCAAAAACCTGCCTTACTTAATCCTCTGACGCTGAGGTAAGACCAGATTTGGTGAAGCGTGTCGGTGTGGTTTATCACACCCTTTCCCTCCTCTGATTGAAACAAAGAAATTGATAATAGACTTGAGAAAGGGATCTAAATATCAGCTTTATCAAATCAGAATTGAGCTGATAGTCTCCTTCAGTTGAATGTAACCAAGCAAATCACACACTCCCCTACAGGGGCTATCTACCCCTCGGTAGCATTCTGCAGGCTGACCAGAGCATACCACAGATCCAAAGGATGGCAGGTCAAATCTTAAACCCTACAGTGCTCCCCAATAGAGAAACTTGGAACAAGTATCATTAGACTTTGGCCATCTAAGCAGACTTGGGCCATAGGAAGTGAAAAGGTGCTAGAAGGGTTTCTTCTGGAAAGCTGTTCTTCACGCTACTTGAGCATTAGAATCACCATGGGAGTTTTCAAAATACTGAAATACCTGGGTCCTAGCCCCAGACAACTGAAACCTGATCCCTAGAAGTAGAGTCTCGGCAGCACCAGTTGTAGAAACTCCCTTGTGTGACTCAGTTGCCCAGCAAGGGAGGTAATTCCTTAGTGAAAGTCCCCTCCTGGTAACTTGATGTCAGTGGACTAGGGTTTTAACGAATGAAGAAATGGGCCTGAAGTGATGAAGCGACTTGTCCAAGTTCTCTTAGATAAAGAGTGACAGAGTTGGGTTTAGAATCCATTCATCTATTTAAAAAAGTTTTTTTTTTAATTGAATGCCTACTTAGGACCAGGCCCTGATGGCTAATGCAATGTTCTTCCCCATGTCAGTCACCTTTTTTTCTGAACTGAAAGTGTTTTGAGAATGTAAGATGGTCAAGTGGATTGGCAGTATTGAAACCAACTGCAGCTAAGTCAGAGTATCGGCTGAATTGAACGCAACAGCAGCAAAGAGATCAACCTGAGCAGACACAAGCATGAAAGGATAGCTTGGTCAAATATTTCAGGTTGTAGCCACAAGGCAGGAGATAGCCTTTCCACAGGTGAGGAAGACTTTCTCAAGTCATTCACTGGTTCTTTTGACCACAGATAAACACATGGCTAACATTAGCAAGAAAGATAAGTGTGGGGACAGAGTCCCAGAGAGCAGTTTCCAGCCTCTCGAGCTCACGTGGAAAGGTGCTGGCTCCGGTAGTAGATGGCCATCAGTTGTGACTAGTTGGCCATCAGTTGTTACTGGTTAGCCCTTGGCCACTGATATGACTGCCGTGGCTGAGCTAGCAGACGTGGATTGCAGTTAGCAAGGGGTTGTTTGGTTGACAGAGAAGCGGACGGCAGGTTGCGGATCGTGTGGTCCTGCCTCCTGTGTCTCCAACCCAGCCGCCAGCGAGACTATAGTGTTATGACTTCCCTATTTATGGCTCCGTGGGTGTTCCTTTTTGGTCTCACCATATCCTGCGTTCTTATGTGGAAAGCGGGATCAGAGTCCCTGCATGACAATAAGGAAATGTAGATTTAAAAAAACTCCCTAGAAGAAAACACTATAGTTAATCCATAAACATATTCCCTTGATAAGAAACAGGAAAGTTCAATGCAACTACACATTTTTATGAGCAATAGGCATAACATCTACCCAAGTGTCTTTTAGATATAGCTCAGACTACATGATTATTTTACTGCTTAAATCTGAATAATCACTTAAGACCTCTAAATATATGGAAGATTTAATGGAAAAATAAACTTGTTCAAGATGCTGTGGAAATTCATGGGAAAGAAAGTATTCTTAAAATGTTACTGTGAATATTTCTTCCTACAAATAAAGACTGGATTTAAAATGTTGCTTTGGGGTTTTAACAGCTGAACGAAATAAAGATATGTGAAGTAAGTTTAACTTCTTGGAAATTAAGCTTATGTTACAGCTAGAAAGCTACCATTTTAGAATTGGGTCCTTATTTTAGCCTTTGTAACGTTGACAATGACGTCTGAGGCTCCTCTTAACTTTAAGAGCCTACAATTATCTGTGCTCACCACTCCTTTCTATTTTTGTAGCTCTCAAACATCTGCAAGCTCTGACATCACACCACACCTTTGTCGTCATCGCTGAGTGGGTCTTTTAACTTGCCCCCTACACGAATGCACATGCAGCCAGGGGCAGCGTTAGTGGAGCAGTGAGAACTTTGCAATCGGCCATTAAAATTCTACTCTTCCTATCACTTCCCAGGGTTTGTTGTAGTGGATGACATGTGAATGGGCGGCTTCGAAACAATCTGTGTTCTTATTTCTGCTGAGGACAGCTTCTCATAAAAGAAAGGCATGTGTGTAATTGAGCAATGGATAAGAATGAATCAGATGACTACTAGATGCCTATGAAGTAAGCTGTGGTGTAGTTGGAAGAACATTTTTAACCCTGGCCTGCTGTAGGAATTTTGCTCTAGTTCTAAGTGATCTCAGAATCAAAGAGTTTGAGAAGTCACCATCCCATCACTTCACACAAGAGGACAAGTCAACCATCAGGGTGAGACTTATCCTATTATTTTTAAAATCCTCACAGATTTTATTTCAGCAATTCTGAAGTTTAACAATTGTCACTAGAGGAAGTATTTCTTAAAGTTCTTGTGATTTGTGCAAGCCAGATTAGATATGGAGGCAACTTTAAATGATTTGTCAGCAGAGAGGCACCATGACACGAGTAAAACAAAGTATATGGTGTGTGAGTTTGTGTGTGCATGTACCCATGCACATGTGCGCTACTCATCATGTGGTTTTGGCACCTGTGTCTGGCTCCAAAGTTTTGCTGCTCCCTTCCTCTCAGTACTTTTGCTGTCCTTTTTCCCAATCCAAAACTCCTCCCACTGCTATAAAAACCAATGCATGCAGGAGTCACACTTCAACAGTTTCTACCCTGTGTTTGTGCAACACTTATTAGGAGGAGAAAAATGAGAGAACAACAGGATCACAGTTCTATGCATGTGAGACACAAAGCCAATAACAAAAGAACTAGACATCAAGCTGTGATAAGTTGAGAAAAGAGAATTCTTTTTTTTTTTTTTTTTTTTTGGAGACGCTTTGGTTTATTCCATACTTGCACAGCCAGGTTCTTTTTTTTTTTTTTTTTTTTTAAATTTATTGGGGTGACAATTGTTAGTAAATTACATAGATTTCGGGTGTACAATTCTGTATTACGTCATCTATAAATCCCATTATGTGTTCACCACCCAGTCAGTTCTCCTTCCATCACCATATATTTGATCCCCCTTACCCTCTGGCAACCACTAAACTATTGTCTGTGTCTATGAGTTGAGAAAAGAGAATTCTTGACAGTGAAGCTTTCAACCTTGACACTGAGAAGCAGACAGGCAAGTGGAGATAGAGGAGGTGATGTATCCAGGAGGAGGAAAGAAGGACAAGGTGCTTCCTTAGCCACTCTTGGCTGATTGATGGGTGCCCCAGTGAGGAAGGTTGGTGATTGAAACCTGAGTCACAGTGAAGTTAAATATGCATATTATTTGTAAATTGCCATATACATGTATGTACATGTTAATTGTAAACCAATCCCAAAGGGAAGATTCACTCTTTTACTTGTTTTTGGTTATCCTTATGTTCTCTCAGGTCAGATGGTCTCTTCAAGGTACTGTTAAGGAGAGGAACTTGAATTGAGTCAAATCAGTATTTACATTCAGATAAGCCCAAATCCTTATGCAATCCTACATATTCATCCACACACCAATATCCATGCAAACATACACATATCTCCCCAAAGACTGCAGTTTGAGCATTGGGCACAGACAGCAGAATGTGCCTGTTACCTTCACTGGACCATGTGGCCCAAAGAGGAATAAATGAGCTTCTAGGTGACACTGCAGGAAGCGCAGAGCTCACTATGGCAGGATAGATTGTTTTTCTCCCTTGAGAGATGCAGAGCCAAAGCTATCTTAGAGCATCTTATATTAATTGTTCTGACATAAAGCAGATGTCTCTTTTCTCAAATCAAGGTTTGGAGGGATCTGCTTGTCATTAATAAGCCTATTAACCCTGATGAGGGTGATTTTCCTATATGTACCCCTTAGCCCCAGGTATCCAGATCCAATCTCTTTACTTTGTGCAACCATAAGCACCAAGACAAGATTAGGCAATCATTGATGCACTAACAGAACCAGAAATACAGGCCCCATGGGTGCATACCCTCATAAAATTAGGCAGTGAGAAAGAAGGTGAGAAGTTCATGTTAGACACAGATGCTGATTTAAGGAAATTCCTTGGTATTAAAAAAAAAAACAAAAGACAAGTGCTTCGCTGAAGACTTCTGTCACTGACATCCTGCTTTCCTTCCCTATCTCTCCTTTTCTTTCTCTTTCTTCTTCTCCACCTTTATTATAATAATGATGTGTGAAGGTCACAGAATTAGATGTGGGGGATACAGAAACAGTCATGTCTTCCAAGGGCTTAGTAAGGTAGTTGAGAACTAGAACACTGAGAAGATGGCAATTTCAATACAGTTGCCGTCTCACCAACTAGCAACTCCAATCTTCTCTCAAATGGCAGTTAAAGCCTATGGATGTATGAATGAAAGTGAGGCTGTGGGCTCTGTATGAGTCCTGGAAGAAAGAAAGGGTGCCAGAACCCCCTTACCAAGGACTACAAGAGACACCATCATTGGAAATGCCCATGACAAGAGCAAACAAACAAACAAACAAATCCAGGGAAAACTTGGCTCTCAGAGATCTTACGAATCCTAAGAGTAAAGGCTGATTTCCACCCTACATGAATGTGTGGCTTTTTTCTGGTCCCAAGGAGACAAGAAGGAACTGAATGGTGGGCCATGTCCTCCCTGCCTCTGAGGCTGAAGCAATCTACAAACACCATTGCTTTATATATCTATAAAGCAATGGGGAGCAGGATCTTCCTCCCTGCTTCAGTAGCAATGTTGTGGACAGCCTATCTCCATACAATGAGCTCAAAGAGGAGATCACTTGCCTTCCGCCTGTCTGTGACTATGACAGCCTCTTAGGACACTCTATAGGCAGCCCTGAGCCTCTCTGAGTCAACAAAGGGATTATCCAAAGGGGCTCAGTAGCGGAGGGGAAGATCAATCAGAAAAGATAAAACATATGCCAAGAAGACACAAGTGCAGGAAAAAATGACCTCTGCAGCCAAGAAGAAAGAATGGAAGAAAGGTTGGGAAGGATGGAGGGAGGGAGCAAGAGAAGGAGGGAGAAAAAGGGAAGAAAAAAGATTCTCCAATTTAATTCTGTGCATGAATGAAAGGACAGAATGATTGCTGTTAAGACCTAAATTAGTGGGCTAGAAGATCAAATGGAGAAAATAAAGTACAGAGCGAAGATGTTAAGCAATTGAAATCATGCAAGAAAAGTAGAGGCGTGAGGATACATCCAAGAGGCTTAGCATACAATATTAGGATCTCTGGATAAAGAAAAAGGCATATAGGAAGGAGAGACAATAATTAAGCATATAAAAGGGGGAATTTTTCTTGGATCAAGAAATACCTGAGTCTACAGATCAAATGGGCTCTCCAAATTTCAAGCTGAATCAATGAACACACACACACACACACACACTTAGGAATATCCTGGTAAGAGTCCTGAACTCTAAGGAAAAAAAGAAATTTTCCCAAGCTTCCACATAGAAAGAACAATTGCTTTATTATTATATATACACACACACACACACATATATATACACAGAATTAGACCTCTTATCTGTAGCCCCAGCAACTAGAAGTTACTGGAATAATATTTGCAGACTTCTGAGAGAAAAGGACTTCTACTCAAGAATTCTCTAACTAGCCAAGGCATCATTCAGCTGTCAGAGGAAAGAAAGATACTTGCAGATATGTAAGAAGTCAGAGACTAATACCTATGTATTCCCATTAAAGAAAATACTTCAGAAGAGGCTCTAGCTAAACAACAGATTTACCATAACAGGGAGTGCGAGATGATAAAGAAGAAAAAAATAGTGGTAGTAAATAGATTGATATAAAGATAGAGATATAGAGATAAAATATAGAGATCATTATAGACTGACAATGTGTATATGTATATACCAAACAACATAACAGCTAAATATATAAGGTAAAAATTATACTAATAATTTGACAGTGTAATTATTATAGGGGAAGACTAATACTTCACAATTGGATAAATCTGGTATATAACAAATATTGGATGACAGAGGCATTGAATAATACAGTCAATAAACTTGATGTAATAGTTATGTATAGAATCTAATATCTGTCAAACAAACAACAACAAAACAGTTTTTTGGTTCCCATAGAATATTTACAAAAATTAGTCACATTTGACAAGAAAACCCTAACAGATTCTAAAAACCACATTCTCTGATCTGCATCCAATAAAGTTAAAAATAATGTAAAGATGTCCAAAACACATGCACAGAAGACATCAAAACAAAATTATATCTATAAAGCAATGAAAAAAACCACACTTTTTACCAAAACCCAAATGTCACAGTGGAAACTGTACTCAGAAGGAAATATATACCTTAAATGTTTTCATTGGTAAAGAAAATAATATCAAAAATAAAGTTAGCTTTTACCTTAAAAAATTAGAAAAAAGAGCAACAAAGTAAATTGAAATAAATTAGGAAAAGGGAATTAATCAAAATTAAAGCTAAAATGAATGTAATAGAAAAGAAGTAGAAAGTACAAATAAATACAAAAGCCCTCCTTTGAAAAAAAGTACTAAAATCTGGCTGGATTAACAAAAAAACAAGCAGACGAGGATAAAATTATGAATTCTGTAGAAAACTACAGGTGGAGGAAAAATTAAAAGTATAAGAAGAACCTATGGCAACAAACTTGAATCCTAAAGAAAATGGGTGGTTTCCTAGTAAAAATACAAATTACTCAAATGAATCCTGAAATAAGGAAAATACAAATAGACCAATTAGCATAAAAAACTTGAAATGGTACTTAAAAACCTTGCATTGGCAAAGTCCCCAAGATGACATGGGTTCACAGCTGAGTGTTAGTTGATCTTTAGTTAATTGCGATGTTATTTTAAATAACATCTCTAGCTCAAAGCCTAGAGAAAAAAATGGGCTCTCTTCATTTGAACGTTTAATAAAGCTTGATATATAGTTGACATATTTCATCTAAGATACCAATCATTGTAAAATTCACATTATTTTATGTACATTACAAAAATACTTCCTTAGCACTTAGAATTTTTATTTTAAATTTAGCGAAGGCACTGCTTTAGGCTTATTTTAAAAGATTACTTATCTTCTGTCACCATTGTACATTCATTTAAAAAAAAGACATCTTCATACGCATTCTCAAGTGTTTCTGAATCACTTTTCAAGTGAACGCTGCTGATGTCTGTATTTTTCCATACAATATTGTCCTCTGTGATCTCACTTACATGTGGAATCTAAAAAACAAAATAAATGAACAAACAAACAGAAAACAGACTCATAGATACAGAGAACATTTTGATGGTTACCAGATAAGAGGGGATTGGAGAGATGGGTATAAAGGGGGAAGGGCAATAAGTACAAATTGCCAGTTATAAAAATAGTCACAGAGATGTAAAGTACAGCACAAGGAATATAGTCAATCATATTGTAATAACTATGTATGGTGTTAGATGGAAACTAGACTTATCAGTGGGATGACTTTGTGAGGTATATAAATGTCTAAGCATTATGCTCTATACCTGAAACTAATATAATATTATATGTTAAGTGTAATTGAAAATTTTTTTAATTTTTAAAAAAGCATTGATAACACTGCCTTTCCCAGAAGGAGGGCCCATTATGGTCTCTGGGATTTCTTTTTCCAAACTGCTGACATTCACTTGGCAAACTTTGGTGCCATAGCATAGCTTTCTTACTCTTGCTACAGGTGTCCGTGGACAGTTTCAGACAAATTCATACAGGCAGAGACAGCTATGTCGGGACTCAGGCCTGGCCGACAGCAATTGTCAGCCGCATCCTGACTTCAGAGCTACTAAAACATGAAAAAATATGTATCTCCAAATGTGAAAAATAGTAACACAAAAACAAAACTATAATCTCACATATGGAATACAGGTGCAAACATTCTAGGTAAGGTATTAGCAACCAGAATCCTGCAATGGATCAAAAACATAATGACCAAACACCAATTCTCAGGAGCAGTTGGACAATGAACAGGAAGAGAGATTGAGTGAAGATAGTCAAATCCTGACTAGAAAAGTGCTGGTATCACTATTTTAGAAAAACAGTACTTGACCAGCGGCCCAGAGAGCCGAGTTACAATCCTACTTCAATCTTTTAGTACCCTGTGACTTGGACCAGTACATGTCACTCCTGGGTCTCAGTGTCCTCAAGGAAAAGGAAGGCACAGCCAACGTCCTTTACAGCTCAGATATCCTGGGGTCTAGTATGAGTCTATGGCAGTGGCTCATCCACTAAGAATCCAGCCCAGGTTTTGTACAGGACTTTGCACAAATCAAACCTTGGGTTACTCAGGTAGAAAACTGGTCACACTGCCTAATAAATCTGTCTGCTCTTTAATTTCACACAACAGTGTGGAGTCTAATCACAACTCGAATGGAAACTTTAAAATTACCAGGTTCCCCTCCCCAACTTACTCCAGACAAATATGCATGTCCTGGCTCCCTTCTGAACCCCCCATAAAAGCCCCAGGAGGCCTCCTGTGCAGTAGTCTTCAGAGAGAGTCACAAGACAAGGCATTCAACTTGTTTTTACTGCCACCACAGAGCTTTCTCACACACTCACTCCATATTCTTCCCACAGCTCAGTATTCTTCCCTTGATACTTTCATTTAAAATGAAGTTACATACACAAGGCCTGACAATTAAGTTTGAGAACTTATTGCAATGATGTTTTTAACCTTTTTTTCATATCAGAGGGATGATTCATTATGAATTTGTACCAACTGGGCAAATAGTTAACCAAGTTTACTTTTTGGAAGTGCTGAAAAGGCTGCATGAAAAAGTTAGACGACCTGAACTTTTTGTCAACAATTCATGGCTCTTGCATCACGACAATGCACCAGCTCACACGGCACTGTCTGTGAGGGAGTTTTTAGCCAGTAAACAAATAACTGTATTGGAACACCCTCCCTACTCACCTGACCTGGCCCCAGTGACTTCTTTCTTTACAGGAAGTGAAAGGAAATATTGAAAGGAAGACATTGTGATGACATCAAGTGTAATACGACGACAGCTGTGATGGCCATTCCAGAAAGAGTTCCAAAATTGCTTTGAAGGGTGGACTAGGCGCTGGCATCAGTGCATAGCTTCCCAAGGGGAGTACTTTGAAGGTGACCGTAGTGATATTCAGCAATGAGGTGTGTAGCACTTTCTCTAGGATGAGTTCGTGAACTTAATTGTCCGACCTCATATTTACTTGTTCATTGTGGAAAACTATACATAGCATTAAAATTACCATTTTAACCATTTTTAAGTGTACAGTTGAGTAGCATTATGTACATTCACATTGTTGCACAAACTACTTTTTTACTTATTTTGATTTGTATCCTCTTGCTATAATAAAACGGTCATTGTAAGTATAGCACTTTCTTGAATCCTGTCATTCTAGAATAGTATATTATCAAACCTGAGAGAACAATGGGAACCCCTGAATTTGTAGTCAGCGGGTTAAACAGTGGCCTGGAAATCCCAGAACTTGCAGCTGGTGTCTGAGTGAGGGCAGTCTTGTGGAGAACTGTGCCCTTAACCTGTGAAATGTGGCCTAACTCTGGATAGGTGGCATCAAAACTCATTATAGCGAGGGAGAATCTCCAGGCAGAAGTTGGAACTGTGAGGTATAGTCACCCCGACCCTTAAGGAGAATCCATGACAGAAAGAGTTAAGAAAATTAATATCCATCTATGTTCATTACTAAATAATCAAACAGCCTTGCGGCTTAGCAAATAGGTGGCTTCCACCTAAAATGTCCTTTCCTATCTCTTCTCTAAAGACTTGACCCAATGGGCTACTTCTACAGGTCAAGGGAGAGAATAGTAGATTCATCAGAGACCATAAATTATTCAACCTTTTGTCCCACTCTGAAAACCTACAACAGTGTTTCCCTATGATGATAGATACTCAAAATAGTAGTAGTAGTAGTTAGTAGTAGTAGTAGTAATTTAATGAAACTCGGCTAGATCCGCATATGGTAGCCAAAGGGCTTGAGAATTATTCATCTTAAGGGTTAAAAAAGAAGAGACCTGGCCAAAACAATGAAGGCTGAAAGAAGATGTGAGAAAAGTTTATGAAATCTTGAAAGGTGTGGGTGAGGTAACCAGAGAGTGCTTACTCTCCATTAAATTGTACAGTATTTAAATCGTAAAGCAGAAAAATTTAACACAGGCAGTATACACAGTCGGTAATGGACTGAGACAATCTATTATTCAATGAAATAGTGCAAGTTGAAAATCAAAAGGGTTTAGAGAAAACTCAAGAGGAACTAACCAAAATAGATAATTTCTTAAGGAAAAATAAAAATTTATGGGATTTATCATAACTTTCTGAGTTTACAAGGTAGCGCCAAACATTCACATAATATGTGCTTACGTTTCACTCCAAAAGTAGAGCCCTCAGCTGAGTGGATAATGGAGATGACTCAGTCTCACCTCTGAAAGGGAAGGGGAGACCCATTATATCAGATCCTGCTTAGGACTCTCGGGCTCATTCAGCTGTCCAGTCACGCAGCAACCTTTCTCCTGCCCTCAGATATCAGTTTATACACCTCAAAAGAAATCATTTCAGTCTTCCCTATTGGGTCCCTAACAAACTTCCATTTCTACTGGCACTCTCGCATACTCTGGTGGGAAGGGATACTGTACGAGTTTTGACGATTTGTCATTATTTATTGAGGAGTCCAGCTCCAGGCCAAAATCCTATGTGCAATATCTCAGACTCAATCGTAAGAAAGTACAAAGCTTTGCCTGGCAAAGGCATCATGGGGAAAAGCTACCCTTTCCATACCAGACTTGATGTACTGCCAATGCAGTGCAGTTTCCTGGAGGGAGTTAGTGAAGAACTTAGTTCTGCTTCTCCCCACCCCAACCGGCCATGCTCATCCACATACCTACATTCTTAGGTATGAGATGCCTCCATTCAGATCCCTCCTTACTGGGGGCGTTGGCCGACGCACTGCTCTGCTTTCACTCAGTACCTTTCCACTACTAACCCCTCTTCCTCCCTCCCCGTGGCCCACAAGTCCATAAAGAGACAAGATCATTTTGTTCAGGGCTTCTTGACAGTGGAGATAATTTCCCCTGTATGTACTGCATTCACCTGAAAAGTTTTCAAAACGTGTACATTAACAGCCTAAATGCCCAGCAATAAGGATTGTGAAAATAAATTTTGGTGTATCTATGATAGAATAATATGTAGATATTAAAAATGATAATGGAGATAAATGACAAGATGCTTATTATAGGCGGTTCAAAGCAGTAAGGATTCTGTATTTGCATTCATGTAAAAAAAAGTATGTAGACAGAATAGTTACCAATGGTTACCTCCACAACATTACCAATGGTTATCTGTGGGTGGGGAGGTTATGCATGTTTGATTTTCTTGCCTATCTGTATTTTCTGATCTAGGATGACCATGTATTATTTCTTTAATAAGAAAAAACCATGAAAGGTATTATTTTTAATGTGCCTATTCCTTGAATGAGCAATTCTATATCTAGAAACTCATCTTAAAATTTTAAGCATGCATGAAAAGATTTAGCTAAAATGATGTTTATTGAA
This sequence comes from Rhinolophus hipposideros, assembly GCF_964194185.1. NCBI lineage: Eukaryota > Metazoa > Chordata > Mammalia > Chiroptera > Rhinolophidae > Rhinolophus > Rhinolophus hipposideros. The sequence goes on along the minus strand of NC_138048.1, from coordinate 46,836,330 downwards.
AAGTTGTTTATAATAGTAAAAATCTAGAAATAATTCAATTTCTAGTGTTAGGAGATTGGGAAAATAAATTTTAATACTTTCATAGATTATAATTTTAGGTAGCTATTTTAAATATTTAACCTAAAAAGAGGTTCATGATATATTAATAGGTTTAAAAATAAAAGGCAGGTTACAAAACAGTGTACTTCCAATATCCTTTGATCCAGAAACTCAACTTCTAGGAAATACTAGCACAAAGAAACAAGTATAAATATCTCGATTGTGTCATTTCAGTGAAAAATTAGAAGCTACATTAATGTTATCAATGGAGAATGCTAAAAAAAAACAATACTGGTACAATCATATAGGCTACTAAGCAACTGTTTAAAAATAAGAAATAAATTCCTATGAGCTAGCAGGATAAATTTCATGATATATTCTTAAGACACACCTGTATGAAGGGATTGTAAAATACATTCTGAATTTTACATTTCTATACTGTTTCAATAGCTTTACAATAAGCATCTATAACTTTTATAAACAGAAAAAAAGGTTTCAAGAAACATATTTAGTATGAAATATGTGTATGTGAGGATATAATGTGCATAGCAAAAAGTCTGGAAAAATATTTATCAAAATGTTAACAGTGGTTATTTTTGGGTGGTGAGATTACAGCTGATTTTTATTGTTATTTTTGTTATTCAATATTCTTGTGACTCTTATGGTAAATACATTATTTTATAATAAGAAAAATTAAAACTGCTTAAATTTTAGGACTTTCGTTTCATTCCTAATAATCCCAAATGCCCTCCCCAGGGCTTTCCCAGAGCTCCTAGGTTTCTCTTAGGCAGTGGAGCTTAGTTAAAAGCAAAAAGGCAAAGAAGCCCATTCACAAAAGACCACATATTTTATGATTCTATTTCTGTGGAAGCCTCGAATAGGGAAATCTACATATAGAGAAAGCAAATTAGTGGTTGCTTAGAGCTGAAGAGATGAGGACTAGGGAATGACCGCTAAAGAGTATGAGGGTTCCTTTTTATTTTCACTTACGTATTTTCTTTATGCCATTTTATGTTGGAGAATAGATGCTAAAGTGGTTTAACAGAATTTTATTTTATGTATGTATGTATGTATGTATGAATGTATGCATGTATTTATTAGTTTCAGGTGTACAAAGCAATGTAATAGACATTTACACCCCTCACAAAGTGATAACCAATCCCCCTCCCCCAGTCAACTACCCCTCTGACATCGCATATAGCTGTTACAAAAGATTTTTAGATTTCAAGAAAGCTCCACAACTATCAGAGCCATGCTACTTTATTATTCCCATTTTCAAGATGAGGAAACAAGTTAGAGAACGAGGGAGTGTTGGTCACACAGCTCGCAAGTGGAGACAAGACTCCTGTCTGCCTCCGCAGTCCACACCCTTTCTGCACCTTTAGTTGTGTCGGAAACCGTCTAGAAAGGATCTTACTTCCCAGGGGCCTCTTTATGATACTTCCTCTTCTAAAAAAAACTGTGGTAAAATATACATAACCCAATTGACTAATTCAACCATTATTAAGTGTACAGTTCTGTAGCTTTAAGCACATTGACATTTTTGTGCAACCATCACCACCACCCCTCTCCAGAATTTTTCATCATCATCCCAAACTGACAGTCATTAAAAAATAACTCCCCATTTTCCCCTCCCCTCCTCCCAACCCCTGGCCACCACCATTCTACTTCTATCGCTATGAATTTGACTCCTCTGGGTATCTCGTATAAGTGGAATCATACAGTATTTGTCATTTTGTGACTGGCTTATTTTACTTCGCATAATGTTTTCAAGGTTGATCCATGTTGTAGCATGCGTCAGACTTTCATTCCTTTTTAAGGCTGAATAATATTCCATTGTATATATAAACCATATTTTGTTTATCCATTCATCCGGTAATGGACACTTTGGTTGCTTCCACCTTTTACCTGTTGTGAATAATGCTGATATCAACACAAGTATACAAATATCTGTTCGAGCTCCTGCTTTCAATACTTTAGGGTATATATACAATATTTAAATTGCTGGATTACATATAATTCTACATTTCATGCTCACCAGCTGGGGTTTCTTTTTGAGGAAATAAAAATTACTTTAAAATTGACTGTGGTGATGCTTGCAGATGTCTGTGAATGTACTAAAAACTACTGAACTGTAAAAGTTAAATGAGTGAATTGTATATGCTACTTGAATAAATAAGCCTAGTTTTGTAAAAAGAAAGACATTTGCCTAAAAGCACTACAGGCTGACCCCTTCTCAACTTTCATCCCCAAGAAGGTCTGGACGACCAGCCAGCTTCCCAACCTCAAAGGACTGGCAGTTTGCGTCAACTGTGTTGGATTCTGGACATCTAGTTTCGGGGAGTCTAGTGCTCATTAAAACTCTCCCTCTGGCCACAGTGCATTAAACATTTGGTGACGAAAGTGGGTTGGAGAATGTCTATTTTATTAATTTAATTATTCTTAATATAATGTTTACTTCTGTTTCCCACAGGTGTTCCCCTCTGTATCTTGTTCCTGCCTGTCCCATGGAACTCGCTGTCTGGCAAGTGAGGCCTAGAAGGCAGATTCCCTGCTAAGACTCATAATGGCAACACTTTCCAATGGCCTCCCATCGTCCGCGAAAGCACCAACAAAAGATGTCTCTTACCTTTTAAAGGCGTGCTGGGGGTTGGAAACGTAACCTTAGAGTCATTTAGGTGCATGACTGTAACATGAAAAAGAAAAAATAACCTAACAATAATCTACTAATTGGTGTGACTCAGCCCCTCCGGTTCATAAAGACCACTGTCCACACATGTAAGGACCAGAAATCTTCCCACTCACTTTATAAGAAAGTATTTAATTTGTGTTCCTGAAACAGTTCTTCCCCATTGTGTTATTGGAATTCTGGAGGACATGCCCCTTCTCATTCAAAGATGACGCTGTTGCTGCTTTTATTTCTTGGGATGGATTTCTCACATTGACAGCACCTTTAAGTCTTCCAGGGATGCTCCTAGTGTTCATATGAAAATTCACTTTCATCCCTAAGAGCTTCTTTCTTCATTTGGAAAAGGAGAACATTAAAGTAGATTATCTCTAAGGTCTTTGACAGTTTTGATATTCTATAATTATATACTGAGTAAATTAGAAAGGAAAGTATTTATTTGAGGGACATTTTCCTTCTCTTAAGGAGTTTAGCCTCTATAAGGACCCTTTTTTCCTACCCAGGGCCACTGACGTGGAGCCATTAGGCTCTACTACCTCTGATTAGGCCAGCAACCAAGAAACCACACCATCTAGTTCCAGCCCACCTGTCGTGTTATCTCCCATTGCGCTCCTAAAAGATCCTTCCAGTTCTATCAGCATGGACGGCTTGCCTTGATCCTTGCCTCCAAGCTTATGCTCACACTATTTCCTCTTCCTGGAATATCTTTCCTATCCCTGCCCTTTGAAATCCTCCCCTTCTTGGACTAGGTCAAGTTCCCCTTTCTCTGTGACGATTTCTCTATATGGTCCTTAAGAGCAGAAACCACAACTTGTTTCCGTATACTCAACTTCTGTCATAAAACCTTAAGCCAAAAAATGATTTCAAAATAGTTGATAATATCCTCATTTGAATTATTGGAAATGTCCTCTCTCCACTACAAAACAAACTTCTTGAGGGCAGAGACCACGTACATAGTTCTTTAACTTCCTCACTGTTCTAGCAATATATTGCACACAATGAACACCAAAAAACTGTAGTTCGACAGAATGAGAATCATATCCCTATTGCCTCTGAGTTCTGAACACAGAAACATCAATCCAAGAATCGGACAATAATCTAAATACCAGCTTTTTACAGTAAGGCTAGATTGGAGAACACAGCCTCACAGCCTGTATTAGAAGTCAAACCAAGGTTCATACTCCTTCTTCCCAAATTGAACGTAACTGCGCAAGCCCAGGCAGAATATGTACAACCACAGGCCATCTATCGAAGCAGTGTCTGCCCCAGCTAGTCTACCATACAAAGAAGGGAGGAATGCACATCTCCTGCGGGCAGCATCATTCCAAAAGAAAGCTCAGGAGGGACACGACCAAAGGCATGCAATGATCCTTTTTCTAAAACAATAATATAAACCATTCTACCTTCCACAAGAAACAAGTGGGAGGTAAAAGTAAAAAGGAATGCAACTTTCTCCCTAACATTTCTGAGAAAGCAGAAAAACTACACTTTGGACCAAGGTAAGAAAACAGGGAAGGAAGAGGTTGGTACCCCCTATACTTGATACATTTTTGTTGAATAATAAAAACAAGAACCAATGCCATTCTGAGAACAGTCCATTGTTAGGATGTACCATTCACAAACTACCCGCAGCCTTCTAGGCACCAGGAGAAGTTGGAGCCAGTCTTTGGAGGTCAATTTGAGGCCACGCAGGCAGCGTCTGTTATCTAAGGTGGGTGCTGAGGCTCAATGTCTGATGCTACTAGTTGGTTAAAGAGGGTGAGACCTTGGGATTGTAGTGGCTTTCAGGGCAATTTCCAGGTAAAAATTCTAGTCCAAGTGGAACAAAATGAACAAGATGAGGAGCCAAAAGGACTATTCTATGCACTGTTTATAAAGAGCATACCAGTTCTGACAACAGTTATAAAACTGTTGATGGGCTTATTATGTATAAATAGTAATATTCATGTGAAAACGAGGGAGGAGGAAATAGATCTATATTGAAGCAAAATTTTTGTATGCTATGAAATTAAGTTGGTATTACTTAAAATTAGATTATTTTAAGTTCAGATGTTAATTACAATGTCCAGAGCGACCTCTGAGAAAATAACTAAATATGTGAAATTAAAAACAACAGGGTAGATCTGAAGTTTTCAGTGGCTGGGAGTAAAACAATCATTTACGACATTGCCAACCTAAAATTCAAGATTCAAATTCCTGGGAGAGAAATTTGTCCTAGTGTGGGTCATACACCGTCTTGTGTTTAAAAGAGTGGGGTTCCAAGACTGGCAGATCTCTGGAATTGTATGGGAGAGACAGCAGGTGGCATATTCCCAAAGGAAGAGATGTGGGGCAGAAAAAAAAAATGATGACCACTAAATGTGTTAACATTTTGTTAACCAGAATTTTGATTCCTCAAAATGATCTATTTAACGTGACTGCCAGATAATAATATATAGAAAATTTGTACTATATTATAAACACAAGTATGTTTGAGAATGGGGCAATGTAGATTAATAGGGAATAGGATGGTATGTCAAATTCTGGAACAAGTTGTGAAATACTGAAATAGAAGGTTTCCCAAGGAAATTTGAAACCGCTAAATCTATTTTAGTTTCCTAAGTGCTATGTTGACTCTCATTATAAGGCATGTGAAATTAACTTGATGTCAATCTGAGTAAAACTGTAATTGGTTTAAAAAACAAAGTTGAAAGATAAATGAGAGATTAGGGAAAGTACTTGCAACAGATACAGCATACTCAAGGGTTACTATCTATCACATAAAGAAATTTTTACACTTTCAAAAGAAAAAGACCAGTAATTCAAAAAGAAAAATGAACTAAGTATATGAATGAGCAATTTACAGAACAGAACAGAACATCCAAAGGAGAAAAAGAGAAAACATGAGCAGCCTCACTAGTAGTCAGTGAAATACAAATTAAAGGAACAACAAACGACTATTCACTTATCAGAATGGTTAAAATTATGCAGAGCAAACTGTTACAGACTTTTAGAAAGGTGTCTATTAACATTTTAAATAGACCAATCTCATATCTAGGAATCCATCTTTCAGTAATTAAAGTACCAGGGCATTTGAATACACATATAAGGATATTTACTGAAACATTAATGGCAGTGGCATTTTTTTTTAAAGAATCTGTATGCCATAAATAGGGGAAACATTGAATAAATTTTGGTACAACCAAAACACTAGGCAGCCTCTAAAATAAAAGAATGAATTAGAGCAGTATCAGTTAAATTGGAAGAATGTTTATGACTTATTACTTAATGAGAAATGCGAAAAGCAGAGAAGTGTATTTACTGACTCCTCATTTTGTAAAATAAATAAGAACAAAAATATACATATGTGTGTATATATATACATATATATGAAGTTATATCAGCATGCTTAACTTTTTAAATAGTTGAGAGTGAGGGAGAGTAGTGAGGGGGAGAGTCAGGTAAGAAAAGACTAAAAAGAGAGGTCTGAAGAAAATACAGCATACAACAATTGCATGAGTGCACATATGGATGGATATGTGCATGAAGAGATACGTGAACATATCGTCACCAAAACATTTACAGTGGTTATTTCAGAGTGTGTGTGGGGGGGTTATTTCCTCCCTTATACTTTGATGTATTTGAATTTTTACAGTAAGTACACAGTTTAAATACAACCAAAGAATGGTTACATATTTTAAAATGTGTGTGTGGCTAATAATTGCTGTGAGGGATGAGGATGAGTCAGAACCATAGCCTGCCTTGCAGGCCCTGACAGTTAGTGGGAAGACAAGAGGACACAGCCAGCTGAAACCTAAAGCCAAATTTACTGAGTGTAGTAACAAGCACAGAGTGTTGGGAAAGAGACATTAATTGATCTCACAGATCTGACTAGGAAGATGTGGAAGGAATTCGTTAAAGGAGAAGGTATTTGAGTTGGATCCTGAAGGCTTGGGAGATACTCAACTGGTAAAGATGGGGATAAAGAGAAATCCAGGCTAAGGGACCAGAGTGAGCAAAATAAACAGGGGCATTAGAAAACCAGGGGTGTATTCAAAGACTGGCAAGGGGCCTGGCTCAGTATAAATGGAACATAGGTGTTGAGTGGAAAGACGCTTGGAAAGAAAGGTAAGCTGCTTCCAAATTGTGTAAGTGGTCGAGAGGGTATTCCAATCGCAGAGGGAAGCTCTGCAGGTGTGTGTGTGTAAGGGGTGGGGGCAATGTTTTGTTTGTTTGGCCAGGGGAGTGACATTCTTAGGTCTGTGTTGGGGGTGGGGAGACACAAGAGGCAAGAAAACCAGTTAGAAAACTATTAAAATTATTCAGCCCAAGGTAATCAAAGTATAACAAGAGCAGCAACGTGGGAATGCAGAGGAGGGGGAAAACTCCAGAATCGTTTCTGAGGTAAATAGAGCAGGCCTTGGTGGAAGATGAAAAACCTTCTGTGCCTGGCAACTGAGGGGATGGGATACTCCAATCTGAGAGAGAACACTGGGATTAGAAGTGGGAACCACATGCAAAGAAAGAGCTTGCAGAATATAGAGGGGATAGTGAGAACAAAGAGCCCATTGAGAAATGCGGAGGGATGAGACCATCACGGAGACCAGAAGAACAACTAACTTCTCAATCTAGAACGACAGAACAGAAGATTTGAGTCTGGTCTCTGAAGTCAGCTGCCCACAAGCCTTCTTAACTAGAGTAGCTCCCGCGGAGGATTAAATCCATCGCTCTCAGTTTGCGCACATACCAAATTAAAGGGTCTCGCTACACAGCACGAGAGCTCTGGAAAGAGTCTTGGGTAAAATCTCAGACATAACTCGTACTCTTGGGAAATCCAGCGTTTTGCTCACTGCCTTGAGGCCACCCTTGGCTATCCTTCTTACGTCTCATTTTTCTCCGCAGTAGAACCTCTCTGTGAAACGAATTCTTTGGGGGTAACCTCGTGCCTACGACATCTAAGAAGGCCACTGCCGTCCTGTTGGGAGTGGGGGCCGGCCCCACCTGTCTCTCCTCCCTTACCCCTTCGCCAGCCAAGGGGTTCCTCAAGGCAGTGGGGAACATGTGGGCGTTTCCAACCAGCATAAATACGTCTGAGATTTTTAAATAAATGAAAATATGAAAAGTCTAAATAGATTCCCAAGACCCTTTCCAGATCTCTCACCCGGTAGCTTCTTCGGGGTGTCTTAAACAAAAAGCTCACACATATTTTTAATGGGTGGGCATCTAGTTTGGGGCTTCCTTGTAGCACGCCGGGGCAAAAGTAACGTCCTTGTCTTTCTTTTTTTTTTTATTTATTTATTTATTTATTTTTTTAAAATTAATTTTATTGGGGTGACAATTGTTAGTAAATTTACATAGATTTCAGGTGTCGTCCTTGTCTTTCTGATTATAAATGAAGTACAAACTCAACGTAAAGAATTGGGAAAATCCAGAGAGTCTGAAATAAGAATACTGATTGGTAACTTCACCCCAGAAATTAAAAAATGACCATTTGCACAGAATCCATACAGTCTCGCCACTGGCCTGTTGGGGACCCCAACCTAAGGCTCCCTCCGCGGCCCCGGGTCCAGCTGGTGGCGCAGCCGCTGGCCTGAAGCCCGGGAAGCACCCACCGCGGGAGGGTGGGAGCAGGGCGCCCGGAGGCGGGGCCGCCCCTGGGGACTCCGCGGCGGAGCGCGGGGACAGACGCGCGCGGCGGGCCGAGCGCCGGGTCCGGGCGCGCCACGCAAGGCGCTTCCTCCCCCACGGGCACCGCACGCCCGCGCAGACCGCACAGGCCGGCGCCGGCGGCCCCCGCTTCCACGCCCCGCTGCCGGCGCGGCGATGGGCGCGGCTCCCGGCCCCCGCCCCGCCCCCGCCCCGCCGCGTCCCACCCAGTCCCGCGCACCCGCGAGAGACCCAGGCGTCACGGGCGTCCCGCCTACAGCCGCGGGCTTGGCGATTCCCGGCGGTCGGGGACCTGGTGAGGTGAGCAGCGCGCCCTTGAACTTGTCCCCAATCTGCCTTTCAGGGGAAAGTGCACCCTCCCGTGCAGGGTGGCGGGTAGGGTTGGCTCCTCACCGGAACAGTGAAGTCCTGAAGGCAGAAAGTTTCATTGCGCTGCGGGCTGTGGAACTGCCTTGTTCTGGGCTGAGGAAAGTCGCCCCGGAGCTGCAGCATCCTCGTCCCCTGCCTGGCAAGCGTCCGTTTGCACCTGAGCGCTCAGACGCGCGGGGCCACTTGTCAGAACTCGGTGTTTGAATGGTGCCTGTGCAGGTTTCCTGGCGCTCCTGCAGAATACCAACCTTGAGGTTTTTCTTTAGAATCGAGTTTGGTTGTTAACATTTCAGAATAGAAATCTGTGGGGAGAGAAGTCATGACCCGATGCTCTCACTCTTCCCTTTGTTGGTTTTCTAGGTAAATGCGTGCACGAGTAATAAATAGGCAAATTATGTCCTCGCCTGTAATGAAATGTCTTTCCTGGTGTAGTCCTGTAAACCAGGAGATGGAAGATAACGTTAAATTATTGCACCCCTACGGGAAAGTGAAAGATGTTCAGGTAGGAATTAAAAGCTGGAAAAAATGTTGATATAGTTGCTTTAGGCAGCAAGGCCTGCAAAGGAAAACAAATGTTTCTTTGCCAATGGTGAAATTGCAGCATAAAAGGTCCCCTTTCAGCATGCATTGGCGGCCAGGCTTGCAAAACAGTAATTTCTTCCTTGGCTGCAGTTGAAGCAAAGGAGTGTGGAGATAAATGGCTGTGGAAGTAATTGTACAGAGTGTAAGGCAGTTTGAGTCTAAAGCATACAATGCCTTGGAAGACTTTGCTTGAATTAGGGATCTCTTGGGAGGGGGGCCATGGACCTCTGGTCCCCATTTTGCCAGTCTAATTCCACTTCAGGGCCACTACTGTCTCTGGAGTGCTGCCTGTATTTCCCTTTTCTCTTCTGCCACCAGCCTTTAGCTTCTCTCTGTTCCTCAGGAAAGTCTAGAGTTGAGCCTGGTCAGAGGCAGAGTTATGGTAGCCCGGGGATAGAGAACTTCAAATCTAGTGAAAGCAGAATTGTGATCTAGGAGAGACCCAGGGGGTAGGGGGGATGAAGCCACTGACTTCCAGCCTAGAAGGCTCCCTAAAGAGTGGGAGAATAATGATTGAGGGAAAGAAATTCTCTGGGAAGGACCATAGGTGCTTAACAGTTTGTTTCTTGCTGAGAGTTTTTATATTTTGTTGTTGTTTAACCACAAGGGCATTTCCAGATGGGGTTGGGGGAGGGAGTATGAGGACTTCTCTGAAAAGTGTCCCCCTGACCCCCATTCACATTTTATTCTATTCCCTTAGAAGTTTCCAAAGAGTAATTGGGGGCAGGGGGAGAGAGTAAAGAAGCACAGAGGCTCTGACATGCCATAGAGAACATGGGAAGTGGACAGTTTTGGGCAGCGAAGTTGGATTTGAAAGTTAAAAGGAATGTTCTACCTTTAGTTAAAAATCAGAGCCTTTATTTTGCAGAAAGCTGTTGAGAACTGCAACATTAATATTTAGTTGCTGATGACTTTTGCTTGATAAATATGTCAATCCCTACCTTTTTTTGCTCCAACATTTTATTATGAAAAATTTCAGACATACAGAAAAGTTACCTACCTCTCTTTTTATGAACTTATAACTATCTTGAGACATAAACTTGTTAATAAAATATCAGAGTTTGGAATCCAGACCTATGTGATCTGGACCGGGACAGAACTTGAATCAGAAGGTAGTTAAGAAATATTAGATGTGTGAAGGATATTAAGCTCTTGAGGGAAAAAAATAGGGATCTATTCTTCTGACTCTTCCCAAAGAATCTTAGGCAAAGCTCGTAATTGCTTCCTTTTTCCCATCCTTAAAACTTCAGTTGGATTATATCACTCCCCTCTTTAACACTCTCCACTGGTTTCCCTTCACACTTTGAATAAAATCCTACTCTCTTCCAGGGCTTTTTCAAGCCCTGTATGTTGTGGCCTGTTTGACCTCATATGCTATCAAGCTCCCCTCCTTTGCTCTTCCCTCTGCCTAAACACTCTTCCCTCAGGTACTTGCACTGCTTCTTTACTCAATTTATTTAGGTCTCTTTTCAAATGTGACCTCTTTGATCAGGTGTCCCCTGACTATCAGATCCAATACAGCCCTTTGTCACTCCCTGTTCTCTGACTCTGCTTCATTTCTTCATTGCACTTATCATTACCGAGCATTATATATAGTATATATGTTTATTTGTTAATTGTCTCTATATATCCCCCATTCGAATGTAAGCTCCATAAGGACAAGAAATTTTTGTTGTATTCATGACTGTGTTTCCGTTTGGCATATTGTAAACAATTAATAAATAATGGTTGAATTAATTAGATAAATGACACAAACAAGGCATTGATTTCCATAAGGGTTGCAGAACCCTTGGCAAAATACTAGAAGTCCTTTTAGGTAATTCAAATCAATCAATATTTTATAGGTAAATGATGATCCTGGAGACCAGTGTCCTCTTTTATCCTCACAGCGCTTCAAAGCTGAATCCTGTGTTAGAAGCTGGGCCAGTTTTGGCAAATTCACATCCTAAACAAGATATTAAAAATGTCAACCTCAGAAATTTCCCTATGCCCCTTTCTGGTCACCCCCACCATCCAGAAGCAACTTTTGTCGTAATTTCTGTTATCATAGATTAATTTTACTTTCCCGAGCATCATATAAATGAATTCATATGGTATGTACTTTTATGTATGGTTTCTTTTTGCTCAGCATAATGTCTGTGAGATTCATCCATGTTATGAAGTATAACAGTTGTTCATTTCTTTTTATTCTAAGATAGTATTCCATTATGTGAATCTCTACCATGTGTTTATCGATTCTCTTACTGATGGATACTTGCATTGTTTCCAGTGTGGGGCTGTTTTCAATAAACCTTCCATGAACATTGTTATGCCTCACTTTGAGTCCTATGTACTTTATTTAAAAATCTTTTTTGTGTCCCAGTGCTGAGAGAGGTATGGCAAGGTTGGGAGGGTTGTGACTGGTGTGGCAGCCTGCCTGCAGCCCAGCGAGCACTTGCCCCAGACAGCTCCACTGGGCCCTGACTGCCTCCCACTGCAGAGAGAGCACGTGGAAAATGAGTGTCCGTGCAAACTGGAAAGCCCTAAAGTATACTTTCCGTGTTTTTAGATCCTTAAAAGAGATTCTATAGAATGCCGGCTGTCTTTGCTGTTGTGTTCCCCTCCTCCTCTTAGCTGCCCACCCCTGTACAAGTTGACTCTTATCAGCCACTGAGCATTATGCTATCGAGGAGTTTAAATATTTATGAGCGAGAGTCTTGTTCATAGCCTGATAAAATATTTATGTGTTTCCACGGGCACGGGTTTCCATCTAGATTTCTCAAGGAGTTTTTCTGAACACTTGTCATAATCATGAGTTCCCCAGACATAGATCGATGATAGGGCCAGAGAACATCCCATATTATTGAACCCCAGCTTGCAGAGCACCCTGCTTTCTAGGGCTGGGGGAAAATGAGCACACAGAAGAGTGGGCATTAATAGTGTCTGGATCAGGAGAAATACTGCATGTGCTGATGAAAATGGATTGGAAAAAGAAAGGCCTGTTAATATAGTACCCCTAAAGGTGTGAATCCAGTAGGGATAGTGAGAAAGAACTTGTTGAAGTGAAGAGCGATTAATTAAGATGGAATGTGTTCATTCCAAATAGAAGAATGAAGGAATCAGCCTTGTAAAAGACACATACAGTTCCTTTGACACGGAGTAGACAAGGCCTATAGCAGACGACTATGTTGAGTGCTATAATTATCACACCTGCTATGAAAATATGGGCGAAGCGGTGGAGGCTAGCCAAGGTTTCTAAGTGTGGGGTACAGAACTAGTTATTTCAAGAGGAATTATTATTTTCCTTTAAGGAAGAAGTGCCTTTTGAGTGGAGTTCTGAAGGAGGTGTGGCTCTTTGATTGGCAGCTGTGGTGTGGTGGGCAGTTCCTGGAAGAGAAGAACTTGAGCCGATATTTGAGGCATGGCCAAAGTGCTTCTGTGGCTTGAGTAAGCCGGGAGGGCCAGATCAGGACAGGTTTGCCATAAAATAAAACAGGAGACCTAAAGGCCAGCTTGTCAAGGACACCAGAGTGTTGACTTTGGTCTGTTTGTTGTGGGAAACCACGTAACTTTTGACCAGAGATTGGGTCAGATTTTGAGCAATTCTTGGGAGGTGCATCTAGCCCAGGCAAGGCCTTGAGGTCTGTTTATATTTGAGGCACTTCCAGAATATTCTCCGTTACCAGTCCAGTCTAGAGACTTTGTCCAGTCTAGTCTAAAGTAGGTAAACAAGAGGGGATCAGATTCATTCAGGATACTCCTCGGACTGACCAGAAACAGGTCTTACCAACCACCTTCCTGTCCCCCATAACAATTAATGTGACTCGGAATGCTCTGAGTCAAACTGAATTCATAGGAAATATGCTACATCCTCTGATCTCCTTCATAGCCACTTTGCCTCAGTGAAGAGAGTTGAGGGGGTCTAAGTACCCCTCTATCACCTGAACCCAAATCTGGGTCAGTGTACTTCAGACTTGGGTTGCTAGGCAACAGAGTACTAAGAGATGAGGCTGGCAGACCATCCCTGCAGAACTTGGGCCTGCTATGACCAGGCTACTGGGCAGTGACTAGAGAGGGTTGAGGTCATGCAGATTGATAACCCATAGACAAGACTGCCCAGCCACCTTCCACATATGTGCTCCCTTCAGATTACAGGTTCCTATTCAAAAGTACCCCCAGGATATTTGTTCATTCGTTCATTTATGTTTAACTCCTAATGAAAATAGGAAGGGAGGTTGGGAGGGATATTAAACCTATCGGTCATCTATATTTCATGATGTTTGTGCTAAAAGATAATTGTAGAAGTGATGACTCTGGGGAAGTCCGTCTTCAGTGAGGAGCTTTACATGTACATAGATTAGCCAGAAAGCACTGGAGTTCTGATGGGGACAAGGGATTTCTTGGTATGAGGACAAGAAAGGGCATGGGAAGTCCTCTTAGAGAAACCATGATTCTGCCCAGGGCCTTGCCAGTTGGAATTGCTCTCTTATAGCCGAGGATACTTGGTCCAGAGTGATATTGGGAACACCCAGGAATAAATACTCTGGGCCTTCCTGTTGCCATTTGTCTATCCTGAGAAGTCAAACTATCAGTTGGCACTGCCAGCTCTCCATCCTGATTTTCCACGGGTAGCTGGGGAGACCTGGAGAGACAAGGCAAAAGCAAATGTCTTAACTAGGGAAATGGTAAGGGCTTAAAGGTTTGGTCTGGACGGAAGGGGTGGTGAGACCGAAAGTGTCGGTCTGGCTGGACTCCAGACCAGTGCGGTCCTTCTTGGCTCTAATCTAAGATAGTCCTGATTTTCTGTGTGGAGTGGAGTCTCCCAGGGGCCACATTAGCTGTAATTTTCCCTCCGGAGAGGTGAACAGAATGCATGCCTCAATGAGCACCTTTTCCAAGTGGACATTTCAATGATGATTGTGCCCAGGCTGATGATGGCCACCTGCTGTTAGGATAAACCCAGAAGATCAAGTAAAGAGGGAGTGGGAAACATAATAAATAATAGGAGACAGGACAGGGAAGAGAGAGAAGTGACCCGCTGGGATCCTAGGTACCCAATTATCTGCCAGTGAGAAACTGGAGGAAAGAAGATCAAATAACCACCCATGGGAATCTATCTGCAAATATTGCTGCCTTCCAAGGCAGCTGTGAGGAGAAACAAAAGGTGGACGCTTGAAGGCTGCTGTCACCGTCAGCCTGAGGAATATTAATGCAGGCTTGACCGTCCAGAACACACAGCCACACCACAGCAGTCAGACACTGTCTACACCCTCTTCCATACTTCCACACATTTTCTCATACCCATTCATACTGTTATAATACAATACTCATAATACGTGAGACATTCATCTACACTTGCAAAGCTACACAAACGCAGACCTACTTAAAAAGATAAGGATAAAGTCAAAAAGAAACTATTCCGAACTATTGCCAGCAGTGGGATTATAAATGATTACTTTTTCTTTATTAAACTAAGCCATATTTTCCATGATTGCTATAGCAAGCATTTCTGCGATAATCAAGAAAACATTAAGTAAAAAATTTGTTAAAGAAGTTAAATAGGAAGATAGAAGAAGAGGCATTGGTTGAGGAGAGTAGGATTGTACAAAAAGAGAAAAAAGATGTTGGAAGATGAATGAATGATCAAAAAAGATAATTCTTCACAGGCTGCTAGCCTCTGTATATTCTCTTTATTACTGAATAGGATATACCTATTGCCCACCAGAATATCCGGAAGCTTCTATTAGACTGAAACCAAATTGCAACTACTAAGCCAAGTGTCACACCCACCTCCAGGGCCTTACTGCCATCCTACGGGCAACAACTGGAAGGCCCACAGCTGGCTCCCAATGGTCCTCAAAGAATCTTCCAGCAAAGTAGTAACCCAGAACACTTTAAACCTGGATGCAGCATCTTTCCCACAGAGTTTAATATTTAGTCCTGCAGCGGCTGAGCCAGCCTTGTGCATCTCATCTCTGAAGTATGGAACAGGAGCCAACAGAGGCTGTCAATAGTTGGAGTAGTGGGATTCTCCCAGACAAAAGCCTGTTACAGTCTCAGCCATGCCTCTGCCCGCTGCTCAGGAGGCCCCTTGGGAAGTTGTGCCGTTGAGGCTTTGGAGAAGCAAATGCAGTTTTCATTTCACAGCCACCGGCCTTTTCCAGAGGCTCTGTAAAGTCTTTGCTTTAATTGGCTTCTGTTGAGGGACCCAAGGAGAGGCCCCTCTGCTGGAGCAGAAGTTCCTATGTATTTACCTCTACTCACCAGGATCATTCAGAGCAAATGCCATAGAACTAC
Source organism: Rhinolophus hipposideros (assembly GCF_964194185.1). NCBI lineage: Eukaryota > Metazoa > Chordata > Mammalia > Chiroptera > Rhinolophidae > Rhinolophus > Rhinolophus hipposideros. The sequence goes on along the minus strand of NC_138048.1, from coordinate 46,820,732 downwards.
ACACCCGCTCAACTCGAGTCCAGTGTTACTTGTAATATTATTTGTAATTATTAAAGTCTCAAATCCCTTCTATATTTTAAATTTATTACATTTTTAAATTATAAAAGCAATACACACTCATGATAACAAGTGTAGGAAGGCAGCAGTATGTAAAGAAAATGTTGTTAACCTCTCCCTCCTCTCCCTTCTGTCTTCCTGACAAAACCACCGTTAAAAGAGTGGTGTGAATGCCTTCACTCCTTTTCTATGTTCAAACAAACATATGTAGAGTTATTTTTTATTTCCTATGTGGATGGTATTATATTTCATATAATAGGAGTTACTCTGTTATTTGTGTCATTTGATGTATTATGTACATGATTCTAGATTAGATACATACATTTACTTAATCATCCAATTTATTATTTTTAATAGCTACCAAATATTCCTTTGTGGGAAGTTCCATAATTTCCCCCACTATTTCTGTATTGGTAGATATTCCAGTTTTTCTTCCAGCTTTTTACAACAACAAATTATACCACAATAAACAGTCTACAATTATCCTTACACTTTGGTTTTTATTTCCGTAGGAAGATTCCCCACATTGGCATTTCTGTGTCAAAGGGAATACATACAATTTTAATGCTCACTGTGGGTCTCCCCTACAACTCTTGTTTCTCTCTCTCCTTTTGTCCTTCTGTCCCCTCTCCCAGTGCCTTCCTCAAGGGGAGCCTGGTATTGAGGCAGCCGAGCCCTGCAGGGTGAGCTCATCTTTGCCAAGTGTGGATTAGATCAGCTCAGTGGGGAACAGGGTCTGCATCTCTGGGCTGCATTGTGTCTCTGTTGCTTCTGGTTGGCCAGACTGTTTACAGTTCCCGCCTTGCTCATTTATTCCATGGTGTGGAATTATACAAGGTCTTCATCTGTAGCAGGAGCAGTTTGGTCATTGGGGAGGGTGGGGGAGGAGGAGGAGGGAAGTTTCAGAGAGAAAAGGCTGTTACAGTGCTTTCTCACACTGCCAGATCTGCTATGGTTTTTGTTATGCCTTTCTTTAATAGTTGGATTGAGAAAAGTTCTTTGATTCTATCCTCGTGTTCTCCCTCTATTTGGAGGGATTTGGGATTTGGGGACTTTTATGAGTATATAGTCAATCAACTACAACTGATTACTTGACATGAGGATAATTAGTTAAGAAGGTAGGGGTCTTGGAGCTTAAGGATCAGTGCCAAGCAACAGATGCGAACATTTTTAAACAAATGATTTCAGCAAACCAGGTTTAAGAGCAAGCTTCCCGGGAGTACATGGCTTTCATTTTCAGTGTTGCTCTTGTTTGGATTTAAACTTCTCTAGTCTGGTCCACCAGACTAGAGAGGAGTGGGACTCCCCACCACACCAGGGCTGGAGAAAATATCAGAGAAGCATTAAGGGAAGCTGGTGAGTACAGATAAGTTAACTATAAAAAGTGAGCTGACAAAATGACAAGAAGTAAACAAGATTTTAAAATTCTCAGCTGAAGGCTGCTGTGTGACCAGTGGGCCTATGAATATGAGTTGTGGACAGTTTATAGAAATCTGTGATCTCTAATCCACATTAGAAATCCAAGTGTGAGTCTGTGTTCAGAATATAAACATTAGCTAAGCAGAGGAAAAGAAATTACAATGTCCTGTGGCAGACATTTTGCTACTGTCTCCTATAACACATGCTGCAGTTTTTACTCAGTAACTTTGAATGCATTTCTGTGTCCTAGATTTAAAATTAAAGGAAGAGAAGAAAACCAAGATGGAAGTTATTGCAATTAATTTCTAAGGAGAAACTTTAACTTTAGTTTCAATATGTATAAATCTCCAAAATAAGCATTAACTTTTGTGTTAATACATACTTTTGCATAAACTTTTAATTTTCAAATACGAACTGGAGTAATAATGATAGTAACCAGTCCCTATAATAGGTTTGTCTTTTATAACTTAGAGATTCTATAATGTATCTTAATTAGTGTCTGTCACGCGGGGGACCCTGCCCGCTGCGCCATTTGTCATGCGGGGTCTCAGCTCCCACTCTCCGCCCAAGAACGCAGGACACTGTAAGGCCAAAAAGGAACACCCACGGAGCCATAGATAGGGGAATCAAACCAATATATTCTCGCTGGCGGCTGGGCTGGAGACACAGGAAGCAGGATCTACATAATCTGCCTAACAGCAGTCCACGCTTGCCAGCCACCACCTTCTTGCTAGCCCCCATTCCCTTCTGCTAGCATAGCCACAGCCGTTATATTAGTGGCCAATGGCCTACGGGTTACAGCTGACAGCCAACTAGCCACAGCTGCTGGCCATCTGATCACAGTTGATGGCCATTTACTACCCGAGCCAGCACCTTTCTATGTGAGGCCGAGAGCCTGGAAACTGTTTTTTGGGGGCTTTGTCCCCACAGTGTCATAGTTAATAGTAAGGATAATTATATCTTATACTGTTTGCACTGTCACTTGTGTCTGTAGTGTAAAGATTATCTTTAAAGAGCTTGGTCTTGTTGGTAAAAAAAATTTTAAGGTTAAATATAGCACAAGACATTGGATTACCCAATAGCAGACCATTTCTCCCATAGAGGACATCTAAAAAAGCTACTCATAGGTTAAAAAAAACTACTTGAAGGCATAAAAGAACTATGAAGAGAGCGAGGACTTACAAGCTAAGACCTTAAAAGAACAGAAACTCACTGGATAGTCCACATTCTAGATTGTTTCTTCCCTTAATACAGTTACCATTTATTAAGTAGCACCTGAGAAGAAGCTAAGAACCCAAGCAAAAAGCAGCTGCTCAGATTCAGAAAAGCTGAGTAGAATATTCTACAGTCTGATAAGGCTGGGGCATGTGGGGGAGAGGGGAAAGAAGGAATTCAAGGATACTAAATGAGGCAGGACATGAGAGCCCATGATCATGGAAAGAAAGAGGAACAGAGAAATCATGCCAATGAGTTGAACAATTTTCCTTCCAAATTCTTCACTTATTTATTTATTTATTTATTTATTTATTTATTTATTTTAAAGATTTTATTGGGGAAGGGGAACAGGATTTTATTGGGGAACAGTGCGTACTTCCAGGACGTTTTTCCAAGTCAAGTTGTTGTCCTTTCAATCTTAGTTGTGGAGGGTGCCGTTCAGCTTCAAGTTGTCCTTTCAGTCTTAGTTGTGGAGGGCGCAGCTCAGCTCCAGGTCCAGTTGCTGTTGCTAGTTGCAGGGGGCGCAGCCCACCATCTCTTGAGGGACTCGAGGAATTGAGCTGGCAACCTTGTAGTTGAGAGCCCACTGGCCCATGTGGGAATCGAACCGGCAGCCTTCAGAGTTAGGAGCATGGAGCTCCACTGCCTGAGCCACCGAGCCCGCCCTTTTTCACTAATTTATAAGTAGCACAGACCAAGAGGTAAAAAAAGCCAATCAGAAAGCAGATGCTAAAAAGCCAAGAAGCTAATGAAAGCTACTTACAGTCTTAAATGTTTACAGATAAAAAGTGGAGTGTGGGATTCACCAAAGTGAAAGGCCTGAAAAACATTGTGATGGATAATTTTATGTGTCAACTTGAGTGAGCCACAGGATAGCCAGGTATCTGGTTAAACATTATTTTGGGGTGTATCTAATGAGGGTGTTTCTGGAAGAGGTTAATACTTGAATTCATGAGCTGAGTAAAGCAGTTGGCCCTCCCAACGTGGGTGGGCATCCCAATCTGTTAAGGGCCTGAGAACAACAGGCAGAGGAAAGTTGAAATTTCTGTGCGTAACTGTTTGAGCTGGGACATTGATTTTTTTTCCTGTCCTTGGTACTCTTGGTTCTCAGGCCTTCAGACTCAGACTCTCTGGCTCTCAGGCCTTCAAAGGACACCATTGCTTTCCTGCGTCTGCAGTTTGCAGATGGCAGATCCTGGGTCTTAGCCTCCGTAATTCCATGAGACAAAACTTTATAACGAATCTCTTTTATGTATATATAAAATATTTGTCCTATTTCTCTGGAGGACTCTGATTAATACAAACACCCTAAGCTTTCAGTTGGGACTCCTGAAGGACTGTGCCTGATGAGTTAGCCCAGAGATAGACCTCATCTTATAAAAACATTGAAATCCAATCCCCGGAGACCAGTCATTAATTAGATTAAAGTGATCTGGTTTTACTTTAATACCCTAGTAGAAGCTAAAGAACATATTCACTAGAGAAGAAAAAATGATGCAGAGTCTTTGCATTTTTAATACGTGGTTTCTGATATTCAGTGAAACAAAATGAAACAAAAGCAGGCATACCAAGATACAGTTTCCAGAATATGGTACAAAAAGAGAGAATTCAAACTCCCTGAGTTGCCAACACAGTTTCAAGTCCAAGGAGATCAAGGCAGCTGGAGTTTGTAAGACAGAGTATTGGAGAGGAGAGAGCTGCACTTGACGTGAGAAAATATATAAGATTTTTATCATTATTTAAACCTCTTTTAAATATAATTGGTAGTTTTTAAAACAACAACAACATGTATTGTGAGGTTTATAACGTATGTAAAAGGAAATATATGACAATAACAGCACAAAGGCTGGGAGTGAAGATATGGAAGTATATTGTTATAAGGTTTTCTTACTACATGTGAAACGATATGATATCACTTGGGGCTAGACTGTGATAAGTTAAAGATGTGTCTATAAACATAAAAATAATCACAAACAAAATAAAGCAAATAAGTATAGCCAATAAGCCAACACAATGGGTAAACAAAAATGGATAAAATGGAATCACAAAAATTCACCTAACAGAAGGCAGATAAGAAGGGAAAAGGGAACAATTAGAGATGGGATAAACAAAAAACAATAGCAATATGATACATTTAAACCAATAACTACTTTAGATGTAAATGATCTCAACACTTGAACTAAAAGGTGGAAATTGCCAGATAGAATAAAAAAGCAAAGCCAATTGTATACCAGGTACAAGAAACACACTTTACATATAAAGACGCAAATAGATTAAAAGAAAGAATGGAAAAGATTTACTATGCTAACACTAATCAAAATGTAGCTGAATAGCAATACTAGATAAAGTAGATTGCAAAGAATATTACCATGGATAAAGAAGATCATGAATAAAGTAGTCAATTCATCAGGAATACATAACAATATTAAACATTTATGCACCAACAGAATTTCAAAATGCATGAAGTAGAAATAATATAACTTCAAGGAGAAATAGACAAATCCATAATTTAGTGAAAAATTTCACTAGCTTTCTCTCAGTAATGGAAGTAGTAAGAAGACAAAATAATTTAGAATATAAAAGAAGGAATCAACACAATCAGCTTGACCTCATTGATCTTTATGTAGTTCTATAACCATCAGCAACAATATATGCATTCCTTTTCATGGCACATGGAACATTTATCAAGATAGACCGCATTCTGATCCGATGGACATGCGTCCTATTTGGGAGACCACCTCAGGGATACTGTGGATACCTGATCATGGCATTGTACACCAGAAGCTAAACATTAATGAATGCCAACTATAATTTTATATATATAATGTGATGGTTCAGTGTGAGGTCGGAGGGATAGTGGATGGGGGGAGGGGGGTTCACAGTGTGAGGGATATAAATGATGAACGTCTAAGTATTACCTTGTCTTGTACACCTGAAACTAATAAATAAATAAATAAAAAAAGATAGACCGCATTCTGAATCATAGAACAATTCTTAATAGATTTAAAAGGATGCAAGTCATACAAAATATTTTCTTGATCTTATGGAATAAACTAAGAAATCAATAATAGAAATCTTCAAATATTTGGAAACTAAACAGTGCACTGCAAAATAGCTTGTGAGTCAAAAAGAAAATCAAAAAGGAAATTAGAAATTATTTTGTACTAAATGAAAATTAAAAGTCATGTATCAAAAGCAGTACTTAGGTGGAAATTTATAGTGCTAAGGGCTTATAAGAAGAAAAGTCTCAAATCAATATCCTCAGTTTCTATCCTAAGAAACTAGAACAAAAAAGAGAAAATGAGACCCAAAGTAAACAGAAGAAAAGCAATACTAAATATCAAAGCAGAAATCAATAAAATAGATACAAAAAAGCAGTAGAGAGAATCAATGAAAGCAAATTCTGATTGAGTGTGAATATCAATAAAATCAATAAACTTCTATCAGGGTAAAGAGAACAGATACAATTTACTAATTGCATGAGTTAAAGAGGTGACATCACTCAGCTTTATTCCAATAATTCTATCAAATTAGATGAAATGAAAAAATTCCTTGGAAGACACAAACTACCAAAGTCTTTCAAGAAATATTAGAGAATGTGAAAGCCCAGATATATTGAAGAACATCTCAGCAAAATAGGAATAAAAGAGAACTTCCTTAACCTGTTAATAGGAATCTATGGAAAACCTGCATCTAACATTATATTTAATGGTAAAAGACCAAATACTTTCCCCCTAAGATCAAGAACGAGACAAGGATGTTCACTCTCACTAATTCTATTCAACATTGTCCTGGAGGTTCTAGCCAGTGCAATAGGGTAAGAAAAAGAAATGAAAGGCATCCAGTTTGGAAAGGAAGAAGTAAAACTGTCTTTATTTGCAAGTCACCTGATCAATCATCTATGTAGAATATTCAACAGAATCTGTAAAAGAGCTACTAGAACTAATGAATGAGTTTAACATGGTTGCAAAATACAATATCAATATACAAATGTCAGTTGTGCATATTGATTGTTGAAAAATCAAAATTGAAAGTAAAAAAATTAAAATAGCATCAAAAATATGAAATACTTAGGGATAAACTTGATAAAAAATTATGCAAGACCTATATACGTAAAGCTACAAAACCTGAGAGAAATTAAAGAAAATCTAAATAAATGGAGAGATGTACCTTGTTTGTGGATGCTATGAACTAAATGTTCGCATCCCCCCCAAATTCATATGTTAAAATCTAGTCTTCACTATGTGAATGAACTAATCAGAAACAGTTTTGGGGACACAAAGAAAAAAACCGAGAGTTGTTAAATGGGTGTGTGGGGGGGTTTGGGGATAAGGGGAAAGGTGAAGGGATTTGGAAGCAGCTGGTAACCACAAGATGGCCTCAGGGTTTTTTTGAAAATTAATTTGGGGAAGGTATTCAATAATGTTGTAAAGATTTTGTTGGGTATCCGATGGACATGCGTCCTATTTGGGAGACCACCTCAGGGATACTGTGGATACCTGATCATGGCATTGTACACCAGAAGCTAAACATTAATGAATGCCAACTATAATTTTATATATATAATGTGATGGTTCAGTGTGAGGTCGGAGGGATAGTGGATGGGGGGAGGGGGGTTCACAGTGTGAGGGATATAAATGATGAACGTCTAAGTATTACCTTGTCTTGTACACCTGAAACTAATAAATAAATAAAAAAAATCTAGTCTTCATTGTGATGGTATTTGGAAGCAGGGGTGAAGTGGGGGGAACCTTTGGGAGCTAATAAGTCATGAGGGTAGACCCCTCATGAATGGAATTTAGTGTCCTTATAAGAAGAGGCCAGAGAGCTAGGGAGCATTCTTTCCCTCATGTGAGGGTACAAGAAGTCAGCCATTTGCAGACTGGAGGAGGGCTTTCACCAGAACTTGAGCATGCTGGCACCATGATCTTTGACTTCCAATATCCAGAACTGTGCGAAATAAATGTCTGCTGTTTATAAGCCACCCAGTCTATGGCATTTTGTTATAGCAGCTGAGCTCACAAAGACAATGGATTAGAAGACTCCATATAGTTCAGATGGCAGTTCTCCCCTAAGTGATCTATAGATTCATTACATCCTCAATCAAAATCCCAGATGACCTTTTTGTAGAAATTGATAACCTTATTCTAAAATTCATGGGAAAATGTGCAGTATCTAAAATAGCCAAAACAACTTTTTTTTTCTTTAAGGAAACAAAGTTAGAGGATTATCAATACCTGCTCATTATTTCAAATGAAAGAATGGTTTTACAGGTGTATATATAGTATGTTAAAGATTACCAAATTGACACTTTAAATATATTCAATTTATTGTATGTAATTTATACCTCTATAGAGCTGTTTTTAAACAGCTAGTAGATAGGAAAATGAGAGTAAAAGCTACAAGAAAAGGAATATAGGACAGTTTGGAAAAAATAAAACTAATAACATAATAGATTTTTAACTCATTTATGTCAGTAATTATCTTAAGAATAAATATACTATTCCAATTAAAAGATAAACATTATTGGACTAAAGAATAAACATTAAAAATGATTATTAAAATGTCTTAATTGATGACAGAGTTTGTCATAGCCTTTATCATTTTAGTGCACATGCTTTTTTGGTGAGTAGCCACAGAGAAGTATTTGATTTACGAGAACAATGTAAAGAAACTTAATTTTAAAACATTTGAATCCCTGGCTTAAGCTGATTTGTGGTTGAAGTGAGCCTCCTCATTTGAGATGATTGGGGTTTAGAGGGAGGGCTTGATGCGTGGCCTGTGATCTCCTATCCTGATTTTGTATGTAAAATTTTACGTATTTGTTTGTTTTTCAGGAGAGTGTCTAGAGCTGGGGTGTCCAAACTGCGGCCCGTGGGCCAACTTTTGCCCGCAATCCATTTTTAATTGGCCCGCAGCAAATTCCAAAAATATATTTAGTTTACGTAAATAAACCAGGTGAGGCAATACGTACTTCACCTCGAGTGAGTGGCCCGGCTGTTTGTGTATTTTACCGCATATGGCCCTTGGTGAAAAGCGTTGAAAAAAGTTTGGACACCCCTGGTCTAGAGCTTTCATCAGTATCTCATGTCCAAAAAAATTTAAGAATCATGGTTTGAAGAATGAAAAAATTGAGTGCTAGTCTGTGTCGAATTTCTGAACAGTATTTCTTTGAAATTAATTTAAAATAAATAATTCAAATGACTTGGTCTATAAATGTGTACGTGAGCCTCATCACAGCAGCTTGTAGTAACAAGTTAAAGGTTATCCCAAGGGTTTATGTGGTTTAAATTCTGACGAAAGCCCTTTATTTCCTTTGGCTGGACTGGGGTTTTTATGGTCTGATTCCCAGGTAAGCAGCTGTAGCATCACCTGGGTACTTACTAGAAATGCAAATTCTCAGGCCCTACTACTGAGTCAGAAATCTGGAGGTGGGCAAGGAAGCCTCCAAATGATTCTGATGTGCACTAAAGTGTGATAACCACTGGGTTAAACTATGCTTAGAAAAGCTATTTTCTACCGCCTGCTTTCAGGCCAGGTTTAGAACAGTTCGTTAAGAAAGTGGCTGCAGAATGAACAGTCTAATAATGTTGATAGCTTGTGTTTTTCATCTTTATCCTCAAAGAGCCTGAATTGCTCTCACCCAAGTGTCTTCTGTTGCGCAGCAATGGTGAACAGTTTAGAGAAATCCTATGTCCAACTGAAATTGGAATTTAGAGACACAGCATATAAGTTCACATATAAAAATTATGACTAGGAGGCCATTCAGAAATGAGCCCCAGTAATTCCAAGGGCCTTGGATCTCTGCTTTCTTTGAGGAGTGGAATATTCAGTCTCCTGAACAGACTGACCCTCAGGAACCAAGTTTTATTTACCTTTTTCCAACTGTGTAGCACCCTCACAAATGTCCTTTAAAGGAGTGCTCAGTACCACCGTGGTTCCATTTGTAAGAAGTTAACAAAACCACTCAGCCTACATTCTGAGTCCCAAACAGGACAGAGGTCTCAGCTATAACAGCATAAAAGTTGAGTTTTCCAAAACCAGCCTCTGAAACCTTCAAATGATCATTCTCTGGTTCTTCTGGTGCCTGAAGCTTGATTTGTCGAGACACCTTACTGTTTCGCTGATGAGTAATACGTAGCATAGAGCTTTTCACAGCAGTTCTCATTAAAGGAGGGCAGCCAAGTGGAATTCATGCTTGGCTCTTAATAGTTTTCGAATGAGAATTTTATTGCATATTAATGAGCACTAATTGACATTTGTGACTGGTTTTTATGGAAATCAAGCACGTATAATTTGCATAATAGTACCTAAGTGCTTTTAGGTAACAATGCAGCTCTGGGAAGTTGGTGAGGGTTTTAGTATGTTGCTGTTTTTTGTTTTATTTTCATTCCCAACTTCAGTCCCTGGTTATACTGTGGAGTATTAACAGGTCTCTAAGATCTGTCTATGAGGCAGTAGTGACAGACAGCCCTGTTTGTGGGGTTGTGTCAGCTTACACCTGAGAGTACAGAGCGAGTCAGCAAAACATATTAGATCAGGGCTCAGAAAGCAGGAGATATTTCTGCTGTATCAGGGAGGGATGTTCCAGCCCTCTTTCCGAATCAAACCTCCTGATTCTCCTGAGTTATAGGAGTACCTAAATGGTCCTGAGGATTGTTCCTAGGAGTCTGGAACTCCTATTCTGTATAATGTTTTGAAAATGTCTCTGAGTCCACTTTAGCAAATAGTTATCGATCACCTACTTTCATACCAGGTACTGTGCTTGGTACGAGAGCAAAACCATGTCGGCTGGTTCCATGCTGCATCCCTAGCTCTTAGCACAGTGACTAGGATGTAATAGTTGATCAATCAATATTCATTGAATTAATGAACATGTTCTCTACCATTAGGGATCTGTAATTCATTATGCTTACAATGATTTTAAGTACCATGTAAAGTTCATTGTTCTTCATGTTAGAAATACATTAATGGTTCAGAACTTGGGATTCTGTCAAGAAATTTAGAGAAACAAGATGGATAGCCTCAGTTACGTGCCCCAAGTCTTCTGTACCGATGACCCTTCTATTGCCTGTAAATGAAAGAAGCTAATACGTATTTATTGATGATCTAGTATGTATAGGTTACATACGTCTGATAGATCGTATGATTTAATCATGAATGAAACAAGATATAGCTAGTTATTATCCTTATTTCCTTGAGGCAGCTAAGAAATACACAAGTTAACTAACAAAAGCCACAGATAGAAAATGTTGGAGCTGAGACTTCAGTTCAGCCTCAGCTCTATCCACGGCAGGACACCCAGTGGTCCTGGCTATGTGAAGTGAGGCCAACTCCAGGTGCTGGGCTGGAGAGCTGAACTGGCCCAGGGGCTCGGGACGTGCCCTGTATTCAAGGGACCGACTGTTCATAGTAAACGTACTATTTACAGCCCTGTTTCCCAGATCCTGTGGGCTACCAAAGTCAATAGCCAGTCTGATTCACTTTAATTCTACCAAGTAGCCAGGAAAGTTTAAACGCTGTATAACAAAGGGAGAAATCAGCTTTAGGCGTAGAAAAGTTACAGGTAGTATGAAGCTAAAAGGTTGTGTACAGCTTTGTATAATGTTGTGCAAAAATGTTCTCCGTATTGTGGGAAGATCACTAACTGCAGGCTGGGAAGCGTAGGAGGGGAGAGGCTTTGGAACACAGGGATTAGGAAAGAATGGTGGCATAGTTCAAGAGTTCAGACAAAGCCCAAGGATCCCAAAGGTTTATTTTCTTTAAGTTCCGCACTAGACTGAGGGAATGAATCAAGTTCGCTCTTCTTACCCCACCCCACCCACCTCCCATTCCTCACACCAGTGAGGCCACTATGCTTTTAAAATCCCCTAAGACTGATGTGTTTGGAGCAGCCATCTCTACTGCCCCTGCTCTTCCCTCTGGTGAATCAAGAATCCCTGCTCCAGGATTCCTGAAGGTGGTTATTCAGAAACCATACAAGTATGGGGAAACCTTAATTGGAGGCACCTCAGACACTTTAAAAGGGAACTTTTATCACCTCTCCCTATTTTATAAGGCAAATCTGAGGTACTGAGAAACAGATTAATTCAGTCCACTTTATATTGTTGGGGAGAAAATGTACAAGATCCAAAACTTATACTTTCCCAATAGTATAGTCTTTCTCCTTCTACTGCCGTGTTTTCCTGAACATAAGACCTAGCCAGACCATCAGCTCTAATGCGTCTTTTGGAGCAAACATTAATATAAGACCTGGTATTATATCATATTATACCCTGTCTTATAGTAAAATAAGACCAGGTCTTATATTAATGTTTGCTTCAAAAGACGCATTAGAGCTGGTGGTCGGCTAGGTCTTATGTTCGGGGAAACACAGTGTGTTCCTCTTCTCTCTTGGACCTCCTCCACAAACTTCTAAGCTTTAGAGCTGTTACCTCTACGGCCCTCCCTGCTCCCCAAGTCCAGGCCTCTGCCCCAGCTGCCCCAAATGGGTGAAAGGCCAATCTTAACTTCCTCTAAAGGTCCTGTAAAGTAGTATAGAAAGAGCATTGAACTTGGGAGACCTAGATTCTGTTCCTACACTCTCTATGGGACCCTGAGCCTCTCAACCTCTGTGGGGCTGTTTCCTTGACCCTAAAATGAAGAGATTGGACTTTATGCCCCACCATTCTGTGACTTCACCTTCTTTCCCTGACTGAACTATCTCGTCCTATATATGCAATACTTTCCCACCCTAATCTCATGTCCATGTTCTCCTAGAAACTGTACAACTGTGAGCCATCTTCTATGTTGAGGATCTACGAGTATGTGGCAGGAGGTCTTAGGGGAGGTTGACTCCCCTCTGCCCTGCTTGTATTTGCCTGCTGCCCCCACAAAAAGCAATGTATGTTCAAGGAATAGAAGTTAATTTTTCTGTTAGTACAAGAGATCCGTATTCAGGATGTTTGTAAATCTGCTACCAGAACATAACACATGCATTCAAAGGTAATTAGAAATGCATTTTACATTCCCTGCTGTTTATAATTCTCCAGGTATCTGCTGCCTACATAAGCACAGTTAATGGAGAGCTAATACCTCCAACAACAGTGGTACCAGAAGGAGCCTTAGTGAACATCTCGTCCAGTGCTGTTGGTGGGCATGATTTGAAAAGATACATTTCTGATGCATTTGCATGTGGTTCTGTCGTATCTCTCTTAGTGGGTAGCCTGAGTCTGAGGTAATTCAATATTTGCTCATATTGGATAGAAACATCCCTATTACTCCAATTGTCCTTTTTCCTGCTTTTCTTAGGTTGGTGCAAAAGTAATTGCCATTTAAAAGGTTAAAAATAATTGCAAAAACCACATGACTTTTGCACCAACCTAATAGTATAAAACATATAGGGGGATGAAAAGTAGAGAGGTAAGGAATCAGGACAAAGGAAAATAGACATAAGATGATAACACGAGGCAGAGATACCTAACCCTGCACAGTTGCTATAAGTGAGTCGTATTTGATTCTGAACTTCCCATCAGCCAACAAAGAGAGAAACATACAATTTGTGAGATAAAAATGTTCCAGAAAAAGATAAACTTATCTTGATATTTGAGAGGAAGAGAAATTATACTATGTGTTCTCATGGAGGAACCACTAAGTCAGTATTATACACCATACCCTCAACAATAGCCTATTAATATCTCTAAGGCTAAATTCATTCATTCAGTAAGCATGAATTGAGTATCTATTGTGTACCATATATGTTGCAGTGCATTACAATTATTCTTTTATGATGATGAAATTACCCTCTCATTGGCCAGCGGGAGAGCCATTTGATTCCTGTATCCTTTTGACATGACTGTGGCCTCTGATACTTTTTTATTTTCTGGTATGACCAGATGTCCCAGATTTATGTTGTATGTTTATTTCCAGCACCAAAAATTAAATTGTCCATTTTGCTAAAGAACACTGATTCCGTTTAGTGGAAAGTGGTTTTAAAGATCCTAATCTGGACAGTGGAGTGTTTATTGTTACTGGGTTGTAAATACTTCCGAGCCAGTTAACAGACTAGGAAATATGAATGTTTTAGAAATAAATTCTGAGTCCATACTTATATTTCCCATTTAAAGATTGAAATTTTTTTACTTATTTTATATGTGTATCTCTTCTCTCTCACTTTGAAAATCTTACTTCTCAATGACATGAATATAATTACTTATTTGCTTTATCTAATAGATATATGTGTGTAGGTGTATGTGTGTGTGTCCATATATATAAAATAGGAACAATGCCCACTTAAAGCAGTTTAAGATTTCTTTGTGGGTATTTTTTGTCCTTAGGATGTATAATCAAGTTACTGTTACTTAAAATAATTCTTGTCTATGTGGTCATGCCATCAATTTGATATAGTTAGGTTCATTTATTTCAATTTGTTTTTAATTTTTAGAGGTCGGTTTTCTTCTTTTTGATTTAGTTTTGTTTTTAAGTACAAGATTTACATGGTTTCAGAGTCAAAACTATAAACATTGAGAGGTCTATTTCTTCCCTGCACCTTCCCCGTTGTTCTTTTCCACCTCTTATAGGTAATGCTTTTATTCTTCCAATGTTTGGTTTTGAAAATAAGCCAATGACCTGTATGAATTTCATCTTTCTTACTTACACAAAAGGCAGCATATACGTTTTTGGGGTGTTTTTTTTTTTTGCATCTTGCTTCTTTTTTTTTAACAATATATCCTGGAAATCATAGCATATATAGATATTCCTTATTATTTTTGTAAAATGGAAATACCCCTTATTTAAAATAACAAATATTATTTATACAAAAACAATAGAGTGCCCTCGGGAGAGCAGTTCTGATGGGTGGGAGCAGTGGCCTGGAATGAATATGCCAAGAATTAATGCTTAATTCTGGGTGTTGTTATTTTCTTCCTTGTACTTTTTTGAGTTTTAAAGATACCTATGAATTAAAAAACAATTTTAAACACAACTGAACACCAGGGCAACAAAGGAAAACTCTCAGGAATCACTGAAGTATGAACATCTAATGGAATTCTATCAAAGAGGGAAAGTTCAGGTAAGGATGGAAGGGTCTGTAGATGGTGGAGCTGGTCCTAAACGGAGAGTTCTATATATTCTAGAGTATTTAGTGTGAGTGTGAGAATTTCTCACCTGAAGTGTGAGAAATTGCTGAAGCAAAGGGAAGACGCAGATCCTCCCCAAATTTAGTTTGTAATAGAGTCACTTTTTTTTTTATCATCAATACCTCTCATTTTTTGCAGTAACAGGAGAAAGATTAATGTGGAAAGCTGTCATAATTTTCACTATAGAATCAGCCTTTAATTTTTTAGGCTTATGTGGCCAAACCTGGAAACCTAATTTAAAATTGCTTCGCTGCCCCTTGGGCCTTCCCAGATGCTCTTGCCCTAATCTACCTTTTTCTCCATTGTCCTTAGCACCTTCAAAATATTAATTTATTTAGGTATTATGTCCACTGATTATTGTTTGACTCCCCTCAATGCAATGCAGATTCTTTCAAGATAATGTATTCCAGTGCCTAGAACAGTGCCTGTCCTACTGTTGGAGTGCAAAGAAATATTTACTAAACGGAATGAATATTGGCAGCCACAGTGTTTTGCAGGGGAAAGGGAATGTATGGCCAAGGAGTTCTGCATTCATGTGTATACATCATCCCCTTACACATTCATCTTATCACATCATGGCTTTGGAAGCCTTGTATGATTCATCTTTACTATTGGTAATGCAGACACCAACACAGCTAGCAATGAGAATGTGAACCAAGGCAGCTGTGTGTGAAAAATGAAATGGCACAGGTAAAGTGGGTTAAAGGAGCATTCAGTGTATATGTATTTTTCCAGTAGG